>NW_026843650.1:3701422-4935230 GCF_030254825.1 Meriones unguiculatus
GGACTACACAGAGAGACCCAGTGTCAAAAATAAATACAACAAAAATCATAAAACAACACCAACAACAAAACACTCTAGTCTGTGATCTAGCTATTTCCTATCCTGTTTTCCCCTGCAATGTACATAATAACTGTTCCACTTATTCTGGTCTGAACACAGAAGCTCCACATGGAAATCCTTTTCCTGTTATGAAATGGAGAGTTCATTAAATGATCCATATGAGTAATTTTAAAACTGTGATGTGGTACAGCCCTTTAACTAAAGAATTCAGGAAGTTTAATGATGAAGAAACATGGTCAATGCCTTGGGGAGAGACAAATTGGGATCAAGGTGACCTGAGTCAGAATAGTTTGTCTCAGAAACATTTTTCTATGAGGCTGAAGATGCAGCTGTTCTAGAATTAATATGCCTTTCCAAAAAGAAATGACTGTATACACAATTAAAAGATTAATAAAGAAAATCCCCTTTAATGACAGCATACTTTCAGCTCTGGATAATGCTCAAAAGGATCCAGGTGAGAACAGACTTTACATCCCACATATCCTGTCACCCTAAGTCACTTTCAGGTTCAGGTCCCAGGTTGTGTTTTGAACAATTTAAATATGGACTGAAGACTAAGTGGTCTAGCCACTAAGACAGTTGGGAGATGTGCACAGCAAAGATATTAACCAGAATTATTTTTTAAATAAAAACATCAGGTCACTCCTCAGTGAAAAGGTCCTAAATGGAATATCTCAAAGAATGAGAAAGATAGGAAAATTAGAAGGTCAAAAAGATAAAAGCTGCAGTAGGAGGTCTGTTATTTTTTACAACATCTCAAATCATTCAATTTTACTGATGAAGACCCTGGAGCCAGAGAGTGAGGCGAAAGCCTGCTAGCTCAGAGAAGCAGATAACCATGCCCTTGACATTCCCAGGCTGAGGTCCCAGAATTAATTCATTTTTCCTAGGCCTTCTAAAATAACCTCCTCATGACTGAATTTCCTCCTACTTCCAGGGCCTCTCTGTATCCTTCCTCCCAACTCCCACTTACCCTCTATATTTTTCCTTAATAATCCTATGTTCACTTCCTGTCACCTGGATTTTTGCTCTGCAACTTGGCCTACTGTTGACTTCACTTAATACTACTTACAATATTGAAACTGAAAGCTCTTGGATTAAGGCTCCACCACACTACAACTTCCAGCAATTAACACAATCTTTGGGTTCAGAGTGTGAGAAAATATTCTGCAGTCTTTTACAAGCTATGTCCCATGCCAAGTAATCTCATTAAGAAAAACAGCATCTTGTATATTTTCAGGTGAAAAATACAACGGGGGAAAAAAAGGAATAAAATGTCTTCTATGAAGTCAACACAAACTATCACACAATGGGTTAAATTCAGGAGGCATCTAATAGAACAATCCTGTACAAAGGGAGCACAGGGCATCTCAATAAATTTATTGACCAAGCCTATAGTGGCCTTGGGACTGTCTACTATAGCTCTATGTCTTGGGAAGAATGGGGTTGCCAGGTTCTAAAGCAATGCCTTCCCAAAGGCCTTGGACCCAGACCATTACCAGTTCTCACAAGTAATACTTTCTTTAGAGAAGTACCTCTGTTTTGCTCTCTATACATTGGGGCTAATGGAAAGCTCCCAAGTCCCTAGGCTGTTACTGGCTCTATCAAGCTTGTTGTTGGGTTTGGGAAGGAGCTATGCAATTTTCCATTCATAAGAACCTGTGGGAAATTCTTGCTTGATCAGGCTAACCCTCAACAGAACAGAGTTATTTTTTTCTTTTTCAAAGAATTGTCTCCCTGTGTATTCTTGTCCATGGGGCAGAATTATGTTTTTCTCAAGTAGAAAACTGGACCTTTATGGCACACCAGGCCTTAATGTTGGTTGTGACCCTGTAATGGCCCCTTGAGCAGATTGTTAGAGGCAAATCTTTTGATATGAAGATGGACCTCATGGCTGGTTTTAAATCAGTTTCCCTTTTGCTTTAGTTTAGAGCCATGTTTCTATATAATCCTGGTGAGGAAATGTGTATCCTAGAATCTTAATCACTAACAACCCTGGTAGCATACTACTTATCTGTGAAGTGTTTTACAGGCAGTCTTCCCTCAGCTAAATTCTAACTGATGCCACTAGTTTTTCAGCAAAGGTAAATCCTTTACATCATCAGTTCTACTCATCTATATTACAGCTTAATACTGGAGTGCTCTCTGACACAGGACATACCATTTACAACCCCAACAAAATCCAAATGGATCTTTTAAAATTGAGAGAACCAGACCTGACACCCCCAAAGGTCACCAGGAACTATGCCTAAAAAGGTCACCAGTCACCTAAAGATCACAAGACTAGTGACTCCACCCCAAGGTCACCAGGAACTAGGCCATGGGTCAGCAATTCCAGAAAAAAGGTCATGAGATTCCCTACCCAAGGAACAACCTGAGGATAACCACACGAATGGGAAGGTATCTTATCTCAGGGTAGGGCATTTGTGCTGAGCATCCCACTAACCTTGTAGTAGAACCATTCCATGGCACAGAAATTACCCAACATTCCTGAGGCCTATAGATAGCTCACTTCAAAGGGGTGCATCTGCAAAGGGAGTTTAGCACCCAGTTTTCTGTGATCTCTTGATCTCAGAGGGGATGAATGTGACCCTATCTGTAAAGGGTGGTAGAGAAACAATTTTTCTGTGATCTCTGGATCTTTGGATAAGTACAAGGCAGCACAGATTTCCTAATGTCCAACTTTCAGATTTTCTACTGCATAAGTGGTGGGATCTGTTGTCTGCCTCTCTTTGTTTTTCTGCTGTGCAAGCAGTGGGATATGGATGTTTGTGTATTTTTGTTTGACTGTCTTGTCTGTTGTTGCCTGTTTTTTGTTACTGGGACTGATGAAGACATGGTACAGAATCCTTCTAACCCCCAAGACTTGATTCTTTCCCATTTCAGTGAGGCTTGAGCCATGCTCCACAGGCTGTGTTGACAGTGGCAAGGAAGTGCTAAAGAATAGATACAGTATGGGGAGCCCCAGGCTTGGCACCTTTGCAACTGTTCGCTGGTCTTTGGTCTGGAATAGCTTAGCTGCTGCTCTGGCCTCTGGTCTGGTAAAGATCAACAGGTATGTTGTTGCTCCAGTCTCTGGTCTGGTGGAACGATAGGCCGCCGTTCGAATCTCTGGTGTAGTTGGGTGGAGACTGATTTTGGGGTAGGCCACCACTAATGGAACAGGATAAAGGGCCCATAGAGAGACAGGCCACTCTTCTGAGTTTTGGTATTTTCTTCTTCTTCCATTCTCTTTGTGCGCATTGTACCAAGTACATTTTTTTTCTTGTGTTGTTCTTTTGTGGTTTTATTTGCTTGTGATGATCTCAGTGGGCCGATGACCAAACAGCTGCGCTCCATGGTGACTTTGCCTGCCCCATGCTCCCAGTGCTACAAGCTGGGGCACCTCTGGTCGGCAGTAGGAGCACACATTTCCATATGGTTGGCTGCAAATGCTCAGTTGCAGAGGGGTCTGTGTGCAGAAAATCCTGCTGGGCTGGAATTCATTGCCTCCTGCTTCCTCTCTGAGGAAAGTTGGTGACCTGAGCTTAGCTCTGGCTTGGAACAATGATTGCCAAATATGCTCTTAGCTGAAATGTATTGTGGTTATTACTATTATTATTTGGTTAGGGTCCCCTGTAGCCCAGCCTGGCCTGAAACTAGACAGCTATACGATGACCATGAATTTCTGATCCTTCTGCTCTACCTCTTATCAACTGAGCTACATCCCTAATCCCTCAAACTTCTTTTTGAGCCATAGGTGACTTCAACTAAGAAGTGGACTGAATCCAAAAGGAGAAGTCTTGGTTCCCCTGATCTCCTGGGCCTGTGTCAGTATACTGGCACTGTGCCAAGAATACCCATCTGAGCACCTTGGCACATGACTTAATAGCCTGGCTGCACTTATGAGATTGTTGCTTGAGAACCAAGCCAATTTTTTTAGATGAGGTCTCAGTCTGGCAACTAGAAGAATTTTGTTAGAAAATCTTAGAAAGCACATGTATGATTGTGGTTTGCATGGGTGGGGAACCTCTGTCAGTGTGCTTCCCAAAGTGCTAAAGGACATAAGCTAATGTAGGAGGGAGGGATAGATGAGGAATTCACCATGTCTAGGTGTCTACCCCTCCCCCCCAAGAGAAATCACCAGTTGAAGAAAAAAAATTAGCTAGAATGCATTTTCTGTTCAAGGTCTAGAAGTGAGGCAGCAGGGGGCTTTTGGGCAAGCTTTCACAGAACTGCATCCATTCAAGTGCAATGTTTGTAAATTCCCACTGAGCAAGGAAGGAAGTGAAAGGGAAGGGAAGGGGGGGAGAGAAGGAACATGTTCAAACTCTCCCTGGCAAGAAAACAGAAAGGAAAAAAATTCCTGCTTAATGATGTTCTACCTTTTGTCTGTGTGTCCAAGAATTCTTAAGTCGTGTTTAAGTGTGCATCCTTTCATCTTATTTACACACACACACACACACACACACACACATATGTATATGCTCTAAAAGCTTGCTGAATAATGGTGTTTCAATGTCTTCCTCACATTTCAAATGAATTATTTTTGGGCCCTAAATCTAAACCTAATTCTTATCAATATTTAGAGGTTTTGCTTATTTTGAATGTGTGGTTTTCTTTTCTTAGTTAACAGTGTGTACACAGTCCCTTACACCAGGGTCATCATGCTTGGATCTCTAGAAAAGTAATGAAAAACAACAAACAGTACTAATAATGTTAGTGACTAAAATGAAAGTTACTGAGTGCGTTGTACAATGACCTCAGATGCTCTTTTCAGACAGGACATTTTATGATGAATATTTTTTTTTTCATGAGGAATAAAATGCCTGTTAAGCTTAGGGCTTTTTTGCAACATTCTCTTGAAAACAAGGTTTAAGATGCATCCTGAAATCATAACATCAAGTGATGTACAGAGAGGACATAATCACCTTTGCAGATATGATCTCCTAGGGATAAGTATGGCAGGATGCAAAGCCCAGGACATTTTCTGAGGATCTGACCTGTCATAAAACCTAATGAAAACATAGATTGTTCCCAGAAAATGAACATGTGTATAAAATCAACTACGTGTAAAGCAAGTACAGAGTGAGTGTCAGAAGAGGGACCAGGTTAAAAACTAATACCAAATAAGTAGCACTATTGCTGTATCTGTAATTTCTATCTTTTTTAGAAGGCAGAGACAGGAAGACCGATAACTCCTGTATTTAAGGCAGAGCGTCTATATGAACAAAAAGCAATGCTTTGCTTCTCCTGTTCCTTTTCTTTCTCTCCCTATTCCTCTTCCTTCTTTACCTTGTATATGTGAATCAAATGTTCTATCTCTGAGCAGTATTCCTAGCTTCTGTACAACAAAGGCAGATACAGGTAGTCTTTGTATATGATAAAGCCAGATGCTAAACCTCACTAAAGCAAGCTTTAAAGAAGTAACTTGTTATAGGATAAATGAAAGAGGACACAGAGAAGGCAACAGGCATAGAAGAGGCTATCTTATTAACATCAGTAACAGAAAAATATAAAAAGACTTCAGGAGAAGTTTATTACAGGCAACACAATGGCTGGCATTAACAAATAAAATGTTATATGCTCCCATCCTCTAGGTGGGAATTCTGTATTAATGTCAGATTATGAAGACTTTGTTCAAGGCATTTACTCTTTAGAAGGATATTTGTCCTTCCCCAGATAGTTACTGTTTGTGAATTAGGTACCCAATGCTATGCTAAGTCCTGAACACACAAAAATGATTCATACAAACATTATTCTTTCTCTATAAGCCTAGATTCTGGTGGGGTAATCCACCATAAACAAACGCATAGACCATGCATAGAAATGTATACATCGCTATAAATTACACTGTGAAGACTAAAGAAAAGCAAGAGGGACCTAACACCCCAGACAGGATAAAGAACATATGTATTCAAAGGGCCTGAATCGAGAACATTTTAATTCAATAGGGGAAATGAAAGAAGGTGAATTTGTTTGGAATATACTAGGCAAGAAAAAAGGAATAATAATAATTATTATTATTATAATAAAGATTAAAGAGGAAGCCAGAGGGCCTGAAAAGATGGCTTAGTGATGAAAAATATTTTTGTGGGGCTGGAGAGATGGCTCAGAGGTTAAAAGCACTAGCTGTTCTTCCATAGGTCATGAGTTCAATTCCCAACAACCACATGGTGGCTCACAACAATCTATAATGAAATCTGGTGCCCTCTTATGGTGTCCAGGTATACATGCAAACACAATATTGTATTTGTAATAAATAATAAAACTTAAAACAAAATATTCTCTGCTTTTTTTGCAGACTTCTTAGCATGTCCATGGTGGTTGACAATTTCTGTAGCTCCTGTTTCAGGGAATTTGATGCCATATGACCAACTGGGATATAAAGCAGGCACAGGTGGTACACTTATATACATGCAAGTAAAATACTCTCATCACTCATCTACAGAAAAGATAAAAATAGCCCCCTCAAAAAAAATAAAAGGTCATTGGGCATAGTGGCACACACTGGATCTCTGTGAGTTCAAGGCCATCCTGGTCTACAGACCTACTCCAGTCCAGGCAAAGCTACACAGGAAATGCTGTCTTGAAAAGCAAAACAAACAACAACAAAACAATACAAAAACAAACAAATGAAAAGGATCATAAAGCAAGTGTGGTGATACATGCCTGTAAATGGAGCATCAGGAAAGTCAGGAATGAAGGTCAACCTGGACTATAAGAAACTCTGTCTCAAAAACAAAACAGCAGCAGCAGCAATAAAACTGCACAAGAATCTGAGTGTCTGGGATGCTTTGGGACATTAAAATTTTTTAATCTTAATTCTTGGCTATATAGGAAGCTATTGAGGAGTGTAGCTGTTTGAATAAAAATGACCCCTCTAGACTCATATGTTTGAAAATCTGGTCCCCAGGTGGAGTAACTGGTTTGGAAAAAATAGGAAGTGTGATCTTGTTGAAGAGGTGTGTCACTGTGGGTGGGCTTTGAGGTTTTTAATCTCACACCATTCTCAGTTAGCTCTTTGCCTCATACTTATAGATCAGTATGAAAGTTGTCAGCCACTGTTCTCTCTGGTTCTCTGCCTGCCATTCCTGTCTGCCACTATGGTCCCTTCCATGATGGTCATGGACTGACCTTCTGAAACTCTAGGTACCCAACCAAATGTTTCTTCTATAAGCAGCCTTGGTCATGATATCTTAGCACAGTGATAGAAAAGTAGCTAAGACAAGGGGTTTGAAAACAGGAGAGAAATGCTTGGAGGTACACTTATCTCAAAGATCCTTTTGTCCTGTAAAATTAATAGTAAAATTCAGGGCTCACAGCACCCCGACCCAGAATGCAGAACCTTCTCGGGTGGGGCGGGGGAAGGGCTTTCATGAGGACCAGCGCAGGCGCAGTGCGCGCCTCCATTGTCAAGCATGATGCAAGCGCCATTGCTAGGTCTACAGACGCTGAGCTCGTCCCGGGCCTGGTGGGCGACAGCGTCGAGGGCGGCGACGGGAACCCGCTTCCCGGTCGCGGTGGCAGCGGTCATGGCAGAGCTTCATTGTGGTAGGCTGAGACCAGGAGAAGCCAGGTAAGGGTGTGGGGCGGTTGATGCCTGGGCTCCGCCTCCACCCCTGGGCTCCGCCTCCGTCCTCTCCCGGGCTCCGCCTCCGCCCCCCGGGCTCCGCCTCCCTTCTTTCCCGGGCTCCGCCTCTGCCCCCGGGCTACGACCCCGGGCTGGGCTCCTCCCCCGCCTCTGCCTCTGGGCTCCGCCTCCGCCCCCAGCAGCCATCCAGTGGGCTAGGTGGCATAGTGGCTGGGAGTTGGGGAGGGGAGAGCGTTGGCTCCCAAGGTGGAGGAGCGGCAGGTCCACGGGTGTTGGCCATCGTGGAGCGGTTGTCCCTGGCTGGCTGTGGGCGTGTGTGAGGGACCCGCAGGATGGCAGTCGCGGGGTGAGGCTAGGGCTGTGCAGTTGGAAGCTGGCGGGCTGGGCAGGTCGGAGAGCCTGCCCAGGTTCTGCCAAGAGCTTCTGTGGAGGCTGCTGGTACCTGGGACCGCGCCCTCGGGCCACAGGAGTTGGGAGGGCGGGAGCACACTGTGTGGAGTTCCTAGGGCTACACTTGTGCCCTGCATCCTGAGGAAGAGTGATACTGGGGCCAGTCGTCCCGGAAAAGAAGTGCAGGGAGTCCAGTGTTGCCTCCTGCCTGGCCTGGGGCGGTGGGGTTGGGGAGTCTGGATATCCCAGTGGAATGAACACTTGCTGCTTGGAAAGGCCACAGGATCCTTGCACCTTGAAACATTTCTAGGACTATTGTTTCAGGACTTATGTGCCGGCATTACAGAATGAAGTGACTCTTCTTAAGTAAAGACAGCCAGCCTACCACTGCAGGTGCTCTCTCTCACTTAGCTTTCAAGTGATTTGATTGTTCTCTTTATTCCATCAGAGAATTCATCTTAAGGCACAGTTTGGTATATACATTGCTGTTTATACTTTGATGGACTTGCACAACCAGGAGTATACAGGATTCATGTGGGCTTATTTTCCTATTTGTATTTCTTTAGGTTGCTATGTATAGATAATCAGCATGTAAGAACAAGGTTACTGTAGAGCTGGGAAAGCTCTTTTATTTCAAGTGTATTCCAGTTTTACACTTGCAAGGAATTTTCGCTACCAGCCCAGCTGCCCCTTGTCTCAGGAGGTGCTTAGGTTGAATTTGCATGATTTTTTTAAAAATTTTATTTTATTTTTTTATCAGTTACATTTTATTAACTCTGTATCCCAGCGGTGTCCCGCTTCCTCTTTCCCTCCCAGTCCCTCCCTCCCTCCCTTATCTCCACCGTGCCCCTTTCCAAGTCCACTGATGGGGGGGGACCTCCTCCCCATTCATCTGATCCTGTTTTATCAGGTATCTTCAGGACTGGCTGCAAAGCCCTCCTCTGTGGCCTAACAGGACTGCTCCTCCCTTCGGGGGTGGGGAGGCCAAAAAGCCAGTCATTGAGTTCCTGTTAGAAATAATCCTTGTTCCCCTCACTTTGGGAAACCAATTGGTTACTGAGCTACCACAGGCTACATCTGAGTGGAGGTTCTAGGTTATATCCATACATGGTCCTTGGTTGAATGTCAGTCTCACAAAAGACCCTGTGCCCAGACATATTTGGTCCTTGTGGAGCTCCTATCCTTTCCCCATCAGACTAACTCCCCTTCTTTCTTATGATTCCCTGTACTCTGCCAAAGGTTTGGTCATGAGTCTTTGCTTTGAAAACACTGCTAGTTAGAGTCTTTCAGATGCGCTCAGTAGACTCCTGTCATACGTTCAATGCACATCCCATCTGTCTTTCTAAACGAGGATTGATCATCTTACCCCATGTCCGCTCAATTGATTATCTTTTTTAGGTGTATAGATTTCATTATGTTTATCATATCTTATAGGTCTATATAAGTGAGTATATCCCATGTTTGTCTTTCTCCTCCTGGGATATTTCACTCAGAATGATCTTTTCTAGATCCCACCATTTGCCTGCAAATTTCATGATTTCCTCCTTTTTGATTGCTGAGTAGTATTCCATTGTGTAAAAATACCACAATTTCTGTATCCATTCCTTTGTTTATGGACATCTGGGCTGTTTCCAGGTTCTGGCTATTACAAATAAAGCTGCTATAAACATGGTTGAGCAAGTATCCCTTTTGTGTACTTGAGCAAACTTTGGGTATATACCTAGCAGTGGTATAGCTGGGTCTTGAGGAAGCACTATTCCTAATTGTCTTAGAAAGCACCAGATAGCTTTCCAGAGTGGTTGTACCAGTTTACATTCCCACCAGTAGTGGAGGAGGGTTCCCATTTCTCCACAACCTCTCCAGCATGTGTTGTCGCTTGAGTTTTTCATCTTGGCCATTCTGATGGGTGTAAGGTGATATCTCAGGGTTGTTTTGATTTGCATTTCCCTGATGGCTAATGAGGTTGAGAATTTCTTTAAGTGTTTCTCTGCCATTCGATATTCCTCTGTCGAGAATTCTCTGTTTAGCTCTGTTCCCCATTTTTTAATTGGATTACTTGGTTTGCTGCTTTTCAGCTTCTTTAGTTCTTTATATATACTGGATATTAGCCCTCTGTCAGATAAAGGGTTAGTGAAGATTCTTTCCCAATCTGTAGGCAGTCGTTTTGTTGTAATGACGGTGTCCTTTGCTTTACAGAAGCTCTTCAGTTTCATGAGGTCGCATTTATTGATTGTTGCTCTTAGAGCCTGTGCTGTTGGTGTTCTGTTCAGGAAGTTGTCTCCTGTGCCAATGAGTTCTAGGCTGTTCTCCACTTTTTCTTCTAACAGGTTTAGAGCATCTGGTTTTATGTTGAGGTCTTTGATCCACATGGACTTTAGTTTTGTGCAGGGTGATAGATATAGATCTATTTTCATTTTTCTGCATGTGGACATCCAGTTGGACCAGCACCATTTGTTGAAGATGCTGTCTTTTTTCCATTGAATGGTTTTGGCTTCTTTGTCAAAAATCGAGTATTCATAGGTGTGTGGGTTTATTTCTGGGTCTTCTATGCAGTTCCATTGATCCTCCTTTCTGTTTTTATGCCAATACCATGCAGTTTTTATTACTATTGCTCTGTAGTACAACTTGAGATCGGGGATGGAGATACCTCCAGATGATCTGTTGTTGTACAGGATTGTTTTGGAGATTCTGGATTTTTTGTTTCTCCATATGAAGCTGAGAATCTTTTTTTCAAGGTCTGTAAAGAATTGAGTTGGTATTTTGATGGGAATTTCATTGAATCTGTAGATTGCTTTTGGCACTATGGCCATTTTCACAATGTTAATCCTACCAATCCATGAGTACAGGAGATCTTTCCATCTTCTGATATCTTCTTCAATTTCTTTCTTCAGAGACTTGAAGTTTTTCTCAAACAGGTATTTCATTTGCTTGGTTAGTGTCACCCCAAGGTATTTTATGTTATTAGTGGCTATTGTGAAGGGTGTTGTTTCCCTAATTTCTTTCTCAGTCTTTTTGTCTTTGGTATACAGTAGGGCTTTTGATGTTTTAGAGTTGATTTTGTATCCTGCCACATTGCTGAAGGTGTTTATCAGCTGGAGGAGTTCTCTAGTTGAATTTTTGGGGTTGCTGGCGGAATTCTCTAGTTGAATTTTTGGGGTCGCTCATATATACTATCATATCATCTGCGAATAGTGACACTTTGACCTCTTCTTTTCCTATTTGTATCCCCTTGATCTCCTTTAGTTGTCTTATTGCTCTGTCTAGTTCTTCAAGTACTATGTTGAAGAGGTATGGAGAGAGTGGGCAGCCCTGTCTTGTCCCTGATTTCAGTGGGATTGATTTAACTTTCTCTTGATTGATTTTGATGTTGGCTATAGCTTGCTGTATATGTCTTTACTATGTTTAGATATGTGCCTTGTATCCCTGATCTCTCCAAGACTTTAAACATGAATGGGTGTTGGACTTTGTCAAATGCTTTTTCAACATCTAAGGAGATGATCATGTGGTTTTTCTCCTTCAGTTTGTTTATGTGGTGTATTACATTGATGGATTTCCATATGTTGAACCACCCTTACATGCCTGGAATGAAGCCTACTTGGTCATGATGGATGACATCTTTGATGTGTTCTTGGATTCTGTTTGTATTTTATTGAGTATTTTTGCATCAATGTTCATAAGAGAGATAGGTCTGAAGTTCTCTTTTTTGTTGTGTCTTTGTGTGGTTTAGGTATCAGGGTGACTGTCGCTTCATAGAATGAGTTTGGTAATGTACTTTTTGTTTCTATTTTGTGAAATAGTTTGAGGAGAATTGGCATTAGCACTTCTTTGAAGGTCTGGTAGAATTCCGCACTGAAAGCATCTGGCCCAGGGTTTTATTTTCTGGAGGGGAGACTGTGAATGACTGCTTCAATTTCTTTGGGGGATATAGGACTATTCAGTCTTTCTACCTGATCTTGACTTAATGTTGGAAAATGGAATCTATCAAGAAAATTGTCCATTTCATTTAGGTTTTCAAATTTTGTGGCATATAGGCTTTTGTAGTATGACCTAATGATTGTTTGAATTTTCTCAGTGTCTGTAGTTATGTCACCCTTTTCATCTCTGATTTTGTTGATTTGGATAGATTCTCTCTGCTTTTTAGTTAGTTTGGCTAAGGGTTTGTCTATCTTGTTGATTTTCTCAAAGAACCAGCTTTTTGTTTCATTGATTCTTTGAATAGTTTTATTTGTTTCTAATTGATTGATTTCAGCCCTGAGTTTGATTATTTCCAGCCATCTGCTCCTCTTGGGTGTATCTGCTTCTTTTTTTTTTCTAGGGTTTTCAGTTGGGCCATTAAGTTGTTTGTGTGTGATGTTATGAATTTCTTCTTGCAGGCACTTAGTGCTATAAATTTTCCCCTAAGCACTGCTTTCAATGTGTCCCATAAATCTGGGTATGTTGTGCCTTCCTTTTCATTGAATTCTAGGAAGTCTTTAATTTCTTTCTTTATTTCTTCCTTAACCCAGTTTTCATTGAGTAACAAGTTGTTCAGTTTCCATGTGCGTGTCGGCTTTTTGTTATTTCTGTTGTTGTTGAGGTCCAGCTTTAGTCCATGGTGGTCAGATAGAATACAACGGATTATTTCAATCTTTTTGTATCTGTTGAGGCTTGCTTTATGACCAACTATATGGTCTATTTTGGAGAAGGTTCCATGCGGTGCTGAAAAGAAGGTGTACTCTTTTGAGTTTGGGTGAAACGGTCTGTAGACATCTATTAGGTCCATTTGATTTAGGGTCTCTGTAAGTGTTTTTATTTCCCTATTTGTTTTCTGTCTAATTGATCTGTCCCATGGTGAGAGTGGAGTGTTGAAGTCTCCCACTATTAGGGTATTAGAATCAATGTGTAATTTAAGCTTTAATATTGTTTCATTTACGAATGTAGGTGCTCTTGTATTTATGGCATAGATATTCAAAATTGTGATGTCCTTTTGGTGGATTTTTCCTTTGATGAGAATATAGTGGCCCTCCTTATCTTTTTTTATTAACTTGGGCTGAAAGTCTATTTTATTAGATATTAGGATGACTACTCCAGCTTGTTTTCTGGAACCATTTGCTTGAAAGACATTTTTCCAGCCCTTTACTCTAAGGTAGTGTTTATCTTTGATGCATAGGTGTGTTTCTTGGATGCAGCAGAATGTTGGATCTTGTTTCCACAACCATACTGTTAGCCTGTGTCTTTTTATTGGTGAGTTGAGTCCATTGATATTGATAGATAATAGTGACCAATGCATGTTAATTCCTTTTGTAATGGAGTCGATGATCTAACCCTGTTTCATTGCTTGTTTTCTTTTCATTTTTGTTGGGACATTATCTGTATGCCCTGTTTTCTTGGGTGAATTTGTTTTCATTGGATTGGAGTTTTCCTTCTAGTATCTTCTGTAGGGATGGTTTGCTGTGTAGATATTGTGTAAATTTAGTTTTGTCATGGAATATTTTGTTTTCTCCATCTATGTTGATTGAAAGCTTTGCAGGGTATAGTAGTCTGGGTTGATATTTGTGATCTCTTAGAGCCTCCATGATACTTGCCCAGGCCCTTCTGGCTTTCATAGTTTCTGATGAGAAGTCCAGCGTGATTCTGATAGGTCTACCTTCATATGTTACTTGGCCTTTTTCCCTTGCTGCTTTTAATATCTTTTCTTTGTTCTGTAGATTTAGTGTTTTGACTATGATGTGACATGATGTGTTTCTTTTCTGGTCTAGTCTATTTGGAGTTCTGTAGGCCTCTTGTATATTTATGGACATCTCTTTCTTTAAGTTGGGAAAATTTTCTTCTATGATTTTCCTGAAAATATTTTCTGGACCTTGGAGTCGGGAGTCTTCTTTTTCGTGAATTCCTATTATTCTTAGATTTTGTCTTTTCATAGCATCCTTGATTTCTTGGATATTTTGTGATTGGAACTTTTCTGATTTTACTTTTTCTTTGAGAGAAGTATCCATTTCTGCAAGTGTGTCTTCAGCTCCAGAGATTCTCTCTTCCATCTCTTGTATTCTGTTGGTGATGCTTACTTTTGTGGTTCCTGAATCAGGATAGGAATAGGCTTTAGAACCTGTGAATATGAATTCAGTTTTGAACCTGGCAGCAGAAGTCCTGAGATGGCTGGATTCAGAACAACAACCAAAAAGAAAAATACTTCATCTCTATACTTTTTTCTAGTTTAGTGTAACACTATTTATCGTAATTACTGCTGATAAAATGTCATGGTATTATTATATATTATTGTTATAATATATACAATATAATGCAACTCAAATTTTGATATCTAACTTAGGTAAAATTCATTCATGAAAACGCAGGCATGAAATTTCAAAAGAGCTAAACCTGCAAGAGGCTTTGAAGGAAGAAAAGTGAAAAAAAAGGTGTAATGTTAATTCTTATATATAAGCAAATGAAATAATTAATTGATGTCTCCTATGTATAATCTTACAAAATTTTGGTTAATGGAATTTAAAAAATATATACAGATTAATTATACACAAACAAATCTATCTACCTATCTATCTATCATCTGTCTGTCTATCTACCTATCATCTATCTATCTATGTATCTATCTATCTATCTATCTATCTATAAATATAACTATATAGTGAAATTTCTATATAGGCACAAGCTTAATTTCTCTATATTCAGTGAGTTAAGTAAGTGTTGTATTCAGCAATGGAGACTTGCAGTGAATTTATGGAGGGCAAATTATAATATTGACAAAAGTGTGCATTGTTTGGGGATTCCAATGAGACTCCTTTGGCCACCACCTCAAGTAGATATAACCCAGTCTTCATTTGATGACAAGTGACATCCTGTTGGGACTCTCATATTATTTCATTTGGATCACCTTCAGCTATGTATATATTGCAGCAAGCTTCTACTGTGTTAGTTTGCTACAGTGACATTCAACTGACATTTAATTTTGGCTGTCTCTCTTCATAGTACTTTCCTTAATGTCTTCTTTCTTCCCCACTTCCAACCAAGTCTTCTTTATGAGCCCTTCTTCAATCTATAAATAACTATTTTATTACCCTATCCTAGGGAGATCTATTTACTTCTTCTCAAACACTAGTCCCTTATTCTTTGTGTATCCTACATGGTTTTATGTACTGTAGGTTGCTTATTATTCCCTTTACAAGTAATAATATCATGTAAGTAGATGCATGCCATATTTGTATTTTTGAACTTGTGTTACTATATACTCAGACTGATTTTTTCTAGTTTACCTGTAGATATGCATTTCCATTGAAATTTCATGATTTACTTTTTTAAATGACTGAGTAATATTTTGTTGTGTAAATGTCCACATTTTCTTTATCTATTCTTCTGTTGATGGATGTCAGGGTTATATCCAATTTTGGGAAGTGTTGAGTAGAGCAGTCATAAACATCTTTGTAAAAATGGAAAGATGAAAACATTTTTTGGATATATGACCAAGAGTACTATAGTTAGTTCTTGAGGCAGAACAATTCCCTTCTTGCTGAGGAAGAGCCACAGAGATGTCCTTAGTGGCTAAACATGTTTGTACTCCTACTAGTAATGTCTGAACATTCTTAGCCCTATGACTCTCTTTAGACCATATCGCAAACCACACCACATCACAAATGGTTTTCATTTCCCTGATGACTATGGACCTTGCACATATCTTTAAATGTTTCTCAGCCATTTGAATTATTTTTTTTAAGAATTCTCTTCTGATATCTTGTTCTATTTCTTTCTTCAGAGACTGAAAGTTTTTGTTTTCCATGCAAGTCTTTGACTTGCCTGGTTAGTTACACCAAGGTATTTTATGTCCTTTGTGGCTATTGTGAAGGGTGTTGTTTCCCTAATTTCTTTCTCAGCCCTTTTGTCTTTTGTATACAGGAGTGCTGCTATTTTTTGTGAGTTGATTTTGTATCTAGCCACTTGGCTGAAGGAGTTTATCAGCTGTAGGAGTTCCCTGGTAGAATTTTTGGGGTCACTCATGTATACTATCATAACAACTGCAAATAGTGACCTGACATGAATTCATGGACTGGCCCTTTGATCACCTCCACCTGAGGGGATAGCAGCCTTACCAGTCAAGAGAGGAATACAAAGAAGCCAGTCTTGATGAGACCTGATAGTCTAGGGTCAAAGTGAAGGGGAGGGGGGTCCTACCCTATCATTGGACTGGGGGAGAGTCATAGGAGAATAAGAAGGAGGGGGTAGGATTGGGAGGGGTTGGAGGAGGAGTCTACAGCTGGGAACCAAAGTGAATAAACTGTAATTAATAAAAATAAAAAAAATTCTTTATTTAGAATTGTAGGTGTGTTTTATTTAGATTGTAAATTTTCTTAATATCTAAATTTTCTTTTGACTTATTTATGCATTTCAATATTAGCCTTTATTTGGGTGTGTAGATAGTAAAAGTATTTTAGTTTTCTGTACACTGCTACATTTTCAGAATGATGGCAGTCCTTTGTTATGCAGAAGATTTTCAGCTTTCTGCTGTATTTCTGAAGACTGTTTATCTTTATGCCTGGGCAAGGGCTAGGAAGCTCTCCACTGCTCATAGATAAGATTTATAGAGTAAAACTCTCCATCCCAAGAAAAACATTCAACATCAACATTCAGTGCAATCTTCATCAAAATTCCAAACAAAGGACAATTTTCAGCTTCAAATAAAAGCACAAATAAACTATGACAGCTAAAACAATCCTAAAAAGAATGGCTAGAGGGATCACCCATCCAAGATTGAATTGAACTAAAAACTATAGTAGAAACAGCATGGTATTGGAAGAGATACAAACACTTTGCTCAATTATGACATTGAAGACCCAGGTAGAAATTCACATACTTATGAACACCTGATATTTTTAAAATAAGAAATCTTGAAATAAACAGTGGAATAAAGACAGCATCTTCAACACATTGTTGTGGTCAAACTGGAAGTATGCATGTAAAATAATTCAAATAGATCCCTACTTATCACTCTGCAGAAAACTCCCCGAAAATAGGTTGAAGACCTCAGTAAACTCAATAAACAGAGAATGGATGAGAAATTAAGAACAGCCTTGAACTCACTCCCTGAAAAAAAAAGACTTTCTAAACACAATAGCATTTTTTATAGTCTTGAGAATGTTTTTTTCATGTTTTGGACTGTATTGGTGAGGCTTATCACTTGAGTTTTTGCTTGACCTCTTCAGTTTTTTTTTTTTTATTTCTAGTTTTTACATAGCTTAATTAATTTATTTTTAATTTTATCAATTACACTTTATTCACTTTGTATCCCCCCATAAACCCCTCTATTTCCCCCTCTTAATCCCACCTTCCCTTCCTCTTCTTCACTCATGTCCTTCCCAAAGTCCACTGATAGTGGAGGTCCCCCTCTCCTTCCTTCTGATCTTAGTCTATCAGATCTCATCAGGAGTGGCTGCATTGTCATATCCTGTGGCCTCGTAAGGCTGCTCCCCTTTCAGGAGGAAGTGATCAAAGAGCAGGCTAATCAGTTTATGTCACAGGCAGTTCCTCTTCCCATTACTATGTAACCCACTTGAACACTGAAGTGCCATGGGCTACATCTGTGCAGGGGTTCTAGGTTATCTTTATAACCGAAAACTCATACTCCTTGGTTGGAGTATGAATCTCTGGAAAGACCCATGTGTTCAAATTTTCTGTTTTTGTTGGTCTCCTTGAGGTTTTCCTGTCAACAAGAGAAACACCACTGGGGCAGGGAAGAAACAAAGAAAGAAATTAAATAATTTCTAGTTTTTAATGAAAATGAAGGCACGCAGACCTCCGTCCTCCTCGGCATAGAGGCACAGCAGACTCATCTTTCTCAGCGCAGACCTAACTGCCTGGGGTATACAACCGCTGAGACGGAGCCCCAAGCACTTTAGCGGCAGACAAAAGCCAGCAGTACGTGCCCCGGAGTCCCAGATTCGCGCAGCCGCTACACCATCCTCCCAGGGCGCGAATCTGCTAGACACCATACTAGCTCCGCAGGATCGCCATCACTGACGGTACGGCCCGCCCAATCCCACAGTGACAGAGAATACGCTATATACTCACCGAAACCAGGCAGAAACGTCATACAACCTGGACACACCAGGCACTGGGCCTCCCAAGCTTGGAGAGCACAACGAAGAGATCCCAGGACTTCCCAGAAAGCATTGGGACTAGCAAGCCAGTCTCCAGTTACAGAAGGACCTGGCAGCGGAGCAGTACTGAACTGGCTGGGCACCACAGCCCTCCAGTTTAAGACTAACCAGGGCCAAACCAGAGAACAGAGAGCCTGGTTACCCCATCCCTGCTGAAGTGACCACCCTGAAATCTCCAGCTGCAGCAAGACCTCAGAACCTGGCAGTGACAGCAGCACAGAACTGGCGGAACACATCAAAGAAGCAGGGCCAAACCAGAGAGCAGAGAGCCCTGGATACCACGATCTCGACCAAGAGACCTGCCTGTAAGTTAGTGCACCCTTGAGAATCTGCAGTTCCCCAGATCCTGGGTCCTTCTAAATCAGAAGCCAGGCATCAAACCCCCCTCCCACCCACATACCCACTTTGGGAAACAGAGGGGCACTAGGGACATTGAAGTTCCTGCCCTGTGGGCCTGATTGAGGAGCTAAGACAGTTAATGCCTGAAATTGCCCTGCGATCATCATTAGCGCCTGCGACATATACAGTGCAGAGCCCCTCCCACACACTCAAGGGTTCAACATTAGCCATCACTCTGTCCCTCGAGAAACTCATCCACGCACACTTGCACACACAGACACACACGCGCGCGCGCGCACACACACGCTTGCATTTGCCCCGTTTGCGCCTGCGTACTTTCCTCCCACAGGTACAGCTAGTCCTCAGCACACGCTCAGAGTGCTCAGCTTCCTGAAGAACTCTCCAGACACCAGAGAGAGACAGCACCAGTCTGATCTGCAGAATCCAAAAAAAAACAGGGAAGGTTTCAGATAAGCCAATGGCCAGAGGTAGGCGAAAGAACACTTCCAACATAAATCAGGACATCATGACTTCACCAGCAAACCCCAAAATCGATGGATACACCAATTCAGCAGAAGCACAGGAAAATGATTTTAAAGCCATGCTTGCCCAATTATTTGAGGCTCATAAGGAGGAAATGAACAAGTCTTTCAAAGAGATGGCCAGTCAATTGGAGGCAAAGAAAGAAGAAATAGACAATATCCTTAAAGAAACACAGGCAAACATAGCCAAACAAATAGATACACAAGTAGAGGAAAAATTAGTGGCATATAAGAAGGAAATGAAAAAAGAAATAGAGGCCATTGTAGAGAGACAGGAATCCAAATTCAAACACATGAAAGAAATGGTGCAAGGCATGAAAACAGAATTAGAATCAATAAAGAAAACACAAAATGAGAAAACCCTTGAGCTGGAGAACTTGGAGAAAAGATCAGGAACCACAAAAGTAAGCATCACCAACAGAATACAAGAGATGGAAGAGAGAATCTCTGGAGCTGAAGACACACTTGCAGAAATGGATACTTCTCTCAAAGAAAAAGTAAAATCAGAAAAGTTCCAATCACAAAATATCCAAGAAATCAAGGATGCTATGAAAAGACAAAATCTAAGAATAATAGGAATTCATGAAAAAGAAGACTCCAGACTCCAAGGTCCAGAAAATATTTTCAAGAAAATCATAGAAGAAAATTTTCCCAACTTAAAGAAAGAGATGTCCATAAATATACAAGAGGCCTACAGAACTCCAAATAGACTAGACCAGAAAAGAAACACATCACGTCACATCATAGTCAAAACACTAAATCTACAGAACAAAGAAAGGATATTAAAAGCAGCAAGGGAAAAAGGCCAAGTAACATATGAAGGTAGACCTATCAGAATCACGCCGGACTTCTCATCAGAAGCTATGAAAGCCAGAAGGGCCTGGGCAAGTATCATGGAGACTCTAAGAGATCACAAATGTCAACCCAGACTACTATACCCTGCAAAGCTTTCAATCAACATAGATGGAGAAAACAAAATATTCCATGACAAAACTAAATTTATACAATATCTACACAGCAAACCATCCCTACAGAAGATACTAGAAGGAAAACTCCAATCCAGTGAAAACAAATTCACCCAAGAAAACAGGGCATACAGATAATGTCCCAACAAAAATGAAAAGAAAACAAGCAATGAAACAGGGTTAGTTCATCGACTCCATTACAAAAGGAACTAACATGCATTGGTCACTATTATCTATCAATATCAATGGACTCAACTCACCAATAAAAAGACACAGGCTAACAGAATGGTTAAGGAAACAGGATCCAACATTCTGTTGCATCCAAGAAACACACCTATGCAACAAAGACAAACACTACCTCAGAGTAAAGGGCTGGAAAACTGTTTTTCAAGCAAACGGTTCCAGAAAACAAGCTGGAGTAGCCATCCTAATATCTAATAAAATAGACTTTCAACCCAAGTTAATCAAAAAAGATAAGGAGGGCCACTATATTCTCATCAAAGGAAAAATCCACCAAGAGGACATCACAATCTTGAATATCTATGCCCCAAATACAAGAGCACCGATATTCGTAAATGAAACATTATTAAAGCTTAAATCATACATTGATCCTAATACCTTAATAGTGGGAGACTTCAACACTCCACTCTCACCAAGGGACAGATCAACTAGACAGACACCAAATAGGGAAATAAAAGCACTCACAGAATCCCTAAATCAAATGGACCTAATAGACGTCTACAGATCATTTCACCCAAACTCAAAAGAGTACACCTTCTTTTCAGCACCGCATGGAACCTTTTCCAAAATAGACCATATAGTGGGCCACAAAGCAAGCCTCAACAGATACAAAAGGATTGAAATAATCCCTTGTATACTATCTGACCACCATGGACTAAAGCTCGACCTCAACAACAACAGAAACAACAAAAAGCCGACACGCACATGGAAACTGAACAACTTACTACTCAATGACAGCTGGGTTAAGGAAGAAATAAAGAAAGAAATTAAAGACTTCCTAGAATTCAATGAAAAGGAAGGCACAACATACCCAAATTTATGGGACACATTGAAAGCAGTGCTCAGAGGAAAATTTATAGCACTAAGTGCCTGCAAGAAGAAATTCGTAACATCACATACAAACAACTTAATGGCCCAACTGAAAACCCTAGAAAAAAAAGAAGCAGATACACCCAAGAGGAGCAGACGGCTGGAAATAATCAAACTAAGGGCTGAAATCAATCAACTAGAAACAAATAAAACTATCCAAAGAATCAATGAAACAAAAAGCTGGTTCTTTGAGAAAATCAACAAGATAGACAAACCCTTAGCCAAACTAACTAAAAAGCAGAGAGAAACTATCCAGATCAGCAAAATCAGAAATGAAAATGGGGACATAACCACAGACATTGAGGAAATCCAAACAATTATTAGGTCATACTACAAAAGCCTATATGCCACAAAATTTGAGAATCTGAATGAAATGGATAATTTTCTTGAAAGATTCCATCTACCAAAACTAAGTCAAGATCAGGTAGAAAGACTGAATAGCCCTATATCTCCCAAGGAAATCGAAGCAGTCATTAACAGTCTCCCCTCCAAAAAAAGCCCTGGACCAGATGGCTTCAGCGCAGAATTCTACAAGACCTTCAAAGAAGTGCTAACTCCAATTCTCCTCAAGCTATTCCACAAAATAGAAACAGAAGGAACACTACCAAACTCATTCTATGAAGCCACAGTCACTTTAATACCTAAACCACACAAAGACCCAACAAAAAAAGATAACTTTAGGCCTATCTCTCTTATGAACATTGACGCAAAAATACTCAATAAAATACTTGCAAACCGAATCCAAGAACACATCAAAGATATCATCCACCATGACCAAGTAGGCTTCATCCCAGGCATGCAAGGGTGGTTCAACATACGGAAATCCATCAATGTAATCCACTACATAAACAAACTGAAGGAGAAAAACCACATGATCATCTCCTTAGACGCCGAAAAAGCATTTGACAAAGTCCAACACCCATTCATGTTTAAAGTCTTGGAGAGATCAGGGATACAAGGCACATATCTAAACATAGTAAAGGCAATATATAGCAAGCCTATAGCTAACATCAAACTCAATGGAGAGAAACTTAAATCAATCCCACTGAAATCAGGGACAAGACAAGGCTGTCCATTGTCCCCATATCTCTTCAACATAGTACTTGAAGTCCTAGCCAGAGCAATAAGACAACTAAAGGAGATCAAGGGGATACAAATCGGAAAGGAAGAGGTCAAAGTGTCACTATTTGCAGATGATATGATAGTATACATGAGCGACCCCAAAAATTCAACCAGAGAACTCCTTCAGCTGATAAACACCTTCAGCAAAGTGGCAGGATACAAAATCAACTCAAAAAAATCAGAAGCCCTCCTATATACCAAAGACAAAAAGGCTGAGAAAGAAATTAGGGAAACAACACCCTTCACAATAGCCACTAATAACATAAAGTACCTTGGTGTGACCCTAACCAAGCAAGTGAAAGACCTGTTTGAGAAAAACTTCAAGTCTCTGAAGAAAGAAATTGAAGAAGATATCAGAAGATGGAAAGATCTCCCGTGCTCATGGATTGGTAGGATTAACATTGTGAAAATGGCCATACTGCCAAAAGCAATCTACAGATTCAATGCAATTCCCATCAAAATACCATCTCAATTCTTTACAGACCTTGAAAAAAAGATTCTCAGCTTCATATGGAGAAACAAAAAACCCAGAATCTCCAAAACGAGCCTGTACAACAACAGATCATCTGGAGGTATCTCCATTCCTGATCTCAAGCTGTACTACAGGGCAACAGTAATAAAAACTGCATGGTACTGGCATAGAAACAGAAAGGAGGATCAATGGAACCGCATAGAAGACCCAGAAATAAATCCACACACCTATGAATACTCGATATTCGATAAAGAAGCCAATTCCATTCAATGGAAAAAAGACAGCATCTTCAACAAATGGTGCTGGACCAACTGGATGTCTACATGCAGAAAAATGAAAATAGATCCATATTTATCACCCTGCACAAAACTAAAGTCAAAGTGGATCAAGGACCTCAACATAAAACCAGATACCCTAAATCAATTGGAAAAAAAAGTGGGGAACAGCCTAGAACTCATTGGCACAGGAGACAACTTCCTGAACAGAACACCAACAGCACAGGCTCTAAGAGCAAAAATCAATAAATGGGACCTCATGAAACTGAAAAGTTTCTGTAAAGCAAAGGATACCGTCATCAAAACAAAACGATTGCCTACAGATTGGGAAAGAATCTTCACTAACCCTTTATCTGACAGAGGACTAATATCCAGTATATACAAAGAACTAAAGAAGCTGAAAAGCAGCAATCCAAGTAATCCAATTAAAAAATGGGGAACAGAGCTAAACAGAGAATTCTCGACAGAGGAATATCGAATGGCAGAAAAACACTTAAAGAAATGCTCATCCTCATTAGCCATCAGGGAAATGCAAATCAAAACGACCCTGAGATATCACCTTACACCCATCAGAATGGCCAAGATGAAAAACTCAAGCGATAACACATGCTGGAGAGGTTGTGGAGAAAGGGGAACCCTCCTCCACTGCTGGTGGGAATGTAAACTGGTACAACCACTCTGGAAAGCTATCTGGCGCTTTCTAAGACAAATAGGAATAGTGCTTCCTACAGACCCAGCTATACCACTGCTAGGTATATACCCAAAGTTTGTTCAAGTACACAAAAAGGACACTTGCTCAACCATGTTTATAGCAGCTCTATTTGTAATAGCCAGAACCTGGAAACAACCCAGATGTCCATCAACGGTGGAATGGGTACAGAAATTGTGGTATTTTTATACAATGGAATACTACTCAGCAATCAAAAAGGAGGAAATCATGAAATTTGCAGGCAAATGGTGGGATCTAGAAAAGATCATTCTGAGTGAAATATCCCAGAAGGAGAAAGACAAACATGGGATATACTCACTTATATAGACCTATAAGATATGATAAACATAATGAAATCTATACACCTAAAAAAGATAATCAATTGAGCGGACATGGGGTAAGATGATCAATCCTCATTTAGAAAGACAGATGGGATGTGCATTGAACGTATGACAGGAGTCTACTGAGCGCATCTGAAAGACTCTAACTAGCAGTGTTTTCAAAGCAAAGACTCATGACCAAACCTTTGGCAGAGTACAGGGAATCATAAGAAAGAAGGGTAGTTAGTCTGATGGGGAAAGGATAGGAGCTCCACAAGGACCAAATATATCTGGGCACAGGGTCTTTTCTGAGACTGACATTCAATCAAGGACCATGTATGGATATAACCTAGAACCTCCACTCAGATGTAGCCTGTGGTAGCTCAGTAACCAATTGGTTTCCCAAAGTGAGGGGAACAGGGACTATTTCTAACAGGAACTCAATGACTGGCTCTTTGGTCTCCCCACCCCCGAAGGGAGGAGCAGTCCTGTTAGGCCAGAGAGGAGGGCTTTGCAGCCAGTCCTGAAGATACCTGATAAAACAGGATCAGATGAATGGGGAGGAGGTCCCCCCATCAGTGGACTTGGAAAGGGGCACGGTGGAGATGAGGGAGGGAGGGAGGGACTGGGAGGGAATGAGGGATCGGGACACGGCTGGGATACAGAGTTAATAAAATGTAACTGATAAAAATAAAATAAAAAAAAAATTAAAAAAAAAAAAAAAGAAAATGAAGGCACAATATACACAAAATTACGAAGCACAATGAAAGCAGTGCTAAGAGAAAAGCTCACAGCATTTAAAAAAAATGAAGTGCCTTCATAAAGAAATTGGAGAGGTCCCATAATAGTAATTTAGCAGCACACATGAAAGCTCTAACAGATAGAGGTAAATACACCAATATGGAGTAGATGACAGCAAATATTTAAACTTGGGTCTCAAATCAATATGTTGGAAACAAAGAGATTGATACAAAGAATCAATGAAACAAAAAACTGGTTCTTTGAGAAACTCAACAATATAAACAAACCCTTAGAAACACTAAATGAAAGGCAGAGGGAGATTATTTAGATCAACAACAGAAACAAAAAGGGTGACATAACTACAGACAATGTGGAATTAAAAAAAAATTATTAGGTCTTACTTCAAAAGCCTGTATTCCACAAAATTCAAAAATCTAAAGTAAACAAATGATTTTCTAGATAGATTTCACCTACCGAAGATAAATCAAGATCCGAAAAAAGTTTAAACACTCCAATAACCACTAAGAAAATAGAAGGAATCATCAAAAATCTCCCAACATAAATAGATAGATAGATAGATAGATAGATAGATAGATAGATAGATAGATAGACAGATAGATAGATAGATAAGTGAAGACTGCTCTGGTCTGGATGGTTTTAGTACAGAGTTCTGCCAGACATTCAAAGAAGAGCTAATGTGAACATTCTTCAAACTCTTCCACAAAATAGAAACAGAAGGAACATTGCCAAATTCATTCTATGAGGCCACAGTCACCTTGACACCTAAACCACACAAAGACCCAACAAAGAAAGACAATTCCAGACCAATTTCATGCATGAACTTTGATGCAATAAAACTCAATAAAATAAAACTGAATCCAAGAACACATCATATACATCATTCCAGAGATGCAGGGATGGATCAACATACAAAACATCATCAATGTAATCCACCATTTTAACAAACTCAAAGTAAAATATTACATGATCATCTCATTAGATGCAGAAAATGGCTTTGACCAAATACAACCACCCCACCATGATGAAAATCTTAGAGAGATTAAGGATACAAAGACAATACTCAAACATAATTAAGGCTATATACATCAAGCTTATTGCAAGCATCAAACTAAATGCAGAAAAATTCAAAGCAGTTCCACTAAAATCTGGGACAGGATTAGGATGACCACTCTCTCCATACCTCTTCAATATAGTACTTTAAGGTCTACCTAGAGCAATAAGACAACAAAGGGAGATCAAGGGTATAAAAATCAGTAAGGAAGAAGCCAAACTACTGCTATTGGCAGATGAGACGGTAGTGTATGTAAGTGACCAAAAACAGTCCACCAGAGAACTCCCAGACATGATAGTTTCAGCAAAGTAGTTGGACACAGGAGTGATTTTTAAAAATCAATAGCCCTCCTGTACAAAAGGAACAAATGTGCAGAGAAAGAAATTAAGGAAACTGCACCATTCATAATAGCCACAAATATTATAATGTATCTTGATGTGACTCTAACCAAACAAGTGAAAGACCTGTATGAAATAAAATTTGTATCTGAAGAAAGAAACTGAAGAAGATATCAGAAAAGAGAAAAATCTCCCATGCTCCTGGAACTGTAGAATTAACACAGTAAGAATGGCCACCTCACCAAAGGCAATCACCATCAAAATCCTATCACAGATCTATACAAACCTTGAAAGAACAATTCTAAATTTCATATAGAAAAAAAAAAAAACAGAATAGGTTAAACAATACTACACAGTAAAAGATCCTCTGGAGTTATCTCCATCCCTGATTTCAAACTCTACTACAGAGCAATAGTAATAAAAACTTCATGGTACTGGCATAGAGATAGACTGGTTGATCAACAGAATTGAATCAAAGACCCAAAAATAAACCCAAATACCTTTGGTCAACTGATTTTTTACAAAGAAGCCAAAACTGCACAATTGAAAAAAGACAGCATCTTCAACAAATGATGCTGGTCTCACTGTATCTCTACATGTAGAAAAAATGCATATAGATCATATTTATCTACCTGCAAAACTGGTACAATGACTTTGGTAGTCAATCTGGCACTTTCTCAGACAATTAGGAGTAGTGCTACCTCAAGACCCAGCTATACCACTCCTAGGTATATACCCAAAATTTTCTCAAGTACACAATAAGGACATTTGTTTAACCATGTTTGTAGAAGCTTTATTTGTAATAGCCAGAAAACTGGAAACAACCCAGATGTCCATCAACGGAGGAATAGATACACCAATTGTGGTATTTTTATACGATGGAATACTACTCAGCAATCAAAAAGGAGGAAATCATGAAGTTTGTAGGCAAATGGTGGGATCTAGAAAAGATCATTCTGAGTGAAGTATCCTAGAAGGAGAAAGACAAACATGGTATATACTCACTTATATAGACCTACAAGATATGATAAACATAATGAAATCTACACACCTAAAGAAGATAATCAAGAAAGCAGACACAGGCAAAGACGATCAATCCTCATTTAGAAAGACAAATGGGATGTGCATTGAACGTATGATAGGAGTCTACCGCAAAAGGCATTTGAAAGACTCTACCTATCAGTGTTTCAAAGCAGACACTAAGACTCATTACCAACCTTCGGCAGAGTGTAGGGAATCATATGAAAGAAGGGGAGTTAGTATGATATGGAAAGGATAGGAGCTCTACAAGGACCAAATATATCTGGGCACAGGGTCTTTTCTGAGACTGACATTCAACCAAGGACCATCTATGGATATAACCTAGAACTTCTGCTCTGATGTGGCCCGTGGTAGCTCAGTAACCAAGTAATTTTCCAAAGTAATGGGAACAAGGACTATTTCTAACAGCATCTCAAGGTCAGGCTCCTTGACTCCCCCCCCCCAGGGGAGGAGCAGTCCTGTTAGGCCACAGAGGAGGACTTTGCAGCCAGCCCTGAAGATACCTGATAAAAACAGGGTCAAATGAAAGGGGAGGAGGTCCTCCCCTATCAGTGGACTTGGAAAGGGGCAGGGAGGAGACCTGGGAGGGAGTGTGGGGTTGGGGAGGGAATGAGGGAGCGGGATACAGCTGGGACACAGAGTTAACAAAATGTAACTAAAAAGAAAAATAAAATTAAAAAAAAGAATGACAAAGGGTGAAAAGGGTCTAAAAGTTACAAGAATATTTCTTCTCAATTAGAACTGCCCTGGCTACACATTTTCAGCTATCTCTATTTTACAATGAGTTCAGGACAATAATTTTTTCTGTCTTTCATTCTAACAAACAAAATTAATTTAAAATGACAATAGATTTTGTTTTTACTTGACAATGTATGAGGAATTAAAACAATATAGATTGTATTTCAAGACCTTAATATTTGTTCTTATTTTAGACATTTCATGGGTAGCCCCATTTTATTTGGGGTTTATGGAAAGTATAAACCAACATACCTACATTTATGTTGTATACCAGAAATCATGGTATCATCTGGAGTAAAGTCTATCTGAGGTCACAGATATGCCTCATACCTATTGCATAGTGCACAAAGGTATTTATAGCAGTCATAAACTTGCTAAAATTGATTTGGAAGTTCTAAAGCAATATAACCTTAAAATTGTTTGAATCAAATCAGGAATTCCATAATCAAGAACTAATCCACGTACACAGCAGTGAATCTTCAATAACAACATTGTCAAGTAAAAACAAAATCTATTGTCATTTTAAATTAATTTTGTAGAAACTTTTAAGTTTCATGAGGTCCCATTTATTGATTTTTGATCACAGAATCTATGTAGTTGCTCTTCTGTTCAGGAAGTTGTATCCTGTGCCAATAAATTCAAGGATCTTCCCCACTATTTCTGGTAACACTTTTTCTGTTATAGTGTGTCTGGTTTATTGTTGAGGTCTTTGATACACTTGACTTTACTTTTGTGCAGGGTGATAATATGGATCTACTTGCATTTAGTGTAGACATCCAGTTGGTGCAGCACTATTTGTTTAAGATGCTGTCTTTCCTCCATTGTGTGGTTTTGACTTCTTTCTCAAAAATCACATATATGTATGTGTGTGGGTTTCTTTCTGGGTATTCTATTCAATTATATTGATCCAACATTCTGTTTCTATGCCAATACAATGCAGTTTTTATTAATTCTGCTCTGTAGTACAGCTTGAGATCAGAGAAGGAGATACCTCCAAATGATCTGTTGCTGTACAGGATTATTTTAGCAAATCTATTTTTTTGTTTGTTTGTTTTGTTTTTCCACATGAAGTTGAGAATTGTTCTTTCAAGTTCTGTAAAGAATTGTGCTGGTATTTTGATGGGAATTGCATTGAATCTGTAGATTGCTTTTGACAGGATGGCCATTTTTACTATGTTAATCCTACCAATCCATGAGCATGGGAGATCTTTAGTATCTCCTGGGTATAAAAGCAGATGCTGAGCCCCATAGTCAACCTTTGGGCAAAGTGCAGGGAATCTTATGAAAGAAGGGGGAGTTAGAAAGCCCTGTAGGGAATAGGAGCTCCACAAGGAGAGCAACGGAACCAAAAATTCTGGGCACAAGGGTCATCTCTGAGACTGATAATCTAACCAAGGACAATGCATGGAGATAACCTAGAACCCATGCACATATGTAACACATGGCAGCTCAGTCTCCAAGTAGGTACTCTAGTAAGGGGAACCAGGGCTGTTTCTGACATGAGCTCAGTACCTGGTTCTTCTATCACTTCCCCCTGAGAGAGGAGAAACCTTACCAGACCACAGAGGAAAACAATACAGACAGTTTTGATGATACATAATTGCCTATGATTAGAGGGAGGGGGAGAATACTGCCCCTACCAGTGGAATAGGAGAGTGGCATGGGAGTAGAAGAGGGAGGAAAGGTGCGATTGGGAGGGGACAAGCACAGGTTCTCCAGTTGGGTTAAAATGTGAATAAATTACAACTTCCTGAACAGAACAACAACAGCACAGGCTCCAAGATTAACATTTCTTAGATGTGACCTCATGAAACTGAAAAGCTTCTGTAAAGCAAAGGACAATATTGCCAGAACAAAACGACAGTTTACAGACTGGGAAAGGATTTTCACCTAACATAGATCTGACAGAGGGCTAATATCATGAATATATAAAGAACTCAAGGTGTTAAAAAGCAACAAATCAAGTAATCTGATTTAAAAATGGGATGCAAAGCTAAACAGAGCATTCTTAATTGAGGAATACCCAATTGCAGAGAAACACTCAACATCCTTATGCAACATCCTTACTCATCAGGGAAATGCAAATCAAAACGACCCAGAGATTTCACATTACACCCATCAGAATGGCTAAGATAAAAATCTCAAATGACAATATATGCTGGAGAGGATGTGGAGAAAGGGGAACCCTTCTCCATTGCTGGTGAGAATGTAAACATTTACAACCACTTTGGAAATCAATCTGGCCTTTTCTCAGACAATTAGGAATAGTGCTTCCTCAAGATCCAGCTATACCACTCCTAGCATATATCCAAAAGATGCTCAAGTACACAAAGACATTTACTCAACCGTGTTTGTAACAGCTTTATTTGTAATAGCCAGAACCTGGAAACAACCCAGACACCCCTCAAAGGAGGAATGGATATGGAAAATGTGATTCACTTATACAATGGAATACTACTCAGCAATTAAAAACAAGGAAATCATGAAATTTTCAGCTAAATGGTGGTATCTAGAAAAGATAATCCTGAGATATCCCAGAAGCAGAAAGATACACACAATATATACTCACTTATAAGTGGATATTACTTATATAATATAGGATAAACATACTAAAATGTGTACATCTAAAGAATCTAAGCAAGAAAGAGGACCCTGGCTAAGATGATCAATCCTCACTCATTCCCTAAAAATCCCACCCTCCCTCCCTCATCTCCTCCCATGCCCCTTCCAAGTCCACTGATTGGGGAGGTCCTCCTCCCCTTCCATCTGACCCTAGTTTATCAGGTCTCATCAGGACTAGCTGCATTGTCCTCCTCTGTGGACTTGTAAGGCTGCTTCCCCCTTAGGGGGGAGGTGGTCAAAGAACCAGCCACTGATTTCATGTCAGAGACAGTCCCTGTTCCCCTTACTAGGGTACCCACTTGGGTGCTGAGCTGCTATGGGCTACATCTGAGCAGGGGTTCTAAGTTATATACATGAATGGACCTTGATTGAAGTATAAGTCTCAGAAAAGACCCCTGTGCCCAGATATTTTGGTTCTGTTGCTCTCCTTGTGGAGCTCCTGTCCTCTCCAGGTGTTACTGTCTCTGCCTTCTTTAATAAGATTACCTGCACTTTACCCAAAATTTAGCTATGAGTCTCAGCATCTGCTTTGATACAATGCTAGGTAGAGTCTTTCAGAGGCCCTCTGTGGTAGGTTCCTGTCCTGTTTCCTATTTTCTTCCTCTTCCAATGTCCATCTTGTTTGTCTTTCTGGGTGAGGGTACTATTACCCAGGGTCCTCCTTCTTGATTGGCTTCTTTAGGTGCACAGATTTTTGTAGGTGTATCCTATATTATATGTCTAGTATCCACTTATAAGTGAGTATATACCATGTGTGTCTTTCTGCTTCTGGGATACCTCACTCAGGTTGATCTTTTCTAGTTCCCACCATTTGCCTGCAAATTTCAGGATTTCCTTCTTTTTAATTGCTGAGTAGTGTTCTGCTGTATAAATGTACCACAATTTCTGTATCCATTCCTCAGTTTAGGGACATCTAGGTTGTTCCCAGGTTCCGGCTATTAGGGTTGGTGAAGATCCTTTCCCTGTATGTAGGCTGTCATTTTGTTCTGAGGACAGTGTCCTTTGCTTTACAGTAGCTTTTTCTGTTTCCTGAGGTCCAATTTATTGTTTGTTGATATTAGAGCCTGTGCTGTTGGTGTTCAGCAGATTGGAAAGATCTCCCATGCTCATGGATTGGTAGGATTAACATAGTGATAAAGGGCATCCTGCCAAAAGCAATCTACAGATTCAATGCAATTCCTATCAAAATACCAACACAATTCTTTACAGAAATTCAAAGAAAAAGTCTCAACTTCATATGGAAAAACAAAAAAATCCAGAATTGCCAAAATTATCCTGTACAACATCCCTGATCTCAAGATGTACTACAGAACAATAGTAATAAAAACTGCAGGGTACTGGCATAGAAACAGAATGTTGGGTCAATGGAATCAAACCGAAGACCCAGAAATAAACCCACATATCTATAGAGACTTAATTTTTTTGACAAAAGAAACTAAAACCATACAATGGAAAAAAGAAAGCATCTTCAACAAATGGTGCTGGTCTAACTGGATGTCCAAATGTAGAAAAATGGTAATAGATCCATATTTATCAACCTGAATAAAACTAAAGTCCAAGTGGATCAACTAAATCAGTTAGAAGAAAAATTTGAGAAGGGCCTAGAACTCATTGGCCCAGGAGACAACTTCCTGAATTGTGGAAGTCTTACCATTAATTTTAAATTCTGAACCATCTCTCCAACAACAATGTTGGTGCCTTGATTTACTCTGTCTGATCTTTGGGATACAGCCTTCATTCAGGTCTCCTTTTTCATGGCTACAGTACAGTGCTTCCAATGGTTAGGAAAATGAATCAACAAAGAATTTCCTACAGTAAGACATATTTTAGGTATATATGACTCTGGGTGATGTGTGGTTCCTATAGATTCCCTGGGTCTGCCAGGTATAGTTTTAAAGTGTCTGTGGTTATATGAAAAGTTGAGTGACACCCAGAGGAATACAGATTGAGAAAAAGTATAAATGAAAATGTTTTAACTTTACTCTCATACTTGAATTTGACAGTTATGAAAGTAAGATTAGTTTTAACATAGCCTGCTCTCCTAACTTCTGATGAGGACATGGTGCTCAGTGCTGCACTGTTGTACCTTAAAAGTCAGGAAATGAGCCCATCTTTCAGAGTCAGTCCCATCTGTTTACGAAAGAACTTATTTCTCTTCAATCGTCATCTCTAAATACTTGTGAGAATCTAGTTTGCTGTATCTTATGTTCTTCTTGGACTATGATATCTGTATGAGTAATAAAGCGATTACATTTTCAAAATCACTCTCTTCCTATCTTGTAACAATGATTTTTTTGTCAGAAAATCTCTAGAACAAAAAGGCTTAATAAATTCCCACTCCATTTACCAGGACATTCCCTCAAATCCATGAGTTTAAGTCTCATGGTTATTCTGCATCAAGGAATCTTCTTGAAGAATTTGACAGTGAACTCCATATTATACACAGTTAGTGCTCTAAGCGAGTATCACCTTTGAGTTGATTGAGACATAGGTTTGAGCTATTATGCAGAATTGCACTGAACTGTGGTTTACTGGGAAGCAAGTGTCCCTGTGCCTTTTTATTGCATATAGTCTTATAATGGATTGGTTCTATCTCTTATGTAGTCATTGCAAATTGTTAATTTGACACAGAAAAGAAGTCATGACAAGCTACAGTATGGCCTGATAACATATTTATTGTAGTTCTTTTCAAATTGCTGTCATGTGAGCTTCTGTTCACTCAAAACTCAACCAGCCTTTCTTAGTGAAGTCAATTTATTTTAGAGGTCCTGCTGTTCTTACCATATCATAATACACAGTACATTTATTGACCTAAACTCCTAGGGGCTAGGGAATAGATCCCTGGACAGAATAACTTTCATCAGTATAGTATGTTAAAATACCAACTGTGATGGCTTTAAATTAGTGTATATTTTACAGAACTGAGTAGTATTTCTCACATACACGCTATTTTTTTTTTCAAATCAGGGTAAGCAGTGGATGAACACACTGCTCAAAATGCAGGAATTGAAGACACCTCTCCTCAGTGACTAATCCAGGATAACAGAGTAGTGTAGAACTATGGAAGTTCAAATCTCAGAATGTAAACAGGGGACTTGATTTCTGCACTGAAATGAAGTAAATTATTTAGAAGTGAAGAAAGCAGCAGGGCTATTGGCTTTTCCAGAGTGAGAAATGAGCTGATTGTGTTGGGTGCAGACATCACAGTCATTTTCAGATACAGATGTATGTATCATGGAAGAATATCTGAAAGACTTATGCTTAGTAGGAAGAGTCAATTCCACTGGCTGTCTTTGGATTTGGAAAAGCATGATCCTCTTATTTTGCTGTGTATGCACAATATGTGTATTTTCAGACCTTCCTCTGATCTAGGATGCCTTCACCCAAACTTGTTATAGGAAAAGTTTCTTGCTTCAAACTTGGCCAAAACACTCCAATTAGGAAGTTGATCCCTGAGCTCTTGCTGTCTATTTTCTTTGCTGAAATCATGGTGCCTGTGACTAGAGAAGATTCAAAACACATTTTCCAACTTGTTTTCAACCAGAACACAGGACCTCAGATGCAAAGCCAAAGGGCAGAGTTTCAGAACTCTCAATGGCAGTGGAGGAAGAGTCAGGAAGAACTTGGGCTGATTAGTGTAACAGCTGCACTCAATAACAAAGTGAAAAACACACGTGTTCCCAAACACTTGAGCTTAATGTATACATGCTGGACATAGTTACAGCTGTATCCACCAGTCATATGGCTGGGCATATGCACATGTTAATAGGATGATCTGGATTTTTATTTTTGGTCTCCTGTATTTTCCCAATTTTGTGTGTGCCTTTACTAAACATGAATGCTATGGAAAAATCAAGGAAGATTTTCACCGTGAAGAAGATGTGAAGCTTGGTGCTTTTTTTCCCTCTTCATATTGTTTATACAACCAAAACCAGTCTAAAGGATACCCATTTCCATGATGCTACCCTACAGTAAGTAAAATTATTCATTTTAAAAGTTCAGAATTCTTCTGACTTAAATGATGTATGGATTAAAACTTCCTTGTGTTTTTCACAATCACTCTTTTCCATTATCAAGTATGTTCAAGTATAGGTTCATGTGTACTAATTTTCCTCTTTCAAATGATAATTTTCATATTATTCATTTTGCTTTCCTCATATTCTATTGGAATTTCATGAGTTTTCTTTATCATGCTTGTAATGGCAAATAATTTGAATATTTTCAGTGATATGTTTTCAGAATATGGATTTTACCTAAGTATGACATGATGCTTCTGGGCTTTCTTTACGTCCAGATATGCTCTTGTAAAAAGAGATGATGCCACTGAATGTAGAGACTCCTGAGTGCCTGTAATGTTGCTAAAGTGACAATTATTCTCTATGTTATATAGTTGATTTTACAACATGTTTGTCACCATTAATTTGGGAGTTCTTTTTTTTTTCAAAATATAACTTTTTCTATCTCATATTCTTTGTTTTGCATCTCAGTGTTTCCTTGCTAATTTTTTTTATTCTCAGACAGATTTAAAAATGTTTACCTGTTTGCCATATGTTTCCAATGCTTTGGTTCAATTATATGGTTGTGTACCATATAATTGCTCATTATGTGAGAGTGGCCACTTAAGACTGTTTTTACTGTAGCTTTTCAGAACTATGCAAGTTTAAGGAATAATAATGTCAGAAGTCACATTTCCCTACACAAATATTCAATTGTATCTCTTTATAGAGGAAATAAAGGGTGCTTATTACAGATATCACAAATCTCTATGGGTAAATTAAAAAGACACTTAAATAGAGCAATAGAACTTGTATGAGAATTTTGGTAGAAAGACAATAGGTAGATATTTACAATATTATATATAGTTATGAAGGTGAATTATGCTCAGTGTGACATTACATATTTATTAAAACCTTGGTGGGATGTTAAGTAAAAAATCAAGGACAGTGAAGTAAGATATATGATCAGATGTGAAAAATTATCAGATATATGGGGGTGATGACACATTTAGTTTGAAACAAACACATCATAGATGGCCATAAATTCAAAATTTTATATGTAAATGCAATAATTTTTAACTCAGTAATTATAATCAGCAATTCAAGGAAAATAATTTCTTAAGGGTCATATTTTCTCTCAAATAAAATCACAAATCTGTCTCATAGGCTTAGAATACTGGGGACTTGGGATGTTTGCTGGAGCCCTTTTACTTCATCATAACTAACACCCATTATTACTTTCCTTTTTCCCTGCTCTCTACTTTCAGCAGCTCAGGCCCCAGTGTACATCTCTATGTGCTTTTCTCAATATTGCGCACCAACAAGTCAATATGTGAAAAGAGTTTACTTTCAGTTACATGACCTGTGAGTGTCTTGCTTGTAAATGATGAATGAAAGGATTGTAACCTGTAAAAGGTATTTGATTTTATATAGTCAGAATAAAATCAAAGCAGTTCACAAAGGAAAACAATATTTTTATTTTAAAATATCATCAAACTCTTTATCCAAAACATTTTTCTAAGTATATATACAGCAGTTTTTCTAATTATATATACAGCAGTTTGTAGTATTTTTTGTGGATATGTGTGTGTGTTTATGTGTGTGTGTGAGTTTTCTAGAATATTCTATAAGTGAGTGTAAAAATAATCCTGGAAAGTTTTATACATTTTGACCATTCTGTATATTTACAGTGAAAATGTTTCCATCTCTAACTGCATCTTGATAGTGAGAACATTTTTCCACTCCTGTCTTCAGCCTTATAACTAAGTTCTATATCTCCATGAATTGCAGTCTTTGTACACAGTCAGAATGTCCATTCAGTGTCCTTTAAATCCTATCATGGAGGTCTAGCGTGTATCTGGCCTGCATTCATTTAACAGAGAAGTACACCTTTGGTATCTGCCTTTCTGTATCCACTGATCTTTCTTCATCTCCAGATTGTTCTTTTAACTGGTGCCCCAGTTGTATTTCCCAGCTCCACTTTTCTCAGAAAATTTAATAAAGATGTAAGGTTTTTTTCAGAGTCTAGCAGAAGTGAGTTCTGATGACAGTCATTGTCAACATTGTTCTACCAATTATCTCAAAATTTTACTTTAATAGATGTGAATTTTCTTTTATAAATGGTGGATGAGAAGATTATTTCATTGTATTGTGTTTCAAATTTATTTACTCTAATTGAATAAATAAACACTTCATGAAGTATTCTCTAATTTTCCTAAGATTACCTGCACTCTGCTCAAAGTTTGGCTATGACACTCAGCTTCTGCTTGGATACCTCAATCAGTAGAGTCTTTCAGAGTCCCTAGGTGATAGACTCCTGTCATGTTCCCTGTCTTCTCCTGCTTCCAATGTCTGTCAAATTTGTCCTTCTGAAGGAGGATTGAGCATATTCCCTAGGGTCTTCCTTCTTGTTTAGCTTCCTTAGGAGTTTAGATTTTAGTATTATTATTCTATATTATAGGTCTAATAACCACTAATGAGTGCGTATATGCCATGTGTGTCTTTCTTCCTCTGGGTTACATAACTCAAGATGATCTTTTCTAGTTCCCGCCATTTTTGCCTGCAAATTTCATGATTTCCTTGTTTTTGCTTGCTGAGTGGTATTCCATTGTGTAAATATACCACAATTTCTGTATCTATCCTCCATTAAGTGACATCTAGGTTTCTTTCCAGCTTCTGGCTATTATGAATAGAGCTGCTAAGAACATGGTTGAGCAAATGTCCTTGTTGTATAGTTGAGAATATTTTAGATATAGGCCTAGGATATGTATAGCCGGATCTTGAGGTAACATTATTCCTAATTTTCTGAGAAAGCACAAGATTGATTTCTCAAGTGGTTGTACAAGTTTACATTACCACCATAAATGGAGGAGGGTTCCCATTTCTCCACATCCTCTCCAGCATGTGTTGTCACTTGAGTTTTTGATCTTTGCCATTCTGATGGTTACAAGGTGAAATCTCAGGGTTGTTTTCGTTTTCATTTCCCTGATAACTAAAGATTTTGAGCATTTTAAAAAATGTTTATCTGCCATTCAATATTCCTCTGTTGAGAATTCGCTGTATTTTAGTTTTGTACTCCATTTTAAACTGGATTACTTGGTTTGTTGGTGTTTAAATTCTTAAATTCTTTATGTATTTTGGATACCAACCCTCTGTCAGATAGAGGGTTATTGAAGATCCTTTCCCAATCTGTAGGCTTTTATGTCCTGAAAATAGTGTTTTTTGCTTTACAGAAGCTTTTCAGTTTCATGAGATCCCATTTATTAATTGTTTATCCTAGAGCCTGTGCAGTTGGTGTTCTTTGCAGGAAGTTTGTCTCCTGTGCCAATGATTTCAAGGCTTTTTCCCACTTTGTCTTCTTACAGATGTAGTGTGTCTAGTTTTATGTTGAGGTCTTTCAAGTACTATGTTGGAGAGATATTAAGATAGTGGGCAGCCTTGCATTTCCCTGATTTCAGTGGGATTTATTTAAGTTTCTTTCCATTTAGTTTGATGTTGGGTATAGGCTTGCTGTGTATTGCATTTACTGTTTAGGTATGTGCCTTTTATCCCTGATCTCTTCAAATTTTAAACATTGATGTTGGATGTTGTCAAATGCTTTTTCAGCATCTAAGATGATCATGTGTTGTCATTTTTTCCTTCTGTTTTTTGTTTGTTTGTTTGTTTGTTTTATACTGTGGATTGCATTGACGGTTTTCTGCATATTGAACCACCCCTGTGTTCCTGGGATGAAGCCTACTTGGTCATAGTGGATGATAGATTTTATGTGCTTTGGATTCTGTTTGTGAGTATTTTATTGAGTATTTTTGCATAATTGTTCATAAGTGATTTAGGTATGAAGTTCTCTTTTATTGTTGGGTCTTTGTGTGGGTTAGGTTTCAATGTTACTGTTGTCTCATAGAATGAGAATGGCAATGTTCCTACACATGCATGTAAAGTAAACAATTCTACTCACCAACAACTGGATCAGGGAAAAAATAATAAAAGAAATTAGAGACTTCCTAAAATTCAATGAAGACACAACTTTCCAAACTTATGTGACACAATTAAAACAGTGCTAAGAGGAAAGTTCATAGCACTAAGTACCTTCAGAAAAAAGTTTGAAACATCTCATGCAAGAAGCTTAATGGCACACCTCAAAGCCCTAGAAAATATAGAAGTCAACATGCCCAATAGGAGTAGACAGCTGCAAATAATTAAACCAATGGCTGAAATCAATAAATTAGAAAGAAATACAACAGTTCAAAAAAATCAATTAAACCAAGAGCTGGCTTTTCGAAAAAATCAACAAGAAAGACAAACCTTTAACCAAACTAACTAAAAGGCACAGAGAAACAATCCAAATCAGCAAAATCAGAAACAAAAAGAGGGGCATAAGGACAGAGACTAAGGAAATTCAAAGAATCATTAGGTCTTACTTCAAAAGCCTATGTGCCACAAAATTTGAAAATGCAAATGAAATGGACAATTTTCTTGAAAGATTCCATTTACAAAAGCTAATCTAATATCAGGTACATAGATTAAACAACTCCATATCCCTCCAAGGAAATAGAAGTGTTCCTGAAAAACAACAACAACAACAACAACAACAACAAAAAACAATACCAGAGCCTGATGGTTTCAGGGCAGAATTCTACCAGACCTTCAAAGGAAAGCTGACACCAATATTCTTCAAAGAAATCCACAAATGGAAACAGAATGTTTGTTCTTTTAAACTTAATAGATTTGTCTAGAAACTTTACACAAAATGAAACAAAATAAGTGATATTGTATATAAAATAATTTAAAAGTAACAAGTAAGGATTCACTTGTATTTAGCAGGATGAAATCATGAAAACCATGAAATTTAGGAGCACTGTGATAGTCTACAATGACTAATGCAGGAATGTAGAGACTAGCAATAATAATATTTTAAGTAAAAAATGTGTTATAAAGAAATCTTAAATAAAAAACTCAAGACACCAAAATTAACCAGTCCTGAATCCTGTATATCTCAGTGAACTTGTATATATTTAATGGATCCATCATGTGTCACATTAAAAAATTTAAATATCATACCTCTTGCATACTTATTATCTATAATATGTATCAAAAAGGTACAAGATTGGCAACTGCAGAACTTGATGTCAAGACTCCATTGCTGAGGATACTACAAAATTTGAGTTTCTGAACATGGAGAAATCAAGCTATTAATCACCTGGATGCTTTATCTTCCCTGGCTATATTTCATAGTGCTAGAAGTTGCTATACATCCTTCCAAAAGAAATAAAGGTAATACTATTTTATCTGTAAACCATGAAGGATACAGTTATGATAGGCCTTACATGATATGCAATTTGGTACAAAAATAGTCACACATATTGTATGTGTAATTAACGTTTGCCTGACTCAATTATTAGGGTCCCCTCATTGATATGGAACATGTTTGGCAGTAAAAAATGGCCAGTGTCTGACTAGGTAGGTCATAAACACAAGTGGTATAAAAGTTTATGACATATTATTGTTTTCAAAACATGAATCTAAAAAAAGTGATGAAATAAAGTTTCCATTTCATTTTTTCTTCTATAATTTCTTTTTTCTTTAATAACTTTTTTTTACTTTTATTAATTATTTATTCACTTTGTATCCTCCTGTACCTCCCTCCATCCTCCACTCCCAATCTTCACCCTCCTTCCCTCTTTCCCACCCAAACCCTGCCCCAGTCCACTGATAAGGGAGGTCCTCCTCCCCTTCCCTCTGATCCTAGTCTATCAGGTCTCATCAGGAGTGGCTACATTGTCTTCCTCTGTGGCCTGGTAAGGCTGCTTCCCCATCAGGAGGAGGTGATCAAAGAGCAGGCAAATCAGTTCCAGTCAGAGACAGTCCGTGCACCCATTACTATGGAACCCACTTGGACACTGAACTGCCATGGTCTACCTTTGTGCAGGGGTTCCAGGCCATCTCCACGAGTGGTCATTAGTTTATCAGTTTCAGAAAACACCCCTGTACCTGGATTTTTTGGATTTGTTGCTCTCCTTGTGGAGCTCCTGTCCTCTCCAGGTCTTACAATCTCCTACTTCTCTCATAAGATTCCATGCACTCTGCCCAAGTCTAGGCTATGAGACTTAACATCTGCCTCAATATCCTGCAGGGTAGAGCCTTTCAGAGGCCCTCTGCGGTAGGCTCCTGTCCTGTTCTCTGTTTTCTCCCTCCTCCGATGTCTATCCTCTTTGACTTTCTGAATGGGAATTGAGCATCTTAGCCAGAGTCCTCCTTCTTGATTAGCTTCATTAGGTGTACAGATTTTAGTATGTTTCTCTTATATTATATGTCTAATATCCACTTATGAGTGAGTATATACACCCTGTGTCTTTCTGCTTCTGGGATATTTCACTCAGGATGATCTTTTCCAGTTCCCACCATTTACCTGCACATTTCATGATCATGATTTCCTTGGTTTTTGTTTTTTGTTTTTATTGCTGAGTAATATTCCACTGTGTAGATATGCCACAAATTCTGTATCCATTCCTCACTTGAGGGGAATCTGGGTTGTTTCCAAGTTCTGGCTATTACAAATAAAGCTGCTACAAACATGGTTGAGGATATGTCCTCGTTGTATACTTGAGCATCTTTTGGATATATGCCTAGGAGTGGTATAGCTCAATCTTGAGAAAGTGCTATTCCTAGTTTTCTGAGAAAACGCCAGATTAATTTCCAAAGTGGTTGTACAAGTTTATATTCCCACCAGCAGTGGAGAAGGGTTCTCCTTTCTCCACATCCTCTCCTTAATGTGTTGTCAATTGAATTTTTGATCTTAGCCATTCTGATGGTTGTAAGGTGAAATCTCTGGGTTGTTTTGATTTGCATTTCCCTGATAACTAAGGATATTGAGCATTTCTTTAAGTGTTCTTCAGCTATTCAATATTCCTCTATTGAGAATTCTCTGTTCAGCTCTTCTCCCATTTTTTAATTGGGTTACTTGATTTGTTGCTGTTTAACTTCTTTAGTTCTTTATATATACTAGATATTAGCCCTCTGTCAGATATAGGGTTGGTGAAGATCCTTTCCCAACCTGTTTTTACCGCTGTGTGTTTGGAGAATTGGAACTCCTCTGCCACTTTGTCATGACTATGTTGTAGTGATTACAGTCTATAATGTGTTTGCAATCCTTTACTTACAAGCATATAATTGTCACATTATACATATATTTACATAGCTATACATTTGAATCTATGCATTTGAATCTGTTTGTCCATTGGAAAAACCTATTTACTTTTCTTTTATTTTAAAAATATTTTCTTATATTAATCACTGGTTATTTATGTTAGATCTCAACTGTAACACCCTCTCTCATTCCCTCAAAGTCTCCTCTCCCCCTTCATCTCCTCCCTGCCTCATTCCAAGTCCACTGAGAGGGTAGGTCCTCCTCTCCTCCCATCTGACCCTAGCTTATCAGGTGTCTTCAAGACTGACTGCCTTGTCCTCCTCTGTGGCCTAGCAAGGCTGCTACTCCCCTGGAGGGAGGAAGGTCCCAGACATTGAGTTCATGTCAGAAATAGTCCCTGTTCCCCTTACTAGGGTAACCACTTGGATACTGAGCTACCATGGGCTACATCTGAGCAGGAGTTCTAGGTTATATCCATATATGGTCCTTGGTTGGAGAAACAGTCTCATAAAAGACCTCTGTGTCCCGATATATTTGGTCCTTATGGAGCTCCTGTCCTCTCCAGGTCATACTAACTCCCCCTTCTTTCATATGATTCCATGCACTCTACCAAAGGTTCAGTTATGAGTCTCAGTATATGCTTTGATACACAGCTAATCAGAGTCTTTCAGTGGCCATCCGTGGTAGGCTCTTCCATTGCTGGTGGGATGTAAACTTGTACAACCGCTTTGGAAATTAATCTGGCCATTTCTCAGACAATTAGAAATTAGAAATACTGCTTCCTCAAGATCTAGCTATATCACTCCTAGGAATGTATCCAAAAGATGCTCAAGTACACAAGGACATTTGCTCAATCATGTTTGTAGCAGCTTTATTTGTAATAGTCAGAACCTGGAAACAAAGCAGATGTCCATCAGCGGAGGAATGGATACAGAAATTGTGGTACTTTTTTTAAGTTTTATTTTATTTATTTTATTTTATTTATTTATTTTTTATCAGTTACATTTTATTAACTCTGTATCCCAGAATTGTGGTACTTTTACACAATGGAATACTACTCAGCAATTAAAAAGAAGGAAATTATGAAATGTGCAGGCAAATGGTGGGATCTAGTAAAGATCATCCTGAGTGAGGTATCCCAGGAGCAGAAAGACATACATAATATATGCTCCCTTTATTAGTGGGTACTAGACCTATAAGATAGGATAAACATACTAAAATCTGTACACCTAAAGAAGATGAACAAGAAAGAGGATCCAGGGTAATATAATCAATCCTCACTTAGGAAGACAAATGGGATGGACATTGGAAGTAGGAGAAAACAACTATTTACTTTTTTTGTTTCCCAGTTTCAACAAATGCCCCACCAGCGCACATTTTATTTTATTTTGGTCATTAAATATATTTATTACTTCTTTAATAATTTCATATAAAACATTTTGATCATATTCAACATCACCACTTCCACCACCATATCCACTCTCTCTACATGTAGCCCCTACTTGAATTTGTGTTTTCTTTATTTTTACAGTCAAGTGCAGTATGTGTTCTATAAGTACTACTGTAATTGGAGTCTTCCCTTGTATGGTTGACCACCTAGGGGTCACAACAGTGAAGAAACTGACTATCTCTTTTCCAGTAACTATCAAATCCTCCCTATTGCATCTCAGCTAGTGCTGAGATTTTTCTGCCCATCTTCTTCTCCAGGATAGCATTTTGTTTTGTTTGAGTACACATGTTCTGGCACATTTTTTCATATTCATTGTGATTTTACATATGCATCTATCCTGGACAAAAAAAATAATAATGTTTCCTTGAGGTTATCCACAGGCTTTGGCCCTTAAAATTGTCCCACTTCTCTTCAGCCATGATCCCTCAGGCTTATTGCAATGGGTGTGATATGTAAGCCATATTTGTTTCTGAGCACTTCATAGTCTATTATTAAATGTACCATGAACAATCATGGGTTTCTTTATTTTTTCCATGTAAAGTGAAAAAAAGCTACTCTTCTGAAGGCTAAGGGATGTACTAATCCACAAGTACAGCAATCAATAAGGAATTTATTTCATACCTTGTACATTTTGTAGAATTACAGTATAAAGTTCACTGCTTGAGTATATGCCTATCTAGTTACAGATTCTGGCCATTTTATAGTGCAAGCATGTCTTCCTTTCTATGGAAGGGACCACAAAAATCAAATCAGACAAAAGTTGATTCCACATATATTATGTGTGCCCATTCTTGTGCCATAGTGCTAAGATATAAGACCCATCATAACTACACCACCCATGGTTCACAGAAGAATATTAGTTGATATTACCTTTATTTACTTTGAAAGCATGTGTAGCACCTACTAGCACTATTAAATATAGCCAGAAAACAAAGCATCCAGGTGATTAATAGCTTGATTTCTCAATGTTCAGACACTCAAGTTGTGTAGTGTCCTCAGCAATGGAGTCTTATCATCAAGTTCCATAGTATCCAATCTTGTACTTTCCTGACCGATATTACAGATAATAAATATGAAAGATGCATGATATTTAAATTTATTTTTATTAATTACAATTTATTCCTTCTTTATCCCAGTTGTAACTCCCTTCCTCATATCCTCCCAGTCTCCCACGTGCTTCCCTGTTTTCCCCTGTGCCCCTGCACTAGTCCACTAAGAGAGGAAGTCCTCCCCTCCTATCTGACCCTAGCGTATAAGGTCTCATCATTACTGGCTGCATTGTCTTTTTCTATGGCCTGGAAAAGCTACATCCCTTAAAGTGAGGTGATCAAGGAGCTGGCCACTAAGTTCATACCAGGTGTTTTTGATTAGAGTTTTTTTTTTCCAATAGATTTTTACATAATATATTTTTAATGTTAGTCTTTTCATTTGTATTTTGGCCTTTTAGACTGTCAAACTGCTCTTAATTTTGTGGTTTCCATGATTTCATACTGATGAATACAATTTCATCCTTACTTATTACTTTTAATTATGTTATGTACATCATTTGTTTTGTCTCATTTTTAATTTATTTTTATTAATTACAGTTTATTAACTTTATATCCCAGCTGTAGCTCCCTCCATCATACCCTCTCAACCCTACCCTCCCTCCCTCTTCCCCATCTATGCCCTCCACCAAGTCCACTGATAGGGAAGGTACTCCTCCATTCCGCTCTGACCCTAGCCTATCTGGTCTCATCAGGACTGGCTGCCTTGTCTTCCTCTGTGGGCTGGTAAGGCTGATCACCAGGGAGAGGTGATCAAAGAGCCATCCACTGAATTCACATCAGAGACAGTTCCTGTTCCCCTTACTAGGGAACCACTTGGAGACTGAGCGGTCATGGGCTGCATCTGAGCAGGGGTTTTAGCTTATCTCCATTCATGGTCCTCAGTTGGAGTATCAGTCTCATAAATGACCTCTGTGGTCATTTTTTTTTGTTTTTGTCGCTCTCTTTGTGGAACTCCTGTGCCCTCCAGGTCTTTCATATCCCCCTTCTTTCATAAGATTCCCTGCACTCTGCCCAAAGTTTGGCTATGAATCTCAGCATCTGCTTCAATACCCTGCTGAGTAGACTCGTTCAGAGGCTTTCTATGGCAGGCGCCTGTCCTGTTTCGTATTTCTCCCTTTTTCTATGTCTGCCCTGTTTTCCTTCTGAATGAGATTTGATCATTTTACCCAGGGTTTTCCTTATTGCTTAGCTTCTCTGGTATACAGAATTTATTGTGTTTATCCTATACTATATATCTAATATCCACTAATAAATGAGCATATATCATATGTGTCTTTCTGCTTCTGGAATACATCACTTAGGATGATCTTTAATCATTGATCTCAATTATCTTTTCTCAATGATCTCACCATTTGTCTGCACATTTCAAGATTTCCTCATTTTAATTGCTGAGTAGTATTTCATTGTGTAAATGTGCCACAATTTCTGCACCCATTCCTCAGTTGAGGGACATCTGGGTTGTTTCCAGATTCTGGCTATTAGAAATAAAGCTTTTATGAACATCGTTGAGGAAAAGTTCTTGTTGTGTACTTGAGCATATTTTGGATATATACCTAGGACTGTTATAGCTGAATCTTGAGGTAGCAATACACCTAATTGTCTGAGAAAGCTCCAGATTTATTTTCAAAGTGGTTGTTCAAGTTTACATTTCCTCCAGCAATGGAGGAGGGTTCCCCTTTCTTGACATCCTCTCCAACGTGTACTCTAATTTGACTTTTTGATCTTAGCCATTCTGATGAGTGTAAGGTGAAATCTCGGGGTCATTTCAATTTGAATTTCCCTGATCACTAAGGATGTTGAGCATTTCTTTGTTTCTTTACAATTCAATATTCCTCTATTGAGAATTCTCTGTTAAGTTCTATACCCCATTTTTAATTGGATTACATAATTTTTTGCATTTAATTTCCTGGTTTCTTTATATATTCTGTATATTAGCTATCTGTTCAATATTTGAGATTCTGTGCAGTGTTGGAAAAATTGTATACCTTTTTTTTTCATTTTGTGTGAAGTTACTAGACAAATCCATTACTTTTTATAAGAAACACACCTGAGGAACACAATCTATAAATCACAGTAACTTTCTAGAAACGGAGTTTAGATTAAGAAAGAAAAATATTACAATGTTCCTTGAGACTTCATTCATGTCAGACATGTGACATACCAGCAGTTTCTCAAAGGAAAAAAATGTTTCAAAAAAGGAATAGGAAAGCACAAGGAATCAGAGATACAAACAATGAATAAAATATCAACAACAAAAATAGTGACTAGAAGGCCATAATTCTGTAAAAAAAAATACCTCTAAAGATGTTCCCTTTCTTTTCTTTGTGGACCTATCTGCATTGCCCCCGTGGCACGCCAGGGTTGGCTACCCAGAGGCTATTTAAGCTGTGGGCTGGCTTTCCCCGGGGTCCGAGGATTGTTCAATGTTCCTGAATAAACTGCATTGAAAAAAAAAAAAGGAGACCAAGAGGTAAACAAAATGTCATTAGAAGCACCTGGATGGCTACGAGGTACAGCTCATGAACATAAAAAAATAAATAAAGTATATTCAATGTAGAATTAATCTCCTTCCCTATAGATCTTTCCAAAATATAAACAGTAATGTTACTTTCCCATAAAACTCTGAAATGTTTTAATATGTGTAATTTCTATAGAAGAACAATTTACTAAATATAGCCATAAGAAAAGAAAACTGTTTTGTGAACAGCACACTTTGACTCTAAGTTGAAATACAATTCTTAGTGTTTGGGACTTTTGGCATCATGAAGACTGAAATCTTTCCTCACCATGTTATTATTATGACATGTTATATTAGACATTATTACTGCCTAATAAGATAAAATGCTCCAGGTGAAAGTGTGAGGATCTGAGCTCACATTTCCACTGAAACATAAAAATAGTGTTACAATCCAGTGATCATATGGCAGGTAGAACCCAGGAGAGGTGTTCTGGCCACAGTACCAGTCTTATGTGCTGAAAACAATAAAGAAAATGTGGAGTCATTTAGTGTAGTACTCTTCACAGCACTGGATAAGTAATTTCAAGGCCCGATTGTGTTATAGGTCAGTCAGTGCTACATGGTCAGACTCTGTTTCAGTCAATCAAATAAGTCAGTCAGTTAGTAAATAATTGAACAAATGACTAAGAGTCACTGTGAAATAATGTGGACAGCTGTGAATAATGTGAACTGAACCTGGATGTCCTTTCTCCCTTGTACTCATACTTATTCACATTCATGAACCTGTACATGCAGAAAGACTCACATCCACACTAGTAATGCACACAGTTCATCAATACACAAAAAGTTAAAATAAATTTAAATATGGATTCACATTAATTAATTCCAGCAACTGAAGGCAGAGACAAGATGTTTTCCATTAGCTCAAGGGCATTACATGGTGTATTCCAGGCCAAGATACTCAGAAAATATCTTAGAAATGACAACTATGGCAATATATGATTTGAATTAACTTTGTGTTATACTCTAAATAAGTTATTGTCACAAAAAAGTGGATCAAGCTATAATAACATTTCTTAATTGTTGAGGCAGAAGGGCCAAGGTCCAGACATCAAAAGTTCTAATGTTTGCTCTGAACCCAGTGTTTTTATCATGGACAATTTATTTTTGCACACATACAATATAACTAAAGCAAAATAATAATAAATTAAATTTCCTGAGACCATAACTAAGGAAGGTTAATACTTTGGGATTTTACCTAATCTTACCTACTTAAGATAGCAATTGTAATTCCAGTCATTGATGAGAGTATATTAAAATACTGATTTTATAGAAACATTGGCATTTGAATTATAAAAACTATTGCACTAAATAGGAGGTTTTATGGTCTATGTCTTCTACCAGTATGTTTTTTTTTAACCTTTAATCCTTTTTAGGTATAAGTTTAAGAACTACCAGTTTGTACTGTCCCTGGTATTTGCCATTGAGGAAATCAACCGAAACCCTAATCTTCTACCCAACACAACTCTTGGCTTTGATCTCTATAATGTTGCACCTTATGAAACAAGTATCCTTTTAGTTCCTTTTGTTTGGCTCACAATGTTGAGACAACCACTAGCTAATTACAACTGTGGACTGAGGAGAATGTCACCTGCTGCACTTATAGGAACATCATGGAAAATATCTTCCCAACTTGGGAAACTGCTACAACTTTACAAAATACCTCAGGTGAGAATTGGGATATTGAAACTAGGAGTTAAGTGTTCTTTTTTGACATTACTGTATTTCTGAAAATGTAAAATGAGCACTTGGATAAACCATCTATGAAGAAAAATATGAAGGAACTTGATGATATATCCACAGTTCCATTGCTTAAAATAGAAAAGAAGGAGAAGAGGGTGAAACAAACTACATTACTGAAACTGGAGACCTGTCAGTAATAATTTTTTTAGAAAAGTGTCTATTGGGTTTGCCTTTTAATATATGAGAAAACTATATTCATCTTGACTGTTTGCATTTGTTGATTCAGTCCTTATATTCTATTTGATGCCAGTGTTGTCCTTCGTGTCTCCAATCTTCTTTTCCTACAGCTCACATTTGGGCCTTTTGATTCTACCTTAAATGACCGAGGTCAGTTTAATTCTTTCTATCAGATGGCCCCTAAGGACACATATCTGTCAACTGCCATAGTTTCTTTGATGCTTCATTTCAGCTGGTCCTGGGTTGGTCTGATCCTCCCAGATGACCACAGAGGGATCCAGATTCTGTCAGACTTGCAAGAAGATATGGAGAGTAACAACATCTGCTTAGGCTTTTTGGAAATGATCCCTAGTACCTGGAATGCATATTCCAGTGCATTATGGAAAGATCTGATAAAGACTCAAGAATCATCAACTAATGTGGTAGTTATTTATGGGGACTTTGTTTCTTTGCAAGTTTTAATGAGACTTATTGGGGAATTGTTAGTGACATGGAAAGTCTGGATCCTAAACTCTCAATGGGATGTTAGTTACAATTTTGATTATTTCATGTTAGAGTCATTCCATGGGAGCCTCATTTTTTCACACCACCATGAAGAGATGGTTGACTTTACAAATTTTGTTCAAACAGTTAATCCCTACAAATACTCAGAAGACACTTATCTTCCTAAGTTTTGGTTTCTGTTTTTCAAGTGCTCATTTTCTGAGTCTGATTGTCAACTTTTGGAAAACTGCCAACCCAATGCTTCTTTGGACTTACTGCCCAGACACCTTTTTGACCCTGTCATAAGTGAAGAGAGCTGCAATATATACAATGCTGTCTATGCTGTGGCCTTCAGTCTCCATGAGATGAATCTTCAGCAAATAGAGACACAACCATATACTAATGAAGAAGAAAAGGAATTCTTCCCCTGGCAGGTAATATCCTTTCTTGTGTGTTGTAATATCAGCAATGTGTTGTTTTATTATTTCATAAGGCATTCAAATTAGGTATCATAGATTTTAGAACATATTGTCAATAAGCAAGGATTTGTTACCCAGAGAAGGGGAAGAAACAGTAGAGTCTTAAGGGTTGAAATGCTTCTGAGGACTACCACAGGGTTATGAAGTTAACGATCACTTTAAAGTGTACTTTCCATACCAGGGCCCTTATTTTAAGGATGGGAGCATTAAATATATTCCAAAAGATCATAGTTTTGGCTATCTTTCCAAAGCAATTTGAATCAGCTGAAGCCACATTATTTGTTGTCTTGCTGACTTAGCTGTGCTTAGTTCAAGGATTTATCTTGAGGAGAAGGTGGTTTTCAAAATTCATTGCACTTCAATCCAAGCCAACCTGATGCCTCCTTTAAGATGCTTTTAATTCTTGTTCCCACCATTGCCTGCAAATTTAATGATTGCCTTGTTTTAATTGCTGAGTAGTATTCCACTGTGTAAATGTACCACAATTTCTGTATGTGTTCCTCAACTGAGGGACATCTGGGTTGTTTCCAGATTCTGGCTATTATGAATAAAGCTATTATCAAAATTCTGAGCAAATGTCCTGGTTGTATACTTGAGAATATTTTGAATATATGTCTAAGAGTGTAGAGCTGGATCTTGAGGTAGCACTATTCCTAATTGTCTGAGAAAGCACCAGATTGATTTCCAAAGTGGTTGTACAAGTTTACATTCCCACCATCAAGGGAGGAGGGTTCCCCTTTCTCCACATCCTTTCTAGCATGTGTTGTCATTTGAGTTTTTGCTCTTATGCATTCTGATGGGTGTAAGGTGAAATCCCAGGGTCATTGTGATTTGTATTTCCCTGATGACTAAGGACATTGAGCATTTTTAAGTGTTTCTCTGCCATTAGATATTCCTCCATTGAGAATTCTCTGTTTAGCTCTGTACACCATTTTTTAAATTAGATTAGCTTGTTTGTGGGTGTTTAACTTCTTAAGTTCTTTATATATTCTGGATATGAGTCCTTTGTCAGATATAGGGTTGGTGAAGATCTCTTCCCAGTCTGTATCCTGTCGTGCTGAGTGAGGTATCCCAGAAGCAGAAAAACACACATGGTATATACTCACTTATAATTGGATATTAGACATATAGTATATGATACTCATACTAAAATCTGTACTCCTAAAGAAACTAAGAAGTAAGACCCTGGGTAAGAATATTAGTCCTCATTAAGAAAGGCAAATGGGATAGACATTAGAAGAAGGAGAAAACAGGGAACAGGACAGGAGCCTACCACGGAGGTCCTCTGAAAGAATCTACCCAGCTACCCAGCAGATGCTGAGACTCATAACCAAACTTTGGGCAAAGTGTGCAGGGAATCTTATGAAAGAAGGGGGAGATAGAAAGACCTTGAGGGAGCAGAAGCTCCACAAGGAGAGCAACAGAACCAAAATATCTGGGCACAGGGGTCTTTTCTGAGCCTGATACTCCAACCAAGGGCCATTCATGGAGATAAACTAGAACTTCTGCACAGATGTAGCCCAGGGAAGCTCACTATCCAAGTGGGTAACCCAGTAAGGGGAACAGGGGCTGTCTTTGACAGGAACTCAGTGACTGGCTCATTAATCACCTGCATCTGAGGGTGCAAAGCCTTACCAGTCAGCAGAGGAATACAATGCAACCAGTCCTGATGAGACCTGATAGGCTAGGGTCAGATGGAAGGGGAAAAGGACCTCCCCTATCAGTGGACTGTAGGAAGGATAGGGGCAATGAAGAGGGAGGCAGGAGGGATTTCTTTGAGCAAGGGATGGGGGATACAGATGTGAATAAATTGTAATAAATAAAAACTAAATTATTAAAAGAAAAGATGCTTTTTTATGATGGGGTAATAACACTGAGTAGCTTTGCACTATTTTTTTAAAAAATGTTTTTATTATCTTAGATTACTTCAAGCTATGTTTATACATCTGTTTTAGCTCCTACCTTTCCTAAAGAACACCCTACTGAAAAATCCTGTGAGAGGTCGCATGGTAATTGATGGGAGAAAACACTTAGATTCAGACTATGACATTCTCAATTTTTGGAATTTTCCAAAGGGTCTTGGATTAAAGGTGAAAATAGGAACCTTTTCTTCAGATGCTCCCCTTGGTCAACAGTTGTCTTTATCTGAGCAGATTATTCAGTGGCCTGCAACATTTACAAAGGTGAGTCATGACTTAACTCACTTTGACCTCTAAAACAAAAAACAACAAACGAAAGTAGTTTTCAGGATGCAATGATCATTTGACACTTATTCAGTATCAATCAATATTCAGCAACCCAGTAGCCAATTAAACAGCCAATGAGGACTGTTTTCTCATTTCCTCACTCTATTCAATGGAAATTTTTATTTTAAATCTTATAAATGCCCACATATTTCTTACGAATATTGCCTGTTAGGTTTCTGTCATTGCCTCAAAACACTGAGAGGTTTATTTTGTAACTGATTCTAAGAAATTTCAGTGAGTGGTAAAGTGACATTTTTTATTGTTAGCCTCTGAAAAAGATAGATTAGCATGATGGGTGTGTGTATGTGTGCTTGCTTTGCTGCTTTAAATAAACAGTAAACAAAAGCAACTTTAGGGAGAGCAGGTTTGTTTTGGCTCACTCTGTGAGCACACAGTCCACTATAGTGGAAAAATATTGTTTATGAGACAAAGGATGTGATGACACCAAACCCACAGACCAGAATCAAAGTTCAAAAAACCCAGTTGCTCATCTTCCATCTCCTTTTCATTATGTCTGTGACAGGAGGATAATGAATTATTGACCCCCATTTTGTGGTGGCTTTATCCACCTCAGGTAAATGGTTCCATACAACTTCTCACAGAAATGCCCAAAGACTAGTGTCAATGAAGAATCCAAGTTCCATAGAGTTGTCAATCAACATTTACAACCACATTGGATATTAAAACTTCCTGTAGTAGCCAGTAAGTATAGAGACAGTTTGAATCTGAAGTCATACCATGATCTTCTGGAAAACTACTTTAGTGACAACAGCTACATATTTTGGACCAAGATTTAAATATGTGGGTTGTGTAGCCCAAAAGATTCCAAAATTAGCAATACCAAAATTTATTATCTTTCACTGTACATGTAAGCATTTCCAGATTAACATATGATGATGCTTAGAAATATGCCACTCACTCAATTTTTTCATAAAAACCCAAACATTTGCTAATAGTTTTTATTTCTCTTAGATTCCTCAATCTGTGTTCAGTGAGAGCTGTAGGCCTGGATTCAGGAAGTCTGCCAGGGAAGGCAAGGCTGTCTGCTGCTTTGATTGCACTCCTTGTGCAGACAATGAAATTTCCAATGAGACAGGTAAATACAGGCTTATAGAGAACTTTCCAACTTTTCCACAGAAGTCTGCAATCCCTGAGCCAAGGAAAAGGTTTTGGAGAGAAGAGATAGACTTTTGTTCTTTGATTAGAAATTTAAAGTGTTCCAAAAGAAAGCAAAAGAGTCAGAGACACACTCATTCCCATAGTCAGGAGTCTCATAATAATACTAGGCTAATAGGTAAAATATATGCAGAGATCCTGGTGTACTCGCGCAGGCCTTGAATTTGCTGTTTCAGTCTCTGTGAGCTCATATACATCTTGCTTAGTTGATTCAGAGAGCTTTGGTCTTCTGGTACCCTCCATCCCCTCTGACTCTTACAATCCACCCACCACCCTCTCTTAGTGGGAGTCCCTGACTGCTGGGAGGAGGGATTTGATATAGACCTCCAATTTAGACTCTCTTAACATAATGCCTGGTTGTGGGTCTTTGAATCCACTCTGATCTCCTGACAGAGGAAACTTCTGTGGTGATAATTGGATAAGGCACTCATCCAAGAATATAGCAGAATATCATTAGGAATAATTTTATTGATTTTTTTTTTAGTTCAGTTATATATTGTTTTATCCTAGGTTCTGGGATATCCAGTCTCTTGACCTTTGTTATACAAGAAGTGTCATTCATGGGCTCCTTCCTGAGTGGTCCTTAAGTCAGATCAAATATTTCCTGGCTAATTCCACAACTTTTTAATTTTTATTTGTTTTTAATATATTACAATTTATTCACTTTGTATCCCAGCTGTACCACTTCCCTTGTCCTCTCCCATCTTCTTCTCCCCCTGTGCCCCTCCCACAGTCCACTGATATATGACCCTAGCCTATCAGGTCTCATCTGGACTGGCTACATTGTCTTCCTCTGTAGCCTGGTAAGATACACCCTTCAAAAGTAGGTGATCAAAGAGTCAACCACTGAGTTCATGTCAGAGACAGCCCCTATCTCCCTTACTACTGAATCCCCATGGACACTGAACTGCAATGGGCTACATCAGTGCAGGGTTTCTAGGTTATTTCCATCATGGTCCTTGGTTGGAGTTTCAGTCTTAGAAAAGATCCTGATGCCCATGATCAGTAGACTGTTGTTTGGTTAGTAGTAATCAAAATGCTATTATCCTCTTGTAAGTAATACCTGCCAAATTTGTCTTTATATGTATACATGATCACACTCAGGATGTTTCTTTATCTAGTTACATCCATTTGCCTGCAAATTTCATGATGTGGGCCAGAATTATAACAGATTAAAGGTAAAATCTGCTTTTAGTCACTTTTGGATCACACTTGTTTAAGAAATTTTTAGGACACATTAGACAAAGAATAGGGACAATACAGTTAATGGTAATAAAAACCCAATACCATCAGCTTGAGGCTGACGATGAATTGTAAGAGCCCAAGACTGGCCTCTTTTTGCAAAAGGAAAGGAGTGAATAAAGAGTTTAAGTTGGCTTGGGTGACTCCATTTTGAAATGAGAAGCCATGTTGACCGGGAACTGAACTCAGGTACCAGGAAATGTCACAGAATTTGCTGTTTGCAGAAAACAAAATTAACTCTCCTAGCAACAGCTTCCTGGAAATATCACAGAATAAATACTTGGTAGAAAACACAGACAATCTCCCTGGCAACAATCAATGAGGAATGGTTGGGAAAATTTTCCCCAGCATTCCAGATGTAGTTTAAAAGAATGCTAGTTGTGATTATGTGCCTCAGCTAGAGGGTCACCTTACCCCTATGACTTTTACCCAATCCTGTAATGCCAAGGCATGAACCCCATTGCTTGCTGTCATGGAAACCCCCTGCTTGTGTTTTTTTTTCCTTCCAGGGCTCAGTGTCCCACTTCTCTACTGCTGTGTCAGTGAGACTTGGGTCCCAAGTTCTATTGCTCTTGCAATAAAGCTCTCTTGCTCTTGCATTGAGTCATCTACTGCTGGTCTCTGAGGGGACTGTGATTCTGGAATAATATCACCATAGGCAAAAATGGCTGTATAGTTTTGAAATTATTCATATACTACTTAGTATTTGTTTCTGAAACAATAAAGAAAGGTGAATCAGGAAACATTTTAATGAAGTAAGGCTGAGTAACAACTTGGGGAAAGGGAACACCTGAGGATTGATTCATAATCCTGTTCATAATTTCTGAACAGATATGGACCAATGTGTGATGTGTCCAGAAAGTCACTATGCAAACTCAGAGAAGAACCACTGCCTCCAGAAATCTGTGAGCTTTTTATCCTATGAAGATCCTTTGGGGATGGCTCTCACCACCACATCACTGTGCTTCTCTGCAATCACAGTTGTGATTCTTGTAGTCTTTTTGAAGCATAGAGACACACCCATTGTCAAGGCCAATAATAGAGCTCTCAGCTACACCCTGCTATTGGCATTCAGCATCTGTTTCCTCAGTTCCTTGCTCTTCATTGGCCAGCCCAACACAGTCACCTGCATCATGCAGCAGACAGCATTTGGAATCTTGTTCACTGTGGCTCTCTCCACAGTATTGGCCAAAGCTATCACAGTGTTTATTGCTTTCAAGGTCACTGTTTCAGCTAGATTGGTGAGGTGGTTAATGGTATCAAGGGCCCCTAACTTCATCATTCCCATCTGCACATTGATCCAATTTGTTCTCTGTGGAATATGGCTGGTTATCTCTCCACCCTTCATTGATCATGATGCTCATGCTGAACATGGCCACATCACCATTGTGTGCAACAAAGGATCAGTAGTAGCCTTCCACTGTATCCTGGGATACCTCTGCACCTTGACACTTGGGAGCTACACCATGGCCTTCTTGTCCAGAAATTTGCCTGACACATTCAATGAAGCCAAGTTCCTGTCATTCAGCATGCAGGTGTTCTTCTGTGTGTGGGTCACCTTCCTCCCTGTCTACCACAGCACAAAGGGGAAGGTCATGGTGGCTATGGAAGCCTTCTCTGTCTTGGCTTCCAGTGAAGCTCTCCTTGGTTTGATCTTTGTCCCCAAGTGCTACATCATTTTGTTAAGACCAGATAAGAACTCCTGTCTTGACATCAGGCACAAAACCCATTCAAGAAAGAAGTCATTTAAAATTTAGTTAAAATTACAATTAACCTATGTTAATAAATTAAATACAATGACAAAACCAGTACCACACCATTCTAAATCTATTATTCAGGTAGAATATGATGAGAGTATGATGGTTCCTCATTTATTTGTACTAAAGTCTCTCTGAACTGAAACCATTATTTTTAACCTATGTTTAAAATTCATGTTTTACTATTTGTCTGTAATAAAATTTCTGTTTCCTTTATTGGTCTGAACCCCAAAAGTATAACAGTGTGGAATAAACTCATGGGTATCTGTGTGCCTTTGCCTACAAAATGCTGGTGTTGAAGATGTGTCTCCATGTTGCCAGCCATTTGGTATTCATTTGATTCTAATCTGAGAGCTGGATTCTGAGGAGATGAAGGAGAGGGCTGCAGCAGGGATACAAAGTGATACAAAGTGAATAATGTATAATAAATAAAAATACATTAAAAACATTAATTTTAAGGTAACTTATTTCATTTTTGAACTCCGAAGATTCTATTACATTCTACTCTATAAGCTAAACATGAGAGCAGATAGAGTCTCAAGCATCAGTTTCACAGGTTCCTCAAGTGATTTTTCAGAAGAAATTTCATGGTTTAGCATGACAATAGAAGTTAATGTTTTCATATCTTATTTTGTTACATGAGGGAAAATAAAGCCTCTTACTGTAGGGAACTACCATAGATAACTGATTTGTAACTAATAGTTGTTTAGATACACAGATCTCAGCAACAGGGTGTGACTAACTAATCGGGTGGTTTAGTCTGTTATGAGAAAAAGGCTTTGGAGCAAAGGCAAGCAGAGTGAGTAATAGGCATTATGGAGGATGAAGTTACTAAAACTCTACAGCAGAATACTACGGAGGGTATATTCTTCATTGTAATAAATTAAACTTCATTCTTAGAGAATTAGAAGTCATGGATAATGGACAATGGAAATGGAAATAAGATTTTAAAATACCTCAGATCAAAGAACCACTTTTTTACCACACCTTGCTGGTTTGGCTAGAAGCTGCTTTTTAATATTTCAGTCAGAGAAAAAAAAAGTGGTCAATTTTAGTTTTCCTCAATAGCAGCATTGTAGCCAGTCCCTAATTCTAGGGAAGAAATACTAGATCCCTTCCCCTAATTCTTTTTTTTAATATGTTCTTTTATTACAATTTATCTACTTTGAATCTCAGCTGTAGCCCCTCCATCATCCCATTCCAATCTCACCCTCCCTCCCTCTTGTCCTCCCATGTCCCTCCTTCCCATCAGTCTGACCTTAGCCTATCAGGTCTCATCAGGACTGGCTGAATTGTCTTCCTCTGTGGCCTGGTAAAGCTGTTACCTACCACTCAATGGGATGTGATCAAAGAGCCTGCCACTGAATTTATGTCAGAGACAGTCCCTCCTCCTCTTATGAGGCAGACCCACATGGGATACATCTGTGCAGGAGTTCTAAGTTATATCCATGAATGGTCCTTGAATGGTCTGAAAAGACCACTGGGTCCAACTATTTTGGTTCTGCTGCTCTCTTTGCAGAGCTCCTGTCCCTCCAGGTCTTCTTACCTACCCCTTTTTACATAAGATTCCCTGCACTCTCCTCAAAGTTTGGCTATGAGTCTCAGCATCTGCTTTGATACCCTGATGATTAGAAACATTAAGAGATCATTTGTAGTAGGATCCTGTCCTTTACCCTGTTTTCAACATCTTCCCATATCTATCCAGTTTGCCTTTATGAATGAGGATTGATCATCTTACCCATGGTCCTCCTTCTTGCTTGACTTCTTTAGGTGTACCGATTTTAGTAAGTTTATCCTATATTATACGTCTAATATCCACTTATAAGTAAGTATAAAACACATGTGTCTTTCTTCTTCTGTGATAGCTTAGGATAATCTTTTCTAGTTTCCAACAATTGCCTGAAAATTTCATCATTTCTTTGTTTTTAATTGCTGCATAGTATTCCATTGCGTAAATGTAACACAATATATGTATCCATTCCTATGTTGGGGGACTGGACACACTAAATCTCTTAGAAGAAATAATGAGAAGAACTTTGATCTCATTGGCACTAGAGACAACTTCCTGAACAGAACACCAACAGCACAGGCTCTAAGATCAACACTGGGACCTCATGAAAAGGAAAAGCTTCTGTAAAACAGAGGACACTGTCGTCAGAATAAAAGGACAGCCTACAGACTTGGAAAGGATCTTCACCAACCCTCTATCTGACAGAGGGCTAATATCCAGAATATATAAAGAATTTAAGAAGTTAAATAGCCAGAAATCAAGTAATACAATTTAAAAATGCGATACAGAGCTAAATGGAGAGTTCTCTGTAGAGGGATATCAAATGGCAGAGAAACACTTAAAGAGATGCTCAACATCCTTAGCCATCAGAGAGATGCAAATCAAAACGACCCGGTGATTTCACCTTACACCCATCAGAATGGCTAAGATCCAAAACTCAAGTGACAACACATGCTGGAGAGGTTGTGGGGAAAGGAGAACACTCCTCCATTGATGGTGGGAATGTAAACTTGTACAACCACTTTGGAAATCAATCTCAGACAAATAGAAATAGCACTTCCTCCAGATCCAGCTATACCACTCCTAGGAATATATCCAAAAGATGCTCAAGTACACAACAAGCACTTTTATTAACCATGTTTTTAGCAGGTTTATTCGTAATAGCCAGAATCTGGAAACAACCCAGATGTCCATCAGTGGAGGAATGATTACAGAAATTGTGGTACTTTTACACAATGGAATACTACTCAGCAATTAAAAACAAGGAAATCATAAAATTTGTAGGCAAATGGTAGGACTAGAAAAGATCATTCTGAGTGAGGTATCACAGGAGCAGAAAGACACACATGATATATACTCACTTAAAGTGGGTACTAGTCTTATAAGATAGGATAAACATACTAAAATCTGTATACCTAAAGATAAAAAAGAAAGAGGACCCAGGGTAAGATGATCAATCCTCACTTAGAAAGATAAATGGTATGGATATAGGAAGTAGGAAAAAACAAGTAACAGGACAGGAGACTACCACAGAGGGCTTTGGAAAGACTCTACCTAGCAGTGTATCAAAGCAGCTGCTGAGACTCATAACCAAACCTTTTGCAGAGTGCAGGGAATCACATGAAAGAAGGGGGAGTAAGTATGACCTGAAGAAGACAGGAGCTTCACAAAGACCAAAGATATCAAGGCACAGGGGTCTTTTATGAGACTGTTTCTCCAACCAAGGCCCTTGTATGGATATAAGCTAGAAGCAGGTGTAGCCCATGGTAGCTCAATATCCAAGTGGGTAAGCAAGTAAGGGGGACAAGGACTATTTCTGACATGAACTCAATGGCTGGCTCTTTGACCTTCCCCCACTGCCAAGGGAGTACCAGGCTTGCTTGGCCACAGAGGAGGACATGGCAGCCAGTCTGGAAGATACCTGATAAGCTAGGGTCAGATGGTCGGGGAGGAGGCCTTCCCCTATCAGTGGACTGAGAAAGGGGCAGGGAGAAGATGAGGGAGGGAGGGTGGAATTGGGAGGGAATGAGGAAGGGGGCTACAGCTGGGATACAAAGTAAATAATCTGTGATTAATATTTAAAAATAAAAAATAAATGTACAAAAATAAAAATAATTAAAAAATAAAGGGAAGGGGATGGAAGGGAACGGGTATGGAATGAAAGGAAAGGAAATAACAAGGAAAAGAAAAAGAAAGGAAAAAGATAGAAAACGAAAAAGAATAGGAAAGTAAACAAAAAGTGGAGGTACAGGAAGGGACATGAGAAGGGATGGAGTGGGAATGTAAGGGAAGAGAAGGGAAAGGAAAAGATAGGAAATGTAAGGTAAAGAAAGGAAAAAGGAAAGGAAAGAAAAGAAAAAAGAAAGGAAAGTTAAGGAAAGGGAACGGAAGAGAAGGAAAGGAAATAATAGGAAAGGAAAAGACAAGGGGAGGGAAGGGATGGGAACAGAAGGAAAAATGTATGGAAGGAAAGAAAAGGAAAGAAAGAATTGAAGGAAAAAGGGAAGGAAATGAAACAGTAAAAAAAAGGTAAAGAAATGAAATAAAGAGAAAAGGGAATGGAAGGGAAGAAAAGGAAAGGTTAGGAAAGACAACAGAAAGAGAATGGAAAAGGAAGGAAAAGAGAAAATAAAGGAGAGGGAATGGAAGGAAAAAAGAAAAGAAAAGAAAAAAGGAAACAAGGGGAAAAGTAAATTTATGGAAAGGAAAGAAAAAGAAATAGAAAGGAAAAAGGAACTAAAAGGAAAAATGGGAAATGGAAAGGATGGGAAAGAAAGAGAAAGTAAGTGAAAGGGAAGAGAATGAAAGGAAAGAAAGAGAAAGGAAGGGAAGGGAAAGAAAATTGAAGGAAAGAAAAACAAAACAAAATAAAATAAAGGATAGTGAAGGGAAGGAAAGGAAAGGGAAGGGAAAGTAAACCAAAATAAAGGAAAGGAAAATGGAAATGAAATAAAAGGAAATGGGAAAAAAAAAGAATGGAAAGGGAATTAAAGGGAAGGAAAGTGATGGGAGGGGAAAGGAAAGAAAAAGGAAAGGAACATAAAGGAAAGGAACAGGAAAGAGAAGGGAATGGATGGGAAAGGGTAAGGAAGGTAAGGAAAGGTAAGAAAAAAGGAAAGGAATTAAATAGGAAAGCAAAGTAAAGGTAAAGAAATGAAAAGAAAAAAAGAGTTTTAGAAGGAGGGAAGGGAAGGAAACAGAAGAGAAACAGAATGAAAGAAAAGAAAGGGAAAGAAAATGGAAGGCAAGAAAAGGTGAAAAAAAGGAAGGAAAGAAAAGGAAATGGAAGGCAAGGAAAGGTGAAAGGAAAGGGAAGGAAAGAGATGAGAAGGAAAGGAAAGGATGAAAAAGGAAAGGAAAGTATGGGAAAGGAAAGAGAAGGGGTGGAAAAGAAAAGGGTGACAAAGAAAAGGAAATGAAAGGAAAAGGGAAGGGAAGAGAAGGGAAGGAAAGCAAAAAGAATGAGAAAGGAAAGAAAAAGAAAGGGAAAGGAAAATTTCTTGGGACAGAAAAGGAAGGGAAGGGAATGGACGGGAAGAAGTATGGTAGGAAAGGAAAGGATACAAAAGGATAGGAAAAGAAATGAAAGGAAAAGGAAAAGGATGGCTATGGAAGGGAAGGGAAGGAAAGGACAGAGAAGAGAAGGGAAAGGAAAGGTAGGGAAGAAAAAGGGAGGGAAGGGAAGAGAAGAAAAAAGGTAAGAATAAGAAAGGAATGGAAAGGAAAGGAATGGAATGGAAAAGGGAAGGAATTGAGTGGAAATGCAAAGGAAAGGGAAGGGATAAAAAGGGAAAGGAAAGACAAAGGAAAGGGAAGGAAATGAAAATGGAAAGAAAAGAGAAAGGATAAAGGTAAAAAGAAAGGAAAGGAAACAAAAAAAAAACAGGAAAAGAAAGGAAAGGAAAAAGGAAACGAATGGAAAGGACTGTAAAGGAAAAAGGAAAGGATAGGAAATAAAAAAGTAAAGAAATGGAAAGGAAAGAAAAAGGAAAGGGATGGGTAGGGACAGAAAGGAAAGGGAAGGAAAACTGAAATGAAAGGAAAGGAAAAGAAAGGGAAGGGAATGGAAGGAAAGGAAAGGGAAGGAAAGGAAGAGAAGGGAAGAGAAGGAAAAAGGTAAGGCAAACCAAGGTGGTGGAGCCCAGCATGCACAATATCAGAGGGGCCTCTCAGAGGATCTGAAACTCGGGAATTTGTGAGTGGATGGATAGTTGAACCCAGAATATCGATATTGAGGTTTCCTCGGAGAAAGGGGACAAACCCCGAGCTGAGACCATTAGGATTCAGGTCGACCACAGACTTCACCGCTGACTTCTCCTGGAGACTGACTTCCCAGGCACTTCCCTTTTAACAGGCCTCTCTACTCAATGGTGGAGTCAGCAGTGAAGGCAGTGGAGGCGGTCTGCAGTGTACACAGCTCCTAGCGCAGACCCCCTTGCTTGAGATTTGAGACAGATAATACTCACTCCCCCAGCACTTCTCCTCGACAAGCCTCCCTTCTCCCTCCTTGGAGAAGGCAGAGGCTGCAGAGGCAACCTACAGTGCCCAACACAGAGCGCAGTGCCAGATCCACAGTGCCCAGAGCTCCTAGCACAGAGCACAGTGCTGATGGCTCCACCAGGCCAACCAGGTCCTTGGCTCCGCACGGCCTTCCAGAAATCTCCAGCAGCCTCCTAGTTCTGCAGCAGTGGTTGGACTGCCAGTGGTCCGCAACACCAGCCCCCAAGTTCTGCAGCAACATAGGGATTCTTGGGACAGCATTATCAACATTGAAGGCCGTGCTCTGTGGGTCTATCAATGATGTCGAGGCAAGCAACTCATGGAGCCCAGACAGATCTGAATACCAGAATGACAGTATGACAGAACTGTAGACCACTGAGGTATTCAGGAAATTGACGTAGGCACATTGTGCCCTCAAACAGTGTGTGCATTCCAGGCTCCATGGTCAGGAAAATATTTAAAGATAATTGTAGAAAAAAAATTTCCAACTCAAAGAAATAGATGACCATAATCATACAAGAAGCCTAAAGAACACCAAATAGACTAGGACAGAAAAGAAACTCTTCACATCACATCATAGTCAAAACACTAAACCTACAGAAAAAAGAAAATATATTAAAGGCAGCAATGGAAAAAGGCCAAGTAACATATAAAGGTAGACTTATCAGAATCATACCAGATTTCTCAGCAGAAACTATGAAAGCCAGAGAAGCCTGGGCAGATGTCATGCAGACTTTAAGGAACCACAGATGCCAACCCAGACTACTCTACCCACCAAAGCTGTCAATCAACATAGAGGGAGAAAGCAAAATATTCCATGACAAAACTAAATTTAAAAAATATCTACATGGCAACCCAGCCCTACAGAAGATACTAGAAGGAAAACTCCAATCCAATGAATACAACTGCACCCAAGACAAGATAGGATACAGATAACTGTCACAACAAAAAATTAAAAGAAAACAAGCAGTGAATCACAGTAATATCATCAACTCCACAAAAAAAGGAACTAATGTTCATTGGTCACTATTACCTATCAACATCAATGGACTCAACCCTCCAATAAAAAGACACAGACTAACAGAATGGTTGTAGAAACAGGATCCAACATTCTGCTGCATCCAAGAAACACACCTCTGCAACTAACATAAATAAACACTACCACAGGGCTAGAAAAATGTTTTTCAAGGAAATGGATGCAGGAAACAAGCTGGGGTAGTTATCCTAATATCTAATAAAATAGACTTTCAAACAAAATTAATGAAAAAAGATTAAGAGGGGCACTTCATTCTCCTCAAAAGAAAAATACACCGGGAGGACTTCACAACACTGAATATCTATGCCCCGAATACAAGAGTACCTACATTTGTAAATGAAACAATACTAAAGCTTAAATTGCACATTGATCCTAACACCTTAATAGTGGGAGACTTCAACACTTCACTCTCACCAAAGGACAGATCATCTAGACAGAAGCTAAAGAGGGAAATAAAGGCACTTAAAGAGGTCCTAAATCAAATGGACCTAATAGGTGCATACAGAACTTTTCACCTAAATTCAAAAGACTATACCTTCTTTTCGGCACCTCATGGAATCTTCTCCAAAATACACAAAGCAAGTCTCAGCAGATACTAGAAGCCTGAAATAATCCCTCATATTCTACTGACCATCATGGACTAAATCTGAACCTCAACAACAACAGAAATAGCAAAAAAGCCTGGATTCACATGGAAACTGAACAACTCTCTACTCAATGAGAGCTGGGTTAGGGAAAAAAATAAAGAAAGAAATTAAAGTCTTCCTAGATTTCAATGTTCTGAGAGCCTCCCACCATATTAGTGACAATTCTCTCCTTGGGTGACTTTGACACCTTGAAATTCCTGCCTCCTCTTTCTAAGCACCATAGTTATAGGCCTGTGTCACCATACCTGGAGGCTTCAGTTTCATTTAGTGATGTAATAGAATGATGGGTTGAATAAGATGAACACTTAACTATATTACAAGATATCTAATCTCTGTGAGCCTGGGTTTCTCTCTCTGTAGAATGAGGTTAGAACCCTGACCTCGTCTGTAGTTTAGACTCCATGATAAAAGAAAATAATATTACTCATAGAGAGAAGACAGTGGACATTAACCAGGAGGGGTGCATTTGATGGGAGCCTTCCTCTGTTACTGGAGTTAGGACCAGAGCCCATGTTCTGGCTACCCTAACCACCAAGGTTCAGTCACTCAGCCTCATTAAGCCAATTAAAAGAACTAAATTATCAAGTTATGACATGTCTACTTACAATTCAGGCACTCTGGAGGCAAGGTGGGTATATATACTGTGTGGGATATACACAGAAATTGAAGACAGAAAGAGATACATAGTGGGACTACTCTTTAAAATAAAAAAAGAGTGAAAACAATGACAAAAAGCAAATTATTAATGAAGACTGAAAACATATTAACATACTTATTCAGTAATTTTGACCAGTGATGAACTTATAAGATAACTAATTCATTGTTGAGGTCCTAACAATTTTAGATGGAAGGTGAGATACAACTAAGTAATCTAACCAAGCCATAAAATTAATTTTCGTTATCCTTAAATCCCTCTTTTATTCTTAGATCCTTTATTTCCTGCAAGTTATTCAGACATTGAGTTAATGTTTATTTAACAGAGTTTGCATCTGGAGGAATCAGCCTTTTCACATAAAGAGATTTGAGGGAAAATTAGAATTTCATGGAGTCCATGGTTTCACTAGATGTTCCCTAAGGGGAGATAAAAATGTGTCTTTACAATCATTATTCCTACCAGGCAGGCAGATTAAAGGGATGAAAGAGTGGGAAACTGAAGAGCTTTAAGATCCAATAGGATATATTTTGCATACAGGTCTTTCACTTGCTTAGTTAGAGTTAAATCGGGGGACTTTATGTTATTTGTGACTATTTTAAGGGTGTTGTTTCTTTTTTGGCCCTTTTGTCTTTTGTATACAAGAGGGCTTCTGATGTTTTTGAGGATTTTTTTTTTTTTACCCAGCCACTTTGCTGAAGGCATTTATCAGCTGAAGGAGTTTTCTGGCAGGCAAATTGTGGGACTAGAAATGATTATCTTGAGTGAGGTAACAAAGAAGCACAAAGACAAACATGGTATATACTCACTAATAAGAGGAATAAACATACTGAGATCTATACTCCTGGAGAATCTGGACAACAGGGAAGACCCTATGGAAAATGCTCAATCCTTATTCAAAAGGGCAAGGATGATAGACATCCAAAGAAGAACAGGGAATAAGACAGGAGCCTATGACAGATGGACTCTGAAAGAATCCACTGATGGAGGTATTGAAGCAGAGGCTGAGACTCATAGCCAAACTTTGGGCAGAATACATGGAATTTTATGAAACAAGGGGGAGAAAGTAAGACCTGGAGGGGAATGAGGTCCAAAAACCAAGAGTCCACAAAAATACTGCTCCCTGGGGCCCCTGCAGAGACTGACACCCCAACCAAGGACCATGCATGGAGAAGATCTAAAACCCCTGCTCAGGTGTGGCACATAGACTCTCTCTCTCTCTTTATCACACACAGCACATGCACATGCACACACACACACACACGCACACACACACACATTGTTGAAGATGAAGTAAGACAGACTCCAGCAGGTAGATTCCAAAAAGCTTCTTCTCTTTATTTAAGCTTCTCTTCATTTAGCTTCTCTTACAGTCTTTTTTTTACTTTATACAATCACATACACACATACGTATGTACATACATATATACACATTCACATACTGGGTAGACAGAGCAAACTCCGGAGAGTGAATTTTAATTCATCCTAATATATGCAACTTGGTGGATGGAAGTAACTCCAAAAAGTAAGTTCCAAACCACCTTACATACATACAAAATGGTGGATGGAGCAAACTCCAAAGAACATGAGCCAAACCACCTTACCTACATATACATACATCATGATGGATGGAAAAAGCACAAAAGAGCAAGTTCCATCCCAACCTTACATACATACATATACATACAACTTCTCAGATGAAACAAACTCCAAAGAGTGAGGTCCAAACCACCTACATATATAGACCTTGGTGGATGGAACAAGACCTAGAGTGCCAGTTCAGACTACACTTTTACTCTTTTTCCACACCTTATCTATCCCAGTAAGATCCTTATAGCAATATTAAACACACAATGTGGTTATACTCTATTTTTCTTTAAGTGAAGAATTACAATGAACATACACACACACACACACACAAACAACCCACATATTCCCCAATACCTTCACATGATCAAATGTTATACATATTATGGGTGAAGAACAAGTTATTCCAAGACCCCATATACACTTGCAATTAACCAACTTGTGATCAATTAACAAGATGAGCAAGCAACATAACTACTCAGCCATCTTGTCTTTACTGGCAAGCAGAAACTTGGGGTAATTAAAAGAGCAATTATATTAAAAAGTAATCACATAAGTCTTAAAAGGATCATGAATCTAAAGTTTTATATGTATAAAACAATCAGCCACCTCTACATTAAATCTTGAAGGGGTATGTACCTTAATAACTTGTATTAAATCATATCAAGAACCCGAGGGCAAAAACAAGTATGAATAAATCAATCCCTGTCTCAGCTACAGGCCCAGCTGGACAGTGTCCAGTCAGCAAGTGTTAACTTTGGCTTTTGTTTCTTCTCACCAATCTTAAAGTGTCCCTGGCTTTACTATTAAGAGGGTACTTTTCTTAATTTCACATGGATCTGTAAGATTTTTTACGTAAGACCCATTAGCAAAAACATCTTACCTGACCTCACTAAACAATCTATAAGTTGATATGGGGAAGGGAGGTTAGCCCAGATTCTAGGCAGGAAAATTCAAGGTAGGGAGTGGGATATGCCAGCCAAGAGAACCATATTAAGCTTTGGAAGGACCAACAGATTTCTGGGAGAAAATTGGCAAGTAGGTCGGTTTTAATATAGGCACCTCTCACATTTCTGCCAGATTTAAAACCTACATCTATAGAAATATAAACTGTAGAGAGCAACATGGTCTCCACTGAGTAATGACTATCAAAAGAACCCACAAGGAAGAAGGGTAGCAAAGAAGAAGATTTTTTTTTCTTTTCTTTCTTTATATTTTCTATTTCTTCCATGAAGACAGGCCGTTATCCAGGCTGGCCTCAATTTTCTGCTCTTATTTCTTCTCCATAGGCCACTGAGATTGGCTCAGAAGATTCCTTACACTGAAGCTTAACTGCAACCTTACTGTGAAATAAACTTTAGGTGTAACCCATTTTATAGAGTCCCACCCCCAAGGCACTGGTTGACTGGGCAAGAAACATCTGAAATATGAAAGGCTATCATGTCTGAAACTTTTGATCCCAAGCATTTCATAGATAAGTTGGTTTTCCTCCTGCCTTGGGGGCTGTTTCCCTCCAACCCAAGAAAGCAGAAGGGGCAGAAGATGAGGTCCCATGCTTAGAAAACCAGCAAGCATGACAGATTCAGACAATCTGGGAACCAAGGCAGAGAGCAATTTTAACTTTAATTCCAGAAAACAAAGGTTATATACCCCTTGGAGAGTGAGTGGAGTGCTCCAAGGATTGGTGTATATAAATGTTTAAAACTAGGCATTTCAAGGATTCTTTTTTATTCTTTATTAATTACACTTTATTCACTTTGTATCCCCCCTGTGGTTCCCGCCCTCCTCTCATCCTAATCCTTCCCTTTCTCTGCCCTCTGCATGCATGCCTCTCCCCAAGTCCATTGATAGGGGAGGTCTTCTTTTCCTTCCTTCTGATCCTAGTCAATTAAGTCTCATCAGGAGTGGCTGCATTATTTTCTCTTGTGGCCTGGTAAGGCTGCTTCCCCCTCAGGGGGAGGTAATTAAAGAGCAGGCCTCAAGGATTCTCTCCTCTCTCCTCTCTCCTCTCATGAGAGAGGAGAGAGGAGAGAGGAGAGAGGAGAGAGGAGAGAGGAGAGAGGAGAGAGGAGAGAGGAGAGAGGAGAGAGGAGAGAGGAGAGAGGAGAGAGGAGAGAGGAGAGAGGAGAGAGGAGAGAGGAGAGAGGAGAGGAGAGAGGAGAGAGGAGAGAAACCCACACACTTATGAACACCTGATTTTTAGCAAAGATGCCCAAACCATAGAGTAGAAAAAAGACAACATCTTCAACAAATAGTGCTGATCTAACTGGATATCTACAGGTAGAAAAAGGTAATTAGATCCGTACTTATCACCCTGCTCAAATTAAAGTCCAAGTGGATCAAAGACATCAATATAAAATTGAACACAAAAACTTCTTAAAAGAAAAAGGAGGGAAGAGCCTCGAACTCATTGGCACAGGAGACAACTTCCTGAACAGAACACCAACAGAACAGGCTTTAAGATCAACAGTAAATAATTGAGAGCTCATAAAACTGAAAGACTACTGTAAAGAAAAAAAAAACAAAAAACAAACAAACAAAAACACTATAATTGGAACAAAACAAAAGTCTGCAGACTGAGAAAGTATCTTCAACAACTCTATATCTGACAGAAGGCTAATATCCAGAATATATAAAGAACTCAAGTAAACCAGCAACCAATCAAGTAACCCAATAAAAAATGGGGTACAGAGCTAAACAGAGAATTCTCCAAAGAGGAACATCAAAAGGCAGAGAAACACTTAAAGGAATGCTCAACAACTTTAGTCATTAAGGAAATGCAAAACCACACTGAGATTTCACCTTACACCCATTAGAATGGCTAAGAAAAAACTCGAGTGACAACACGTGCTCCAGAGGATGTGGAGAAAGAGGAACTCTATCGCTAGTGGGAATGTAAACTTGTACAACCACTTTGGAAATCAATCTCTTTGACACTTTCTCAGAAAATTAGGAATAGCACTACCTCAAGATCCAGCTATACCATTCCTAGGTATATATCCAAAACATGCTCAAATATAAAACAAGGACATTTGCTTAAACATGTTTGAGGCAGCTTTATTTGTAATAGCCAGAACTTGGATACAGCCCAGATATCCCTCAGTTGAGAAATAGGTGCTGAAATTGTGGTACATCTACACAATGGAATACTACTCAGTAATTAAAAACAAGGAAATCATGGAATTTGCAGGCAAATGGTGGGATCAGGAAAAGATCATCCTGAGTGAGATAAAAAAAAAAGACCCAGAAAGACTCACATGGTATATACTCACTTATAAGTGGATATTAAACATATAATATAGGATAATCATACTCAACAAAATACTTGCAAACCGAATTCAAGGACACATCAAATGTAGCATCAACTACGACCAAGTAGGCTTCATCACAGGTATGCAAGGATGGTTCAATATACAGAAATCCATCAATGTGATCTACCATGTAAACAAATTGAAGGAGAAAAACCACATGATCATCTCCTTAGATGCTGAAATAGCATTTGACAAAATCCAACATCCATTCATATGTAAAGTATTGGAGAGATCAGGTATACCTAAACATAATACAGGCAATATACAGCAAGCCTATAGCCAATATCAAACTTAATGGAGAGAAAATTAATCAATCAATCCCACTGAAATAAGGGACAAGGCAAGGCTACCCACTCTCTCCATATCTATTCAACATAGTTCTTGAAGTCCTTGCTAGAGCAATAAGACAATGAATGGAGATCAAGTGAATACAAATCAGAAAGGAAAAATTCAAAGTTTCACTATTTGCAAATGATATGATAGTATGCCTGTGTGACCACAAAAATTCTACCAGGGAACTTTTATAGCTGATAAACACCTTCAGCAACGTGGCCACAAAATTAACTCAAAAAAATCAGTAGCCCTCCTGTATACAAAAGACAGAAGGGCTGAGAAAGAAATTAGGGAAACAACACCCTTCACAATAGCCACAAAGGGCATAAAGTACCTTGGTGTGACCCTAACCAAGCAAGTCAAAGACTTGTATGAAAAAAAAATTCCACTCACTGAAGAAAGAATTAGAAGAAGATATCAGAAGATGGAAAATCTCCCATGCTCATGGCTTGGTAGGATTAACATAGTAAAAATGGCCATCTTAGAACGAGCAATCTACAGATTCAGGGCAATTCCCAACAAATTACCAACACAATTCTTTACAGAAATTGAAAGAAAAATTCTCAACTTCATAGGGAATAACAAGAAACCCAGAATTGCTAAAACAATCTTCTACAATAAAAGATCTTGTGGATGTATCTCCATCCCTGATCTCAAGCTGTACTATAGAGCAACAATACTAAAAGTTGCATGGTACTGGAATAGAAACAGACTGGACTGGTAGATCAATAGAATTGAATAGAAGACTCTGAAATGAATCTACTTATGGACACCTGATTTTTGATGAAGTTGCCAAAAACCATTCAATTGAAGAAAAAAAGCATCTTCAACAAATGATGCTGCTATAACTGGATGTGCACATGTAGAAAAAATTTGAATAGATCCATACTTATCACCCTTCATAAAACTAAAGGCCAAAGTCGATCAAAGTTCTCAATATAAAACTAGACACACTAAACCTATTAGAAGAAAAAGTGGGGAAAAGCTCTGAATTCATTGGCACAAGAAACAACTTCCTGAATAGAACACCAACAATTACAGGCTCTAAGAGCAAAAATGGGACCTCATGAAAAATGAAAAGCTTCTGTAAAGCAAAGGACACTGTTGTCAGAACAAAAAGACAGCCTACAGATTGGGAAAGGATCTTCACCAACCCTATATCTGACAGAGAGCTAATATCCAGAATATATAAAGAACTAAAGAAGTTAAATAGCAATGAATTGGTTAATCCAATTTAAAAAATGGGGTACAGAGCTAAACAGATAATTCTCAATAAAGGATTATCGAATGGCAAAGAAACACTTAAAGAAATGTCCAATATCCTTAGTCATCATGGAAATGCAAATCAAAAAGACTCTGAGATTTTACCTTACTCCCAACAGAATTGCTAAGATAAAAATTCAAGTGACAACACATGCTGGAGAGGATGTGGAGAAAAGGAAAGCCTACTACACTGCTGGTGGGAATGTAAGTGTACAACCACTTTGGAAAACAATCTGGCACTTTCTCAGACAATTAGGAATAGTGCTTCCTCAAGATCCAGCTATACCACTCCTAGGCATATATCCAAAAGATGCTCAAGTACACATCAAGGACATTTACTCAACCATGTTTGTAGCAGCTTTATGTGTAATAGCCAGAAGCTAGAAACAACCAAGGTACCCCTCAGTTGAGAAATGGATGCACAAATTGTGATACATTTACACAATGGAGTATTACTCAGCAATAAAAAAAACAACGAAATCATGAAATTTGCAGGTAAATGGTGACAACTGGGAAAGATCATCCTGAGTGAGGTATCCCAGAAGCAGAAAGACACAGGGTATATACTCACTCATAAATGGAAATTAGATATATAATATAGTATAAACATAATAAAACCTGTGCACCTAAAGAAACTAATCAAGAAGGAGAACTCTGGCTAAGATGCTCAATCTCCATTCAGAAAGGCAAAGACGATGGACATCAGAAGAGGGAGCAAACAGGGAACAGGACAGGAACCTACCATAGAGGGCCTCTGAAAGGCTTTACCTTGCAGAGCTTCAGAGCAAATGCTGAGAGTCATAGCAAAACTTTGGGCAGAGTGCAGGGAATCTTATGAAAGAAGGGGGAGAGAGTAAGTCATGGAAGGGACAGGAACTCCACAAGGAGAGCAACAGAAGCAAAAAATCTAGGCACAGGAGTCTTTTGTGAGATGGATGCTCCAAAAAAGGACCATGCATGGAAATAACCTAGAACCCCTGCACAGATGTAGTCCATGGCAGTTCAGTATCCAAGTGGGTTCCCTAATAATGGGAACAGAGATGGTCTCTGACAAGAATTGATTGGCCTACTCTTTGAAAACCTCCTCCTGAGAGGGGGAGCAGCCTTGCCAAGCCACATAGGAAGAAAATTCTGCCACTTCTGATGAGACCTGATAGACTAGGATCAAAACAAAGAAGAGGAGGACTCCCCTATCAGTGGACTTGGGGAGGGACATGAGTGGAGAACAGGGAAGGAGGGTGGGATTGGGAGGGGTGGAGGGAGGTAGCTACAGGGGGATACAATGGGAATAAACTGTAATTAATAAAAATAAAAAATAAGTTAAAAAAGTATCAGTAGCCATCCTGTACACAAAAGACAAATGAGCTGAGAAAGAAATTAAAGAAAGAACATTCTTCACAAAGGACAAAAGAGACAGACTATCTGGGTGTAACTCTAACCAAGCAAGTCAAAGACTTGTATGAAAAAACTTCAAGAATCTGAAGAAAAACATTTATAGGAGAAAATGAGTGAAGAAGGTTGGAATTGCAAGGGAAGTAGGGAGGGGACTACAGCTGGGATACAAAGTGAATAAATTGTAAATAATATAAAAAATAAAAGCTCAATTTGAAAAAGAAATTAAAGAAGATACCAGAAGATGGAAAGATTTCCCATGTTCAAGGCTCAGCAGGATTAACATAGTAAAAATTGCCATCTTACCAAAAGCGATCTACAGATTCAATGCAAGTCCCATCATATTACCAACACAAATTTTTACATATCTTAAAAGAGAAATTATCCACTTCATGTGAAATAACAAGAAAACAAGAAACCCAGAAGATATATATATATATATATATATATATATATATATATATATATATATGTGTGTGTGTGTGTGTGTGTGTGTGTGTGTGTGTACAAGAAAAGATCTTCTGGAATATCTCTATTCCTGATCTCAAGCTGTATTATAGACAAACCAAATAAAAATTGCATGGTACTGGTATAGAAACAGAATGGTGGATCAATGGAATTAAATAGATGACCCAGAAACAAACCAACACACATATGGACACCTGGTTTTGGACAAAGATGCCAAAACCACACAATAGAAAAAAGATAGCAACTACAGTAAATGGTGATGGTGACTGGATATCTGCAAACTGAAAAATAGATGCATATAGATGCATACTTACAATCCTGCACAAAACTAAAGTCCAACTGGATCAAAGTCCTCAACATAACACCAGACACACTAAGTCTGTTAGAATAAAAAGTGCGGAATAACACAACCAAAATATCTAGGCCCAAGGGTCTCTTCTGAGACCCAACCAAGGACCATGAATAGAGATAACCTTAAACCACTGCACAGATGTAGCACATGGGAGCTCAAGCTGCAAGTAAGTTCCCTAATAAGGGGAACAGGAGATGACACTGACATGAACTCAGTGGCTGGCTGTTTGATCACCTCTTCATGAGGGGGTGGAGGGCAGGCTTACCAGTCCTCAAAGTAAGACAATGCAGCCAGTCCTGATGAGACCTGATAGGATTCAGTCAGATGGAAGCCTTGGAGGTCCAACCCTAGCAGTAGACAGAGGGAGGGGCATGGGAGTAGAAGAGGAAGTGAAGGTGGTATTTGGAGGAGATGGGGGAGGGGGACATAGCTGGGATACAAAGTGAATAAACTGTAATAAGTAAAAACAAAATCAGATGTATATAGGCAGTAGATACAGACATATATACCAAAGCATAATATATTAACAGTGGCTCAGAGTTCCTCATCTTTCTGTAATACTGATAATGCAATCTGGGTCTTTATATTTATGCAGCTATCTATATTTGTAGCAATAAACTATTTATTATATGAAAAAAATTCAGAAAATCAATGAAACCAAGAGGTGGTTCTTTGAGAAAATCAACAAGATAGACAAACCCTTAACCAAACTAACTAAAAGGCAGAGAGAAACTATCAAATCAGCAAAATCAGAAGTGAAAAGGGGGACATAACAAGGGACACTGAGGAAATTCAAAGAATCATTAGGTCTTACTTCAGAAGCCTACACAACACTAATTTCAAAATCTAAATGAAATGGACAGTTTTCTTGATAGATTTCATTTACCAAACCTGAGGATTCTTAATCTAAACTAATAATCTTTTGATGATGTATTCTTTGTAAATGATTTTAAATTCTGTCCTATTTTTATACAGATTCATCATAGCCTAAAAGCATAAGAAAGCCACCATGACACCTAAAACTTCACTGATGCTCTTTGCTTGTACTGTATCATCTCAGAGCAACTGCACAACTTCTAAATCTCTTAGATTCTCAATTTTTATCTATCCACACCAGCACTGCCAAAACTATGAAAGAATGGAGTCTATCTCTTAAATGATTTCACTGAAGGAAGCAACAATTAGTCATGCATAGCAGCTTTAGGCAAAAGGGGGAAGAGTGCAGACCAAGGGCTGTGTGGTGCAGGCAACTGGTGAGACTCTCAAGGAGGTTTGTGTTGGAGGCTGAAGAATTATGGGAGAAGTATTGTCATAGTGCTGACAGTAATAAACTATGCAAAGTAGTCAATAAATGAGAAAGAAAATAACCAGGGTACTGAGTTGTGAGAGAATCCAGGTTAAATCTACAGCCAAAAATGTCATCAAAGTGAGTAACCAATCACTGGAGAAAAAGTCAACATAAAAGCTCAAGGACCAAATTAGATCTCTCAAACTGCAAATAAAGAGATTCACTCATGAGATGTTTCCATTGAAAATCAAAAAACATTTAAAGCAAGACAGTTTAATAGAAATAATACTAGAAAACCTTTGACCACAATCCTAAGGAGAAAATAAATATCCTGTTCAACAACAACAGAGAGAAACAAGAGAAGTTAAAAAGGAGAAAAGGAAAGTCTTTCAGAGTTCCACTATAGAAGGCTCCTGTCCTGTTCATGATCTTTGCCTACTTCTGATGCCTGTCCTGTTTGGCTTCTGAGTGAGGTTTCAGCCTCTTCCCTAGGGTTCTCCTTATTGTTTAGTCTCTTTAGGACTAGAAAGTTTAGTATGTTTATCCTATATTTATAGCTAATATCTTCTTATGAGTGAGTATATACTATTTTTTCTTTCTCCTTCTGGGTTACCTCACTCAAGATGATCTTTTTTTTTGTTCCCACCATTTGCTTGAAAATTTAATGTTTTCCTTATTTTTAATTTTGAATAGTATCACATTGTGTAAATGTACCACACTTTCTGTTTCCATTCCTCCACTAAGGAACATCTAGGTTGATTCCAGATTCTGGCTTTTAAAATAAAGCTGCTACGAACATAGTTGAGCAAATGTCCTTATGGAATGGTGGGGCATCTTTTGGTTATATACCCAGGAGTGGTATAGCTGAGACTTGAGATAATGTTATTTCTAATTTTATGAGAAAGAGCTAGATTGATTTCCAAAGTGTTTGTAATGGTTACATTCCCAGAAGCAATGAAGGAGGGTTTCCCTTTTATCCACAAACTCTCTCTAGCATATGTCATCTCTTGAGTTTTTTTTTTTTTATCTTAGCCTTTCTGATGGGTGGGAGGTGAAATCTGGGTCTGAAGGAGACTCTGACAGTCTTAGGTAAACCTTGTGCAGTGTGTCAGAAGTGTTACAGAAAATAGGAAGAGAGAAAGACCAAGAGGGGACATAAAAAACAAGGAAACTAACAGAGCCAAAAAAAAAAAAAAAAAAAAAAAAAACAACCCTAGACCCCCTGCTGAGAGGAAGCCCATAGTCTGCTCAATTTCCAAATGGGTTCCCAGTAATGAGAGAAGAGGCTGTCTCTGACATGAATTCAGTGGCTGGGTCTTTTATCACTCCCACTGAGGCAGGGAGCCTTGCTATGCCACAGAAGGAGATGATGCAGCCATCTTAGATGAGACCTGTTAGACTAGGTTCAAATAGAAGGGTAAGAGGTCCTCTCCTATCAGAGAACAAAGAAAAGTCATAAGGGAAAATGTGGGAGGGTGGGTGGGAAGAGAAGGTGCCTAGGGAAGTGACTACAATGGGTATACAAAGTGAATACATTGTAATAAATAAATTAATTAATGAAAAAAAGAAAATAAACTCACTGTCCCATACAGAATTGTGTGTCCCAAAACACGAGAGACTGAGTTTCCCAGTTGAGACGTAATTCCTCAGTGAAAGAAGTAATTGGGTTCAATCTTAAGTCACTCAGCAACCTCCCCCCAGCCCCAGAAAGTTCTCAGGTTCCTGCAGGCTTTCAGTCACCACTGCAGAGTCACACACCTGCACCTGCAGCTACATGCTATACTCTCCATTCCAGACTCTACTGTGGACCCCAAAACAAAACAGACTGGATCTCCCAGTTGTAAGGAAACCCCACAGTGAGGGAACTATCATTTCCAACCTCAGGGCACCCAACTATTTCCCAGAAAAGTTCCTGGGTTCCTGCATGCGCATGGGCTCTAGCATCCAGCCACGTGCGTGCCTGTGTGTTGTGCTCACTGGCCACTAATTACCTTGGGTACTGGGGCACAGAGGTCTAACTTCTAATCTACTGATGCCTAGGACACACAGTATCAGCCCCAGATGCTGTACCAAAGCTCAACCTGTCTCCCTAGTGAAACTGACCAATCCTCAGGGCTCCTTGATTCTTCAAAAGATCTGTGCTCAGCAAACGCATTGTATAAGTAGCAGCAGCTCACTAAGTTCAGCGCAAGAAGCCAATGACAGGGCAGCTGTATTCGAGACCTCTCGAGGTAAGAAGAGAGCCCTAAGGGCTCCCAAAGAGCCCAGTAAGCACACAGAACAATACACTTAAGGAGAGCTGTGGCAATTCCCTGAGAATAATCTGCCATTTGGTGACAATACCCAAAAATCTATCAATTAAAATAGACAGAGGAAGAAAAATATTCCACAATGACATGAACCTGCAGTTGTAAGGGTCAGGAATGGTGAGATGTAAAATGGAAGAAGCACAGAATTAAGATGACAAAGGAAAAGTTGGGACAAGGAAGGCTTCCATAAGTTGATGCCTATGTCAAGAAAGTTTATTAAGGAGTGTAGCATCTTTTATACTATTGAATAGAGGTGTTGGATCCATGTGAGAAGACACTGTTAGCAAAGAAAACACAGGATGCCTCCCTCACAACTGCCTTTCAGAGAACAAAGCCCAGTTCCCAAAGGCTGACACCTTAACTGCTTTAAGGCTTAGGCTCCATGTTCAGACTGGATCTTGCCAACCATACCTTGGACAACAGCACAGAACAAAAATTCTATTTGTCCTTTCTTGGGGGCCTTGAGAGAGCACCAGGTCTATCTGTCTCCAACATTCTCCCTGTTTTTTGTTTGTTTGTTGGGTTGGGTTTTTTTGTTTTGTTTTTGTGTTTTTTTTTTTAATTTCTAATGCCAGATGTATGTACATGTATTTGAATAGCTAAGAGACTGCAAGATCCTGTAAACCAGGAAGGCTGTCCTAATATTTTCAAATATTAATTAGCACAAATACTCTAAGCATTATGCTGAATGAATGCTGAGAGTTCTTAAAGGTATTTAATCCTTGCAAAATTTACAATGAATCATTGGCCAACTCTGAAGGAATTGAATGCAAGATGACCACTGCCCAGATCAATAACCAATTACTGAAGGATTCTTAATCTAAACTAATAATCTAATGATGCTATATTCTTGTAAACGATTAGAAATTCAATCAAATGTTAATACAGATTCATTATAGCCTAAAGGCTTACATAGAGATATTTGAAGCCAACATGACACTGTAAAGTTCCCTTAAGCTTCTTGCTTGTACTGTATCTTCTCAGTGCAACACCACAACTTCTAAATCCCTTAACTTAGCTTCTCATTTTTTGTCATTAAGCCCCTGTGTTACAAACAGTATGGAAGAATGGATACCATCATTTTATTAACTTTCTACTGAATGTTGCATTAATTTTCCATGCATAGCAACTCTCATGCAGAAGGATGTGTGCAGGCCCAGGGCTGTGTGTGGTCAAGAAGCTAGTGAGACTCCCAAGGAGGATTGAGTTGCGAGCTGAAACAATGTGGGAAGATCATGATAATACTGTAGAAATTAATAAACTGCCAGGTCTTCAGCCTGCACACTGCTGATGCTGAGAGTGAAATCTGTCCCAGATCCATTCCCTGTGAAGGGAGCAAGGACCCCAGTTTATCAATTGGATGCATCGTAGATTAGCGGTTTAGGAGGCTGACCTGATTTCTGTTGGTACCAATATAAATTACTACCCACACTCTAAATGGATTTTCAGCTTATGGTGATCCTGTCTCCTACAGATGTGGACATGAATTCAGGAGACTGGGTCATCACAATGTTCCCCTCAGCACCTGCAACCAGAAATAGACAATGAGTATACACATATACACACAAAGAATTCCTGATACAAATGTTGGGATAAAAAAACAGTGCCTTTTCTAATTGCATTGCCTGCATATTATTGGATACCTATTATAAATAGCTGTTTCTCTACACATGAATTATTTTGATGATGTTCTAATACTGTCTTATTTCTTCTCAGACATCCAGAGAGGGAGGAATATGAAGACTTGGGTCTGTGACTCCATTTTGGTGGCTCATCCTATCTGATGCCTTTCAATTCTCACTGCATAGGAATGCTTATAAAATATGGGCAGCTGGCTTGCCTTGTAGGGACCTATTCAAAGTAGTCACCAAAGTAGGGACCAAAGTAGTCCCACTGCTGGTGGGAATGTAAACTGGTACAACCACTCTGGAAAGCTATCTGGTGCTTTCTAAGACAATTAGGAATAGTGCTTCCTCCAGACCCAGCTATACCACTGCTAGGTATATACCCAAAGTTCGTTCAAGTACACAAAAAGGACACTTGCTCAACCATGTTTATAGCAGCTCTATTTGTAATAGCCAGAACCTGGAAACAACCCAGATGTCCATCAACGGTGGAATGGGTACAGAAATTGTGGTATTTTTATACAATGGAATACTACTCAGCAATCAAAAAGGAGGAAATCATGAAATTTGCAGGCAAATGGTGGGATCTAGTAAAGATCATTCTGAGTGAAATATCCCAGAAGGAGAAAGACAAACATGGGATATACTCACTTATATAGACCTATAAGATATGATAAACATAATGAAATCTATACACCTAAATAAGATAATCAATTGAGCGGACATGGGGTAAGATGATCAATCTTCATTTAGAAAGACAGATGGGATGTGTATTGAACGTATGACAGGAGTCTACTGAGCGCATCTGAAAGACTAACTAGCAGTGTTTTCAAAGCAAAGACTCATGACCAAACCTTTGGCAGAGTACAGGGAATCATAAGAAAGAAGGGGAGTTAGTCTGATGGGGAAAGGATAGGAGCTCCACAAGGACCAAATATATCTGGGCACAGGGTCTTTTCTGAGACTGACATTCAACCAAGGACCATGAATGGCTATAACCTAGAACCTCCACTCAGATGTAGCCTGTGGTAGCTCAGTAACCAATTGGTTTCCCAAAGTGAGGGGAACAGGGACTATTTCTAACAGGAACTCAATGACTGGCTCTTTGGTCTCCCCACCCCCAAAGGGAGGAGCAGTCCTGTTAGGCCACAGAGGAGGGCTTTGCAGCCAGTCCTGAAAATACCTGATAAAACAGGATCAGATGAATGGGGAGGAGGTCCCCCCTATCAGTGGACTTGGAAAGGGGCACAGTAGAGATGAGGGAGGGAGGGAGGGACTGGGAGGGAATGAGGGATCAGGACACGGCTGGGATACAGAGTTAATAAAATGTAACTGATAAAAAAAATAAAAAAAAAACTTACCTGGAAAAAAAAAAAGGAGTACAGATTTTAGTATGATTATCATATACTATATGTCTAATATCCAATTGTAAGTGAGTATATACCATGTGTGTTTTTCTGCTTCTGGGATACCTCACTCAGCACGACAGGATACAGACTGGGAAAGGATCTTCACCAACCCTATATCTGACAAAGGACTCATATCCAGAATATATAAAGAACTTAAGAAGTTAAACACCCACAAACAAGCTAATCTAATTTTAAAAAATGGTGTACAGAGCTAAACAGAGAATTCTCAATAGAGGAATATCTAATGGCAGAGAAACACTTAAAATGCTCAATGTCCTTAGTCATCAGGGAAATACAAATCACAATGACCCTGGGATTTCACCTTACACCCATCAGAATGCATAAGAGCAAAAACTCAAATGACAACACATGCTAGAAAGGATGTGGAGAAAGGGGAACCCTCCTCCCTTGATGGTGGGAATATAAACTTGTACAACCACTTTGGAAATCAATCTGGTGCTTTCTCAGACAATTAGGAATAGTGCTACCTCAAGATCCAGCTCTACACTCTTAGACATATATCCAAAATATTCTCAAGTCTACAACCAGGACATTTGCTCAGAATTTTGATAACAGCTTTATTCATAATAGCCAGAATCTGGAAACAACCCAGATGTTCTTCAGTTGAGGAACAGATACCGAAATTGTGGTACATTTACACAATGGAATACTACTCAGCAATTAAAACAAGGCAATCATTAAATTTGCAGGCAATGGTGGGAACAAGAATTAAAAGCATCTTAAAAGAGGCATCAGGTTGGCTTGGATTGAAGTGCAATGAATTTTGAAAACCACCTTCTCCTCAAGATAAATCCTTGAACTAAGCACAGCTAAGTCAGCAAGACAAAAATAATGTGGCTTCAGCTGATTCAAATTGCTTTGGAAAGATAGCCAAAACTATGATCTTTTGGAATATACTCGATGCTCCCATCCTTAAAATAAGGGCCCTGGTATGGAAAGTACACTTTAAAGTGATCGTTAACTTCATAACCCTGTGTAGTCCTCAGAAGCATTTCAACCCTTAAGACTCTACTGTTTCTTCCCCTCTCTGAGTAACAAATCCTTGCTTATTGACAATATGTTCTAAAATCTATGATACCTAATTTGAATGCCTTATGAAATAATAAAATACCACATTGCTGATATTACAACACACAAGAAAGGATATTACCTGCCAGGGGAAGAATTGCTTTTCTTCTTCATTAATATATGGTTGTGTCTCTATTTGCTGAAGATTCATCTCATGGAGACTGAAGGCCACAGCATAGACAGCATTGTATATATTGTAGCTCTCTTCACTTATGACAGGGTCAAAAAGGTGTCTGGGCAGTAAGTCCAAAGAAGCATTGGGTTGGCAGTTTTCCAAAAGTTGACAATCAGACTCAGAAAATGAGCACTTGAAAAACAGAAACCAAAACTTAGGAAGATAAGTATCTTCCGGGTATTTGTAGGGATTAACTGTCTGAACAAAATTTGTAAAGTCAACCATCCCTTCATGGTGGTGTGAAAAAATGAAGCTCCCAAGGAATGACTCTAACATGAAATAATCAAAATTGTAACTAACATCCCATTGAGAGTTTAAGATCCAGACTTTCCATGTCACTAACAATTCCCCAATAAGTCACATTAAACCTTGCAAAGAAACAAAGTCCCCATAAATAACTACCACATTAGTTGATGATTCTTGAATCTATATCAGATCTTTCCATAATGCACTGGAATATGCATTCCAGGTACTAGGGATCATTTTCAAAAAGCCTAAGCAGATGTTGTTACTCTCCATATCTTCTTGCAAGTCTGACAGAATCCCTCTGTGGTCATCTGGGAGCATCAGACCAACCAAGGACCAGCTGAAATGAAGCATCAAAGAAACTATGGCAGTTGACAGATATGTGTCCTTGGGGGCCATCTGATAGAAAGAATTAAACTGACCTCGGTCATTTAAGGTAGAATCAAAAGGCCCAAATGTGAGCTGTAGGAAAAGAAGATTGGAGACAAGAAGGACAACACTGGCATCAAATAGAATATAAGGATTGAATCAACAAATGCAAACAGTCAAGATGAATATAGTTTTCTCATATATTAAAAGGCAAGCCCAATAGACACTTTTCTAAAAAAAATATTACTGACAGGTCTACAGTTTCAGTAATGTAGTTTGTTTCACCCTCTTCTCCTTCTTTTCTATTTTAAGCAATGGAACTGTGGATATATCATCAAGTTCCTTCATATTTTTCTTCATAGATGGTTTATCCAAGTGCTCATTTTACATTTTCAGAAATACAGTAATGTCAAAAAAGAACACTTAACTCCTAGTTTCAATATACCAATTCTCACCTGAGGTATTTTGTAAAGTTTTAGCAGTTTCCCAAGTTGGGAAGATATTTTCCATGATGTTCCTATAAGTGCAGCAGGTGACATTCTCCTCAGTCCACAGTTGTAATTAGCTAGTGGTTGTCTCAACATTGTGAGCCAAACAAAAGGAACTAAAAGGATACTTGTTTCATAAGGTGCAACATTATAGAGATCAAAGCCAAGAGTTGTGTTGGGTAGAAGATTAGGGTTTCGGTTGATTTCCTCAATGACAAATACCAGGGACAGTACAAACTGGTAGTTCTTAAACTTATACCTAAAAAGGATTAAAGGTTAAAAAAAAACATACTGGTAGAAGACATAGACCATAAAACCTCTTATTTAGTGCAATAGTTTTTATAATTCAAATGCCAATGTTTCTATAAAATCAGTATTTTAATATACTCTCATCAATGACTGGAATTACAATTGCTATCTTAAGTAGGTAAGATTAGGTAAAATCCTACAGTATTAAATTTCCTTAGTTATGGTCTCAGGAAATTTAATTTATTATTATTTTGCTTTAGTTATATTGTATGTGTGCAAAAATAAATTGTCCATGATAAAAACACTGGGTTCAGAGCAAACATCAGAACTTTTGATGTCTGGACCTTGGCCCTTCTGCCTCAACAATTAAGAAATGTTATTATAGCTTGATCCAGTTTTTTGTGACAATAACTTATTTAGAGTATAACACAAAGTTAATTCAAATCATATATTGCCATAGTTGTCATTTCTAAGATATTTTCTGAGTATCTTGGCCTGGAATACACCATGTAATGCCCTTGAGCTAATGGAAAACATCTTGTCTCTGCCTTCAGTTGCTGGAATTAATTAATGTGAATCCATATTTAAATTTATTTTAACTTTTTGTGTATTGATTAATTGTGTGCATTACTAGTGTGGATGTGGGTCTTTCTGCATGTACAGGTTCATGAGTGTCAATAAGTATGAGTACAAGGGAGAAAGGACATCCAGGTTCAGTTCACATTATTCACAGCTGTCCACATTATTTCACAGTGACTCTTAGTCATTTGTTCAATTATTTACTAACTGACTGACTTATTTGATTGACTGAAACAGAGTCTGACCATGTAGCACTGACTGACCTATAACACAATCGGGCCTTGAAATTACTAAGATTCTTTCTTCCTCTCCTTATCCAGTGCTGTGAAGAGTACTACACTAAATGACTCCACATTTTCTTTATTGTTTTCAGCACATAAGACTGGTACTGTGGCCAGAACACCTCTCCTGGGTTCTACCTGCCATATGATCACTGGATTGTAACACTATTTTAATGTTTCAGTGGAAATGTGAGCTCAGATCCTCACACTTTCACCTGGAGCACTTTATCTTATTAGGCAGTAATAATGTCTAATAATAACATGGTGAGGAAAGATTTCAGTCTTCATGATGCCAAAAGTCCCAAACACTAAGAATTGCATTTCAACTTAGAGTCAAAGTGTGCTGTTCACAAAACAGTTTTCTTATGGCTATATTTAGTAAATTGTTCTTCTATAGAAATGACACATATTAAAACATTTTCAGAGTTTTATGGGAAAGTAACATTACTGTTTATATTTTGGAAAGATCTATAGGGAAGGAGATTAATTCTACATTGAATATACTTTAAAAGAAAAGAAAGGGAACATCTTTAGAGGTAATTTTTTTTTACAGAATTATGGCCTTCTAGTCACTATTTTTGTTGTTGATATTTTATTCATTGTTTGTATCTCTGATTCCTTGTGCTTTCCTATTCCTTTTTTGAAACATTTTTTTTTTCCTTTGAGAAACTGCTGGTATGTCACATGTCTGACATGAATGAAGTCTCAAGAAACATTGTAATATTTTTCTTTCTTAATCTAAACTCCATTTCTAGAAAGCTACTGTGATTTATGGATTGTGTTCCTCAGGTGTGTTTCTTATAAAAAGTAATGGATTTGTCTAGTAACTTCACACAAAATGAAAAAAGGGTATACAATTTTTCCAACACTACACAGAATCTCAAATATTGAACAGATAGCTAATATACAGAATATATAAAGAAACCAGGAAATTAAATGCAAAAAAATTTTGTGATCCAATTAAAAATGGGGTATAGAACTTAACAGAGAATTCTCAATAGAGGAATATTGAATGGTAAAGAAACAAAGAAATGCTCAACATCCTTAGTGATCAGGGAAATTCAAATTGAAATGACCCTGAGATTTCACCTTACACTCATCAGTATAGCTAAGATCAAAAACTCAAATTACAGTACATGTTGGAGAGGATGTCAAGAAAGTGGAACCCTCCTCCATTGCTGGAGGAAATGTAAACTTGAACAACCACTTTGGAAATAAATCTGGAGCTATCTCAGACAATTAGGTGTATTGCTACCTCAAGATTCAGCTATAACAGTCCTAGGTATATATCCAAAATATGCTCAAGTACACAACAAGAACTTTTCCTCAACGATGTTCATAAAAGCTTTATTTCTAATAGCCAGAATCTGGAAACAACCCAGATGTCCCTCAACTGAGGAATGGGTGCAGAAATTGTGGCACATTTACACAATGAAATACTACTCAGCAATTAAAATGAGGAAATCTTGAAATGTGCAGACAAATGGTGAGATCATTGAGAAAAGATAATTGAGATCAATGATTAAAGATCATCCTAAGTGATGTATTCCAGAAGCAGAAAGACACATATGATATATGCTCATTTATTAGTGGATACTAGATATATAGTAGAGTATAAACACAATAAATTCTGTACACCAGAGAAGCTAAGCAATAAGGAAAACCCTGGGTAAGATGATCAAATCTCATTCAGAAGGAAAACAGGGCAGACATAGAAAAAGGGAGAAATAGGAAACAGGACAGGTACCTGCCATAGAAAGCCTCTGAACGAGTCTACTCAGCAGGGTATTGAAGCAGATGCTGAGATTCATAGCCAAACTTTGCGCAGAGTGCAGGGAATCTTATGAAAGAAGGGGGATATGAAAGACCTGGAGGGCACAGGAGTTCCACAAAGAGAGCGACAAAAAAAATATGACCACAGAGGTCATTTATGAGACTGATACTCAAACTGAGGACCATGAATGGAGATAAGCTAAAACCCCTGCTCAGATGCAGCCTATGACCGCTCAGTCTCCAAGTGGTTCCCTAGTAAGGGAAACAGGAACTGTCTCTGATGTGAATTCAGTGGATGGCTCTTTGATCACCTCTCCCTGGTGATCAGCCTTACCAGCCCACAGAGGAAGACAAGGCAGCCAGTCCTGATGAGACCAGATAGGCTAGGGTCAGAGCGGAATGGAGGAGTACCTTCCCTATCAGTGGACTTGGTGGAGGGCATAGATGGGGAAGAGGGAGGGAGGGTAGGGTTGAGAGGGGATGATGGAGGGAGCTAGAGCTGGGATATAAAGTTAATAAACTGTAATTAATAAAAATAAATTAAAAATGAGACAAAACAAATGATGTACATATCATAATTAAAAGTAATAAGTAAGGATGAAATTGTATTCATCAGTATGAAATCATGGAAACCACAAAATTAAGAGCAGTTTGACAGTCTAAAAGGCCAAAATACAAATGAAAAGACTAACATTAAAAATATATTATGTAAAAATCTATTGGAAAAAAAAACTCTAATCAAAAACACCTGGTATGAACTTAGTGGCCAGCTCCTTGATCACCTCACTTTAAGGGATGTAGCTTTTCCAGGCCATAGAAAAAGACAATGCAGCCAGTAATGATGAGACCTTATACGCTAGGGTCAGATAGGAGGGGAGGACTTCCCCTCTTAGTGGACTAGTGCAGGGGCACAGGGGAAAACAGGGAAGCACGTGGGAGACTGGGAGGATATGAGGAAGGGAGTTACAACTGGGATAAAAAAGGAATAAATTGTAATTAATAAAAATAAATTTAAATATCATGCATCTTTCATATTTATTATCTGTAATATCGGTCAGGAAAGTACAAGATTGGATACTATGGAACTTGATGATAAGACTCCATTGCTGAGGACACTACACAACTTGAGTGTCTGAACATTGAGAAATCAAGCTATTAATCACCTGGATGCTTTGTTTTCTGGCTATATTTAATAGTGCTAGTAGGTGCTACACATGCTTTCAAAGTAAATAAAGGTAATATCAACTAATATTCTTCTGTGAACCATGGGTGGTGTAGTTATGATGGGTCTTATATCTTAGCACTATGGCACAAGAATGGGCACACATAATATATGTGGAATCAACTTTTGTCTGATTTGATTTTTGTGGTCCCTTCCATAGAAAGGAACACATGCTTGCACTATAAAATGGCCAGAATCTGTAACTAGATAGGCATATACTCAAGCAGAGAACTTTATACTGTAATTCTACAAAATGTACAAGGTATGAAATAAATTCCTTATTGATTGTTGTACTTGTGGATTAGTACATCCCTTAGCCTTCAGAAGAGTAGCTTTTTTTCACTTTACATGGAAAAAATAAAGAAACCCATGATTGTTCATGGTACATTTAATAATAGACTATGAAGTGCTCAGACACAAATATGGCTTACATATCACACCCATTGCAATAAGCCTGAGGGATCATGGCTGAAGAGAAGTGGGACAATTTTAAGGGCCAAAGCCTGTGGATAACCTCAAGGAAACATTATTTTTTTTTTGTCCAGGATAGGTGCATATGTAAAATCACAATGAATATGAAAAAATGTGCCAGAACATGTGTACTCAAACAAAACAAAATGCTATCCTGGAGAAGAAGATGGGCAGAAAAATCTCAGCACTAGCTGAGATGCAATAGGGAGGATTTGATAGTTACTGGGAAAGAGATAGTCAGTTTCTTCACTGTTGTGACCCCTAGGTGGTCAACCATACAAGGGAAGACTCCAGTTACAGTAGTACTTATAGAACACATACTGCACTTGACTGTAAAAATAAAGAAAACACAAATTCAAGTAGGGGCTACATGTAGAGAGAGTGGATATGGTGGTGGAAGTGGTGATGTTGAATATGATCAAAATGTTTTATATGAAATTATTAAAGAAGTAATAAATATATTTAATGACCAAAATAAAATAAAATGTGCGCTGGTGGGGCATTTGTTGAAACTGGGAAACAAAAAAAGTAAATAGTTGTTTTCTCCTACTTCCAATGTCCATCCCATTTGTCTTCCTAAGTGAGGATTGATTATATTACCCTGGATCCTCTTTCTTGTTCATCTTCTTTAGGTGTACAGATTTTAGTATGTTTATCCTATCTTATAGGTCTAGTACCCACTAATAAAGGGAGCATATATTATGTATGTCTTTCTGCTCCTGGGATACCTCACTCAGGATGATCTTTACTAGATCCCACCATTTGCCTGCACATTTCATAATTTCCTTCTTTTTAATTGCTGAGTAGTATTCCATTGTGTAAAAGTACCACAATTCTGGGATACAGAGTTAATAAAATGTAACTGATAAAAAATAAATAAATAAAATAAAATAAAATAAATAAAATAAAATAAAACTTAAAAAAAAGTACCACAATTTCTGTATCCATTCCTCCGCTGATGGACATTTGCTTTGTTTCCAGGTTCTGACTATTACAAATAAAGCTGCTACAAACATGATTGAGCAAATGTCCTTGTGTACTTGAGCATCTTTTGGATACATTCCTAGGAGTGATATAGCTAGATCTTGAGGAAGCAGTATTTCTAATTTCTAATTGTCTGAGAAATGGCCAGATTAATTTCCAAAGCGGTTGTACAAGTTTACATCCCACCAGCAATGGAAGAGCCTACCACGGATGGCCACTGAAAGACTCTGATTAGCTGTGTATCAAAGCATATACTGAGACTCATAACTGAACCTTTGGTAGAGTGTTAAATGAATGCAGGCCAGATACACTCTAGACCTCCATGATAGGATTTAAAGGACACTGAATGGACATTCTGACTGTGTACAAAGACTGCAATTCATGGAGATATAGAACTCAGTTATAAGGCTGAAGACAGGAGTGGAAAAATGTTCTCACTATCAAGATAGTTAGAGATGGAATTATTTTCAATGGAAATATACAGAATGGTCAAAATGTATAAAACTTTCCAGGATTATTTTTACACACACTTATAGAATATTCTAGAAAACTCACACACACACATAAACACACAGACACACACACACATATCCACAAAAAAATACTACAAACTGCTGTATATAGTTAGAAAAACTGCCGTATATATACTTAGAAAAATGTTTGAATAAAGAGTTTGATGATATTTTATAATAAAAATATTGTTTTCCTTTGTGAACTGCTTTGATTTTATTCTGACTATATAAAATCAAATACCTTTTACAGGTTACAATCCTTTCATTCATCATTTACAAGCAAGACACTCACAGGTCATGTAACTGAAAGTAAACTCTTTTCACATATTGACTTGTTGGTGTGCAATATTGAGAAAAGCACATACAGATGTACACTGGGGCCTGAGTTGCTGAAAGTAGAGAGCAGGGAAAAAGGAAAGTAATAATGGGTGTTAGTTATGATGAAGTAAAAGGGCTCCACCAAACATCCCAAGTCCCCAGTATTCTAAGCCTGTGAGACAGATTTGTGATTTTATTTGAGAGAAAATATGACCCTTAAGAAATTATTTTCCTTGAATTGCTGATTATAATTACTGAGTTACAAATTATTGCATTTACATATAAAATTTTGAATTTATGGCCATCTATTATGTGGTTGTTTCAAACTAAATGTGTCATCACCCCCATATATCTGATAATTTTTCACATCTGATCATATATCTTACTTCACTGTCCTTGATTTTTTACTTAACATCCCACCAAGGTTTTAATAAATATATAATGTCACACTGAGCACAATTCACCTTCATAACTATATATAATATTTTAAATATCTACCTATTGTCTTTCTACCAAAATTCTCATACAAGTTTTATTGCTCTATTTAAGTGTCTTTTTAATTTACCCATAGAGAATTGTGATATCTGTATTGGATAAGCACCCTTTATTTCCTCTATAAAGAGATACAATTGAATATTTGTGTAGGGAAATGTGACTTCTGACATTATTATTCCTTAAACTTGCATAGTTCTGAAAAGCTACAGTAAAAACAGTCTTAAGTGGCCACTCTGACATAATGAGCATTTTAATGTACACAACCATATAATTGAACCAAAGCATTGGAAACATATGGCAAATGGTAAACATTTTTAAATCTGTCTGAGAATAAAAAAAAATTAGCAAGGAAACAATGAGATGCAAAACAAAAAATATGAGATAGAAAAAGTTATATGTTGAAAAAAAAAGTACCCCCAAATTTAATGGTGACAAACATGTTGTAAAATCAACTATATAACATAGAGAATAATTGTCACTTTAGCAACATTACAGGCACTCAGGAGTCTCTACATTCAGTGGCATCATCTCTTTTTACAAGAGCATATCTGGACTTAAAGAAAGCCCAGATGCATCATGTCATACTTAGGTAAAATCCATATTCTGAAAACATATCACTGAAAATATTCAAATTATTTGCCATTACAAGCATGATAAAGAAAAATCATGAAATTCCAATAGAATATGAGGAAAGCAAAATGAATAATATGAAAATTATCATTTGAAAGAGGAAAATTAGTACACATGAACCTATACTTGATAATGTGTATTTTCAGGCCTTCCTCTGATCTAGGATGCCTTCACCCAAACTTGTCATAGGAAAAGTTTCTTGCTTCAAACTTGGCCAAAACACTCCAATTAGGAAGTTGATCCCTGAGCTCTTGCTGTCTATTTTCTTTGCTGAAATCATGGTGCTAGAGAAGATTCAAAACATATTTTCCAACTTGTTTTCAAGCAGAACACAGGACCTCAGATGCAGAGCCAAAGGGCGGAGTTTCAGAACTCTCAATGGGAGTGGAGGAAGAGTCAGGAAGAACTTGGGCTGATTAGTGTAACAGCTGCACTCATTAACAAAGTGAAAAACACACGTGTTCCCAAACACTTGAGCTTGATAATGGAAAACATACTTGATAATGGAAAAGAGTGATTGTGAAAAACACAAGGAAGTTTTAATCCATACATCATTTAAGTCACAAGAATTCTGAACTTTTAAAATGAATAATTGTACTTACTGTAGGGTAGCATCATGGAAATGGGTATCCTTTAGACTGGTTTTGGTTGTATAAACAATATGAAGAGGGGAAAATGGACCAAGCATCACATCTCCTTCACGGTGAAAATCTTCCTTGATTTTTCCATAGCATTCATGGTTAGTAAAGGCACACACAAAATTGGGAAAATACAGGAGACCAAAAATAAAAATCCAGATCATCCTATTAACATGTGCATATGCCCAGCCATATGACTGGTGGATACAGCTGTAACTATGTCCAGCATGTATATATTAAGCTCAAGTGTTTGGGAACACGTGTGTTTTTCACTTTGTTAATGAGTGCAGCTGTTACACTAATCAGCCCAAGTTCTTCCTGACTCTTCCTCCACTGCCATTGAGAGTTCTGAAACTCTGCCCTTTGGCTCTGCATCTGAGGTCCTGTGTTCTGCTTGAAAACAAGTTGGAAAATGTGTTTTGAATCTTCTCTAGCCACAGGCACCATGATTTCAGCAAAGAAAATAGACAGCAAGAGCTCAGGGATCAACTTCCTAATTGGAGTGTTTTGGCCAAGTTTGAAGCAAGAAACTTTTCCTATGACAAGTTTGGGTGAAGGCATCCTAGATCAGAGGAAGGCCTGAAAATACACATATTGTGCCTACACAGCAAAATAAGAGGATCATGCTTTTCCAAATCCAAAGACAGCCAGTGGAATTGACTCTTCCTACTAAGCATAAGTCTTTCAGATATTCTTCCATGATACATACATCTGTATCTGAAAATGACTGTGATGTCTGCACCCAACACAATCAGCTCATTTCTCACTCTGGAAAAGCCAATAGCCCTGCTGCTTTCTTCACTTCTAAATAATTTACTTCATTTCAGTGCAGAAATCAAGTCTCCTGTTTACATTCTGAGATTTGAACTTCCATAGTTCTACACTCCTCTGTTATCCTGGGTTAGTCACTGAGGAGAGGTGTCTTCCATTCCTGCATTTTGAGCAGTGTGTTCATCCACTGCTTACCCTGATTTGAAAAAAAAAAATAGCGTGTATGTGAGAAATACTACTCAGTTCTGTAAAATATACACTAATTTAAAGCCATCACAGTTGGTATTTTAACATACTATACTGATGAAAGTTATTCTGTCCAGGGATCTATTCCCTAGCCCCTAGGAGTTTAGGTTAATAAATGTACTGTGTATTATGATATGGTAAGGACAGTAGGACCTCTAAAATAAATTGACTTTACTAAGAAAGGCTGGTTGAGTTTTCAGTGAACAGAAGCTCAAATGACAGCAATTTGAAAAGAACTACAATAAATGTTAGCAGGCCATACTGTAGCTTGTCATGACTTCTTTTCTGTGTCAGATTAACAATTTGCAATGACTACATAAGAGATAGAACCAATCCATTATAAGACTATATGCAATAAAAAGGCACAGGGACACTTGCTTCCCAGTAAACCACAGTTCAGTGCAATTCTGCATAATAGCTCAAACCTATGTCTCAATCAACTCAAAGGTGATACTCGCTTAGAGCACTAACTGTGTATAATATGGAGTTCACTGTCAAATTCTTCAAGAAGATTCCTTGATGCAGAATAACCATGAGACTTAAACTCATGGATTTGAGGGAATGTCTTGGTAAATGGAGTGGGAATTTATTAAGCCTTTTTGTTCTAGAGATTTTCTGACAAAAAAATCATTGTTACAAGATAGGAAGAGAGTGATTTTGAAAATGTAATCGCTTTATTACTCATACAGATATCATAGTCCAAGAAGAACATAAGATACAGCAAACTAGATTCTCACAAGTATTTAGAGATGACGATTGAAGAGAAATAAGTTCTTTCGTAAACAGATGGGACTGACTCTGAAAGATGGGCTCATTTCCTGACTTTTAAGGTACAACAGTGCAGCACTGAGCACCATGTCCTCATCAGAAGTTAGGAGAGCAGGCTATGTTAAAACTAATCTTACTTTCATAACTGTCAAATTCAAGTATGAGAGTAAAGTTAAAACATTTTCATTTATACTTTTTCTCAATCTGTATTCCTCTGGGTGTCACTCAACTTTTCATATAACCACAGACACTTTAAAACTATACCTGGCAGACCCAGGGAATCTATAGGAACCACACATCACCCAGAGTCATATATACCTAAAATATGTCTTACTGTAGGAAATTCTTTGTTGATTCATTTTCCTAACCATTGGAAGCACTGTACTGTAGCCATGAAAAAGGAGACCTGAATGAAGGCTGTATCCCAAAGAACAGACAGAGTAAATCAAGGCACCAACATTGTTGTTGGAGAGATGGTTCAGCATTTAAAATTAATGGTAAGACTTCCACAATTCAGGAAGTTGTCTCCTGGGCCAATGAGTTCTAGGCTCTTCTCAAATTTTTCTTCTAACTGATTTAGTTGATCCACTTGGACTTTAGTTTTATTCAGGTTGATAAATATGGGATCTATTACCATTTTTCTACATTTGGACATCCAGTTAGACCAGCACCATTTGTTGAAGATGCTTTCTTTTTTCCATTGTATGGTTTTAGTTTCTTTTGTCAAAAAAATTAAGTCTCTATAGATATGTGGGTTTATTTCTGGGTCTTCGGTTTGATTCCATTGACCCCAACATTCTGTTTCTATGCCAGTACCCTGCAGTTTTTATTACTATTGTTCTGTAGTACATCTTGAGATCAGGGATGTTGTACAGGATAATTTTGGCAATTCTGGATTTTTTTGTTTTTCCATATGAAGTTGAGACTTTTTCTTTGAATTTCTGTAAAGAATTGTGTTGGTATTTTGATAGGAATTGCATTGAATCTGTAGATTGCTTTTGGCAGGATGCCCATTATCACTATGTTAATCCTACCAATCCATGAGCATGGGAGATCTTTCCAATCTGCTGAACACCAACAGCACAGGCTCTAATATCAACAAACAATAAATTGGACCTCAGGAAACAGAAAAAGCTTCTGTAAAGCAAAGGACACTGTCCTCAGAACAAAATGACAGCCTACATACAGGGAAAGGATCTTCACCAACCCTAATAGCCAGAACCTGGGAACAACCTAGATGTCCCTAAACTGAGGAATGGACACAGAAATTGTGGTACATTTATACAGCAGAACACTACTCAGCAATTAAAAAGAAGGAAATCCTGAAATTTGCAGGCAAATGGTGGGAACTAGAAAAGATCAACCTGAGTAAGGTATCCCAGAAGCAGAAAGACACACATGGTATATACTCACTTATAAGTGGATACTAGACATATAATATAGGATACACCTACAAAAATCTGTGCACCTAAAGAAGCCAATCAAGAAGGAGGACCCTGGGTAACAGTACCCTCACCCAGAAAGACAAACAAGATGGACATTGGAAGAGGAAGAAAATAGGAAACAGGACAGGAACCTACCACAGAGGGCCTCTGAAAGACTCTACCTAGCAGTGTATCAAAGCAAATGCTGAGACTCATAGCTAAATTTTGGGTAAAGTGCAGGTAATCTTATTAAAGAAGGCAGAGATAGTAACACCTGGAGAGGACAGGAGCTCCACAAGGAGAGCAACAGAACCAAAATATCTGGGCACAGGGGTCTTTTCTGAGACTTATACTCCAATCAAGGTCCATTCATGTATATAACTTAGAACCCCTGCTCAGATGTAGCCCATAGCAGCTCAGCACCCAAGTGGGTACCCTAGTAAGGGGAACAGGGACTGTCTCTGACATGAAATCAGTGGCTGGTTCTTTGACCACCTCCCCCCTAAGGGGGAAGCAGCCTTACAAGTCCACAGAGGAGGACAATGCAGCTAGTCCTGATGAGACCTGATAAACTAGGGTCAGATGGAAGGGGAGGAGGACCTCCCCAATCAGTGGACTTGGAAGGGGCATGGGAGGAGATGAGGGAGGGAGGGTGGGATTTTTAGGGAATGAGGGAGGGGACTACAACTAAGATACTATGTGTATAAGCTGTGATTAATATAAAAATAAAAATTAACAAAAGGCTTCCACAATTCTAGCGATTTATTCCCAGTACTGACATAGTAGTTCACAACTTTTGATAGGTATATTTTCAGTAATTCCTTACCTATTTCTGGCCTCTGCAGGCAATAGACAACCATGTCATACAAAAAAACACATGTGGGAATAGACAAAACATATCTAAAATAGTAAAACTTTTAAATGTTGAAAGATTGCTATGACTTGCCCTATTTTGAACACTGTGAACAATTCTAGTGAAATACCAAAGGTGGTTTGGAAAAAAAAATGTTGCAAACAAGCTAACTTAGGGTGTGAAAATTCCAACGAAGAAGTTTCTTAACTAATAATTAACCAATTTTAAATACATGAAAACCCCTGGTAATGTCATCTCCACAAATTTCAGATACCATGTACATGACACCATGTTAAAAAGAAGTGGAAGAAATTTCAAAGAATCCAAAAGCATGACTATAAGTATGGTCAAAATACTTAAAAACACAAAGACAAAGGAAACTATATAAGGAGATCAATCCATGACATAAATATAGCTTGAACTTTTCAAGAAAACTCAAAATGAAACAATGCTAAAAAAGAAAACCCAATGAAATAATTGCAAACTTCAGTGTAAATCCACACTAACAAAAAGGATCATTTTGAAAATAGAGTTGAGGAAAGAAGGCTAAATAGAGGAATTGAAACACTCAATAACAGAAAATGAGAAACTTTTTTTTAACAAGAAATGTTTATTGCCTCATGGCTGTAGAGGTCAGAAGTAACACATCAGTGTGATATAAGAGCAGTTTGCTTTATTTTTAACTTATTTTTCTTCCTTTAATTCATTTTTTATTAATTACAATTTATTCACTTTTTAAATTTTTATTTTTATATTAATTACAGTTTAATCATTTTGTATCCCAGCTGTAGTACCCCCATTCATTTCCTCCCAATCCTACCCTCCCTCATCTCCACCCATGCCCCTCTCCAAATCCACCAATAGGGGAGGCCCTCCTCCCCTTCCATCTGGCCCTAGATTATCAGGATTGGCTGCATTGTCCTCCTCTGTGCCCAGGCTTGGGGATGAGCAAAGAGGCAGCTCTCAGAGACAGTCCCTGTTCCCCTTATAGGTAATAAACTTGGATACTGAGCAGCCATGGGCTACATTTGAGCAGGGGTTCTAGGATATCTCCATTCATGGTCTTTGGTGGGAGTGTCAATCTCAGAAAAGACCCCTGTGCCAAGATATTTTGGTTCTGTTGCTCTACTTGAGGAGTTCCTGTCCCCTCCAGGTCTTACTATCTCTACCTTCTTTCATAAGATTCTCTGCACTCTGCCCAAATTTGGCTATGAGTTTCAATATCTGCCTCAATACCCTGCAGGGTACAGTCTTTCAGAGGCCTTCTGTGGTAGGGTCCTGTCCTGTTTCCTCTAATGCCCATCCCATTTGTCTTTCTGAGTGAGCATTGATCATCTTAGCCAGGGTCCTCTTTCTTGCTTAGATTCTTTAGATGTACATATTTTAGTATGTTTATCCTATATTATATAAGTAATATCCACTTATAAGTGAGTATATATTGTGTGTATCTTTCTGCTTCTGGGATATCTCAGGATGATCTTTTCTAGATACCACCATTTAGCTGAAAATTTCATGATTTCCTTATTTTTAATTGCTGAGTAGTATTCCATTGCATAAGTGAATCACATTTTCCATATCCATTCCTCCTTTGAGGGGTGTCTGGGTTGTTTCCAGGTTCTGGCTATTACAAATAAAGCTGTTACAAACACGGTTGAGTAAATGTCTTTGTGTACTTGAGCATCTTTTGGATATATGCTAGGAGTGGTATAGCTGGATCTTGAGGAAGCACTATTCCTAATTGTCTGAGAAAAGGCCAGATTGATTTCCAAAGTGGTTGTAAATGTTTACAATCTCACCAGCAATGGAGAAGGGTTCCCCTTTCTCCACATCCTCTCCAGCATATATTGTCATTTGAGATTTTTATCTTAGCCATTCTGATGGGTGTAATGTGAAATCTCTGGGTCGTTTTGATTTGCATTTCCCTGATGAGTAAGGATGTTGCATAAGGATGTTGAGTGTTTCTCTGCAATTCGGTATTCCTCAATTAAGAATGCTCTGTTTAGCTTTGCATCCCATTTTTAAATCAGATTACTTGATTTGTTGCTTTTTAACACCTTGAGTTCTTTTTATATTCATGATATTAGCCCTCTGTCAGATCTATGTTAGGTGAAAATCCTTTCCCAGTCTGTAAACTGTCGTTTTGTTCTGGCAATATTGTCCTTTGCTTTACAGAAGCTTTTCAGTTTCATGAGGTCACATCTAAGAAATGTTAATCTTGGAGCCTGTGGTGTTGTTGTTCTGTTCAGGAAGTTGTAATTTATTCACATTTTAACCCAACTGGAGAACCTGTGCTTGTCCCCTCCCAATCGCACCTTTCCTCCCTCTTCTACTCCCATGCCACTCTCCTATTCCACTGGTAGGGGCAGTATTCTCCCCCTCCCTCTAATCATAGGCAATTATGTATCATCAAAACTGTCTGTATTGTTTTCCTCTGTGGCCTGGTAAGGTTTCTCCTCTCTCAGGGGGAAGTAATAGAAGAACCAGGTACTGAGCTCATGTCAGAAACAGCCCTGGTTCCCCTTACTAGAGTACCTACTTGGAGACTGAGCTGCCATGTGTTACATATGTGCATGGGTTCTAGGTTATCTCCATGCATGGTCCTTGGTTAGATTATCAGTCTCAGAGATGACCCTTGTGCCCAGAATTTTTGGATCCGTTGCTCTCCTTGTGGAGCTCCTATTCCCTACAGGGCTTTCTAACTCCCCCTTCTTTCATAAGATTCCCTGCACTTTGCCCAAAGGTTGACTATGGGGCTCAGCATCTGCTTTTATACCCAGGAGATACTAAAGATCTCCCATGCTCATGGATTGGTAGGATTAACATAATAAAAATGGCCATCCTGTCAAAAGCAATCTACAGATTCAATGCAATTCCCATCAAAATACCAGCACAATTCTTTACAGAACTTGAAAGAACAATTCTCAATTTCATGTGGAAAAACAAAACAAACAAACAAAAAAATAGATTTGCTAAAATAATCCTGTACAGCAACAGATCATTTGGAGGTATCTCCTTCTCTGATCTCAAGTGGTACTACAGAGCAGAATTAATAAAAACTGTGTTGTATTGGCATAGAAACAGAATGTTGGATCAATATAATTGAATAGAAGACCCAGAAAGAAACCCACACACATACATATATGTGATTTTTGAGAAAGAAGTCAAAACCACACAATGGAGGAAAGACAGCATCTTAAACAAATAGTGCTGCACCAACTGGATGTCTACACTAAATGCAAGTAGATCCATATTTATCACCCTGCACAAAAGTAAAGTCCAAGTGTATCAAAGACCTCAACAATAAACCAGACACACTATAACAGAAAAAGTGTTACCAGAAATAGTGGGGAAGATCCTTGAATTTATTGGCACAGGATACAACTTCCTGAACAGAAGAGCAACTACATAGATTCTGTGATCAAAAATCAATAAATGGGACCTCATGAAACTTAAAAGTTTCTACAAAATTAATTTAAAATGACAATAGATTTTGTTTTTACTTGACAATGTTGTTATTGAAGATTCACTGCTGTGTACGTGGATTAGTTCTTGATTATGGAATTCCTGATTTGATTCAAACAATTTTAAGGTTATATTGCTTTAGAACTTCCAAATCAATTTTAGCAAGTTTATGACTACAATAAATACCTTTGTGCACTATGCAATAGGTATGAGGCATATCTGTGACCTCAGATAGACTTTACTCCAGATGATACCATGATTTCTGGTATACAACATAAATGTAGGTATGTTGGTTTATACTTTCCATAAACCCCAAATAAAATGGGGCTACCCATGAAATGTCTAAAATAAGAACAAATATTAAGGTCTTGAAATACAATCTATATTGTTTTAATTCCTCATACATTGTCAAGTAAAAACAAAATCTATTGTCATTTTAAATTAATTTTGTTTGTTAGAATGAAAGACAGAAAAAATTATTGTCCTGAACTCATTGTAAAATAGAGATAGCTGAAAATGTGTAGCCAGGGCAGTCCTAATTGAGAAGAAATATTCTTGTAACTTTTAGACCCTTTTCACCCTTTGTCATTCTTTTTTTTTTAATTTTATTTTTCTTTTTAGTTACATTTTGTTAACTCTGTGTCCCAGCTGTATCCCGCTCCCTCATTCCCTCCCCAACCCCACACTCCCTCCCAGGTCTCCTCCCTGCCCCTTTCCAAGTCCACTGATAGGGGAGGACCTCCTCCCCTTTCATTTGACCCTGTTTTTATCAGGTATCTTCAGGGCTGGCTGCAAAGTCCTCCTCTGTGGCCTAACAGGACTGCTCCTCCCCTGGGGGGGGGGAGTCAAGGAACCTGACCTTGCGATGCTGTTAGAAATAGTCCTTGTTCCCCTTACTTTGGAAAACTACTTGGTTACTGAGCTACCACGGGCCACATCCGAGCAGAAGTTCTAGGTTATATCCATAGATGGTCCTTGGTTGAATGTCAGTCTCAGAAAAGACCCTGTGCCCAGATATATTTGGTCTTTGTAGAGCTCCTATCCTTTCCATATCATACTAACTCCCCTTCTTTCATATGATTCCTTGCACTCTGCCGAAGGTTTGGTTATGAGTCTTAGTGTCTGCTTTGAAACACTGATAGGTAGAGTCTTTCAAATGCCTTTTGCGGTAGACTCCTGTCATACGTTCAATGCACATCCCATTTGTCTTTCTAAATGAGGATTGATCATCTTTGCCCGTGTCTGCTTTCTTGATTATCTTCTTTAGGTATGTAGATTTCATTATGTTTATCATAACTTGTAGGTCTATATAAGTGAGTATATACCATGTTTGTCTTTCTCCTTCTAGGATACTTCACTCAGAATGATCTTTTCTAGATCCCACCATTTGCCTACAAACTTCATGATTTCCTCCTTTTTGATTGCGGAGTAGTATTCCATCGTATAAAAATACCACAATTGGTGTATCTATTCCTCCGTTGATGGACATCTGGGTTGTTTCCAGTTTTCTGGCTATTACAAATAAAGCTGCTACAAACATGGTTAAACAAATGTCCTTGTTGTGTACTTGAGCAAATTTTGGGTATATACCTAGGAGTGGTATAGCTGGGTCTTGAGGTAGCACTACTCCTAATTGTCTGAGAAAGTGCCAGATTGACTTCCAAAGTCGTTGTACCAGTTTTGCAGGTAGATAAATATGATCTATATGCATTTTTTCTACATGTAGAGATACAGTGAGACCAGCATCATTTGTTGAAGATGCTGTCTTTTTTTAATTGTGCAGTTTTGGCTTCTTTGTAAAAAATCAGTTGACCAAAGGTATTTGGGTTTATTTTTGGGTCTTTGTTTCAATTCTGTTGATCAACCAGTCTATCTCTATGCCAGTACCATGAAGTTTTTATTACTATTGCTATGTAGTAGAGCTTGAAATCAGGGATGGAGATAACTCCAGAGGATCTTTTACTGTGTAGTATTGTTTAACCTATTCTGTTTTTTTTTTTTTTCTATATGAAATTTAGAATTGTTCTTTCAAGGTTTGTATAGATCTGTGATAGGATTTTGATGGTGATTGCCTTTGGTGAGGTGGCCATTCTTACTGTGTTAATTCTACAGTTCCAGGAGCATGGGAGATTTTTCTCTTTTCTGATATCTTCTTCAGTTTCTTTCTTCAGATACAAATTTTATTTCATACAGGTCTTTCACTTGTTTGGTTAGAGTCACATCAAGATACATTATAATATTTGTGGCTATTATGAATGGTGCAGTTTCCTTAATTTCTTTCTCTGCACATTTGTTCCTTTTGTACAGGAGGGCTATTGATTTTTAAAAATCACTCCTGTGTCCAACTACTTTGCTGAAACTATCATGTCTGGGAGTTCTCTGGTGGACTGTTTTTGGTCACTTACATACACTACCATCTCATCTGCCAATAGCAGTAGTTTGGCTTCTTCCTTACTGATTTTTATACCCTTGATCTCCCTTTGTTGTCTTATTGCTCTAGGTAGACCTTAAAGTACTATATTGAAGAGGTATGGAGAGAGTGGTCATCCTAATCCTGTCCCAGATTTTAGTGGAACTGCTTTGAATTTTTCTGCATTTAGTTTGATGCTTGCAATAAGCTTGATGTATATAGCCTTAATTATGTTTGAGTATTGTCTTTGTATCCTTAATCTCTCTAAGATTTTCATCATGGTGGGGTGGTTGTATTTGGTCAAAGCCATTTTCTGCATCTAATGAGATGATCATGTAATATTTTACTTTGAGTTTGTTAAAATGGTGGATTACATTGATGATGTTTTGTATGTTGATCCATCCCTGCATCTCTGGAATGATGTATATGATGTGTTCTTGGATTCAGTTTTATTTTATTGAGTTTTATTGCATCAAAGTTCATGCATGAAATTGGTCTGGAATTGTCTTTCTTTGTTGGGTCTTTGTGTGGTTTAGGTGTCAAGGTGACTGTGGCCTCATAGAATGAATTTGGCAATGTTCCTTCTGTTTCTATTTTGTGGAAGAGTTTGAAGAATGTTCACATTAGCTCTTCTTTGAATGTCTGGCAGAACTCTGTACTAAAACCATCCAGACCAGAGCAGTCTTCACTTATCTATCTATCTATCTATCTATCTATCTATCTATCTATCTATCTATCTATCTATCTATCTATTTATGTTGGGAGATTTTTGATGATTCCTTCTATTTTCTTAGTGGTTATTGGAGTGTTTAAACTTTTTTCGGATCTTGATTTATCTTCGGTAGGTGAAATCTATCTAGAAAATCATTTGTTTACTTTAGATTTTTGAATTTTGTGGAATACAGGCTTTTGAAGTAAGACCTAATAATTTTTTTTTAATTCCACATTGTCTGTAGTTATGTCACCCTTTTTGTTTCTGTTGTTGATCTAAATAATCTCCCTCTGCCTTTCATTTAGTGTTTCTAAGGGTTTGTTTATATTGTTGAGTTTCTCAAAGAACCAGTTTTTTGTTTCATTGATTCTTTGTATCAATCTCTTTGTTTCCAACATATTGATTTGAGACCCAAGTTTAAATATTTGCTGTCATCTACTCCATATTGGTGTATTTACCTCTATCTGTTAGAGCTTTCATGTGTGCTGCTAAATTACTATTATGGGACCTCTCCAATTTCTTTATGAAGGCACTTCATTTTTTTTAAATGCTGTGAGCTTTTCTCTTAGCACTGCTTTCATTGTGCTTCGTAATTTTGTGTATGTTGTGCCTTCATTTTCATTAAAAACTAGAAATTATTTAATTTCTTTCTTTGTTTCTTCCCTGCCCCAGTGGTGTTTCTCTTGTTGACAGGAAAACCTCAAGGAGACCAACAAAAACAGAAAATTTGAACACATGGGTCTTTCCAGAGATTCATACTCCAACCAAGGAGTATGAGTTTTCGGTTATAAAGATAACCTAGAACCCCTGCACAGATGTAGCCCATGGCACTTCAGTGTTCAAGTGGGTTACATAGTAATGGGAAGAGGAACTGCCTGTGACATAAACTGATTAGCCTGCTCTTTGATCACTTCCTCCTGAAAGGGGAGCAGCCTTACGAGGCCACAGGATATGACAATGCAGCCACTCCTGATGAGATCTGATAGACTAAGATCAGAAGGAAGGAGAGGGGGACCTCCACTATCAGTGGACTTTGGGAAGGACATGAGTGAAGAAGAGGAAGGGAAGGTGGGATTAAGAGGGGGAAATAGAGGGGTTTATGGGGGGATACAAAGTGAATAAAGTGTAATTGATAAAATTAAAAATAAATTAATTAAGCTATGTAAAAACTAGAAATAAAAAAAAAAAAACTGAAGAGGTCAAGCAAAAACTCAAGTGATAAGCCTCACCAATACAGTCCAAAACATGAAAAAAACATTCTCAAGACTATAAAAAATGCTATTGTGTTTAGAAAGTCTTTTTTTTCAGGGAGTGAGTTCAAGGCTGTTCTTAATTTCTCATCCATTCTCTGTTTATTGAGTTTACTGAGGTCTTCAACCTATTTTCGGTGAGTTTTCTGCAGAGTGATAAGTAGGGATCTATTTGAATTATTTTACATGCATACTTCCAGTTTGACCACAACAATGTGTTGAAGATGCTGTCTTTATTCCACTGTTTATTTCAAGATTTCTTATTTTAAAAATATCAGGTGTTCATAAGTATGTGAATTTCTACCTGGGTCTTCAATGTCATAATTGAGCAAAGTGTTTGTATCTCTTCCAATACCATGCTGTTTCTACTATAGTTTTTAGTTCAATTCAATCTTGGATGGGTGATCCCTCTAGCCATTCTTTTTAGGATTGTTTTAGCTGTCATAGTTTATTTGTGCTTTTATTTGAAGCTGAAAATTGTCCTTTGTTTGGAATTTTGATGAAGATTGCACTGAATGTTGATGTTGAATGTTTTTCTTGGGATGGAGAGTTTTACTCTATAAATCTTATCTATGAGCAGTGGAGAGCTTCCTAGCCCTTGCCCAGGCATAAAGATAAACAGTCTTCAGAAATACAGCAGAAAGCTGAAAATCTTCTGCATAACAAAGGACTGCCATCATTCTGAAAATGTAGCAGTGTACAGAAAACTAAAATACTTTTACTATCTACACACCCAAATAAAGGCTAATATTGAAATGCATAAATAAGTCAAAAGAAAATTTAGATATTAAGAAAATTTACAATCTAAATAAAACACACCTACAATTCTAAATAAAGAATTTTTTTTATTTTAATTAATTACAGTTTATTCACTTTGGTTCCCAGCTGTAGACTCCTCCTCCAACCCCTCCCAATCCTACCCCCTCCTTCTTATTCTCCTATGACCCTCCCCCAGTCCAATGATAGGGTAGGACCCTCCTCCCCTTCACTTTGACCCTAGACTATCAGGTCTCATCAAGACTGGCTTCTTTGTATTCCTCTCTTGACTGGTAAGGCTGCTATCCCCTCAGGTGGAGGTGATCAAAGGGCCAGTCCATGAATTCATGTCAGGTCACTATTTGCAGTTGTTATGATAGTATACATGAGTGACCCCAAAAATTCTACCAGGGAACTCCTACAGCTGATAAACTCCTTCAGCCAAGTGGCTAGATAGAAAATCAACTCACAAAAAATAGCAGCACTCCTGTATACAAAAGACGAAAGGGCTGAGAAAGAAATTAGGGAAACAACACCCTTCACAATAGCCACAAAGGACATAAAATACCTTGGTGTAACTAACCAGGCAAGTCAAAGACTTGCATGGAAAACAAAAACTTTCAGTCTCTGAAGAAAGAAATAGAACAAGATATCAGAAGAGAATTCTTAAAAAAATAATTCAACTGGCTGAGAAACATTTAAAGATATGTGCAAGGTCCATAGTCATCAGGGAAATGAAAACCATTTGTGATGTGGTGTGGTTTGCGATATGGTCTAAAGAGAGTCATAGGGCTAAGAATGTTCAGACATTACTAGTAGGAGTACAAACATGTTTAGCCACTAAGGACATCTCTTTGGCTCTTCCTCAGCAATAAGGGAATTGTTCTGCCTCAAGAACTAACTATAGTACTCTTGGTCATATATCCAAAAAATGTTTCATCTTTCCATGGAGACATTTTTACAAAGATGTTTATGACTGCTCTACTCAACACTTCCCAAAATTGGATATAACCCTGACATCCATCAACAGAAGAATAGATAAAGAAAATGTGGACATTTACACAACAAAATATTACTCAGTCATTTAAAAAAGTAAATCATGAAATTTCAATGGAAATGCATATCTATAGGTAAACTAGAAAAAATCAGTCTGAGTATATAGTAACACAAGTTCAAAAATACAAATATGGCATGCATCTACTTACATGATATTATTACTTGTAAAGGGAATAATAAGCAACCTACAGTACATAAAACCATGTAGGATACACAAAGAATAAGGGACTAGTGTTTGAGAAGAAGTAAATAGATCTCCCTAGGATAGGGTAATAAAATAGTTATTTATAGATTGAAGAAGGGCTCATAAAGAAGACTTGGTTGGAAGTGGGGAAGAAAGAAGACATTAAGGAAAGTACTATGAAGAGAGACAGCCAAAATTAAATGTCAGTTGAATGTCACTGTAGCAAACTAACACAGTAGAAGCTTGCTGCAATATATACATAGCTGAAGGTGATCCAAATGAAATAATATGAGAGTCCCAACAGGATGTCACTTGTCACCAAATGAAGACTGGGTTATATCTACTTGAGGTGGTGGCCAAAGGAGTCTCATTGGAATCCCCAAACAATGCACACCTTTGTCAATATTATAATTTGCCCTCCATAAATTCACTGCAAGTCTCCATTGCTGAATACAACACTTACTTAACTCACTGAATATAGAGAAATTAAGCTTGTGCCTATATAGAAATTTCACTATATAGTTATATTTATAGATAGATAGATAGATAGATATATAGATAGATAGATAGATAGATAGATAGATAGATAGATAGATGATAGGTAGATAGACAGACAGATGATAGATAGATAGGTAGATAGATTTGTTTGTGTATAATTAATCTGTATATATTTTTTAAATTCCATTAACCAAAATTTTGTAAGATTATACATAGGAGACATCAATTAATTATTTCATTTGCTTATATATAAGAATTAACATTACACCTTTTTTTCACTTTTCTTCCTTCAAAGCCTCTTGCAGGTTTAGCTCTTTTGAAATTTCATGCCTGCGTTTTCATGAATGAATTTTACCTAAGTTAGATATCAAAATTTGATTTGCATTATATTGTATATATTATAACAATAATATATAATGATACCATGACATTTTATCAGCAGTAATTATGATAAATAGTGTTACACTAAACTAGAAAAAAGTATAGAGATGAAGTATTTTTCTTTTTGGTTGTTGTTCTGAATCCAGCCATCTCAGGACTTCTGCTGCCAGGTTCAAAACTGAATTCATATTCACAGGTCCTAAAGCCTATTCCTATCCTGATTCAGGAACCACAAAAGTAAGCATCACCAACAGAATACAAGAGATGGAAGAGAGAATCTCTGGAGCTGAAGACACACTTGCAGAAATGGATAATTCTCTCAAAGAAAAAGTAAAATCAGAAAAGTTCCAATCACAAAATATCCAAGAAATCAAGGATGCTATGAAAAGACAAAATCTAAGAATAATAGGAATTCACGAAAAAGAAGACTCCAGACTCCAAGGTCCAGAAAATATTTTCAGGAAAATCATAGAAGAAAATTTTCCCAACTTAAAGAAAGAGATGTCCATAAATATACAAGAGGCCTACAGAACTCCAAATAGACTAGACCAGAAAAGAAACACATCACGTCACATCATAGTCAAAACACTAAATCTACAGAACAAAGAAAAGATATTAAAAGCAGCAAGGGAAAAAGGCCAAGTAACATATGAAGGTAGACCTATCAGAATCACACCGGACTTCTCATCAGAAACTATGAAATCCAGAAGGGCCTGGGCAAGTATCATGGAGGCTCTAAGAGATCACAAATGTCAACCCAGACTACTATACCCTGCAAAGCTTTCAATCAACATAGATGGAGAAAACAAAATATTCCATGACAAAACTAAATTTACACAATATCTACACAGCAAACCATCCCTACAGAAGATACTAGAAGGAAAACTCCAATCCAATGAAAACAAATTCACCCAAGAAAACAGGGCATACAGATAATATCCCAACAAAAATGAAAAGACAACAAGCAATGAAACAGGGTTAGATCACCGACTCCATTACAAAAGGAACTAACATGCATTGGTCACTATTATCTATCAATATCAATGGACTCAACTCACCAATAAAAAGACACAGGCTAACAGAATGGTTACGGAAACAGGATCCAACATTCTGTTGCATCCAAGAAACACACCTATGCAACAAAGATAAACACTACCTCAGAGTAAAAGGCTGGAAAACTGTTTTTCAAGCAAATGGTTCCAGTAAACAAGCTGGAGTAGCCATCCTAATATCTAATAAAATAGACTTTCAACCCAAGTTAATCAAAAGAGATAAGGAGGGCCACTATATTCTCATCAAAGGAAAAATCCACCAAGAGGACATCACAATCTTGAATATCTATGCCCCAAATACAAGAGCACCGACATTTGTAAATGAAACATTATTAAAGCTTAAATCATACATTGATCCTAATATCTTAATAGTGGGAGACTTCAACACTCCACTCTCACCAAGGGAGAGATCAACTAGACAGACATCAAATAGGGAAATAAAAGCACTCACAGAATCCCTAAATCAAATGGACCTACTAGACATCTACAGATCGTTTTACCCAAACTCAAAAGAGTACACCTTCTTTTCAGCACTGCATGGAACCTTCTCCAAAATAGACCATATAGTGGGTCACAAAGCAAGCCTCAACAGATACAAAAGGATTGAAATAATCCCTTGTATAATATCTGACCACCATGGACTAAAGCTAGACATCAACAACAACAGAAACAACAAAAAGCCAACACGTACATGGAAACTGAACAACTTACTACTCAATGACAGCTGGGTTAAGGAAGAAATAAAGAAATTAAATACTTCCTAGAATTCAATGAAAAGGAAGGCACAACATACCCAAATTTATGGGACACATTGAAAGCAGTGCTCAGAGGAAAATTTATAGCACTAAGTGCTTGCAAGAAGAAATTCGTAACATCACATACAAACAACTTAATGGCCCAACTGAAAAACCTAGAAAAAAAGAAGCAGATACACCCAAGAGGAGCAGACGGCTGAAAATAATCAAACTAAGGGCTGAAATCAATCAACTAGAAACAAATAAAACTATCCCAAGAATCAATGAAACAAAAAGCTGGTTCTTTGAGAAAATCAACAAGATAGGCAAACCCTTAGCAAAACTAACTAAAAAGCAGAGAGAAACTATCCAAATCAGCAAAATCAGAAATGAAAATGGGGACATAACCACAGACACTGAGGAAATCCAAACAATTATTAGGTCATACTACAAAAGCCTATATGCAACAAAATTTGAAAATCTAAATGAAATGGATAATTTTCTTGAAAGATTCCATCTACCAAAACTAAGTCAAGATCAGGTAGAAAGACTGAATAGCCTTATATCTCCCAAGGAAATTGAAACAGTCATTAACAGTCTCCCTCCAAAAAAAGCCCTGCACCAGATGACTTCAGCACAGAATTCTACAAGACCTTCAAAGAAGTGCTAACTCCAATTCTCCTCAAGCTATTCCACAAAATAGAAACAGAAGGAACACTACCAAACTCATTCTATGAAGCCACAGTCACTTTGATACCTAAACCACACAAAGACCCAACAAAAAAAGAGAACTTCAGGCCTATCTCTGTTATGAACATTGATGCAAAAATACTCAATAAAATATTTGCAAACTGAATCCAAGAACATATCAAAGATATCATCCACCATGACCAAATAGGCTTCATCCCAGGCATGCAAGGGTGGTTCAACATATGGAAATCCATCAATGTAATGCACTACATAAACAAACTGAAGGAGAAAAACCACATGATCATCTCCTTAGATGCCGAAAACGCATTTGACAAAGTCCAACACCCATTCATGTTTAAAGTCTTGGAGAGATCAGGGATACAAGGCACATACCTAAAGATAGTAAAGGCAATATACAGCAAGCCTATAGCTAACGTCAAACTCAATGGAGAGAAACTTAAATCAATCCCACTGAAATCAGGGACAAGACAAGGTTGCCCATTGTCTCCATATCTCTTCAACATAGTACTTGAAGTCCTAGCCAGAGTAATAAGACAACTAAAGGAGATCAAGGAGATACAAATCAGAAAGGAAGAGGTCAAAGTGTCACTATTCACAGATGATATGATAGTATACATGAGCGACCCCAAAAATTCAACCAGAGAACTCTTCAGCTGATAAAAACCTTCAGCAAAGTGGCAGGATACAAAATCAACTCAAAAAAAATTAGAAGCCCTCCTGTATACCAAAGAAAAAAAGGCTGAGAAAGAAATTAGGGAAACAACACCCTTCACAATAGCCACTAATAACATAAAGTACCTTGGTGTGACTCTAATCAAGCAAGTGAAAGACCTGTTTGAGAAAAACTTCAAGTCTCTGAAGAAAGAAATCGAAGAAGATATCAGAAGATGGAAAGATCTCCAGTGTTCATGGATTGGTAGGATTAACATTGTGAAAATGGCCATCCTGCCAAAAGCAATCTACAGATTCAATGCAATTCCCATCAAAATACCAACTCAATTCTTTACAGACCTTGAAAAAAAGATTCTCAACTTCATATGGAGAAACAAAAAAACCCAGAATCTCCAAAACGATCCTGTACAACAACAGATCATCTGGAGGTATCTCCATCCCTGATCTCAAGCTGTACTACAGGGCAACAGTAATAAAAACTGCATGGTATTGGCATAGAAACAGAAAGGAGGATCAATGGAACCACATAGAAGACCTAGAAATGAACCCACACATCTATGAATACTCGATATTTGACAAAGAAGCCAAATCCATTCAATGGAAAAAAGACAGCATCTTCAACAAATGGTGCTGGACCAACTGGATGTCTACATGCAGAAAAATGAAAATAGATCCATATTTATCACCCTGCACAAAACTAAAGTCAAAGTGGATCAAGGACCTCAACACAAAACCAGATACTCTAAATCAATTGGAAAAAAAAGTGGGGAACAGCCTAGAACTCATTGGCACAGGAGACAACTTCCTGAACAGAACACCAACAGCACAGGCTCTAAGAGCAACAATCAATAAATGGGACCTCATGAAACTGAAAAATTTCTGTAAAGCAAAGGACACTGTCATCAAAACAAAACAACTGCCTACAGATTGGGAAATAATCTTCACTAACCCTTTATCTGACAGAGGACTAATATCTAGTATATACAAAGAACTAAAGAAGCTGAAAAGCAGCAAACCAAGTAATCCAAGTAAAAAATGGGGAACAGAGCTAAACAGAGAATTCTTGACAGAGGAATATCGAATGGCAGAGAAACACTTAAAGAAATGCTCATCCTCATTAGCCATCAGGGAAATGCAAATCAAAACGACCCTGAGATATCACCTTACACCCATCAGAATGGCCAAGATGAAAAGCTCAAGTGACAACACATGCTGGAGAGGTTGTGGAGAAAGGAGAACCCTCCTCCACTGCTGGTGGGAATGTAAACTGGTACAACCACTCTGGAAAGCTATCTGGTGCTTTCTAAGACAATTAGGAATAGTGCTTCCTCAAGACCCAGCTATACCACTCCTAGGTATATACCCAAAGTTCACTCAAGTAAACAGAAGGGATACTTGCTTAACCATGTTTATAGCAGCTTTATTTGTAATAGCCAGAACCTGGAACCAACACAGATGTCCATCAATGGAGGAATGGGTACAGAAATTATGGTATTTTTATACAATGGAATACTACTCAACAATCAAAAAGGAGGAAATCATGAAATTTGCAGTCAAGTGGTGGGATCTAGAAAAGATCAGTCTGAGTGAAATATCCCAGAAGGAGAAAGACAAACATGGGATATACTCACTTATATAGACCTATAAGATATGATAAATATAATGAAATCTATACACCTAAAAAAGATAATCAATTGAGCGGACATGGGGTAAGATGATCAATCCTCGTTTAGAAAGACAGATGGGATGTGCATTGAACGTATGACAGGAGTCTACTGAGCGCATCTGAAAGACTCTAACTAGCAGTGTTTTCAAAGCAAAGACTCATGACCAAACCTTTGGCAGAGTACAGGGAATCATAAGAAAGAAGGGGAGTTAGTCTGATGGGGAAAGGATAGGAGCTCTACAAGGACCAAATATATCTGGGCACAGGGTCTTTTCTGAGACTGACATTCAACCAAGGACCATGTATGGATATAACCTAGAACCTCCACTCAGATGTAGCCTGTGGTAGCTCAGTAACCAATTGGTTTCCCAAAGTGAGGGGAACAAGGACTATTTCTAACAGGAACTCAATGACTGGCTCTCTGGTCTCCCCACCCCCCGAAGGGAGGAGCAGTCCTGTTAGGCCACAGAGGAGGGCTTTGCAGCCAGTCCTGAAGATACCTGATAAAACAGGATTAGATGAATGGGGAGGAGGGCCCCCCATCAGTGGACTTGGAACGGGGCACGGTGGAGATGAGGGAGGGAGGGAGGGACTGGGAGGGAATGAGGGATCGGGACACGGCTGGGATACAGAGTTAATAAAATGTAACTGATAAAAAAATAATAATAAAATCAAAAAGAAAAAGAAAAAAATTCTGCAATTCAAAATGCTTCATTTAGAACATCAATTTTTATTTCATCTACCATTTCTGGGTTAATTCTGTCAAATCACAGACTGAATGTTTAAAATGCAGAGATAATAAAGGTCACAAAATTCAAAAAATATTCAATTCTGTGCTTTTTAAGAAGCAGACTGGTAATATCAGTTTCTAGTGTCTGCCATTCAGAAGCACTCCCTTGCAGCTATAATAATAAAGTTGTAAAAAAAAGTAAATATATTATAGCCAAGTACAGATGATGATTTTCTTCCTCACCCTTTTACAGTATTATGAGTCTTAAGCCTTCGTCTCACAATTTGTGTTCTGCTATTAGTATACTCTTGCACCAGCCATTCCACATTCTCAATAATACACAATAATACACAATGTTGGGGTCTGAAACACCAAAACAATTTAAGAAGTTGCAAAAGCCCATCAAAGCAAGAACTTTATTTGAACTAGGGGGCAAAAACTGACCAGTCATGGGCAGTAACACAGATTTGGGCACTGACTAATTCTCTGAATATTTATCTTAGTAAATGTTTATGCAAAGACAAAATCTTATTGTACTCAGGCTGCTAGGGATTGGACAGGTCCTCAGAACAGATTTGAGAGCTGAAATACGACCTTAAAGTGAAATTCTACAATTTTTTTATAGGATGGAACCACAAGTCAAGGGGAAGCAGAGCCGGTGGTAGCATTTTCCAATAATACTTTGACACGAGGTTTTGACTGAGAAAGTAAACACTGGTGACTCAGCCTTATCCAGGACACCTGGGCTTAAGGTTTTTACTCAGCTTTTGCACAAAATCTCCTCCTGGACATCTGGCACCAAATTTAGAATTACACAGGAACAAAAGGGGGGAAAGGTGATCAGAGTGAATTTAAGTCATGATAGGAAACACATTCCAACTTCTGTGCTTTAGTTTAGATGATCAGCAACTTCGTTCTTTACATTTTTTCCTGATGAACAGCAAATATGAAACACATGAAAAATCAGGATAGGAGAAGGTTCCGGGGACTGTGAGTATGAAATTAGTTTTGAACATGGCAGCAGAAGTCCTGAGATGGCGGGACTCAGGCAGATGTCTCCTAACAACGACAACAGAATAATACTTCATCTATATGCTTTTTCTCCTCTCCTGTAATACTATTTCTTATTAATACAATTGATATATATAATATAATTTATATAATTATGGTATTATAAATTATTGTTATTATAATACAAGATATACAGTATAATGCAAATTAAATTTTGATAACTTGCTTTTGAAAAAGCCATTCATGAAAACATGGCCATGAATTTCCAAAACAGCAAAAAGTTCAAGAGGCTTTGAAGGGAGGAACATGAGAAAAAATGATGTCATGATTGTGTACTACATAAACAAATGAAATGAAAAAATTGACATGTTCTATGTATTATCTTGCAAAATTTTGGTTAATGGAGTTTTTAAAATATATACAGATTACACACAAAAACATATCTATCTCTCTATTTATCTATATATCTCTATACATATATATGTATATATATAATTTCAAACATAAATATGTATATATAATTCATATTATAAATATTATGTAACATATATTATTATTTTATAAATTATTGTTTTATATAAATCATTATTTTATAAAGTACTATTATTTATAGATTATTATTATATTTTTATAAATTATATTATATAAAAATATATATATGCACACACTGAAATTTCTATGTATGCTCGATTTCTCTATGTTCAGTGTGTTGCATAAGTGTTGTATTCAGCAATAAGGCCTTGCAGTGGAGAGCGACCTAAAATCTTGACAAAACCTGCATTGTTTGGGCATTGTAATAATACTCCTTTAGCCAAAACCTCAAGTAGATATAACCCATTCCCAGTATTGAAATCTTCATTTGATTAAAAGTAAAATCCTGTTGGGACTCTCATATTATTTCATCAAATGACTTTCAGAAATGTAAATATTTTAGGAAGCTTCTACTGTATTGTTACTACAGTAACATTCAAATGACATTTAATTTTACCTGTGTTTCCTTGTATTACATTCAACATTGCCCTCTTCCCTCCCCACTTCCAACTGATTCTTCTTTTTGAGCCCAGCATCCATCTATAAATATATATTTTTTATTGTCTTATCCTAGGGAAAGCCATTTGCTTCTTTTTCTTGGATCCCAGTTGTTTGGAATACTACATGGTTTTATGTACTGTAGCATGCTTATCATTCACTTTACAAGTAATGTTAACATGTAAGTAGATACAAGCCATATTTGTATTTTTGAACTCAGACTGATTTTTTTTCTAGTTTACCTGTAAATACACATTTGCTTTGAAATTACATGATTTACTTTTTAAAATGACTAAGTAATATTTTATTGTGTAAAAGTACCACATTTTCTTTATCTAGTCTTCTGTTGATGGGTGTCTGGATTATATCCAATTTCTGGTTATGTGGATTAGAGCAGATATAAAGATGTTTGAACAAATGTCTCTGTGGTAGGATGAAGCATCATTTGTATATATTCCCAAGAGTTGTATAGTTAGTTCTTGATGCAGAACAAATCCCATCCTGGTGAAGAACTGACCCAAGCATATCCTTAGTGGCTAGACATATTTGTACTCCTATTAGCAGTGTATGACTATTCTTGGTCATTGTGACTCTTTCTAGACTATATCTCAAACTACTTTTGATTTCAATTTTCTTGATATCTAAGGATAATGAACATATCCTTATGTTAAATGGACGGATCGTCAAGACAGAAACTAAATGTGGAAATAAAGAAACTAAGATATATCATGAATCAAATGGACCTAAGAGATAGCTACAGAACATTTCTCAGCAGCTCATGGATCCTTCTCCAAAATTGAACATATATTCATTCACAAAGCAAGCCTCAGCAGATATAAGAAGATTGAAATAAACTCTGAATCTTATCAGACCTCCGTGGATTAAAGCTGGACTTCAACAACAAGGGAAACAATAGAAAGCCTACAAAATCATGGAAACTGAACAACCCTACTGGTTCAGGGAAGAAACAAAGAAAGAAAATAGAGACATTCTAGTGTTCAATGAAAACGAAGACACAACATACCAAAACTTATGAGACACAATGAGTGCAGTAGTAAGAGAAAAGCTTAAGGATTTAGTGCCTTCATAAAAAAATTGGAGAGATCCCATATGAGTAATGTAGCAGCACTGTTGAAAGCTCTCAAACACATGGAAGTGAACACACAAAGAAGGAGTAGTGGACAGAAAATATTCAAACTCAGGATTGCAATCAATAAAATGGAAACAAAGAGACTGATACAAAGAATCAATAAAACCAATAACTGGTTCTTGGAGAAAATCAGCAAGATAGACAAATTCTTAGCCAAACTAACTGAAAGGCAGAGGGAGAGTATCCTAATTAACAAAATCAGAAACAAAAAGGGTGACATAACAGACGATGAGGCAATACAAAAAATAATTAGGTTCTACTTCAAAAGCCTGTATTCCACAAATTGGGATAAAGAAACAGATGATTTTTGATAGATTTCACATACCAAAACTATATCAAGATCAGGAAACAGTATAAAAGGTCTTATAACAGCTGTGGAAATAGAAGGAGTCATCAAAATCTCCCCCTCCCCCGAAAAAAGCCCAGGTCCAGACAGTTTTAGAGCAGAATTCTACCAGACATTCAAAAAAGAGCTAATACCAACACTCTTCAAAGTATTCTGCAAAATAGAAACAGAAGCAAAATTGACAAATTCCTTCTAAGAAGCCACAGTCACCCTGTTACCTAAACCACACAGACACAACAAAGAATGAAATTTTCAGACCAATTTCATGCATGAACAGCAAAGGAAAATACTCATTAAAATACTCACAAGCTGAACCCAAGAACACATCCTATACATCATCAACATGACCAAGTAGGCATCATCCGACGTATGCAGGGATGGTTCATTATACAAAACTTCATCAGTGTAATCCACCATGTAAACAAACTCAAAGAAAAAAAATCACATGAACATCTCACTAGATGCATAAAATGCCTTTAACAAAAATCCAACATCCCTTCATGATGAAAGTTTTAGAGAGATCAGGGACACAAGGTCCGTATTTAAACTTAACAAAGGCCATATACAGCAAGCTGATTGCAAGCATCAAACTAAATGCAGAAAAACTCAAAAGTGATTTCAGTAAGATCAAGGACAAGAGGATATCCACTTTCTAGATACCTCTTCAAAATAGTAGTTGAAGTTCTAGCTAGAGCAACAAGACAACTAAGAGAGGTCAAGGGCATACAAATCAGCAAGGCAGAAGTCAAAATATTGCTATTTGCAGGTGAGATGGTAATGCATGTAAGTGACCTCAAACACTCCACCAGAGAACTCCTGCATCTGATAAACAGCTTCAGCAAAGTAGCTGATATAGGATTGATTAAAAAACTTCAGTAGCCCTCCTGTACACAAGCGAGAAATGAGCTGATGAAGAAATTAGGGAACCTACACCATTCACAATAGTCACAAATACTATAAATTATCTTGGTATGACTGCAACCAAACAAGTGAAAGATCTGTTTGAACAGAACTTCAAGTGTCTGAAGAAACTAAATAAGATATCAGAAAATAGAAAAATCTCCCATGCTCCTGGATCCAGAGGATTAACACAGTAAAAATGTCCATGTCACCAAAGTCATTCTACAGATTCAATGCAATCACCATCAAAATGCCAACAGAATAGCTTAAACAATCCTATACAATAATAGAACCCCTAGAGTTATCTCCATCCCTGACTTCAAGCTATAGTACAAAGCAATAGTAATAAAAACTGTGTGGTACTGCAATAGAGATAGAATGATTGATCATTGGAATTGAATCAAAGATGCAGGAATAAACACACATACCTTTGGTCAATTGATTTTTGACAGAAGCCAAAACCACACAATTAAAAAAAAAAGACAGCATCTTCAACAAATGGTGCTGGTCTAACTGTTTTTCTGCATGTAGAAAAATGAAATAGATCATCTTTATTTCCCTGCAAAAAATCTGAAGCCCAAGTAGATCAAAGACCTCACTATAATGGCAGATACATTAAATATGTTAGATTAGAAAGTGGGGAGGAGCCTGAATTCATTAGCACAAGAGACAAATTCCTAAACAGAATATCCACTGCTCAGTCTCTAAGATCAACAACTATTAAATAGGACCTCATGAAACTAAAGTAGGTCAACTAAAGGTGATCAAGGGCATACAAATCAGCGAGGAAGAAGTCAAAATATTGCTATTTCAGACTCATAAAAATTTTCATGATATTGGCACTATCATGAATCAGAATATGTAAGGCTATACATATCATAGAAAATCACACTGATGAATTAAATGTTCAATTAGTAAATAAGAACACAAGCTGAAATGTTGATTGTCTTCCTCCCCGGTGATCAGCGGGATTGCATCAACCCTAACCCTAACCCTGGCCCAAGTCAAGAGTATCCAAACCCTGAGAGAAACCACTGCCTGCCCATGTCAGTGACTTTCCTGTCATTTGAGGATCCTTTGGGCATGGCTCTTTCATTTATTCATATACTATTTATATATTAAATTATAAATAAATCATTTTTCTTTCACTTTCCTCCTTTCAAAGCCTCCTGAACACACATTTTGGTCTTTTAAAAATTCATGGCCACTTTTTCATAAACTGTTTTTATATAAGTAACATTTCAAAATTTTGTTTATATTATAGTAACAGTAATATATAACCATGAATTTAGATCCAGCATATTTATGATAAACAGTATTAAAGAATAGCAGAAAAAGTATAGAAGTAAAGTATTATTCTTTTTAGTTGTTAGTAGATGGTTGCCAGAGTCAAGCCATCTCAGGAACAACCTGCTTCTTACTGGCAGGGTGAAAATTGAGTTCATGTTCCCAGGCCCCAGGCCCAACTCTTAACCTTCTTCTTCAGGTGTTACCTGTTAATAGGTAAAGAAAGTAAAGAGGGAAGTTGCTGATCATCTAAACTGAGGCACACAAGTTGTAAATGTGTGCCTGTCATGACTTAAATTGATTATGAACAGCTTTTCCCCTCTTACTTCCTGTAAGGCCAGGAGGGAATGTGACTGCAAAAGCTGAGTCAAGAACCCAGAAATCATGTGTCCTGGATAGGGCTCAGTCTCCAATGTTTACTTCTTTGATCAAAGCTCTCTGTTAAAATATGATTGGAAAATGCTACAGCCTTCCCTGCTCACCCTTGATTTGTAGTTCCATCCTATAAAACTTCTGTACAATTTCACTTTAGCATTGCAGTTCAGCTACAAAGTCTGTTCTGAGGCCCTAATTGATCAGTGGCCTGAATGAAGTAAGATTTTTGTCATCTGCTTACATATTTACTATGAGGAATGTTCAGAAAATCAGTCAGTACCCAAATTTGTGCTTTTGTCCCAGACTGGTCAGTTTTTGATGCATAATTCAAATAAAGATCATGCTTTCCTGGATTTTGTGACTTTTTGGACTGTTTTGGTGCTTCAAAATTCAATACTGGATTTATTTCAAAAATGTAATTGTGGAGTACATGAGTGTGCTATTAGCAGAGCACAGATTGTGAGATTAATGCTTGAGTATCTTAATATTATGAATGGGTGGTATAGGAAATGATCATGTAATATCTTTACTTAATGTAATATCTTTAATTTTAAAAAAAAACTTTATAATTATTGGTGAAAAGAGAAGACAACAGATAAGGGAGTCAAGATAGATACAAGCCTATTTTGTTTTTGAATGGCAGACACAAGAGACTGACACCACCAGTTGCCAATCTTGAAATATTTTAAGTGCAGTTTTGTGGAATACAGCTATATTTTAAAATCCCCGTTCAAACTACCTTTAACAACAGCAATCCAAAACAAACAAGCTAGTTTTAGATGAGCTACAATTCTGTTTCAGACTATGGGACTCTACAAAGTCACTGTGGACCATGATGAAATCATGCAGGTTGGGGAAGAAAGAAAAAACCAAACATGTTTTTCACCCACATTGAGGATGCAGCTGCAGAGCCCCAGGGCTATGGGATCCCCAGAACACAGGTATGAGAGGAAAATAGAATAATGAAAAGCCAGGAAATTCAGAGTGACTCTGGTTACAGTTAAAGAAATATCTCAGCACTGTGACCCACATTCTAATGTCTGGACTTTGATTCAGTTTGTGAGTGGGTTTGTCATGAGAACCATTGGTTGTGCACAGACTAAGAACCTGAAGTAACAGTAGGAAGCAGCTGTAGCATACAAAGACTTCTTGGACAAGGTTGAGGTCTGAGCCTGCTGCATGACCCTGACATGCAAATAATCTCCTTGGATCAACATAGATGCAGTGCATTGTCTCTGTGTTGTGAAGACCCTGACATGTCCTTTCCTTTGCTATGTCTCTTACTACTCCTGCAATCTCCATTTACGTCAATGAAGGGGACTCACCACAGTTGTTTTGATTACTGGCAGCAGCCCAACACATACATGAAGGCAGACATAATCCTAGATGCATTTATCCCAATTTACACCACAGTAGAAGCACACATCAACTTCATGAATAATTTTGACAGCGAACCAAGTCTGCTATGGAAAGTCTTTCTGTGAGTATTTGTGTGAATGTGCATTGGGTGTTGTGGCCTGAAGACAGTGCCTGCTCTTCTGTGAACATATAATTTCTTTGACAATATTGAACTACTTCCAGAAAAATGTAAAAGAAAGTTTCAAACTGTCCTCCTTCATTACACATCTACAAATATTTATATTTCTCTTCCTTCTATGTCAAGAGAGGAAGAAATCAATGAGAGAATCCACCACCTTTTATGTTTGCTTCATTGTAGAATTCCATGATCAGGCTTATATATTTTTGACGCATTGACTCTAATATGTCAAGGTAATTTTCCACTCTGTGCACCTTTATTTGGGCATTTAAGTATCTTTTGCTTGAATGTTTTTTCCCCAGATTTGGAGATTTCAGCTAAAATGAGTTGAGTATCTCCACCTCCTTAATACAAATCTCAGCATCTACTGTTTCACATTTTCTGGCATTAGTTTCTTTAAAGTGTCTCAGAGTTTGGACACTGCAGTCATAGTTATGGCTTATTTATTTCTCACTGATACTTTAATGAAATGCTCTGAAAGTCATGTCCTTCATGCATGATATTCTGTTGTCTACTTAGTTCTGCTAGAAACGGTGCCTTGTGGTGTGATTGGGGGCTTACTAGTTTTCATTTCAATATTAACATTTGTCCTTCTCCTGCTCTAGAAATTGAATTTTGTCTTAGGATTTCTCTTTTTTTGGTACTGAATGTTTTATTTGTATTATTCTTTTTGATCCCTCGTCCAAATTCTCCTGTGCACTGTTGATTCTTGTCTCAATGCCCAGTCAAATTCACTGTTTGATTTCATCTTCCTTTGGGTTATTCACCTCTTTACTTTCTGAAGTATTCATTGGCCACTTTATCTCTCTGAGTACATTTGTGTTCATTTGTTGGTTATGTATGATATTATGGAGGAGTCATTTGGGTTTTCCATATTTCCTGTTTTTCCATTCATGGTATACTTGGCATATTTGTTCACTTGAGTAATGATTCTGGCTTAGGATGATACTTTACCGAGAAGTATCTTCTGGAAGGCTCATTCTATGCAACTCTCTGTGAGGAGGAAACAAACCTATAAGCCTGTTGATCTTGTAGTTGTATTGTTATGGAGTATGTGAAAAGAAAAATCCTAGGTTGCCTGATTTATTTTGCAAGTTAAGTACTCTTACGAATGCTTTCAAAAGAGGGAGAAACTATAGTTCATTAGCCCCCTACAGCAGGAGGTAGAAATAGTCCCAAGACCAGAGAAAGAAAAGAATCCCTCCTCAGAGATAGGAAAGAGACAGAAAGAATGAATTATTAATTGTCAGAAGTCTTAATCTAGAATCTGTTTGACCTGTGTTAGGGGGATTAAGTCTCAATTCCTTGAAGTTTAAAATATGTTTTAAAACTTTACTTAAGGAGATGAACATTTCAAATATATTAATATGAACACCATCCAGAACACACACTGTAATCCTCACTGTAGGAAAAGCAAGTGTCTGTAAACAGCTGGGATAGATTCATGATTTACAGATATACCTAAAGCTTGGAGATCAAAAAAGGATGGTTCTGGATTAAAGTCATGAAAAATGAACAGACTTACCTCTGTCTATATATATGTAATGGCAGATAAGATTTCTGCATAATGGGAAGTACTGTGTCTTTAAAACAATGATAGGACATTAAAATGAGATTCTGTAACTATGAAAACAGGAACCACATCTTTCATCAGGTGGTTTCCATAGGATATCAGAACTCCACTGATTAATATTTTAAAACTTTGACATTTTGAAATCATAAAGTCTCATTTTCTCATACCTTAAACCACTGTCTCAGATATTTACAACTTGCATTTAGGTACCACCATTCACTGTCTTAGACAGTAAAAATTTGTATCAAGTTTTTGATTATTATATTTATTTATTTTTTATTATTAGTTTAATTTTATTAACTTTGTGTCCCAGCTGTACCCCGCTCTCTCTTTCCCTTCCAATTCCACTCTCCCTCCCTTATCTCTTCTCTGTCCCTTTCCAAGGCCACTGATAGGGAAGGACCTCCTCCCCTTTCATCTGACCCTTTTTTATCAGGTATCTTCAGGACTGGCTCCAAAGTCCTCCTCTGTGGCCTAGCAGGGCTGCTCCTCCCTTTGGAGGTGGGGAGGTCAAAGAGCCCACCATTAATTTCATGTCAGGTTTAAAGACTTTGTCCTCCCCCCAAACCTTTCCCAGGAGACTCTGTTAATTAAGCAGTGCTTGAAAAGCACGTTGTTTTAAATAAAAATTCTAACAATTAAATTGATGGATATTAATTACATAATAGCTTTAGTTTGACTTTCATATGTATCTATTTTTGTGTGATTATGTTGTTCGCTGTGATGCCTGTCAGTAAGGCAAACCTGTCTGGCATAATGCCTCTTTCAGCAGGTGACCTACTAGCTATAGAAAGAACAAGGCTTGATTGTCACATATAGTATGGACTGACCATGCGTTTGCAGCCTCGTTTTGAAGATCTGCCTAGGGTTTCCTGGTTGCTGTTCAACTTTTATAGTGACAACTTGCTGTCAACACCACCAGAGATCTGAGAGGGTTAAATTGAGTAAGTAATATAAAACCAAATGGCCTCTGTATCAGTCAAAAAGACTGATACCTGGGAACCCAGTCTAGGTTCCTCCATGGTGTTCAAATACTTTGTGGTGAGCAGAGGTTCTTTGGATGTCACCCAAACAACATTAAGACTTCAGCTGCAACATAGGGAATCAACAGCTTTCAAGCACCAGACCTGTAAAGTCTGAGAGATGTCTTATGGAAGAGGAACTTGAGAAAACTAACCTGTCTTGGCCAGGCAGATTAGGGTATTCATCTCAACAGTGTTCAGAGGTTGGTCAGAGATATAATGAAGCATATGTCAATTCTTGGTTCAATTGTCAGCATTACTACAGTTCAAATATGATCAAGACAAAGGCCATTTCTGTCCATAGTATTTGTGAATTGCCTTAGCTTCTGACTGGAAGTGTATATTTTTGTCTACTAGAGGGAGACTTTTTCTTTAGGTTTCTTAAATCCGTATTTAGAACTCTCTGAACGGTTTGGGGAACAACATCTAATTTATTAACCATATTTTATATTAAATAAACTTCATGGATATTTAGTTACTTGTGTAAGGTTTGTCCTTGACTGTACACACAGACACTTTTATCTCTGTGTAGGCATTATGTTTATACTGTGCATGATAACAGGCCTACCTCTGAACATGTTAAAGTATTTGGTCATCTGTAAGGTGTCTGACCATTATCCCGAATATTAATTATCTTTTACAGTTTTCAACAAGCTCACAGCTTTTAAGATTAGACTTTTGCACTTTTACCCATGGTAAGTTTGAGCCTTAACATTTTGATATGAAGATTTAGGTAAAGATTTTTTACAACAAAAAAGAACCTTAAAACATAGAGTTCACAGAAAGACTAGGAATGTCATTTTCCAGATCCATTTGTAGTGTATCGTACAGAATATTAGTTTCTTATATGACTCAGTTTGTCCAGATAGTTAAATGCTAACATACTAAGAAAAGACAGAGAGGTTATATTTACATCTTCATGTAAAATTCTGGTATCCTAGATATAACTTAGGAATTTATAGACCTTTGTTGCAGAAAATTAAAAAAAAAAATGATTGTTGGGCTCTATACTATTTATTATTATTTGCAATAACACTATCACTGTGGTATTATTTAACCCAGTATCACAAATAAGACTCAGATACTGGTTAGATTTTATAATTGCCTTATTTCTTTTGGGCCAGACAGATATTTCACATATGCTGCCTCAATAACCTCACCATTCATCTCCCAGCCCTCATCCAATGCCTTCCACCTTAATCCTCCTCATCTGGTCCACCTTCAATCTATAATTCCATGGTACATAGTAGCATTCTACATATGAGCCTTTTCATGCCATTATTAGAGTCCTTCCTGAGCCCACATGTTCTTTTCTCCACAACAACCCATCATGGCATCCTTCTTCCTCCTCACTTCCCGACCATCTGTCTTACGATTCTCCTTTCCCAAAAGCCCCAGAATCTTTGCCATGCCTAACCCATTCTGCCCTGCCCAGATATAGGACATTTAATCAAACAATCAGGTATGTCTTAGGCAGGTTTTCAAAACTAAGATAGTTGTAACAGACCTTGAGTGCCAGTAACACACATCAGAACAACCTCCAATAGACCTTATTTATAAAACATAACTTAGTTATTTAACATCTGTTTTTCCTTACCTAGGTTTTTACAAGCCTCATTTTGAACACAGTTAGTAGAGATATATGTGTGTTTTTAGACACTTAAAAACTTAGACATACATCTCTAAGTCAGTCTCTGTTAACCTGAATAGATATTTATGACCTTAGAAATTTATAAACCATTGTCAAACATTTGATGTTAGTAAGTTCTATTTTCCAGAAATAGAAATTGTATTCCTGTAACATATACACTATGTTCTCACACGTTTATTTTTATAAATATTAATTGAATGCACATCATACACAAGCATGTTGTATTTTTTAGCTATTAATCTTTTTTCTTACAATTTTTAACCTGACATTTTGTTGATGACATTACAGAGTTTTAAACCACACCCAAGAATTTACAAATCCTGAGTTATAGAATGTATAAAAAATATTCTTAGAAATCTTAAAATTTATATAAATCTTATATATAGCTTATATATAAGCTACAAGTTTTTCTCCATTAATTTATATATTTATTAATTTTACATTCTGATAGAAGCCCTCCCATTATCCTCAAGTACCTCCTCTCACACACACTTTCCCCCATTTTCCCTTCTCCTCTACACAGCAGCAGAAGGTTCCACATAGGCATCAGCCAGCCCGGGGACATTAAGTTTCTACAAGACCAGGATCATCCTCTCCCACTGAGGCCAGACAATGCAGCCTGGCTAAAGGACTAGGATCCAAAGTCAGACCTCAGGTAGCCAAAGGTTAAAATCATCAATGAAGTTTTTATAGCCAGTCTTTGCAGACATAGCTCTTTCCAGGAGTTATCATTCATACATGTACACATTCACACAGTTGAATATTTGGTTTTGAGTAATTCCTGGGGAAGAGTAGTCCTCCCTCTGTCAATGGTTGCTAATTTCATGGTTTAGAACAATAGATTCTCTTTACAGCATCTAGCCATAGACCTCAATTTAATATATTGTAACCACATGGAATTTCTACTTGGTGATGGCTGGAATGAAGGCAGAATCTTTCCTTCAGTAGAAACCAGTGGACTTCATGCTAATGATTTCTGTTACTCTGCCTCTATTAGTGCCAGGCAGCTTCTCACCTACCTGGAGTTTGGAAAGAAGGATCTGAAGACCCATCCCCAAACATGGAAGTCTATGAGTGAGACAGTTCAGCCCAACTACCTGCACCAAAATTACATTTCCTCCTATAATGAGTAATTTTTTTACTGCCTGATAGGACTTGTGTTTTCCTCCTTTTTTTATGCTAGTTTAACTTCTTTTCCTTCACTCCTTACCTTACCCAGGAAACTCAAATTAACTATTTAGTCTGAAAACTTATAGAAGCACTTTTTTATAAGTTATTACTTTTTACATTTTTATAAAAAATTTTTGTATTTTTATTTTGTGTTTATGAGTGTTTTGCCTACTTGTTTTTTGTGTACCACAGGTATGCTTGGTGTGTGCAGAGGGGAGAGGAGGACCCCTAGAACTGGTGTTAAATGGTATGGTAATCCAAAAAGTGGCTACTATGACTGAATCAGAGTCCTCCACAAGTGTATCAAGTACTCATAACATCTCAGTCATTTCTGAAGTCATTCCCCAAACACTATTTTACACAGGTGTATTTATTTTTATTTCATGTACTTGAGTGCTTGCCTTCTTGTGTGAATACAACATGTGTGCCTGGTGGTCTTAAATTCCAAAAGGGATCTCATGTCCTAGAGCTACAGATGGTTCCAGGACATCCTGTGGGCACTGAGACTGATGCTCTTCTTTGTACAAAAGGGGTCAGTGTGCCTAGATGCCTGGACGTCTATCCATCCTTCAGTGCAACACTTTAACACTAAGAGTGCATACAAAGTTGTTACAATTTTTGTAAGTGAGTACAAAAATGAATAATTGCAAAACAAAAGAATATGAAGCTCTTATTCACATTCCTAGTGAACACCTTAGTGACTCTTCCGTATCCCAATGCTTCCATAAAGGAAAACATCATAAGCACCTATATAGTCAGCAGTCACAGGACATAAAAATTGACACTTTATCCACAAAATCTACAGCAAGGAAACCATTATTAGTTATAGTTCAATTTCTGAGAGTTTAGGAGCCATTCCATGGTGTTCCTGATTCATCAGGGGCTTATTCACAAAAGCTGTACATGTCACAGTAAAAGTCAAGGTTTAACACTTCTAGGTTCCTGAATTTGATAAAGAGTTTCTGAAAAAAAAATGGACTGACTACACTCATCATTCTGTTCTTCTGTTTAGACCAAAATGGAGAAACTATCTATATTTGCTGACCTTATACTTTGCCATTGGTCAGATCAATAAGGACACACAACTGCTTCCCAATGTGACCTTGGGTTTTCATGTCTACAATGCCTTTAATTCTAACAAAAGAACCTTAGAGGGCCTTTTGATGTTGATGTCTGGAATAAGAGAGTATGTTCCTAACTACAAATGCAAAACACAACACAAAGCTCTAGAAATCATTTCAGGAACCAAGTCAGAATTTTCTGCTGCAATTGGAACACTTTCAGAGCTCTACAAAGTCCCACAAGTAAGTTAGGGAAGTATTTTTTTGTGCACAATCACAGGTCAAACCTGACAAAACAACACAAACAAAAGAAAACAGAGAAGTGTTTTATGTTTAGGATAGGCAGATTTAAAAGAGAAGTGAATATATTACTTTCATATGGCAATGGTTAACAGTAGAAAGAGTGTGGTAAAAATCATGCTCAGTACATTCTGAAAATTTCTAAGCAGATCACTTAGTGGAAACCATGACTCTATTGTCAAACACTGGAAGATGTGGATATTGTCAAACACTGTGGATACTCAGGCTGCATTTTGTCATAAGTCAAATTGTACAACAAAGATACCTAAGTACCAAAGAAAGCATATAACCATCTCAGAATTCCTGCAGTTGTCAATACTGATGTATGAAAAAAAGAAAGTCTGGGACATGTAACTAAATTTAGAACAATCTTCAAGGTCATCACTGATGAAAATCTGATGTTAAATCAAGGAATTAACGATCTCATGCAGGAAAGTAGATCTCAGAATAGCACCCACAGAGACCAAACACTTAAATAGATTGCCACAATTGACTCTTTCCAGGATACACTGAATAAAGGCATCCATCAGCAGGCATTACTACATGCAAAGAAAATACTCTGTGAGCACAAGGGTCAGGAATAATCAAGATTATAAAACCCATAGTGTAACTCTGATTGTTATCACTCAGTTAAATAATTTGTAAATGTATTTTATCCTAATGTTAAAAAAAAATGAAACACACAATAGTTTACATCTGTTTCAGAGTTTTGTCTCAGTCAAATCTATCATTAGACAGGGATGATGCAATAACCCCTGGCAATGTGATTTCAGATCTTCACAACCTGCACCATTTTAACTTAGGTAAATGAATCTCTAAAAACTTTGTTAGTCTCTTTCTGTATTTGCTTTCCTAAAGCTGATGGTTCTGAGAAATATGGTGTTATGTGACCAGAAAGTACATGGTAATGTTTTCTGCAGTCTTTCACTACATCAGATACTCTGTTTCATTGTATTGCAACAAGGGAGATCTATCAGGTCTTTCAAAGACAGTGAACAGAATATTGTTTACTTCAGATATCTGAGTAATGTTGGAGATCATAGTATTAGGAAAAAAAGACATATTCCATCATGTGATCAGATAGACAAGCTAATCTCAGAGAAGACATCCTCTTCACCAATAAGCAGTTCTTTGATTCTCATATGCAAAGTACGAACTCACTTCCTCCCTCCAGGTGATGATGATTCCAAATACATAAAACTTATAATCACCTTTTTTTTCCCCTTTGCTTCTTCAGGTCACATATGGTCCCTTTGATTCCATGCTAAGTGACAAAGATACATTCCCAACCCTTTATCAGATGTCTCCTAAAGACAGAGCTCTAACCCAAGGGTTGATCTCTTTATTGCTCCACTTTGGCTGGAAGTGGCTGGGGGTCATTGTGTCTGATGATGGGAGAGGAAGGGAGTTTCTCTCAGACCTGACAGTAAAGATTGGATCAGAAGATATCTGTGTGGCTTTTACAGAAAAACTGTCTGATAACTCAAAATATAGAATAATATATGATTATGGATTGCTGAACTTGTACCAACATATACAAGTAAATGTGATTTTATTCTACGGTAATATGGATGACTTGGTGATCTCTCTCCCATACATTAAAAAATTTTTAAGAAGAAAGGTGTGGATCATGGCAAAGCAACACCTGGCATATTTAGAATCTACATTCAATGACAGGAATTTTTGGATAAATGCTTTCAGAGGAAGCTTCTCGTTTTCAAAGAGGAGAAGTATCCCTGGCTTCAAGCACTTTCTTGAGGCACTTACACCCTCCCAGTACCCAGGAGATTCTTACTTCTCTAAATTCTGGGTTGACAATTTTGATTGTTCACCTCTTGGTTTTCTATGTGAAAAATTTAAACCCTGTCCAGCAAATATTTCCCTAAAGACTGGGGATGAAATAAATGATGTGATGACTACTTCTGAGCCCAGCTATTCTATATGGAATGCAGTATATGCAGTGGCCCATGCCCTCCATAAAATGCTGTTGACCAAAACTGAAATGGGACCTATGGATGACAGAAACAAGGGTGAGATTCTACCATGGCAGGTAAGCCTCATTCATAAGCAAGGGAATCACCAGGATCACATATTATTGGTAAGCAATTTATTGTGGTTAACCAAGAAAGCATTTTCTTCTTATAATTAAAAGAATATTTTAAAATGCAAAAGGGTTTGTCATAGTATATCTATATATGTCTACAATTATCTGACATGATTTTGGAACTGAAAGCACAGATTTGAAGACATTAAATTAGAATGTGTTTAAACAAATGTTTCCTAACCTAACATGAAATTCTGAATATAAATATGTGATTAATGTCAAAATATAGCAAGTTCAATAATCAAAATTTATATTTTCTTGGAATATACCCATTGAAATAAGCTTTAGATATAATGACCATATCCAAAGCTGCTATTTCACGTAAAATTCAATCTATATTTAATGACAGAAGACCATAAAATTAATAGCCTGTGCAAGTGACATAAGTAACTGAAAAGTAATGGCTTTTATAATTTCTTCATTCTTAATTACTTAAAATGAAGGAAAAACCAAGACTGTGTTTCTATTATTAAATGTTAGAACACAGTGCTCATAAGCTTAGGCACTATCTCTGTGTATTAGTGGTAGATGGATGTGTTTGGGTTTTAAACTGACAAGATATAAACATGGGATTCATTTATATATATGAGCCTTGATGGTCACATTCAAATAGGGTGCCATGAAGAAGTTTGTTGGACAAGTCAATTGGACTTTAAATCCATTCAAAAATAAATAAAATGAATTCTGAACATAGAATGCACTGTGTAATTTAGAGTATCATGTAAAACAATAATATTTGGCATAAACACTGACACAGTTTGTGAATATAGCTTTCTAGAGATGTGATATTATCTAAGTTAGTATGTCCTGTGTACAAATAACTTAGCACCTAAGCAACCTTTATAACACACATTGTTAATTAGGTAACACAATATCATGTCTCAGTAGCTGAACTGTTTACCCATTGTATTAAGTTAGATATGTAATTGAATCATACTGGAGGATGACTCAGTGTTACATGTACTTGCTGCACATGCAGAGGACCCAAGTGTCGTTGTTAGCACATACATGGCTACTCACAACTTACTAAGGTACAACTGCTCAACTTACTAAGGGACCCACATGAAGATTCAACATCCCATCATTTACATATATGTACTGCACCTAGTTTCATTCCAAGTATAAAGCCCCGGTGGATGTAGGTCACTTTACTCTGTATTCTTGCAGCATTCTAGTCCACTTGGGTTCCTTCTATCCTTCCCAACCACTCTTACATGAGACTCTTCAAGCTCTGTGAGATGCTGGACTGTGAGTCTCAGCATGTGATTCGATTAACTGCTAAGGGTGAGGAGGCTCTTAGAGAAATGTTAAGTTAGGCTCCTGTCCCTAAACATAGCACATATCATTAATGTTGTCAAGGATTGGCTATCTCCCATGGGGTGGGTGTCACATTGGGGCAGGTATTAATTTTTCATTCCATCAGACCTACTGTATCTTTGTCTTTGTCCATCGTGGAGTTAAGATAAATTTTGTTTGGGAGGTTTTTAGGTAAATTGGTATTTCCTTCCCACCACTATAGGTCCTTCCTGGCTAGAAGGGGGCTTTCTACACTCTCAACTCCCACACTGATGGAAGGCTCAGCTAGAGACATCCCCATATCCTCCCTGTAGCCTGTAGCCTGACCCATCTCAACAGTTTGTCTCAATGATTTCCCCAACCTTCTTTCACCCTTTGTCTCCAGGCCCTTAAACCTTGCCTCCCAATTCTCCTCATATCTGCTTTCCCTCATCTCACTCCACACAACCTCTCCTGTCCAATTCCCTCTATATTTCCTCTTTCACTGTCCATTTAATTTCCCCATCTGAGTGAGATTTAAGAAGGTCCTACCTTGAGCCCTTCTTGTTACTTAGTTTCTTTAGGTCCATGATTAGTAGTGTGGTTATTATATGGCTAATATCCACTTATAAGGGAATACATAGCATATGTGTCTTTCTGGCCATGGGTTACCTCACTCAGGATGATCATTCCTATTTCCACCCAATTGCCTACAAATTTCATGATTTGTTTGATTTTAATAGCTGAGTAGTGTAAATGTACCATATTTTCTTTACCCATTCTTTGGTAGAGGAACACCTATTTGTTCTCAGATTCTTTCTATTACAAATAAAGCTTAATGTATACAGTTGAGCAAATGTCCATTTATGGTGAAGTATCTTTGTTATATGTCCAGGAAGATTATAGATGGTTCTTGAGGTAGAACTGTTCCCAATTTTCTGAGAAAGCACCAGATTGATTTGCAAAATAGTGGTCCAAATTTGTACTCCCATGAAAAATAGAGGAGGGTTATTTTTCTCCACGTCCTTGTCAGCATGTGTTGTCACAGCACCACACTCCCTCCCTCATCTCCTCTTATGTCCCTCCTCAAGCCCACTGATGGGGGGTCATTTTTCCCTTCCCTTTGTCCCTAGCATATCAGGTCTCATCGAGACTGACTGCATTGTCTTCCTCTGTGGCCTGAAGTTCTTTTATTGCACAGAAATGCTGGGTTATTATTATTTTTTTTATTTTCAATATAATATTGTGAATTGTTCTTTCAAGGTCTGTGATGAATTGTGTTGTTTTTTGGATAGGAATTATATTAAATATATAGATTGCTTTTGCTAATATGGTCATTTTTGCTATGTTAATTTTACCGAGCCATGAGCATGGGAGCTCTTTCCATCTTTTGATATCTTTTCAGTTTCTTTTTTCAGAGACTTGAAGTTCCTGTAACAGAAGTCTTTCTCTTGCTTGGGGAGAGTTCCACCAAGATATTATTTCTGGCTGTTCTGAAGGATGCTATTTCCCCAATTTTCTTATCAGCCAATTTCTCATTTGTATTCAGGCCACTACTGATCTTTTGAGTTAATTTTAAAGCAACCACTTTTCTGAAGTGGTTTATCAGCTGTATAAGTTTTCTGGTAGAACTTTTGGGGTCACTTATATATAATAGTACATCATCTGTAAATAGGGATGTTTTTACTTCTTCCTTTCCAATTTGGACCCCCTGATCTCTTTTAGTTATATTACTGTTCTAGCTATAACTTCAAGTACTACATTGAAGATACATAGAGAGAGTGGGCAGCCTTGTCTTGTCCCTGATTTTAGTATAATTGCTTTGAATTTTTCCCCATTTAATTTGATTTTGGCTATCTGCTTGCTGTATATTACCTTTATTATGTCTATGTATGGGCCTTGTAACCCTGATCTTTACAGAACTTTTATCATGAAGTGGTGCTTGATTTTATCAAAGGCATTTTTTTTGCATCTAATGAGATAAACATGTTTATTTTTTTCTTCCAGTGAATTACAGAGATGGATTTAAATGTGTTGAATCATCCCCACATTCCTGTGATGATGTTTACTTGATCATGGTGGATGATGTATTTGATGTGATCCTGGTTTGGTTTTCTAGTATTTTATTGAGTACTTTTCCATATAAGTCTGTAAGGGAAATGGCTCTGAAATTTTCTTTTTTGTTGGGTCTTTGTGTGGTTTAAGGTATTAGAGTAACTGTAGCCTCATAGAATGAATTTGGCAATATTCCTTCTGTTATATTTTGTGGAATAGTTTCAGGAGTGTTGGAATGAGGTCCTCTTTGGAAGTCTGGTAGAATTCCATGCTACAACCATCTGGCTCTGGGATTTTTTGGTTGGGAGACCTCTAATGACAGCTTCTATTTTCTTAGAGGTTATAGGACTGTTTAAACTGCTTACCTTATCTTAATTTAATGTTGGCAAGTGACATATATCAGGAAAATCTTCCATTTCCTTTTGATTTTCCAAACTTGTAGAATACAGTCTTTTGAAATAAGACCTAATGATTCTTTGGAGTTACACTCCCTTTTCATAACTGATTTTGTTTATTGGGATACTATCTCTCTCCCTTTTTGTTAGCTTCTCTAGAGCTTTGTCTATCTTGTTGATGTTCAAAAAAACAGCTCTTGGTTTCACTGATTCTTTGTATTGTTCCCATTTTTTTTTCTTTGACACTAACTTCAGCTATGAGTTTGATTATTTCCTCCTGTCTACTCCTCTTAGATGTTTACTTCAGTCTGTTCTAGAGCTTTTACATGTACTTTTAAATTGCTGCTATGAGAATTCTGTAATTCTTTTTAGAAAGGCACTTAATGCTATGAACCTTCCTTCTCTTTAGCACTGCTTTCATTGTGTCCCAGAAGTTTAGGTATGTTGTCTCTTCATTTTCACTGAATTCTAGAAGATCTATATTTTCTTTCTTTATTTCTTCCCTGACCCAATGATTACTGAGTCATTCAGTTTCCATTAGTTTTATAGGTTTTCTATTGTTTCCATTGTTATTGAACTCTAGCTTTAATCCATGGTGGTCTGATAAGATACAAGGTGTTATTACAAATTTCTTATACTTGTTGAGGCTTGCTTTCTGACCAAGTTAATGGGCAATCTTGAAGAAGTTTCTGTGATGTGCTGAGAAGATGGTATATCCTTTTTTGTCTGGGTGAAAATTCTGTAGATATCTGTTGAATCCATTTGATTTGATCATTAGTTAGTTTGATTGTTTCTCTATCTAGTTTCTGTTTTCATGATTTGTCCTTTGGTTAGTGCGGTGTTTTGGAGTCTCCCACTATTACTGTGGACATATAAGTGTATTATTTAAGCTTTAGTAATGCTTCTTCTACAAATGTAGGTGCCTTTGTGTTTGAAGCAAAATATTCAGAATTGAAACATCATCTTGGTGGATTTTTGATATGATATGTATCATTTTACTATGATATGCATCCTTTCCCATATCTTTTGAGTAAATTCAGTTAAAAGTTTATTTTTATTAGATATCAGGATGGCTTCTTTCAATTTGCTTCTTGGGTCCATTTCCTTGAAAAAGCTATTTCCAGCCCTTCACTCTGAGGTAATGTCCTCTTTTTTTGTTAAGATGTGTTTCTTGTTTGCAGCAGTCCTACTTATGCATCTATTCTGTTAGTCTGTGTTTTTTTTTTTTTTTTTGAGGAATTGAATCCATTAATGTTGAGTGATATTAATAACTAATGTTTGCTAGTGCTGGTAATTTTGATTTTTATGGTTGTAGTGAGTTTCTGTGTTTCTCTCCTTTTGGTTTTGCAGCAATGGTGTTTTTTTATATCTTATTTGTTTTCTTGGGTGTGGTTAACTTTATTTGCTTGGAGTTTTCCTTCTAGTGTACATTAAAGCTGAGAAGCATAGACATTGGTGTTTTGGGGTCCACAGCACAGCCTCTTACTTGCTGTGGAGTCACTAGAGTCCTAGCACTCAGAAACCATGTGGACTGGGCACCACCATTTTGAATCCTCTTCAAATATCCATCTTTTAAATGGAAATATTTTTTTTCTGGTGCTGGAGAAAGACACAGGACCTTTTTCCAACTAAGGACACGTTACACACTATACTATCTTCTCTCTCATAAATGATATTTCTACTTGTGTTTAGTAACTCTAGCATTACTTCAAAGGGGAATAATTTTAATCTTGCTATACAACTGGGGAGACTCCTAAACAAACTAAGCACCTTTAAAAAGAAACCCATATCAGAGAGAGGGAAAATGAATTTCTCTTAAAGGTCAACCAGTAATCTGTGTGGGCCACTCATATAAAATTTTGTCTCTCTTCAGCTGCATCCATTTTTGAGGAAAATTAAAGTGACAAATGCTGCTGGAGATGAAATAAGCTTTGATGAGAACAAGAATGTCATGGAAACATATGATATACAAAACTTTATTGCATATAGTAAGCAAAATTCATTAATACTTAAAGTGGGAGAATTTGTCTTCAAGAGTCCACAAGACCAAGGCTTTTTCATCAATGAAGTTCTGATTCAATGGCCAAACAATTTTAATCAGGTTGGAAAAATTTTCAGCATTTAATATAAAGGGAATTATTTGTAAAGAATTATAAACTTGATTGTGTAATATATATTGTGAAATTTCTTTTATTATTATTTTTTTTATCAGTTACATTTTATTAACTCTGTATCCCAGCCGTGTCCCAATCCCTCATTCCCTCCCAGTCCCTCCCTCCCTCCCTCATCTCCACCGTGCCCCTTTCCAAGTCCACTGATAGGGGGGACCTCCTCCCCATTCATCTGATCCTGTTTTATCAGGTATCTTCAGGACTGGCTGCAAAGCCCTCCTCTGTGGCCTAACAGGACTGCTCCTCCCTTCGGGGGTGGGGAGACCAAAGAGCCAGTCATTGAGTTCCTGTTGTGAAATTTCAAGCTCTTATCTCTGTTGTGACTGTGAGTTTGTTTGTGGGTATTCATGCATATGAACACATGTGCTGGTTAAGGCCACTTAATTAACTGTGATTATCTTCCTAAGTTGCTGTCCACTTTCTTTTTAAATAGGATATCTTTCTGAAACCCTTACTTTCTGATTTTGCTCTGCTCAGTGGACAGTATTACCTATGTACTCTCTCTGTCTTCATGATCATAAAGCTTGGATTACAGGCATATTTTTTGCACCCAAACTTTCTTTTCATCCCTTCATCATGATTAAATTCAGACTTTCATGCTTATGTGGCAAGAGCATTACATACTTAGTAATCCCTTTATTTCTGTATGATGACTTTAAATCTGAAATAAACCAGTATTTCAAATATATATAATGTCTACATACACAAATAAGTACACCTACAGACGCACACATAATGTCATCTAATTCCTTAGCTAGAATTAGATGAATTGAACCTGAATGCTTGTGTTCATTGATGATGCAATGAATGAATGAATGAGTGTTCATGGTTATATATAGGCATGTTTGTGGGTGTTACCACATGTAAACACACACACATGATAACACACACATGGATACAAACTTATCTATATAGTCACATATGTTAATTATACAGGCAAGCTGAAGCTCAATGCATCCTTCCATTCACACAACTCCAACACAAGCATATCAATAGTTTTACAAGATTTTGAGGTAGCATAAACAAGAAATAATTATGGATTTTGATAAAAGACATTTCTGGAACCAATGTATATGAGCTGCCCAATACGTATGTTTGGAACTGAACTCATATTTCTATGCAAGAGCGATATGCACTCTTAACTGCTGAGCCAGTTATCTACAAGCATAATACTGTTAATATAGACATATTTATGAGACAGAAACTGAATCCAAATCAAGGCAGATGAGATGTCTAAGGAAAGATAGAAATATTTCCTGTCCTACACAATTTCTAAAATATAATGAACTAAAACTGTATTAGTTTAGTAGTTATTGTGATTAACTAAGAATGCAATTGGTAAAAATCCTATGTGATGATGTCTCTAACGTTTGAAAGGAAAGGTACAGTATAATTCCTACCACTGGGAGTCATGGGTAAACATCACAGAAATATATTATAATTCACCAATGGCCAAACAATCTTTCTTGAGAAAATTGAGCTTCCTTTTTCAGCTGAATCAGAGTGTGTGGGTTTTAATATATGACTGGAAATGTAAAGGTAGAAACAGATGAGGCGAGAGTGTTGGGTTTTCTGTCTGACAATCCAACCCTTCCATAATTCATACAATAAATGAGTTCTGAGTTGCTGCCTCAGAGGAGAGAATATGTGGATGCCTTATACATTTCACATAGGTGAGGCAGAAGTGAGTCACAGTTTGATCACCATAAATGGTTGTTGAACACTTAATAATAGGAAGTGAGCTAACTTCAAATCTCCATTCTACACTCACATATGATAACCTCGGAGTTCCCCTTAAATACATATAATTTAATTTGTATCACAGTCATAAACCCTCCCTCATTCCCTCTCAATCCCACTGTCCCTCCCTCATCTCCTCTTTGCCCCTTTCCAAGTCCACTGATAGGAGAAGTCCTCTTCCTCTTCCATCTGACCTTAGCTTTTCAGGTATCTTCAGGACTGGCTGCAGTGTCCTCGTCTGTCACCTACCAAGGCTGCTCCTCCCTCAGAGGGAAGGGGGAGGTCAAAAAGCCAGTCATTGAGTTCATGTCAGAGATAGTCACTGTTCCCTTTGCTAGGGTAACCCACTTGGATACTGAGCTTGTGATTAATATAAAAAAATAAAAAATTATAAAAAACTTAAACACACACAAAAAATACATACACTTTACATAGAGTATGTACATTTAAGTTGTTTAGCCTAAAGTATTTTAAATTAATGTTCAATATTATGACCAGTTTTTCTGTGTTGCCTTCAGACTCCTCAATCTGTATGTACACAGAGCTGTGGTCCAGGATTCTGGAAAGTTCTACAAGAAGAAAGACCCATTTGCTGTTTTTCTTGTGTATTTTGTCCGGAGTGGCACATTTCCAACCAGACAGGTAGAAAAATAACACCTATCCTCAACTGCTTGGGAATGTAGAAGGGGAAAGTTACAAACTGACTATGGTGTCATAATGCAATGCTGTTCTCCATGTCTCTTTCCCTCATCCCTGAATCCATTAGTAATCACTGCTGATGCCACAAAATGTGTGAAGATTTGAGTGGCAATTCTCTTGCTATTGTGTCATATGAAAACTACTAAAAAAAAAACCCTGCCTTTTGGTGCATGACATGGCTATCTCCATGGTATAGGTTCCCCATTAATTGCGAGATCTCCACTGGTCCAGAATTGATTTTTATTTCTGCAATAAACAAACCTAATGATTTTTGCCTGAAGATAACTCCAGGAAAAGTACATGTGTGATTGTTTCTTGAATGCATGAGAAATTGAACTGCATTTACAACACTTACATTTGTCATCTTCAGTATCAACAATAGTAGAAAAAGAAAGTTGATGTAAATAAAAATATGGTTGCCTGTTTAGGGTTATGGTCAAATGTGTGTTAACATAGACAAGTAACTTCATATGGCATGTGCATGTTTTATTTTTAATACAAACAAACACACACACAACTAAACATATAATAAACAAGAGGCCATGAATTTGAGAGAGAATAGATATAAAGTGGCTCAAGAAGATGTTCTTGGCAAAGAACAAGAAGAGGTATAGTGAGATAATTATGTTCTTTTTAAAATGAAAATTTTCATAAGAAAGTAAAAAGTCAAAATGAAAATACATTAATATAACGATGAGAATCTACTATTTTTTTTATCATATTCAAAAAGGCCAACCGTTAGACAACTGGATAACAAACAAAACATTTTATGATTTATTGAAAACACTAAAATGTTGAAAGATTAAATATTCGTTATATTCTGAGATCTAGTGCTACCATAGGTTAAATTCCTTGCAGTGTGATATATGACTTCACATACTATGTTGAAGAGATATCAAGAGAGCAGGCAGTCGTGCCTCGTGCCTGATTTCAGTGGGATAGATTTAAGTTCCTCTCTGTTTAGTTTGATGTTGGCTATAGGCTTGCTGCATATTGTTTTTACTATGTTTAGGTATGTGCCTTCTATTCTTGATCTCTCCTAAATTTTTAACATTAATGGGTGTTGGATTTTGTCAGATGTTTTTTGGCATGTAGGGAAATGATCATGTCTTTTTTTTTCTCTTCAGTTTGTTTATGTGGTGGATTACATTGATAGATTTCTGTAGACTGAACCACCCCAGCATGTCTGGGATGAAGCCTATTTGGTTATGGTGGATAATATTTTTGTTGTATTCTTGGATTCAGTTTTCAAGAATTTTACTGAGTAGTTTTGCACCAATGATCATAAGCAATACTGGTCTGAAGTTCATTTCTTTGTAGGATCTTTGTGTGGTTTAGGTATCAACGTGACTGTGGCCTCATACAATGAGGTTGGTGATGTTCCTTCTGTTTCTATTTTGTGGAATAGTTTGAAGAATATTGGTATTTCCTCTTCTTTGAATGTCTGGTAGAATTCTTTGCCGAAACCATCTGGACCTGGGCTTTTTTGATGGGGATTTTTTTATTACAGCGTCTATTATCTTAGGAGAGATAGGACTATTTAATTTATTTACCTGATCTTGATTTAACTTTGGCAAGTGGACTCTATTAAGAAAATTGTGTATTCCATATAGATTTAAAATTTTTGTGACATATAGACTTTTGAGGTAAGACTTTTCTTTTAATTTTCTTGGTGTGTGTCCTTACATACATGTTTCATTTTTTATGTTGTTCATTTCGATAGTGTCTTTCTACCTTTTAGTTACTTTAGCTAAGAGATTGTCTATTTTGTTGATTTTCTCTAAGAACCAGCTCATGGTTTTGTTGATTCTTTGAATCATTTTGTTTTTAGTATATTGATTTCAGCACTGAGGTTGATTATTTAAAGCCATCTACTCCTCTTGGGTGTGCCTGTATCTTTTGTATTTTTTCTGGATCTTTCAGGTGTGTCATTAAATTGCATGTATGAGATGTCTCAAGTTCCTTTATGAAGAACTATGAACTTTCCTCTTAGCACAGCATTCATTTTGTCATAGGAGTTTCGGTATGTTGCACCTTCATTTTCAATTAATTCTTGAACATCTTTAATTTCTTTCTTTATTTCTTCCACGACACACCTGTCATTGAGTAGAGAGTTGTTCAGGTTTGATATATGTGCAGGTGTTTTGCTCTTTTTGTCATAGCTGAGGTCCAGCTCTAGAACATGGTAGTGTGATTGGATTCAAGGGTTATGTCAGTCTTCTTGTATCTTTTGAGATTTGCTTTGTTCCTGACTTTGTGGTCAGTTTTGGAGAAGGATCCGTGATGTGCAGAGAAGAAAGCATATTTGTTTGTGTCTAGGTGAAAATTTCTGTAGAAATCCCTTAGATCCATTTGATTCATGACCTCTGTAATCTTCACTATCACTATTTAGCTTCTGTTTCAATGATATGTCAATTGGTGAGAGTGTGGTGGTGAAGTCTCCCACTATTACTAAGTTGGGACTGATGTGTGATTTCAGCTTGAATGTTTCTTTTACAGTGCAGGTGCCCTTGTATATGGGGCATAGTTTTTCAAGATATTGATGTCCTAACGGTGGATTTTTCTTCGATGAATTTGAAGTATCCTTCCCAATCTTTTTTAATTAATATTTTTTAAAAATCTATTTGATTAGATATTAGGATGCTACTGCCACTTGCTCCTTCAGCCTATTTGATTGGAAAATCTTTTTCTAGCACTTTACTTCAAGTTAGTGTCTATCTTTATGGCTGAAGTGTTTCATGTTTGCAGCAGAATGTTGAATCCTGTTTCTGTAACCATTCTGTTAGAATATGTCTTTTTCTTGTAGTGTTTAGTCTATTGATGTTGGTAGATATTAAAATCCAATGAATGTTAGTTCTTGTTATTGTGGAATTGGTGCTGATGGTATGTTTGTGTACTTGTGTTTTCTTGATTTTTTTGTTGTGATGTCATCTATATCCTGTGCTTCTTGGGTTTAGATTATCTCATTGGTTGGTGTTTTCTTTCTAGTAGCTTCTCTAGGTCTGGATGCTGCAAAGATATTGTTTAAATTTAGTTTTGTCATGGAACATCTTGTTTACTCCATTTGTGTTGACTGTAACTTTTGCTGGGTCACTTTTGCTGGCATCTGTGGTCTCCTAGTGTCTGCATGACATCCACTGAGGCCCTTCTGGCTTTCATAGTCTCTTTTGGGAAGTCTGGTGTGATTCTGATCGGTCTGCCTTTATATCTTATTTGGCCTTTTTCCTTGCTGCTTTTATTTTTTTTTCATTGGGTAGATTTAGTGTTTTGATTATTATGTTGCACAAGTATTTTCTTGTTTGGTCTAGAATATGTGGTGTTCTGTAAGCTGCTCTTATGTTTAAAGCTATCTCTTTCTTAAGGTTGGTGAAACTTCTATGATTTTATTGAAAATAGCTTCTGGACCTTGGAGCCTGGAATCATCTGTTTATTTTATTGCTATTATTCTTAGGTTTCATCTTTTCACGGTGTCCTGGATGTCTTGAATGTTTTGCATCAGAAACTATACTTTTTCTTTCCTTTGAGAGATTTACCAATTACTTCAACTACATCTTCAACGCCTGAGATTCTTTCCCCAATTTCTTGTATTCTGTTGGTGATGCTTATCTCTATGGTACTCGATCACTTTTCTAAGTGTTCCATCCCCAGTTTTCTTTGTTTGTGGTTTCTTAATTAATTCTAATTTTCTAAGGTCATGGATAATTGTATTTCCTTCACCTGTTTGATTGTGGTTTCCTGTCTATGATGGCCTCTCTTTTGTTGTATTTGCCTGTATTTCTTTGAGAGATTAGTTGTTTTCCTCTTCATATGCCACAAATATTTGAATAAGCATAGATTTAAGGTCATTTTCTTGTGTTACAGCTACATTAGTATATACATTGTTTTTTTTTTTTTGGGGGGGATTGGTGGAGCCATGGTGTCCTGATTTTTGTTGACTGTTATTTTATGCTAGACTTTTGCCATGTGGTTTTCTGTAGCCTTAGCTGTTTGTTCCTGGAACCTGCACCAAAGACTGGACCAGCCTGTCTTTGGAGTCTAGTGTAGTGTTCAGGAAGATGAGGAATGTGCAGTGGCTCAAGAATGGGTGCTGGCAATTCAGATGCCAGTGTCTTGAAGGGCAGTGAACAGGCCATGTAGTGAGCAAAAAAAAAACAGATGGGGGCATGTGAATTGAAGGTCAGGGAGTGTGCATGCATGGGAGCCCCGATGTTTGGGGTGCAGGTACTGCTACTGGTCATGAACACTGAGCATATGCAGATGCCCCAAAGGGCTCCAGGCCAAGGTGACAACAGTGGGGGCTAATCAGAAGAAAGCTGGGCTGCAGCTTATAGGCCTGCCTAAAACTGTGTTCCTTGTATGCAGATTCCTCTCTGCTCTGCCATATTGGATCTGGGATCCCTGTGTTTCTCTTGTTTTCCTGAGGTCCACAGGTTGACCAAAGGAACTGTGGCTTGGTGGATGGGATGCTGTTCCAGTAATCCTGATGTTGACCTCAGGGGAGCAGGAGGAATCTGAGGTCTGGTTGCTACAGCTGAGAGACCCTGGGAGTCCAAACTCACTGGAGTATGTAGAAGGGCTGACTGCACCATAGTTTGCTACCCCTGGACCTGCTCGATGGTCTTTGGGACTCCGATCCTCTACCCTTCAGTTATGGTGCATTCTGGTCTCCAACATATTGGAGTCTCCTTTTGTAATCTTTCAGCCTTCCTTAATTTCTTTTTTGGTAAGATGCTTTTGTGAGCGTTGAATTTCCTCATGAGTCTGTTTAGGTCTATTTAGGCTGTTGAATAAAAGTTGAATTCATGTTTGAATCATGGTTGCTTGGGCATAAAACTTACCCATTTCATGTGCATTTTAAGCATTCTGATATATATATATAATATATATATATATATTTAAATGTTCCCGTAGAATATTCTGAATTTCTTTGGATTCTGTAGTAATGTTTTTCCGTCACTTCTGATTCTACTAATTTGAGTCCTCTATTTTTCTTTGATTTACTTGAGACAAGAGTCTGTCAATTTTGTTTATCTTCAGAATGAACCAACTCTTCCTTTAGTTAACACTTGCATTTTCTTTGTTTCTGTTTCATTCATTTCTATTACAATCTTACTATTTCTTTTTAATGGATTATTAATTAATTTGTTTATGTACTACTGCAGCATCTAATCACACTTTTCCTCCTAGTCCCTCTCTGTCACCTCACCTGCCAACCCATGTGCCCTTCCTCTCTTTCTTTTCAGAAAAAAAGAAGCCTCCCTTGGATATAAAACCAGCCTTGCCATATAAATTTGCAATAAGACTATGCACAACTTCTGCTATTGAGACTACACAAGGCAGTCTAATTATCAAAAAGGAATCCAATGGCAGGCAAAAGAGTCAGAGAGAGCTTTGATCTTGCTGATAGGTGCCCCCCCATGAAGACCAATCTGCACAATGGTTACACATGTGCTCTTAGAAGTCCCACATGAGGACCAAGTTGCACAACTACTACATATGTGCAGAGAGCACATATCTGTCCCATGAATGCTTTCTTGTTGGCAGTTCATTCTCTGTGAGCCTGTACCAGGAACCTTTCTGTGAGGCCATCCTCAGCATGAAAAAGAGAGTTGGAGTATGTTTGCAAGCAGGGTTCTCCACAGCATATATACTATATGAGGGGTCAGTAAGGGAAGGGAGTGAGTCAGGTTCAGTGGTCAAGGGAATCTCAATTGACATTTAAAATTCAGACATTTCTGTAGCTCTGATTTACTATCAAAAAGGTCCTTCTGTATTTATACAAGTTTCACAGTTCAAACACAGACTAATGATTATACAAGTGGTACAGAGTAGGTGTTTGATTTTTTTCATTACTTATCCAGGGTTACAAGTTCAGCAACAATTAAAAAATACAAACAGAAAAGATAGTATTATAAGCCCATGACTCTACTTTAAGAAATCAAAAAAAAAGGTCTCCTGCAAAGAAAACATATTTAATGTATGACAGTTTGCTTTTAGACTGGCATTGTTTGTAGTATGAGTGCAGTCCAGAAAAACAGAAAATACTTTAACAGGTCTTTGTATGAATAGCAAATACTAATAAATAACTCCTTTTACTATATGCATCATCATCATGCTATTAAGTAGAAAAAGTTTATTTTAGTCAATCTGTCCTATTTACTGAGTTTTATTCCATCAGGAGTGTATCCTCTATGACCTCCTATTTTTAAACTATATTTTCAGGGAGCTCTAAACCTAAAATGAAAGGAAGTCTTAAATCTATAACTGAATCTCCTGGCCTCTCAGGGTTTGCATAATGCCTTGTTTACTCTGCACCAAAATACTGTTTAGGGGAAGATACCCCAAGAAAACTTCTGAAATAATGGCCTCATATCTAATATGCTTATCTGTGCTTAATGATGTCCCAGGCAGAAAGAAAATTTACAAACAGTGTACACATAAAGTTAAGTTTTGGATTTTCATAAAAAGACTCAGACATAAATTTTTGTAGAAAAAAACAAATGGAATCATAGCGCAGAAAACCACTAGTAAGAAAACACACAGAAAAAATATCTAAAAAGTTAGAATAACAGTGATTTTAACAATCTGCTCAGCTTTGCTGGAATTACATCAAGCAAAGTAAATGACTGTCACCAACTCCAGTGAATCTTACTGTGCCATTTTCCCCTTTATGATGTAATGATTTAAAGATTTATAGACCTCTGTGACATATAGGGCTTTTTTTAGTCTTTTGGAGATGACCAGAAAAACAAGTGTGGAAATTAGAACAATTCCTAGGATTACTCTGGAATTATAATGAAAAGACAAAGAGTTCTGTACTGAGTTAAAGAATGCCAAAGAATTTAGAAATGTATCTGCAACTTCTACAGCTGAGATAGGTACAGGTTGATCTGAGCTTAGAGCTGCAATTTGTTGATGCAAGTTTTGTATGTTTACCACCAAATCAGAATTGTTTCATAGGCCATGGATGTGGGATCTAACTTCTTCACATGGTACCTTGGAAAAAATATGTAGAAGCAGGGTAATAAATATCTACTGAAACTGTGAGTAGCAAGAAAAATGAGAAGAACTCATGATGGTGTAATCAGGGAAGTGCATTTGGATACACTGATGTGATCAAAATACTATACTTAGTAATTTAAATCACTTAATTTAAAAAGCGGCTGAAGGATTACTTGACAGTTTTACTTTCTCTGAATATGAGTAATATAGATTTCACTTTAATTGCCTTAGACAAATAGTAATAAATTCTTTAAACAAAACTTATTATTAAGTATCAAGAAAAACAATAGATTGGGATTCATAAAGAGTTCATGATTTTGGCACTATCATGAAGCCGAATATGCCAGGCTATACAAATCATTGAAAAGAACTCTTATGAATTAAATGTGCAATGTGTAAATACATGTATAAACTGAAATGTTGATTCACTTACTCCGCACAGATCAGCAAGAGTGTAGTGCTTGCCTAAGTCAAGACTACCCAAACCCTGAGAGAAACCAGTGTTTACCCAAGGCAGTGACATTCCTATCCTTTGAGGATCCTCTGGGCATGGCTCTGGCCTGCACAGCTCTGTTCTTCTCTGTAAGCACAGTTATAGTTTTGGGGATCTTCCTTAAACACCGAGAATCAGCCATTGTTAAGGCCAATAACAAGACTCTCAGCTATATCCTGCTCATCTCCATCCTCTTCTGCTTCCTCTGCTCCTTTTTCTTCATTGGACGCCCAAACACTGTCTCCTGCATACTGCAACAAATAACATTTGCACTTGTATTCACGTTGGCTATTTCCACTGTTTTGGCAAAAACTATAACTGTAATTCTGGCCTTTAGGATCGTGAAACCTGGGAGAACAATGAGAAGGTTGTTTGTCTCAGGCATCTATAATGCTGTCATCCCCATCTGTGTCCTGATTCAACTTATTCTCTCTGGAGTCTGGCTGGGAACCTCTCCTCCCTATATTGACACAGATATACACTCTGAACATGCTCATGTCATCATTTTATGCAACAAGGGCTCAGCTACTGCTTTCTACTGTGTGCTGGCATACTTAGGAACCCTGGCCCTAGGGAGCTTCACTGTGGCTTTCCTAGTGAGGAACCTGCCTGACACATTCAATGAGGCCAAGTTCCTGACATTCAGCATGCTGGTGTTCCTTAGTGTCTGGGTCACTTTCATCCCTGTCTACCAGAGCACCAAGGGCAAGGCCATGGTGGCTGTGGAGGTCTTCTCCATCCTGGCCTCCAGTGCAGGGCTGTTGGGGTGCATCTTTTTCCCAAAGTGCTACATTATTTTCCTAAGACCTAATAAAAACTCTTTGAGACATTTGAAAAACAAAAACTAGCAAATAAAAATTGATCATTTTGATGTATTAGTTCTCTAATGAAACCCATTAGCATACTAAAATTAAATCATTTACCTACTTTAAAGTAACTTTTTCTGAAATGTGTATTTAAAGAAAAATAAGAGCCCCTCACTTTGTCTCTCAATCACAGACATTTATTTCAGAATAAAAACTGCTGTTAAAAACATATTTTAGTAAGTTATGCATGTTACTTATTAATGTGTGGACAGTATACATATTCGAAATGTAATTATATGATAGTAATTGATATAAATAGTACATGAACTAAATACTTGTTCTCTTTGTTATTTTTGGGAGTTTAAGAAGATTTGGGTGGTATATGAGATTCTTCTACAGAACAGGCATGAAAATCAATCTCTGTAAAGGGGTGGGATGTCTATTAAACAGCTTGAACCATCCCAGAAATCAGAGTAGAGAATTTTCTAAACAGAAATATGAATCTGATGCCTGACCCTGCTCTCTTTTCCTTGACATACATAAAAATGACTTGACATCCCACTCTACAAATACTTGCTCAGTCGCCTTCATTGTGGAAGACCTCCACAGCCACCATGGCCTTGCCCTTGGTGCTCTGCTATTCTGTTCACAATAGGTAGGATATGGAAACTCATAAGTATGTTTAACATGATAAATATCATACATATAAATAGATGTAAGTAAGAAAAATATAATTTAGGTAACTCATATCCAGAAGACAAATATCTTTCATTCTCTACTCTTGGGCATCTAGCTCCAAATGTTGGTTTGTGAGTATTCATCATGGAATGACTGTAGAAACAAGAAAGCATGGTAGGGAGGGACACAATACAATGGCAGGTACAATTGATCTGATTGGGATAAACCAGGGAGGTACTCTAATTATGAAGGAGGATAAATATAAAAGAAGTAAGTTGATGAAATAACAGTAAATTTTTGAGAGAGTTTTCGGCAATCATATTGTGAATTATCTACATAAAATCCCTATAATACATGTAAGTCTATTCATGAATATAAACATGTTGCAATCTAAATGTTTTTAATAATGCATACAGATAAGTATAGTTCACCACTGACCTAATTTTATGCTACTGCTATATCTAACCTGGAAACTACAGTCCATTTCCAGCCTGAACAGATGTTTTTTGTTCGGTCTGAAATACCTGAAAATAACAGGATACAATGGAACTAGGAAAATGAAGAGGTGCCATGATAATTCCTGAAAGTTTAATTTCCACCAAATGTCAGATTCTTGGAGCATAACTTTATAGTTATTCTCAAGTGCCTGCTTTTTCAACAATATATAAGATATTGAAGACATGGCATGCGTGCTTGTGGGTGCTCACATTCCCCTTAACATTCACCACAGTCCACCTAAAGAGGAAAGTACACACCAACTCACCCATACACCCTTCACTCTCCAATGGTAACCTGGGTACAAGTTTTGCTGGTGTGCTTGTGGCACAAATTTCATGCAAGTGACCAATTAATATCTGGTTGAGTTTCAGGAATCTCACTCTATGAAAAGGAACCTTGATCCAACATGGCTTGGGTGGCCAGGAGCCTGAGTCTACACAGGCCAGGGACATCAGAGAAATGTAAATGCTATAGTTGTGCTAAAGGAGCAGCCATACTCACAGATCGGTGCCTTGCTCGGCCATCATAGAAAACTTCCTGCAGCAGATGGGAACAAATACAGAGACCCAAAACCAATTGATTCACAGTGAGAGGCCTTAGACCATTCCACCCTAAATGAGATGTCTCCAGCAATTCCTTCTCAAGGGCTCAAGGAACTCTGTTTGCAGAGTGTAAGCACCAGAGGGGATGAAGGACACGAGGGTAACAAGGTTTTTTAAACACAACGGGACCAACATACATATGAATGCACCCTGACTCACAAGCTAGCTTTCTATCACATTCCCCTGTTGGGGCTACCTTGCCGTGCCACAGGGGAAGAGGATGCACTGAGTCCTGATGCGACTTGATATGGTGGCATGGGTGGGTGGACACAGGGGAGGGGTGATCCCCTTCTCTGAGGAGCCAGGTGAGGGGTGATAGGGGAAACAGGGAGTGTAGAACCAGGAGGAGAGAAGGGAGGGGTCTATGACAGGGATGTACAATAAATCAGTAAAAATTTAAAAAAATAAAATAATAATAAATGATGGGGCTGGAGAGACATCACATAGCTTAAGAGTGCAGGCTTCTCTTCCAAAGGTCCTGAGTTTGATTTTCAGCACCCATGTGGTGGCTCACAAACATCTATAGTGAGATCTGGCACCCTTTTCTGGTATGCAGGCAGAATACTCTACAAATAATAAATTTTCAAAGAAAAAAATAATACACTATGGATCATCAATAAAGTTCCCCTCCCTCCAAAAAGAACACTCACTACCTCTTTAAATTATACTAATAATAAATTTTAAAGTTAGTTTTCTCCAAGGGGCCACAAACCAGACTAACCAGTTAGCCCCCTGAGCAGCAACAGATGGCAACAGAAAAAATCAAGGGCATATTTGTGGATTGTCAAGGCTACATGACAGAGTGACACATTTTAATATTTTATTAAAAGTGGGAGATATGTCATGCATATAAAGTTTGGAAATGTAAAAATGTGATAATTCCCCCCCCCACGCAAACAGATAAATGTATCATTTGCTTCATTGTTCTCACTTTAGCAGCCCAACCCTGGAACCCTAGCATTCAGAAGGCTGAGACAGGAGGATCACAAGTTCAAGGCTGGCTTAAAAGCTGCTGTTTACTCATCCATCCAGTTTGATCAGCTAAGGCAGCTTACAGCTTCCTAGTGGTCATAGGTAAGAAATAGTTATCATCCTGAAAACACAATGATAAATTTAATTCACCACATGGTGACGTGAGCTCTTGAGATGAACTCAGCAGTATTTGTTCAAACTTATGTGTGACCATAGTAAAGAATCATTAAGACATTTCTTAATGTCTTACACATTCATTTATGTTTAAGAAAATTTATGGAACATGAGCTAAAACAAAGTAGGACCAGGGTTGGGCTCATATGACAAGAACATTGGTTGTTCTTCCAAAGGTCCTGAGTTCAATTTCCAGCAACCACATGGTGGCTCACAACCATCTATAGTGAGATCTGGTGCCCTCTGGTGGCTTGCAGGTGTACATGTAGGCTGAACACTGTATAATGAATGAATGAATAAATAAATAAATAAATAAATAAATAAATAAATGGGTGGATAAATAAATAAATAAATAAATCGGAAGAAAGGAAGGAAGGAATGAAGAATGAATGAAATAATGATGGGACCACCAACAAATTAATACCATAAATTCCTTCTTAAAAATGTGTCTGGCAATGTGATCCTCCTGCCTCTGCCTACTGACTGCTTACCCTACAGGTATGTTCGCTCATACACCTAGCCTAGAAATTTCAGTTCAGATAACATAGTCTGAAGAAGAAGCCCACTTTTTTGTCAAATATCACCAAATAATATTGAAATATTGATGAGAAACAGCAATTGAAGCAGTTGAGGCAGGAACAAGCAGAATGCTGGAACATGCAAGATGCTGGAATAGATATGTTAAGGTCTCAGCATGCTGGAAAGAGGATTCTGTCAGGTTTGATCCAGCATCTCCAGTGCCCAGTCCTTTTGTTCTGAACACATATAATTTCTCACAAACATCATACAGTTCTAAAATTATGAATGTATGAAATGTGCAGGATGAAACTAGACTGTAAGCCAATTTTATTTACGCAAATTTAAATAATGGCATAATGAAATTTTTGAAGATATTATAGCCAAGGATTTATTGGCCATGTATGATTGATGTTTTGACTGGAGACATTATTTTTTATGTCTCAGTCAGGGTGAGAGTTGTTTCCATGTAAAGGGATCAGCAATATAAGTTACCATTATTATTGAACATACAATCATTATCACGTTGAAGTAAAAACAAGGTTGGATAAATCAAAGTATCTTTTTTGGAGTCTTGGGTAAGTGTTGCATTAGGCCAAGCTTCTACCTATCTCCTGAGAGGTCTCCCATTAGAGAGACAAGCTGGTTGCCTTGAGCAACAGAAAAGGCATGTTTTAGGTAAACTTTATATAAACTCCTTTTTAGTTTAGAGTTTAAGCAGACCCTAGGCATCTTGTACCTGTTTGAAGGTTTAGGCCTAGATTTTTATATACGTTGTAGCTATTTTTCCTGTCCCCCTTTTTATATAGAATGGGGAGTTATGCCTTAATAGCCAAACTTTATTTAAACTCCCTCTTACCTTTAGCATTTAAGCATACCCTAGGCATCTCGTACTTTGCTTTTACATTGGTTGTGGCTATTTTTTGGCTTGCCTTTTTTTTTTTTTACACGGGATGGGCCTTTGTATCCAAACTTTATATAAACTCCCTTTCACCTTTAGCATTTAAGGATATGCTAGGCATCTTGTACCTGGATTTTTGCATTTGTTTGGGCTACCTTTGGCCTGCCCCTTTTTGATAAGGAAGGAAGGAAGGAGGGAGGAAGGAAGGAAGGAAGGAAGGAGGGAGGGAGGGAGGGAGGGAGGGAAGGAAGGAAGGAGGGAGGGAAGGAAGGGAGGAGGGAGGGAATGAAGAAGGAGAGGAGTGAGGGAGGAAGGGAGGAAGGAAAGAAGAAGGAAGGGAAGGAAAGTGGGAATGAGGGAGGGAAAGAAGAAGGAAGGGAAAGGGAAGGGAGAGAAAGAAGTTGGGGAGGAAGGAGGGAGAGAAGGAAGGAAAGAAAGAGAGAAAGAATTCCCAGGCTGCCGCATTGCTTGTGAGTTATTTCGAGACAGGGTCTCTCCGTGTGGCCCGGCCAAGTCCCGGATTCGCTCTGTGAACCATCGTTCTGGCTTCCCAGAGCTCCAGAACGCTGCAGGAACCGAATCACCGCCCTCCTCTCCCCTCCTCTCTCCTCCCTCCCCTAGCCGGCAGCCCCCACCGGGTTTGGACTCACTTGGAGGTGTAGACGCATTCGAAGGCCAGCGTCCCGGTCCTCTGGAAGCTCCTGCCTTTGTGGGTCTTACTCTCGTGTTCCACCTTGTGGGTGAAGAACGCTGTGAGGGGGGCAGGGAGGTGAGGAGAGGGTCACAGTCAGACACTCCAGGGTGGAGGTGAGGACGGGGGCTCGGACCTTTCAACTGTCTCCCCAAGACTTTAAGATGCTTCCTGGATTCTGGAGGCCGAGGAGGAGGAGGAGGAGGAGAAAGAGAAGGAGGAGGAAGAAGGAGAATGAAGAGGAAGGAGGAGAAAGAGGAGGAGGAGGAGAAGGAAAAGGATGAATAGAAGGAGGAGAAGGATGAGAAGGAGGAAGAGGAGGAGAAAGAGGAGGAGGAGATGGAGAAGGAAAAGGAGGAAGAGAAGGAGGAGGGGGAGAAGGAGAAGGAGGAGGAGAAAGAGGAGAAGGAGGAGGAGAATGAAGGAGTGAATGAATGAATGAATGAATTAATGAATGAGTGCACAGAGGGCTGAAGGATTTGCACACAGGGTCAAGTCCATCGGTCATGTGGACGGAGCCCAGAGGGAAGGAGCTGATAACACATCATTATAACACATCATTATAACATACTAATAACATGTTTGCCATCCTCCCCGGCAGCGTCATGTGACCCAGGTCATAGGACAAGGACCCCCGTGTGACCCCTCAGGCAGGTTATCCAGAGGGATAGCACTTACCATCAGACCAACCTCCAGGAGGTGACATCTGAGGAGCTGGGAGGGACTGGCCTGGAAGGACATTCTTTGAGCTCCACAGCTCATTCCAGCACATCGGGTAATGTATTTAAATACATTCAAATTTATTTAAATATATGTGTATTTAAATATAATCAAACACATTCAAATATATTTAAATGAGCTTAAATGCTTGAGGTTCATGGACAATGAGAGACAGAGACAGAGAGACAGTGAGAGACAGAGACAAACAGAGAGAGACAGAGACACAGAGACAGAGACAGGGACAGAGACAGAGAGAGAGACTGACAGAGACCGAAACAGAGAGACAGAGACACAGAGACACAGAGACAGAGACAGAGATAGAGAGAGACAGAGACAGACAGAGAGACAGACACACAGAGAGACAGAGACAGAGATAGAGACACAGAGAGTCAGAGACAGACACATACAGAGACAGAGATGGAGACATGCAGAAAGAGAGAGACAGAGACACACACAGAGACACAGATGGAGACAGACAGAGAAAGAGACACAGACACAGATACACAGAGAGAGAGAGACAGACACAGAGATACAGAGATAGAGAGACTGAGAGAGATAGAGAGACAGGGACAGAGAGAGACAGAGACAGGGACAGAGAGAGACACAGAGAGAGAAAGACAGAGAGACAGAGACAGAGACATAGACACAGAGAGACAGAGACAGACATACAGAGAGACAGAGTCAGGGACAGACAGACACAGAGAGACAGAGACAGAGAGAGACAGAGACACACACAGAGACAGAGATGGAGATATACAGAGAGAGACAGAGACAGAGAGACAGAGATACAGAGAGAGAGACAGAGACAGAGACAGAGATACAGAGAGAGGCAGAGAGACAGGGACAGAGGCAGAGAGACAGAGACAGAGACACAGAGAGACAGAGTCAGAGAGAAAGAGACAGAGAGACAGAGTCAGAGAAAAAGAGACAGAGATACAGAGAGAGGCAGAGAGGGAGACAGAGACAGAGAGACAGAGACATAGAGAGACACAGAGAGAGAGACAGAGACAGAGAGACACAGAGAGAGACACAGAGATACAGAGAGAGGCAGAGAGAGAGACAGAGACAGAGAGAGAGACAGAGACAAAGAGAGACACAGAGAGAGAGAGAGCCAAAGAGACAGAGATACAGAGAGACAGAGAGACAGGGACAGAGAGAGAGACAGAGACAGAGAGATTGAGACAGAGAGAGACAGAGACAGAGAAAGAGACAGAAACAGAGAGACACAGAGAGAGAGATAGAGACAGAGAAACAGAGACAAGGACAGACAGACACAGAGAGACAGACACAGAGAGAGACAAAGACAGGGAGGCAGAGACAGAGATAGAGAGAGACAGAGACAGACAGACAGAAAGACAGATACACAGAGAGACAGAGACAGAGATAGAGACAGAGACAGAGACACAGAGAGACAGAGACACAGACAGAGAGACAGAGAAAGACACAGAGAGAGTCAGAGACAGACAGAGACACCGAGAGATAGAGACACACACAGAGACAGAGATGGAGACATTCAGAAAGACAGACAGAGACACACACAGAGACACAGATGGAGACAAAGAGACAGAGACACAGACATAGATACATAGAGAGAGAGAGAGAGACAGAGACAGAGACAGAGAGACAGAGACAGAGACTGAGAGAGATAGAGAGACAGGGACAGAGAGAGACAGAGACAGGGACAGAGACACAGAGAGACACAGAAACAGAAAGACAGAGAGACAGAGACAGAGACAGACAGAGACATAGAGAGACACAGAGAGACAGAGACAGACATACAGAGAGACAGAGACAGGGACAGAGACAGACACAGAGAGATAGAGATAGAGAGAGACAGAGACAGACACAGAGAGACAGAGATAGAGAGAGACAGAGAGAGACAGAGACACACACAGAGACAGAGATGGAGATATACAGAGAGACAGAGACACAGAGAGACAGAGACAGAGAAACAGAGACAGAAAGAAAGAGACAGAGATACAGAGACAGAGATACAGAGAGAGGCAGAGACAGGGACAGAGACAGAGAAAGACAGAGACAGAGAGAGACAGGGACAGAGACATAGACAGAGATACTGAGAGACAGAGACAGAGACACAGAGAGACAGAGACAGACACATAGTCAGAGAGACAGAGTCAGAGAGAAAGAGACAGAGAGACAGACACAGAGAGAGACAGAGACAGAGAGGCATAGATAGAGATAGAGAGAGACAAAGACATTGACACAGAGAGACAGAGATAGAGACAGACTGAGACCGAAAGAGACAGAGAGATACAGAGACAAATACAGAGACAGGGATGGAGACCGACAGAGAGACAGAGACAGAGAGAGACACACACAGAGAGAGACAGAGACAGAGAGACAGAGACAGAGATACAGAGAGAGACAGAGAGAGACACAGAGAGAGACAGACAGAGCCAAAGAGACAGATACAGAGAGAGACAGAGACAGGGACAGAGAGACAGAGACAGAGACAGAGAGACTGAGACAGAGCTATATAAAGACAGAGAAAGAGACAGAGACAGAGAGACACACAGAGAGAGATAGAGACAGAGAAACAGAGACAAGGACAGACAGACACAGAGACAGATACAGAGAGAGACAGAGAGAGCATGGTTGGAGGTGTGAGCATGCAGGGAGGTGTGATCATGCAGGGAGGTGTGAGCGTGCTTGTAGGTGTGAGTGTGGTAGGAGGTGTGAGCCTGCAGGGAAGTGTGAGGAACATGCAGGGAACTGTGAGGAGCATGCAGGGAGGTGTGAGTGTGCAGGGAAGTGTGAGCATGGTAGGAGGTATGTGCATGTGCGTGGTAAGAGGTGTGATCCTGGTATGAGTTGTGAGCGTGCAGGTAGGTGTGAGTGTGGTAAAAGGTGAGTGTGGTAGGAGGTGTGGGCGTGCAGGGAGGTGTGAGTGTGCAAGGAGGTGTGAGTGTGCAGGTAGGTGTGAGCATGCAGGTAGGTGTGAACGGTCCAGGAGTTATCATTTACCTCACCTTAAGGAAAGAATCAGCTATTCCACCCATAGCTATTGGACCCAATCCTGTCCTCACCCCTCCCGCACAGATAGAACCCAAGAAAAATGATTTTCCCGCACGGACAGAGCCTAAGGAAAATGTCCCTGCCTCCCCGACTCCTTCCTTTGCTGATAAGCCTCTTTCCTCCTTGATTGAAGATCATACCTTTTTAGCCCTGAATCATACACACCCTGAACTTACTGAGTCCTGTTGGCTTTGGTATGATTCTGCCCCACCCTTTTATGAAGGCATTGCTGTCACTGAGGAAATCTTCTACTCTTCTGACCATTCTAAATGCAGATGGTCACAACAGGCTGAGGCTAGATTGACGTTGACTTCTGTTTCTGGCCTTGAGTTATGCATAGGCAATAGTATTCTTCAGAAACACAGACATCTTTGTAATGTAACCATTATACCATCAAACCCCTTTCCCAATTATATCCTCCCAGGCAACAACAGCTGGTGGACTTGCAGTGATGGCCTTATTCCCTGTATACACACCCCACCCCTCAAAAGCAATCTTACTACCATCTGTGTCCTTGTCTAATTAATTCCCTGCCTGACTTATTATTCTGGGGAAGATTTTGCTCAGTTTTGGGACCCCATTAATGACCATGCATTGCTTAGAACAAAAAGAGAGGCCATAACAGCTATTACACTAACTGTCCTCCTTGGCCTCGGAGCTGTGGGTTCTGGGATGGGTATAACCTCTCTCGTTCTCTCCAACAAGCATTACTCTGACCTTTGCTGTACAATTGGCAAGGATGTTGAGAGACTGGAGATTGGCATCACCAACTTGGAGAAATCCCTCGTCTCACTGTCTGAAGTTGTCCTACAAAATAGAAGAGGGCTAGACTTGCTTTTCCTTCAGCAAGGGGGACGCTGTGCTTCACTGAAGGAAGAGTGCTGCTTTTACGCAGATTATACTGGGATTGTAAGGGACAGCATGGATAAGGTTAGGGAAGACCTAGAAGAGAGAAAGAGACAGAGAGAACAAGAGGAGAGTTGGCTTTATAATTGGTTTTCAACCTTTCCCTGGCTTACCACCTTCCTTCCTTCAATTTTGGGACCCATGGTGAGTTTCCTTCTCCTCATATCTTTCGACCCATGGGCCATTAAAAGACTTACTAGCTTTGTAAAACAGCAAATTGACTCCTTGGCATCTAAACCTACACAAGTTCATTATCACCGACTTGATTTGGCTGACAGAGGCTTAGCTGAGCCCAAGGAAGACTGCTGACAGTCTATTACATGGGCCTTGACTACTTGCATTTGGCTCTTGTGAGAACAGCATAAAACTCAGATAAATGCTTGCCTGATGTAGCTTGGGTACCTGTAAGGGGTGCAAGACAAAGTACTGCAGGGGGAGGGCCCAAATGCCCACTTCTGAGCCCCCCAAGAAGCAAACCTGATTGCATAGAGGTTGGTGTCTGATTTCCCCTAACCACAACCTGGTGGGGATGCCCTCAGGTGTTGATGGGGTCTTCCTCTCCTCCCCAGAAAGACACCTGAAAAGGCTGCAAAACGCCTTGGGAGGATCAGGTCACTACTTCCCCCCTCTGGTTAATGCCCACCGTCTGCAAAAGACCTCATGTTCAAAATCTACCTGCTAGCCTCTTAAACTGTTTAAGAAGGCTAGAAGATGCCAGGAGCCAAAGCTATTTACTGAAGCCAAAGCCAATTAGTGAGCCAAAGCCATTTAGTGGAACCAATGCCATTTAGTAGAAAAGTTACCAACAGCTGCACTAGGACCCTAGGTCATGGGTGATAGATTTATGTAAGAACACCTGCTCATTAGTCTTGGAGCATCCTTGAGATATATTAAGGAGACATTCTTGAGGTATCTTGCAGGAGGTATCTCAAACCATAAAGCACTCTTGCTATCTTCTGCAGCAGTAAATTAGCCTTCCCTCATTCCTGCCTTCTCCCTACATAGTTGTGTAAAATTTTCAAATAAACAAGGCTTTGATCAGACAAACAGGCTTAGCCTCATTCTTTGTGTTTCTTTGTCTTACTTCATTCTTTCCACCCCCACCCTCCCTTTAGGAAGCTGTTGAAGTCCCACAGTTCAGGACACTAAAGAGAAAGATTATTATCATATGTAAACCAATCATCATCTTCATTGTTATATAGTTAAAAATTACATTCTCATGCCCTTTAAAAATTCTTATTACAAATGATTTTAACCATTGTATTTCCAAATTTGAAGCAACCATATATCTATTATTAGTAAAATGGTTTTTAAAAAAGCACCATAGTTGATACACATATACGTCCTTACACAAGTAACTCTTATGTCTGAACCTCAAATACTATGCAACAATATGAAATATTAAGCTAATCTTCAGTTATATTTATTAGAAAAAGTAAAATATGCTGAATATTCAATATATTCCTGAATACATATCTTAAAAACAAAATGAGCAAAGAAACCAAACAAGACAACAAAAAAAGAAGAATTGGAAAATACTATAGTGCCATTAAAACAGTGCTCAAAATGGGATGTCAGATGGTGTATCTATTGAAGAATAATATAAAGGATCCTTATAGTAGCGGGAATGTCTTACTGTTCACTGTATCATATTATATAGCTATCATATATATGTAAATGCTATTGTAAATATGTAAATTTAATAAAACACTTTTAGTGCAAAAATTGTTCAAAAGAACTTGTTAAATTTAAAAGTGTTAAGGAAATAAAATACATGTGTGACTTTGTCATTTATGGCCTGAGCCTTGGAATGTTGACATCACAGTGGTTTCTCCCCCGACTACTACAGAATGTTTACACTTCAGTGGTTTGTCTACAAACTGCTGAAGCCATTTTTGGTTAGTACCAGGAAAGAAAAGGATAATTTTGTGCCCAGTGAAAGTTCTCTATTCCAGGCTCAACTGTAAAGGTATTTAAAATGACTATTATGATTCCCATGGTAGACTAATGGTTTCAGGAAATGTTCTGTCTTTATTTCTCTAGAACATGTGAACTAATTCTTAGTAGTTGCTTCATGAAAAGTTACTTCTGATAACAACAGTCAATACCATTTTCCCCAAGAAACAAAGTTATCATGTCAGAGAGGTATGCTCTGAACTGTTTAAGAGAATGATATGTGTGTATCTTCAAAACTATCTGCCCAGGTTATGAGAGATTAATTTCTGTTTCATCTAGTTGTTTTACCCAGTATGCCAACAAAGATTTCCCGGAAACTGCTCAGATTTTAGGCCAAACCCCAATAGCTTTCTGGTTTCAAACATATATTTCTCAATATGAAGCATTGATTCAGCTAAATAAGGTACGCAGTTGGTCACTTTCAGAACATTTCATCACTAAAAAAAAAAAAAAAAAAAAACACCTTCTCTACAATATATTAGCAACTGAACAGAATGGTTTATAATGGTTCATATTAGCTTTTTGTAAGTCTTCTGTTGTGACCCGTAGCTGTCAGGACTCACTTGCAGCCTTGAATCTCATTTCTAACATCCATAAATCATGACCCACACTGAATTGTCCTCACTTACTCATCCATGAGACCTGACCCCACTTGACTAGTGTGTCTGAATGACTACGCTACTGCATAGTGGTGACCACATCCAGAGTATTCTCACAGTCTGTGAAAGGAGATGTACAAGAAGACCCTCACTGTGGTCTAGAGTGAAGGAGATGACCATATGTGGGAGTTATTTTATTGTTAGGGGTCCAGGTCCAGGCAGACTCAGACAGACTGCCACATTTTCCTGAGTTAAGTTTTGATAAATGACAAAGTATCTGTCATGGGTAGACAAAGACATTCTGCAAAGATCTGTGGTTGATACAACTTTGGCTTTATTTCAGGTATTCTTGGATGAGGACAGCCTTGGTGAAAAGGCATTTCACATCAATAAATTTGGTTGAATTTTTGATAGAAAGGAAGAGCTTTTGGTCTCACATGGCACAGTTGTTTATTGATTGCTGCACAGAATATGAACTCAAAGGAGGTAAAAATAGGCTGTGAATAAACTTTTACAAACAGTCAAGTTGGAGAGGATACCAAAGTCCAGATGAAACAGAGCTGAGCCATCTACTGGTTGGAGCTCTGCCCCACCCATCTTCCCATTATATAACATTGCAGGCTGTGCTCACTGCAGCACAGTTGGGCAGAAGGGAAGCCCTGCAAAGGGTAGCATGCACAGCAGGAGGGAGAACACATAGGAGTAATTTGCTGACAGACAAGCAAAGATGGATCTGATTTCAGTTTTCTCCCTGGAAATCTGGGTCCTCCTGGCAATCAGTCTCATGCTCCTCTACTGGTGAGTAACCTCCAAAGTTCCTCCCCAGACCATGTTCTAGTGATTGGGGTAATACTCAGACCTATTGTCTGGAAGGTCACAACTGGTTTTGGAAGCTGGGGCTGGAAAGACAATGACTCAGTGACTAAGAGTACTTGCTGCTGTTTTAAAGGACCCCGGTCTGAACATTAACAAGGAGCTGGCTGTCACCAGTAACTGTAGTTCCAGGGTATCCAACACCCTCCACAGGCACTAGAATAAAAATTTAAAAAGTAATAGCAAAATTTGAAATGAACTCTTGTATAAACATTATAAAATTTTGTGTTTTTATTCATTTTGGTTAGGGGCATCACTATCACTGTGTGTGTGTGTGTGTGTGTACATGTGTAGTTCAGAGGACAACTTTGCAGACTCAGTTCCCTCATGTTGTGTGCATCCTGGAGATCCAACTCAGATTATCAGTACTGGCAGCCAGTGTCTCTCCCTGTGGTGTCATCTTGAAGGTCCCAAATGAAATTACAACGGAATTAATTTTGCATTTTGATTTTTTGGTGGTATGGGGAATCAAGCCAGAGCCTATATCTAGTAGGCAATACCTTTACTACTGAACAATAGCTCCAGTGATACTAAATCTCAAAGTTCATACTGATGTTATGCAGATATTCTGGGTACCTCTACCCCCACCTTTATCTTTCTTCTATTTCCTCTTGGTGAGGTTTACTGATAAGGTTTACACCTGATACGGTCTGATTGATTTTTGTGTTAACCCTAGATCCACCAGAACTCAGTAGGCACAGAAATGAACAGTGTGATGCCATGCACACAGGTTCCTTCACCATTCCCTAAACTCTCTGGAAACTGGAGGGGCAGCCATGTTGTTGATTTGTTTTATTGTTTTGGTTATGGTCATGTTTCTCTTGTGTGTGGTCACAAGGCTCTCTCTTTCTCCTTATAGGTTTGGGACTTGTACACATGGAGTTTTTAAGAAACAGGGAATTCCTGGGCCCACACCTCTGCCCTTTTTAGGAACTGTACTGAATTACTACAAGGTGGGTATTGATTGAGCTTTTCATATGGTTTCTCTTGATTGCCAATTATGGTTCATTCTAATAAGTGCTCTTTGAGAGAAAACTGAGACTTCAGGCCTTCATACTGTGTGTTCTCATAGTTCTAGAGAATTTCTGTTTGTCTCCTAGGGCTCTATTGCAAAATTAACAATGTGAGTGTGTGTGTGTGTGTGTGTGTGAGAGAGAGAGAGAGAGAGAGAGAGAGAGAGAGAGAGAGAGAGAGAGAGAGAATAGTTATTATACTGTGGATTTCATATAGGCATCTTAGTCCTGGGGACAGAACTCAGGTTATCAGGCTTGGTGTCAAGTGCTTCTCATTTGGAGCCATCTCTCTGGCCCTATTGTCAGTTTATTGAGACTCAAATTCACAGTAAGTGAAGTGTTTAGACTTAGATTTTTCAACAAACCTACTTTATTTAAGGTTCTTCAACACTTCTGGCTCTCTTCCACCCACTGACCAGAGGTAGGGCAGAAAAGAAGGTTATTAGTAATAAGGGGTTGTAGACATTTTAGAAGTATTTACTTGGAGCAAGTCCACTCTTCATTGACCTGAAACCAGCAGTCCAGTCCAAAGACCAACACCAAACTACAACACAGATCAGCATGATTCAGAAGATCATAGCAAGTCAGTGAGAGCTGCAAGCCTCATTTGGATTTCCCCAGGAAGTTCTCTGGAATGTTTGTCTCTGGGAAGTCAAGTGTTGAAGACAGAAGACTAGCAAAGTGATGTAGATACAAAGAATCTTATTTCGCTGTCTGTGGGATTTTATATATATCCTCTCCTCAGAGTTCACACACAGGTGTTTTCAGGTGGACAGTCATGCCCCTTGCATGAGACAGCTTGTAGCAAGACATCATATGCCCTCTCACAAGACAGCCTGTAGCAAAACATCACATGACACATCTAAATTTTAAAAAAAACCCTGAAACTTCTACATCAGAAGTGCCAAGATCTCCAACTCATTCAGTCTTGATATTCTGACTTTGTGAACAATCAAAGAAGAGTTTGTTTCTTACCCAGTGTAGATTCTGAGAAGGTACTGTTGCACTTATTTGGAAAAAATCTTGAGAGGGTTTCCAACTTCTAGGACACTGAAGTATGCACTAGATTTAAAATCTCCTCTTTGTACCAGGGCTATGTTCAACATTTTTTTCTTTTGGTTGACTATTTCAGAAGCATCCACTTATAACAGGCCAATATACACAATTTTGGGGGACTTTTCATATACTGGAGTTTTCTGCATAGTCATTGAACCTCTGAACTTATTTCTATGGTTCTAGCCCCAGCATTTACTATTCATGGCATGCTTGGGATCTTCTTGAGAACCAAAGTAACTAGAGTATTTTGCTTCACTATGGGTTCTGGGTAATGATTGCTTCATATAGTAAGATTCTGTGTTTGGATGTGTGCAGGTTTGTGCATGTGAGTGTAGTACTTACAGGAGACAGAAAAGGGGGCGGTGTTCCCTGGAGCCAGAGTTAGAGCTGCATGTAAGAATCTGGAAATCAGTACTGGGAACACAGACCCTCTTTTAACTGCTGAGCCATATCTCCAGCTTCCAATGACAAAATTTTAGCTTCTGTTTTGTTTTTGCAGTCCTGAGAATGATATCCAGGATCTTAAGTATGCTAGGCAACATGCTCTGCCTCTGAAATATAACTACAGCTGCTTCTCTTTCTTTTTTTAAAAATTTTTTTTATTAATTACACTTTATTCATTTTTTATCCCCCCATAGGCCCCTACCTCCTCCCCTCCTGATCCCACCCTCCCTCCTCTTTCTGCATGCATGTCACTCCCCAAGTCCACTGATAGGTAAGGTTCTCCTCTCCTTTCTGATCTTAGTCTGTCAGTTCACATCAAAAGTGGCTGCATTGTCCTCTACTGTGGCCTGGTAAGGCTGCTCCCCCCCAGGGGGAGGTGATCAAAGAGCAGGCCAGTCAGATTATGTCAGAGGGCAGTCCCTCTTCCCATTACTATGTAACCCACTTGGACACTGAACTGCCATGGGCTACATCTGTGCAGGGGTTCTAGGTTATCTCCATGAATAATCCTTGGTTGGAGTATGAGTCTCTGGGAAGTTCCCTGTGTTCAAATTTTCTTGCTTCTCTTTCTTTAACAGCAGAATCCTATGCATGAGTCTGAGTTGCGAATATCTGAGACAGGATGATGGCTGTCAGTCACCTCAAATACTTAACTATAAAGTGAAATCTTTTTCTCCTATTCCTTTTAAAGATTCATTAAAGGCAAAACCACTAGAGAAAGAATGATTAAACAAAATTACTGGGAAATGAATGAAAATTCAATGTTCCATGCAGACTTTTATTAATTTTTAATTTATTTTTAATAATTGCAGTTTATTCACTTTATATCCCAGCTGTAGCCCCCTCTCCCATTTCCTCCCAATCCCACCCTCCCTCCCTCTTTTCTCCTATGCCCCTCTCCCAGTCCAATGATAGGGGAGGTCCTCCTCCCCTTCCATCTGACCCTATTCTATCAGGTCTCATCAGGACTGGCTTCATTGTCTTCTTCTGTGGCCTCATAAGCTGCCTCCCCCTCAGGAGAAGGTGATCAAAGAGCCAGCCCATGAGTTCATGTCAGAGACACTCTCTCTTCTTATTACTGGGGAACCCTCTAGGACACTGAGCTGGCATGGGCTACATCTGCACAGGGGTTCTAGGTTATGTCCATGCATGGTCCTTGTTTGGAGTACCAGTCTCACAAAAGACCCCACATTTTTTGGTTCTGTTGCTCTCCTTGTGGAGCTCCTGGCCCCTCCATGTCTTTGTATCTCCCCCTTCTTTCCTAAGATTCCCTGAACTCTGCCCAAAATTTGGCTATGATTCTCAGCATATGCTTTGATATCCTGCTGGGTAGAGTATCTCAGAGGCCCTCTCTGGTAGGCTCCTGTCATATTCCCTGTTTCCCGTCTTCTGATGTCTGTCCCAGTTGCCTTTCTGAATGAAGATTGAGCATCATATCCAGGGTCATCCTCCTTGATTAGCTTCCGTAGTTGTACAGACTTTAGTATGATTATCCTACATTATATGTGTAATATGCACTTATAAGTGAGTATATACCATGTAGACTTTAATTCTAGGTGGATAATTTGTGACTTACCTGCTCCATGGTCATTGTTCCAGATAGATGTTCCTGAACTCACATCAAAAGGACATGTGGCAACAGCTTGTGTTGCTGTTGGCTCAGGTTTCTTCTTAACGTTCTATGCTTATCTTGTACATTCTTTAAACAATTTCATTATCATTTTCATCATCATCACCATCAAATTTATGTCCATGTGTGTGTTGTATGTATCTTGTGTCTGTGTATGTGATTGTGTCTATGAGTGTGCATGCAGAGGCCACAGAAAGATGTGCTGCTCTATCACTCTTTATTTTCCCACTGAGACATCTTGCTGGTGATACTTCAATCATCTCTGAAGAAGAACTTTTCTCTGTCAGAGACAATAAACCTGATTTCATGGGATTTGAGGTTTTTGTGCTCTGGCTGCACAAGAGTCAGGGCATATAGGACAATAATGGATTTCATACTGTTTGTCTTTCCAGGGTATATGGAAATATGATGCGGAATGCTATAAAAAGTATGGAAAAATATGGGGGTGAGTATTCTGGAAAGTTCCATCAAGTCAACTCTTTTTAGGAGAAGGTGCCCTACTTGTGCAAGGACAATACCAGCCTAGAACTGTAGTAATGGACATCTCTTTTGTGAAGGTGCTTTCACATGTCATTAAATGTCACTGCTCATAATTCTAATTAACTTGAGAACATTGCACACTGTTTTTCTTTAACAGGTTTTGCTGTTTTATCCAATGTCCTAACCTCTTCTGAAACTTCCTTTTCATTACATGAAATACATTCAGCGCTCTGAAAATTTGTAATACTATCTCCTTGCCACATCCACTCACTTCTCTTTAGAAGCCCACACTTTCACTTTATTGTTGACTTTACATGTGCAGAAGTTTTATTTTTTTTAATGCTAGAGCATAAATCATTTGCCAAGGCCTTATCTGTGTCATCCCATTATTGCTTTCAAAAAACATGTTAGAGACTTTGTTGTGATATTTTACTTCAAACCAAGGGGGACATATGCCATCAGGCACATATGTAGGTCAGATGACAATTGTGGAAGTAATTTTTGTACCTTCAGATGATTTAACTCAGTCCATCTGACGTGGTACAACTGCTTTTTATCTGTTGACCAATCTCATCAGCACCAGCTAGGATTTTTATGACTGTACATCATTGTGTCCTGTTGAATTAAATCGACTTTGGAGAGACAATGTATTTAAAACCACACCTTTCTTTCTCGAATCTCTGGCATTAATGGTTCTTTCTACAAAGCAGCAAAGCGAGTAGCAGCAGTCGTTTTCTGTCATTGATGCTGGAAGTTTAGTGAGAACCTTGGAGCAAATGTCATCAAGCTGTGAGACATAAACCTGTGGGAAGAGGCTCTGGCTCTACCTGCCTCTTCATCTCTTCTTATCCATTCTTTGGAACCACAGGTCTGAACATAGGGCTCTACTAAGTTGATATAGCCCATAAAGACCATATCATTCAATGCAAACTGCAGGCTTTGCTGTCTGTCCAATGGCCCTGTATGAACTTCTCCTTGCAATATTATTGCTTGTTGGCAATTGATAGTGATTTTTCATTTTTCTCTGACCTAATAACTTATCTATCATCTATCTATCTATCTATCTATCTATCTATCTATCTATCTAACAGTGTCTGTTGGGGACTAGTCATGTGTTATGTATTCAAATGCTATTTCAGTGCCTTGAGATCTGGTTACTGCCCCGCTATGGACATTGTTATAATGTTTAACTATCTCCTGTAACCATGGGATGTTAAGGAATATTCTTCAATTATCTATTACTGGATGATTAGTATGCCTATACCCAGGCAGGGAAGAAAGAGGTAGATGGGCTAAGGTTCTTGGGCTTCGGGCACAGAAGTATGTTGGGTAGAAAGACAGGTACTGGAAGAGGTAGAGGAAGAAAGCAGAGAGCTATCATGGCTTAGCTTTAAAGAAGCACATGTTGGTATGGATGGAAGAAATGATATAAATGAGAGAATATGCAAGTGTTTATGGAATCATGGGTGGAAGGCAGCCTGGGTTGAGGCTTGGAAGTAAAGGTTGTTTAGAAGGTTACTATCTACTTTGCCCCAGGTGATATAAGGCTATTCTAAAATCTATCAGTTGTCTGTGTCTTTTATTGACAGTGATAGTGGGTTAATAAATATTTTTAGACTAACCACAACAAAGATCTCTTTATGTAGCCCTGGCTATCCTGAAACTCACTATGTAGACTAGGCTTTCCTTGAGTTTGGAGATCAGTCAGAGTCACCCTTCTAAGTGCTGAGATTAGAGACATGTGCCACCATGCCTGGACCTACTATGGTTTTTTATAGCAAACATTTTGCTTATTTTAAAAATTAGTTTTTGTGTGTGTGTGTGTGCATACCAGTGAATTTAATTGGACTTACAGAATCATGAGTGAGTGAGAGGTTATTTACATGACCATGAGCAACTCACCAATGGTCCATCACTGAAGATGATACCTTGTCTTCCCTCAGCAACTATTTTCTTTTCGATGTTTTTTATTATACTGATTTATTCGTCAGTGTGACACATGTGTTCTGTGGTATACACATAAAGGTCAAATGGCAACTGTGACAGTCAGTTCCCTCATTCCTGCATGTAAATTCCAGCGACTGAATGGACCTCATCAGGGGCCTGTATCACTGGGCCATTGTGCTTTCCCTCCAGGAACTAGCTGTGTGTCAATACTCAGGCAGTGTCAGGACCTTAAACTTCCTGCTAGAATGAAGACTGTAAAATCATCCACAGGCCTTGTGGAGTAACCCCAGCTTCAGTGAGTTCAAGAATATAGAAGTCAGCATTTGGCTGCTCTCCTCTCTACTTCCTCACTCTCATGTTCTTTCTGCCTTGTCTTCCAAACATTATATGAGCCTTGGAGAATTTGATGTAGGTGCGTCATTAAATTTTTCATTTATTTATTTTAATTAATTAACTAATTTCTTCTTTTTACATCCCAATTGTAGCCTTTCCCTTCCCTACTCCTGATCCCACTCTCCCTCCTTTCCCCACCCCATTCCCCTACCCTACTCTTCAGTAAAGGAGTGCCCCCTACCAACCCTCGCCAGCACATCAAGTTTCATAAGGACTGAGCTCATTCTCTTCCCCTGTGGCCTGTTGAGACAGCCCCACCAAACAGAAGTGATCAAAAAGCAGGCAATATAATCCATAGACAGGAATTACTCCCTTACTAGGAAACCCACGTGATGCCTTCGCTATATTTGTATAGGGTGCCTAGTTATGCATGGTCTTTCATTGGTGCTTCAGTCTCCACAGATGCTCTGGGCTCTGTTTAGCTGGCTCTCTTGGTCTTCTTGTGGAGTTCCTGTCCTCTCCAGATACTTCTATCTCTGCACACACACACCCCACTTTTCCACAAGACTCCCTGTGCCTTACCCAGGGCTTGGCTGTGAGTCTTAGCATCTGTTTCTATCTGCTGCTGGGTGGAGACTCTCAGAGACAGCTATGCTGGGCACTTATTTGTGATCACAGCAGAGTATCATTGATAGTTCCAGGCATTGGTTGTAGATTCCCTCAATCTCTGCTCTATCTTTATCCTTGCACATCTTGTAGGTAGAGTAAATTTGGAGTCAAAGTTTTTGTGGGTTACATGGTGTTCCCCTTTCTACAAGGGGTCCTATCTAGTAAGAGGATGTCCTCTTCAGTCTCCATAACCCCTGCTACTAGGTGTCTCAGCCAGATCATCCCCATATCCTCCCAGAAGCCACTAGGTTGTCATAGGTCTCCTGCTTGTCAAAGAGATGTCCCCACTCTGTTTATTTTCTCTCTGTCCTCCTGCTTCTGCTCTCCCAAGGTCTGATCTTTGCTTTCATTTCTCTCTATGCTCCCTCTCCTATCTTGTTCCTTTTCTTTAACCACTTCTGATATCTCTTCTATTTCCTTCTGAGTGTGATTTAAGCACCCTTCTTTGGGTCCTCCCTGTTACTTATCTCCTTTGGGTCTGTGAATTGTGGTATGGTTATGCTGTACTATATGGCTAATATCCACTTATAATTGAGTACACACCATGAGTGTCTTTCTGCTTCTCAGTTACTTCACTCAGGGTGACCTTTTCTAGTTCTACATTTTGCCTGCAAATTCCATAATACCCTTGTTTTTAATAGCCAAACAGTATTCTTTTTTTTTTTATGAAGTTGGACCTTTGTAATATCCAGTTATAACAGGAAGAATGAATTATAAGCATAGTTTCAAAGATATTTATTTTTTTTTCCAAGAAGAATCTTTATTTAAAGTAAATAATCTTTACTTTATTTTATTTAAAGTACTTTACTTTATTTAAAGTAAAAAATTTGAATTTTCGCTATGAGATTAGTATTGAGTAAATGTTTTTTTAAAAATGGCCGTTTGCATTATTATAACAATATGATCTTCAGGGACCTCTCAAGCATATAGATTTTCATTTAATCTATATTAAATACAAATTTGGAGGTTTAGGGATAAGCAGTGAGAAGAGCATGTCTGATTGCATGCGGGTTGATGCCCCAGGTCCCGCCTCTGAGAAAAAGGTATCGGACGGGTCCGACGCTCTTTGGGTGGATGACACCTAAATGAACATCTGTACAAAGTCCCAATTTATTTCTAATATCAGAGATCAGACCTCTACTCTTGCCTGATGCGTCTAAAACAAAAAGGGGGAACTGTAGAGAGCTGCAGAATGCTATGCCTTAAAGATGGAGCTGGTTTCCGCCTTCCACCTTCCCGATGGTGAGTGCTCTCTGTCAGGAACAACTCCACATTTGGCTAAGGCCGAGGATCTGGCTTGCTTCCATGTATGTGGACCTATCTGCATTGCCCCCGTGGCACGCCTGGGTTGGCTACCCAGAGGCTATTTAAGCTGTGGGCTGGCTTTCCCCGGGGTCCGAGGATTGTTCAATGTTCCTGAATAAACTGCATTGAAAAAAAAAATATATTAAAGTAAAAAAAAAAAAAAAAAAAAACTTCTGTATAGATACAAAAATGGATATATGTGACCCCCAATCATAAATGTTTAAATTAATAGAAGCCAAACAGTATTCTATTGTGTAAATGTACCACAGTTTCTTTATCCATTCTTCACTTGAGAGATATCTGGGTTGTCTCCAGATACTGGCTATTAAGAATAAATCGGCTATGATCATAGTTGAACAGATGTCCTGATTGAATGGTAGAGCATGTTTTGGGTATCTACCTAGGAGTGGTATACCTGGATCTTGAGATAGAGCTATTCATGATTTTTTGAGGAACCTCCAGATTACTTTCCAAAATGAATGTACAAGTTTACACTCCCACCACCAATGGAGGAATATTAATATTAATATTATTTCAATATCAATATATTATCAATTATTTCTTAATAATTAACAACATATTAATAAATAAATAATTATTAGCATTATTTAGTCATTAATAACTATATTTATTGACACATCATTAATGGCTAATAAAATAAATAATTAATTAGCAATAAAATATTGATGAGAGTTATTAATAAAAATAAATAATTATTAATAAAATGTTAATATGCATTACTATAAATATATATTCATATATATCTATATAATATAAATATATGTTATCAATAAATAATAAAATAAATATTTTTTAAAAATTAATAAAAAGGTATTAATAAAAATAAATAATTATAAAAAATAAAAAATAAATAGTTATTAATAAAATGTTAATATGCATTAATATAAATATATATTTATATTTAAATATATGCTATCGATAAATATATGTTATCGATAAATATATGTTATCAATAAATAATAAAATAAAAAATTAATTATTAATAAAATTGCCAAGGAAAATAAATAATCATTAATAAAAATAAACAATTATTTATTAATAACTATGGTTATTAATAGTACATATTAATAAATAATTAATTATTTATTACAAATTTGTTAATATTAATTTAATAGTAATTTTTATTTTAAATTATTATTAATTAATGTTTTATATTTAAACATATCTTTTTATTACTATTAATTATACATGTGCATATGTGTCTCTGCACATGAGTACAAATGAACTTGGAGGCCATAAACACTGGATTTTCCTGGAGCTCTAGTTATAGGGGGTTGTGAGCTACCCAATATGAGTGTTAGGAACCAAATTAAGATCCTCTACAAGGGAAGTGTGTGCTTTTAACTGTGGTACCTTCTCTCCAGCTCCTCACAGTATTTTATCTATTCAAAAATCACAGAAAATGGCATAGGCAACTCTCACACATGGACATTTAGACTTATCAAATTCCCACCTCTTTTTTCTAGTTATGTCTTTCAGAATTGTTTTGTCTTTAAGTGACTCACTGTGTCTTGAATGACATTTTACAAAGACTTCATTGTGTCCCAGGTCAGAATCTGGGAATTGCCCTGGGAACTCCTGTGACAGTGTGTTGTATAACCAGAGTGAGGGTCATGCTCCATTAAAATCAAAGTCTGTGTGTAGCTCTCACTTCAGAGCCTGACTTTGGGTTAATCAGCTGTTTTCCTTGCATAGGCTGTTTGAAGGTCCAACACCTCTATTTGCCATCACAGACACAGAGATGATCCGGAATGTGCTAGTGAAAGAATGCTATTCTGCCTTCACAAACCGGCGGGTACGTAACTTCTTTTTTTAATTAAAAAAAATTTAAATGATCATTTTTGTTATTTTATTTATGGTTATTTTGTTATTTTATTTATTTATGGGTATATGTTAATGTTAATTTTATAAAGCTGTATTTGTTACTCTTAGTTTCTCTCTAAATATAGACATCACACAAATAATTCACTCTTTTATATTTGTTTAGTAATAAGCTTCACAATGCAATAGCTAAGAAGTTATTAATTTATTTCTAACCCTCTAAGCTAATTTGGCTTCCTCCCAGTGTACATCACAGATGTACTTGCATTTAGCTTTTCTTGTTCCGGCTTTTTCTATTCATGTCTCTTCAACCTACTCTGTGACTGCATCCCCTACTTCCTTTTCTAAATCCTCCTTCCCTGGCTAGTAGAAGTCTTGCCCCGTTTTCTCCCATGCTCAGCAATGAGCTGTAAGCTTCTTCCTTGACATATCAGAAGACCATTGGGAGCAGTGTTTATATAGCACTGAGACAGGAGATTCTCAGAACAAGGATGGCAACCAGATATGGGGGAGTACAGAAGTCAGTATTTGAATTACACAACAACCTTATGCCTACAGTTACATATGTATGGATATGTGAGCGAATGCCATGTGTGTAGGTTCCTGTGGAGGCCAGCAGAAGGTATGACATACTCTGGAGCTGGTGTTGCAGACAGTTGTGAGTTGCCTGACAGGGGTGCTGGGAACCAAATCTGTATCCTCCAGAAGAACAGGAAGCACCCTTAACTGTTGAGTCATCTCCACAACCTCCCCTTTTCATAATTTAAACCTTTATATTTTACTTACTTAAAAATGAAATAAATACAGATTCAAGTGGCTTCCATAATAATGTACAAGCAGGGTCTAGGTATTAGTATTGCTAATAGGAATGTGTTGAGTAAGTTTAAATATACTATGGCATTGTAATCTAGTTGTAGGTGGACACTTGTCATCTAGAGTAATTTACATTTCCCATTTACAAGTCCTTTTTTATGTCTGTATGGTATTGATTTTTGTGGTGTCAAACATTCAGAATACAGAGAACCTCCTTGACCACACAGCTCCCTCTAGAGCCCATTAGCTGTTGTGTACAGCCTGTCTTCTCTTTGCCTTTTTTTATCCATTTTCCTTCTCATGGACTGTGCTCTTAGGTGTCAAATCTCATGACTGTTTACCTATCACATGCACATAGATTTGCTCTTGAGATTTGATCTCAAATCTATGGTTTTATTTATGTTAATTTTTCTATGCAGGATACTATTTACTTCAATGTCCCCACTTCTCTTTTTTAATATAATTTTATTTATATATTTATTCATTACAATTTATTCACTTTGTATTCTTGCTGTAGCCCCATCCCTCATCTCCTCCCAGTCCCTGCACCCCCTTTCTTCTCCCCCATGCTCTTTCCCTAGTCCGCTGATAGGGGAGGACCTCCTTTCTTTCTCTCTGACCCTAGTCTATCAGGTCACACCAAGGCTCGCTGGATCATCTTCCTCCATGGATAGGTGATCAAGGAGCAGGCCATTGAGTTCACATCAGAGTCAGCCCCTGTACTCCTTTCCAGAGAACCCACTTGGAAACTGAAGCCCCAATGGGCTTCCTCTGAAGAGGGGATCTAGGCTCTTCCCATGCATGGCCTCTCTCTGAAACCATGGCTATCTAACTGTTTTATCTGGGGAAACCTGTTGGTTCTCTCCTTCCACACTGTGGGTCCTGGGTATCAAACTCAGGTTGTTGGGCTTGGCAGCAATCACCTTTACCTTTTGAGATAGCTTATTGGACCTCATTTAGTCTTTGGTCATTTGGTGAAGTTCGCTGAAGGCCTTGTTTGCAGCTGCCCTTCATCATGTCAAGCTGTTTTCCTTTCTTCCTTTAGTGCTGAGTACTGTAGTTTAAGGGTGTGTTGAGGACTCCACATTAGCATAAAATATAACCTGCCACAGAGGGCCTCTGAAAGCCTCTGCCTTGCAGACTGTCAAAGCAGATGCTGAGCCTGATGGCCAACCGTCGGGCAGTGTGAATGGAATTTTATGTAAGAAGTGGGAAATAGTAAGAGCTGGAGATACCAGGAACTCCACAAGGAGAGCAACAGAACAAGAAAATTTGAACACAGGGAACTTCACAGAGACTCATACTCCAACCAAGGACTATTCATGGAGATAACCTAGAACCCTGACAATGCAGCCACTTCTGATGAGAACTGATAGACTAAGATCAGAAAGAAGGAGAGGAGGACCTCCACTATCAGTAGACTTGGGGAGGGGCATGCATGCAGAAAGGGGGGGAGGGGGGCTGGGAGGGGAGGAGGGAGGGGCACATGGGGGGATACAAAATGAATAAAGTGTAATTAATAAAAGTTAAATAAAAAATTAAAAATATATATAAATATGAAAGATAGAAGAAAGGTCCTATTAGGGAAAATTTTCTTTTTGTCTCTTTATCACTGTATAAAGAATTAAGGCAAAGGGATTTCTATAGCATTATTTCTAAACAAAAACAACTGATCCATCAATCAAACCATCCAGAAGCTAGAGTGATGTTTTAGTTGCTGAAAGCTCTGAATGAGGATGGGAGCTTGGTTGTCTACATATCCAGCAGCTCACAACCAACTGTATTGCCAGCTTTACCAGATCCAAATCCTTCCTCTGTCCTCTGAATACACTACACACATGTACATGCACTCACACACACACTCACACACATACATACATACATGCATGCATAAAATAGTAAAACAAATTGTTAAAAACTCATACATCAAATCTTTTAAGTGTTACTGGCACCATCAATGGGAAAAGGGCCTGAGTGTGGATCCCCAGTATACACATAAAAGGCAGAGCAGCATGCAAGTGTGAATCCAGAACTGTGCATAGGAACAGGTAGATCCTAAGGGCTTGCTTGTCACCTTATTCCAACCAAACCAGAACCTTCAAGATTCAGTGACAGACCCTGCCTGAGAAAAGTGCTGTAGAGAATTATAGAGGAAGATCACAGACCTCTGGTCTTCACAGGACCACACATGGGCAGGTACACCAGCACTTACATGTGCACACACACACACACACACACACACACACACACACACACACACACACACACTGTTTATGTTATAAAGACAGAACTGGAGAACCTCTGTGATGCAAAGTTCACTTTCTTTCTGTGTCCAAGCCATTTGCCATCTTCACAACTCTGAGGCACATGCTCCTTATTGCTCCTATTTTTTCCCTAACATTGGACCTAATTTAAATTTATAGAGAGATTTGCGTTTAAAAGAATCCTGGGATATACAGGCTTGAAACCACAACAGGTTACCTGGTGAGCTCTGGATTTCTTATAGGCTGTGAGGAAGTGCTGAAATTTTAAACTTTTTTTTCTTTTGCATCCAACATTCAGTTCAGTCCATAGTAAACAGTATAACAGTAAGCAGTGTAACAAATTGTAATATGGTGCTATCTGCTCAGTACTTTTGCAACCATGGTGAGTTCCATACTTACACAAAACCATTTTTTTTTTTGACTGTAGAATTTTGGCCCAGTGGGGATTATGAAAAAAGCTGTCTTCTTCTCTGAGGATGACGAGTGGAAGAGAATCCGAGCCTTGCTGTCTCCCACCTTCACCAGTGGAAAACTCAAAGAGGTGACTGAAAGGACTTATGATTGAAATCTTTGTGTGACCTGACTCTCCAAACCTAACTATGGATGCTTTTGTGCTTTGTGCTCAGATGTTCCCCATTATTGAACAGTATGGAGATATTTTGGTAAAATACTTGAGAGGAGAGGCAGAGAAAGGCAAGCCTGTCCCTATTAAAGAGTAAGTGGTGGTGCATCCAAGGTGGTTCTGGGAGGTTATCTGGGAGGATAACTTCATCAGAGAGTCTTTTTCCTTGTGTATCTCACATGGCCTAGCTGCATATACTCTACCTTTAGATACTATACATAGATTACATGTATGTGTATATTATATGTATCTAATATATATATTAGATAAATACACAGTTTGAAAAGAAGAATCATGATGGTCTGAAAGCCACAAGGGTAGATGGTGGGCAGGATGGGAAGGCACTTGGTCAATACTGAGGTGGCTTTGTTTCTCTTGTCCCAAAACTATGAACCATTTCAGGCTTCATGCTGCTTGTCTTAAATTCCCATGTCTCTGCCTCCTCAGAGTGTTTGGGGCCTACAACATGGATGTGGTCACCAGCACATCATTTGGAGTGAACGTTGATTCCCTCAACAACCCAAATGATCCTTTTGTGGAGAAAGCCAAGAATCTCTTAAGATTTGATTTTTTTGATCCATTGTTCTTGTCAGTAGGTATGTAGAAAGTTCTGTCTTTTGCTCCATTAGTCTTGTCTGTGGCTGCATTTGTCACTTCTGCCTTTCTCTTTCACACTTCCCCAAAAACTAGCTTCTCTACTGGAATGTAGTTTAGTTGCCATGTAATTAGTTTTCTTAAAGGCACAGTTCAATGTTTTTAGTGCATTCAAAGACATGTAGCCCATTATGTTTGTTTTATAACTTTATTTTATCTTGAGACAGGGTCTTACTGTGTATCTCTAGCTGGCCTGGAAATTGCTGTGTAGACCAGACTGGCTTTGAACTCATAGTGATCTTCCTGCTTCTACCTCCTGAGGACTATAGTGTGCACCAGAATTCCTGGCTTTGTTTTAGAATCATTTTATTTATTCTTTGACTGTGTCATATAGGAATACAACATATCCTGATTAGACCCACCCATAACTCTTCCCTCCCACTTTCCTCAGACACACCAACATGCTTTCCTCCTTATTTCATGTCCCTTTCTGTGTTTTGGTAACCAAGTGCACTCAGTCACAGCCTGCTAGGATGGGACAGTATTATTGGCCTCATCTTATGCAGGTGTTCAGTCCATGAGTGGACCATGCCATGCCTGGGATATGGCACTGCAGATGCCCCATTGCTGGCTCTTTCTTTCCACACCTTCTTTCAGGATGTTCCTTGAGCCTTGAAGGGTGGGGTGTTGATACAGTTACTCCATTTGGGGGTGAGCACTCAGCAGTCACTGATTCTGTGTACTTTGATCACTTGGAAATCTGCATTGACTGAAGGACCACATGGCTCCTTGCCAATGAGGACTGTATAGTACATTGTTCTAGCTGTGTTGGCTCTTTTGACCATCATTCTTCACCTAGACCTAAGCCACATCGACCTAAGCAACACCTGTTCACTTTCTGTATATTTACATATCCTTGGCACTTCACGTCAATGGGATCATAGATTGTGGTCTCTGTGGCAGGCATCTTTTATATAGCACAATAGTAAATGAAACAAACATCACTACCTGCTGTACCCATGAGCAAAAAATGCTCTGTATCTATTGACAAACATGAAGTTAGTTTCACATGTTTGCCATGAATTTTATTGCTATTAACATATGCATAGAAGGATATAGTTACTTTTTTATGTTTCATGGTATATATTAAGAATCATCATTGCTTAGATAAAAGGTAACCCTATTTTTAAAATTTTTGTGTGGAAATATTTTATTTTTAAAGTTTTATTTATGTATTCATTTTACATTTTTATTATAGCCCCCATCTCTCCTTGCTGTCTCTGTCTTTTCACATAATCCTTCTTCTCATTCACCCACCTCCTTCTCCTTAGAAAGTAGCCATGTGGAGGCTGGGAATGAAGCCTGGGTTCTCTTCAAAAGTAGGCTAACTGCTGGGGCATGTCTCCAGCCAATGTACAGTGGCTATATATATATATATATATATATATATAATATGTATATGTGTGTGTGTTTGTGTGTGTTTTGTGTGTGTGTTTATGTATATGTATCTTTATGTACATATATATGTGTGTGTGTGTATGTATGTATATTCTGGGTCCATTTAACATGTTGCTTGATTTAGGGCTTTAATGCTTTTCCTTGTTAATTACATTTCCATATACAGCTCATGTGTCCTTTTGCCTACATTCCATCCTTCCTCTCCACTTACTATCATCCTCTTGGTCTCCTTTTAAGTATTATATGATATCCACACTTACACCTGTTTACATATTTACGTTTATTCATTATAGTATAGAACTGGGAAATGAGAAACATTACGTGATTTTCTTTCTTTCTGTGTTGTGGTCACCTGTTTTTGAGCTTGTCTTTTTTTTCTTGAGATAGGATTTCTCTGTGTATCATCAGCTGTCCTTGTGTGTGTGTGTTTGTGTGTGTCTATACATGTTCACCTTGCTTGTGGTTGTGTCCTTCCACAGTGTAGGATCTAGGGATCAAGCTGAGATTTTCACACTTGTCTGCAGGATCCTTTATCTGTTGAACCATCTCAAAAGCCCCCATCTTTTCTCTCTGGTTATACAAGGACTACAGGAACAGAGTTCAATACAAGAGTCAGAGTTGCAGTTCTGGCTGCTGCAAAGTGCAGAAGAAGCAGTGTGAAAGTGACACAAAGTGAGCACAGTCACAGTATGAGAGCAAGATTAGGGGGATAACAGCTTCTGGCTGAGACACTGACTTATTTGGATTGTGTTTTGATTTCTCTAGATGAACCTTGCATGTCCATTAAAACTTATTTTTTTTTCTTTCCAGTACTCTTTCCATTCCTCACCCCAATATATGAGATGTTAAATATCTCCATGTTCTCAAAGGATTCCTTAGCATTTTTCAAAAAATTTTTGTACAAAATGAAGGAAACCCGCCTGGATTCAAACAAGAAGGTAAAAAGTGGTGGTCTCATGAGAGGTCCACGGTTTGAAAACATGTTGGGCTGTGAACATGTGAGTTGTGTATTTCCCTTCATCTGTCAGTAAAGGTAGATAGAGGAGGCTCGAGTAGACAAAGACAGAGAATATTTATATTTTCTAGGGCAGGAGCAGTTCGAGTTTTAAATTTTTGATTGAGAATAAGCCAGGAATAGCAATTTGAATGAGAACTAGAGTGCCAGGCATAAGAATTGAAAAATTAAAAGAAATAGTCACAGTGCAAGACCTGCACAAGGTCAAGACCATAAAACTCTAACATATATCAGAGAGGAGCTCTCCTAGTTCTGCCCCTTGCTGAGTGACTATTGGCAGTTAATAGCTGTGGATGGAGGCTGTGGGCACTGGAAGGATTCCCATGTAGCAGTGGATGTCCACAGCCCTGCACATATGGGCAGCACTAGTTGAACTCAGTGGGTTATTAAGGAAGGGAGAAATGTTACATAGGATATAGAAGGAATTGGATGGAAAAAAAGAATGGTGCACATGTGTGAAGTTCTCTAATAACAAATAAAAATGATTATTTTCCTGTCATTCAAAAGCATTTGCAAAGAATAAAATCCACTGTTTAAAACTGCATCTATTTGTAATTTATTGTAAAAGTAGTTCATATGGTGGCTGGATTGCTTCCTGGTTTAGTCACTTGTGAGTTTGGTCTTTGATGACTCAAGTGACACTATCTATGCTTGTGAGTGTAAGGGAGTCACATACTCAGAAAGGAGAGAATAAAGCTTCTGCACTCCTGATCCATCTCTTACCTCATCAGTTGACCTTCTACATTTGTAAATACTCTTTCTGCTTCCAGCACCAAGTGGATTTTCTCCAGCTGATAATGAATGCTCACAAGAATTCCAAAGACACAGAGTCTCACAAAGGTAACCAAGGACTACCTGGTCTATGCACAGGGAAGCTCTCAGGAAGTGGGCATGCTGCTCAGAAAATATGCAAGGAGGCTTCTGTAGATAGAGGAATATTTCTGTCAAGTTGCTGAAAGGCAGACATGGCTACCATCTTCATGAAATTTTTTGAAAGCGCACCAGCATAACTGTTCCAAACGTGAAGGGTAGTCACAATGGAAGACCTCAGATGCCTTTGTGTTATCCAGGAGACTATAGGTGTTGTTTCTGTCTTTTCCCACACACTGACTTGAAACTCTGCCTAGACATCTGAGTCTAAACATCCAGACAGGAGGCATGTACCCAAACAGTGCTGATGCATTCTGGGAACCCCTAGTATGAATGTGTTCTATACCTTAATCTATGGTAGATATTGACTTTTCCTTTGCCTGATGAATAAGTAGCTTCCAAGGAAAGCCTCTTTGTACAAACACGCTGCTTCTCTCCATTCTTTGACACACTTAAAAACTACCTATATATTTTTTTATCTTTTTTGTGTGGTGTATGTATGTGTGTTCACGAGTAGGTGCACATGTGCAAAACCCAAGTAGTGTATGCAGAAAACAGAGAAGGCACCAAACATCTCTCCTAATCTCTCTTTGCTTTATTTCCTCTTATTAAACCTAGATCTAAGCTGGCAGCCAGCAGGTCCCAATGATACACAGCATTGGGGTGACAGTGGTGTACTGCCACACCTGGGTTTTCACATGGGGACAGAATATTCAAACTCATGTTCTCAAGCTTGTGTAACAAGTGCTCTTACCTACTGAGCGATCTCTGTAATTTTCCATCTATGTTTCTTTTCAAATTTAAAACTATCATTACTTTCATGGTGGCAAAATGACACTTGTTATATATATATATATATATATACACATATATATATACTTTTATATATATATACATATATATACATACATATATATACATACATATATATACTTTTCAAAGTCACTGTTTCTTTTTTTGTATAAATTCTTTCCAGTTTGTCCACTTGAAACCCTTTCATGTGATCAGCTAATGTTAACTTCTTTTGTACTTCATCTTTTTTTAGAAACAGAGTTTTACATGGCCCTGTTTGAAGGAGAGGTTGACCTCAAGTTCATAATATGCCTGAGAATGCATGACCTTTAAGCATGTTCTGGGGAATGACTCCACAGCAGTCCATCTACTGAGCTATATATCCTCAACCCTTCTGGTTCATTTTGATTTCTAAAATAGATATTCATTTAAAAAAAGAACAGGCTTATAGTCCCATTTCAATATAGAAGCAAGGGCTTATACTATTTGGGAAAAAGAATTTACCAACAACAGAATCAGAGAATTCATGTCAGTAGGTTTACAACTACCTGTAAATCTAACTCTATGGTCTCCAATGCCATCTTCTGGCCTACATGGACACTTGTACACATGTGTGTGCACACACATAAATATTAGTAAAAAAAAAATCTTAAGATCAAGAAGAGGACTGGAGATCAGTTTTCTGTTCCTACCTCTGACAGCGCACAACCTTCTATAACTCCTTCTCTAAGGGATCAGATGGCCTTTTCGCACTTCCATGGGCATACCCCTGACACCTATGTGGCATCCATCTTTCTACATAAACACACACAAAGATACACACAAATGAAATAAAATTAAATCGTAAAAATAAGAAATCCCTTTTTTAAATTAAATTTTTATTTTTTATATTAATTATAGTTTATTCACTATGTATCCCAGTTGTAACTCCTCCCTCATTCCCTCACAATTCTACCTTTCCCCCCTCATCTCCTCCCATGCCCCTCTCCAATTCTACTGATAGGGGAGGACCTCCTCTCCTTCCATCTGACCCTAGTCTATAAGGTCTCATCAGGACTGGCTACATTGTCCTCCTCTGTGGCCTGACAAGGAGGCTCCCACCTCAGGAGGGAGTGTTCAAAGAGTCTATCACTGAGTTCATGTTGGAGAATGTCCCTGTTCCCCTTACTAGAGTACCCACTTGGATACTGAGCTGCCATAGGCTACATCTGACCAGGGGTTCTAGGTTATATCCATGAATGGTTCTTGATTGGATTATAAGTCTCAGAAATGACCCGTGTGCCCTGATATTTTGGTTCTATGGTTCTCCTGGTTGAAATCCTGTCCTCTCCAGGTCTTACCATCTCCCCCTTCTTTCATACGATTCCCTGCTCTCTGCCCAAAGTTTGGTTATGAGTCTCAGAAATCCCATATCTCGAAGTTGCCCAATGGTGACCATGAGTAACATAGCACACACCTTGGGACAACCTGGCTGAAGTGATCTCCCTCATCTCTGGATGTGTCACTCGGATGTCATAATGATAACAGGTTCAGGGTGACCAAACAGCTTCTCCATATTTCTCTCTAAGAAAACCAAAGCCTCATTAGGTTTTCCTCATTCCATCTGTGATAGTCCATATTGACATGACTTACATGAGATATCTTTTTTTTTTACCTCTAGCCCTGTCTGACATGGAGATCATGGCACAGTCAATTATCTTTATTTTTGCTGGCTATGATACCACCAGCACTACACTTTCCTTCATCTTGCATTCACTGGCCACTCACCCTGATATACAGAAGAAACTGCAGGAGGAGATCGACAGCGTTCTGCCCAACAAGGTGACTGGTTGGTGCTTGGAGTAGGAAGGGAAAGAGGAAAGATCATCAAAAACAGCTTCTCATCACATTCAATTCTGTGTGTGTGTGTGTGTGTGTGTGTGTGTGTGTATTTGTCTAAATTATTCTCCAACATATATTTTTGAGACAGGCTCGCTCACTAAACCTGCAGTTTGTTGATTGGCTAGGGTATCTGGACAATGAACACCAATGATCCTCTGTCCCCCAACTGCTAATACTGTAGATATCTGCCACTGCATCTGTCTTTATGAATGATGTGTGTCTGAACCCAGGTCCCCAGGCTTGTGTAGCCGACATTTCACTACTTGAGACATCCTCCCAGCCTCACGTGATAGTTATACAAACTGCTGTGTAAGGGGCTGGGGAGGTGGCACAATGGTTAAGAGCACTGGCTGCTCTTACAGAGGTTCTATCCATATTTGAGTCCCAGTGCCCACATGGCAGCTGTCAACTCTGTTGAAGTTTATTCATGGGGCATCTGATGCCCTGTTTTGCTTCTGTGGGCAATTATCCCACGTGAGGTACAACACATATGTAGCAAAACATGTACACACACCTCTGAAAGGCTCTATCTTGCAAGGTATTGAGACAGATGTTGAGACTCATAGCCAATGTTTGGGCAGAGTGCAGGGAATCTTATGATAGAAGTGGGGGAGGACAGGAGCTCCACAAGGACAGTGACAGATCCTAAAAGTCTGGGCACAGAGGTCTTTTCTGAAACTGATACTCCAGCCAAGGACCACTCATGGATATGGCCTGGAACGCCTGCACAGAGGTGGCTTATGGCAGTTCAGTATCCAAGTGGTCTCCATAGTAATGGGGACATGGACTGTCTCTGACATGAACTGATTGGCCTGCTCTTTGATGACCTCTTCCCTGAGGGGGGAACAGCCTTAGCAGGCCATGGACTTACAGGCCTGATGAGACCTGATAGACTAGGATCAAAGGGAAGGGAAGGAGGACCTCCCTTTTCAGTAGACTGGGAGAGGGACATGGGCAGGGAAGAGGGAGGGTGGGATTGGGAAGGGAGGAAGGAGGGAGGTACAAGGGGAATACAAAGTGAATAAACTGTAATTAATAAAAATGATTAAAACATACAAACAAACAAAACAAGTTTTAAAACCATTTAAAATGTGTCGTGCTAATGAAGATGCTCCAAGATGCTGTGCTTCACTACAGAGAACTCACCAGTACAAAGCAGATGGAGTTGAAAGTTTTCGAAAATCTTAGCACAAATCTTTTTCTTTCTTCTCAGGCATCTCCCAGCTATGATAGTGTGATGGAGATGGAGTACCTGGACATGGTGTTGAATGAAACCCTCAGATTATACCCAATTGCTAATAGACTTGAGAGGGTCTGTAAAAAAGATGTTGAAATCGATGGTGTGTTTATTCCCAAAGGGTCGATAGTGATGATACCATCTTATGCTCTTCAACATGACCCACAGCACTGGCCAGAGCCTGAGAAATTCTACCCTGAAAGGTACCAAAATCCCAAGAGCGAAAACCAAACCTGAATTATGTTGGTCTGTTCATGCTATGGTGTCTCTTGTAGAAAGATGGTCTAATTATGATTTTTGTATCCATCTTCATTCTGTTACGAGAGTGGCAGAGAAAGGGAAGAAAGAGAGGAGAGGGGGCATGAGTTGGGAAGACAATATGACAACTTAAATACAGAATGTTTTTTCTTCATTCTTTAAGTAGTAAATGAGCAACTTAAGTGTGAGGCAGGAACCCACTTTATTTTCAGTCTAAATGTTATGTGCTTTTCAGACTTGGAACATGCCATTATATTGAATGAATTTTTATTCTTTAGAGGAGTATTTCCCTTTTTAAATTTTCTCTCTCTTTCATAATTTTTGAGAATTGTGTGAATGTATAATGTATTTTGCTCATTTTCACATCACATTATCTTGCCACTTCTCTCTCCGACTCATGTTGAATCCCTGTTTGTCCTCAACAATTCTCCTGCTTTTATGTCTTTTAGTTTTTTTTGTGACTATAAGTTTAATTAGGGTTTCTTGAATAAATATAAGTATAGCCGTTGTTTACTGGAGAATGGGCTACTCACCAGTGGCTACACTATTGAAGATACGCTTCTTCCTCCTCTAGCATCTATTAATTGGCAGTAGCTTCTTAGGGAGGTGGAGTCTCATGAACTCCCTTTCTCATGTGGAGAGTCTTGTGTAGTTACATGTTTGTTCATGCGTGCAATGCCATGCCATGTTCAGAAGATAGTATTTCACAACATCCATTTCATATCATGGCTCTCAAGTTCTTGCTGCCCCATTTCTGTGATGTTTCCTGAGGCTTGGAGGAGGTTGAGCACCCCACCATCACTTATTCTCAGCACTTTGACCAGTCATGAAATTCTAGGTTAACTGACTCCCACTGCAAACTGACCAAGGCTGAGATAAACCCTATTTTTTTGTCTAAACATAAATATTTAGAAGGCAGTCCGATACCATATATGCTTAGCAAAGCAATAGTAGTAAGCTCTCCTATAGTACGTGTGACCCCACTAGCCAGATTTACAATACCAGACATTAATTTCCTCTTGAAAATGGATTGCCACTATAATCAGAAAATGGTTCTTACATCTAGCCATATCACCATGATTACACTAGTGAAACATAATGATTCATTTATTTCAAATAGCATTTGTCTCATCTCAATCATATGGGGACCCTGAAAAGGCAAGGGGAATGGAAAAGACCTTTAGTGTACAATCCTCTAGGCCAAATACCTATAAGAAGAACTTCAACGAATCTAACCCAAACTATCTGTATGCTGCTGGATAGATGTTGAAAGGCAATTTCACATAGGTAGTCCTTATGATTTTATTCTTCATTAACTTGTCACCTACTGCTGTGTCTCCAGGTTTAGCAAGGAGAACAAGGGCAGCATTGATTCTTATCTATACCTGCCCTTTGGATATGGACCCAGAAACTGCATTGGCATAAGGTTTGCACTCATGAATATGAAACTTGCTCTCACTAAAGTCCTTCAGAACTTTTCCTTCCAGCCTTGTAAGGAAACACAGGTGAGAGAGAAAATTATCTGTATAAATGAAGTTTTACAGGAGACATTTTTCGAACTGAGGTTTTATGTATAAAAATGAATATTTTTGTTTGGGGTTTAAAATTTTTTTCTGGCCAAATGAGCTATTTCTCTTCAAGAATTAGTTAAGAGGCCTTTTATTCTATACCTGTATATAATGCAGCTGTAGCATTATGAAGACTCAGTGCAGACAAATGTAACCAAATTATATGCATTTTATTGAACTTCTAATCATGTCCATTTGAAATCGGGTATGTTATGTGTCACCAGGAGTTGCAATGGTCACATTTTCAGTGTTTGTTGAGTGGTTAACTCTTTTTCTAGATCTCACAGAAGTCCTATTCTCACAGTCCTCTCAACCACTGACTGATCATAAGAATCAATGAGGATATTTAAAACTCATATATGGATTCTATAGATGTTCCTCAGTTGGCAGAACTACAAGAACTAGAAGTGGTATTGTTTACCTCTAATCTCTGAACTAGAGGCTAGAGGATCAGAAATTCAAAGAATCCTAGACCACTTAGTTAATATGAAGCCAGCATGGGCCATGTGACACGCAGTCTAAAAAATTAAAACAGAAACTCATGATGCCTGGTCATACAACATTTCACCCAGAGTGTGGCTTTAAAAGCTCATCTCTGATTTCCCATGTTATGCCAAGTTGAGAATCAATATGTCAAAATACAATTTCTGGGACTAATGAGATGGCTCAGTGGTAAAGAGCATTTGCTATTCTTGCAAAGAACCTGAGGTCAGTTTCCAGCACCCATGTGGTAGCTAAAAACTAATTGTCACCCCAGTTCCTAGGGTTCTGATGCCCTACTCTGGCATCATTTGAAAGTGCACATGTGTGTTAGTTATACATGCAAATGTGCAGGTAAACACTCATACACACAAAATATTAACCTATAAAAAGTTGCTGGTTATGATGATTCCATCCTAACTAGATGATTTTGCATCATTTCCTAGGAGCTCTGCTCCAGAAGACAGGTATTTCCAGAAATAATTTATTTTTTCTCTTTATTCTTCTCTCATACTTCAAATTCTTAGTCACTTCCCAAATTAATCTTCTGTTCCATTTCCAAACCTCATTTAATTTATGCTCTACCTTTGTATTCTACACGCTGTTATCATCACCTACGGTATTATTTTGTCATTAAAAAGTCCATTTTAGTTAAATTTATTTTCTCTCTATTGAAGGATCTCCCCTCTCATTTATATATCACCTCATATTATTCCTTCCACAAACTCCAAGTTGTTCTTTGAAGAGAGTTTGCACATTGAACCCTTTTGTTAATGTTTTAAAGCATGGTTTACAGTTATAACATTTTTCATAAAAGCAATAATTTAAATTAAAAGGTATCTTTTGTATGTGTCCATGGAAGACTCATGTATAGTATTTAAAGTTTTACTAGTATAAGATAAGACATTTAGATAAAGTATTTATATTTTCCTGAGCAACTTGCTCTTTGTTTCATGTGAATGGATGGCTAAAATTTACAGGACTTGTTTATCTGGTGTGGCTCTCTTTCACAGTTAGTTTTACTTCTGGGCAAATGAAGGGATGGAAGTATTTATTCTTTGATTTGTGGCTTAAGGAAGTTATATAGCTTTATCTACATACAACTTCACTAATTTTATTACTTTGTCAATAAAGCATTTAAATCATATGCCAGAATTTAGATAAATCAAGGGTCTAGCTTTGAGAGCCTATGGCACAATTGGCAAGGGGAAGATTCTCTGGCAAGCACCAGTAATCTTAAACTTGACATTTCTCTATCTCCATGACAACTTTGTTTACCTTACATTTCCTGCAACTGAGACTTTCTCCACCATACATTCATTCTGTATTTTGAAACAAACAAAAAAAAAAAAAAACAGATGTTAGCAAAGACAATAAAGTGAGTTTCCCCTGAATATATGCTTTTAGTGGCTCAACTGTAGTACTGACACATGATCTAGGACCTGAGGATAATTCATTGATTTGAAGTGCATCCTCTCAGAATTAAAATGTAAGTTTCAACAAACCAAAAATAGCTTTTCAATACTTAAAACAATAGTATGACATATTAACTAAAAATTAGGATGAAAAATATTAAGCTTACCTGTTTTACTCTAAATGAGCAGAGAACAAAAATAATACAAACCAACATGACTTGTCTCAGGGCCTGAATTAAGTAGATTATCAATCAATTTACCCAATGCATGTTTGGTTGCATCCTCTCACTATCCAACTGACACAGTTTGGGGAAGAGGAAGTAAAAATATGATGATAAATGTAAGTATTAAGTTTCTGCAAAGCATTCTTTTTTTTTTTTTTTCTTCTCAATGCAGTTTATTCAGGAACCTTGAACAATCTTCTGACCCTGGGGAAAGCCAGCGCACACCTTAAATAGCCTCTGGGTAGCCAACCCCAGAGTGCCACGTGGGCAATGCAGATAGGTCCACATACACGGAAGCAAGCCAGATCCTCAGCCTTAGCCAAATATGGAATTCTTTGTGACAGAGAGCACTCACCATCGGGAAGGTGGAAGGCAGAAACCAGCTCCATCTTTAAGGCGCGGCATTACGCAGCTCTCTACAGTTCCCCCTTTTTGTTTTAGATGCATCAGGCAAGAGTAGAGGTCTGATCTCTGATATTAGAAATAAATTGGGACTTTGTACCGATGTTCATTTAGGTGTCATCCACCCAAAGAGCATCAGACCTGTCCGATACCTTTTTCTCAGAGGCATTCTTATACTGAATGTTTGTTTTACTTTTCTTCTGGAGTTGTTTCGGCTCATTCATTGCCTCTCAATATTTTTCTTCCACTGTTGCAGATACCTCTGAAATTAAGCAGACAAGCACTTCTTCAACTTCAACCAGAAAAAAACATTTTTCTAAAGGTTGTGTCAAGGAATGCAATCATAACTGGAGCATGACTTTCTCTCAAGGAGTTCTGCTGTGCTTTTCAGAAAGGTGGTGTCTAAGAACATTGAACTCTTTAATTTTCATCATGAATAAAACCAAGATGGAGATAGGGATTAATCAACTGGCCCTGATTCAGTACACCCACTAAGGTTTCTCTGTCTATACAGAGGTCCATATCATTTAAAGAAGACTAAGTCAGTGACAGAACAGGAAATTCATCTTGTCTGGTTCTCATGGGACCATCTCCATCCACATATGATTGACTCCATCTATTTCTTTTGAGCTATTTTGAGATTAACCAGATAACTGTATTTTATCAATATTTTTTGATGAAAACATGAACTATAGTGACAACTCAAATTGTAAAATGTGTGTAAGATGTTTTAATTGCAATATTCTGCAATAAAAGTTACACTGAAAATATAAATACACACCTCTTTCAAAAAACCTGGTTCTAAAAGTGTCTTATATTTATTGAGAGCATCATTCAATGTATTTTGATCATATTAGTTCTTTTCCTCCATCTCCTCCTATATTCTTCTCACCTCTGCTCCCAACTACCTTTACATTCTCTCCAAATGTTTCACAATGAAACAAAGCAAAACAAAACCAAAACTAAGGAGTCCAGTTCATGTTAGATAACTACCCCTGTGTGTGAGGCCTGCTCTGGAGAGTAGTTGATATACCGCATGCCACCCCATCAAAGAAAATGGACTTATCCTCTCTCAGGAGCTTTCAGTTGACAATATCTCCTTGGCAAGGGGTAGGACTTTGAGAACCTTCTCACTAGGATTTTGCTTCGTTTGATCTTGTGCAGATCTTTTGAATTTTGTCATAGTCTCTTGGAGTTTTTATGTGCATATGCCGTGTTGTAGCTTGAAAATTTTGTTTCCTTGAAGCCATCTACTACCTCTGGTTCTTCCAAACTTTCTGCCTTCTATTCCATACAGATCTCTGGGTCTTGAGGGGAGAGGTATGACATAAACATCCTAAGTGAGAGCTGAGAATTCCAAAGTATCTAACATTCACTTTGACAGGTCATAAGTTTCCTTGTTAATTACTCTATACTGCAGGATGAAGCTTCTCTGATAAGGACTGAGTGATCCACTATTTTTACAGATATAGCTGTGTGTCATTAGGAATCTTTTTATTCTTACATTAATGTAGTAGGTTAATAGTAGTATGTTTTCTTTTAGGGCTTATGATTTATCTGCTCTCTGTTTTGTGGCTTCATTGACAATATCAGCCATGGATTCAATCTTATGGAGTGGGCATGAAGTCCAATTTTAAAAGTGGTTGTTTACTTCCATAACATTTGTGCCACAATTGCACCAGTGGTCATAAATTTCAGGTTGGTCATTATAGTTCACATCTGGGTGAGACTGAATATTGCTTTTCTCATCCAGCAATTTCATCTGTAAAAGTAGCTTTTATTCTCCTGTTTGTGTTGTCATCTGAGAAGTTTATTCCCCCTTCTGCTATCTAGGCTTAGTCTTGAAAGCTGATAGCCTCCATACAATCTAACCCAGGCCTAGAATGTTTTCAGTATCTGAGCCTCACTGCTGAATGAGCTCACCCTTTCTTGTTCTTTCTGATTTCTGGACTGGCTGGTTCAGCTCAGCTGTTCTGGCTCAAACTCCTCTCTCAGCTGACTCATTCAATCTGGCATTTCTCTTGACCTCTGTGTGGCTCTGCTTGGCCTCAACCTAACTCCAGCAATCTGCTGTGATCTCTCTAACTAAGGAGGACACAGAAACAAATGTATTCCATGGCAATTCACTCCTTGGAATCATGTACTGATATTTTTGTAAGATTTTGTTGGAATAAATAAACACTTGGATGAGTGTACACAGATAAAGGATGTGTGTGAGTATTAATAATACATTTACAGTCTGAGATTTAAATAACACTATAGGGTTAAAACTCACTAGGGTCTTCTGCATTTTGATGTAGCAATCATGAAAGTGGTTGGAGAAAGATGGGGATAACAAGGTAGAGAGAGACAGTTTAAAATTGGATCCTAGAAATTTCCATTTCCCTTAAGGTTTGCTGAAAACCCAGGCTCCATGTTAAAACCCCTTCCTTCACACTGTTACCATCTAACTACCACAATGTGTATGCTGATAACCAGGTCAAAGCAGTCTCTAAAATTAAAATGGGCTTCTCAAAAAAATAGTACAGGAAGTACAGACTGAACAAACCCCTGAAGCTGCATTTAACTTTCCATTTCCTAAGAAATCCCTATACAAAACCAAAAACTTCCTAGGTCATTTTCAGGAACCCGTTTGGTCAAAAGCTCCAGATAATTTTCACAAATTATTGACTCTTAGAAGTGTCTATGAATGTCCTGCCTCTTTCTAGGACAATTTGATAAATCTAAAACCCAGAGAACGAAAGTACCGGGTTGATGAAATTGATGAATTTACCTTATTTCTGTACTCTTAATCTGTCTGTGGGCTAACATAACTAAGACCTCAGACAGGTCATATTATTGTGGCTCTTAGTCTTTTTGTGACTGCAATATACACTGAACACTTACTGGTATTGAAAGCCTAAATTCTAAACTTTCAATTTTAAAACTAGATAGGAGAAAACTAGATAGGAGAGAAAAAACAAGAAAGGAGAGAAAGGAGATGGAAGAGATCCCTGAAAACAATTGCTTTTAGTTCTTGCATTTTTTATGAGCACAACTCCTAATAACCTGGAAACACCCCTGATAGCCAACAACCAACAACCGTGCCTCTTGGGGCCTTAGCATTTGTATACCTTCTGAAATGTTTCCAGAATTACGAATGTTACACAACCACAGAAACTATCTGCCAAAACCACTCCTCTGCTGGATTATAGAGCAAATCATAGTCAGCTTCTGTGGTCAGTCCTAAGCACCCCCACATCCCTATACATGGGTTTGAAATAAAAGCATTTTTTTTTGTATTTTTTAAAGAAATCAGTGTTCAAAACCTGTCATTACATCACCCACATCTTAATCCTTTTCACCTTTGGCACTCATTACTGTCTGCCGTTGTGTCCAAATCCTGAATTTAGGAAATGATATTAAAAAATAATTTGATGCAATGGAACTAAAACAAAATTTCTAGTGATGCATTTCAGCTTTTGAAAGAAATAAAAATCATAACAGATAAAAAGTGTTCCAGTTAATATTAAAAGTAAAAGTGATCAGGAAAGAGCAGAACTAACAGTGGGAATAAAAGAAAATCTGGGTTGGAATACAAATACATATTATAAATAAAATATATATTATAAACAAAATAAAAAAATTGGGAACTCTGGGGAGTCATGGAATTTGTCTATTATTGATGCCTTGAGGAGCATGTGCCATAGTATTTTCCATTTATACTCAGGAGCTCCTTGGACACTGTGTCCATTTCAGTCCCTGAGACCTGAAACCCTCCCTCAGACTTTGGAGCATTAAGGACACCTGTGTAGCTCTGCATTCCCTAGAACTCAGAAAAGCATAAAGAAGCTTTAAAGAACATTTAATCTTAGACATTAATCCTTTATACTCTGTATAACTTGCAAATATCATAACATCCCAGCAACTACAATTGTATTCTTCAGGGGAGCAGCATTTACATTCTGTTTCTGATAAGTCTGTAAAAAGTCTGATTGCATGCAATGAACTTGTCATTTCCTCCATATTAATTTGGCCCCTCTAACCTGTGCTGAATAGATGATATTCCCTCTGATCTAACCAAATAACCATGGAATGGCATGTAAGTGCAATAAGTAATAGAACATTTGATTGTACTAAGGTTTGCTGAAATCTGATTCTATGTTCAAACTCCAGCTTTTTATTGTAGAATGTACACTTTCACTATAGAATTCCAGCTCTGCCTTATTTTGTTTTTTCAAACAAAATTTATTTTATTTTTCTTTTTTAATTTTAATTTTATTAATTACAATATATTAATTTTGTATCCCATCTGTAGCCCTCTCCTTCATCCCCCCAATCCCAACCACCCTTCTTCTTTTTCTCCCTTGCCACTCACTCCCTCAGCCCAATGACAGATGAGGTCCTCCTCCCTTTCTATCTGACCCTAGCACATCAGGTCTTATCAGGACTGGCTGCATTGTCTTCCTCTGTTGTCTGGCAAGGCTACACCACCCCTCATGGGGAGGTGATCAAAAAGCAGGCCACTGAGTTCATGTCAGAGAAGACCCCTGTTCTCCTTACTTGGGACCCACTTGGAGACTGAGCTGCCATGGGCTATATATGTGCAGGAGTTCTAGGTTATCTCCAAGAATGGTCCTTGGCTAGAGTATCAGTCTCAGAAAAGACTCCTGTGCCCAGAAATTTTGTTTCTGCTGCTCACCTTGTCCCCTTTAGATCTTCCATCTTCCCCCTTCTTTCATATGATTCCCTGCACTCTGCCCAGTTTCGCTATGATTCTCATCATGTACTTTAATGCACTGCTGTGTAGAGTCTTTCAGAGGCCCTCTGTGGTATGCTCCTATTCCCTGTTTTCTCCATCTTCTAAGGTCTATCCCTTTTGCCTTTCAACGAGGATTGATCATCTTACCCAGGGTACTCCTTCTTGCATAGCTTCTTTACATGTGCAGATTTTATAATGTTTATGTTATATTATATGTCCAATATCCACTTATAAGTGAGTATATACCATGTGTATCTTTCTACTTCTGGGATACCTCACTTTGGATGATATTTTCTGGTTCCCACCATTTGCCTGCAAATTTCATGATTTCCTTGTTTTTAATTGTTGAGTAGTATTCCAATGTACCACAATTATTGTATCCATTCCTCATCCGAGGGACATATGGGTTTCTTCCAGATTCTGGTTCTTACAAATAAAGTTGCTATAAACTTGGATGAGCAAATGTCCTTGTTGTATACTTGACCATATTGTGTATATATGCTTATGAGTGGTATAGATGGATATTCTCTGAGAAAGCACCAGACTGATTTCAAAGGTGGTTGTACAAGTTTACATTTCAACCAGAAATGGAGGAGAAGTATTTCTAGGTAGTCAAAAAATAAGTTTAGAATACTCTGTTTCTAACATTTGTGACTTTTATCTTGAATTTAAAAACACATACACTGTCGTTTGTAATGAAATATTTCTATTACATTTAACCTTTGTGTATTTCTAAAAACTATCATTTCATCAAATAATTTTGTTTTACATTTTGAACTAAACATTTACCAAGTTTATTGTCAGAACAATCAAATCTCAATTTTGGTATACTTTTTCTTTAGTGATCATGAACAATAATAAATTTTTCTCAAGAAGATAATTTCACACTCACTTTGCTGCTATTATGCTTTGTTGTTGCTTTTCCATTATCAAATGTATGCTTTAACTATTGGATTCCAGATCTGACTTATGATATGTGTTTTATTAACTAATTTATATACAGATAATACTTCTTTTTAAATATCTATTCTAAAAATAGGATTTTATTGTGCTACAATAATGAATCCTTGGTAGTTTCAAATTTTAATTTTTATCATATATGTGTTTCCTCTGCTTTGAGTATATTTCACAATCTAGTAACTATGACAAAATTGTGCATGCTATTGTATTCAGGACTGAAGTGTTCCTACTCTGTGTATATTGGATATATATATATATATATATATATGCACCTACCATATACATAAAATACAGTAGAAAGATATTTATCAAGGAATATTTCATATCTGGTACTATGGACCCACAAGAAATATTAGGAGGTGGGAAACCATATCACATGAGAAATAACTTGAGGTTCCCATTATCTTAATGTACTTATTGTCAAACAATCTTCTAAATATTTGTGTATGTGTACAAGGAAAAGTAATACTCTCATTCTTACTCAAAGAAGCCTCTCTGTACAGTGATTTGTGATGAAGTTCTTGGCAGCCATCTGTCTCCTATGCTCCTTTCTCCAATGGATTCCACAGATCTTACCATTAGATCCTTCCTGTCTCCACTCGTTGCTTTGTCTCAGGCACCAATTTTAGCATGCACTCCCTGCTAACCCAAGGGATGTTCCTCCCAGGGCAAAAAGCAGGTTAATACAGACCCATAGCACTCCTATTGCTCCTGAGATACAATCCCCTAGAACTTTTCCAACTTTCTAGCAAAAAATGTTTTGTCTCCATTTCCTCTCTGATACCATTTTCTACCGGTCACAAGGACTTCTCCTCCAATTTTCTTTCCTTCAACTCATTCGACTATTCCAGCTCCAACAGGAGGAGGCATTCCCTGTGAACACAGCAGCTGAGCAAGCAAATAAAACAAGTAACACCCATTCACTATACTCTACAAAAATCCAGAAAGAAAACAGAAGCTTGGAAACAAGACACCCACCCAACAAAGACTAACACCCAGGAATCAGTTCCTAGATATCTAATCATGATAAACCTGGTGCCTAGGTGATGGTAAAAAAAAAAAAAAAAAAAAAAAAAACAGAATCAGTAACAACCAAGTCAATATGTCTACAGAAGAACCCAGCTGTCCCATGACAGCAGGCTCTGAATATTCCAATTTAGCTCAAGCACAAGTAAAATACCTTAAAATAAACTAGGTAAAGATGTTAGAGATTCTCAAAGATAACATTAATCAGTTCCATAAAGAAATCCAGAAAAACATGAACAAAAGTTGGAGGAAATAAATATATCTCTTAAAAAACATAAAACAAACAAATGAAACCCCACAGTCCCTTGAAGGAAAAAAAAAAGTCATCAAGACCTGACAACAGAAATACAGTCAATAAAGAAAACACATGGTTGAGGGAATTCTGGAAATTACTTAGGAAGTAAAAAAAAATACAGACTCAGTGAGTATCAATAGAATGCAAAACATGGAAAAGAGAATCTAGTCATTGGACATATGTCAGAGAAAATGAGTCCATCAGTCAAAGAAAATGTTAAATTCAAATACTCCTGAAACAAACAAACAGAAAATCTGGGTCACATTGAAAAGACCATTCCTAAAAATAAAAGGTATAGAAGAAGGAGAAAAAACCCATCCTAAGGGGCTATAATAGGTTTTAAACATAATTAGAGAATAAAATTTTCCTGAGCTAAAGAAGAAGCCTATAAAGGTACATGAAACATAAAAAAACCAAGTGTATAGAACTAAAGAAGATCCTTCATCCCATAATAATAAAAACACTAAACATAAGAACAAAGAAAGAATATTAAAAGCTGCAAGAGAAAATTATAAAATATAATACAAAGACAGACATATTATAAATTCACCTGACATCTCAGTAGAGACTCTCAGTCCAGAAGGGCCTGCCTGTCTATAAGACATCACATAGATGGCAGCACTTACTACTATATCCAGCAATTTAGTCAGCAAAACAAGTTGGAAAAATAAAATATTCATAATAAAGTCTAGTTTAGACCACATCAATCTTAAACCTAGGTCTATAAAATGAAAGAGTAGGGAAACTCCAATCTAAGGAGTTAACTACACTGATGAGAACACAGAAAACAAAAATCTCACAAGAAAAGTAAAAGTAAGGATAAACCACAGACACGCACACACACCTTCACCACTAGATGCAACAGCAGCAGCATACACAAAATAAAAGTAATCAACAGTCATTGGTCACAGATATCTTTCAGGATCAGTGGTCCCAATTTCCCAATAGAAAGAAACAAAATAACAGAGTGGATGTGAAAAGACTTTCTATCCTTCTGTTGGGTCCAGGAAAAACACCTCAAAATAGGACATTACCTCAGGGGAAAGGTTTGGAGAAACATTCCAAGGAAATGATCTTAAGAAACAAGCTTGTGTAGACATTTTACTATCTAAAAAATAGGCTTCATAGCAAATGTAATCAAAAGAGATGAGTAAAAATACTACATATACTACATACTAATCAAAGTAAAATTCCATCAAGATGACATTTCAATATTTAACATCACTGCTCAAGACAAGTTGACAAATGTTTGTAAAAGAAACAATACCAAGGTCCTCCTTTTTCTTTAGAATCTTTAGGACTATAGATTTTAGTATGTTTATTCTATATTAAATGGCTAATATCCACTTATAAGTGAGTATATACCATGTGGGTCTTTCTGTGTCTGGGTTACCTTAGTCAGTCTCATCTTTTCTAGTTCATTCCATTTGCCTACAAATTTTATAACTTCCTTGTTTTTAATTGCTGAGTATTATTCCATTGTGTAAATGTACCACACTTTCTGTTTCTAAAGCAGAAATAAATTAGAAACTGAAAAACAGATGAGGAGGCTACAGCTGATGAGTCCACTGAAAATGCATGTCCTTTCTCTGCAAATAGTTCATAATAATTATCTGATTTTGTGTGCTTATGCTATTTTAAAAAGGAAAGATTTTTCACAGCTTAAATACCATATTGACCTTCCAGCCCTGATAGTGGGGATCTCAGTACTCCAGTCTCACTAATGGTCAGGTCATTCAGACAAAACTAACAGAGAAATACTGGAGCTAACAGGTGCTTTAAACCAAAAGGACCTAATCAAGTTATAGATCATTTCACTCAAAAATGAAAGAATATGCATTCCTTCTAGCACCTTATGAACTTTATCCAAAATTGACAACATACTCAGACAAAAACCAAGTCAAAGCAAAAACAATAAAAATGAAATAACTCCCTGAATCTTAGAAGACTGCCACTGATTTAAGCTGGACTTCAACAAAAACAGATACAAAAAAATTTGGCAAACTCATAGAAACTGAAGAACTATCACAACTATCTAACTGAATGAGAAAACAAAACAAAACAACAACAACAACAACAAAAACAGCCCTCCAAATTTGGAATACAATGAATGTGGTTTAAAGGGAAAAGTCCACTTCTCTTGGCGCCTACTTTAAAAAGCGAAGATAGTAATGGGAACACAGGCTGTCTCTGACATGCCTGCTCTTTGATCACCTCCCCTTGAGGGGTGACCAACCTTACAAGGCCACAGAGAAGACAATGCAGGAACTCCTGATGAGAACTAATAGACTAGAATCAAAAGGAAGGAAAAGACCTCCCCTACCAGTGGACTTGGGGAGGGGCATGCATGTAGAAGGGGGAAGAAGTTAAGGACTGGGAGGAGATCTCGACTTTGGAGGAGGGGCAAGATGGCGGCGCCAGGAGGACTCTCATTCTGAGCAGCAGCACAGCAGGATCAGCACAGTGAACAGCAATCAGAACTCTCGGCCATAAAACACAGTCATTGTGTTTCCCAGGTGAGAGGATACCCCACGGTGGGGGATTCAATCAGCTTTTAACTCACCTGGCTAAACCGCGGAAGAGATCCCGGTTCCGCCAGACGCTTGGCTGCCGGCCGCCAGGCCCAGCCCCAGCCCAGAGCCACAAGCCAGTGTCTCTGGTCACGGTCCCAGACTGAACCTTGGGCACCACACTATCAGAGACTGGAATTTTCAGTCGAGACATAACCCCAGGGTACAGGAAACGATTGGGACCGGCCTTAGGTCACCCAGACATCCCCTGGAAAAGACTCGGGCGGGTTCCACGGGCACCCCAGGAGGCAGCCCGGAGCCAGAGCCGGGGACCCAGGTTCCGGCACAGAGGCCTGCCTGCCTGCGCGCCTGATTCGCCGCCAGAGATAGAAACGGCGGGTCTGATCTCAGAGCACTCAGCTCACCCCCAACCTGAAAAGGTCCCCGGAAAATTACCCAGCTTAGGGAGCCACTCAGACTCCCAAAAGCCACAAAGGCAGACACAGGCAGTTTCTGCGCACCAGACAGCTGGCAGAGACTGAGCCGCCATCACTCAGCTGTGCTCCAGGCACAAGCAAATTTCTGTGGCCAGCCAGCTGGCGGACACTGAGCAGTGTGCACCAGGGCAAAAAAAGACACTAGGAGTCCTTGTCTCCAGAGAATCCACGGGGAAGGAAGGAAACTGTACTGATCTAAATCACCCAATCCTTCCCTAGAAAAAGTCTAGTAGTCTAGTGGGGCCGAGGCGCCAGCACTCAGCTGTGCTCCAGACACAAGCACAAACAGTTGAGGCGCACCTGATGTCCAACTGGGTCACAGCAGCTGATCATTAAATTTGCAACAAGAAACCCAGAAACAGGGCAGCTGCCCTCAGGACTTCCCTGGGTGAGAGGAGAACCCTCTCGACTAACAAAGACCACAGTTACCACTCAGGTCTATATCCCTGAGGTGAGCAACTCCTGAAAAAACACCAGCCATCCAGGGACTATACCCAAAAAGCTGAGAAGACATCCTTCAGGAAAAACCAGCTTTCTGCAAAGGGGATTCTCTCCACCACAGGATCCCCAGGAACCACCAGAAAATAACCCCTAACCCCAAACTCCTAAGATAACACAATGGGTAGAGGCCAGCGTAAAAGCTCAAGCAACAAAAGACAGAGCAATATGGCATCTCCAGAACCCAGTTACCCAGGGGCAAGTAGCCCTGGACACCCCACCATAACTGAAATCCAAGAAGATGACCTAACAAGTATGCTCATGAAGATGATAACAGAGGAAACAAATAAGATTCGTAAAGACATAGAGGAAGATAAACTCAAACAGAATATTGCCATCCGTAAAGAAATAGAGGAAGCTGCAGCCAAACAGTTTATGGCCTTTAGAAAGGAAATGCTTAAAACACTGAATGAAATGAAAGAAACAGAGTTGAAGGAACTAAAAGAAAAACAGGAAAGTACAATCAGACAGGTGAAGGAAGTAAACAAAACAACTCAAGACCTGAAGATAGAATTGGAAAAATTAAAGAAAACACAAATGGAAGAAATAATGGAAAGGAAGAATCTAGGGAAGAAAACAGGAACTACAGAGGTAAGCATAACCAACAGACTACAAGAGATGGAAGAAAGAATCTCAGGTGTAGAAGATACAATGGAAGAAATCGATGTATCTGTCAAAGAAAATGTTAAATCTGAAAAATTCCTGACACAGACCGTCCAAGAAATGCAAGACAATATGAAAAGACAAAACCTAAGAATAATAGGTATAGAGGAAAAAGAAGACTCCCTTCTCCAAGGCCCAGAAAATATTTTCAACAAAATCATTGAAGAAAATTTCCCCAAGCTAAAGGAGAGGCCAATTAGAATACATGAGGCCTACAGAACACCCAGCAAATTTGACCAGAAAAGAAAATCCTCCCGCCACATAATAATCAAAACAGTAAGTATACAGAACAAAGAAAAAATACTAAAAGCTGCAAGGGAAAAAGGCCAAGTAACATATAATGGCAAACCCATTAGAATCACACCTGACTTTTCAACAGAGACTATGAAAGCCAGAAGGGCCTGGACAGATATCATGCAGACCCTAAGAGAACACAGATGTCAGCCCAGGCTACTATACCCAGCAAAACTCTCAGTCCTCATAGATGGAGAAAACAAGATATTCAATGACAAAAACAAATTTCAACAATACCTACAAACAAATCCAGCATTACAGAAGACACTGGAAGGGAAAATACAACCCAAGAAAGCTAGCTACATTCAAGAAAACACAGGAAATAAATAACCTCACTTCAGTAAAACAAAAAGCAACCAAGCACACAACCTGATGACCACAGCCAACATCAAAATCAAGAGATCTAACAGCCACTGGTCATTAATCTCTCTTAACATCAATGGACTCAACTCTCCAATAAAAAGACACAGATTAACAGAATGGATACGTAAACAAAACCCAGCAATCTGTTGCATACAAGAAACACACCTAAGACACAAAGATAGACATTACCTGAGGGTAAAGGGTTGGAAGACAACTTTCCAAGCAAACGGACCCAAGAAGCAAGCAGGAGTAGCCATTCTAATATCTGATAAAATAGACTTTCAACCAAAATTAATCAAAAGAGATGGGGAAGGACACTTCATACTCATCAAGGGAAAATTCCACCAGGAAGACATCACAATCCTGAACATATATGCCCCAAATACAAGGGCACCCACATTTGTGAAAGAAACATTGATAAAATTTAAAGCACATATAGATCCACACACCTTAATAGTGGGAGACTTCAACACCCCACTCTCAACAAAGGACAGGTCAACCAAACAGAAATTAAACAAAGAAACAATGTCTCTGACAGAGGTCATGAATCAAATGGACCTAACAGACATTTACAGAACTTTACACCCAAACACAAAAGAATTTACCTTCTTCTCAGCACCTCATGGAACCTTCTCCAAAATAGACCACATAGTGGGTCACAAAGCAAGCCTCAACAAATACAAGAAGATTGAAATAATCCCATGTATCTTGTCTGATCACCATGGAATAAAGCTGGACCTCAACAATAACAGAAATAACAAAAAGCCTACACACACATGGAAACTGAACAACTTGTTACTAAATGACAGCTGGGTCAGGGAAGAAATAAAGAAAGAAATTAAAGTCTTTCTAGAAATCAATGAAAATGAAGACACAACATACCCGAACTTGTGGGACACAATGAAAGCAGTGCTAAGAGGAAAGTTCATAGCACTAAGTGCCTTCAAAAAGAAATTCGAGACAGCTCATTCAAGCACCCTAATGGCTCACTTAAAAACCCTAGAAAAAGAAGAAGCAGACACACCAAGAAGGAGTAGACGGCTGGAAATAATCAAACTCAGGGCTGAAATCAATCAATTGGAAACAAATAAAACAATTCAAAGAATCAATGAAACCAAGAGCTGGTTCTTTGAGAAAATCAACAAGATCGACAAACCCTTAGCCAGGCTAACTAAAAGGCAGAGAGACACCACCCAAATCAACAAAATCAGAAATGAAAAGGGGGATATAACTACAGACACTGAGGAAATCCAAACAATCATTAGGACTTACTTCAAAAGTCTATATGCCACAAAATTTGAAAATCTAAATGAAATGGACAATTTTCTTGATCGATTTGACTTACCAAAGCTGAACCAGGACCAGGTAAATCAACTAAATAGACCTATATCCCCCAAAGAAATAGAAGCGGTCATCAAAAGTCTCCCATCCAAAAAAAGCCCAGGACCAGATGGCTTCAGCGCAGAATTCTACCAGACCTTCAAAGAAGAGCTAACACCAATTCTCTTCAAACTATTCCACAAAATAGAAACAGAAGGAATATTACCAAATTCATTCTATGAAGCCACAGTCACCTTGGTACCTAAACCTCACAAAGACTCAACAAAGAAAGAGAATTTCCGGCCAATCTCCCTTATGAACATTGATGCAAAAACACTTAATAAAATACTTGCAAACCGAATCCAAGAACACATCAAAGATATTATCCACTATGACCAAGTAGGCTTCATCCCAGGTATGCAGGGGTGGTTCAATATACGGAAATCCATCAATGTGATCCACCATATTAACAAACTGAAAGAAAAAAACCACATGATAATCTCCCTAGATGCTGAAAAAGCCTTTGACAAAATCCAACATCCATTCATGTTCAAAGTACTGGAGAGATCAGGGATACAAGGCACATATCTAAACATAGTAAAGGCGATATACAGTAAGCCTATAGCCACCATCAAACTGAATGGAGAGAAACTTAAAGCAATCCCACTGAAATCAGGGACAAGACAAGGCTGCCCACTCTCTCCATATCTCTTCAACATAGTGTTGGAAGTCCTTGCTAGAGCAATAAGACAGTTGAAGGAGATCAAGGGGATACAAATTGGAAAGGAAGAAGTCAAATTATCACTATTTGCAGATGATATGATAGTATACATGAGTGACCATAAAAACTCTACCAGGGAACTCCTACAGCTGATAAACACCTTCAGCAAAGTGGCAGGATACAAAATTAACTCAAAAAAATCAGTAGCCCTCCTGTATACAAAAGACAAAAGGGCTGAGAAAGAAATTAAGGAAACAACACCCTTCACAATAGCCACAAATGACATAAGGTACCTCGGAGTAACCCTAACCAAGGAAGTCAAAGACTTGTATGAAAAAAATTTCAAATCTCTGAAGAAAGAATTAGAAGAAGATATGAGAAGATGGAAAGATCTCCCATGCTCATGGCTTGGTCGGATTAACATAGTAAAAATGGCCATCTTACCAAAAGCAATCTACAGATTCAATGCAATGCCCATCAAATTACCAACACAATTCTTTACAGACCTGGAAAGGAAAATTCTCAACTTCATATGGAATAACAAGAAACCCAGAATTGCTAAAACAATCCTCTACAATAAAAGATCTTCTGGAGGTATCTCCATCCCTGATCTTAAGTTGTACTATAGAGCAACAGTTTTAAAAACTGCATGGTACTGGCATAGAAACAGAATGGTGGATCAATGGAACCGAACAGAGGACCCAGAAATAAACCCACACACTTATGGACACCTGATCTTTGACAAAGACGCCAAAACCATACAATGGAAAAAAGATAGCATCTTCAACAAATGGTGCTGGTCTAACTGGATGTCTACATGTAGAAAAATGAAAATAGATCCATACTTGTCACCCTGCACAAAACTGAAGTCCAAGTGGATCAAAGACCTCAACATAAAACCAGACACATTAAATCGGCTTGAAAAAAAAGTGGGAAATACCCTAGAACTCATTGGTACAGGGGGAAACTTCCTGAACAGAACACCGACAGCACAGGCTCTAAGAGCAACAACCAATAAATGGGACCTCATGAAATTGAAAAGCTTCTGTAAAGCAAAGGACACCGTCATCAAAACAAAGCGACCACCTACAGATTGGGAAAGAATCTTCACCAACCCTTTATCTGACAGAGGACTCATATCCAGTATATATAAAGAACTAAAGAAGCTGAAAAGCAGCAAACCAAGTAATCCACTTAAAAAATGGGGAACAGAGCTAAACAGAGAATTCTCTGTAGAGGAATACCGAATGGCAGAGAAGCACTTAAAGAAATGCTCAACCTCATTAGCCATTAGGGAAATGCAAATCAAAACAACCCTGAGATTTCACCTTACACCCATGAGAATGGCCAAAATCAAAAACTCAAGTGACAACACATGCTGGAGAGGTTGTGGAGAAAGGGGAACCCTTCTCCACTGCTGGTGGGAATGTAAACTTGTACAACCACTCTGGAAATCAATCTGGCGCTTTCTCAGACAACTAGGAATAGCGCTTCCTCAAGATCCAGCCATACCACTACTGGGCATATATCCAAAAGAGGCTCAAGTACACAAAAAGGACATTTGCTCAACCATGTTTGTAGCAGCTTTATTTGTAATAGCCAGAAGCTGGAAACAACCCAGATGCCCCTCAACTGAAGAATGGATGCAGAAATTGTGGTACATCTACACAATGGAATATTACTCAGCAATGAAAAATAAGGAAATCATGAAATTTGCAGGTAAATGGTGGGATCTGGAAAGGATCATCCTGAGTGAGTTGTCTCAGAAGCAAAAAGACACACATGGTATATACTCACTCATATAGACATACAACATAGGACAAACCCACTAAAACCTGTGCATCTAAAGAAACTAAGCAAGAGAGAGGACCCTAACTAAAACGTCCAAACCCCATCCAGAAAGGCAAAGAGGATGGACATCAGAAGAAGAAGAAAACAGGAAACAACCTAGGAACCTACCACAGAGGGCCTCTGAAAGCCTCTGCCCTTCAGACTATCAAAGCAGATGCTGAGCCTGATGGGCAACTGTTGGGCAGAGTGAACGGAATTTTAGGTAAGAACTGGGAAATAGTAAGAGCTGGAGAGGACAGGGTCTCCACAAGCAGAGCAACAGAACAAGAAAATTTGAACATAGGGAACTTCCCAGAGACTCATACTCCAACCAAGGACTATTCATGGAGATAACCTAGAACCCCTGCACAGATGTAGCCCAGGGCAGTTCAGAGTCCAATTGGGTTACATAGTAATGTGAAGAGGGACTGCCTCTGACATAATCTGATTGGCCTGCTCTTTGATCACCTCCCTCTGGGGGGGGGAGCAGCCTTACCAGGCCACAGTAGAGGACAATGCAGCCACTTTTGATGTGAACTGACAGACTAAGATCAGAAAGGAGAGGAGAACCTCCCCTATTAGTGGACTTGGGGAGTGGCATGCAAGCAGAGGGAGGAGGGAGGGTGGGATTGGGATGGGAGGAGGGAGGGGCTTATGGGGGGATGCAGAATGAATAAAGTGTAATTGATGAAAAAAAAAAAAAAGAATTTCACCTGATGGCATTGGAGGCCCATATCTGAGTTTTCTATGCTTTGCCATAACCTGTTTTTCTATGATCTAACTGAAGAACATTTATTGCTGTTCTGCTAGTAGAAATACTTGACAGGACTGCCTCCACATTGGAACGTGGAATTTGGTGTGACCCGAATCTATGTTCCCAGGCCATGGCAATTGTTATATTCAACAAGGATACAACTCCTTGGTGTCTTGGGATGCCCAGCCATCCCATCACTTAGGAGTGTCTACTGTGAATTTTTTGGCTATAGATTTCCTAACTGATTTACAGAAGCCAGCCTCCCAAAACCCAGCACGCTGGTGTTTTGCAGTGTATTGGCCACTTTCTTGACTGACCCCCATAGCACCAGGACAAGGTCACGGGAGCTGCAGAGCATCACTGGAACCAAGAAATTTCAGTGACTACCTTCTAGACTTAGGGTCAATATCATGAGAGTATTTCAACCAATATGCCCCAAAACTGAGGACCAGATCATGGATGCCTTTTATAGTTCAGGGCTACAGAGATGTCTTGGGGGTTAAGAGCACTTGTTCTTTCAAAGGACCAGGTCTATTCACGCCTGGTAACTCACCCTATCTGTAACTCCAATTCCAGCAGATTCAGCTCCTTCTTCTGGCCTCTTCAGGCACCAGGCATCCACCTGGTACACAGGTACAGCTATTCATGTAGGCAAAACACTCATCACATAAAAATAAGCAAATAGATGGGATTTACACTACTTAGAAGAGGGGAAAAGAGCACAACCATCTGTAAGTAAAGCTAGTTTATTGCCCCACAGCCCCAGCTGTAAATTTACATAATCCCAGTTTAAATGTGTCCAGTATAAATTCTCCTGTTCAGCCAGAGCTCAGCCAGTCCCTGCTCACTGAAAAAGGAATCCTGGGGTCCCTGGCCCCCTTTCTTTTAGTGAGTGCCGACTCTCCCAGTCAAAATAGGCCTGCTCTAGGGAAGGTAGACAGAGATTATAAATCATTTTTAAGGATTATAACAAAAAGCCAGCTGTGGTGTCACATGCCTGTGATCCTCAGTGGGGCAAGAAGAGGTGTGAGTTCCAGGTCATCTGGGTTGTCCAGGATATACAAGGCCACAGAGAGAAACCCTGTCTCCAAAAAAATAGGGCTTGTGACTCCTGCCAGCTCTTCACACTCACATCTCTGTGTTCTAAGTCACACAGTGTGATTCCACCCAGGCTATAGAAAAGTCCTGCCAAGCACGTTGGCACACACTTTTAATCCCAGCACTTAGGAGGCTGTGAGTTCAAGGCCAGCCTGGTCTACAGAGAAAGTCCAAGACAGCCAATGTTACACAGAGAAACCCTGTCTCAAAAACACATAATGATGATAATAATAATAATAAGATTGAAATAAAAAAAAATCAAAGCCAGGCATGCTGGCATATTGCCAGGTAGGTTCCTTTCACAAGGAAGGCACACAGTAGAGTTTATAGAAAAAAAAAGCAGATGGAAGAAAGATTTGAACCTTCATTTTATCTCAATTTTTAATCTCCATTACAAGAAATTCTTAGTGGGTTTAAGAGCCCAAAGACTTGAAAATCAGTGGGTATTGTTTTAAAGTTTAAAGCAAAAGCCTGAAGGAAGGCTAGGTAGGTGGAGACGCATCCAGCCACTTTCAGGGAAGAACTAGCCTTAATGACCTGAGGGCACAAATTAGCCTTACTGCATTCTTTCCTGCCCACTAATTATACATTTGCTAGGAAACTGGCCCATAGGACCAGGCCAGAATGGTTTGTAGTCTTGGTGCCTAAAGTGGACCAATCATTTCAAAAGTCAATTCCCCTTACCCAATCATGTAATGCCAAACCATGTAAGTCCATGCGTTCAGTTTTGCCCCATAAAAACCTTGCTTCCCTATATCTCAGGGCTACATTCCTCTCCTTTGTCCACAGGAAGTTTGTGTCCCATGTCCGAACACGTATACAATTTTAAAAACCTCATATATTTACAGCAGAGTGTATCCCTGGTCTTTTGGGGTTCCCAAACTGGGCATAACAGATTCACTCTGAATAAGACCATTAGTAATTTATAAACATCTCCCAATGACAATAAACACTTGTAGCCACAGGAAAAAAAACAAACAAACAAACAACAACAACAACAACAACAAAAACCTACTCAATCCCCCTTAAGGAAAATAGGACATCATTCTCATTGATTTCTTCTAGATGACATTTTGGACATGCAGAAATCCTGTTGGGGGCCCAAAGAAAATTGAAAAAAATGTTTAATTAAGCAAGCAATATTTGTGATCCAGTCTTTAAATGTTCAGAAAATAATAAGAGTTAATAAAAGTCCTGTTTAGAACAGTCTAAAATGTGGGACCAATTAAGATTTGTAGCTTTCTTCAAAGCTCTCTTGGGAACAGGTCGTGATGAGAAACAGTAATTGAAGCAGTTGAGGCAGGAACAAGCAGAATTCTGGAACATGCAAGATACTGAAACAGATGTGTCAATGTCTCAGCATGCTGGAAGGAGGATTCTGTCAGGTTTGGTCCAGCATCTCCAGTATTCACTCCTTTTGTTCTGAAAACATATAATTTCTCACAAGCATTACACAGTAATAAAATTATAAATGTATGAGATGTTCAGAATAAAATTAAACTGTGAACCAATTTCATCAATGTCAATTAAAAGAATGGCATAATAAATTTTGAAGATATTATAGCCAAGGATTTATTGGCCATGCACTGCTGAAGTTCTGGTTAGAGACATTTTGTTAATGTCTCAGTCAGTTTTAGAGTTGTTCCCATGTGAAGGGATTATCAAATTATATTACCTGTTCTGTTTGGTCTTCTTGATTTCTCTCTTCTTATGTGTGGCCAAGGTCTTCAGGTGGTCTTCCTCTGTGATATCTGATTTTTATTAGTTTTGAAGGAACCTATAATTTCTCTTCTCCTTTATGAACATATGCAAAACCTCTTCCCCAGTGTAACACATTCCCTACTGTCCATTGTGAAGTTAGGGTATCTTTGAAATATATAGGCTGAAGTAATTCAGCAGTTTTTTTCTATAACCCAGTGTCTCTGTGCAGCTGCTGATTGCTGTTCATTAACATTTAAGATATTTAAAGTCAATAAATCATTATGTAATCTATCTCTGGGGGCGGGTAATAACCTTCTCTGTTAAGCATGTCTCTTAAAGTACGATTTGATTTTTCAATGACTGCTTGATTGGCAGAATTGTGAGGTATACCTCTTACATGTTTTATCTTAAAATATGTAAAAAAAATTCCATTTTATTAGAGACATATAATGTAGTATTATCAGTCTTAATTTGTGTAGGAATAACCATAACTTCCATCACCTCTAATAAATACATAATAACTGAATCAACCTTCTCAGAACTTATGGCTTTTGCTCATTAGAACCCTGAACGTGTGTCTATAGTATGGTGCACATATTTCAGTTTACCAAACTCTATAAAATAAAACACGTGATTTGCCAAATTTCATTTCTTTATTTACCAATAGGGTTACTTCCTGCCGTTAGTGAAGTTTAGTTATATAATGAACAAGTGGGACATTTTCACACAATTTCTTTGGCTTGTTGCCAAGTGATAGAAAACTCTCTTTTGAAACCTTTGCTGTTAACATGGTGTTTTAATGAAATTCTGAGGCCTCTAACACGCTTCCTATCAATAGTTGATCAATTTCATCATTGTCTTGTGCTAGAAGGGCCTTGTGGACCCATATCAGATCTGATCAATGTTATATACAGTGTATTATTTCTATTTCTGATTACTAATTGTAATTGAAGAAATAGTGACTTTAAATCCAAAGTATCCTGAATTAGATCAGCAGTTTCTATATGCAGAAAAACCCTTTCTGCATATTGTGAGTCAGTGACTATATTAAGAGATTCTTGAAAATTTGATAACACCAAGAGAATTGTATATAATTTTGATTTTTGAACTAAATCATAAGGATTCAGTTTTTAAGTTTTTATTTTGTTTGTGTGTAAAAATATCCATTCTAAGACAGTCCTCCCACTGCATAAGAATTCCTGTGGGTGAATGAGTGAAAAGCAAGATAACCAAAATACAGGCCCTCTTTAGATCAATATGGTCTATATATGCATCTGTAATTTCCTTTCTGCCAGTTGATAACGTTCTTGGACTACTTTTAAAGTGCTTATCATCCTGTAAGGTTTTAAATAAGTTACTTAGCTCTTGAGTAGCTAAACTGAAGGTAGGCTATAGCCAGTTAATATCTCACAGCAATTTTTGAAAATCATATGGTCGAGTTTTCTGTAGACCTATTTTGTATCCTAGGTAATTAATAGAATCTCTTCTTTGTAATCTTCCAGGAGCAATCTCTAAACCCCAACAAGGCAAAGTTCTGTTTATATCAACAAAAATATTTTCTAATGTTTTTGTATCTGAATCAGCTAATAGGATTGCATCTATATAGTGGTAAATTATGGATTGAGGAAACTGCTTATGAATTATCTCCAACAGCTGTTGTACAAAATATTGGCACAAAGTAGCACTGTTCGACATCCCCTGTGGTAAGACCCTCGAGTGATATCTCTTTATTGGACAGCTTCTATTCAAAGTGGGTCCTAAGAAAGCAAACCTTTCCATATCATGCTCATGTAAAGAAATTGTGAAAAAGCAATCCTTTAAATCGATCACCATAATAGGCCATTCCTTAGGTAACAAGGAAGGTAATGGGATTCTGGATCATTAACGATCTCATTGGCTGAATAATTTTGTTAACGGCTTTGAGATCTGTTAACATCCTCCATTTGCCAGATTTCTTTTTGATGACAAATACAGGAGAATTCCAAGGGCTGTTAGATTCCTCTATATGTTGAGCCTCCAGCTGTTCTAAGACTAACTGTTCTAGTGCCAGTAATTTGTCTTTACTCATAGACCATTGTTCAAATTGGTTGGTCAGCCAACCACATTGGTAAGGTTGTGGGGGTTTTATTAGCAGTGGCTTCCCAACATCAAGTTGAAAAGACAGCCTCTGTTGTATTTCATTTATGGACAGCCTGGGCAGCCTGTAACTGTTTTTGATGGCATTTTAAAATAATTTTAACTTCTTTATCAGGAGTATTACCTCTTTTGCCTCTGAAATTGGGGTTGTTAATTTGGGTCTCCCATTGTTGTAACAGATCTCTTCCCCATAAGTTTATGGCTATCTCAGCCACATATGGCCTTAAATTTCTTATTTGACCTTCTGGTCCTATACATTTAAGCCATCTGACATGTTGTTTTACTTTATATAAAGTTCCAACTCCTTGGAATTAGATATCCACCTCCTGAATTGGCTAATTTGGGGGTCAGATTTTAGGAGTGATAACTGAGAAATCAGCCCCAGTATCCACCATTCCTTCAATTTCAATATTATTTAAAATTATCTTTAACTTTGGCCTATGATCATTTATACAGGTTTGCCAATATATTTGGTTTTTTGTTGCCTTCTGTTTTTTTTTTTTTTAATTATTTATTTATCTATAAAACCTACCCTGGCCTCACTGTTGAAGTTTTTAATGTTTATTCCCAGAGCAGTGGTGTTTAACTTTCTTGTGGAGGAGTATTTCTGTCCTGTATTGGGGCCTGAGAAAGGCCCCCTCAGGCATTTTTTATAATGAATTACCCCATTCGTCTGTGCTCTACATTCACTAATCCAATGTCAACCCTTGCCACATCTGCTGCATATTCTAGGAAGTATAGACTCCCTTTTTGAATTATTTTGTTTTTTTCTGGTAACTTTGTTTGTCAATCAAAATAAATACATTTCCCAATATCTTTAGGGGTAGCTTCTCCTATCAGGGCCAAATTGGGTGATTGAGGTCTGATGTCAATTTTATTTATAACCCATTCATCTATTTGTGCACACCCTGCTTTTAGTGGCTGTATTACTTCTTTGCATTCAAAATCTTTGCATTTTCAAAAGCTTTTCTAGCTAGTGGATCTGATATACTTGTATCCCCAGCTGAAGTCAATCTTTGCAAAACATTAATGAATGTTTCACATGGAGCTTTGTATGACCTGAGAGAATGGATCAAGCCTTTTTCCTGATTCCTCAACCTTGTCCCAGGTATTTAAGGCTGTTAAGTGACATAATGCTAAGGTTTCTTCATTATATACAGCTTGTATCTCTGTGTCAGCCTATTGGCCATCACCAAACAACTGTTCCTTAGAAACACCAACAGCCCTGGCTCTATTTTTGTATGCTATCTCTCTAGCCTCTTTTCCTCATCATGATAGCCATTGTAAATATGGCTCAGGTTCTTTTATTGCCTTTGCCATATCCTCCCAGTCCTTTGGGATCACTCTACTGATTGGCCAGGAAGTCAGCACTTATTTTAAAAATGGTGAATGCATTCCAAAATTGTTGACACTTTCTTTAAATTTTCTCTGGTCTGGCACTTCCACAGGGTGCCATTCAGCCTCATGGTAATCCTGTGGGAAATCATCATCTGCTGGTCTCTGTTATACACTGACTGGATAAGCTAATGTTTGTTTTCTAACCACTTTTGTTTGACTTTACTTATTATTATCTTTTGCCTCTGCCTGAGTATTTTCTTTACTTAGTATTCTAAACAATTTTTTAAGGTCTGTACCCATATTTCACACCTATCTCTCTGTTGTTTGTTTAGTTCAATAATCTCTTCAATCTCTTGTTTTACGCCTCTCTTCTAACTTTTAATTTTTTCTTTATAGTGTTCTAGTTGTTTGTGTTTTCCAGTATCTTTTCTAAATCCTCTGACCTATTTTCCTGTTATTTCTTATGTTATGTAAGTTTTTGTACCTCTTGTTTTATGTCCTGTTTTCAACCTTCATTTTTTCATTATATTGTTCTACTTGTTTTTTGTATTGTTCCAGTATCTTTTCTAAAGCCTTTGCCTTTGAGAAAAAATAAAAGGCTAAATCAATTATTAAAGTTAAATTGAGGAATATGAATGTAACCATAGTCATAATTTCTAAACTTTCCTTTATTTTTGTCTTAAAACCATAGAAGAGATTATCAGCCAAGCTCTGAGAAGTCTGTTTTAATGTTTCTCTCATCCTGTTAGAATGTAGTGGCAGCCAGTTTTGTTCAGTCTCAGTTCTGCCCAAAGTAGGCTGTCTTTTGTTCTGAGACTTATTTAAGAGTCTCTTTTAAAGAGCCAGTAATTTATCTGGGAGTTTTTAGGTTTAAAGTTTGGGTTGTATCACTGGGAGCTTATTCCTCTCCCCCACCCAATTATATTAAAGTAAGATTTAAAGGGTGTGGATACTTAGATGAGTTAGGTGCAATTTGTTGTTGGTTATTAATATTTACTATTGATAAATCTTTTAGTTAATCAATGGTTATTCCTAAACAGCTATATAACCAAATCACCACAGAGAAACTAGGATTTATTTAATTAACCTAGAGCACAATGCTGGCCAACAGTTAATCCATCCTAAACCTCTAAGCCTCCAGAGTTTCCTACCATTCAGATTCACCCATCATACTTGCCTTTAGTGATATCTTAGTTCCAGATCATTTCCGCATGTGGTGCCAAGACCTCTCCTGCAGATTCTCCTCTTCTCCTCTTCTGCCTTCTTCCTATTCCTCCCACTCTGGACCAGGATGTCTCACCCTATCCTCTCTATTGCTCATTATTGTGGCTGGTTGTTTTAATTGACAATATAGAGAACAAATGGTGGCATGTTTATGCAAAGTTGAGACAGGTGATGCTTAGAAAAAGCATCACAATACAATACCTGGATTGAAACCAGACAGTGGAGGAGAAAAATCAGCATTTGAATGAACAAGGGTAAATTTTATACATTCAAAAAAAGAACATTATACCAATAAAATCCCTTGTATCATATCAGAACAACATGGTCTAAAACTAGTCCTCAATAGTAACAAAAAATAATTAACAGCCTGTATATGCATGGAAACTTAATTCTACTCAATGACAGCTGGATTATGGAAGAAATAAACTAATTAGACTTTCTAGAATTGAACAAAAATGAAGGCACAACTTACCCAAACTGATGAGACATAATGAAAGTAATTCTAAGAGGAAAGTTCATAAAAATGCCTTCATAAAGAAATATGAGGCATCTCAAATCAACATAACAACACAAGTGAAAGACCTATTCAAAAGGAAGCAGACATACATAAGAGGAGTAGATGGATAGAAATAATCAAACTTAAGGCAGAAATCAATAAATTAAAACAAAGAAAATTCAAAGAATAAACAAAAGCAAGAGCTGGTTCTTGGAGAAAATGACAAAGATAGACAAACCTTTAGCCTAACTAAAACACAGGGACACACTATACAAATCAGCAAAATCAGAAAATAAAAGGAGGTACAATTACAGACACTGAGGAAATTCAAAGTATCATTAGGTTTTACCTTAAAAGTCTATATGCCACAAAATTTAAAAATCTAAGTGAAATGTAATATTTTCTTGCTAGATTCCACTAATCAAAGTTGAATCTGGATCAGTTAATTAAATTAATAGTCCTATATGCCCTAATGAAATAGAAGCAGTCATCAAAAGTCTCCATGCCATACAAAGGCCTCATGGTTTCAGCTCAGGATTCTACCAGACCTTCAAAGAAGAGGTAACACCAATACTCTTCAAATGATTTCACAAAACAGAAAAAGAAGGAACATTACCAAACCCATTCTATGAGGCCACATTCACCTTGATACCTAAACTTCACAAAAGCTAACTGAAAGGCAGGAATATACTAAGAAAGATAATTTCAGACCATTCTCTCTTATGAATAGTGAAACAAAAGTATTCAATACAATACTCACAAAATTAATCCAAGAAAACAACAAAGATCTCATTTACCATGACCAAGTAGGCTTCATCTTAGGCATGCAGGGGAGGTACAATATACAGAAATCCATTAGTGAAATCCACCACATAAACAAACTGAAAAATAAAAAACCACATGATCATCTCAATAGATGCTGAAAAGCATTTAATAAAATTCAAGATCAATTAATGTTTAAAGTCTTAGAGATATCAGAGATAAAAGGCACATGCCTAAACACAGTAAAGATAATATACAACAAGCCTATAGCAAACATCAAACTAAATGGAAAGCAATACAAATCAATCCCACTGAAATCGGAGACAAGTCAAGCTTGCTCACTCTCTCCTTTCTCTTCAACATAGTACTGGAAGTTCTAGTTAGAACAGTAAAACAACTAAAGCAAATCAAGGGGATACAAAGAAGAAAGGAAGAAGTCAAAGTATCACTATTCACAGATGATATGATAGTATAGATGAGTGAACTGAGAACTACTACAGCTGATAAACACCTTCAACAAAAGTGGCTGGATACAAAGTTACTAAAAAATATCTGAACCCTCTTGTATAGAAAAGACTAGAGGGTTGAGAAAGAAATTGGGGGGGGGGAACCTTGCAATAGCCAAAAATAACATAAAGTGCAATGGTGTGACTCTAACCAAGCAAGTGAAAAAATCTGTATAAAAAAATTCAAGTTTTTGAAGAACGGAATTGAAGAAGATATCATAAGATGGAACAATCTCCCATACTCATGGATCAGTAGGAATAACAGCAAAATGGTCATCCTACCAAAAGAAATGTAAAGATTCAATGCAATTCCCATCAAAATACCGACACAATTCTTTAAAGACCTTGAAAGAACAATTCTCAACATCACATAAAAACACAAAAAAAGCCAGAAAAGTTAAAAGAATCCAGTACAATAAAAAACTCCTGGAGGTATCTCCATCCTGGATCTCAAGCTGTACTACAGAGAAACAGTAAAAACAGCGTGGCACTGGCATAGAAACAGAATGGTGGACCAGTGGAATTGAATCAAAGACCCAGAAATAAACCCACACACCTACAACACCTGAGTTTTGACAAAGAAGCCAAAACCATTCAATGGAAAAAAGAACATCTTCAACCAATGGTGCTTGTCTAACTGGATGTCCACATATAGAAAGATACAAATAAATCCATACTTATCACCCTGCATAAAAGTAAAGTCCTAGTGGATCAAATACCTCAACATAAAACTAACACTCTTAACCTGTTATTTAAAAAACTGAGGAAGAGGCTTGAACACATTGGCACACAAGACAACTTCCTGAACAGAACAGCAGCAGCACAGGCTCTAAGATCAACAATCAATAAATGGGATTTCATGAAACTTAAAAGCTTCTCTAAAGCAAAGGACATTGTCAGCAGAACAAAATGATGGCTTACAGTCTGGGAAAGGATCTTCACCAACTCTACATCTGACAGAAGGCTAATATCCAGAATATATAAATAACCCAACAAATCAAATAATCCAATTTAAAATAGGGTTCAGAGCTAAACAGAAATTCTCAACAGAGGAATATTGAATGGTGTATAAACACTTAAAAATGCTCAACATCCTTAAAAATCTGAGAAATGAAAATCAAAACAACTCTGAGACTCCACCTCACACCCATCAGAATGGCTAAGATCAAAAACTCAAGGGATAACACATGCTGGAGAGGATGTGAAGAAAGGAGAACCCTCCTCCATTGCCGGTAGAATGTAAACTTGTACAACCACTTTGGAAATCAGTCTGGCACTTTCTCAGAAAACTGGGAATACTGCTACCCCAAGACCCAGCTAAACACCTCCTAGACATATATCAGAAAGACGCTCAACCATACAACAAGGGCATTTGCTCAACTATGACTATAACAGCTTTATTCATAATAGCCAGAAACTAGAATCAAACTAGATGTCCCTCAATAGGGGAATGGATACAGAAATTGTGGTACATTTACACAATGAAATACAACTCAGGTATTAAAAACAAGAAAATAATGTAATTTGCAGACAAAAGGATGGAACTAAAAAAGATCACCCTGAGTGATGTATCCCAGAAGCAGAAATACATGTATGGTATATATTCACTTATAAGTGGACATTACCCATACAATATAGATTGGACATACTAAAATTTACAGACTTTTAAAAGCTAAAGTACAAGGAGAAACATAGGGAAGATGCTTAATTCTCATTCAGAAAAGACAACAGGATAGATGCCAGAAGAAGAGAGAGAACAGGGAAGGAGCCTTCCATGGATGAACACTAAGTGACTCCACTCAAGAAGTGATTGAAGCAGATGCAGAGACCCACAGTAAAATTTTGTATAGAGCACAAAAAGTCTTATTGAAGAAGTGGGAGATAGAAGGACCTAAAAGGGGTCAGGAGTCACACAAGGAGATCAACAAAGAAAAAATATCTGGGTCCTGGGGCCCTGCAGAGACTGTTGCATCAACCAAAGAGTATGAGACGACTTAGGGCTCCTGCTCAGATGTAGCCCATAAACAGCTCAGTCTCCATATGGGATTCCTAGTAAGGGGAGAAGTGACAGTATCTGAACTTGGTTGCCTGCTTCTTGATCACTTCTCCCTGGTGGGGCCACCTACACAGCCTACAGATGAATAGGATACAGGGAGTCTTAATGGAACCTGATAGGCTAGGGTCTGATAGGACGTTTCCTATCAGAGGACTACAGGAGAAGGATAGGGGAAGAGGAGGGAGGGATAGTGGGACATAGAGTAGATGAGGGAGGGGGCTACAAGTGGAATTCAAAGTGAATAAACTGTAAAAATTAATGATAAACATGGGTGACAGAATGAAGCATAAATAAGACACAATTTACTGAGAAACAAAAAATACTCATCATTTTTAATCATAGATCTAGCTAGAAAAAAAAAACTTAGGCAACCAATACCTCAAATGAAAAATAATGTATGTATAGTGTCCATCTTGGCACTATAGTAAAAGAGAATGTGATAGGATGCACACAATATCATTGGAAATCTTTCTTCATGCACTGGACATGGAGTGACTTGTAGGAGTTGAGATGTTGATATACTTTCTTCCCACAGATCAGCAGGAATTTATCCCTTGCTGAATTCAAGAGTACCCAAACCTTGAGAGAAACCAGTACCTGTCCATGGCAGTGACCTTCCTGTCCTTTGAGGATCCTCTGGGCTTGGCCATGGCCTGCATGGCTTTGTGCTTATCTGTCAGCACAGCTATAGTTTTGGGGATCTTTCTCAAGCACCATGACTCACCCATCATTAAGTCCAATAACCAGACTATAATAAAATACCTTAGTGTCTTCAAATGAAATTATTTACCCCTACTTTTAGTAAGTTTATATAAAATGTATTTCTAACCGTAACTAAAAGAGCCCTTCATTTAAACAATGTTATATAGATACACTCTATTTCAGAATAGAAACCACTTCTGAAAAAACATTTTAGTAAGTTATACATGTTACTTTTTAATTCATGGACATATAAGTATTCAAATTTTAATTACATAATCGTAATTGTGATAAATAATAAAGGTACTATATTTTTTCCCTTAGTATTTTATTTTTCCGGAGGAAACAGGAATTAGGCTGACAGTTGACATCTTCTGTTGGACAGGCAAAAACCTGGACCTCTGGCAAAGGGTGCTTGCAAAATTGTATATCCACAGTGGAAATCAGTGTGCAGAATTCTCAAAATGATGAAAATAAATCTACCATATGAACCACTTATAACTTTCCTTGACATATGCACAATGGACTCAACATACTCCTTCAAAAATATTTTCTCAACCATGCTCATTGCTATTCTGTTCACAATAGGTACAAAATGGGAACACCTAAATATCCTTCAACTGATATAGATAAGTGAAATGGTATGCACATAAGTAGATAGAAATATAAATGACAATATTGATTTAGGTAACTAAAATCCAGAAAACAGATATCACATGTCCTATCAACTCTGAAGCATGTAACTCTAGATCTTCAGTTGTGAGTAGTCACCCTACTGTGAAAGAAAAGAAAGATTGTCATGAAAGACTGGGGACCAGCCCCAGCAGTTGATAGTTTCCAGAGAAAAGGGAAGGATAAGGCAGGGCAGAAATGAGTCAGAAATGGTTGTCCGAAGAAACTTAGAGTCTTGACTGACTGGCAGTCATAGTACCTCTTTATTTAGACAGATTTCAATAATAAAAGATGGATTCACATTATTCTAAAACATAGATGATATCCTTTTTGTCCCCAGACGTGTGTTTTAACTGTCTCTTGGTGATAAATTTAGTCATCATTGATAAACCTTATCTTTTACTATCATTTTTCTTCATCAGTCCCATAACCTGACAGTTTTGAGGATCTGGAGGCATATTTGCCACAGCCTGAAAGCCCATTCTCAGGTTGGAAGCATTCTCAGATTCAATGGCAATAAATAAAAAATCTTTAAGCAGCCTTGGACATATTGCTTTGTCCTGAGAAGTATATTATCAAATTTTAATGGACAACCTCAAGAAAAACAATTTAGGCCAAAGCAGCAACAGTTATTATTCAATTCCTGGCATAAATCAATGTCTATACCTCATATCTTTGTAGAATTTATTTATGTGCTAAATCTAAGTATTTTTTTCATTATTTTGGTCATACAACACTACAGTGATACTGTGAAAGCTGATATTTCTAGGAAAAGGAGGTCATAATACCTCACTTTTAAAATCATTTTTACAAAACATTCTTTGTCCATCATTATAGATCCTAGTTTAAGGTGATGATATCTCCAGACATTCATTTACAGCTCCATATAGTCATGGGGGGCATATCATATGTAACTCCTAATCTCATATGCAAAGTAATTGTGCACCTGAGGATACAGCAGTATGATGTATTTATTCTCCAATGATATCAACTCTCCTAGCACTACAAACTTTGTTTGCCTTTTTAAGAGTATGTTGTTCTGATTATTTTCTTCTTGAGGAAGCATAGGGGTAGATTTTTCAAGACTGTCTTGGAGCTGAAGTCTCATAAGGAGTTCTCTGCCATTTTTATGTGAGTTACAACTTCCACAAGGAAGACATTCATGTAGGGCCAGATAATTGATATTTCTGAGAGGGGCAGTATGCTCAGAATTTTTCTGGGGAAGCTTAGAAGCAGTACCACAGAGTGAAGGCATAAATGATTCATTAAAAATTTTCTCATTGCTCCAATGTCCCCAGGTCATACATGTACTGAAAGCCCTCTAAGCATGTAGCAAGTGGAGATCAAGACCAAGCCTGAAAGATAGCATGAAGGCTACTATAACATGCAGCTCAGCTGTGCTGGATCTTTGTCAAATAGCTGTGCTGACTTCATGGCTTTAACTGTATATGAACTTTGGTGAGGTTTTAATCCATTTGGAGGTGATGTTGAGTGAAAATAAGCACCTATTTCTATGTTTCTACATATAGACATCTAGTTTGGTCAGCACCATTTATGAAGATTTTATCTATTTTTCCAATGTGTATTTCTTGCATTCCAGTGTGTATTTCTATTTTTTGTTATAGTACTAGTGCATTTACATAATCAAATGTTACTCAGACATTTAAAAAATCAAATCATGAAACATGAAGGTAAATGCAGATTTGCAGGTAACTGAGAGTGAGAGAACCTAGACCCAAAAAGAGAAATAGGGTATGTATTTGCTTTACATATGTATTAGTTGCAAGATGTATAATATGCAAGCAACTGAACATAATACCACAGGGATACATACAGATTAAGAACTGGAGGTTAGGGCAGGCAGAGATTTCTCCATAGGAAAAGGAAATAAAATACTTGGAACAAATGGAAAGTGGGCTAAAAAGATAGAATTGAAGGGGATTGGGAAAGGAAGAGGGCAATGAAAAGGTAACATGAGAAAAGACAGGTAAAATTAAGGGTCATTGGAAACCTAATGCAATAGAAACTTTCTAAATCATATTTATAAAAAGAGCCAATATAAATGAAATCACCACACAAAAAGAAAGTCCCAAATGGAAATTTCTTGACACTAAGTAAAGCATCCAGTACTGGTAATATTTAACTGAGGTACTGGTTAAAGTAGTGTGATTGTAATGCCAAAACAATACAGGCTTTTGCCGAGACTATAGGATGCTCTTCAGAAATTGACTGCAATGCCCTCTTGCTGGAGACAACACTTACACTTACCTGGAACATAGATAAATAGAGCTTGTGCTTACATAAAACCTTCACGCTTACATTCTAGCAACTTTGATATGTGATGTACTTTGCAACTACAAGAGGAGAAATATAAACACTAACCCAGATACCAAATTTTTGAACTATAACAATGCTCTACCTGTAAGACATATTAGTGCAAGAGTTGTAGGAGTAAATACCAATCTATAGTTTGACTTAAGGCCCACTTCACATGATGGAATCCACACCTAACACTGGTTTATTGATCAAGAAAAGGAAATTACACAGCCCATGGTTCTGGGGGAAAAACAAATAGTACATTCTACTAAAAGTAATAAATGACCATTGACACCATTCTGCTATACTCATAGACCAGTATCTTGTTCAGCCATCATCAAAAAAGTATCATCCTGCATCTGATGGAGACAATTTCAGAGACCCATAGAGAAAATAGACAGTCAGTGAAAGACCTCAGAATATGCTCTTCAGGCTCTTCAGTAATTCAGCCAGAAGAGTGTAAGAACCAGAAAAGAAAGAGGATATCAAAGAACAAAGCACTATAAATTAAGAGGACTGAAGAATAGATAAACTGTGAGAGACTGAGGCAGCATGCACAAGGCCTTTAGTGTTCTGCCCTAGCCCTATCTCTAATTGATAAATGTTTGCAAATGAAAATGTAGTTTTCTCCAAGGGACACTCATTTTATCCAAGGGACTACTCTTAATTGTATTTTTAAGAGTACATTCCAATAGGCAGATGCCCAAAAATTTCCCTCACTGACAAGTTTGGATTCTCATGTCCTAGAATTCTGGCATTCATTTAAAATGTTTTTATCATAGTTCTCATTTTAATTTGCTGAAGATTTTTTTTCTATTTTTAAAGCTACATGTCCTCTGTGTGTATACCATTGTTTCAAGTTTAATATTTTGTGAGATTCCTGCGTGTTTGAGCATGTCTACATCATTTCCCAACTTGGGCTCTTTTTCTTTTTTTTTTTCCTACTCGGATGTGTTTGTTTTTGTCTTTTTGCTATTTTATTTTCTTATTATACATTATAGCTCTCCTTGTTTAATATGAGGGTGAATTTAGACAGAATAGAAGGGGAGATGGGAAAGAGTTGCCAGGATTAGAGGAACAGAAAACTTTAATCCGGATGAATATATAAGTAAAATGACTATTTTTAAAAGAAGAAAAGGAGGAGGAGAAGGAGAAGGAGGAGGATGAAGAGAAAGAAAAAAAGAAGGAGGAGTTGGAGAAAGAAGAGAAGCAGGAGGAGGAGAAGGATGAGAAGATGAAGATGAAGAAGAAGAAAGAAGAAGAAGAAGAAGAAGAAGAAGAAGAAGAAGAAGAAGAAGAAGAAGAAGACAAGTGTGTCAAAATAAAGGTTAAATAGCTATGCACAAAAGATCCAGAAAATCTAAAAAGTGCAAAAAAGTAATTTATGAATAATAAAAATAGAAAAAGAAGACAAAACTCAGATCAAAAATTCTAGAAAATATTTTCAGGAAAATAATAGAAGAATGTATCCTTAACCTAATGAAGAAGGGGTAGCCTATAAAAGTACAAAAAGTATATAGAACAACAATTAAAGTGTACCAGAAAAGAAATTGTGCTCAGCACATAAAATTAAAACATTAAATGTAAAGAAAAGTATATTAAACAAAAAAGGGATATTAAAAGTTGCAAGTTGAAAATACTAAGTTGCATATAAATTCAGGCTCTTTAGAATAACTCCTGATCGCTCAAGAGAGAAAGAATGAATAATCCCAAGCATCAAATCAGGAGGCAAAAACCTCACACCATAACTACAAAATAAAGGGAAATAATAAACATTGCTCATTGAAATCTCTCAACTTGGATGTTCAATTCTCCAATAGAAAGTCAGGAACTAACAGAATGGACTAGACAACAATGTCCATTTTTCTGCTGCATCTACTGAACACTCTTTATCATCCAGGTTGGACAGCGTCTCTGTTTAAAAGGATGGAAGGAGACAGTAGAAGAAAGTGGACCAAAAAAGAAGTTTAGGGGAACTTTATTTTATAAAGTTCACACAAACAAATACTAAAATTCTTGAGTCAATTTAAAAGAGAGTATGTACTGTACATACTGAATGAGGATATGCAACAGATGACTTGGACTGGTCCAGCACACATCTACACTCATGTTTAGTGAAGCAAAGCTTACCGTATGTTAAGAGAGAATGGACTTGATTGTCCTAAATCACATGAGTGCAAAATATATTATTCAAATTTTATTCATGGAAAACATGTACTTTTGTTTTTTGAGATTTTTAATATAATCACATTATTTCTCATTTCTCTGTCCTACCTACAAAATCTCTCATATATCCCTCTTTTGGCTCTTTCAATTTCAAGTCTTGGGTTGCCAATAACTGCTATTACATGTATCATGTGTGTGTGTGTGTATGTGTGTGTGTGTGTATATGCAAGAGTGAGACAGAACATTTAACATTTCAAGAAAGGCAATCATTTTACTTTGAAATTGTGGATGAACTCAAAATGTATCAAGTTATGACCTGAGCTAGACACAGAAATGAAACATTGTCTGACTTATAACTGGGTTATAAGCACTCAGTGCTCTGAAATAAGAACTGAATAGTCAGTATTAGAGCCTGAACATCAGGGTGTAGTGGCATGACTTGTCAAAGAACACATTTCAGTGACAAGAGGAATAATATAAAGAAATACTTTGGGGTGCATGCATAAGAGCTATTAATAATAGCTTACATTGTTTACTTGAGAAATATTCTCTGTATATTTTTTAATCTCAATAACCAAAATGTTATAATTACTGTGTAAGAGATATTAATTTATTTATATATTATTTACTCTTCCATCAATTTTCCTTCCATTTTCACCCTCCTGAGTTTTGAGTAAACATTCTTTGCTCTTTTGAAAATTCAAGCCACTTTTTCATAAACTATTTTTACACACTTAACATAGCAAAATTTGATTTGTACAATATTTTACAATATTATAATACTAGGAATATATGACAAACCACTGAATTTTATTAAGGGTATTTATTATATATAGTATCACAGGAAAAAGGAAAATGAGTAGAGATGAAATACTATTCTTTCTAGTTGTTTTTAAGAGACAGTTGCCTGAGTCCAGCCATCTCATGAAAAAAAAACTCATTTTTTTCTTTTTTATTGATTATTACAATTTATTCACCTTGTTTTCTGGCTGTAAGCCCCTCCTTCATCTTCCACCAGTTACAACCTACCTCCCTCTTCTACCACTATGCCCCTCTCCTAGTCCACTGATAGGGAAAATCCTCCTTCTCTACTATCTTATCCTAGTCTATCTTATCAAGTCTTACCAAGAATGGCTGCACTTTCTTCCTCTGTGACCTGGCAAGTCTGCATCTTCCAGGAGTAGCTGATCAAGGAGCCTTCCACTGAATTCATTTCAGAGACAGCCCCTGTCACCCTTAGTAGGGAACTCACATGGAAACTGAGATACTTATGAGCTACATCTGAGCAGGGATTCTAGGTGTTCTTCATTCATGGTCCTTGGTTGGAACAGGACCCCCCAGGCCCATATTTTGGGGCTCAATTGGCCTCCTTGTGGAGGGCCACTCACATCCAGGTCTTTCTACCTCCTAAATATTCCATATAAATCCATGCTTTCTGCACAAAATTTGGCTATGAGTTTAACCATCTTCTTCAATACCCTGCTATGTAGATTCTTTCAGAGGCCCTCTGTGGTAGTTTCCTGCCCTGTTCCCTATCTTCCCCCATTACCGAAGTCTATCCCATTTGCCCTTCTGAATGAGGATTAAGCATCTTCCTTAGGGTTCTTCCTGTTGTTTAGATCCTTTAGGACTCTAGCTTTTAGTATTTTTAATCCTGTATTATATGGCTAATATCCACATATAAGTGAGTATATACCATGAGTGTCTTTCTGCTTCTGGATACCTCACTCAGAGTGATCTTTTCTAGTTGCATCCACTTGCCTGCTGATTTCCTTGTTTTTAATTGCTGAATAGTATTGCATTGTATAAATGTGCCACAATTTCTGTGTTTATTTCTCGGTTTGGGGACATCTAAGTTGTTTCCAGATTCTGGCTATTGTCAATAAAGTTGTTATGAGTATAGTTGAGCAAATGTCCTTGTTGTATGGTTGATAATCTTCTGAATATATGCCCATGGTTGGTATAACTGAATATTCTAGTAGCACTATTCATAATTTTCTGAGAAAGCATCAGATTGATTTCCAAAGTGTTTGTACAGGTGTATATTCCCACCATTAATAGAGGAGGGTTCCCTTTTCTCCAAATCGAGTCCAACTTGTTTTGCAGATGGTGTGAGAGTACACATGAATGACCCTAATAATTCAACCAGGGAACTCCTACAGCTGATCAACACTTTCAGCAAAATGACTGTATACAAAATTAAATTAAAAAATCTGAAGCCCTCCTGTATATAAAAGACAAATGGGCTCAGAAAGAAATTAGGGAAACAAAACCCCTTCACAAAAGCCACACATAATATAAAGTACCTTGGTGTGACTCTAATCAAGCAAGTGAATGATTTGTATGGAAAAAAGAACTTCAAGGAAGATATCAGAAGATCTCCCATTCTCTGGGATTGGTATGATTCACATAGTAAAAATGGCCACTCTACCAAAAGAAATCTAAAGAGTCAATGCAATTCCAATCAAAATACCAGCACAACTCATTGCAGACCTTGAAAGAACAATTCTCAATTTCATATGGAAAAACAAAACAAGACAAAACAAAACAAAACAGAATTGATTTTAAAAGAATGCCTGTACAGTAAAAGATTTTCTGGAGGTATCTTCATCTGAGATATCAAGTAGTACTATAGCGCAACAGTAATAAAAAAAATGGCATGGTACTGGCACCTGTACTTTAAATCTTAAAGGGGTGTGCATCTACTCATTAATCATTTTTATTAAATCATATCAAGAAGCTGAGGGGAAAAACAAATGTAGAGGAATCAACTGCTGTCTCAGTTTTAAACCCAGTTTGAGGGTGCCCAGACAGCCAATGCTACCTTGGGCTATTGTTTCGGCTCATCAACCTTAAAACATCCATGGCTTTACTATTAATAGTGTACTATTCTTAACTTTAAATTGTTCTCTAAGATTTTTTACATCAGAGCCATTAGCAAAAACATCTTCCCTGACCTTGTTAAACAATCTATTTTTCCAAATTGTTTCTAAGTATAATGGTTATTGCTAACAATCTACATCTATGGCTCCTATCAAGGGCAGTGGTTAATTCATTAATCTGCTCCAGTAAACAGGTGGAAAGAGATCAAACATTGTTAATTTTAAATGCCAGTGATATTGCCCAGTGATGAGATAGAAGACTACTTATGGTTTTCATACAACTCATGTTATAAGGAATATGAGCATCATAAAGACAACAAGCAGAGATATGCTACATAAGAACACAAAGTCCTCTGGAAAATCAGTTCTTGGGATTATGCTTCTCCAAGACAAACTCATCGTAAGTATGCTAACAGGGGAGCAACATTCCATGAGATCTACAGCTGTTTTGCTGTTGCTACTGCATGGCTCTTGACAGTGGCAGGAAGCCAAAATAGTTTGCCTATAGATGGGTAAGGGGGGAGTGAGGTTAGCTCAGGCCCTGGGAAGGAGAATTCAGGGTATTGCATGGGCTGTACTAGCCTGGAAGACCAGGTAACATGGAAGGACTGAAGGATTGCTGGGAGAAAATAGCAGGTAGATTTGATTTGGTATGTTAAATAGGAACCTCTGCCATTAGTTCCAGGTTTGAATCCTACTTCTATGGTAACATAAACTTCAGAGAGAGAAGCTGGTCTCCGTTGGATAGTGATCTTCAAGTGAGCCCACAGGGAAGAAAGGTGACAAAGACAAAGATTATGTTTTTCTTTTCTTTCTATATATCTTCTTTCTTCTCTTTGAGGGAGGGCAGTTACCAAACTAGACTCAAAATTTTGCTATTTTGCTCTTTTGTTTTTCTAACTATTTTTTTAATTTTATTAATTGTTTTTATTTTTCGCCATTTATTCATTATGTATGATGGTTGAAGGTCACTCCCTCAACTCCTACTGGTCCTACCCTCCCTTCATCTTCCCCCATCCCCTTTCCCTAGCCTACTAAAAAGGGGAGTTCCTCTCCTCTGCCATCCACCCATACCTTATTGGAACAATGCTCAGCTACTAAAAACAGAGAAATAAAATTTCTGCTCTTATTTCTTTTTATGGGCCACTGTACTCACCTCAGAAGATTTTATACCATGAAGCTTGCCTGCAAACTTACCATGAACTAAACACTAAGTATAACTCATTTTAAAGAGTCCCACCCCAAGACAGTGTTTGATTGACCCTTTCACATCCAGAAACATGTGAAATTTGAAATGCTATGAAGTCTGAGACATTTCATCACAAGCATTTCAGAGATCGTGACTCTCTTCCTGCCTGGAGGGCTGTTTCCCACCAGCCCAGGAAGGCAAAAGGGGCAGAAGATGATTAGCATAAAGCTTTGAAAGCCCGTAAGCATAACTGTGGTCAGCCACTCTGGGAACCACCTCAGAAAGTAAGTTCAACTTTAATTCCAGAAAACAGAAAACAGAGGCTTATATCCCTTGGGGAGTGCCTGGGATGCTCCAAGCATAGGTGTAGATAATTGTTTAATGCTAGGCAATTCAAGGATGCTTGATTTGCATTAAACAGCACATTCCTATTATATGAATAAGAACAAGGACACAGATCCAAATTATCCTATATTTGAAGGGAGGGGAGAGTTATCAGGGATCTGTGTCAAAGGCCATCTATCAAATTTGATTGGTGGTGTCCATGTCTAAAGATACTCTCCAGATGAAGTCAGGCAGAGAAAACTCACCCTTGACATGGTTACCCATCTAGGCCAGAAGCAGAGTCATACATGGAAGAGAAAGCCTCCTCCCTCACATCTCAAAATTCAGTCTGAGTTGTGATGGTTTTCAATAGAACCCCTCGAACAATAGGTATGTGTACACAAAGAAACTTCTACAGGCTGCCACTGTTGTGTTACTCTCAGAGAACTTCCTGGCTGGTGTTAGTTCACCATTCCCTACATATTCATCCACTGGACTCAAAGTTTCTTGTGTAAAGTGAGGCAATTGAAAACAGTAAATATTGAGAATCAGGATTATCAATAAGTCTTCCATAAACACCTTATTATATAATACTGTTGCATGTAATTGTTCACCATTATTCACCATTCATTGTATTCTTTTTTAAAGATAAGTTTATTTACTTTAAAATCCAATCGTAGTCCCCCTCCCTTCTCTCCCCCAGTACTACCCTCCATTCCTATTCCCCGTATTCCCTTTACCCTTTAGAAAAGGGAGGTCATTTCCATTGAGCTAGTTTTTCAGTTCTATTGGATCTCAGTAGACCAAAGAACACAAAGGCCTTTCCATATTGCTTATAGTCACAGAACTCCTCTCCAGTAAGGATACTTTTATGATGATGATGACTCCAGATTTGTGAAAAGCCTCACCATTTTAACACATTCATAAGTTTTCCTCCATTATGAATCCTTTCATGATGATGAAGATTATACAAATGTGGAATGGTTTCACCATGTTAAAAGCACTCACAAGATTTCTTTCCATTAGGATTCTTTCATGAGTGTGAAGATGATTCTGAAATCCAAAAGTTTTATTCACATTGGTTACAGACAGACAGCTTCTTTCCAGTATATGTTCTTTTATGCATTAGGTGATGTTATGTGCAAAGGCTTTGCCACGTAGGTATATTCGTGTGGTTTCACTCCAGAATGTGTTGTTGTCTTAGGAGATGATTATTAAATGCAAAGGCTTTATCTCACTAATTACCCTCACAAGGCTCCTCTCCACTGTTTTTTTTTTTTTTTCATGTTTTCAGAGACTACTCTGCTGTGCAAACGCTTTATCACATTGCGTATATTTATAAGGTTTCTTTCCGGTATGTGTTCTTTTATGGCTTATGAGATTACTGTTTCGTGCAAAGGCTTTACCACACTCGTCACATTCATAAGGTTTCTTTCCAGTGTGTGTTCTTTTATGTCTTATGAGATGACTGTTTTCTGTAAAGGCTTTGCCTCACTGGTTACATTCATAAGGTTTCTCTCCAGTGTGTGTTCTTTTATGCCGTATGAGATTACTGTTTTCTGCAAAGGCTTTACCACACTCGTTACATTCATAAGGTTTCTCTCCAGTGTGTATTCTTTTATAGCTTATGAGATGACTGTTTTGTGCAAAGGCTTTACAACACTGGGTACATTCATAAGGTTTCTCTCCAGTGTGTGTTCTTTTGTGGTTTAAGAGAGTACTGTTTTCTGCAAAGGCTTTACCACACTCATTACATTCATAAGGTTTCTCTCCAGTGTGTGTTCTTTTATGGCTTATGAGAGCACTGTTTTGTGCGAAGGCTTTACCACACTACTTACATTCATAAGGTTTCTCTCCAGTGTGTGTTCTTTTGTGGTTTAAGAGAGTACTGTTTTCTGCAAAGGCTTTACCACACTCGTTACATTCATAAGGTTTCTCTCCAGTGTGTGTTCTTTTATGGCTTATGAGAGCACTGTTTTGTGCAAAGGCTTTACCACACTGCTTACATTCATAAGGTTTCTCTCCAGTGTGTGTTCTTTTGTGGCTTAAGAGAATACTGTTTTTTGCAAAGGCTTTACCACACTCATTACATTCATAACGTTTCTCTCCAGTGTGTGTTCTTTTATGCTGTATGAGATCACTGTTTTCTGCAAAGGCTTTACCACACTGGTTACATTCATAAAGTTTCTCTCCAGTATGTGTTCTTTTATGCCGCGTGAGAACAGTGGTATAGGGGAAGGCTTTACCACATAAAGTGCATTTAAAGGATTTCTCTCCAGTATGACTACTGTCATGCCTGCAAAGATAATTGGCACATGTGAAAGATTTACTCCAGTAATTTCATTACAGTAATAAATATATTTATGTAAATGAATTAATTTTAAAATTCAGTCTAATGGTAAAGAAGAATAAAATTTTAAAGTTTTATCACTTTATTTACATTCATGGTATTCCCCTTCATTATGGGTATTTTTGAAGATTCCTATGATGGTAAGAGAATTTGTTACTTGATTACATCATTTTTCTATAAGAGATTTTCTCAAATATATCAAGAGTATTGTAAGAATTCAGAGTTTTACCACAGCAATTCCATTCGCAAATTTTTGTACTGTATGAATGACACTTCATTTAAGAAGTGAGCAGAACAAGCAGAAGAAGTTCCAAATTCCTATTATTCATAGGTATTTTCAGCAGTAAGTGTTTGCTGATGAATTCTCAGTGAAGTTGCAAAACCAATTAAGAGTAACCATTTATCACATTCACAAAAATCTACTCAAAGTGGGGACTACTACAAAATCAATCGTTCTTGGAGAAAGATAGGTACACTGCTTCTTTCAATATCCCTATGCTCATGTGTCTGAGAAACATTGTGACATATGATACACCTATTTAAATTAAAAGATTAATAAAAGATTCCCACATTGAATTAACACATTTTTTTTATTCATCATAGATATGTCATATAGGGATTAGTGTTTCTCCACAACAATATTCTTGATTCTCATAAGCTGCTCATTTCACTAAACTTTACAATGTTACTGCATGAATATGAGTAACACTGGTTGTACTATGAAATATTTGCTCATTAGAAGGTTTTGGACATATACTGATAACCTATTCAATGTGTATACCTCTTACAATATCTGAGTAGATAAAATGAGACTAAACAGATTGGCAGTTCAAGTCAATAGCTGTAATATCCATATGATTCAAATGGTATTTTCTGTTACAATATTATTTTTTTTCTTCTATCTTAGGGGAGTGCCTTGTAAACACAAATCAGATACATGACATTTAAGTTCATGGAATTGTGAGATTTTAATGATCATCATCACACTTAAAGCAGTGCTGTTTTTGCACTGTTGATTTTTTTAAAACTTCCAGGACACAGCCAGGGGTGCTGGTACATGTCTTTAATCCCAGCGCTTGTGGAGGCAGAAGCAGGCAGATCTGTGTGATGTTAAGGTCAGGCTGGTCTAACAAGTAAGTCTAAGTCAAGCCACAGCTACACAGAAAAAAAAAACTATTTCAAAAACAGAAAATAAAAAAAGCAGCCAACAAAGAAACAGACAAACATACTTCCAGGACACATTAAAATTTCTTAAGATTCATATCTGTATCATTGTGCACATAAAGTTACCTTTTATTACTTGTAGAACTTTGAAAATGTTCTTCAATATTATGGTGTTCCCAATTGTAGCCTAAAATATAGTACCAGAAAATATATATTATTGGAAATATATTATTATTAAGGCAAAACTTAAATCATTATCTTCTTGTGACCCTTAGAACCATGCCTGATTTCTTCACTTCATTCCTCCTCAGTCTCAATTGGAATTACAGAAGAGAATCAATAACAAAGTAAGAGTTGTCTCCTTATTTTAAAAGTGAAAGAAAATTTGCAGTCTTACCTATAGCAGTGAGGTTTTTACAGGTCTCTAACATCACATCTTTGTAGAGTTGTTTCTGAGATGGTTCCAGCAAAGCCCACTCTTCTTGGCTGAATTTCACATGCACATCATTGAAGGTCACTGAATTCTAAAATATACCATACATTTGTACAAAAGAAAGACTGGCAACAATATAAATTTATACTTCATTGGCAATATAATCATATAATTCTAGTGCTTCTTCTATTTATTTTCTGACACAGAAGTGCTAGTGTTAGACAGTTGGGTGCTGTGCATCAGGTGAAGGATGGGACAAGAAAAAGCCTAAAGGTTAGATTGTAACGGAAACAAAAGGCTTGCTTTGAAAACCTGTGTTAAAGGTTTTGTATTAGTTTGTAAGACATGAATATGAAGTAGCCATTAGTTGGGTTCTTGAGTGATCTATGAATCATCTTCAGTTACTTGGGTGAGTAGCTCAGGACACTGTCCTGAGACAGGTGGAAGGAAAAAACAGTCATGATATTTTATCTAGCAACAAATGATAGGTGGCTATCAGGTGACAGTGAACAGATGGGTGGTGTCAGTCAAAAGACAACATGGCACTGGATATCATGTTTTGACCAGGGATCAGAGATGTGGCATACCAGTAGATGAAAATGGGGGCTCATATATTTGTGGAAGAGAAATTGTACTACAGTGAATAGATGGATAAAAACAATGTGGGTGGCAAGCAACAATAATCATAGCTGATAACATCATATTTCTGAGTTCCCAGACAAAAGAAAAGGCATAGAACACATGATTATTCTTTGATCATTGTTTTGTATATTCTCTTTTCTAAATCAGGTATAGTCTATAGTTTAAAAATAAAGATTAAAACTTTTCTATTAAAACATAAGTGCTAAAGTTATCACTAAGTCATTTTAGAAGAAAACTGAATAATGAAGTTTAACTATGTCATATCTGAACTTTTTTGAATAGGATATAGCTTCTGAATAGTCATGGTAATTAATGTGGACAAAGACAAACAGAGAGAAGAGAGCAAAATAGAAAGAGAGAGACAGAGACACATAGAGAAATTAAGAGATGAGCAGTACTAAGTACACATCAGAGAAATTTATGAACAGTTACTAACTACAAAAATTATGGACAAGCTGAGTGTATTCTGTTATGCCTTAATTCCATCACTCAGGAGGCAGAGGCAGGTGTATCTTATTGAATTGGATGCCAGCATGATATATGCAAAGAGTTCCAGGACAGCCATACCTATATAGTAAGACAGAGCCTCCCCTAAATGTCAAACAAACATAAAACATTGAAAGAACTCAGAGGTCTTTACTGAAGCTTCTACAAGAAATTATACATTCAATCCAGTTGTGCATTCCTTTTCCAGAAATCTGCACTGCCCCAGCTTAAACTGTAACTCTAATAACATCTTACTAAAAGGGAATGCATGTTTAAAGAGCTAAAAATAGAAAAATGAAAATATTAGCAATGTCAATGCTGATCATAAATAAGCAACATAAGGTAGAAGAGATGGCTCAGCAGTGAGGAGCTCTTGCTATTCTTCCAAATAAGTGGGCTCAATTGTCATTGTTTACCTGGACCCCACTACTATCAGTTCATGAGTTCTGAACACATCTTCAGACTATAGTGAAGATCAGGCACACAAGAGGTGCATATTCATGCATACAATCAAGATACTCATATTCAGTAAAAATTAAAAACAGATCCCAGCTGGAAGGGCTGAACACACACTGTGCCTGATCAGCAGGGTAGCAGAGACTGCACAGTGACCAATAGTTGGAACTGTGGGCCTCCAAACACCACTGACTGTATTTACCAGGTGAGATGAACCCCAATGATGAGAAAAGCAATTGGGTTCAACCTGAGAGCACTCAGCTAATCCCTTGAAAATTTCCTGGGCTGTTTTAGCAGGAATAAGGTTTTCAAGCAAATAGACCCAAGAAACAAGCAGGAGTAACCATTCTAATATCTAATAAAATAGACTTTCAACAACCATTAATTGAAAGAGATGAGGAAGAAGGCAATCCAAGATGGTGGCACCGGGATGACACTGTCTGAGAAGCAGGGCAGCAATCTTAGTACAGTGCCTAAGAGACTGAACTCTGGACACTAAAACAACAGTGATTGTGTTTTCCAGGTCAGAGGAAACACCAAAGTGTGGGAATCAGTCGGGTCTACTCTCGGGTCACCCAGCAAGAACCCAGGTCACACAGGCACTGGGTCACTAGACCAGAGCCACATGCCCGCATGTCCTGATCAACTTTCCAGGCTGAACTGTGCACCCTGGGGCACCAGAGACTGGGATCCCAGTCTCGAGAAAACCCCACAGGGAAGGAAGCAAGCAGATCTGACCTCAGGTCAACCAGTCTATCCCTGGAAAAGGTCCTGTAGCCTTGCGGGTGCACAGCAGCCAGCCCTGAGTAGGGCTCCAGCTGCCAGCTCTGCGTACCTGACTCTGTCACAGACAGAACTGTGTGCCCCAGGACACTAGAGGCTGGGTTTCCCTGTCGGAAGAAAACCCCACAAAGAGGGAAACAGCAGGTCCCAGCTTAGAGAACTCAGATGACCCCCACCACCACTACCACCACCACACACAGGAATGTTTTCAGGAAAATTTCTCAGGTTTCTGCCAGTCACCAGCTTGGAGCAACAAATCACAAGCGAGTGCCTATGCACTCTACACGCCCCCCCAAACATTACAGACTGGGTCTTCATGTAGGGAGAAAACCCAAAGGTGGGGGAAAATATCTGGCCCTACCTCAGGGCCAGAAAATTTTTTAGCTCCAGAAAAGTTTCTGGTTATCCACAGCCTCCTGCTGCACACATGAAAGTGGTGCTCACCTGCCACTGATTACCACTTGGGTACTGGGGCACAAAGCTCCAAACTTAGACCTACAGGAGGCTGGGTTCCCTGAGATCAACCCCCAGATACTGTTCCAAGTGACAACCAGTTTTACCTAACTAAACTGACCAAACCATGGGGCACTCAGGTTACAGCAGCGCTCTCTAAATTTACAGCAAGAAACCCAGCAGCAGGGCAACTCTCTCCAGGACTTCTCTGGGTGAGGGGATACCCCCCTTTACTAACAAAGGCAACAATTAGTACTCAGGTATGTACGCCTGAGATGAGCTGTGGCAATTCCTGAAAAACACCTGCCATTCAGTAACCATACCTAAAAAACGGAGGAGAGCTCCTTTGGGAAAAATCATCTTCCTGCCAGGGGTATTCTACCCACCACAGGATTCCAGGAAGTACCAGAAACTAACACCCAACATCTAAGATATCCCAATGGGTAGAGGCCAGTGTAAAAGCTCAACCAACAAAAGACAAAGCAATATGGCATCTCCAGAACCCAATTATTCAGGAGCAAGCAGCCCTGGATACCCCAGCATAAAGACAATTTCAGTCCAATCTCCCTTATGAACATTGATGCAAAAATACTCAACAAAATACTTTGCAAACCCAATACAAAACACATAAAAGATATCATCCACTACAACCAAGTAGGCTTCAGGCCAGGTATTCAGGGGTGGTTCAATATGCAAAAATCCATAGATATGACCCACCATATTAACAAATTGAAAGAAAAATAAACAGATGATAATATCCTTAGTTGCTGAAAAAGCATTTGAAAAAATCCAGCATTCATTCATGTTTGAAGTATTGGAGAGATCAGGGATACAGGGCACATACCTAAACACAGTAAAGGTGATATACAGCAATCCTATAGCCAACATCAAGCTAAACAGAGAGAAACTTAAAGCAATCCCACTGAATTCAGCGACAAGGCGAGGCTGCCCACTCTCTCCATATCTCTTCAACATAGTTCTCCAAGTCCTTGCTAGAGTAATAAGACAAAGAAGATCAAGGGAATACAAATGGGAAAGGAAGAAGTCAAAGTATCACTATTTGCAGATGATATGATAGTATACCTGAGTGCCCCAAAAATTCTACCAGGGAATGCCTAAATCTGACAAACACTTTCAGCAATGTGACTGGATACAAAATCAACTCAAAAATTAAGTAGCCCTCCTGTATGCAAAAGACAAAAGTGCTGAAAAAGAAATTAGGTAAACAACACCTTTCACAATAGTCAAAAAGGACATAAAGTATATTGGTGTGACCCTAACCAAGCAAGTCAAAGACTTGTATAAAAAAATTTCAAGTCTCTAAAGAAAGAAATAGAAGAAGATATCAGAAGATGGAAAGATCTCTCATGCTCATGGCTTGGCAGGATTAACATAGTAAAAATGGTCCTCTTACCAAACGCAATTTACAGATTTAATGTAATTCCCATTAAATTACCAACACAATTCTATACAGACCTTGAAAGAAAAATTCCCAACTTCATATGGAATAACAAGAAACCCAGAATTGCTAAAACAATCTTCCATAAAGAAGATCTTCTGGGGGTATCTCCATCCCTGATCTCAAGCTGTACTATTAGAGCAACAGTAATGAGAACTACATGGTACTTCCATAGACACCAACTAGTGAATCAACAGAATCAGATAGAAGTCTCAGAAATACACCCACACACTATGGACTCCTGATTTTTGACAAAGATGCCAAAACCATACAATGGAAAAAAGATAGCATCTTCAACAAAAGGTGCTGGTCTAAATGGATGTCTACATGTAGGAAAATGCAAATAGATCCATATTTATCACTCTGCACAAAACTAAAGTTCAGGTGGATCAAAGACCTCAGTATAAAACCAGACATACTAACCCTGTTAGAAGAAAAAGTGAGGAAGAGCCTTGAACTCATTGGAACAGGAAACGACTTCCTGAACAGAACTTCAACAGTACAGGTTCTAAGAGCAACAATAAATAAATGGGACCTCATGAAACTGAAAAACTTCTATAAGACAAAGGAAACTGTTGTCAAAACAAAATGACTGCCTGCAGATTGGGAAAGAATCTTCACCAACCCTATATCTGACAGAAGGTTAATATCCAGTATTTATAAAGATTTCAAGAAGTTAAACACCAACAAATCAAGTAAGCCAAATTAAAAAATGGGGTACAGAGCTACACAGAGAATTCTCAATAGAGGAATATAAAATGGCAGAGAAACACTTAAAGAAATGTTCAACATTCTTAGTCATCAGGGAAATGCAAATCAAAATCACCCTGAGATTTCACCTTACACCCATCAAAATGACTGAGACAAATAACTCAAGTGACAACTCATGCTGGATAGGATTTGGAGAAAGGGGAACCCTCCTTCATTGCTGGTAGGAATGTAAACTTATACAACCACTTTACAAATCAACCTGGCACTTTCTTAGACAATTAGGAATAGTGCCTCCTCAAGATCCAGCTATACCACTCCTAAGCATATATCCAAAAGGCGCTCAAGTATACAACAAAGACATCTGCTCAACTATGTTTATCATAGCTTTATTTGTAATAGCCAGAAGCTGGAAACAGCACAGATGGCCCTCAGTTGAGGAATGGATACAGAAATTATGGTATATCTATATGATGGAATATTACTCAGCAATGAAAAACAAGGAAAACATGAAATTTGCAGGTAAATGGTGGGAAATGGAAAAGATCATCCTGAGTGAAGTATCCCAGAAGCAGAAAGACTCACAGGGTATATACTCACTCATAAGTGAATATAGGACATAAAATATAGTATAAAAATACTAAAAGCTGTACACCTAAGGAAGTTAATCAGGAAGGAGTATGCTGGCTAAGATGCTCAAATCCCATGCAGAAAGGCAAAGAGGATGGACATCAGATGAGAGAGAATACAGGGACAGGACAAGAGCCTACCACAGAGGGTCTTTGAAAGGCTCTACCCTGCAGGGTGTCAAGGCAGATGCTGAGACTCATAGCCAAACTTTGGGCAGAGTGCAGGGAATCTTATGGAAGAACTGGGAGGTAGTAAACCTGGAGAGGACAGGAGCTCCACAAGGACAGTAACAGTTCCAAAAATTCTGGGCACAGGGGTCTTTTTTGAAACTGATATGCCAGCCAAGGACCACTCATGGAGATGGCCTGAAACCCTTAAACAAAAGGTAGCCTATGGAAGTTCAGAATCTATGTGGTCTTCATAGTAATGGGGACAGGGACTATCTCTGACAGGAACTCATTGGCCTGCTCTTTGATCACCTCACATTGAGGGGGAATCAGCCTTGCCAGGCCATAGAAGAAGACAATGCAGCCACTCCTAATGAGACCTGATAGACTAGGATCAGAGTGAAGGGGAGGAGGACCTCACTTATCAGTGAACTGGAAAAGAGTCAGGGGTGGGAAAGATGGAGGGTGGGATTGGAAGGGGTGGAACGAGGGAGGTACAGAGGGGATACAAAGTGAATAAACTGTTATTAATAAAAATTTAAAAGGAACACAATAAAATGTTGAAAGATTTTTTAAAAACTATGCTGTTTCACATACTTTTCAACTTTAAAAATATTGCCTGATATTAGTTATTGCTCCTAAATAAAAATAAATAAATAGATAGATAAATAGATAAATAAATAAATAAAAATGAGGAAGGATACTTCATACTCATCAAAGGAATATTCCACCAAGATGGCATCTGTATTCTGAGCAACAATGCCCCAAATACAAGGACACCCACATTTGTAAAAGAAACATTAATAAAACTTAAAGAACATATCAATCACCGTACATTAATAGTGGGAGAGGTCAACATGTCACTATCATCAAGGGACAGAGCAATGGAAAAGGACTTAAACTGAGAGATAATGACACAAATGGATGTCATGAATCAAATGAACCTAACAGATATCTAGAGAATTTTTTAACCCAAACAGAAAAGAATCTATCTTCTTTCAGCACCTCATGGACCCTTCTCCAAAATTGAACATATAGTAGGTCACAAACCAGGTCTCAACAAATACAATAAGATTGAAATAATATCTTGTATCCTATCAGACAATGATGGACTAAAGATGGACCTCAACAATAACAGAAATAACAAAAAGCCTACACACACGTGGGAACTGAACAACTCCCTACTCAATGAAATCTAGGTCAGGGAAGAAATAAAGAAAGAACTTCCTACAATTCAATGAAAATGAAGGTACCTCATACCCAAACTGCAATGAAAGCAGTCCTAAGAGGAGTTTTAATAGCATTAAAGGCCTTCATAAGCTATTGGAGACATCCCATACAAGCAACTGAATGGCACACTTGAAAGCCCTAGAAAAAAGAAGCAGACACACTCAACAGGAGTAGACTACTAGGACTAACCAAACTCAGGGCTGAAATCAATAAATTAGAAACAAAGAGAATAATTCAAAGAATCAACAAAACCAAGAGCTAGTTCTTTGAGAAAATCAAATACATAGACAAACTCTTAGTCAAACTAAGTAAATGGCAGAAAGACACTATCCAAATCAACAGTCTGAAAGGAAAAGAGAGAGAGATAACAGACACTGAGAAAATCCAAAGAACCATTAGATCTTATGTCAAAAACCTATATGCCGCATAATTTAAAAATATAAATGAAATATACAATTCTCTTGTTAGATTCCACTTACCAAAGTTGAATCAAAATCAGTTAAATATATTAAATAGTCTTTTACTGCCTAAGGGAATAGAAGCAGCCATCTAAATACTTGCAACCAAAAAAAGCCAAGAGCGAGATGATTTCAGGGCAGAATTCTACAAGACCGTCAATGAAGAGTCAATATTGATATTTTTCAAATTATTCCACAAAATAGAAATGGACGCAACATGACCAAACTCCTTTTGAACCACAGTCACCTTGATAAATCCTCAAAGACCCCCAAAAAGAAAAAGAACTTCAGACCAATCTCTTTTATGAACAATGATGCAAAAATACTCAATAAAATAATTGCAAACCAAATCCAAGAACATGTCAAAGATATCATCCATCATTACCAAGTAGGCTTAATCCCAGGCATGCAGGGATAGTTCAATATAGGGAATCTTAATCCGTCATATAAAGAAATTGAAAAGAAAAAAAAAAAACAGGATCATTTTCTTAGATGCTGAAAAAACATTTGACAATATCCAACATTTATTCTTGTTTAAAGTCTTGGAGAGACTGGGGACAGAGGCACAGATCTAAAAATAGTAAAGACAATATACAACAATCCTATAGCTAACATGAAACAAAATGGAAAGAAACTTAAATCCATTCCACTGAACTCAGGGACAAGACAAGGCTACACACTCTCTCCAAATCTCTTCAGTACAGTACTCAAAGTCCTATCTAGGGCAATAAGACAACTAAAGGAGATCAAGGGGATACAAATTGATAAGGAAGAAGTCAAAGTATTTATATTCACATATATGACAGTATATAAAAGTGACCCCAAATATTCTACTGTAGCGAACTCCTACAGTTGAAAAACACTTTATCATAGTGGTTGGATATAAAGTTAACTCAAAAAAAAATCAGTAGCACTCCTGTATGCAAAAGACAAATGGACTGAGAAAGAATTAGGAGAACAACACCCTTCACAGTAGGCAGGGAAAAAAAAAACAACATAATGTACCTTGGAGTTATCCTCAACAAGCAAGTGAAAAACCTGCATGAAAAAAAAAAAAAAAAACTTTAAGCCTCTGAAGAAAGAAATTGAAAAAGATACAAGAAGATACAAATATCTCTCATGCTGATGGGTCAGAAGGATCAACATAGTAAAAATTGCTATCATACCAAAAACAATCTATAGATTAAATGATATTCCCATCAAAATATCAACACAATTCCTCAAGGAATTTGAAAAGAAATTCTCAGCTTCATATGGAAAAATAAAAAAGCCAGAATAGCTAAAACATTCCTGTACTATAGCAGATCTTCAGTAGGTATCACCATCCCTGATCTCAAGCTCTACTATATATCAATAGTAATAGAAAACTGCACGGTACTGAAAAAAAAAAAAAAAAAACAGAATGGTGGATGAATGGAATTGAAGTGAAGACCCATAAATAAACCCACACACCTATGACCACTTGATTTTTGACAAAGAAGCCAAAACCATGCAATGGAAAAAGGACAGCATCTTCAACAAACGGTGCTGGTCTAACTTGAAGTTTACATGTGGAAAAATGAAAATAGATCCATATTTATCACCCTGCACTAAACTGCAGTCCAAGTTGTTCAAAGACCTCAACATAAAACCAGATACACTAAATCTGTTAGAAAAAAAAAAGTGGGAAAGATCCTCGATCTCATTGGCATAAAAGGTAACTTCCTCAACAGAACACCAAGAACACTGGCTCTAAGATCAAGAATTAAGGAATAGGATCTCATGAAACAAAAAGCTTCTATGAAGCAAAGAACTCTGTCAATAGAATAAAATGGCCACCTACAGCCTGGCAAAAGATCTTCACCAACCCCACATACAACTGAAAGTGCTAATAAACAATATATATAAAGTGTTGAAGAAATTAAACTCCAATAATCCAAATAATCCAATTTAAAACTGGGGTACAGAACTATACAGAGATTTCTCCACAAAGGAATATCAAATGGTGGACATTAAATGCTCAATATCTGTAGTCATCATGGAAATGCAAATGACATTCCATCTTCAACCCATCATGGCTAAGGTCAAAACCTGAACTGACAGCAAGCTAGTGAGAATGTGGAGAAAGAGGAACACTCCTCCATTGCTGGTGGGAGTAGAAATTTATACAACCACTTTAAAAATCAATCTGATGCTTTCTCAGACAATTGGAAATAGTGTTACTTCAAGACCCAGTTCTACCATTCCTGGGCATATATCAAAAAGATGCTCCACCATTCAAAAAAGATATTTGCTCAACTATGTTCATAGCATCTATATTCATAATAGCCAGAATAGGGAAACAAACTACATGTCTCTTAAACGAACCATTGTTTTACAGAAATTGTGGTACATTTACACAGTGCAATGCTACTCGGGTATTTAAATACAAAAAGGAAACCATGAAATTTTCAGGCAAGTGGACGGAACTGGAAATGATCATCCTAAGTGAGTTATTCCAAAACCAGAAAGACATGCATGGTAAGTGGATAATAGCCATAATACAGGATAAACATACTACAATCCACAGTCCTAAAGGAGCTAAATAAAAAGAGGACCCTATGGAGGATGGTCAGTTCTTATTCAAAAGGGCAAATAGAATCAACATCAGAAGTGACTGCAGAGAGGGAACAGGATGAGAGCCTAACATACATATCCTCTGAAAGGCTCTACCCAGCAGGGGATCAAAGCAGATGCTAAGACTCACAACCAAACTTTGGGCTGAGCACAAGGAATCATAGGAAAGAGTGGGAGGAAATAATGTAGAAAGACCCAGAGCTGGCAGGACCTCCATAAGAAGACCAACAAGGACAACAAACCTGGGCTCATGGGTACCTGCAGAAACTGATGCACCCACCACAAATCATTCATTAAGAGGACCTGACCCCTGTTCAGATGTAGTTGAAGGCAGCTCAGTCTCCATGTGGGATCCATAGTAAGGGGGGGAGATGCTGGCTCTGACATGGACTCTGTTGTCTGCTATTTGATCACTTCCCCTTGGTGGAGGGGGGATTGCTATGCCACAGAGAAAGAGGATGCAGACAGTCCTAATGAGACTTGATATGCTGGGTTCACATGGTAGGAGAAGAGGGCTCCCTGTATCTGAGCTATAGGAAATGGGATAAGGGGAAAGAAGAATGAAGGGTGAGACTAGGAAGAGACAAGGGAGAGGATTACAATTGGGATGTTAAGTGGATAAATTAATTTTTAATTTAATTAATTAGTTTATTACAATGTGTTCACTTTGTATTCTTGCCATAGGCCCCTCCCTCATCTCCTTCCAGTCCCACCCACCCTCCTTCTTCTCCCCCATGCCCTTTCTCTAGTCTCCTAATTGGGGAGGAACTCCTCCTCTTCTAGCTTATCAGGTCTCTTCAAGGATGGCTGCATCATCTTCCTCTGTGGCCTTGAAAGGCTGCACCACCAAGAAGGAGGTGATCAAAGACTTGAGTTCATGTCAGAGAATAAATTAAAAGAAAACAAATTTAAATTAAAAATAAATTAAATGTGAATAAAGCAAACAAATAAAATAAAAAAAAAAAACAGGCAGGAAGAGTGTCACGCACCTACAATTCAATGACCCAGAAAGCTCAGATAGTGTTAGTGTCATGAATAAATGCCATCCTAAGAAATTAAATATACTCCCTGCTAAATTTCAAATGCAAGATGTGGGTGAAGATCAGCACAAAAACCTATGCTTACATATACAAAACAAAACAAAATAAAATATCTAAAACCCTATATTCCAGGCTCAGCAGCCAATGATGGTGATGTTGATGCCAGGCATGTTGGCCTAAATTTAAGCCCAACACTCAACTGGAGTTAGAGCTGCAAATTCAAAACCAGCCTGGTCTACATATAAACTTTCAGGACAGCCAGGGCTACACAGAAACTTTTTCCTCATTGTCAAAAACAGAAACACCATCTTTTCTGGGAGCTTTTTTGATTCAATCAAATACGTTCTAACCAAATTCACTATAGGCTTATTGTCATCCCATGATGAAAATGTAGTCTAACTTCAATGATTCTAAAATTCTGCAATAACTCATACACGGTTCAAATGTTCACAGTCTCTTCTGACACACAAGAGGATCTCTTGGGTGCCACATCTTGTAACATTAGAAGCAAGTTCCATCATTCCAATATAGATGCACAGAATACCCCTTTCTCATTCTTGTAGAGAGGAATGAATACATATTGAGAAAAGGCTGGACCAAGGAAAGAAGATCAGCAAGGAAAACAATAAATCCTGATGCTGTTTGAAAAGGTTTAGGTGGTCCTATCCCTGAAATATCTCATACATCCCCAAGATTGCTTACTTCCACTCCCTATAGGTAACAATATATGGTAGGTGTCTCCTAACTTAGGTATCTAAACATCTTGTAGTGTCAAGATACAACTCAGTCTTCACCCTCACTGCTTCATGCAATGAAACTTTACAGTATCTTCACTGGTAATCTGATTCTGCTAAACACTGATGGCTGGCACTGGGCTGAACTGAAGCTACAAAGAAAAAATCTATTACCTTAAATTTTGCATCTTTCTTATTTCTAGAACCAGCACAACATGTGTGAGCCTGTCAAGTTGGATTATACATTGGGGTGGACAAATTGGGATGGACCCTGCCATACTTGGACCACTTTTGAAGCAGGTTTTATATGAAGTTCCTTCCTGGCACTAGGAATCACTTTGCCTACCCCTTCCATTAATAGAAGAATTAACAGTAGGGATTGTTACTGTATGGACACCATCTTAGGCTTCAAATCCAGAGCTAGGACCTATTCTTTGATGGTGATACTTTCCTTGAAAATTACTGCCTCTGTTTCAGCATGTGAAACTGCCATCTGAAACTACCTAGTGATATTTTTCTCTACAAACCAAAGACTACATTTATTTCTGCTCCACTTATGTCTTTCTTTCACTGTGTTCCTGAATATCTCACTAACAATAACCATTCAACATATTTAGTATTCCAAGTAAGAAATACAGCCCATTATTTTTTAATTTCACCTCACTCAATTTCTCAGGGCATGGGCAGAATAAGTATGATTTTCAGCTAAAATATCAGACAAATTACCTCTAGCTTAATTTTCCATAGAGTCTATTTTCCACTGAAATCCTATGACCTAGACTTCCTCTGACTGCATTACTCTTAACACTCTGATCTTCTAGGTCCTAGCAGAACAGCTGATGAAGCTCTATATACAGCTTTCTAATGCCTTTGCCATCTTAAATCCTGATGTTTTGCACTTTCTATAAAAAAAAAATTCCAAGGTTCTATGCAGCCGCTAGATCACTCTTTGCATATAATTTTTGTTCTAATTTTCTACTTTGTTCCTGTGACTAAATCCCCTAACCAAAAGCATCTCAGGTCATGAATGGGCTTAGTTGTTTAGTTTGGTACTGTCAGATCACAGTCCATCATTTTGGGAGGTTAGCATAGAAAGTTGAGCTTGAAGAAAATTAGGGCAAAAGTGATGGGCAAATATTTCTTGGATTGGTCTCTTCTTTCACCTCTGTCTCATGCTCAGGTAGTTGTCTTATGTGGCCCAGACCCACTTACTTAGGGATATTGCATCTCTCAGTGGAATAGCCTTCCCACATCAATCATCTGTCAACAATCTCTCACAAATAGAGCAACCAGCTTCTCTGATGAGGGCATGCCTCAGATGACTGTAGGCTTTGAAATTTTGGCAACTGATGTAAATTAAGACACAGAGATAATATATGAGAAAGCTTTAAAAACCCCAAAACAATGTGTTAACTCTATCAATCGCTTAAGTAGCAAAAACTGAGACATTGAAGATTGCTACAACTTGAAAACAGAGATATACCAAGAAATGAGGAGGGGGGAAGTCTTTAGTATCAAGAAAAGAAAAGTAAAACTGTTTCTCTAAATTGTTTCCAAATCAACAAAAACTCAAGGAATTACAACATAATATAAGAGATTTTCAGAATGCAAACATATGTGATGGTCTATCACTTTCAAGAGAAACAATATAGCTAGACTATAACTAATCAAATCATACAGTATACATAGCACCCTTAACAAAAGGAAACACAAAGATAGGCCTATAAATATAACACAGTTTTATAAGCAAATACAACAGGATTATAGTCAAAATCAAAATGAAAGAAATCGCTGACCAGCACTCAACTTGAGCATTCTGGTTCTTTCCTTTGACAACAATAAAAAAATTCATTGGAGGTGGAGGGATATTCCAATTGAAGAGATTCCATTAAAGCATACAAATGTTTCAACATTAGAAAAAATAATTTTGACGACTAAAATTATCTCATACTCTTATGAGAAATAAAATGATATCTGTTAGGATCAAATGAAAACCATATTGTTTTCTATGGCTGATGATTGGATATATGTATGCACCAGTATGAGAAAATATAAACTTTTAAAAACCAAGTGGAAGAAAGCAGATTTTTAAAGAAACAGTATGTTTGTATTATACACTTAAACACCTCCTTTTGCACTAATTGCTTTAATGACCAAAATCATCTTCATGTAGTCTGTTTTTAGATATCTTTCTTGTGCTTCCAGCTATGTTTGTATATTCAAGATGTGCTGTAGTATGTGGTGTGAATAAATTCCATAAATAAATCCAGACAAAACAATCAAACTATTGGAGGAAATCAATAAATTCCTTAAATAGAATCATGAATCAACAAAGTAAGATTTTGCTGGATTTGGGTGAAGTCTGACATCTCTGGATAGCCATTTATTTGCACTCCATGATGGTGAACTTTTCTCAGTGAAGGGCCTAAAAATCTGCCTCCTGATCTCTATGACCCCAGGTCTTGTAAAGAGCCTCACATAGCCCTCAGGGCAGATTATTAGCCACACCTTTTCCTGCGAAGGAAACAGCTCCAACAAGCATCTCGGAATTCATAGAAATGGATCACCATGCTGAGGATCTTAGTTTTAAGCAGTGACTTTCAACTATACTCAGAGATTACTCCCCACAGCATATATAGGATACTTAAGTACTGTGTTCTCCTTCTAGCAATAGAACCATGCTACTGCATGGAAAAATGAAGCATGGTAGCACTATATGTAAGCCATGTATCCTTGACCCCTAGAGCCCATCAAATCAGACATTCATCCTCAAAATCCTTCCCTCTGCCCAAGGTTTATAAATCCCTGACTTCAAATAAACATGCTGGGGATGCATGCATGCTGGCTGGTTGTATGCCACCTGATACCATCTGCCTTCCATCATGGCCCCTGAGAGTCATCATGTATCCCCCTCTGGGTCTGATCTCTGGCACACTGGGCCTAAGCCTCACTGGGTCTGGGTCTCACCAGGCCTGTGTCTTGGTTGAAAGGCAACCAGTCATGGACTTTCACCTGCACCTCTGAGGTGCTTAGCACAGCAGCTTAACCAAGAATGGTAACATTTTGATATTGCCATAGGCTCTGGAACACCTGAATTTACATTGGCGATCTCATTCTAAAAGAGTTATCTAGCTGTAAGTGTCCATAGAAAATTTTTCCAAACCATGGCCTAGTGAACATGGGTGTCACCCTAAAGTGTCTAGCTGCCCCTGAGAGAAATGGAAGTGCCATTCTTTATGATCTCTATCTGGAAGCTGAGCTTCAGGCCCCTGCAAAATGGAGAACAATTGAATGAAACACATTTTGGAAATAGGGAAATAGAAACAATAAAGAAAGCTGGCCATGGTGGTGCATGCCTGTAATCCCAGTACTTGGGAAGGCAGAGGCAGAGATCTCTCTCTGACTTTGAGGCTAGCCTGCTCTAAAGAGCAAGTACAGGACAGCCAATACTACACAGAGAATCCCAGCCTCGGAAGAAAGAAAGAAAGAAAGAAAGAAAGAAAGAAGAAAGAATTTAAATTTTTTTTAAAGCAGAAAGTTAGAATATCCTGGAAATGAAAATTTTAAATACTACAACAAGGAACTACAGAGGCAACGTTCACACAGAAAACAGAGATGAAGGAGAGAAATTTAGGCACTGAATATAAAATATGAGAAATGGAAGACAGGTGTGTTTGCACACTTCTTTAATACCGGCACTCAGGGAAGCAGAAGCAACTGGATTGTTGTGAAGCCAGCCTGGTATACACAGTGATTCCAGGACAACCAAGGGTATAAAAAGCAACAGTGTCTGAAAATCAAACCAAACAACAACAGAAAAGAACAGAAAAAAAGAAAAGAAATGGATACATGTGTGAAAAACAATGTTAAATCTAAAAATTCCCTAACGCAAAACATCCAGGAACTCTGGGACATTTCGAAAAGAGAAAACCTGCTAATAATCAGATTAGAGAAAGAAGAATGAGATCAAATAAGATATTTTCAACAAAATCATACAAGAAAAAAATTCTTAACCTAAATAAGAAGATGTCTATGGAGGCACAAGAAGCATAAAAAATACTAAAGAGACTGGACCAGAAAGAGTCCTTTTACCACAGAATAATCAAAATACTAAACATGCAGAACAAAGAAAGACTAAGAAAGGCTGCAAATGAAAACAAACAAACCAAACTAACCAACCAGTCAGACAAACCAAAACAAACAAAAACCAACCAAGAAACAAACAAACAAACAAACAAACAAAATGCAGATCTATTGGAATTGATCCTGTATTGTCAATAAAAAATGATAGATGTTGAAGGGCTTAGACAGGGTGCTTCTGACTCGAAAAACCTACAGAAGCCAACACAAATTACTAACTGTGCCCAGAAGCTTTCAATTAGCAAATGGAAAAGATAAGATGTTCCATGAAAAGGTCAAATTTAAACAATATGTATCTATAAATATAGCTCCACACAGGGTGCTAAAACTACCACCACCACCAAAATACTAGGAATAACAATCACTGTTCATTGATATCTCTTAATAACATCGACTCAAATTCACCAATAAAAGGACACAGGCTCACAAAATGGATGATAATACAGAATCTATCCTTCTAATTGCAACAATCAGCTTCACATCAAAGATAGAAATTATCTCAAGGTAAAGGGTTGGAAAGAGATATTTCAAATACATGTACTGAAGTATCAAGCTGGTATAACAATTTTAATGTCTAACAAAACAGACTTCAAACAAAATCTAATCAAAAGATGGCAAAGGACAATACATATTCAAAAAAATCATCCAGTAAGATGATAACATTTCAATACTTAACATCTATGCCCCAAACATAACAACACCCAAGTTATAAAAGAAACACTTCTGCAGCCTGCATCACATCATAAACTGACAGAAGAAGATTTCAATATATCACTCTCACCATTGGACATGTCTTCCAGCCCAAACTAAACAGAAAAATGTTCCATCTAACTAATATCCAAAACTAAATATACCCAAATTATATCTACAGAACCTTCCACCCAAACACAAAAGATTATTCTCTTCTTAGCAACTCATATACTGTTCTCCAAAGTTGATAATGAACACTGGAAGTCTCAAAAGATAAAAGAAACTTGAAATAACCTCCCGCATCCTATCAGACCATTGTGTATTAAAGCAGCACATCATCTATAACAGAAACAATAGAAAGCTTACAAACTCATGGAAACTGAACAACTCTACTGAATAAAAAAATGGGTCAAGAATGAAATAAAGAAGGAAATTAAAGACTTTATAGTAGTCAATGATATGAATAAACAACATATCAAAACTCATAGTACACAAATTAAGTGTTGACCAGAAAACAGTTCATAGCACTAAGTACATACAGAAAAAAATCAGAGAAGTTTCTTACTAGAAACTTAACAGCACACCTAATACTCTAGAACAAAAATAAGTAAGCGTAACCAAAAGGAGTAGACAGTGAGAAACAATTGAACTGCATCTTCACTGGTAGAACTGTAGGAAGATCAGTTGACAATGGATTGTACACAAGGCAAACCAATGTTTTTTCTAGAAATGGTCCAAAAAGAAGGCCTCAGCCTTCTGGAATATGCAGAAGGTCTGGCAAAGGCCATCTGTGAACTAACGAATGTGCAGATCAGCAAGATATAGGCAAGGTAACCTTTGTCATGGGGAAATGCCATAGGGGGGCCTCCCACAGGCCCCAGTATCAAATACAATTCAATCATGTCCTGTCAGCTTTAGAGAAACTCATCCACAAAACACTTAAAAGATTTAATGTCTGTTGTCAAAAGCAACATTTCTCTGTATGTAATCACACATCTAAATGCTTCAGTAAATAAAACAAAAGACTTCAGGAGAGATCACAAAACTAGTATTCTGGCAAACTGCTGTAAATGATCCAAGATCAAAGCTGAAATTACAAATAAATGGCATTGAAATGGAAGGTTTAGTATAAACAGGAAAAGATGTAATTATAATTTCACCAAACTCTTGAAATCTGATTGACCTCTTCAAGAAGTAAACATTCCGCTTCTAGGGATTGGAACTTTATCTCAAATAAAAGAAAGTGCAAGATGGGTCAAGTGTATAAGGACAGACAGACAAACAGAAAAATTAAACCCATATATAGCTAATACATCAATGAATTTTAAAGGATGTAATATTTTGCAGCAATGGAAAACATAGATTAACATTCCTACAGTCTCAGAAACAAACCATAAAATATAGAACACTTCTGAGGAAAATGTTAAAAGGTATCAACAAGAACAGTCACAGAATGTTCAGGTGGTCCTTAAGCAGGACACACAGTTTTGAAGAGACATTGGGTAAAAGAGAAAAAAGAACACTGAATTAAATGAGCTTGTATATTTTAAAGATGTTCTGACCTCAGAATTGAAACCAGGATATGTGTTATACTGGGGAAGAGGTTTTGCATTTTTTTCAACAGGAAAAGAAATGTGATACCATCAAAACTGATTAGATTTGAATAGTAGAGATCTCCTGAATAAGCAGAGGTAACTGTTCATCAGACAGTTTAGTCATTCAGTCCAAACTAACTTATAAAGACTAAAGTTTTCTTCTTAAATAAAAAGGATATTTTTGCTGTTTCATATGAAAAACAGGTAAGAGATTTAAAATGTTTTAAGTAAAATCAAAGGGTACAATCTTGTTGGAATAACTTGCAGTGAAGATAAATTATTTGAGCAAAGTTGTGGTAGACCATGCTTTTAATCCTAGCAGAGACATACAGTTCTTTAATAATTAGTTGTTTTCTAAATTTAGGTATTACAATGAATGGGGAGTGGGTGTTTTATACACTTTATCCAGCATTTGGGAGGCATATGTCTTTTATATACTACCTTCAAGGCAGAGGCAGGTGAATAGAATTTACAGTGCTTTCATTTAAAAGCTACTTATAAAAGACAGGCTGAAATTCAAAGTGTCCTTTGTTATCTAAAAATAAATACACTTGAAGGTATATTTAATTGTAAAGTTTCAAAATACTTCTAACTTTAATTGAGATTATATTTTTTTTCCAAAAACCATTTTGCCATATAAAAGATATAACCTAAATATAAATATGTATATATATGTATAGATATAGATATAGATAGATATAGATATAGATATAGATATAGATATAGATATAGATATAGATATAACCTAGATATATACCTGAAAAGGAAATACCCCATCCCAGAATTAGGGATGGGGCAGGGTTTTTATTTTATCTTTCCAGGAAAATAAAAACATCCAACTCAGGAATATGGAGACCACTGGACAAATGAAAATTCTGAAGAAAAGTGACAGCTCACCAAAAGAAAATGTCCAAAAAAGGAGTAAACTGGCCAAGTGGTATCACCCACCTTCATGTTGTCTCTTCTGCCTTCTACAGACATAAGTGCAAATGGTCTTTTTGTGCTTGATAAAGGAGAATCCAAAAGTCTCTATCTTATATCAGAAAGGCCACCTGGTAAGAAATAGAGAAAAACAGAAAAATAATTGATGATTCTATTGCCACTAATCATATATTTTCTGGCATGATATGACTTCTGTACTTACCACAAACTTCAATGATCAAGATTTTTCACAAATCAGTATTCGTGAAAAAATGAGGAGATAAAATAAAATGCCAAAAACATAAGCCTAAAATATAGCCAAGTTTATATGAAAAGACCTAAGGAAACTCTAATACAAAAAATGTGCATTTTATTGTTTAATACAAATTAAATAAACACAGATTTCATGACTCACAGAAGACAAACTCAATATGACACTTAAATTTGTATATTTATGACCCTGCAGATACTACTAATCTCCTTTCCAGAGAGTCCTTTTGCTCTGGAAATCTCTTGGAAAATGGAGGAGATCATAAAGATGGGCTATGGCTTGCAGTCCCTCATGTCCTCTTGTGAGTTCAGGCACAGCCCAGCCCTTGCCAACACTCACACACAAAACAATGTTGGAGAATATTTTAATATTTGTTTCCTGCTGCATGGATTATGTCAAACGATATCGAATCTGCCATATCCACTTACTTAAACCAGGCACACCTGACAAAATTCTGCATCTCAGAAAATCCTTTTGTGCCCTGGAACTGAATTTCACTAAATCATGCCATTGTACCAGGTGGTAGTTGAAAGATTTAAAAAAAAAATGTAATCAAGTATTGCTGAAGGATGACCTCTTCCACCTCTTTTCTACCAGTTTCAAAACTATTTGTGAAATTTGTTACACAAAACAGTGTATGGAATACAACTTCAGCATTTCTAGAAATGAGACCTTTAGTTTTCCAATGCATCTACTGCACACTAAAAGCGAGGCCTGTGTGTGCACAGTAAATAGTGATATTATAAGCACCACAACTTTCTACTGCCCAGACTGTAGGATCCCCTTCTCCCTGGATAATCAATAGTGAGGAAAGGTCAGAGGCCAAGGGTTTCTGCCCAGGTCACCACATGGAGAACAACAGAACCACAGTCCATCTTGGTAAAAATAGGTCAGGCTGTGACAGCAGCAGACCTGCTCTGCCTAGCTTGGAACAATGGCCCCACACTCACCATGGCATGGCCTATGTTCCCACTCACAGCTCTCTACAGCTACATTAGAGGAAAATCCCAGAACAAACCTGTAAACTAATTCCCACTGGTGATTTTGACTGCTAGGCCTTCCCAGAGTCCCTCATTACCTTGGACAACACAGCTGAGTCTCAGGACAGGCGTAGCTCCTCTACCAGTGGATGAAAAGATCAAATGATGCAGATAGCTGAGACATTCTAGTTTTGCTTTAACCCCTATAGGCACATAAAGCCTTCGTGTTGTCATAAAAGAATGAAAATCTCAATTGTTCTATTTTACCAATACAGATCCAGGAGCCAGATACTGGGGAGAAAACATGCTAGTTCAGAGAGGCAAAGAAAGCACCCATCTGACCCTGATACTCACCTCACCTCCAAGAGGAAAAAGCCCCAAATGCTCACCAGTTCAGATGACAGCTCAGGGGGGAGGGCAAAAGAACCCAAGGCCACAGGCTTTCTAGCTCAAAGCTCAAAAAGCCCAAAATCTACCAAGCTAAAACTCCTTCCACTTTTACACTTTTTCTTAAATACATTCCAGCTGAAAGTTCCACTTACTCTTTAATCCCTGTCAGCTGGTTTCTTGCTTTGCCTCTTGACCTAGGGTTAACATTATTTAATCCTGTGCACAGAGAGCTTTTGAATTAAAGGTATGTTCTAGGGCTGATGGAACCATACCATAATCACCTGTTTACAATAAATTGTAAGTTCTTGGAATTAAGGTTTGGGTTAGGGCTCAACCACACCAAACAAAGCACAGGTTTTTACAGTTCACAATCTGAGGGATCGCACTGGGATCAAATATCTTCAACATCCTCATCTTGGAAATGTTTTAAAATACAATATTCCGCTTTCCCAGGGTACCTGCTCATCTTCCAAGATACAGGTCATTTATGTTGCACATTCCATTACATGATCAGTGTCCAACGCAGTCATCTCTACCTCATAGTTGGGAAATCCTTCAGCCAAACTTTAGTCAAAGCTAAGTAGTAACAACCATTAAAAAAACAAATGTCCATGAATTTGAAAGAAAGGAGTAGTTAATGAGAGCTCAACAAAAATGAGATATAAAACAAAAAGGATATGGCTGTACCTAGGAATATTGGAGTAGAAAGTTTATTATAGATAGACAAGAGAACATAGTCAGACACAGGGAAATCTGGGACAGTCTAAAGTTGACATGACCCTGAGCTATGTGAGATGAGAGGAGAGAGGAAAGTGGAGAGCCAGAACACAGAGCCAGGAGGAAAAATGATAAATGAAAAAGACCAGGTAACCAAAATGGTTAGAATACATAAGGAAGACAGCTGGGAGGAGGGCAGCTCAACTCCTGGGCTAGAAATGTGTGTTTGACACCCATACCTTGTAACAGGTAAGGACTGAGGGATGCTGGGAGAACCTGACAGTCATGTCTATTTGATTTTTAAGTAGCCACCATAACCATTCATCCGAGCACTTGAGACGTAAGAGTAGAGAGGAATGAGAAGTTTGAAACAATTTCATTATAATCTCAAAAATTATTTTTGAAAGTTGAAAATGGCTTTATGGTCCAATATTCTTCAGGTACTTCAAGTATGTATTAGAGCACACCAAGTATTACTCATACCTTTTCTCTCAGGTTGTTCATTTTCAAATGGGGGTGCGGGAGAGGAAACATACCTGTTAGTCACTACCACAGCAGTTTGTCCAGAATGTCTGTGTTATTTGAACTCATGCAACTCTAGAAATTTGTTTCCCAGAAACAAGTTCACCAACTAATCCATATTCTTGATTCCCTTTGTGTTTGACTGCTCCCAAATGTACAGTTTTCACTTTTATTGACCGTCTAACATTGATTCCCTGACTCATTGCCATCTTCCCTTCTCCCTCTCCCTTTCTGTGTTGTGACTACACAAGCTTCAAAGTAGGTCAGTGAACTCAGTTCTTACACAGGTCCCTCTTTATTTGTAAATGCCCACCTCTAAAAATTCAGGGTGTTCCGTGGACACACATTCATTGGTCTCTTTTACTTCACACTCAGAAGTCAGGGCCCATCTAAAAAGAGCTGCAGTTCTAGACACTGGGCAATAGGAGCAGCATTCTGTGTTCAAAGAAAGTCTCAATTACATAACAAGTGAAATGTTGATCTACAGGAGACATTACTTTAAACATAAATATCAAAGCACTAGAGGAAAAGGAATGAAATTCTTAATGACTGGGGATTATCAGAAAATATTTACTAATTAGAGACTAAAGCAGGGATGCATCAACAAAATAAAATTTAATCATACTAACAACTGACTTTTTAAAGATTTATTTATTTAGTATGTATACAGTGTTCTGCATGCGTGTACACTTGCATGCCAGAAGAGAGCACCAGATCTCATTATAGATGATTGTGAGCCACCATGTGGTTGGTGAGAATTAAACTTGTAACCTCTGAAAGAGCAGCCAGTGGTCTTAAACTCTTAGTTGAAAAATACGCATAGGCATACTGACTTTGAAAAACATAACTTTGAAGGCCATTCTCTTGTAGAGGGAAAGCCATTAATAAGATACTGTTTAATGTTGTCCCCGTGTAGACTATTAGCTGCTGAGACCTGTAATCTGACAGACACAGCTTTAGCCAATAGCCTGTGTCTCAAAGTTGAACTGACAGAACTGTGTCAATGAGGATTGTCCATATGGGCATAGGAGAGTCCCTTAAATCAAAAATCAATATTCACTGGATCAAGCTACCGGACCCAAATTGTACACCCACCAATCTGGTCTGCTTTCATTGGCATTCATGAATTAATAAATACACATTGGAAAATTACAAATTAAAAAACCTCATCCTGCCACATTTCTAGATAATCCTGGTCAGCAAACATGTGCATCCTCTGATCCTAATCTCTAACAGGCCTGGTTAGCATACTACTTATCTGTGGAGTGTTTTACAGGCAGTCTTCCCTCGGCTAAATTCTAGTTTCTCAGCAATAGTACATCCTTTACATCATCAGTTCTACTCTTCTATATCATAGCTTGATATTGGAGTGCTCTCTGACACAGGACATATCATTTACAACCCCCACAAAATCCAAATGGATCTTTTAGAAGTTAGAGAACCTACCTGACACCCCCAAAGATCACCAGGAACTAGGACTAAAAAAGGTCACCTAAAGGTCACCAGACTAGTGATTCTATCCCAAGGTCACCAAGAATTGGGCCATGTCATAAGATCCCCTACCCAAGGAACAGCCTGAGGATAACCACAAGGATGGAAAAGTATCTTAAAGTGGGACAATTGTGCTGAGCACCCTACCAACCTTGTAGTAGAAGATTCAATGACACAGAAAATACCTAACATTCCTGACGCCTAGAGATAGCTTGCTCAATGTTAGTTATGTTAGATAGCCAATCACTTTGTAAAAAGCTTGCCCTTGCTGAATGTCACCCAATCGTGTAACTGTTACACTGGAACTTTCTGGTCCTTCCTAAAACCCCAATCAAAACCCTGCCATGGTGCTGCTCAGGGCTCTCCTCTCTGATCCACTGTGTTGGTAATGATGGAGAGACCCAGCTTAAGCCCAAATAAAACTCTTTGCTCTTGCATATATGGTCCAGCTCCTGATGATCTTTGGTGACCCGAAGTGCTGGCCATAACATATGGGTTCTCATATTGGATTCCCAAGTCTCCCAAGCACCTCAGGCACATGGAGCTGAACAACAGCCAGTAAGTGAGCACTCTGTCAGTATCTCTCTGTGTCTGTCTCTGTGTTTCTGTAGTTTCTTTTTTCAGGACTCGAGGCAAAATGTGTAATCTGTGTGGTCAGAAAGGTTAGAGCTGATGCTCTGGACAACTGTGGGCCACAGATGGTATGGGATGATTTCCAGCCCCCCCTTGAAGGGTCACATCTGTAAAGGGAGTTGAACATCCACTTTTCTGTGTTCTCTGGACCCCAGAGAGGATGAATGTGCCCCTATCTGTAAAGGGTGGTAGAGTACCCAGTTTTCTGTGATCTCTGGATACTTGGACAAGGACTATGCAGGTATCTCCTGCATCAGGGATTCACTGATATCCTACTTTCATTTTTTCCACTGCAGGAGTGGTGGGATCTTCTGTCTGGCTCTGTGTATTTTTCTGCTGACAAGCTATGGGATCTATCTGTTTGTGTCTTGTTTAACTGTTTTGTTCCTCGCTGCCAATATTTTGTCTCTGGGACTGACTGAGGACATAGGACAGAATCCTTCTATCCCTCTAGACTTGATTCTTTCCCATTTCAGGGAAGCTTGAGCCATGCTCCACAGGCACCAGTAAGAGTGGCGAGGAGGTGCCAATGGATACAGTATGTGGAGCCCCAGGCTTAGCACCTCTGCCAAAGTTCTCTGGTTTCTGGTCTGGCAGAGCTTAGCCACTACTCTGGTCTCAAGTCTGGCAGAGCTTGGCCACTGCTGTGGAGTCTAATCTGACAGAGAGTAGCTGCTGCTGTAGTCTCTGGTCTGGCAGAGTTTGCCTGGTGCTTTGGCCTCTGGTCTGGCAGTGATCAACAGATACATTGTTGCTCCATTCTCTGGTCTGGTTGAATGCAGGTCACCATTCTAAACTCTGGTGTAGTTGGATTGATCCTGATTTCAGGGTAGGCCACCACTAATGGAACAGATAGAGGGTCCATAGAGAGAGAGGCTACTGTTCTGAGTTTTGGTATTTTCTCCTTCTTCCATTATCTTTGAGCACATTGTACCCAGTACATTTTTCCTTTGTTGTTCTTTTGTTTTGTTTGCTTGTGATGGTCTCAGTGGGCCAGTGATCAAAGAGCTGTGCTCCATTGTGACTTTGCCTTCCTCATGCTCCCAACACTACAAGCTGGGGCACCTCTGGTCACCAGTGGGAACACATATTTCCACAGGTTTGGCTAGGAAGGCTCGGTTGGAGAGGGGTCTGTATGCAGAAAATCCTGCTGGGCTGGACCTTGTTGCCTCCTTGCTATCTCTATGAGGAAGGTCACTGACCTGAGGTTAGCTCTGGCTTGGAACAATGACTGCCAAATAATGTTCTTAGATGAAAGGTATTGTAGTTATTACTATTCTTATTATTTGGTTAGGATCCTCTGTAGCCCAGCCTGGCCTTAAACTAAACAGCTATAAGATGACCTTGAATTTCTGATCCTTCTGCTCTACCTCTTATCAACTGAGATACACTCCCAATCCCACAAACTTCTTTTTTTGAGCCATAGGTGGCTTCAACAAGGAACTGAACCGAACTCAAATAGGGAAGGCTTGGCTCCACTGAGCGCCTGTGTACTGGCACTGTGCCAAGAATACCCACCTGAGTACCTTGACATCTCACTTATTAGCCTGGCTGCACTTATGAGATTGTCACCTGAGAATGAATCCAATTCTTTTTTAGTCGAGGTCTCATACTGGCAACTAAAAGAATTTTGTTAGAAAATCTTAGAAAGCACATGAATGATTGTGGTGTGCATGGGTAGGGAACCTTTGTCAATGTGCTCCCCAAAGTGCTAAAGGACGTAAGCATGGGGAACAGGGAGGGGTAGATGAGGAATTCACCATGTCTGGGTATCTACCCCTACCCCCCAGAAAATGAGTTGCTTTACTTAATCACCAATGCAAGAAAAAAAATAGCTAGAATGCATTTGAGGTTCAAAGTTTAGAAGTGAGGCTGCAGGGGTCCTTTTGGCAATGCTTTCAAAGAACTGCATCCATTCAAGTGCAATGTTTGTAAATTCACACTGAGCAAGGAAGGCAGGGAAGGGAAGGGGAGTGGAGGAGAATAAAAAGGAGGACAGGGGAGGAACATGTTCAAACTTTTCCTGTCAAGAAAACAAAAAGGAAAAAAATCTTAATGAACTCCCTCTTTTTGTATATGTGCCCAAGAATTTTTTATTATTATTTATTTAATTTTTTGTGTTAAATATTTTTTTAATTTTTTAAACTTTTATTAATTACAATTTATTCATTTTGTATCCCCCCATAAACCCCTCCTTCCTCCCCTCCTAATCCCACCTACTTTTCCCTTTCTTCATGAATGATCCTCCCCAAGTCCACTGATAGGGGAGGTCTCCATTTCCTTCCTTCTGATCTTAGTCTGTTAGGTCTCATCAGGAGTGGCTGCATTGTCTTCCTCTGTGGCCTGAGATCAAAGAGCAGGTCAATCAGTTTATGTTAGAGGCAGTTCCTCTTCTCATTACTATGTAACCCACTTGGACAATAACTGTCATGGGCTACATCTGTGCAGGAGTTCTAGGTTATCTCCATGCATGATACTTGGTTGGAGTATGACTCTCTGGAAAGACCCTGGTATTCAAATTTTCTCATTCTGTTGCTCTCCTTGTGGAGTTTCTGTCCTCTCCAGATCTTACTATTTCCCACTTCTTTCATAAGATTCCATGTACTCTGCCCAACAGTTGGCCATAAGTCTCAGCATCTGCTTTGATAGTCTGCAGGGCAGAGCCTTTTAGAGGGCCTCTGTGGCAGGTTCCTAACTTGTTTCCTGTTTTCTTCTTCTTCTGATGTCCATCCTCTTTGCCTTACAGGATAGGGATTGAGCATTTTAGTCAGGATCCTCCCTCTTGATTAGTTTCTTTAGATGTACAGATTTTAGTAGGTTTATCCTATATTATATGTCTATATGAGTGAGTATATACCATGTGCCAAGAATTTTTAAGTTGTGTTTATGTGTACATTCCTTTCATCATATTTACATATATACTCTAAACGTTTGCTGAATAATGGTGTTTCAATGTTTTTTCCACATTTCAACTGAATTATTTTGGGGCACTAAATCTAAACCTAATTCTTATCAATATTTGGAGGTTTTACTTGTTTTGAATGTGTGGTTTTATTTTTTTAGTTAACAGTGTGTACACAGTCTCTTACACCTGAGTCATCATATTTGGATCTCTAACAAAATAATGAAGAACAGTAAATAGTACTAATAATGTTAATGACTAAAATGAAAGTAACAGAGTGTATTTTACAATGATCTCAGATGTTCTTTTCAGACAGGACATTTTATGATAAAAATTTTTTCATGAGGCACGAATGCCTGTTAAGCTTAAGGCTTGTTTATAACATTCTCTTGAAAAAAAAGGTTCAAGATGCATCCTGAAGTCATAACATCAAATTATATACAGAGAGGACATAATCACCATTGCAGATATGGTCTTCTAGGGATAAGTATGGTAGGATTAAAAGCCCAGGACACTTTCTGAGGTTATGACTTCTCATAAAACCTAATGAAAAAAATGATTCTTCCCAGAAAATGAACATGTACATAAAACCAACTACATATAAAGCAGGTACAGAGTAAATGTCAGGAGAAGGATCAGGTTAAAAACTAACAGCAAATAAGTATAACTGTTGCTGTATCTGGAATTTCTACTTTATTTGGAATGCAAAGACAAGAAGACTGTTAACCCCTGTATTTAAGGAAGTGCATCTGCATAAAGAAAAGCAATGTTTCACTTCTCCTCTTCCTTTTTTTCTCCTCCCCTTTCTTCTCCTTCCTTACCTTCTATATGTGAAGCAAATGTTCTACCTCTGAGTTGTATTCCTGACTTCTGTACAAAACAGGCAGAAACAGATAGTCTTTAGATCTAATAAACCCTGATGCTAAAGCTCACTAAAGCTTAGAGGAAGTAACTTATTATGGGATAAATTAAAGAGAACACAGAGAAGGCAACAGGGATAGAGGAGGCTGTCCTAGTAACAGCAGTAACAGAACAAGATAAAAAGACTTGAGGAAAAGTTTTTTACAGATGGCACAATGGCTGGCATTAACAAATAGGATGCTACATGCTCACATCCTCTAGGTGGGAATTCTGTAGTACTATGAGATTATGAAGATTTTGTTAAAGGAATTTACTGTTTAAAAGGTTATTTGTCCTTCCACAGATAGTTATTGTGAATTAGGTACCCAATACTGTGCTAAGTCCTGAACACACAAAAATGATTGATGTAAACACCACTCTTTCTCTATAAGCTTACAGTCTTGTGGGGTAATCCACCATAAACAAACCCAGAGACCATGCATAGAAATGTTTACATCACTATAAATTCCACTATGAAACCTAAAGGAAAGCAAGAGGGACCTAACACCCCAGAAATGATAAGGAGCATACATATTCAAAGGCTGAGAGATGAGAACATTTTAGTTCAGTAGGGGAAATGAAAGAAGGTGAATTTGTTTGAAGTATACTAGGGAAGAAGAAAGGAATGATAATGATGATGATGGTGATGATGATGATGATGATGATGATGATGATAATAATAATAATGACAAAAGATTAAAGAGGGATGATAGCCATCCCTCTCTGCTGCTGCTGTTCTTTTCGTCATTGCACCCTCTCATGTGCCTCTGTGCCCTCTAGTGGTGATGGGAGGCAACTTCTCCATCATTTCTCTCTGGAACTGTTGCAGAGCCTGCAGGGCTGGTGGCCCCCAGGGAGAGCCCATGTTGGGGAGGCTTGGGCAGGTGACTCCAGGAAGTGACCATGCTTCCTCAGCATTGTTCCAGGTGGAACTCGGAACCCTGGTTGCCAGGTAACCAGAAGTCAGTAGCAGCAACAGCTGCCTGGACAGACCAGCTGGTCCAGAGGAGCTGGAGAGATGAATCTGTTCTTCTGCTTCCAGACTTCCAGGGTCTCAGGTCTCTTGGAAGTCAGCAGTGGTCGCCTGGGCCGCTGCTGGAGACATATGGTGCACTCACTGACACGTTTCTGGCCTGTTCCCCACCGGGAGACCAAGGTAACCACGGCCGCTATGTGGTGGGGGAGCTTTCTGGTCCACTCCCACCCCCTATCCACCGTGGTCGCGGCCTGGGCAAGTGTTCCTATTGCGTCACTGAGGAACACTTTTCAAGCCTGCTTTGGTGTAGGCAAAGAAGTCATTGGTGCCCCTCAGGGTTTGCACACTTCACACCTCCCTCCTGCCCTGGTCCTTTCTCAGAGAGAAAGGAAGCGAGCCTTCCAGCATGGTATCCCCATTGCTCAGCAAAATGATGGCGTGAACTTCGTGGAGCAGATGAAACCCTATTTGCCCACCACTCTTTCTGGCCCTTTATCCAAAGTTTGCGACCACAGGAGTGGTTCTGGACCTGATCCTGAAAAGGCAGTTGAGCGGCTCCTCCAGGGATGCAGCCCTCAGTCCTCCTCCTGCTGTTTCCTAGGGCCTGTGCCCACACAGAACCGGGACGACTGAGTTGCAGCAGCCTAGGTGCCGGGCCTAGCCCTTTAAAGTGACATGTCCATACATGGGCGATTGGGACAGAGGTGGGGCTCTAGCAGGTTCCATTCACCTTCCCCAGGGAATGTCAGACACCACCCTTTCTCATGCCTTGAGCATCCTTTCCCCGTTTGTGTAAGGATTCTGGACCCCATTTGCAGTGTTTGTTATGGATGGAGCCCCTAGCACCCCCGTACCCCACCCTGGAAGATTATAATAGTTCCTTCTAGATGTCTGGGTGGGTTGGGGACACAGGGCCTTAGGGGTAAGACCCCCGTGGACTGTCACAGGCATAGATCCTTCAGGTCAGACTGTGATGGGGACCAGCAGACAACGATGTGAGTGGGCTTGGGGGGGAGGTGAGCGGGGAGGGATGTTTGAGGCCAGGGTGGAGGGCCAATTTTGGCCAGGAGCCTCATCTTTGGGGTTCTCTCCCCAGGGACTGTCTCCGCGACCTCACCTGCTGGTAGAGGACAGAGGTTTCCCACCAGGCTCCTGGGTTTTGAGCAGCAGAGGAAGGAACAGGAAAGGAAGGGTCCTGGGGGATACCAATGCCTGCCCCCCGCAGCAGCGAAGCTAGGCCAGGCTCCCGACCCTGTGTCCCTCTGCCCTGCTATCACCCACAGTGCCATCTTCTCGTTCTTGTCCCAGTGGCTGTAGAAATTCCCCAAGGATTTCTCTGGAGCCCCGGAACTGGCCATTGTGAGGTGGCTGCTGGACTATGCGGGACCCCCAGTCTTGCCAGAACCTGGACCAGTGCAACCTCCAGCTTTAGCATCAGAGGACGCACAGTCCCTTGTGGACTTGGAGAGTGAGCTACTGTTTCTCTCCACTGTGGTGCACTTGGAGGCACCCAATCCCCTGTCCTCGCTGACCAAGGTAGACATATAGTTGGTACCATTGCCGACTGAGCTGCACCCAGCACCTGCTCCCCTTAGAGAAAAGATTCTCTTTATTTTGTATATTTTTAAATTGCTGTTTTTCACTGTTGCATTATTGTTATTGGTTTCATATTATTATTAAAAAGGTGTTGCTTACTCATATTAAGTGATATATTTGGAGATGGGGCCTCCCCATTTGCCCACATTGGTTGGAGCCATTCCTGGGTTGTGTTCCTGACTAAGCCAAGAGGTATGGAGCCTGTTTTTGTCGAGAGTTTCCTGTGAATTGGGTATGTGCATCCATCTATAGACAATGCTGCCAGGTGTGTAGTTGGTGCCCAGGGGGTCTACTGGGATAGGTTGAGTCCCAGAGAGAAAGCCCAACAGAGTCAGCTCTTGACAGCAGACTTTTGGGGCCACAGCTGGGTCTAGGGCTAGGATCTGAGGTCAAGGACCAGGACCAGTACCAAGAACCAGCTTTTTGGGCACTATCCCTGAGGGGGGACCTATAATTTGAGATATAGAGTACATTTTGGGGGATCATTTAAATACATGATATGTCTACATAGCACACCTGTTTTAGAACTCAATCTTTGGAGCTGGGCATGGTGGCACACACCTGAAATTCCAGCACTCAGGAAGGAAGCGGCCTGAATTTGAGTCCAGCCAGGTCTATAAAGTGACTGTAGGACATCCAAGCTTACACCAAATAAATTCTGTCTAAACAAACAAACAAACAAACAAATATAGAAACTAATGAACAAACCCAAAGAGAACTCACTCTGTGGACCAAGCTGACCACAATCTCAGAAAGATTAGCTTGCCATGGACTCCCAGATCTAGGATGACAGGGATGCACCTCTGAGCAAAGCTAAGATATTTTTAATGACTTATTCTTGAATCAAGGAATGAAAAGATAAAATAAGATGTACACAGGTAACATTTTTTTCTTTTAATGAACAGTAATAAGTCTTCAAATTCTACATTTATTTACAATTGCAAAATCATTTTTGATGTTGTCAGTAAGTGGGTTTTCTCCTTTGCTTTAATTTCATATATTAAAAAAATGTTTGAGTATGCATGTGCCATGAGAGGACAACTTATTGCTGTTTACTATTTGTTTACATCCCATATGTGAGTTTTCGACATGAAACCCAAAGAGCCTTTTGACAAGTGAAAAAACCTGGCCCTTATTTTGATTTAAAAATGATTTATGTATGTACTGGTGTGTGAATTTGCATATACAAATGCCCAAGTATAGAAATATTAGAAAAATCCTATAGGAGTAATATTGGCTACCCAGAAATTGAGCTCAAATCATCAGGCTTAGAAACAACCAACTATGCTCACTGAGACAATTCTCTGACATTCACTTGTAGATCTGACACAGTGTTATGAACAAGTCTTTACTCCTAAGAATGCACTAACACATTCCAAAAAAAATGACAGTATTATATCATTTTAATTTGGAAATAACATTTATTATTCCTTATATGACAGTAGGTTTATAATCTGGATAAATGACAATATTTTACTGATGTAATATTTCAATAAAGTTTATTTGAGTATCAATGAACTCAGTGGGGAATGTCTGTGGTAAGCAAAACTGGCAACATGACTTTGAACATCGTATAACAATGACCAAAGTAAACCCCACAAAGCTGTCACCAAGTCTTCACACATCTGTCATGGCCTAAGAACCCATAGTAACATTACACACACATAATATGATTTTTGAAATAAATGTCATTGCTGTTACATTATTTAGCACCTCTAGATAATTCTCTCAGAAGGCAGTACTTCAACATTATGTGTCATATAGTAAATAATGGAACCATGAAGAATGGAACATTAAACAGTTCATACATTCATATAGATATAGATATAAATACATACAGTCATACATACCTACATACCCACGATTAAGCATTTTAACATTAATGTTGGTAAAAACGGAACACAATAGGGAAACATCTTCCACCCTTGGACTTGTACTCAGAAGGGTGACATATGAGAATCAAGACTCCAATTGTAGCTTTGCCTAAATCCTGACATCCAAATCAGGCTTGAAAACAAACAACTTAAAGATATTTGTGAAAATGAAAAACAAAAGCACCGTGCTTTCTCAGAGACCCTTCCTTGAAAAGCATGATTACACACTACCTGATATAAATAAGCAATGGATCACATAGATGATGGGAATCCCATTCTATACTTTGCATCAGAAAAATACCTATCACCAAGTGGAAATGCATTATATCAATAGCAGCCACCGAAAGAATATCAGAATATCTAATAAACTTCTGTGATTGGATTTGATACACATACAGCAAACTTCAATAACCACTCCATTGTTTCTAATTATAGAACACAACCACAATTGGTGACCTCCTCCACTACATTATAAGGGAACATGGTAAATAATTTACTTCATCCAAGGACATGGTTCTTTTCATGATTAGATTCTTAGGGTGTACAGATATTAGCACGTTTATCCTGTATTATATGTCTAATACCCACTTATGAGAGAGTATATACCCTGTGTGTCTTTCTGCTTCTGGGATACCTCACTCAGGGTGATCTTTTATAGATCCTGCCTGCCAATTTCATGATTTCTTTACTTTTAAATGCTGAGTAGTATTCCCTTGTGTAAATGTACCACAATTTCTGTATCCATTCCTCAACTGAGTGGCACCTGGGTTGTTACAATTAAAGCAACTACAAACATGGTTGAACAAATGTCCTTGTTGTATACTTGATCAAATTTTGGATATATGCTTAGGAGTAGTATAGCTGAATCTTGAGGTAGCACTATTCCTAATTTTCTGAGAAATTGCCAGATTGATTTCCAAAGTGTTTGTACAAGTCTACATTACCACCAGAAGTGGAGGAGTGTCCCTCTTTCCACACATCTTCTCCAGCATGTGTTGTCACTTGAGTTTTTGATCTTATCCATTCTGATAAGTGTAATGTGATATCCCAGGGTCATTTGGATTTTCATTTCCCTGATGACTAAGGAAGACTTTTGAGGGGACATGAGTTCCACAAGGAGAGCAACAGATGAAAAAATACTGGACACAGGGGTATTTTTTGAGACTGATACTCCAACCAAAGACCATGCATCGAAATAACCTAGAACTTCTTCAACTCCTGTCCAGATATATTCCATGGCAGCTCAGTCTCCAAGTGAGTTCCCTAGTAATGGGAACAGGAACTGTCTCTGATATGAACTCAGTGTCTGGCTCTTTGGTCACCTCTCCTTGATTGGGGAGCAGACCACAGAGGAGGACAATGCAGACATTTCTGATGAGATCTGATAGGCTAGGGTCAGATGGAAGTGGAGGAGGACCTTCCCTATCAGTGGACTTGGAATCAGAAACGGGAGGAAGTAAGGAGGTTGGGTAAAAGAGGGGATGAAGGATGGAGCCACAGCATGGATACAATGTGAATAAACTGTAATTTACAAAAACATAAATTTTTAAAGGTGAAAAAAAAAAGAAACAACCTTCAGATACTAGAAGATTTTTGTTTACATAACGGGATGTTGTTTTTTGAGAAAAGATTTTCTGTATGGCCTTGACTGACCTGTCATGCTTTCTAGACCAGGCAGGCCTTTAACTAACACAGATAAATTTCCCTCTGTCAGTCATAGTGCTAGTATTAGAGGCATTTGCCAACAGTCCAGGCTTTGATTTTTTTTAATTTAATTTAATGTTTTATTTTTGCGACATGGTATCTCAGTGCATCATTGCCAATCCAGGAATCTCTTTGTAAACCAGGCTGACTTTGAACTCACAGAGACCTACCTTCATCTACCTCTCAAGTGCTGGGACTACGGATGTGTGTCACCATGCCTGGCAAGACTTTCTTATAGCCTAGTCACACTATGTGATTTCAGACATATCTAGCTACACATCTAGCCTGTTTTTTTAGACAATGTTTCTCTCTAGCCGTGCATGTCCTGGACTTGCTTTGTAGACCAGGGTGACACTGATCTTACACAGCAGCATGCTTTTGTCTCCTGGAGAGACGGGATTAGAGATATGTGCCACAAAGCCTGGCTCAAATTTTTTATTTCAATCATATATTTATATGATTAAAACATAAATTGAAACATATACATATGACTAAAACAAAATGTATATATTAATATATAACATATTTATTAAATATATGGGTTTATATTATTATATTTAGTGAGTATATATTAATTATACATATGAATATTTTGATGTTTTGAGAGAGGGTTTCTCCTTTTAGCCCTGGCTATCTTGGACTAGATCTGTAGACCAGCCTGACCTTGAAATCACAGAGACTGGCCTGCTTTCTGCCTGGCAGAGTGCTGGAAATAAAGGCCTATGCCAACTCTTAGTATTTATGTGCCGGGAGCCAAAGCTAGCCACGGAAGCCAAAGTCAAAGCTATCTAGTAGAGACAAAGGTATCTGCTGAAGCCAAAGTCAATCAGTGAGCCAAAGCTATCTAGTGGAGACAAAGGTAGTTACGGAAGCCAAAGCCAAGTACAGAGCAAAGGACATTTAGTGGAAACCTAAAGCTATTTAGTGAAAGAGTTATCTAAGACCCTAAATCATGGGTGATAGATTGTGAGGACATCCGTTTGTTAGAGCATCTGTAAGATATCTTTAGAAAACATCCTTATGGTATCTTGCAGGTACAATATTTAACCCATGAAAGCACTCTTCCTATTTCCTTCAGCAGTAGATTAACCTTCCCCCTTTCCTGCCTTCTCCCCATATAAGTTGGGTAAAAATTTCTAATAAACGGAATCCTTGATCAGATGAACAGACTTGGCTCCATTCCTGCGTTTCTTGTCCCCTCCCCCCATTCCTTCCATTCTCCTACTTTAGGAACCCCATTGAAGCCCTGCGGGTTGGGGCATTTAGGCACCTGCTTCTGGCTTTCCTAGCAAACTGTGATGTCATTATGTGTCGACAGCCATGAAGGGCAGGCGTGGTTACTTTGTTCCTTAAAAGGATCTACCAGCCCATTTTGTCTCTCTCTTGGCCTCTCTTGCCCTCTTGCTATTGCCTTCTTGCCCTCCCCCTTTCTCCGTTGGGGTGCCCCTCTCTCTCTCTTCCCCCTATCATGTCCTGCTCTTTCCTTCTTTCTCTCTCTCTTCATCTGCATCTGAGAGCCCATCCAAGAATGCAAACAACTGTAAAAAAAAAACAGCTGTGATTATTCCCATCCTTGAATTGAAGCCAGAGGCACATAGCTCTCAAAGGGCAGGATGAACTGCTCCGAGATAGTTTTTAAAAAATAAGGGCAGGGTGAATTGTTTTGAGAAAACTCACAAACCGCCAAAAACTGCAAACAACTACCTGTAAACTATCTTCATGCTACTTTTGCTGACCAATCAATGTATAGAGCAAAAGTGGCCAGATGTTTAAGTATAAAAACCCTGTGCTTTGCATGCTTGGGGTCGTCTCCTGTCTTTGGAGGGGAGACCCTATCGCGATTGGAATAAAAAAAAAAAAAAAAACCCTATTGCTTTTGCATTTAGTCGTGGTCTGTGAGAGTTTCTGGGAAGGGCACAATCTTGAACTGCTGAGCTGTGATACCCCAGGTTTTACATTTTTGGTGCATTTGACCGGGAAATGGCATGCCCCTTCCCCAACCCTCATCAGACTGAGCTCAGAGGTCGAGCTTCGAACAGGTTAGTCTGATTTCTGTTTTTCTTTGCTTGTTTCTGTCTTACCAATATGTTTCTGTTTAGGCGCCTATCTAGACATTTTATAGTCATCTGATCAGTCATTGTGATAGACAGACATATAAGACTATCTCTTGACTGGGAACTGGAGGACCCTCCAGTTTGAGAGGCTAGAACCGCGATAGTTCTCCTCCCATCTGTTTCCTGTTAGAGACAGCCGCCACCAGGCAGCCTCTCAATCAGAGTTCTGTGGTACCACCCGCAAGGGCGTCCTTGTCTAATTGGTTCCTTGTTCTCTTTGTCTCTATCATTGTTCCCTGTTTTACTTTCTTGATGGACGACTTTATTATGGGGCAAACTGTGACTATACCCTTATCCCTCAACCGTGATCATTTCTTGGGGGTGAGATATAGGGCACATAACCTTTCAGTTGAAGTTAAAAATGGGAAATGGCAAACTTTCTGTTCCTCAGAGTGGCCTCTTTTTCAGGTTGGATGGCCACAGGAGGGCACCCTTCACCTAGACAAGATCCTTGTTGTCAAGATTAAGACCCTCCAGACTCCAGGAGGCCCTCTGTCTAAGGATCAGTGTGCATATTGCAAGGAGAAAGCACACTGGATCAAGGCTTGTCCTAAAAGGAAGAAAAAGCCAGAAAAACCGAACACCCAAGCCCTGGAGACCCGGGTCATAACCCTGCGTGATGACAGCGATTAGGGGGGATGGGGTTTGGTCCCCTCCCCAAGCTCAGGGTAATCTTTAAGGTGGAGGGGAAGCCAGTCCACTTCTTGGTGGACACTGGCACCCAGCATTCTGTTCTGTTACAAGACTTTGGAGCTAAAAAAGAGAAGAAATCATGGGTCAAATAAGCCACTGGATGTAAACAATACTCATGGACTTCCTGAAGAATGGTGGACCTTGGAGTGGTCCAGGTATCCCACTCATTCTTAGTTGTCACTGAATGCCCGTACCTGCTGTTAGGGTGAGATATCCTAATAAAGATAGAGTCCCATATCCATTTTAGAGCAGATGGCCCACAGGTGACAGACAATAAAGGATATCCCATTCATGTACTGACAATTAAACTGGAAGATGAATACCACCTGTCTGAAAAGGTGGTAAGTCCAGAAAAAGACATTGACTGGTGGCTACAGAGACATCCCAGGACATGGGCTGAAATGGCTGGCCTAGGAAAAGCAGAGAAACAGCCCCCAGTTTAGATAGAGCTGAAGCCTCAGGCTACCCTGATCGTGGTGCAGCAATATCTGATTTCTAAGGAAGCCCATGACTGGATCTGCCCTCATATACAATGGCTCCTTCACCTAGAGGTTCTCAAAAAGTGCCAATCTGCCTGGAATACTCTGTTGCTGCCAGTTCAGACATCTGAGAGCAACGACTATCGACCCGTACAGGACTTGAGAGAAGTTAACAAACAGGTCACAGACTTACATCCTGCCATGCCCAACCCGTATAACCTGTTGAGTTCCCTTTCCCCTGACAGGGTTTGGTATATTGTCCTGGACCTTAAGGATGCATTTTTTTCTCCAACTCAGCCCTACCAGCAAAGACATTTTTGCTTTTGAATGGAAAGACCCAGACTCAGGGGTATTAGGCCAGCTTACATGGACTCGACTTCCTCAAGGGTTTAAAAATTCTTCTACTATATTTGATGAAGCCATACACTGGGACCTGGCACACTTCTGGGCCACCAATCCCCAGGTAACTTTTCTCCAATATGTGGATGACATTCTATTAGCTGCAAATTATAAAGAAACCTGCCTTAAAGCCAACGACCGGCTGTTACAAGAGCTGGGTGACCTTGGCTATAGAGCATTGGCAAAAAAGGCCCAGCTCTGCAGGAAATATCTGATATATATATATATATATATATATATATATATATATATATTAAGAGATGGAAAGAAATGGCTATCAGAGGCTAGAGACTGTATTTCATGTTCCCCCTCCACAGAATACTAAACAACTGAGGGAAATTTTAGGTACAGAAGGGTTTTGCCAGCTGTGGATTGCAGGATTTGCCAAGATGGCAGCCCATCTGTATGCCCTTACGAAGGGCAAAGACTCTTTCATCTGGGGAAAGGATGAACAAGCCGCATTCGATAATATCAAACAAGCCTTAATGTGGGCCCTAGCATTGGGACTCCCTGATGTAACCAAACCCTTCCATCTTTATGTGGCTGAGAAACAGGGAATGGCCAAGGAGTTGCTAACACAGAAAATTGGACCCTGGAAGAGACCGGTAGCCTATCTATCCAAAACAATTGATTCAGTAGTGGCAATATGGCCAACCTGCCTTCGAATAATAGCAGTAGTGGTGGCACTAGTAAAAGATGCAGACAAACTGACTCTATGACAGGACCTCACCATCTATGCTCCTCATGCCCCTGAGAGTGTCATAAGGCAGCCACCTGATTGCTGGCTCACGAACACCTGCATGACACATTACCAGGCTTTGCTCTTGAATAATGATAGAGTCACCCTTGCCCTGGCTATGGAGCTAAACCCTGCCACCTTATTGCCCGATCCAGAAATCCAGCCCCTGGAGCATGACTGTTTGCACATTCCAGCAGAGGAACAGGGATGGTGAAAGGACTTGAAAGATCAACCTCTTCCTGATGCTGAGGTGACATACTATATGGATAGGAGCAGGTTCTTTGGAGAATGGAAGAGAAAGACAGAGGCAGCGGTGGTAGATGGACATAAGGTAATATGGGCCCAGGCATTGCCAGAAGGCACTTCTGTTCATCAAGCTGAATTGATTGCTTTAACCCAGGCATTAACTCTGGAAAGAGGCAAAAAGATAAACATCTACACCGATACTCGGTACATCTTAAAAACAGCCCACATGCACGGGGCCATCTATCATCAGACAGGCCTGCTAACATCAGCCGGTAAAGAGATAAAAAATAAAAACAAGATTCTGGCTTTGCTCAATGCCCTGTTGCTGCCTGACAAGGTAAGCATTATTCATTTCCCAGGACAGCAGAAGGGGACTTCAGGGCAGCCAAGGGGAATAACGTGGACCATCTGGAAGCTAAAGTAGCTGCCAGAGAAAACTCTGTCTCAGTGGTATTAACAACTGAACTGCCCAAAGAAGAATGAGTAAACTACTCAGAAAATGACTTAAAGTTAATATGCAAAAATGGTATATTTAACACCGATGTGGGGGCATGGATTGACTCTAAAGGTAAAATCATTCTACCCCAGGAAGATGCTGAGAGACTGATAACTCAGATGCATAAGTGGACTTACTTGGGGGCAAAGAAATTGGCTGAAGTTGCCCTCCAATCCCCGTACCGAATACTAAACCTCACCATCCTGACTGAGAGAGTGACTAGGGCATGTGAACCTTGCCAGAGAGTAAACATAGGTAAGAATTTCCAGAGCCCAGGAAAGTGGCTGAGAGGAATTAGCTCCAGATTGCATTGGGAGGTGGATTTCACTGAAATTAAACCAGACAGGTGTGACAATAAATATCTCCTGGTTTTTGTGGAAACTTTTTCAGGATGGGTGGAAGCTTTTCCCACAAAGAAAGAAACCACCCTGGTCATGACCAAAAGATTCTGGAAGACATTTTTCCTCGGTAAGGTATTCCAAAGCTAATTGGGTCAGACAATTGGCCAGCCTTCCTTGCTCAGGTAAACCAGGAGGTGGCCAGGTTTCTGGGGCCTGAATGGAAGTTACATCATGCTTATAGACCCCAAAGCTCAGGACAAGTAGACAGAATGAATAGAACTCTAAAAGAGACTCTCACAAAATTGACAATGGAGACTGGTGGTGACTGGGTGGTGCTTCTTCCCTTGGTTCTCTTTAGAGTCAGAAATACTCACTCCCTACTAGGCTTAACTCCCTTTGAATTACTATATGGGGTTCCTGCTCTCCTCCCTTGACTCTTCTTGGGGACCCTCTTGACATAACTAGTGGTAACTCTGACTTGTCCAGGCTAAAAGGACTGCAGCTTATGCCGAAAGAAATATGGAGCAAGGTTGGCAGTGCATATGCGCCCAGGTCCTTGGAGGTGCCCCATCAGTTCCAGGTTGGAGATCTGGTATATGTGTGACATTGCAGCCAGAATCTGGAACCTCAGTTGAAGATCCTTATTACATCCTGCTCACCACCCCAACTGCCGTCAAAGTAGAGGGCATCACAGCTTGGATCCATGTGTCACATGTTAAGCCTGCTCTTCATCAACCTGCAACACCTGGAAAGTCCAAGCCTACAGCAACCTGCTGAAACTGAAACTCATCAGGGACAATAAACTCTCCGACCAGAACTCCCCTTTGTCAGGGAAAGTATAAGTGCAGTTCAGGTCCTGATGCTCCAGAAAGAGTATCAACCTCTCCATGAGGTTGATCCACAATTTTAGAGTTAAAATTGAGGCAAAAAGGGTGTGTGTGAGAGACCACCTGAGAATGAGAAAAACAACAGTGATTATTTGAATTAAAGTCAGCCGTAGATAACTCTTGAAGGAAAGGGTCAACTGTTCTGAGAACAACTATCTACAACCACCTGTAAACTATCTACAACCAGCTGTATACTACCTAAAACCAGGTGTAAACTATTCATACTATTCTTGCTGAACAATCAATGTATAGAGCAAAAGTGGTTTGAATTTCAGGTATAAAACCCTGTCCTTTGCATATTTAGGGTTGTCTCCTGTCTCTGGAGGGGGGACCCTATAGAAATTGGAATAAAACACTTGCTTTTGCCTCAAGTTGTGGTCTATGAGTGTTCCTGGGAAGGGCACAATCCTGAGATCTTGAGCAGTGAGAATCCAGGTCTTACAACATGAAACTAAAATGCTTTTGCAATCCATTCTTTAGGTGGTGGAGCAGCTTATAAAATGGGAAACCTCTTTACCAGCTATACAACAGATAAGTTTAATTCTACACCATTCAAAGAAGTCATAAAATGTAAACATGAACAAAAAAACAATCCAGAAAAGATAATCCTCAGTGAGGTGTCCCAGATGCAGAAAGACATACATGGTATACACTCACTTTTAAGTGGATGCTAGACCTATAAGATAGGATAAACATACTAAGATCTGTACACCTAAAGAAGATAAATGAGAAAGAGGACCTGGGTTAAGATGATCAATCCTCACTTAGAAAGACCAATGGGATGGATATAGGCAAAAACAAGAAACAGGACAGAAGCCTGCTCCAGAGGACCAATGAAAGACTCTACCTAGCAGTGTATCAAAGCAGATGCTGAGACTCATATCCAAACCTTGGGCAGAGCACAGGGAATCATATGAAAGAAGGGGGAGTTAGTGTGACCAGGAGAGGACAGGAACTATACAAGGACCAAATATATCAGAGCACAGGGGGCTTTTATGAGACTGTTTCTCCAACCAAGGACCATGTATGCATATAACCTACCACCCCTGCTCAAATGTAGTCCATGTCAGCTCTGTATCCAAGTGGGTACCATACTAAGTGGAACAGGGAATATTTCAGACATGAATTCAGTGGCTGGCTCTTTGACCTTCCCCCTCCCAAGGGAGAATCAGACTTGCTAGGCCACAGAGGAGGATATTTCAGCAGTCCTGATGATACCTGATAAGCTAGGGTCAGTTGGAATAGGAGGAGGCCCTCCCCTATCAGTGGACTTAGAAAGGGGTAGGGAGGAGATGAGGGAAGGAGGGTGGGATAGGGAGGGAATGAGGGACTGGGATACAGCTGGGATACAAAGTTAATAAACTGTATCTAATATTAAAAAATAAAAATAAAAAAGTGGGACATATAACAAAGTTTCTAAAGATGAAACACAAAATGCTGACAGTTATTTGTTTCTTTGAAAACAGGATTTTTTTTTCTGATTAATTTTGGCTGTCCCGGGCTCTCTTTATAGAACAGCCTGTGCTTGAAATCACAGAGATCCACCTACCTTTAACTTCCTGAGTGCTAGGAATGCAGGTGCTCACCAATAGCCGGAGCTGCTGACAGTTTATTTTGTTTTAGCATTTTATTTTTGTTGTTGTTTCATACATTACATCTGAACTGCAGTTTCCTCTTCCTACACTCCTCCCAGCCACAATCTATCCAACTCTACTCTGCCCAGCTCACCTCTCCTTCATCCACTTCTTTTTTTCCATTCATTTTATTTTCAATGAAAAAAAATGTGATGGCATAGCAAGTTATAATAAAACTAGGAACAATCCCTCACATCAGAATTGGTCAAAGCAATAAATGAGGAGAGAAAGTGTAGCTAAAGCAGGAAAAAGAGTCAGAGACACCCCCATTCTCACTGTTGGAAGTCCCTCAGCGACATCAGGATAATAATCATAAGGTGTATGCCAACAACCTAGCTAACAAGACTCATAGAATGTTTATGTTATTGTCCTTCAGTCTCTGTGATCCCCTATGAGCCCAATTGACTCAGTGGGCCATGCTCTTGTTGTGTCCTTGATATCTCTGGTTCCTACAATACGAATTCCCTCATTTCTGGGGTTCCCCTCCCTGGATACATCACTGTGTTTGGCTGTGGGTCTCTGCATCTGGCCCCATCGGATGCCGGGTGATGTCTCTCTGTTGACAACTGGGCTAGGCACTCATCTATGATTATAGCAGAGTATCTTTCATTGACTTTTTTTTGCCTGTCATGTCTACAGATATCGTGTGTCTCTAGGCTATCTTGACTCTGGTTCATGGTCATCCAGGCAGTGTCAGGCATGGACTTCCCCTCATGGTGTGGGCCTCAATGTATTTTCTGGAGTGTATTTCATATTATTGGGATGGGGTTTTTGTTCTAGTATCTTCTGTAGGGCTGTATGGCTGCATCTATACTGGGTATAGTAGTCTGGGTTGGCATCAGTGGTCTCTTAGTGTCTGCATGATATCCATCCAAGCCCTTCTGGCTTTCATAATCTCTGCTGAGAATTCTAGTGTGATTCTGATAGGTCTACTTATTATTTGAATGATGTTTTGGTATTAGCAGTGTCATGCATAGAACAGTTAATTTTCATGGTGTCATCCCCATATAAAATAGAATCTCCGTAACCTAAGAAAATGAAAAATGAACACACTTTAATGTGTGTTGAGGGAATTAAGACGAAGAAGGGACTAATTTGAGGTAAAAATAAACTATAAATAAATGCTGCAAAAATTAAAATACTTGTAATTCAATTACGATATTTTAGATTATAACTGCATCAAAAAAATAATTCCTAGTCCATCAATATACCCCAAAATGTATGTAGCATTTTGATTTTGCATGGTGATGAATATTTTTTCTATAACTCCTCATATGTCGATTACTGTTGTTTAAGTGATTCCTGAATGAATTACTTAACATTATTAAAAGCAGAAAATTTGGTAGTTCTATGTGAAAGATAATTATATGCATAGTTTATTTTCCCTCTAACACTCTCTTTATAGGAAAGGATTTATGAGAATGATTTACAATCTGTGAGTTAATTAATTCAACAGTGGATGGCTAAAAATGGAAAATCGAGGAATCTATCAGTGGCTTAGTCCATGAGGCTGGTTGGCGCAACTCACCTTCAAATACACTGAAATCCTCAAGAAGAAGGTTCTATAGTCAATGAAGAAATAGACTTGCTACCAAAGCAAAAGGGAACAGGCAAAGAGTAAAATATTCCTTCTTCCATGTCCTTGTATAGGTTTCCAGTAGAAGATGAGGCAAAGGTGAGTGGTTGGTTTTGCAGTGTGAAGATATGGATTAAAGGTGTGTTCTTCAGCCTTATAGATCCAGAAGAGAAGTAGAGAAGACTATTTCAAATAAGCAAGAGTACTTTACAATTGTGTCCTTAATTTGGGTGTTTTGCTTAATTCCATATGCAGTCAAGTTAAAAACCAAGACTCATGATCACACCTCTTTTCAGCTTGAAAGATAATCATATCTCCTCTTTACATTAACTTCCAAATGAAAAGAATAACAGGTCATAATAACGCCAAAAAATAATTTAATGACGCAGAGTACAACAGCAGACAAATTACATATTTATCTTGATAATAACTGAAGCTAACATTATATAACTGTCCTTCAAAAACCGTCCATGTTAGAAACAACAAAGTCCAGGTTAGAAACAACTCTCCACCGCCGCTGGGCCACTCCACAACACCTCCCTCGTAGGGCAACCCACATTAAGCACAAGGATTCACCTCCCACCTGCTACGTGTATGTAGGGTCCCTAGGTCCAGACCAAGCATGCTCCTTATTTGATGGCTCAGTCTCTGCAAGCCCCCTGGGGGCTGGGGCAGCTGTTTCTGTTGGTCTTCTTGTGAGGTTCCTCGCACCTCCAGGGCATTCCATTTTTTCCCCAACACTTACTCAGGATCCCTAGAGCTCTGCACCTTTCTTAGGTTCAAGTCTGAGCATCTGTCCAAGCTCATTTCTGGCTGGAGTCTCTGAGACAATGGTCAGGTTAGGGTCCAGGCAACGGGGTTTTACAGTCCCAATTCTGGGCGTTCTCAATGCGGTCAAATATCGTCCAACAGAGCCTGATATTCTTCTTCCGTGAGAGGAGCCTTGAGTGTTGGTTCGATCTGCTCCCATGGTACATCTGGGTAGAGAGCGGCTGGTCCCTGTTCCTCTTCCACTGTTCTCACCAGTTGCTCCAGGAAGAGCTGGACAGGGCAGGAGTCGCTGGACTCTGGGTAGGCCTCTGTGAAGAAGGTGAGCTCGGGTCTTGACATCAACGCTTCTGCACACTGGCCTCCTGCAGAACCCGATGTCAACAAGCTGTCCCGGGAAGCCTCCTGCTCAATGCAACACGATGCTCCAGGAGCCCTTTCTGGGCCAGGAGAGGCAGGCAGGTCCTCACCTTTAGCTGTGCTGCCTCCAGCGCGGCCTTTCTGCCTGGCCTTTCTGTTCTGGAACCATATGTGGACGGTGTCCTCAGGCAAACCTGTGCTCAGTGCCAGTTGCACCCTCGTGGCATAGTCTGGAGATGGAGAGATCTCAAAAGCTTGCACTAGCATGCTGATCTGTGCTGGACTAAGCCGCGTTCGAGGCCTTCTCAGTTCTGAGGGCTGGCCTCTTGCTTGTTGTACCCTGGCGACAAGCTTTTCAGGAGGCTGTTGGGAGGCTTCATGGCTGGAGCCTGCGGTGGTCTGCTTTGAGGTCTTCCTCGACATGCCAGTTCTATTTCTGCGGTTTTGAAACCACACGCGGATAGAGGACTCTGGAACTCCGAATTCCCTGGCCAGTTCCTGCCTGGTCCTGAAGCTTGGGTAAGGTGTCTTGGCGAAAACTGAGAGCAAGACCTCCTTCTGCTTGGCCTGCCAAACAGTCTTTTGACGCCGGGATGTCTTTGCCGTGCTGCAGCCACCCACATCTGCCTGATCTTCCGTCCTGCTGAAGACACTTTGACAGGAGTTCTTCCTCTCCAGTGTGTACTCAGAACAACACCCAGGAAAGTGCAGACTATGGCAAATGCGTAAAGGGGTCCGCTGCTCACCCTTAAATACCGACCTGAGGCCCCACCCACTCCCTCAAGGCCTCCAATTACAGGCCAAACCGTGGAACGCTCTTCTGCTTCCAAACTGTGAAACCCTTCCTTCCTCCTGCGAATTTTCCCATATCCCACCCTAAAGCAGCCTTTCCAGAAACAGTTGGCCTTGTGTTCTACCCAAATCCCACTGCTTAGCTCACAGTTGGCCCACAAGGAGTTTGAGGGGAGAGTCTAAGGCACGGCTTCTGATGATCAGGCAAGGAGAAGAGGCATAAGCCAGGAGCAGTCTTTGCCTACTTTAACAAGGTCATTCATTCAGCTCTGGCTGATGCTCAAGGAGAAACGTGGCTAGAACAGATCTTGCACTCTGGGTGTGCCATCTGCCTTAAGTTCCTTTGAGCTCCAGTCTCCCGGTGTATGATTTCAACAATCTAAATATGGTTAGGACCCTGCAAGTCTAAGAATTTGGGCAAAGAGTAGACTTATCCTGCAGAAAGACTCCTGGAATTATTTCTGAATTTCTCCTTCAGTGGCAGGCCACAGAAGGTATCAAGTTCCCCCTTGGTTCCTCTGGTTCCACCTATTTAATCCACCATACACTTTGTCCTACTGGAGAAATTTTACAGATTCCTAGAAACTGTATGAACCTTCAGAAGTACACATTGTGGTTCCCAAGACTTTTGGGAGAGGATACTGAAGTCATTTCCTTCATTTCAAGGAACAACATTTGTTGCTGCCATTAATTTGGATCTCTGATCATTAGGCACTGTTTTCCAGAACACACAATTTCCGGTACTGCCAAATGTGCCTGTCATTCTTCAGGGTGTAGCTTTGCCCTAGATGGAGGAGAACAGTAACAGCTGAGAAATTCTAACCCTGCCTTATTTTTGCATCTCATGTTTTACATGTGCCATAATTTTAACTTTTTCCTTGCAGTCCCCATCAACAGTACCTGGGTGTACAATAAATACTGTAGAAGTTATTCTGCTTCTTCCAGAGATCCGCTTTACCATCCCTGAATACACAGGTCTATAAACAGCTGTATTTCCTTTGTAACATAGAAGCCTTGTGGATAGAGTTAGAGGTTTATCTGCAGCCAGATGCAAAGCTGTGCTGCTGCATGCAGTGGTGTGTATCAAGTCTAAAATCCTCAGTTGATATTTTCCTACCTGCCTAGTACCTCATGGCTGCCTGATGGGAGACAGCTCATACTGTTGCATGAGGGGCCTAAGCCTGACAGGCCCCTCTGTTGGTTTCCTGATGGCAAGACGTTAGCCTGTATGTCCCTCTTGGGCAGTGATCCCTAGTCCAGTGCTTTCCCTTGCCACAGCTGCCATGAAACCCCGGGAACCTTTGCATTCCCTTGGAGCCAGAATCTGCTTGTTCCCTTCTGTGAGTAAAGGGACCACTTGCCTCTGTGTTAACACACCTCCTATTTTGGGTTCTAGAGATTTTAACCTCACAGTTTTTTTGTTTGTTTGTTTGTTTTTGTTTTTTGGTAAATGCCCGGATTCACCCAAAATAGCACACTGGGTGTTTTGAGAACTGGGAACTCTGGCTGTAGCTTGTCCTGTGAGGTCGGCATGATGCTCCTGAGAGCCAATAGCAGTTGTCTCTCTTAATCATTCATCTCTTGGGGCTGCTCCTCATTTTCATGCTCTAAATATTCTCCTACATGTGGTATTTGCAGTATCATGTGCCAAGAATGGCATCAGTGCTTATCTGGTGTCAGTCTGGTACTGCCCTCTTTAGAGCTGAACCCAATCTCTGTATGAAGTTGGTGAACAGTCTTCTCTAGGGCCTTGAATTACCTTAGTGAATGACGCTGTTGTTTTGCACAGGCTCCTTAACAGATCTCTGCACTCTTAACACTGCAACATGACATTATTCAGTGACTTCATCATCAGAACAAATGAGGGACCACCTGGGAATGAGAAAAACAACTGTGATTATTTGAATTGAAGCCAGGTGCAGATAGCTCTTGAAGGGCGGGATGAACTGTTCTGAGAAACAACCAGCTGTAAAGTATAGAGCAAAAGTGATCTGATTTTCAGGCATAAAAATCCTGTGCTTTGCATGTTCAGGGTCATGTCCTGTCTTTGGAGGTGCGACCCTATCTCAACAGCAATAAAACCTTTTGCTATTGCATTGAGTAGTGGTCTATGAGTGTTCCTGTGAAGGGCACAATCCTGAGCTCCTGAGCAGTGAGACTCCAGGTCTTACATTTTGGTGCGTTGCCCAGAAAACAGTGTGCCCTTCCTTAACCCTCAACTGGCTGGGCTCAGAGGTCCAGCTCTGAGCAGGTTAGTCTGATTTCTGGTATACCACTGTTTCTCTTTAGTCACCTATCTGGATATTTTTGGTCATCTGCTCAGTCCCTGAGATAGACAGACTTGTCAGAATATCGGTTGACTGGGAACTGGAGGACGTTCCAGATTCCATTTGGGGAGGCTAGGTCCTGATGGCCTTCCTCCTATCTGTTTCTCTTCATAGACAGCTGCCATGAGGCAGCCTCTCAATCAGAATTCTGTGGTACCACCCGTAATGGCGTCCTTGTCTAACTGCCTGTCTTGTTCTCTTTGTCTCTATCATTGTTGCTTCTTTGACTTTCTTGATGGATGATTTTATTATGGGACAGGCAGTGACTATCATTTCTTAGAGGTGAGATAAAAGGCACATATTTGTTTGAATCTGTCCTATTCACCAGCCCACTTGGGATGATTGCCAGAAACTCTTGCAGGCACTCTTAACTACTGAGGAACGTGACGGGACAAGAAAGACTGTGCCTCGAATGGACAGGAGGCCTTCCATCCTCCCTAATGAGATTCATGATGGCTTTCCCCTCACCCGCACCAACTGGGTTTACAACACATCTGGAGGTAGGGAATGGCTGAAGGTCTACCGCCAGACTCTAATTGTAGGTCTCCATGGGGCCGCTTGAAATCCCACTGATTTGACGAAGGTAAGAGAGACGGTTCCAGGTCTGGATGAATCTCCTGCAGCCTTTCTTGAATGGCTGATAGAGGCATACTGTCGGTTTACGCCCTATGACCCTATCTCAGATGAGCCTAAGCCAATGGTGACTATAACCTTTATATACCCATCAGCCAGAGATATTTGTAGAAAATTCCAGAAAATAGAGGGTTTACAGGACAAGACTTTGAAGGATTTAGTGCAGGTAGCAGAAAAGGTTTTCTACAGCCAGGAGATGGAAGAAGAGAAAGAGGAAAGAAAGCAGAAAGAGCAGGAAGGGAGAGAAAGAGAAAGGATAAGAGGCAAGACAGAAACTTGACTAAGATCCTGGCCACCGCAGTGCAGTCATAATGATAGGCAGAGAGTTCCTGGAAATCAGAGGGTCCCTCTGTCTAAGGATCAGTGTGCCTATATCAAGGAGAAAGGACACTGGATCCAGGATTGTCCCAAAAGGAAGATGAAGCCCTACACTTGGACCTGGCACACCTCCGGGCCACCGATTCCCAGGTAACTCATCTCCAATATGTGGATGATATACTATTAGCAGCAGATTGTAAAGAAAGCTGTTTTGAGGCCACCGACCAGCTGTTGCAAGAGATGGGTGAGCTCAGCTACAGCGAAAAAGTCCCATCCTGCAGGAAACAGGTCAGTTATCTGGGATATATATTAAAAGAGGGAAAGAGATGGCCGTCGGAGGCTAGAAAAGAGACTGTATTTCATATTCCCCCTCCATGTACTACTGAACAACTGAGGGAAATTTTACGTACAGCGAGGTTTTGCTGGCTGTGGATTCCAGGATTTGCCAACATGGCAGCCCTTCTGCATGCCCTTACAAAGGGCAGTGACTCTTTCATCTGGGGAAAGGATGAACAAGCTGCATTTGGTAATATCAAACAAGCCTTAATATTGGCCCCAGCATTGGGACTCCCTGATGTAACCAAACCCTTCCATCTCTATGTGTGTGAGAATCAGGGAATGGCCAATGGGGTGCTAACACAGAAAATTGGACCCTGGAAGAGACCAATAGCCTATCTATCCAAAACTCTTGATTGAGTAGTGGCAAGATGGTCAACCTGCCTGTAAATAATAGGAGCAGTGGCGGCACTAGTAAAACATGCAGACAAACTGACTCTGGGACAGGACCTCACCATCTGTGCTCCTCATGCCCTTGAGAGTGTCATAAGGCAGCCACCTGATTGCTGGCTCATGAATGCCCGAATGACACAATGCCAGGCCTTGCTCTTGAATAATGATAGAGTCATTTTTGCTCTGGCTACAAGGCTAAACCCTGCCACCATATTGCAGGATCCAGAAATCCAGCCCCTGGAGCATGATTTTTTGAAGGTTCTAGTAGAGGAACAGGGATTGCAAAAGGTATTGAAAGATCAGCCTCTGCCCAATGCCGAGGTAACATACTGTATGGATGGGAGCAGTGTTTTGAGAACAGGAAGAGAAAGGCAGGGGCAGCAGTAGCAGATGGACATAAGGTAATATGGGCCCAGACGTTGCCGGAGGGCACATCTGTTCAGCGAGCTGAATTGATTGCTTTAACCCAGGCATTATCTCTGGAAAAGGGCAAAAAGTTAAACATCTACACTGATAGTTGGTATGCCTTACCAACAGCCCATGAGATCGGGGCCATCTATCAGCAGAGAGGCCTGCTAACATCAGCCGGTAAAGAGATAAAAAATAAAAACAAGGTTTTGGCTTTGCTTAATGCCTTGTTGCTGCTGGACAAGGTAAGCATTATTCATTGCCCAGGACATCAGAAGGGGACTTCCAAGGCAGCAAAGGGGAATAACATGGCCGATCAGGAGGCTAAAGCAGCTGCTAGAGGAAACTCTGTCCCAGTGGTACTAACTGCTGAACTGCCCAGAGAAGAATGAATAAACTACTCAGAAAGTGACTTAAAGTTAATATGGCAAAAAAAAGGGGATAATTGACACTGACATGGGGGCATGGATTAACTCCAAAGGTAAGATCATTCTACCACAGGAAGACGCTGAGAGATTAATAACTCAGATGTATAACTGGATTCACTTGAGGGCAAAGAAATTGGCTGCAGTTGCCCGCCAATCCCAGTACCTAATACTAAACCTCACCACCTTGAGTGAGTGAGTGACTAGGGTTTGTGAACCTTGTCAGAGTGTAAACATAGGTGAGAGTTTCCAGAGCCCAGGGAAGCAGCTGAGAGGAACTGTGGCAGCCTTTTTGGAGTTAATGGCAAATTTGGAGTTAATGGCATCTGAGCAGTGGAACCCTGCCTCTTGGCTTTGGCTATTTTCCAAAGTCCAGTTTCTTATAAACTGACCTTGGTGGTCCTACAGCAGACTGCTCTGACCCTGAGAAACTGTGTGCAACCATAGTAACCAGACATCAGGCTCTGTGTAACCTTGAGTGAGCTCTCCTATGTTCTGACCAAGTAAAGCTCCTACATGAGAAACTGCTTGTACTTTTTTGCCTACTTGTTAACCTGACATCCATTAAATCGACACCTGGATCAGCATGTAGACTTGGTGTCCTTCTCTGTGTCACCCTCTCTCTCTCTCTCTCTCTCTCTCTCTCTCTCTCTCTCTCTCTCTCTCCCAGCCCTCTCTCAGGTGGTATTCAGGTGTCACTGCTGGCCTGTGACAAGGAACTAGACCTGGAATGCATTGGGAAGTAGATTTCACTGAAATTAAACCAGCCAGGTACAGCAATAAATATCTCCTGGTTTTTGGGAACACTTTTTCAGGATGAATGGAAGCTTTTCCCACAAAGAAAGAAATCTCCCTGGTCATGGCCAAAAAGATTCTGGAAGACATTTTTCCTCGGTTTGGTATTCCAAAGGTAATTGGATCAGACAATGGGCTAACCTTAGTTGTTCAGGTAAGCCAGGAGGTGGCCAGGTTTCTCAGGCTTGATTGGAAGTTACATTGTGCTTATAGACATCAAAGTCCAGGACAGGTAGAGAGAATGAATAGAACTCGCAAAGAGACTCTCACCAAATTGACCATGGAGACTGATGCTTACTTGGCAGTGATCCTTCCATTGTCCCTCTTTAGAGTCAGAAATACTCCCTCCATACTAGGCTTGACTCCCTTTGAACTACTATATAAGGTTCCTGCTCCCTTGACTCTTCTTGGGGACCCCGTTGACATAACTAGTGGTAACCTCTTGTTGTACAACTGTACAACAAACTGTCCCAACAGGTAATTAGTGATGTACAATTGCTTTGGAGCACCATCAATGACCTCCAAGACCAGCTCAATTCCTTAGCAGAAGTAGTTCTCCAGACCTGGAGTGGATTAGACCTCCTTATGGCCGAAAAAGGAGGAATCTGCTTAACCCTACAGGAAAAATGCTGTTTTTACACTAATAAATCAGGCATTGTCAAAGGAAAGATTAAAACATTACAAAAAGATCTTGAAAAAAGGAGATGAGAATTAATAGAATCTCCCTTTTGAAATGGGTTTAATGGTATGCTCCCCTATGTGCTTCTCTTACTGGGATCATTTGCTACCCTTTTGCTCCTTGTCACAATAGTACCCTGTATTGTTAACTGACTACTCGCCTTCTTTAGGGAATGTGTAAGTGTGGTTCAGGTCCTGATGCTCCAGAGGCAGTATCAACCTCTCTTTGAGGTTGATCCACAATTTTAGGGTTAAAATTGGAGCACAAAAAAAAATGGGGAGATTAGAGCCCACCTGAGAATGAAAACAACTCTAAAAGAAAAACAGCTGTGACTATTCCCATCCTTGAATTAAAGCCAGAGGCATATAGCTCTTAAATGGCAGGATGAACTGCTCCAAGATAGCCTTGAATTGAAGCCAGAAGCAGGTAGCTCTTGAAGGGCAGGGTGAGTTGTTTTGAGAAAAGTCACAAACAGCCAAAAACTGCAAACAACTAGCTGTAAACTATCTTCATGCTATTCTTGCTGACCAATCAATGTATAGAGCAAAAGTGGCCAGATTTTTAAGTATAAAAACCCTGTGGTTTGCATGCTCGGGGTCATCTCCTGCCTTAGGAGGGGTGACCCTATCATGATTGAAATAATAATAATAATCATAATAAAAAAACTCTTGCTTTTGCATCGAGTTGTGGTCTCTGGGAATTCCCAAGAAGGGCACAATCGTGAACTCCTGAGCTGTGAAACCCTAGGTCTTAAAGGATAAATATAAAAGAAGTAAGTGGGTGAAATAACAGTAAATTTTTGAAGAGTTTTAAGCAATCATACTGTGAATTATCTACATGAAATCCCTATAATACATGTAAGTACATGCATGAATATAAACATGTTGCAACCTAAATACTTTTAATAATGCACATAGATAAGTATAGTTCAACACTGACCAAGGAAGCTTTTCTTTGAACCACAATCATGACTGAAAACCACAACCAATCACAAGGCAGAATTCTGGAGAACAGTCACATCTGATACATCTACAAAACAATTCCCAGATCTAAGACTCAGTGATCATGCATAATAGGAGGTAAAAAAAATTATATAGGACAGAGGATGAGAGTATGTTCTGGTAATGTGTCTCCTAATAATACCAGAAGCTACACCCATAAGATGGACCAATATAAAAAAAAATAAAGAAAAAGGGTCTTACCAATATACCTGTATAAAAACGAGCTGAAAATTAGAAATGCTAATAGATATGCAAAAGTGGTCTAGGAAGAAACCATTTTCCTTAATCCTATGCAAAAATCTGCAGGGAACTAATAAATGCTGAGAGTGTGAGAAAAAACTATTTCCAGGAAAGTGCATAAAATCAGTTAGTTATCCAATACCAAGCAATCAACCCTGAAAACATGCATGGAAGTAACATTATTAAACTAAGCAACTTATATTAAGAGCATAATACCATTTTGAAAAAAGAAGATGAATTTGAAAGAAAAATAGGAGAGGTCTGTGGGAAGGTTTGGAGGGAAGAAAAGAGAAGGCACAAAATGATGTATTTATTAAATAACCTTAAAATGAATTAAATATTAGCTCTTTAGGTCATGATTTTAAAATGCATCACTATTGAGTAGTATGCAAACATAAAACTTGCAGGTAGATAGATGGAACTAGAAAAAAAATCATGTTAAATGAGGTAATCCCAGAGATCAGACCTCTACTCTTGCCTGATGCGTCTAAAACAAAAAGGGGGTACTGTAGAGAGCTGCGGAATGCTGTGCCTTAAAGATAGAGCTTGTTTCCGCCTTCCGCCTTCCTGATGGTGAGTGCTCTCTGTCACGAACAATTCCACATTTGGCTAAGGCTGAGGATCTGGCTTGCTTCCATGTATGTGGACCTATCTGCATTGCCCACGTGGCACGCTGGGGTTGGCTACCCAGAGGCTATTTAAGCTGTGGGCTGGCTTTCCCCAGGGTCAGATGATTGTTCAAGGTTCCTGAATAAACTGCATTGAAAAAAAATGAGGTAATCCAAACACAGACTTCACATAGTCCGTCTTCTATGTTTCCCAGCTCTAAACTGAATATGTGTGTACTCATATGTGAGTCCATATCCGGCAGTAATTGAAAAACCAAGAATGAAATAGTGACCATTTCCAAGGTGAGAATGGAAGTGTGTGGGGGCAGTAGGACGTAGAATGGTATAGAGATATGAAAGAGGAAATGCGAAAAACATAAAGGGGTTAAAATAATTTCGGAGGTAAGACAGAAAGAAATACAAAAGGGAAGATGGTAAAATAACAATAAGGATGTCTGAAAAAGTAATATGTAATAATACTAGTAACTATCTAAGATATGTACAATCCATGTAAGCTGTTGTATAAAACTAAAATTTAGTTTCAATGAAATTTTGCCATCTGTGATGACAATTGTCCATCTAACAAAAACTCCAACACCAGGCATGAGAAGTCAACTTTTGAGCTATTGAGAAGGGTTTTCTAAGAGAATCCTCAAAAATTATATGCTACTACCTATCTGAACTGAAAACTACAGTCCATTTCCAGCCCGAAAAGATGCTGTTTGTTCGGTCTGAAATCCCTGAAAATAACAGGATGCAGAATGAGAAACTAGAAAAATGAAGACGTGCCGAGCTAACTCTTAAACTTTGAATTTCAACTGCCAGCTTCTTGGAATATAACCTTATAGTTTTCCTCAAGTGCCTGCTTTTTCAACAGTACATAACACATTGAAGACATGGCATGTATGCTTGTGGGTGCTCGCGTTCCACTTAACATTCAGGACAGTCCTGTCCAAAAGCTCCAATACCCCATCCACCCTCTTAGGAGCTGTCCAGGCTTTAAATCTATCTACCGCATTTAAGCTCCACTTCTAGCCATTCACGTTGTATTATATGTGTCTCATAGACAAAAAAAAAAAAAAGAGAGAGAGAGAGAGAATTATCTGTTTTATCTTGTACGACTGTGAACATCCTTACGACAGAGCACTGAACTCAGGATGAAATGTCCCAGACACGGAAATTCTTAAAGCCAAGCACTCCATAGCCAGGGAACTACAAATAATCCCAGAGTGCATTGTGCCGCCTGGGCTGGGAGCCTCTGTGAGAACTGCCTCAGAGCAAGGATTTCTGGGATTGTTTGTAGTAACATAGCCAGGTCTCACTGTATCGTCAACTTTGCCAATTCGCAGATGCAGAAATACAATTCCCAGAAGGCTGTGCGCACTGCTTATGCCCTCACAAGCCATCCTCCTCCTCCTTACTTAGCCTGGAGCTTTGTCAGGACCCAGAAGTATACCCCGAAAGCGCTTTCCCCGTCGTCACAAAGCACACAGCGTTTTCCCTGGTCCCTGGTGTTCTGTCAATGTCCCCGCCCTGTGCCCCTCGCAGTCTTCAGGATCAAGAGCCTTTCAAAGCCAGTTTGTGATGCCATCGCCCCGCCCCGCCCCCTAGTACCGGAAGTAAACACACAGGGCTGCTGAAAGCCACTTGTGTGCGGGGAAAAATGTACAGCGCTTTGAATTCTCCTGATCAGACACAGTCCAGCTGGTCCCTGGTCCCTGGAGAAGGGATCCTGGGGTCCCTGTCCCTTTTTAAAATTAATTTCGAGTCTCCCAGTCAGAGCAGGACTAGTCTTGGGAAGGCAATGACGCGCTCACATGGAAAATAAATCTTTTTTAAAAATTAAAAAAAATAAAAAATTGGAGGCAGGAGAGATGGCTCAGAGGTTAACAACGCTGGCTGCTCTTCTAGAGGTTCTGAGTTCAATTCCCAGCAACCACATGGTGGCTCACAGCCAGCTGTAATGGGATCTGGTGCCCTCTTCTGGTGCACAGGCAGAATGCAGAATGAATGAATGAATGAATGAATGAATGAATACATGGATGGATGAATCTTAAAAAAAAGCCGACCTTTGTCATCGCAACAGCCATCAGACACAGAGAATCCCTCTCTTACCAAGGTGCCAGGTTCCATCCCAGGGACCACACGGTGGCGCTCAAACCATCTGTCAAGGAATCTGGTGCCCTTTGGTGGAGCACACGTGTCACTTAATAACTAGCTTTATATATATGATGTTTTCATTTAATACTATGTATTTATTTCAATTTAATAAGAACAGACGAAGGCGTGTCTTGAGAGCAGGCTTCCCAGAGTCCTGTGGAGCCGGTACGCAGGAGGTCTCTGTGCTAGATCAAAGCAGGGCCTGGGGCCCCCCACCTGTGTCCATCCTCCAGTGCTCTCCCCAACCTGATGGTAAGATTCTGTTGCTGAGGACAACACCTTCACAAGTCATTGGACACAACGAATCCCAGCTGGCACCTACCAAGAACCTTCACCCATATAGACTGTTGTTTGCGATACTGGAACATATGCTGCATGCCACCAGGAGAGAAAAGTACACACCAACCCTGCCATGGAGGCCCACTCCATGAGAAGGAACCTTGATCCAATACTGCTTGAATGGCCAGGAACCTGAGTCTACAGAAGCCAAGTACATTAGAGAAATCTAAATGCTACAGTTGTGCTAAAGGAGCACAGCCATACTCATGGATTGGTGCCTTGCTGGACCATCATTAGAACTTCCTCCTGCAGCAGATGGGAATAAATACAGAGACCCACATCCATTCGATATGCAAACAGTGAGAGGCCTTGGACCATTCCACCCTAAATGAGATGTCTCCAAGAAACCCAAGCCCCTAAGGGCTCAAGAAACTCTGTGTGCAAAGTGTAAGCGCCCGAGTGGATGAAGGACACAAGTGTAACAAGGCGTTATAAACACAGCAGGACCAACACACATATGAATGCACCCTGACCCACAAACTAGCTCTTCTTTCACTTTCCCCTGTTTGGGTTGCCTCATCAGGCAAAGAGTATGTGCTCAGTCCTGATGCCACTTGATATGCTGGGGTGGATAGATGTGCACAGGAGAGACAGTATGATCCCCTTCTCTGAGGAGCCAGGTGAGGGATGATAGGGGAAACAGGGAGGGTAGGACTTGGAGAAGAAGAGGGAAAGGTCTAAGACAGGGATGTAAAATGAATAAATAAAAATTTAAAAATTAAAATAAGAAATGAGGGGGCAGGAGAGATGGCACAGAGTTTAAGATCACAGGCTGCTCTTCTAGTGGTCCTGAGCTCAATTCCCAGCAACCACATGGTGGCTCATAAGAATCTATACTGAGACCTGGCGCCCTCCTCTGTTGTGCAGACAGAATAGTGTGCAAATAATAAACAAATCTTTCATAATAAAGAAAACTGCACCATGAATCATAAATAAATAAAGTTTCCTCCAAAAATAACACTCATTCCCTTAATAATAATAATAATTGAAAATCTTAGTTTTCTCCAAGGGACTCTCATTGAGGTAACAAACTGGACTAATGTGTAGGTCCCATGAGAAACAACAGATGGCAACAGAAAAACTCAAGGGTATACTTGTGGGTTGTCAATGCTGCCACTTCAGGCACCAGGCATCCACACAGGCACACCTATCCACGAAGGCAAAACAGTCATACGTGTAAAAATAAACAAATAGATCAGATTTATACTTCTTAGAAGAGGGGGAAAAAAGCAAAAGGGTCCATTAGTAAGTAAATCTAGTTAATTGCACACAGCGCTTCAGCTTAAATTTATGTATTTCCAGTTTAAATGTGTCCAGTTTAAATTCCCCTGCTCAGCCAGGGTCCAGCCAGTCCCTGCTCACTACAGAAGGAATCCTGGGGTCCCTGCCCCCCTTTCTTTTAGTGATTGCAAACTCTCCCAGTCAAAACAGAGCTGGTCCCAGGAAGGCAGACAGAGATTATAAATCATTCTTAAAGACTATAACAAGAAGCCAGGTGTGGTGTCGCATGCCTGTGGCTGTCAGTGGGGCAAGCAGAGGCTGGTGTGAGTTCCAGGCCATCTGGTTTTGCAAAACGAGTTCAGGACATGCAAGGCCACAAGAGAAACCCTGTCTCCAAAAGCAAGGGTTTGCACCCCTGCCAGCTCTTCACACTCACTTGTATAGACATGTCCTAAGTCATAAATTATGACTTCAAAAAGGCCATAAGAAAGTCCTGCCAAGCACAGTGCACCCACCTTTAACCCCAGCACTCGGGAGGCAGAGGCAGGTAGATGTCTGTGAGTATGTCTATGAGTTTGAGGCCAGCCTGGTATACAAAAAGGCCTGGACAGCCAGGGCTACACAGAGAAACCCTGTCTCAAAAACCCAAATTAATAATAATAATAAGATTGAAATAAAAGAAATCAGAGCCAGGCCTGCTGGCACATTGCCAGGTTCATTTCATAAGGAAGGCACACAGTAGTTTATGGGGAAAATAGCAGATGGAAGAAAGATTTGAAACTTCATTTTATTTCATTTTTAAAATTTCAATTACATGAATTCTTAGTGGATTTGAGAGACCAAAGACTTAAAAATCAGTGGGTATTGTTTTAAAGTTTAAAGCGGAAGCATGAATAAAGGCTAGTTAGTAGGAAACATGTCCAGCCTCCTTTGGGAAGAGCTAGCATTAATGCCCTGAGGGGAAGAATTAGCCTTACTGCATTCTTTCCTGCCCACTAATTATACAGTTACTAGGAAACCAGCCCATAAGACCAGGCCAGAACTGTTTGTAGTCTTGCTGCCCAAAGTGGACCAATCATTTCGAAAGTCAGTTTCCATTACACAATCATGTAACGCCAAAGCATGTAAGTCCCTGCTTTCTGTTTTGCCTCATAAAAACCTTGCTTCCCTAGATCTCAGGGCTACATTCCTCTCCTGTGTCCACAGGAAGTTTGTGTCCCATGTCTGAACACGTATACAATTTTACAAACCTCATGTATTTACAGCAGAGTGTACCCCTGGTCTTTTGGGGTTCCCAAACTGGGAATAACAGTTTCACTCTGAATAAGACAATTAGTAATTTATAAATGTCTCCCAACGACAATAAACACTTGTAGCCACAGAAAACAACCCCAAACCTACCCAATCCCTCTTAATAACTCATTTGCTTTTTAATAATAATAATAATAATAATAATTTAATAAAAACAACTCATTGCCTTTTAATAATAATGATTTAATAATAATAACTCGTTCCCCTTTTAATAATAATAATGTAATAATAATAATTTAATAATAATAATAACTCATTCCCTTTTTGAAATTAAAAAAAAAATCAGAGCCAGGCCTGCTGGCCCATTGCAAAACCTACCCAACCCCCCCTTAAGGAAAATAGGACTTTGTTCTCATGGATTTCTTCTAGCTGACATTTTGGACATGCAGAAATCCTGTTGGGGACCCAAAGAAAATTGGAAAAATGTTTAATTAAGCAAGCAATATTTGTGGTCCAGTCTTTGAATGTTGAGAAAATAATAAGAGTTAATAAAAGTCCTGTTTAGAACAGTCTAAATTGCTGGACCAATTAAAATTTGTAGCTTTCTTCCAAGCTCTCTTGGGAACAGGTCGTGATAAGGAACAGCCATTGAAGCAGTTGAGGCAGGAACAAGCCGAATTCTGGAACATGCAAGATACTGAAACAGATGTGTCAATGTCTCAGCATGCTGGAAGGAGGATTCTGTCAGGTTTGGTCCAGCATTTCCAGTATTCACTCCTTTTGTTCTGAAAACATATAATTTCTCACAAGCATTACACAATAATAAAATTATAAATGTATGAGATGTTCCGAATAAAATTAAACTGTGAACCAATTTTATCAATGTCAATTAAAAGAATGGCATAATAAATTTTGAGGATATTATAGCCAAGGATTTATTGGCCATGTACTGCTGAAGTTCTGGTTAGAGACTTTTTTTTTTTATGTCTCAGTCAGTTTTAGAGTTGTTCCCATGTGAAGGGATAATCAATTTATATTACCTGTTCTGTTTTGTCTTCTTGATTTCTCTCTTCTTGTGTGTGGCCAAGGTCTTCAGGTGGTCTTCCTCTGTGATATCTGATTTTTATTAGTTTTGAAGGAACCCATAATTTCTCTTCTCCCGTGTGAACATATGCAAAAACTCTTCCCCAGTGTAACACATTCCCTACTGTCCATTGTGAAGTTGGGGTATCTTTGAAATATATAGGCTGAAATAATTCAGCAGGTTTTTTTTCTATAACCCAGTGTCTTTGTGCAGCTGTTGTTTGTTGTTTATTAACATTTAAGAAATTTAAGGTCAATAAAGCATTATGTAATCTATCTCTGTGGTGTTTTAATACCCCTCTCCGTTGGTTAAGCATGTCCCTTAAAGTAAGTTTCGATTTTTCAATGGCTGCTTGACCGGCAGGATTGTGAGGTATACCTGTTACATGTTTTATCTTATAATATGTAAAAAAAAATCTTTCCATTTTATTAGAGACATATGCTGTAGCATTATCAGTCTTAATTTGTGTAGGCATAACCATAACTTCCATCATATGTAATAAATGTGTAATAACTGAATCAGCCTTCTCAGGACTTATGGCTTTTGTTCATTGGAACCCTGAATGTGTGTCTATAGTATGGTGCACATATATCAGTTTACCAAACTCTATAAAATAAAATACATGATTTGCCAAATTTCATTTCTTTGGTTACCATTAGGGTTACTTCCTGCAGGTAGTGGAGTTTAGTTATATAAAGAACAAGTGGGACATTTTCGTACAATTTCTTTGGCTTGTTGCCAAGTGATAGAAAACTCTCTTTTTAAACCTTTGCTGTTAACATGGTGTTTTTAAAATGAAATTCTGAGGCCTCTAACACACTTCCTGTCAATAGGTGACCAATTTCATCATTGGCTTCTGCTAGAGGGCCTTGTGGTCCCATATCAGATCTGATCTATGTTATATACAATGGATTATTTCTATTTCTGATTACTCGTTGTAATTGAAGAAACAGTGAAGTCCAAATTATCCTGAATTAGATCAGAAGTTTCTATATGCAGAACAACTCTTTCTGCATATTGTGAGTCAGTGACTATATTAAGAGATTCTTGAAAATTTGATAACACCAAGAGAATTGTATATAATTTTGATTTTTGAACTGAATCATAAGGATTCAGTTTTTAAGTTTTTATTTTGTTTGTGTGCCAAAAAATATCCATTCTAAGACAGCCCTCCCTCTGCATAAGAATTCCTGTGGGAGAATGAGTGGAAAGCAAGATAACCAAAATACAGGCCCTTTTTGGATCAATATGGTCTATATATGCATCTTGTAATTTCCTTTCTGCCAGAGCCAATTCACTTTCATCTTCAGTTGATAATGTTCTTGGACTTTCAAAGTCCTTATCATCCTGTAAATTTTGAAATAAGTTATTTAGCTCTTGAGTAATTAAACCAAATGTAGGCTATAGCCAGTTAATATCTCACAGCAATTTTTGAAAATCATTGAGAGTTTTTAATTGGGTTCTTCTAATTTGTACTTTTTGTGGTTGAGTTTTCTATAGACCTATTTTGTATCCTAGGTAATTAATAGAATCTCCTCTTTGTACTTTTTTGGGATCAATCTCTAAACCCCAACAAGGCAAAGTTCTATTTATTTCATCAAAAATATTTTCTAATGTTTTTCTATCTGAATCAGCTAATAAGATATCATCCATATAGTGGTAAATTATGGATTGAGGAAACTGCTTATGAATTATCTCTAACAGCTGTTTTAGAAAATATTGGCACAAAGTAGGACTGTTCAACATCCCCTGTGGTAAGACCCTCAAGTGATATCTCTTTATTGGACAGCTTCTATTAAAAGTGGGTGCTGAAAAAGCAAACCTTTCCCTATCATGTTCATGTAAAGAAATTGTGAAAAAGCAATCCTTTAAATCAATCACTATAATAGGCCATTGTTTAGGTAACACGGAAGGCAATGGGATTCCGGATTGTTAATGACCCCATTGCCGGAATAATTTTGTTAATGTCTCTGAGATCTGTTAACATCCTCCATTTGTCAGATTTCTTTTTTATGACAAATACCGGAGAATTACAAGGGCTGTTGGACTCCTCTATATGTTGAGCCTCCAGTTCTTCCAGGACTAGCTGTTTTAATGCCAGTAATTTTTCTTTACTCATAGACCATTGTTCAATCCAAATAGGTTGGTCAACCAACCACCTTGGTAAGGTGGTGGGGGTTTTATTAGCAGTGGCTTCCCAACATGAAGTTGAAAAGAATGCTTGTGTTGTATCTGGTTTATGGACAGCCTGGGCAGCCTGTATCTTTTTTGATGGCATTTTAAAATAATTTTAACTTGCTTATCAGGAGTATTACCTGTTTTGCCTCTGAAACTGGGGGTTGTTAATCTGGGTCTCCCATTGTTGTAACAGATCTCTTTCCCATAAGTTTATGGCTATCTCTGCCACATATGGCCTTAATTTTCCTTTTTGACCTTCTGGTCCTATACATTTAAGCCACCTGACACGTTGTTTCACTTTAGATAAAGTTCCAACTCCTTGGAATTGGAATTTGACCTCTTGAATTGGCTAATTTGGGGGTCAAAATTTAGGAGTGATAATTGTGACATCAGCCCCAGTATCCACCATTCCTTCAATTTCAATATTATTTAAAATTATCTTTAACTTTGGCCTATGATCATTTATAGAGGTTTGCCAATATATTTGGGTTTTTTTTTCCTTTCCTGTTTTTTGTTTTGTTTTATTTTATTTTATTTTTTTGATTTATCTATAAAACTTACCCTGGCCTCACTGTTGAAGTTTTTAATGTTTATTCCCAGGGCAGTGGCGTTTAACTTTCTTGTGGAAGAGTATCCCTGTCCTGTACTGGGGCCTGAGAAAGGAACCTTCAGGCATTTATTCATAAAGGATTACCCCATTTATCTGTGCTCTACATTCACTAATCCAATGTCAACCCTTGCCACATCTTCTGCATATTCTAAAAAGTATAGACTCCCTTTTGAATGATTTTGTTTTTTTTTCTGGTAACTCCGTTTGCCCATCAAAATTAAGACATTTCCCAATGTCTTTAGGGATAGCTTCTCCTATCAAGGCCAAATTGGGTGATTGAGGTCTGTTGTCAATTGTATTTATAACCCATTTGCCTTTTTGTGCACACCTTGCTTTGGATGGCCGTATTACCTCTTTGCATTCAAAATCTTTGCATTTTCAAAGGCTTTTCTAGCTAGTGGATCTGATATGCTTGTACCCCCAGCTGAGGTCAATCTTTGCAAAATGCTAATGAATGGTTCACGTGGAGATTGCATGGCCTGAGAGAATGGCTCAGTCCTTTTCCCTGATTCCTCAACCTTGTCCCAGGTATTTAAGGCTGCTAGGTGACATGATGCTAAGGTTTCTTCATTATATACAGCTTGTATCTCTGTGTCAGCCTATTGGCCATCACCAAGCAACTGTTCCTTAGAAACACCAACAGCCCTGGCTCTATTTTTGTATGCTATCTCTCTAGCCTCTTCTCCTCATCATGATAGTGATTGTAAATATGGCTCAGGTTCTTTTATTGCCTTTGACATATCCTCCCAGTCCTTTGGGATTACTCTACTGATTGACCAGGAAGTCAGCATTTGTTTTACAAATGGTGAATGCATTCCAAAATTGGTGACACTTTCTTTAAATTTTCTCTGGTCTGGCACTTCCACAGGGTGCCATTCAGCCTCATGGTAATCCTGTGGGTGATCATCATTTGCTGGTCTCTGTTGTACACTGACTGGATAAACTAACGTTTGTTTTCTAACCACCTTTGTTTGGCTTTCTTTATTATTATCTTTTGCCTCTGCCTGAGTATTTTCTTTACTTAGTATTCTAAACTCTTTTTCTTAAGTCTGTACCCATATTTCATACCTATCTCTCTGTTGTTTGTTTGGTTCAATAATCTCTTCAATCTCTTGTTTTATGCCTCCCTTCTAAGTTACTTTTTCTTTGTAGTGTTCTAATTGTTTGTTTTTCATTATCTTTTCTAAAACCTCTGCCCTATTTTCCTGTTGTTTCTTATGTTCTTTAAGTTTTTGTAACTCTTTTTTATGCCTGTTTCTAACCTTCGTTATTTCTTTATATTGTTCTACTTGTTTTATGTGTTGTTCCAGTATCTTTTCTAAAGCCTTTGCCTTTGAGAAGACATAAAAGGCTAAATCAATTATTAAAGTTAAATTGAGGAATATGAATGTAACCATAGTCATAATTTCTAAACTTTCATTTATGTCTTAAAAACATAAAAGAGATTATCAGCCAAGCTCAATGAAGTCTGTTTTAATGTTTCTCTCATCCTTTTAGACTGTAGTGGCAACCATTTTTGTTCAGTTTCAGGTTTGCCCACAGTAGGCTGTCTTTTGCTCTGAGGCACGTTTAAGAGTCTCTTTTAAAGAGCCAGTAATTTATCTGGGAGTTTTTAGGTTTAAAGTTTGGGTTGTATCGCTGAGAGCTTATTCCTCTCCCCCACCAAATTATATTAAAGTAGGATTTAAAGGGTGTGGATACTTAGATTAGTTGGGTGCCATTTGTTGTAGATTATTAATATTGACTATTGATAAATCTTTTAGTTAAGGCGTGGTTACTCCTAAACAGCTGCATAACCAAATCACCACACAGAGACCAGGATTTATTTAATTAACCTAGAGCACAATGCTGGCCAATAGTTACTCCATCTTTAACCTCTAAGCCCACACTTTCCTACCATTCAGATTCACCCATCATACTTGCTTTTAGTGATATTTTAGTTCCAGTTCATTTCTGCATGTGGTGCCAAGACCTCTCCTGCAGATTCTCCTCTTCTCCTCTCCTGCCTCTTCCTCCCACTCTGGACCAGAATGTCTCACCCTATCCTATCTATTGCTCAGTATTGGGGCTGGTTGTTTTAATTGACAATATAGAGAACAAATGGTAGCATGTTTATGCAAACTTGAGACAGGTGATGCTTAGAAAAAGCATCACAATGCAATACCTTGATGGAAACCAGACAGTGGAGGAGAAAAATAAGCATTTGAATGAACAAGGGTAAATTGTATACATCCGTAAAAAGAACATTATACCAATATAATCCCTTGTATCATATTAGAACTACATGGTCTAAAACTAGACCTCAGTAGTAACAAAAAATAATTAACAGCCTGTATATGCATGGAAACTGAATTCTACTCAATGACAGCTGGATTATGGAAGAAATAAACTAATTAGACTTTCTAGAATTTCACAAAAATGAAGGCACAACTTACCCAAACTAATGAGACATAATGAAAGTAATTCTAAGAGGAAAGTTCATAGAAATGCCTTCATAAAGAAATCTGAGGCATCTCAAATCAACATAACAACACAAGTGAAAGACCTATTCAAAAGGAAGCAGACATACCAAGAGGAGTAGATGGATAGAAATAATCAAACTTAAGGCAGAAATCAATAAATTAAAACAAAGAAAATTCAAAGAATAAACAAAAGCAAGAGCTGGTTCTTGGAGAAAATGACAAAGATAGACAAACCTTTAGCCTAACTAAAACACAGGGAGACACTATACAACTCAGCAAAATCAGAAAATAAAAGGAGGTATAATTACAGACACTGAGGAAATTCAAAGTATCATTAGGTTTTACCTTAAAAGTCTATATGTCACAAAATTTGAAAATCTAAGTGAAATGGAATATTTTCTTGCTATATTCCACTAATCAAAGTTGAATCTGGATCAGTTAATTAAATTAGTAGTCCTATATGCCCTAATGAAATAGAAGCAGTCACCAAAAGTCTCCCTGCCAAACAAAGCCCAGAGCCTCATGGTTTCAGCTCAGGATTCTACCAGACCTTCAAAGAAGAGGTAATGCCAATACTCTTCAAATAATTTCACAAAACAGAAAAAAGATGGAACATTACCAAACTCATTCTATGAGGCTACATTCACCTTGGTACCTAAACCTCACAAAAGCTAACTGAAAGGCAGGAATATACTAAGAAAGATAATTTCAGACCATTCTCTCTTATGAATAGTTAAACAAAAGTACTCAATACAATACTCACAAAATGAATCCAAGAAAACAACAAAGATCTCATTTACCATGACCAAGTAGGTTTCATCTTAGGCATGCAGGGGAGGTACAATATACAGAAATCCATTAGTGAAATCCACCACATAAACAAACTGAGAAATAAAAAACCACATGATCATCTCAATAGATGCTGAAAAACATTTAATAAAATTCAAGATCAATTAATATTTAAAGACTTAGAGATATCAGAGATAAAAGGCACATGCCTAAACACAGTAAAGATAATATACAACAAGCCTATAGCAAACATCAAACTAAATGGAAAGCAATTCAAATCAATCCCACTGAAATCAGAGACAAGTCAAGCTTGCTCACTCTCTCCTTTCTCTTCAACATAGTACTGGAAGTTGTAGCTAGAACAGTAAAACAACTAAAGCAAATCAAGGGTATACAAAAAAGAAAGGAAGAAGTCAAAGTATCACTATTCACAGATGATATGATAATATACATGAGTGAACCTAAAAATTCTGCCAGAGAACTACTACAGCTGATAAACACCTTCAGCAAAAGTGGCTGGATACAAAGTTACTAAAAAAATATCTGAAGCCCTCTTGTATAGAAAAGACAAGAGGGCTGAGAAAGAAATTGGGGGGAGGGGAACCTTGCAATAGCCACAAATAACATAAAGTGCAATGGTGTGACTCTAACCAAGCAAGTGAAAAATCTGTATAAAAAAATTCAAGTTTTTGAAGAAAGAAATTGAAGAAGATATCATAAGATGGAATGATTTCCCATACTCATGGATCAGTAGGAATAACAGCAAAATGGCTATCCTACCAAAAGAAATATAGAAATTCAATGCAATTCCCATCAAAATACCAACACAGTTCTTTACAGACCTTGAAAGAACAATTCTCAACATCACATAAAAACACAAAAAAAGCCAGAATAGTTAAAAGAACCCAGTACAAAAATAAATAAATAAATAAATAAATAAAAATAGAAATAAAAAAAAAACTTCTGGAGGTATCTCCATCCTGAATTTCAAGCTATACTGCAGAGAAATAGTAAAAACAATGTGGTACTGGCATAGAAACATACTGGTGGATCTGTGGAATTGAATCAAAGAACCAGAAATAAACCCACACACCTACAACACCTGATTTTTGACAAAGAAGCTAAAACCATTCAATGTAAAAAAGAACATCTTCAACCAGTGGTGCTTGTCTAACTGGATGTCCACATATAGAATGATAGAAATAGATCCATACTTATCACCCTGCATAAAAGTAAAGTCCTTGTGGATCAAATACCTCAACATAAATTTAACACTCTTAATCTGTTATTTAAAAAGTGAGGAAGAGGCTTGAACTCATTGGCACAGGAGACAACTTCCTGAACAGAACACTAGCAGCACAGGCTCTAAGATCAACAATCAATAAATGGGACCTCATGAAACTGAAAATCTTCTCTAAAGCAAAGGACACTGTCAGCAGAAGAAAATGATGGCTTAAAGACTGGGAAAGGATCTTCACCAACTCTGCATCTGACAGAAGGCTAATAACCAGAATACATAAAGAACCCAAGAAATCAAATAATCCAATAAAAAATTGGATACGGAGCTAAAGATAAATTCTCAACTGAGGAATATTGAATGGTGTAGAAACACTTAAAAATGCTCAACGTCCTTAAAAATCTGAGAAATGAAAATCAAAATGACTCTGAGACTCCACCTCACACACATCAGAATGGCTAAGATCAAAAACTCAAGGGACAACTCATGCTGGAGAAGATGTGCAGAAAGGAGAACCCTCCTCCATTGCTGGTGAGAATGTAAACTTGTACAACCACTTTGGAAATCAGTCTGGTGCTTTCTCAGAAAACTTGGAATACTGCTACCCCAAGACCCAGCTAAACACCTCCTAGACATATCAGAAAGATGCTGAACCATACAACAAGGGCATTTGCTCAACTATGACTATAACAGCTTTATTCACAATAGCCAGAAACTGGAATCAAACTAGATGTCCCTCAATGGGGGAATGGATACAGAAATTGTGGTAAATTTACACAAGGAAATACTACTCAGGTATTAAAAACAAGAAAATCATGAAATTTGCAGACGAATGGTTAGAACTAAAAAGATCACCCTGAGTGATGTATCCCAGAAGCAGAAATCCATGTATGGTATATATTCACTTATAAGTGGACATTACCTATACAATATAGATTGGACATACTAAAATCTAGATAATTTAAAAGCTAAAGTAAAAGGAGAAACATAGGGAAGATGCTTAATTCACATTCAGAAAAGAAAACAGGATAGATGCCAGAACCCATAGAACAGAGAACAGGATAACAGCCTTCCATGGATGAACACTAAGTGACTCCACTCAACAGGTGATTGAAGCAGATGCAGACACCCACCACAAAATTATGTATAGAGCACAAAAAGTCTTATTGAAGAAGTGGGCGAGAGAAGGACCTGAAGGGGTCAGGAGTCACACAAGGAGATCAACAAAGCAAAAAATCTGGGTCCTGAGGCCCTCAAGAGACTGATTCATCAACCAAAGAGCATGAGAGGACTTAGAAGCCCTGTTCAGATGTAGCCCATGGACAGCTCAGTCTCCATATGGGAATCCTAATAAGGGGAGAAGAGACAGTCTCTGAACTTGGTTACATGCTTCTTGATCACTTCTCCCTGGTGGGGTCTCCTAGTCAGCCCACAGATGAATAGGATACAGGGAGTCTTAATGGAACCTGATATGCTAGGGTCTATTAGGACCTTCCCTATCAGAGGACACAGGAGAAGAATAGGGGAGGGGTGGGGAGGAATAGTGGGTCATAGAGTAGATGTGGGAGGGGGTTACAATTGGGATACAAGGTGAATATATTGTAAAAATTAATGATAAACATGGGTGACAGAATGAAGCATAAATAAGACACAATTTACTGAGAAACACACAAAAAATACTCACCATCTTTAATCATAGATCTAGCTAGAAAAAAAAAAACTTAGGCAACCAATACCTCAAATGACAAAGACAAATAATGTATGTTTAGTGTCCTTCTTGGTACTATAGTAAAAGAGAATGTGATAGGATGCACAAAATATCATTGGAAATCTCTTCATGGACTGAACATGGAATGACTTGTAGGAGTTGAGATGTTGATTTACTTTCTCTCCACAGATCAGCAGGAATGTATCCCTTGCTGAATTCAAGAGTACCCAAACCTTGAGAGAAACAAGTGCCTGCCCATGGCAGTGACTTTCCTGTCCTTTGAGGATCCTCTGGGCTTGGTCCTGGCCTGCATGGCTCTGTGCTTATCTGTTAGCACAACTGTTATTTTGGGGATCTTTCTCAAGCACCCTGACTCACCCATCATTAAGTCTAATAACTGGACTATAATAAAATACCTTAGTGTCTTCAATGAAATTATTTACCCCTATGCTTAGTAAGTTTATATAAAATGTATATCTAACCGTAACCAAAAGAGTTCTCCATTTAAGCAATGTTATATAGATACACTCTATTTCAGAATAGAAACCACATCTGAAAAAAACATTTTACTAAGTTATACATGTTACTTCTTAATTCGTGGACATATAAGTATTCAAAATTTAATTACATAATAGTAATTGTGATAAATAATACAGGTACTATATACTTTTCCCTTAGTATTTTATTTTTCTGGAGGAAACAGGAATTGGGTTGACAGTTGACAGCTTCTGTTGGACAGGCAAAAACCTGGACCTCTGGCAAAGGGAGGTTGCAAAATTGTACATCCACAGCAGAAATCAGTGTGCAGAATTCTCAAAATTATGAAAATAAATCTACCATATGAACCACTTATATCTTTCCTTGACATATGCACAATGGACTCAACATACTCTTCAAAAATATTTTCTCAACCATACTCATTGCTATTCTGTTCACAATAGGTACAAAATGAGAACACCTAAATATCCTTCAACTGATATAGATAAGTGAAATGTTATGCACATAAGTAGATAGAAATATAAATGACGATGTTGATTTAGGTAACTCAAATCTAGAACACAGATTTCACATGTCCTATCTACTCTGAAGCATATAGCTCTAGATCTTCAGTTGTGAGTATTCACCCTAGTGTGAAAGAAAAGAAAGTGTGGCAAAAGATTGGGGACCAGCCCCAGCCTTTGATAGTATCCAGAGAGGAGGGAAGGATAAGGTAGAGCAGAAATGAGTCAGACATGGTTGTCCAAGGAAACTTAGAGTCTTGATTCACTGGCAGTCAGAGTACTTCTTTATTTAGACAGATTTCAATAATAAAAGAGAGATTCACCTTGTTCTAAAACATAGATTATATCATTTTTGTCTCTAGACAGGTGTTTTAATTGTTTCTTGGTCATAAATTTAGTCATCTTTGATAAACCTTCTCTTTTTACTATCATTTTTCTTCATCAATGCCATAACATGACATTTTTGAGAATCTGGAGGCATATTTGCCACAGCCTGAAAGCCCATTCTCAGGTTGGACACATTCTCAGATTCAAAGGCAATAGATAGAAAATCTTCAAGCCAGCCTGGGCATATTGCTTTGTCCCAAGAAGTATATTATTATATTTTAATGGACAGCCTCATGAAAAACAATTTATGCCAAAGCAGCAACAGTTGTTATTAAATTCCTGGCATAATGCATTGTCTATAACTCATATCTTTGTAGAATTTACTTATGTACTAAATCTAAATATTCTTTCATTATTTTGGTCATACAACACCACAGTGAGACTGTGAAAGCTGATATTTTTAGGAAAAGGAGGTCCTAATACCTCATTTTAAAAATCATTTATAGAAAACATTCTTTGTCCATCATTATAGATCCTAGTGTAAGGTGAACATGTCTCCAGCCATTCATTTACATCTTTATCTAATCATTGAGGGCATACCGTATGTAACTCCTAATCTTATATGCCAAGTATTCATCTGAGGATACAGCAGTACAAGGTATTTAATCTCAATTACTATCAACTCTCCTAGCTCTAGAAACGTTGTTTGCCTTTTTAAGAGTATGTTGTTCTGATTATTTTCTTCTTGGGGAAGCATGGGGGTAGATTGTGCAAGACTATCTTGGAACTGAAGTCTCATAAGGAGTTTTCTGCCATTTTTATGTGAGTTACAACTTCCATGAGAAAAACTTTCATGTAGGGCCAGATAATTGATATTTCCCCTTAAAATGAGAGGAGCAGTATGCTCAGGATTTTTCTGGGGAAGCTTAGAAGCAGTACTTCAGGATGACGGCATAAATGATTCATGAAAAAAATTCCCATTGCTCCAATGGCCCCAGGTTGTACATGTATTGAAGGCCCTCTAAGCATGTAGCAAGTGGAGATCAAGACCAAGGCTGAAAGAAAGTATGAAGGCTATTGTAATATGCAACTCAGCTATGCTAGATCTTTGTCAAATAGCTGTGCTGACTTCAAGACTTTAAATGTATATAAACTTTGGTGAGGATTTAATCCATTTGGAGGTGACTTTTGAGGGAAAATAAGCATCTATTTCCATGTTTCTACATATAGGCATCTAATTTGGTCAGCACCATTTGTGAAGTTTTTATCTGTTTTTCCAGTGTGTATTTCTAGCTTTCCAGTGTGTATTTATATTTTTGTTATAGTACTAGTGCATTTACATAATCAAATATCAATCAGGCATTGAAAAAATCAAATCATTAAACATGAAGGTAAATGCACCTTTGCAGGTAACTGAGAGTGAGAGAACCTAGACCCCCAACGACAAATAGGGTATGCATTTGCTTTACATATATATTAGTTGCAAGATGTATGATATGCAAGCAACTGAACATAATACAACAGGGGATACATACAGATTAAGAACTGGAGGTTAGGGGAGGCAGAGATTTCTCCATAGGAAAGGGAACTAAAATACTTGGTACAAGTGGAAGGTAAGCTAAAAAGATAGAATTGAAGGAGATTGGGAAAGGAAGAGGGCAATGAAAAGGTAACATGAGGAAAGACAGGTAAAATTAAGGGTCATTTGTTTGGTACAGTGGAAACCTAATGCAATAGAAACTTTCTAAAATATATACATATAAGAAGCCAATATAAATGAAATCACCACACAAGGAGAAAGTTCCAACTGGGAATATCTTGTCACTAAGTTAAGCATCCAGTACTGGTAATGGTTTATATTTAACTGAGATATTGGCCAAAGTAGTGTGATTGTAATGCCAAAACAATACAGGCTTTTGCCAAGACTATAGCAGCTTTCCATAAATTGACTGCAGTGCCCTATTTCTGGAGACAACACTTAAACTACATTGAACATAGATAAATAGAGCTTGTGCCTACATAGAACCTTCACACTTACATTCTAGCAACTTTGATATGGGAAGTCCTCTGCAACTACAAGAGGAGAAATATAAGCACTAACCCAGCTACCAAATTTTTGAACAATAACATAGTCCTACCTGTAAGACATATCAGTGCAAGAGTTGTAGGAGTAAATAACCAATCTATAGTTTGACTTAAGGTCCACTTCACATGATGCAATCCACACCTGACACTGGATTATTGATCAAGAAATAGAAATTACATAGAGCAGGGTTGTAGGGAAAAAGCAAATACTACATACTACTAAAAGTAATAAAAGTGGCCCTTGCCACCATTCTGCTATACTCAGAACAGTATCTTGTTCGTCCATCATGAAAGAAGCTTCCTCCTGCAGCTGATGGAAACAAATTCAGAGACCCATAGAGAAAATAGACAGTCAGTGAGAGACCTCAGAATATGCCCTCCAGGTTCTTGAGTAATTCAGTCAGAAGAGTATAAGAGCCAGGAAGGATAGAGGATATCAAAGAAGAAAGCATTATAAATTAAGAGAACTGAAGAATATATAAGCTGTGAGAGACTGATGCATCATGCACAAGGCATTTAATGTTGTCCCTAGCCCTATCTCTAATTGATAAGTGCTTGCAAATGAAAATGTAGTTGTCTCCAAGGTACACTCATTTTATCCAAGGAACTATTCTTAATTGTACTTTTAAGCATACATTCCAAAAGGTAGATGGCCAAAATTTTCACTCACTGGCACGTTTGGATTTTCATGTCCTGTAATTTTGGCATGCATTTTAAAAATTTTATCACAGTTCTCATTTTAGTTTGCTGAAGTGTTTTTACTAGTTTTAAAGCTACATGGACCCTCTTTGTGTACTATTGTTTTGTGTTTAATATTTTATGAGGTTTCTGCATGTGTGAACAAGTCTACATCTTTTCCCCCCTTGAGCTCTTTTTCTTTTGTTTGTTTTTTCTAATAAGATGTGATTGTTTTTGTCTTTTCTTTATTTTACTTTCTTATTATACATTATAGCCCTCCTTGTTTTATATGAGGGTGAATTTAAACAGGATAGAAGGGGAGATGGGAAAGAGTTGCCAGGATTAGAGGAAGGAAAAACTTTAATCAGGGTGAGTATATGAGTAAAGTGACTATTTTGAAAAGAAAAAAAGGAGGAAGAGGAGCAAGAAGAGAAGCAGGAGGAGGACGAAGAGATGAAGATGAAGATGATTATGAACAACAAGAACAAAGAAACAACAACAACTGGATATTTGCATCACAAGAAATGTTAAATAGCCATGCACAAAAGATCCAGAATATCTAAAAAGTGCAAAAAAATAATTTATGAATAACAGAAATAGAGGAAGAAGACAAAACTCACATCAAAATCCCAGAAATATTTTCAGCAAAATAATATAATATATCCTTAACCTAATGAAGAAGCCGTAGCCTACAAAAAGTATAGAAAACAACAAAGCCTACCAGAAAAGAAATTGTGCTCAGCATATAAAATCAAAACCTAAATGTAAAGAAAATTATATTAAACAAAGAAGGTATATTAAAAGTTGCAAGTTGAAAAGACTAAGTTGCATATAAATTCAGGCTCATTAGAGTAACTCCTGATCTCTTAAGAAAAATTCTAAACCTAGAATGGCTGAGACAGATTGTATATAATCTTTAAGGGATTCTTATTACTATATCCAGTGAACTTTCAATAATAAATGGTGAATAAAAATATATTGCACAATTAAACCAAATATGAGCAATATCTCTGTAAAACTCCTTCACTACAGAAGCCAATAGAAGCAAAACTCCTATCTAAAAATGTTAAGCACACCCAATAAAAGACAAAAAGTGAATAATCCCAAGCATCAAATAAAAAGAGGCAACCCCCCACACCATAACTACGAAATAAAGGGAAATAATAAACATTGTTCATTGAAAACTCTCAACTTGGATGTTCAGTTCTCCAATAGAAAGACATGAACTAACAGAATGGACTAGACAAAAAAATATCCATTCTTCTGCTGCATCTACTGAACACTCTTTACACAGGTTAGATAGCATCTCGGTGTAAAAGGATGGAAGGAGACAGTGGAAGAAAGTGGACCTAGAAAGTTTAGGGGATCTTTATATTATCCAGTTCACACACAAAAAATACCTAAAATTCTTGAGTCAATTTAAAGAGAATATATACTGTACACTCTGAATGAGGAGTTCCACCATTATCCATATGAAACCAACAAATGACTTGTGCAGGTTCAGCACACATCTATACTCATGTTTACTGAAATACAGCTGACTGTGTGCTAAGATAGAATAGACTTGATTGTGCTGAATCACATTAGTGCAAAATATTATATTATTCAATTTTTTCATTCATGGAAAACATGTGCATTTGTTTTTCGAGATTTTAATATAATCACATTTTTTTTCTCTTTTCTCTGTTCTCCCCGTACAAAATCTCCCATACAGCCCTCTTTTGGCTCTTTCAATTTCAAGTCTTGTGTTGCCAATAATTCCTATTACATGTATCATGCATTATGTATATGTGGGGGGGGTGTGCATGTGTGAGAGACAGAACATTTAACATTTCAAGAAAGTCAATCGTTTTACTTTGAAATTATGAATGAATTAAAAATGTATCATCAAAAATTGTGACCTTAGCTAGACACAGAAATCAAACATTGTCTGACTTCACTCCTAATTGGGCTATAAGCAGTCAGTACCCTGAAATAAGAACTGAATAATCAGTATTAGAGCCTGAACATCAGGATGTAGTGGCATGACTTGTCAAAGAACACATTTCAGTGACAAAAGGAATAATATAAAGAAATACTACAGGGTGCATGCATAAGAGCTATTAATAATAGCTTACATTGTTTACTTGAGAAATATTCTGTGTCTATCTTTAAATCTCAATAACCAAAATGTTATAATTACTGTGTAAGATATATTAACTTATTTATATATTATTTATTCTTCCATCAATTTTCCTTTCATTTTCACCCTCCTGAGTTTTGAGAAATCATTCTTTGCTCTTTTGAAAATTCAAGCGACTTTTTTCATAAACTACTTTTACACACTTAACATACCAAAATTTGATTTGTACAATATTTTACAATATTATAATACTAGGAATATATGACAAACCACTGAATTTTATCAAGGGTCTTTATTATATATAGTATCACAGGAAAAAGGAAAATGTGAAGAGATGAAATACTATTCTTTCTAGTTGTTTTTAAGAGACAGTTGCCTGAGTCCAGCCATTTCAGGAAAAAAAAAAAAACCTCATTTTTTTCTTTTTTGTTATTATAATTTATCCACTTTATTTTCTGGCTGTAAGCACATCCCTCATCTTCCACCAGTTACAACCTACCTCCCTATTCTACCTCTATGCCCCTCTCCTAGTCCACTGATAGGGGACTTATCAAGTCTTACGAAGAATGACTGTACCTTCTTCCTCTGCAGCCTGGCAAGGCTGCACCTTCCAGGAGTAGGTGATCAAGGAGCCTTCCACTGAATTCATGTCAGAGACAGCTCCTGTTACCCTTAATAGGGAACTCACATGGAAACTGAGATACTTATGAGCTACATCTGAGCAGGGGTTCTAGGTGTTCTTCATGTGTGGTCCTTGGTTGGAACAGGACCCCCTGGGCCCATATTTTTTGGCTCAATTGGCCTCCTTGTGGAGGGCCTCTCACATCCAGGTCTTTCTACCTCCTGAATCTTCCATATTAATCCATGCTTTCTGCCCAAAATTTGGCTATGTGTCTAATCATCTGCTTCAATACCCTGCTATGTAGATTCTTTCAGAGGCCCTCTGTGGTAGTTTCCTGCCCTGTTCCCTATCTTCTCCCATTACCGATGTCTATCCCATTAGCCTTTCTGAATGAGGATTAAGCATCTTCCTTAGGGTTCTTCCTGTTGTTTAGATCTTTTAGGACTCTAGATTTTAGTATTTTTAAACCCTATATTATATGACTAATATCCACATATAAGTTAGTATATACCATGACTGCCTTTCTGCTTCTGGATACCTCACTCAGAGTGATCATTTCTAGTTGCATCCACTTGCCTGCTGATTTCCTTGTTTTTAATTGCTGAATAGTATTGCATTGTATAAATGTGCCACAATTTCTGTGTCCATTCCTCGGTTTGGGGACATCTAAATTGTTTCCAGATTCTAGATACTGTCAATAAATCTGTTATGAGCATAGTTGAGCAAATGTCCTTGTTGTATGGTTGACAATCTTCTGAATATGTGCCCAGGGTTGGTATAACTGAATATTCTAGTAGCACTATTCATAATTTTCTGAAAAAAAAAAAACACCAGATTGATTTCCAAAGTGGTTGTAGAAGTTTATATTCCCACCAGCAATGAAGGAGGGTTCACTTTTCTCCACATCCAGTCCAGCTTGTGTTGCAAATGATGTGATAGTATCCATGAATAACACTAAAAATTCAACCAGGGAATTCCTACAGCTGATAAACAACTTCATCAAAATGACTGGATACAAAATTAAATTTATAAAAAAGTGAAGCACTCCTGCATACAGGAGACAAATGGGCTTGGAAGGAAGTTAGAGAAACAAAACCCCTTCGCAAAAGCCACAAAGAACATAAAGTATCTTGGTGTGACTCTAATCAAGCAAGTGAATGACTTGTATGAAAAAAAAAAGAACTTCAAGGAAGATATCAGAAGATCTCCCATTCTCCAGAATTGGTATGATTAACATAGTAAAAATGGCCACTCTGCCAAAAGAAATCTAAAGAGTCAATGCAATTCCAATCAAAATACAAGCACAACTCATTACAGACCTTGAAAGAACAAGACTCAGTTTCATACAGAAAAACAAAAAACCCAGAATTGATTTTAAAAAAAATGCCTGTACAATAAAAGCTTTTCTGGAGGTATCTTCATGTGAGATCTCAAGTAGTAATATAGCACAACAGTAATAAAAAATGGCATGGTACTGGCACCTGTACTTTAAATCTTGAAGGGGTGTGCATCTACTCATTAATCATTTTTATGAAATCATATCAAGAAGCTGAGAGGAAAAACAAATATAGGGGAAACAACTGCTGTCTCAGTTTTAGACCCAGTTTGAGGGTGCCCAGACAGCCAATGCTGCCTTGGGCTATTTTTTCTGCTCATCAACCTTAAAGCGTCCCTGCTTTTCTATTAAGAGTGTACTTTTCTTAACTTTAAATTGTTCTCCAAGATTTTTTACATTAGCAAAAACATCCTCCCTGAATTTGTTAAACAATCTATTTTTCCAAATTCTTTCTAAGTGTAATGGCTATTGCTAACAATCTACATCTATGGCTCCTTTCAAGGGCAGTGGTTAATTCATTAAACTGCTCCAGTAAACATGTGAAAAGAGATCAAGCATTGTTAATTTTAAATGCCAGTGATATTGCCCAGTGATGAGATAGAAGCTTTCTTAGAGTTTTCATACAACTCATGTTATAAGGAATATGGGCATCGCAAGGGCAACAAGCAGAGATATGCTACATAAGAACACAAAGTCATCAGGAAAATCAGTTCTTGGGATTATGCTTCTCCAAGACAAACTCATCATGATTATGCTAACAAGGGAGCCACATTCCATGAGTTCTACAGCTGTTCTGCTGTTGCTCCTGCATGGCGCTTGACAGAACCAGGTAGCCAAAATAGTTTGCCTATATGTGGGTGAGGGGGGGGTAAGGTTATCTCAGGCCGTGGGAAGGAGAATTCAGGGTATTGCATGGGCTGTACTAGCCTGGACGGACAGATAACATGGAAGGACTGAAGGATTTCTGAGAGAAAATGGCAGGTAGGTTTGATTTGATATGTTAACTAGGAAACTCTGCCATTAGTTTCAGGTTTGAATCCTACTTCTATGGTAACATAAACTTCAGAGAGAGAATCATGGTCTCCATTGCATAATGATCTTCAACTGAGTTCACAGGGAAGAAAGGTGACAAAGACAAAGATTCTGTTTTTCTTTTCTTTCTCTATATCTTCTTTCTTTTCTTTGAGGGAGGGCAGTTAACCAAACTAGACTCAAATTTTTGCTGTTCTGCTTTGTTTTTCTTACTATATGTTAGTTTATTAATTGTTTTTATTTTTCACAATTTATTCACAATTTATTCATTATATATGCTGATTGAAGGTCACTCCCTCAACTCCTACTGGTCCCTCCCTCCACCTTCCCCCATCCCCTTCCCGTAGACTACTCAAAAGGAGAGTTCCTCTCCCCTGCCATTCACCCTTACATTATCAGAACAGTACTCAGCTATTAAAAACAGAAAAATAAAATTTCTGCTTGTATTTATTTTCCATGGGCCACTGTACTCACCTTAGAAGATTTCATACCATGAAGCTTGCCTGCAACCTTACCTTGAACTAAACACTAAGTATAACTCATTTTAATGAGTCCCATCCCAAGATACTGTTTGATTGACCATCTCAAATCCAGAAACATGTGAAATTTGAAATGCTATGCAGTCTGAAATATTTTATCACAGGCATTTCAGAGAATGTGATGCTTGCTTCCTGGAGGGCTGTTTCCCACCAGCCCAGGAAGGCATGAGGGGCAGAAGATGAGTAGTATAAAGCTTGGAAAGCTCACGAGTATAATAGTGGTTAGCCACTCTGGGAGCCACCTCAGAAAGTAAGTTCAACTTTTATTCCAGAAAACAGAACACAGTGGCTTATATTCCTTGGGGAGTACCTGGGATGCTCCAAGCATAGGTGTAGATAATTGTTTAATACTAGGAAATTCAAGAATGCTAGATTTGCATTAAACAGCACATTCCTATTATATGAATAAGAAGAACAAGAACACAGAACCAAATTATCCTATATTTGAAGGGAGGGGAGAGTTATCAGGGATCTGTGTCAAAGGCCATCTATCAAATTTGATTGGTGGTTTCCATGTCTAAAGATACTCTCCAGATGAAGTCAGGCAGAGAAAACGCACCATTGACATGGTTACCCATCTAGGCCAGAAGCAGAGTCATACATGAAAAAGAAAGCCTCCTCCCTCATATCTCAAAATTCAGTGTGGGTTGTGATGATTTTCAATAGAACCCCTGGAACAATAGGTATGTGTACACAAAGAAACTTCTACAGGATACCACTGTTGAGTTACTCTCAGAAAACTTCCTGGCTGGTGTTAGTTCAACATTCCCTACATATTCATCCACTGAACTAAAAGTTTTTTGTGTAAAGTGAGGCAATTGAAAACAGTAAATGTTGAGAATCAGGATTATCAATAAGTCTTCCATAAACACCTTATTATATAATACTGTTGCATTTAATTGATATTTACCATTCATTGTATTCTTTTTAAAAATAAGTTTATTTACTTTCAATTCCAATCATAGTCCCCCTCCATTTTCTCCCCCAGAACTACCCTCCTTTCCTATTGCCCTTATTCCCTTTCCCCTCCAGAAATGGGAGGTCATTTCCATTGAGCTAGTTTTTCAGTTCTGTTGGATCTCATTGGACCAAAGAACACAAAGGTCTTTCTACATTGCTTATAGTCACAGAATTCCTCTCCAGTAAGGTAATTTTGATGATGATGATGACTCTAGATTTGTGCAAGGCCTCACCATTTTAACACATTTATAAGTTCTCGCCAGTATGAATCCTTTCATGAAGATGAAAATTATACAAATGTGGAATAGTTTCGCCTTGTTAAAAGCACTCATAGGCTTTTTGTCCATTAGGATTTCTTTCATGAGTTTGAAATTGATTATGAAGTGCAAAAGTTTATTCACATTGATTGCAGTCAGACAGCTTCTTTCCAGTATGTGTTCTTTTATTTATTAGGAGAAGTTATGTTCAAAGGCTTTGCCACATAGTTATATTCATATGGTTTCCCTCCACAATGCGTTGTTGTCTTAAAAGATGAATATTACATGCAAAGGCTTTATCACACTAATTACCCTCACCAGGGTTCTCTCCACTGTGTGTCTTTTCTTGTTTGTGGATACCACTCTGCTGTTCAAAGGCTTTATCATACTGGGTATATTCATAAGGTTGCTTTATAATATGTGTTCTTTTATGGCTTATGAGATGACTTTTTTGTGGAAAGGCTTTACTGCACTGGTTACATTCATAAGGTTTCTCTCCAGTGTGTGTTCTTTTATGTCTTAAGAGAGTACTGTTTTCTGCAAAGGCTTTACCACACTGGTTACATTCATAAGGTTTCTCTCCAGTGTGTGTTCTTTTATGGTTTAAGAGAGTACTGTTTTTTGCAAAGGCTTTACCACACTGGTTACATTCATAAGGTTTCTCTCCAGTATGTGTTCTTCTATGGCTTATGAGATGACTCTTTTGTGCAAACACTTTACCACATTGATTACATTTGAAAGGCTTCTCTCCAGTGTGTACTCTTTTATGCCTTATGAGATCAGTGGTATAGGAGAAGACTTTACCACATACAGTGCATTTAGAAGGTTTCTCTCCAGTACGACTGCTTGCATGCCTGCACAGATAATTACCACATGTGAAAGATTTACCACAATCAGTGCTTTACACTAATAAATATATTTATCTGTATTAATTAATTTCATAATTTGATCTAATCGTAAAGGAGAATCAAATTTTAAAGTTTTATCATGTTATTTACATTAATGGTTTTTCCCTTCATTATGGGTATTTTTGAAGATCTCTGTGATGGTAAGAGCATTTGTTACGTGGTTCACTTTTATAGCTTCATTTTTCTATACGAGTTTTATATATACATACATATATATATTATTGTTAGAATACAGACCTTTACCACAGCAATCCCATTTGCATTGTTTTTTACTGTATGAATGACACTTCCTTTGCAAAGTGAGCCACGAGAAGCAGAAGAAGTTCCAAATTCTTAGTATTCATAGGTATTTTCAGCAGTATTAGTTGCTGATGAATTCTCAGTGAAGTTGCAAAACCAATTAATAGTAACCGTTTATCGCATTCAGAAAATCTACTCAAAGTGGGGATTACTACAATATTAATTGTTCTTGGAGAAAGACAGATACACTGCTTCTTTCAATATTCCTCTGCTCATGTGCCTTCCAAACATTGTGACATATGATATACCTATTTAAATTACAAGAATAATAAAGGATTCCCTCACTGAATTAACACAGTTTGTTTTTTGTTCATCATAGACATGTCATATAGGGATTAAGGTTTCTCCACAACAATATTCTTGACTCTCATAAGCTGCTCCTTTCACTAAACTTTACAATATGACTGCATGAATATGAGTAACAGTGGTTGTTATTCGAAAGTTTTGGACACATACTGATCACCTATTCAATATGTATACCTCTTACAATATCTGAGTAGATAAAATGAGACTAAACAGATTGGCATTTCAACTCAGTAGCTGTAATGTCTATATGATTTAAATGGTATTTTCTGTTACAACATTATTTTATTTTCTTCTATCTTAAGGAATGCCTTGCAAACACAAATCAGATACCTGACATTGAGGTAAATGGAATTGTGAGATCATAATGATTATCAGTATACTTAAAGCAGTGCTGTTTTTACACTGTTGCTTTTCTTTAAAACCTACAGGACACAGCCAGGTGTGCTGCTACGTGCCTTTAATCCATGCATTCGTGGAGGCAGGAACAGGCAGATATGTGTGATTTCGAGGTCAGGCTGGTCGAACAAGCAAGTCTAAGAAAGTCACAGATACCCAGAAAAAAATTCTATTTCAAAAACAGAAAATAAAAAGCAGCCAATAAACAAACAAACAAACAAAAAAACACCAAACTTCCAGGACACATTAAAATTTAAGATTTATATCTGTATCAAGATGCACATAAAGTTACCTTTTATTACTTGTAGAACTTTGAAAATGTTCTTCAATATTATGGTCATCCCAATTGTAGCCTAAAATATAGTACCAGAAAATATATATTATTGGAAATATCATGTTATTATTAAGGCAAAACTTAAATCACTATCTTCTGTGACCCTTAGAACCATGCCTGTTTTATTTACCTCATTCCTCCTCATTCTCAATTGGAATTAAAGAAGAGGATCAATAACAAAGTAAGAGTTGTCTCCTTATTTTAAAAGTGAAAGAAAAATTGCAGTCTTACCTATAGCAGTGAGGTTTTCACAGGTCTCTAGCATCACAACTTTGTAGAGTTGCTTCTGGGAAGGTTCCAGCAAGGCCCACTCTTCTTGGCTGAATTTCACATGGACATCATTAAAGGTCACTGAATTCTAAAATATACCATACATTTGTAAAAAAGAAAGACTGGCAACAATATAAATTTATATTTCATTGGCAATATAATCATATAATTCTAATTCTTCTTCCATTTATTTTCTGACACAGAAGTGCTAGTGTTAGACAGTTGGGTGCTGTGCATCAGGTGAAGGATGGGAGAAGAAAAAGCCTAAAGGTTAGATTGTAAAGGAAAAAAAAAGGCTTGCTTTGAAAACCTGTGTTAAAGGTTTTGTATTGGTTTATAAGACATGAATATGAAGTAGCCATTAGTTGGGTTCTTGAGTGATCTATGAATCATCTTCAGTTACTTGGGTGGGTAGGTCAGGACACTTTCATGAGACAGGTGGAAGGAAAAAACACAGGCATGATATTTTATCTAGCAACAAATGATATGTGGCTATCAGGTGACAGTGAACAGATGGGTGGTGTCAGTCAAAAGACAACATGGCACTGGATATCATGTTTTGACCAGGGATCAGAGATGTGGCATACCAGTATATGAAAATGGGGGCTCATATATTTGTGGAAGGGAAATTGTACTACAGTGAACAGATGGATAAAAATAATGTGAGTGGCAAGCAACAATAATCATAGCTGATAACATCATATTTCTGAGTTCCCAGACAAAAGAAAAGGCATAGAACACATGATTATTCTTTGATCATTGTTTTCTATATTCTCCTTTCTAAATCATGTATAGTCTATACTTTAAAAATAAAGATTAAAACTTTTCTATTAAAACATAAGTGCTAATGTTATCACTAAGTCATTTTAGAAGAAAACTGAATAATGAAGGTTGACCGTGTCATATCTGAACTTTTTGAATAGGATATAGCTTTGGAATAGTCATGTCAATTAATGTGGACAAAGACAAACAGAGAGAAGAGAGCCAAATAGAATGAGAGAGACAGAGACACACAGAGAGAAATTAACAGATGAACAGTACTAAGTACACATCAGAGAAATTTATGAATAGTTACTAACTACAAAAAATGATGGACAAGCTGTGTGTATTCCGTTATACTTTTAATTCTATCACTCAGGAGGCAGAGGCAGGTGTACCTTATTGAATTGGATGCCAGCATGATCTATGCAAAGAGTTCTATTACGGACAGACTTATATAGTAAGACACAGCCTCCCCTAAAAGTCAATCAAACAAACACAAAAGATTGAAAGAACTCAGAGGTCTTTACTGAAGCTTCTACAAGGAATTATACATTCACTCCAGTTGTGCATTCATTTTCTAGAATTCTGCACTTCCTAGCTTAAACTGTAATTTTAATAAGATCTTACTAAAAGGGAATGCATGTTTAAACAGCTAAAAACAGAAAGGTGAATATATTAGCAATGTAAATCATAATCATAAGTAAGCAACATAAGGCAGGAGAGATGGCTCAGCAGTGAGGAGCTCTTGCTGCTCTTGCAAATAATTGGTCTGAAATCTCAGTGTTTAACTGGGACCCACTATTATCAAGTGCTATAAGTTCATGAGTTCTGAACGCATCTTTGGACTACTGTGATGATCAGGCACACAAGAGGTTCATATTCATACATAGAATCAAAATGCTTATATTCAGTAAAAATTAAAAAGATCCCAGATGGCAGGGCTGATTGCATATTGTGACTGATCAGTGGGGTAGCAGAGACTGCACAGTGACAAATATTTGAAACTGTTTGCCCCCAAACACCATTGACTGTGTTTACCAGGTGATAAAAACCCAATGATGAGAAAAACAATTGGGTTCAACCTTAGAGTACACAACTAATCCCTGGAAATTTATCTGGGCTGTTGTGGCAGGAGTAAGGTTTTCAAGCAAATAGACCCAAGAAGCATGTCCTGATCACTTTCCCAGGCTGAACTGTGCACCCCAGGGCACCAGAGACTGAGAGTCCCAGTTTCAAGAACACCCACAGGGAAGGAAGCAAGTGGGACTGACTGAATGTCACCCAGTCTATCCATGGAAAAGGTCCTGCAGACCTGTGGGTGCACAGTAGCCAGCCCTGAGTGAGGTTCCAGCCACCAGCCCCTTGCACCCGACTCTTCATCACAGACAGAACTGTGTGCCCCAGGGCACTAGAGGCTGGGTTTCCTTGTTGGGAGAAAACCCACAGGGAGGGAAACAGCAGATCCCAGCTTAGAGCACTCAGCTGACTCCTCCCCCACTACCACCACCACATACGGGAATGTTCTTGGGAAAAGTTCTCAGGTTCCTGTCCAGTAACCAGCTTGGAGCAACAACTCACAAGCGAGTGCCTATGCACTCTACACGCCCAACCCCCCCGAAAATACAGACTGGGTCTTCCTGTTGGGAGAAAACCCAAAGGACACCTAGCTCCAGAAAAGTTTCTGGTTATCCACAGGCTCCAGACTCAAGCCTCCTGCTGCACACATGAGAGTGGCGCTCACCTCTTGGGTACTGGGATACAAAGGTCCAAACTTAGACCTATAGAAGCCTAGGTTCCCTGAGATCAACCCCCAGATACTGCTCCAAGGGGCAACCAGTTATCCCTAAGTAAACTGACCAAACCATGGGGTACCCAGGCTAAATTTACAGTCACTAAATTTATAGCAAGAAACCTAGAAGCAGGGCAGCTGTCTCCAGAACTTCTCTGGGTGAGAGGAGAGCCCCCTTGACTAATACAGACCACAATTACCACTCAGGTCTGTACGTCTGTGGCAATTCCTGAAAAACCTGCCATTCAGTGACTGTACCCCAAAAGCTGAGGAGGCCTCCTTTGGGAAAAATTACCTTCCTGCCAAGGGGATTATCCACACCACAAGATTCCAGGAAGCACCAGAAACTAACACTCAACACCTAAGATACCCAAATGGGTAGAGTGTAAAATTTCAACGAACAAAAGACACAGCAAAATGGCATCTCCAGAACCCAGTTATCCTGGGGCAAGTAGCCCTGGAAACACTAGCGTAAGTGAAATTCAAGAAGATAAACTTACATCTATGCTTAAGAAGAGAATAATAGAGGAAACAAACTATGTAAAGAACTAGAGGAAGATAGTCAGTCTATCAAGATCTGCAAAGAAATGGAACAAGATAAAGACACACAGATTATGGCCATCCATAAAGAAATACAGGAAGTTCCAGCCAAACAATTTGTGGCCTTTACAGAAGAAATACTTAAATCACTGAAAGAAATTAAAGAAACAGAGGATTGTTCAAAGAAACAGCTGAAGGAATTGAAGGAAAATACAGTCAGACAGGTGAAGTAATTCAACAAAACAGCTCAAGATCTGAAGATAGAATTGGAAAAATGAAAGAAAACACAAATGAAGGATATTCTGGAGAGAAAGAATTTAGGGAAGAAAACAGGAACTACAGAGGTAAGGACAACCTATTGAGATGGTTATAACTATAAGATGGAAGAAAGAATCTCAACTGTGAAAGACACAATAGAAGGAATCGATGTATCCATCAAAAAATGTTAAATCTAAAATATTCTTGACACAGACCATCCAAGAAATCCAAGAAAACATGAACAGACAAAACCTAAGAATAATAGGAATAGAGGAAAAAGATTCCCTCCTACAAGGCCCAGAAAATATTTTCAGCAAAATCATAAAAGAAAAAATCCCCAACTTAAGGGAGAGGTCTATAAGAACACAAGAGGCCTACAGAACACCCAATAAAATAGACCAGAAAAGAAAATCCTCCCACCACATAATAATAAAAACAGTAAGTATACAGAACAAAGAAAAATACTAAAAGCTGCAAGGGAAAAAGGCCAAGTAACATATAATGGCAAACCCATCAGAATCACACCTGACTTCTCAACAGAGACTATGAAAGCTAAAAGGGCCTGGACAGATATCATCCAGACCCTAAGAGAACATAGATTTTAGCCCAGGCTACTATACCCTCATAGACTCTCAGTATTCATAGATTGAAAAAACAAGATTTTCAACGACAAAAGCAAATTTCAACAGTACCTACACACAAATCCAGTGTTACAGAAGACACTAGATGGAAAAATACAACCCAAGAAACCAACTACTTTCAAGAAAACACAGGAAATAATTAATCTCACTACAGCAAAACAAAAAGTAGCCAAGCACACAAACTTATTATCACAGTCAATATCAAAACCAAAGGATCTAACAGCCACTGGTCATTAATCTCTCTCAGTGGACCCAATTCTCCAATAAAAAAGATGCAGACTAACAGAATGGATGCCTAAATAAGACCCAACAATCTGCTGCATATAAGAAACACACCTAAGTTTACCTGAGGGTAAAGTTCTGGAAGACATTTTTCCAAGAAAATGGAACCAAGAATCAAGCAGGAGTAGCCATTCTAATATCTGATAAAATAGACTTTCAATCAAAATTAATAAAAAAAAGAGATGGGGAAGGACACTTCATACATATCAAGAGAAAAATTCCACCAGGAAGATATCACAATCCTGAACATCCATGCCCCAAATACAAAGGCACCCATGTTTATAAAAGAAACATTAATAAAACTTAAACCACACATAGATCACCATACATTAATAGTGGGAGACTTCAACACCCCACTCTCAACAAAGAACAGGTTGACAAAACAGAGAAAAAAAGAAACAATATCTCTAACACAGACCATCCAAGAAATCCAGGGGTCATGAATCAAATGGACCTGACAGACATCTACAGAACCTTACACTCAAACACAAAAGAATTTACCTTCTTCTCAGCACCTCATGGAACCTTCTCCAAAATAGACCATATAGTTGATTACAAAGCAATCCTCAACAGATACAAGAAGATTGAAATAATCCCTTGTATCCTATTTGATCACCATGAAATAAAGCTGGACCTCAACAACAAAAGAAACATAAAAAAGCCTACACAAACATGGAAACTGAACAACTCACTACTAAATGACACATGGGTCAGGGAAGAAATAAAGAAAGAAATTAAAGTCTTCCTAGAATTCAATGCAAATGAAGACACCAGATACCCAAACTTATGGGACATGATGAAAGCAGTGCTAAAAGGAAAGTCCATAGCACTGAGTGCCTTCAAGAAGAAATTTGAAACATCTCATTCAAGAAACTTAATGGCTTACCTAAAAGCCCCAGGGGAAAAAAAGAAGCAGACACACAAAAAAAGGAATAGATGACTGGAAATAATCAAACTCAGGGCTGAAATCAATCAATTAGAAACAAATAAAACAATTAAAAGAATCAATGAAACCAAGAGCTTGTTCTTTGAGAAAATGAGGAAGATAGACAAACCCTTAGCCAAACTAATTAAAAGGCAGAGAGACACTATCCAAATTAACAAAATCAGAAAAGTAAAGGGGGAGAAAACAATAGACACTGAGGAAATCCAAACAATTAGGACTTACTTCAAAAGTCTATATGCCACAAAATTTGAAAATCTAAATAAAATGGACAATTTTCTTGATCAATTCTACTTACCGAAGCTGAATCAAGATCAGGTAAATCAACTAAATAGTCCTATATCTCCTAAGGAAATAGAAACATTCATCAAAATTCTCAGATTCACAAAAAGCCCAGGGCCAGGTGGTTTCAGTGCAGAATTCTACCAGACCATCAAAGAAGAGCTAACTCCAGTTCTCTTCAATCTATTCCACAAAATAGAAACATAACGAACACTACCAAACTTATTCATTGAAGCCACAGTCACCTTGGTACCTAAACCTCACAAAGACCCAACAAAGAAAGCCTGTTTCAGGGCAATCTCCCATATGAACATTGATGCAAAAATACTCAACAAAATACTTTGCAAACCGAATACAAGATCACATTGAAGATATCATTCACTATGACCATGTAGGCTTCATTCCAGGCATGCAGGGGTGCTTCAATATACAGAAATCCATCAATGTGATCCACCATATTAACAAACTGAAAGAAAAAAACTACATGATAATCTCCTTAGAAGCTGAAAATGCATTTGACAAAATCCGGAATCCATTCATGTTTAAAGTATTGGAGATATCAGGGATACAAGGCACATACCTAAATATAGTAAAAGCAATATACAGCAAACCTATAGCCAACATCAACCTAAATGGAGAGAAATTTAAATCAATCCCACCGAAATCAGAAACAAGACAAGGCTGCCCAGTATACCTGAGTGACCCCAAAAATTCTACCTGGGAACTCCTAAAGCTGACAAACACTTTTAGCAAAGTGGCTGTATACAAAATCAAGTAAAAAAAAATAAGTAGCCCTCCTGTATACAAAAGAAAAAAGGGCTGAGAAAGAAATTAGGTTAACAACACCCTTCACAATAGTTGCAAAGGACATAAGTAACTTGGTGGGACCCAAAACAAGGAAGGCACAAACTTGTATGAAAAAAATTCAAGTCTCTAAAGAAAGAATTACAAAAAGATATCAGAAGATAGAAAGTACTCATGTGCTCATGGCTTGGAAGGATTAACATAGTAAAAATGGTCCTCTTACCAAAAGCAATCTACAGATTTAATGCAATTCCCATCACATTACCAAAACAATTCTTTACATACCTTGAAAGAAAAATTCTCAACTTCATATGGAATAACAAGAAACCCAGAATTGCTAAAACAATCCTCCATAATAAAAGATCTTCTGGAGGTATCTCCATCACTAATCTTACACTTTTCTGTAGAGCAACAGTAATAAAAACTGCATGGTACTTGCATAGAAACCAATTAGTGGATCAACGGAATCAGATAGAAGTCCCAGAAATATACCCACACACTATGGACACTTTATTTTTGACAAAGATGCCAAAACCATACAATGGAAAAAAGATAGCATCTTCAACAAATGGTGCAGGTCTAACTAGATGTCTACATGTAGGAAAATGCAAATAGTTCCATATTTATCACTTTGCACAAAACTAAAGTTCTGGTGGATCAAAGACCTCAGTATAAAATCAGACATACTAACCCTGTTAGAAGAAAAAGTGAGGAAGAGCCTTGAACTCATTGGCACAAGAGACAACTTCCTGCATCAACAGCACAGGCTCTAAGAACAACAATCAATAAATGGGACCTCATGAAACTGAAAAACTTCTATAAGTCAAAGGAAACTGTTATCACAGCAAAATGACTGCCTGAAGATTGGGAAAGGATCTTCATCAACCTTATATCTGACAGAAGGTTAATATCCAGTATTTATAAAGATTTCAAGAAGTTAAACACCAACAAATCAAGTAACCCAAATTAAAAAAATGGGGTACAGAGCTAAACAGAGAATTCTCAATAGAGGAATATAGAATGGCAGAGAAACCCTTAAAGAATTGTTCAGCATTCTTAGTCATCAGGGAAATGCAAATCAAAAGCACCCTGAGATTTCACTTTACACCCATCAAAATGACTGAGAAAAATAACTCAAGTGACAACTCATGCTGGATAGGATTTGGAGAAAGGGGAACCCTCCTTCATTGCTGGTGGGAATGTAAACTTATACAACCACTTTACAAATCAACCTGACACTTTCTCAGACAATTAGGAATAGCGCCTCCTCAAGATCCAGCTATACCACTCCTAAGCATATATCCAAAAGGTGCTCAAGCATACAACAAGGACATCTGCTCAACTAAGTTTGTAATAGCTTTATTTGTAATAGTGGAAGCCAGAAACAGCACAGTTGGCCCTCAGTTGAGGAATGGATACAGAAATTGTGGTATATCTATATGATGGAATATTACTCAGCAATGAAAAACAAGGAAAACATGAAATTTGCACGTAAATAGTGGTAAGTGGAAAAGATCATCCTGAGTGAGGTATCCCAGAAGCAGAAAGACTCACAGGGTATATAATCACTCATAAATGGACATTAGATATAAAATATAGGATTAAAACACTAAAATCTGTACACCTAAGGAAGTTAATCAGGAAGGAATATGCTGGCTAAGATGCTCAAACCCCATGCAGAAAGTCAAAAAGGATGGTCATCAGAAGAGGGAGAAAACAGGGAACAGGACAGGAGCCTACCACAGAGGGCCTTTGAAAGGCTCTACCCTGCAGGGTATCGAGGCAGATGCTCAGACTCATAGCCAAACTTTGGGCAGAGTGCAGGGAATCTTATGAAAGAATTAGCTCCACAAGGACAGCAACAGTTCCAAAAATTCTGGACACAGGGGTCTTTTTTGAAACTGATACTCCAGCCAAGGACCGATCATGGAGATGGCCTGAAATGCCTGCACAAAGGTTCAGTATGGCAGTTCAGTATCCAAGTGGGCTTCATAGTAATGGGACAAGGACTGTCTCTGACAGAAACTCATTGCCCTTCTCTTTGATCACCTCCCCTTGATGGGAGATCAGCTTTGCTAGGCCACAGAAGAAGACAATGCAGCCACTCCTAATGAGACCTGATAGACTAGGATCAGAATGAAGGGGAGGAGGACCTCCCTTATCAGTGGACTGGGGGAGGGACAGAGGTGAGAAAGATAGAGGGTGGGATTGGGAGGGGAGGAAGGAGGGAGGTACAGGGGAGATACAAAGTGAATAAACTATTATTAATAAAAATTAAAAAAGAAAACAATAAAATGTTGAAAGATTTTTTTAAAAAAAACTATGCTGTTACACATACTTTCAAACCTTGAAAATATTGCCCGATATCAGTTATTGCTCCTAAATAATAAATAAATAAGAAATGAGGAAGGATACTTCATACTCATGAAAGGAAAATTCCACCAAGATGGCATATGTGTTCTGAGCAACAATGCCCCAAATACAAAGATGCCCACATTTGTAAAAGAAACATTAATAAAGCTTAAAGAACATACCAATTACCATACATTAATAGTGGGAGAGGTCAATATGTCACTATCATCAAGGGACAGAACAATAGAAAAGGACTTAAACTGAGAGATAATGACACTAATGGATGTCATGAATCAAATGAACCTAACAGATATCTAGAGAATTTTTTAACCCAAACAGAAAAGAATCTATCTTCTTTCAGCACCTCATGGACTTTTCTCCAAAACTGAACATACAGTAGGTCACAAACCAGGTCTCAACAGATACAATAAGATTGAAATAATATCTTGTATCCTATCAGACTATGATGGACTAAAGTTGGACCTCAACAATAACAGAAATAACAAAATGCCTACACACACGTGGGAACTGAACAACTCCCTACTCAATGAAATCTAGGTCAGGGAAGAAATAAAGAAAGAACTTCCTACAAAGGTACCTCATACCCAAACTGCAATGAAAGCAGTCCTAAGAGGACGTTTAATAACACTAAAGGCCTTCATAAGCTATTGGAGACATCCCATACAAGCAACTGAATGGCACACTTGAAAGCCCTAGAAAAAAGAAGCAGACACACTCAACAGGAGTAGACTACTAGGACTAACCAAACTCAGGGCTGAAATCAATAAATTAGAAACAAAGAGAATAATTCAAAGAATCAACAAAGCCAAGAGCTAGTTCTTTGAGAAAATCAAATACATAGACAAACTCTTAGTCAAACTAAGCAAATGGCAGAAAGACACTATCCAAATCAACAAAGTCTGAAAGGTAGAAAGAGAGATAACAGACACTGAGAAAATCCAAAGAACCATCAGCTCTTATGTCAAAAGCCTATATGCCACAAAATTTGAAAAATTTAATGAAATATACAATTCTCTTGTTAGATTCCACTTACCAAAGTTGAATCAAAATCAGGTAAAGATATTAAATAGTCTTATACTGCCTAAAAAATAGAAGATGCATCAAAATCCTTCCAACCAAAAAAAAAAAGCCAAGGGCAAGATGATTTCAGAGCAGAATTCTACAAGACCTTCATTGAAGAGCAAAATCGATATTCTTCAAATTATTCCACAAAAGAGAATTGGACGCAACATGACCAAACTCCCTTGGTAAGACAACAGTCACCTTGATAAATTCTCAAAGACCCCAATAAAGAAAGAGATCTTTAGACCAATCTCTTTTATTAACAATGATGCAAAAATACTCAATAAATTAACCACAAAACAAATCCAAGAACATACCAAAAATATCATTGAACATGACGAAGTAGGTTTCATCCAAGGCATGCAGGGATCGTTCAATATATGGAATCTTAATCCATCATATAAACAAATTGAAAAAAAAAGCAGCACAGGATCATTTCCTTAGAAGCCAAATAAAGCATTTGACAATATGCAACAGTTATTCTTGTTTAAAGTCTTGGAGAGACTGGGGACAAAGGCACAAATCTAAAAATAGTAAAGACAATATACAGCAATTCTATAACTAACATCAAACTAAATGGAAAGAAAGTTAAATCAATTCCACTGAACTCAGGGACAAGACAAGGCCACACACTCTCTCCAAATCTCTTCAATACAGTACTCAATGTCCTATCTAGGGCAATAAGACAACTAAAGGAGATCAAGGGGACACAACTTGATAAGGAAGTAGTCAAATATCACTATTCACAGATGATATGACAGTATACAAAAATTACCCCAAAAATTCTACTGTAGGGAACTCCTACAGTTGAAAAACACGAGCAAAATGGCTGAATATAAAGTTAACTAAAAAAAAAAAAGACAAATAGACTTTATACAAAAGACAAATAGACTGAGAAAGAATTGGGAAAATAACACCCTTCACAATAGCCAGGGGAAAAAAATAACATAATGTATCTTGATGTTATCCTCAACAAGCCAGTGAAAACCTATTAAAAAAATCTGAAACTTCAAGTCTCTGAAGAAAAAAATTGAAAAAGATACCAGAAGATAGAAGATAGAAATATATCTCATGCTCATGGATCAGTAGGATCAACATAGTAAAAATTGCCATCGTACCAAAAACAATCTACAGATTCAATGATATTCCCATCAAAATTCAACACAATTCTTTAAGGAACTTGAATAAACAATTCTCAGCTTCATATGGAAAAATAAAAAAAAGACAGAATAGATAAAACAATCCTGTACAATAGCAGGTCTTCAGTAGGTATTGCCATCCCTGATCTCAAGCTCTACTATAAATCAATAGTAATAAAAACAGCATGGTACTGGAATAAAAACAATCAGTGGATCAATGGAATTGAAGTGAAGATCCATAAATAAACCCACACTCCTATGGCCACTTGATTTTTGACAAAGAAGCCAAAACCATGCAATGGAACAAATGGTGCTGGTCTAACTGCAAGTCTACATATAGAAAAATGAAAATAGATCCATATTTATCACCCTGCACCAAACTACAAAGTTGTTCAAAGACCTCAACATAAAACCAGATACACTAAATCTGTTAGAAGAAAAAGTGGGAAAGAGCCTTGATCTCATTGGCATAGAAGGTAACTTCCTCAACAGAACACCAAGAACACTGGCTCTAAGATCAAGAATTAATAAACAGGATATCATGAAGCAAAAAAGCTTCTATGAAGCAAAGAACTCTGTCAATAGAACAAGAAAGATGACTGCCTACAGCCTGACAAAAGATCTTCACCAATCCTACATACAACAGAAAGAGCTAATAAACAATATATATATATCAAGAAATTAAACTCCAACAATCCAAATAATCCAATTTAAAACGGGTACAGAACTAAGCAGAGATTTTTCCACAGAGGAATATCAAATGGTGGACATTAAATGCTCAATATCTGTAGTCATCATGGAAATGCAAATGACATTCCATCTTAAACTCATCATGGTTAAGGTCAAAACCTGAAGTGACAGCAAGCTAGTGAGAATGTGAAGAAAGAGGAACAATCTGCCATTGCTGGTGGGAGTGCAAATTATATAACCACTTTAAAATCAATCTGATGCTTTCTTAGACAATTGGAAATAATGTTACTTCAAGACCCAGCTCTACCATTCCTGGGCATATATCAAAAAGATGCTCCACCATTCAATAAAGATATTTGCTCAACTGTGTTGATAGCATCTATATTCATAATAGCCATAACATGGAAACAAACTGCATGTCTCTCAACCAAAACATTGTTTTACAGAAATTGTGGTACATTTACACAATGGAATGCACCTCGGGTATTTAAAAAAAAAAAAGGAAACTATAAAATTTTCCGGCAAGTAGATGGAACTAGAAATGATCATCCTAAGTGAGTTATTCCAAAACCAGAAATACATGCATTTATACATACATGCATTATACTCATTTGTAAATGGATAATGGCCATAATATAGGATAAACATACTACAATATACAGACCTAAAGGAGCTAAATAAAAAGGAGGACCCTATGAAGGATGCTCAATTCTTATGCAAAAGTGCAAATAGAATCGACACCAGAAGTGACTGAGGAGAGGGAAGAGGATGAGAGCCTAACATACATATCCTCTGAAAGACTCTGCCCAGCAGGGGTTCGAAGCAGATGCTAAGATTCATAGCCAGACATCGTGCAGAGCACAGGGAATCATAGTAAAGAGTGGGAGGATAGAATGTAGAAAGACCCAGAGCTGGCAGGACCTCTATAAGACAACCAACAAGGACAACAAATCTGGGCCCATGGGGACTTGCAGAGATTGATGGACCCACCAAAGACCATTCATGAAGAGGAACCAGACCCCTGCTCAGATGTAGCTGATAGGCAGCTCAGTCTTCATGTTCGATCCATAGTAAGGGGAGAAGGTGCTGGCTTTGACATGGACTTTGCTGTGTGCTATTTGATCATTTCCACTTGGTGGAGGGGGCATTGCTACACCACAGAGGAAGAGGATGCAGGAAGTCCTAGTGAGACTTGATAGGCTGGGTTCAGATGGTAGGAGGGGAGGGTTCCCTGTATCTGAGATATAAGAAGTGGGATAAGGAGGAAAGAAGAATTGAGGGTGAGACAAGGAAGAGTCAAGGGAGAAGATTGCAATTGGGACGTTAAGTGGATAAATTATTTTTTTAATTTAATTAATTTATTTATTACAATGTGTTACTTCCAGGCTCAGCAGCCAAAGATGGTGATATTGATGCCAGGCATGTTGGCCTAGATTTAAGCCCAACACTCGACTGGAGTTAGAGCTGTAAGTTTAAAACCAGCCTGGTCTACATACAAACTTTTTATCCTTGCCATAGCCCCCTCCCTCATCTCCTTCCAGTCTCACCCACCCTCCCTCTTCTCCCCCTATGCCGTTTCTCTAGTCTCCTAATTGGGGAGGAACTCCTCCTCTTCTAGCTTATCAGGTCTCATCAAGGATGGCTGTATCATCTTCCTCTGTGGCCTTGCAAGGCTGCACCACCCAGGAGGAGGTGATCAAAGACTTGAGTTGATGTCAGAGAATAAATAAAAAAAACAAATTTAAATTAAAAATAAATTAAATGTGAATAAAACAAATAAAATTAAAAAAAATACAACAGGTAAGAAGAGCGTCACACACCTAAAATTCAATGATTCAGAAAGCTCAGATAGTGTTAGTGTCATGAATAAATGGCATCCTAAGAAATTAAATATACTCCCTGCCAAATTTCAAATGCAAGATGTTGATGAGGATCAACACAATAACCTATGCTTACATATACTAAAGAAAACCAAATAAATACCTAAAACTCTATATTCCATGCTCAGCAGCCAATGATGGTGAATGTTGATGCCAGGCATGTTGGCCTAGATTTAAGCCCAACACTCGACTGGAGTTAGAGCTGTAAGTTCAAAACCAGCCTGGTCTACATGCAAACTTTCAGGAAACATCCAGGAACTCTGGGACATTATGACAACACAAAACATGCTGATAATCAGATTAGAAGAAGAAGGATGAGATCAAAGGTCCAGAAGATATTTTCAACAAAATCATACAAGAAAAATTTCTTAACCAAAAGAAGAAGATGTCTATGAAGGCACAAAAACCAAGAAGCATACAAAACACCAAAGAGACTGGACCAGAAAAGAAACTCCTCTTAGCACAGAATAATCAAAATACAAAACATGCAGAACAAAGAAAAAATATGAAAAGCTGCAACTGAAAACAAAAAAAAAAAAACCCAACAAATCAAAGTAACCAACCAATCAGACAAACCAAAAAAAAAAAAAAAAAAAAAAAAAAAAACCACCAAAAAACAAAAAAGGCAGATCTATTGGAATAAATCCTGTATTCTCAGTAAAAATGCTAGAAGTTGAATGGCTTAGACAGAATGCTTCTGACTCTAAAAAACTACAGAAGACAAGACAAATTACTAACCATGCCCAGAAAGTTTCAATCAGCAAATGAAGAAAATAAGATGTTTCATGATAAGGTCAAATTTAAACAATATGTATCTATAAATATAGCCCAACACAGGGTGCTAAAACCGCCACCACCAAAATACCAGGATTTACAATCACTGTTTGTTGATATCTTTTAATACCATTGACCCAAATTCACCAATAAAAAGACACAGGGTCACAAAAATGGATGATAAACAGAATCCACCCTTCATCTAAACACATCAAACACAGCTTCATATCAAGATAGACATTATATCAAGGTAAATGTTTGAAAAAGATATTCCAAATAAATGGACTAGAGTATAAGCTTGTATAGCAATTTTAATATGTAACGAAACAGTTTTCAAAAAAGACTAATCAAAAGATGGCAAAAGACATGACATATTAAAATAAAACATCCAGCAATATAACATTTCAATACTTAACATCTATGCCCCCAACCTAACAGCACCCAAGTTATAAAAGAAACCCTTCTGCAGCTTGCATCACATCCAAACCCTAAACTGATAGGGGAAAACTTCAATATATCACTCTCACTAATGGACAGGTCCTCCTGACAAAACTGAACAGAGAAATGCTCCAGCTAACTAACTTCAAAAAACTAAATATACCCAAATGATGTTTACAGAACATTCACCCAAGCACAAAAGATTGTTCCTTCTTCTCAGCAATTCATATATTATTCTCCAAAATTGATGATGTACTTGAACAGTGGAAGTCTCAAAAGATATAAGAAACTTGCAATAACCTCCTGCATCCTATCAGACCACTAAGGTTTAAAGCATCACATCACCAATAACAAAATCAATAGAAAGCTTACAACCTCATAGAAATGGAACAACTCTCTACTGAATAAAAAATGGATCAAAACTGAAATAAAGAAAGAAAATAAAGGCTTTCTAGAAGTCAATAAAATGAATACACAACATATCAAAACTCATAGTACGCAATGGAAGTGTTGACCAGAAGACAGTTCATATCACTTAAATACATTCAGAAAAAAATAATCAGAAAGATCTCTTAGTAGCAACTTAACAACAAACCTAAGTACTCTAGAACAACATCAACAAAAAATTAAACATAACAAAAAGGAGTAGACAGTGAGAAACTACTGAACTCTGTCTTCACAGGTAAAACAATGTTTCCACAGGAAAAGAAAGGTGGATTCTATCAAAATTGATAATGATTAGATTTGAATAGTAGAGGTCTCCTGAATAAGCAGAGGTAAGTGTTCATCAGACAACGTGGTCATTCAGTCCAAACTAACTTAATAAAGACTAAAGTTTTCTTCTTAAATAAAAAAAGGATACTTTTGTTGTTTCATATTAAAAACAGTTAAGAGTTTTAAAATGTTTTAAGTAAATTCTAAGGTATAAACTTTTTTGAGTTGGAATAATTTGGAGTGAATATAACATATTTGAGCAGCATGGTGATAGGCCATGCATTTAATTCCAGCAGAGACAAGTAGTTCTCTATTACTTAGTTGTTTTCTAAATTCAGCAGTTACAATGACAGGGTGTTGGTGGTTCATAGCCTTAATCCCAGCATATGGGAGGTACGTGTCTTTTACATACCACCTGGGAGGCAGAGGCAGGTAGGATTTACAGTGATTTTACTTAAAAGCTGCTTGTAAAAGGCAAGCTGAAAATCAAAGTGAATGCCCTTTATTTTATGGAAATAAATACACTTTAAGATATATTTGTAAATGTTCAAAGAATTTTTAACTTTAATTGAGATATTATACTTTTTCTATTTCCAAAAAACCATTTTGCCATATAAAAGATATAACATCCCTAAAAAGGCACAACCCTCACCCCAGAATTGGGAATGGGGCAGGGTTTTGATTTAATCTTTTCAGGAGAATAAAATCGTCCAATTAAATAATACGGAGACCACTGGACACATGAAACTTCTGAAGAAAATGACAGATCACCAAAAGAAAATGTCAAAAGAGGAGTAAACTGTCCAACTGGTATTACTCACATTCATGTTGTCTCTTCTGCTTTCTACAGACATAAGTGCAAGTTGTCTTTATGTGATTGCTAAAGAACAATCCAAAATTCTCTATCTCATATCAGAAAAGCCACCTGGTAAGAAACAGAGGAAAGTAGAAAAATATGGGATGATTCTATTGTCCCAAATCTCATAATCATCTGGCATGTTGTGACTTCTGTACTTACCACAAACTTCAATAATCAAGAATGTGTACAGTGTTTGTGAAAGAATGAGGGGGTGAGAGAAAAAGCCAAAAAATAAGCCTAAAATATAGACAAGTTTACATGAAAAGAGGTAAGTAAACTCTAGCATGAAAAATTTGCACTGGACCAGAGATACCTTTGATTTTCTAATTAATACAAATTAAATAAAAACAGATTTCACAACTGCTACAAGACAAACACAAAGTGACACCTAAACTGTTATATTTCTGACCCTTCAGCTACTACTAACCTCCTTTACAGAGAGTCCTTTTACTCTGGAAGTCTCTTAGAAAATGGAGGTGATCATAAAGCTGGACTATGGCTTGCAGTCCCTCATGTCCCCTTGTGGGTTCAGGCACAGCCCAGCCCTTGCCAACACTCACACACAAAAAAAATTTTGGAGAATATTTTAGTTTCTGTTTCCTGCTGCATGAATTATGTCACAATATATGGAATCTTTCCTATCCACTTATTTAAAACGAGGCACACCTGACAAAATTCTGCTTCTCAGAAGTTCCTTTTGTACCCTGGAATTAAATTTCCCTAAATCACGCCATTGTGACTGGTGGTAGTTGAAAGGTTAAAAGTATTGATGAGAGATCACCACCACCACCTCTTTTCTTCCAGTTTTAAAATGAGTTGTAAAATTTCTTATACAAAGCTCTATGTGGGATACACCATTCATCATTTCTAGAAATGAGACCTTCAGTTTTCCAATCTGTCCACTGCAAAACCAATGCCTGGGTTTGCACACTAGATAGTGATATTATAAGCACCACAACTTTCTACTGCCCAGGGCAAAAAGTCCTCACTTCTCTGGAGAATCAAGAAGGGTTGGAGGCCAAGAGATTCTACTGAGATCACCACATGGAGACCAACAGAACCACAGCCTAAAGCACAGTCTGAACCACAGTCCATCTCATTCAAAGCATATCAGGCTGTGATAGCTCAGCAACCTGCTCTTCCTGACCTGGGGACAATGGCCCCACACTCAGCATGACATGGCCTCTGGTCTCACTCACAGCTCTTTAGAGCTACATCAGAGGAAAATCCCAAAACAAACCCATAAACTACCTCCCACTATTGCTCCTGACTGCTAGGCCTGCCCAGAGTCCCTCATTAGCTTGAACAATACAGCTGAGTCTTAGGACAGTAGTAGCTCCTCTACCAGTGAATCAAATATCAAATGATGCTGATAAAAGAGGCATTCTAGCTTTGCCCTAAACCCTATGGGCGCACAGAACCCTAGCGTTATTATAAAAGAATGAAAATCCCAATTATTCTATTTTAAAACCTTCTAGTGCAGAGAGGCAGAGAAAGCACCCATCTGACCATCCTACTCACCTCAACTCCAAGAGGAAAAAGCCCCAAAAGCTCACCAGTTCAGATGACAGATCAGGGAGAATAGGCCAAAGGAACCCAAGGCCAAAGGCTTTCTAGCTCAAAGCTCAAAAAGCCCAAAATCTACCATGCTAAAACTCCTTCCACTTTTACACTCTGTCTTAAATACATTTCAGCTGAAAGTTCCGCTTACTCTTTAATCCCTGTCAGCTGGTTTCTTGCTTTGCCTCTTGATCTAGGGTTAACATTATTAAATCCAGTGCACAGAGAGCTTTTGAATTAAAGGTATGTTCCAGGGCTGACGGAACCATACCATAATCACCTGTTTAGAATAAACAGAAAGTTCTTGGAATTAAGGTTTGTGTTAGGCCTCAACCATACCAAAAAAAGCACAGGTTTTTACAGTTCACAATCTAAGGGATCACACTGAGATCAAATATCCTGCAACAACCTCATGGTGGAAACGTTTTAAAATACAGTCTTCCACTTTCCCAGGTCACCTGCTCATCTTCCAAGATACAGGTCATTTATTTTGCACATTCCATTACACAATCAGTGTCCAGTGCAATCATCTCTAACTCATAGTTGGGAAGTCCTTCAGCCAAACTTCAGTCAAAGCCAAACAGTAACAATCATTAAATAAAAAAAAAAATGGCCATGAATTTGAAAGCAATGAGTAGTAAATGGGAGCTCAATGAAAATGAGAAATAAAACAAAAAGGATAAGGCTGTACCTAGGAATGTTGGAGTAGAAAGTTTATTTATAGATAGATGAGAGAACATAGTCAGACACAGGGAAATCTGGGACAGTCTAGAGTTGACATGACCCCAAGCTATGTGAGATGAGAGGAGAGAGGGAAGTGGAGAGCCAGAACAAAGGGCCAGGAGGATAAATGATAAATGAAAAAGACCAGGTAATCCAAACGGTTAGAATACATAAGGAAGGACAGCTGGGAGGAGGGCAACTCAACTCCTGGGCTAGAAATCTGTGTTTGACACCCATACCTTGTAACAAGTAAGGATTGAGGGATGCTGGGAGAACCTGACAGCCACGTCTATTTGATTGTTAAGTAGCCACCATAACCATTCATCCCAGCATTTGAGACATAAGAGTAGAGAGGAATGAGAAGGTTGAAATGATTTCATTATAATCTCAAAAATTATTTTTAAAAGTTGAAAATGGCTTTATGGTCCAATATTCTTCAGGGACTTCAAGTATGTAATAAAACAAACCAAGTATTACTCACACCTTTTCTCTCACATTGTGCATTTTCAAATGGGGGGAGGGGAAAGCATTCCTGTAAGGCACTACCACACCACTTTGTCCAGATCTTCTGTGTGTTTGAACTAGTGTAAGTGTAGAAATTTGCTTTCCAGAAACAAGTTCAGCAAACTCCCATGCCTCGGTGTACACTTTTCACTTTTACTGACCATCTAAAATTGATTACCTGACTCATTGCCATCTTCCCTCCTCCCCCTCCCTTTCTGTGTTGTGACAACACCAGCTTCAAAGTAGGTCAGTGAACTCAATTCTTACACAGGTCCCTCTTTATTTGTAATCAACTTCAGAGTTGAAAAAAAAAAAAACATAGTCATACTGACTTTGAAAAACACAGGCCATTTTCTTGTAGAGGGAAATCCATTATTAAGATACTATTTGATGCTGTCCCTGTGTACAATATTAGCTGCTGAGACCTGTAACCTGACAAAGCTTTAGCCAATAGCCTGTGTCTCAAATTTGAACTGACAGAACTGTGTCAATGAGAATTGTACATATGGGCATAAGACAGTCCCTTAATTCGAAATTCAATATTCACTGCATCAAGCTACCTGACCCAAATTGTACACCCCCCAATCAAGTCTGTTTTCATTCCGATTCATGAATTGATAAATACAGGTTGGGAAATTACAAATTAAAAATCTTCACTCTGCCACATTTCTAGATAATCCTGGTGAGCAAACATGTGTATCCCCAGATCCTAATCTCTAACGGACCTGGTTAGCATACTACTTATCTGTGGAATGTTTTACCAGCAGTCTTCCCTCAGCTAAAATCTAACTGGTACCACTAGTTTCTTAGCAATAGGAAACCCTTTACATCATCAGTTCTACTCTTCTATATCACAGTTTACTATTGGAGTGCTCTCTGACACATGACATACAATTTACAATCCCCACAAAGTCCAAATGGATTTTTTAGAACTGAGAGAACCAGACATGACACCCCTAAAGGTCACCAGGAACTAGGCCTAAAAAAGGTCACCCAAAGGTCACCAGACTACTGACTCTATCCCAAGGTCACCAGGAAAGATGATGAATGTGCCCCTATCTGGAAAGGGTGGGAGAGAACCCAGTTTTCTGTGATCTCTGAATCTTTGGATAAGGACAATACAGGTAGCTCCTGCAGCACTGATTCACTGATGTCCTACTTCCAGTTTTTCTGATGCATGAGTAGTGGTATTTGTTGTCTGGCCCTCTGTTTTCTGCTGTGCAAGCAGTGGGTTGTGGCTGTTTGTGTCTTTTTGTTTGACTGTATTGTCTGTTGCTGCCAGCTGCCTTTTTTTATTAATTGGGACTGACTGAGTATATGTAACAGAATCCTTCTACCCCCCTTGACTTGATTCTTTCCCATTTCAGGAGGTTTGAGCCATGCTCCACAGGCTTCAGTGACAGTGGCAAGGAGACACCAAGGGATGGATAAGGTATACGGAGCCCCAGTTTTGGCACCTCTGCAAATGTCCTCTGGTCTCTGGTCTGTCAGAACTTAGCCTCTGCTCTGGCCTCTGGTCTGGAAAAGGTTGGCTGCTGCTATGGTCTCTGGTTTGGTAGAGATTGGCTGCTGCTTTGGCCTCTGATCTGGTAGAGATCAAAAGATATGTTGCTGCTCTATTCTATGGTCTGTCTGAATGCGGTCACCATTCCAAACTCTGGTGTACTTGGGTGGAGCCTGATTTGGTGGTAGACCACCACTAATGGAACAGGATAGATGGCCGGTAGAGTGACAGGCCACTGTTCTGAGTTTTGGTATTTTCTTCTTCCATTCTCTTTGTGCACATTGTACCTGGTACATTCTTTTCTTGTGTTGTTCTTTTGTGGTTTTGTTTGTTTTTGATGGTCTCAGTAGGCCAGTAACCAAACAGCTGTGTTTCTTTGTGACTTTGCCTGCCCCATGTTTCCAGCACTACAAGTAGGGGCACCTCTGGTCACTAGTAGGAGCACACATTTCTACATGGTTGGCTGGGAAGGCTCAGTTGCAGAGGGGTCTGTGTGCAGAAAATCTTGCTGGGCTGGACCTCTTTGCCTCCTTGCTTCCTCTCTGAGGAAAGTTGGTGACCTGAGGTTAGCTCTGGCTTGGAATAATGATTTGCCAAATATGCTCACAGCCAAAATGTATTGTGGTTATTACTATTGTTATTATTTGGTTAGGGTTCCCTGTAGCCCAGCCTGGCCTGAAATTAAACAGCTATAAGATGACCTTGAATTTATGATCCTTCTTCTCCACCTCTTAACAACTGAGCTACCCCCCAATTCCTCAAGCTTCTTGTATTGAACCACAGGTGGCTTCCACAAGGAAATGGACCAAACCCAAAAGGAGAAGGCTTGGTTTCATTGAGCTCCTGGGTCTGTGCCAGTGTACTGGAACTGTGCCAAGAATGCCCACCTGCACACCTTGGCACAAGGTTTATTAGCCTGACTGCACTTATGAAATTGTCACCTCAGAACTAAGCCAATTCTTTTCCTTTTTATTTTTAGATTTATTTTTTTATACAGTGTGCTGCCTGCATGTGTAATAGCAGGCCAGAAGAGGGCACCAGATTTCATTATAGATGGTCATGAGCCACCATGTGGTTGCTGGGAATTGAACTCAAGACCTTTGGAAAAGCAGTCATTGCTTTTTAACCTCTGAGCTATCTCTCCAACCCAGCCAATTCTTTTTTAGGTGAGGTCTCAGACTGGCAACTACAAGAATTTTGTTAGAAAATCTTAGAAAGCACATGTATGATTGTGGTTTCCTTAGGTGGGGATGTAATACCAGGAACACAAAACCCTCAGAGACCACCAGGAGATGAATTGATGCAAGAGCAAGAGAGCTTTTTTACAAGAGTGACTGAACTTGGGGCCCAAGTCTCACTGACACAGCAGTAGAGAACTAGGACCTTGAGCCCTGAGTGAGCAGGGTTTTTAAAGGGAAAGACTCTAAGCAGGTGGGTTTCCATAACAGCAAGCAGGAGGATACATGTTTCCATGAGAGAAAGCAGGAAGGTTCATGCCTTGATGTTACAGAATTGGGTAGAAGCCATAAGGGAGAGGTGACCGTTTACATGATCACAATTCCCCGGGAGATTGTCTCAATTTTTTACTAAACATTTATTCTGTCATATTTCCTGGAGGCCGTTGCTTGGAGAGCTAGCTTTGTATTCTGTCAGGTGCACATTCTGTGATATTTCCTGGTACCTGAGTTCAGCTCCTGGTCAAGATGGTGCCTTATTTCAAAATGGAGTCACACATGCTAACTTAAACTCCTCAGGGAACTTCTGTCAATGTGCTCTTCAAAGAGCAAAAGGACTTAAGTGGAGGGTGCAGTAGAGGGTGGGGAGATGGATAGATGAGGAATTCACCATGTCTGGGTATCTACCCCTCCCCCCAGAAAATAAGTTAATTTACTTAATCACTAGTGCAAGAAAAAAATAGCTAGAATGTATTAGTTCAAGGTCTAAAAGTGAGGCTGGAGGGGTCCTTTTGGCAATGCTTTTGCAGAATTGCATTCATTCACTTGCAATGTTTGTAAATTCACACTGAGCAATGAAGGAAAGGAATGGGAGGAAAGTGAAGGGGAGGAGAGAGTAGGGGAATGGAGGGAGCGGGAAGGAACATGTTCAAAATCTTCCTGGCAAGAAAACAAAAAGGAAAAAAATCCTGCTTAATGAATTTCCACTTTTGTGTGTCCAAGAATCCTTAAGTTGTGTTTATGTGTACATCCTTTCATCATATTTACATATATGATGGAAAAGCTGGCTGAATAATGGTGTTTCAATGTCATCCTTAAATTTCAACTGAATTATTTTGGGGCCCTAAATCTAAACCTAATTTTTATCAATATTGTAGGTTTTGCTTGTTTTGAATGTGTTGTTTTATTTTCTTAGTTAATAGTGTGTCCACAGTCCATTACACCAGGGTCATCATACTTGGGTCTCTAGAAAAGTAATGAAAAACAATAAATAGTACTAATAATGTTGGTGAATAAAATGAAAGTAACTGAGTGCATTGTACAATGATCTCAGATGATCTTTTCAAACAGGTCATTTTATGATGAAATCTTTTTTTCATGAGGAATAAAATGTCTGTTAATCTTAGGGCTTGTTTACAGCATGCTCTTGAAAACAAGGTTCAAGATTCATCCTGAAGTCATAACATCTAATGATGTACAGAGAGGACACAATCAGCTTTGCGGATATGGTCTCCTAGGGATAAATATGGCAAGATGCAAAGCCCAGAACATTTTCTGAGGACCTGACCTCTCATAAAACCTAATGAAAATATAGATTCTTCTCAGAAAATGAACATGTACATAAAACCAACTATGTATAAAACATGTATACAGCAAATGTCAGGAGAAGGACCAGGATAAAACTAACACCAAATAAGTAACACTGTTGCTGTACCTGTAATTTCTATCTTACCTGGAAGGCAGAAACAGGAAGACTGTTAACCCCTGTATTTAAAGCAGAGCATCTGCATAATGAAAAGCAATGCTTTGCTTCTCTTGTTCCTTTTCTTCCTCCTCCTCTTTCTCCTCTTTCTTTACCTTATATAGGTGAAGGAAATGTTCTACCTCTGAGATATATTCCTAGCTTCTGTACAAAACAGATAGATACAGATTGTCTTTGCATATGATAAAGCCAGATGTTAAAGCTTACAAAAAGTAACTTGTTATGGGAGAAATGAAAGAGAACACAGAGAAGGCCACAGACATAGAGACTGTCCTACTAACAGCAAAAACAGAACAAAGATAAAAAATACTTCAGGAGAAGTTTATTACAGTTGGTACAATGGCTGGCATTAACAAATAAAATGCTACATGCTCCCATCTTCTAGGTGGGAATGCTGTATTACTCTCAGATTATGAAGACTTTGTTAAAGGCATTTACTCTTTAAAAGGTTATTTGCCCTTCCCCAGATAGTTACTGTTTGTGAATTAGGTACCCAATACTGTGCTAATTCCTGTACACACAAAAATGATTCATGCAAACACTATTCTTTCTCTATAAGCTTATAGTCTTCTGGGGTAATCCACCATAAACAAACCCATAGACCATGCATAGAAATGTATACATCACTATAAATTCCACTATGAAACCTCAAGAAAAGCAAGAGGGACGTAACACGCCAGAAGATACAGAGAACATACGTATTCAAAGGCTGAGAGTTGAGAACCTTTTAGTTCAGTAGGTGAAATGAAAGAAGGTGAATTTGTTTGGAATATACTAGGGAAGAAGAAAGGAATTATAATGATAATAACAACAATAATAAAGATTAAAGAGGAAGCCAGAGGGGCTGAAGAGATGACTCAGTGATGAGTATTACCTCCTGTGGGGCTGGAGAGATGACTCAGCTGCTCTTCCATAGGTCATGAGTTCAATTCCCAGCAACCACATGGTGGCTCACAAACATCTATAATGAAATCTGGTGCCCTCTTTTGGCATTCAGGTGTATGTACAGATGGAACATTGTATATGTAATAAAAATAAATCTTAAAACAAAACAAATCATTCCCTGCTTCTTTACAGCGTTTCTAGCATGTCCATAGGTCATGAGTTCAATTCCCAGCAACCACATGGTGGCTCACAAACATCTATAATGAAATCTGGTGCCCTCTTTTGGCATTCAGGTGTATGTACAGATGGAACATTGTATATGTAATAAAAATAAATCTTAAAACAAAACAAATCATTCCCTGCTTCTTTACAGCGTTTCTAGCATGTCCATGGTGGCTGACCATCTTCTGTAGCTCCTGTTTTAGGGATTTGATGCCATATGACCTCCTGGAATATAACGCACTCATGTAGTAAGCTTATATATATGCAAGTAAAGTACTCTTATCTCTCATCTACGCAAAAGATAAAAATACCTCCCCCTAGCCCCCCCCCCCAAAAAAAAGAAGAGGTCAAACACATCAGATGTGAGTTCAAGGCCATCCTGGTCTACAGAGTCAAAGCTGCACAGGGAAACTCTGTCTTGAACAGCAGAACAAAACAAACAAGATCATAAATCAAGTGTGTTGACACATGCCCGTAAATGGAGCATCAGGAAGGTCAGGAATGAAGGTCAACCTGGACTATATGAAACTGTCTCAGAAACAAAACAGCAGCAACAACAGCAAAACCTCACAAGAATCTGAGTGCCCGAGATGCTTTGGGATATTCAAATTTTTTATCTTAATTCTTGGCTACATAGGGAGCTATTGAGGAGTGTAGTTGTTTAAATGAAAATGACCCCTACAATCTCATATATTTGAAAATCTGGTCCCCAGTTGGTGGAACTGTTTTGGAAAAATTAGGAAGTGTGATCTTGTTGAAGAGGTGTGTTCCTGTGGGTGGGCTTTGGGGTTTTTAAATCCCACACCATTCTCAGCTCTTTGCCTCATACTTGTAGAGCAGGATGTAAGCTCTCAGCCACTGTTCTGTCTGGTGCTCTGCCTGCCATTCCTGTCTGCCAGTATGGTCCTTTACCATTATGGTCATGGACTTAACTTCTGAAACTCTAGGTACCCAACCAACCGTTTCTTCTATAAACAGCCGTGGTCATGATATCTTAGCACAATGATAGAAAAGTAGCTAAGACAAGAGGTTTGAGAACAAGAGAGAAATGCTTTGGTGTACACTTATCTCAAAGATCCTTTTGTCCTGTAAAATTAATAACAAGATTTCAGAAATTTCAGGCCTCACAGCACCCAACCCAGAAGGCAGAACGTACTTGGGTGGGGTGGTGGAGGGGCATGCGTGAGGCGCGGCGCAGGCACAGTGTGCGCCTCCATTGTCAAGCATGACATAAGCGCCATTGCTATGGCTACAGACGCTGAGCTCGTCCCGGGCCTGGTGGGCGGTGGCTGTGAGGGCGGCGACAGGAACCCGCTTCTCGGGCACGGTGGCGGCGGTTGTGGCACAGCTTCATTGTGATAGGCTGAGACCAAGAGAAACCGGGTAAGGGTGTGCTTTGGGCTCCGCCTGGGCTCCGCCTCCGCCCCGGGCTCCGCCTCCAGCCCAGGATCCGCCTCCGCTCCCCCGGGCTCTGCCTCCCGCCGCCCCCGGGCTCCTCCCCCGTCTTTGCCCCGGGCTCCGCCTACACCTTGGGCTCCACTCCCCGCCCCGGGCTGCTCCCTTCACCCAGGGCTCTGCCCCCGCCCCGCCCCAGGTTCCACCTCTGTCTCCCGGGCTCCGCCTCCGTCCCTGGGCTCCGCCTCTGCCCACCCAGGCTCCGCCTCCGCCTCGGAGCTCCACCTCCGCCCGCGGACTCCTCCCCCGCCTGCGCCTCTGGGCTCCGCCTCTGCCCCAGCAGCCATCCAGTGGGCTAGGTGGTGCTGGACCTGGCATCGCGGCTGGGAGACGGGGAGGAGAGAGGGTTGGGTCCCGCGGTGGAGGACCAGCAGGTCCACGGGTGTTGGCAGCTCCGGCCATCGCAGAGCTGCGGAGCCTGGCTGTGGGCGTGTGTGAGGGACCCGCAGGACGGCGGTCGCGGGGCAAGGCCGGGGCTGTGTAGTTGGGGCTGGTGGGCTGGGCGGGTCGGGAGAGCCTGCTCGAGTTCTGCCAAGAGCATCTGTAGAGGCTGTTGGTATCCGGGACCGCGCCCTCATGCCTGCGGGGTTGGGAGGGCGGGAGCACAGTGTGTGGAGTTCCTAGGGATACACTTGTGCCCTGCATCCTGAGGAAGAGTGATGCTGGGTCCAGTCCTCCAGGAAAGGAAGTGCAGAGAGTCCAGTGCTGCCACCCGCCTGCCGTAGGGCAGGTGAGTGGGGGAGCTTGGACATCCCAGTCTAAGGAATGTACTTGGAAAGGCCAATTATTTTTTTAGGAGAGGTCTCAGACTGGCAATTTGAAAAATAATTGTTAAAAAATCTTAGAAAGCACATGTATGATTGTGGTTTGCAAGGGTGGGGAACCTCTTTCTATGTGCTCCCCAAAGTGCTAAAGGGGAGGGGAGGGAAGCGGAGAGGAGGAACATTTCCTGGCACAAAAACAGAAAGGAAAAAAAAATCCTGCTTAATTAAGTTCCACCTTTTGTGTGTATGCCCAAGAATTCTTAAGTTGTGTTTATGTGTACAGCCTTTCATCATATTTACATATATGCACATATATATGTAAACATATATATAAAAGCTTGCTGAATAATGATGTTTCAAAGTCTTCCTCACATTTCAACTGAATTATTTTTGGGCCCTAAATCTAAACCTAATTCTTATTAATATTTGGAGATTTTGCTTGTGTTGAATGTGCGTTTTATTTTCATAGTTAACAGTGTGTACACAGTCCCTTACACCTAAGCCATCATACTTAGGTCTCTAAAAAAGAAATGAAAAACAATAAATACTACTAATATGTTAATGACTAAAATGAAAGTAACTGAGTGCATTTTACAATCATCTCAGATGCTCAGTTCAGACAGGACATTTTATGATGAAATCTTTTTCATAAGGCACAAAATGCCTGTTAAGCTTAGGGCTTGTTTACAACATTCTCTTGAAAACAAGGTTCAAGATGCATCCTTAAGTCATAACATCAAATGATGTACAGAGAGGAAGTAATCAGATTTGCAGGCATGGTCTCTTAGGGATAAGTATGGCAGGATGCAGAACCCAGGACATTTTCTGAGGATCTAACCTCTCATAAAATTAATGAAAACATAGATTCTTTGCAGAAAATGAACATGTACATGAAAACAACTATGTACAAAGCAGGTACAGAGTGAATGTCAGGAGAGGGACCAGGTTAAAAACTAACACCAAATAAGTAGCACTGTTGTTGTATCTGGAATTTCTATCTTGTTTTGAAGGCAGAGACAAGAAGACTGTTAATCCGTGTATTTAAGGCAGAGCATCTGCATAAAGAAAAGCAATGCTTTGCTTCTCCTGTTCCTTTTCTTTCTCCTCCTCTTCCTCCTCCTTCTTTACCTGGTATATGTGAAGCAAATTTTCTACATCCGAGCTGCATTTCTAGCTTCTGTGCAAAACAAGTAGATACAGATAGTCTTTGCATATGATAAAGCCAGATGCTAAACCTCACTAAAGCTTAAAGGAAGTAACTTGTTATGGGACAAATGAAAGAGAACACAGAGAAAGCAACAGGCATAGAGGAGGATGTCTTAGTAACAGCAGTAACAGAACAAGATAAAAAGACTTCAGGAGAAGTTTATTACAGGCGGCACAATGATCGGCATTAACAAATAAAATGCTACGTGCTCCCATCCTCTAGGTGGGAATTCTTTATTAATGTCAGATTATGAAGACTTTGTTCAAGGCATTTACTCTTTAGAAGGATATTTGTCCTTCCCCAGATAGTTACTGTTTGTGAATTAGGTACCCAATGCTGTGCTAAGTCCTGAACACACAAAAATGATCCATGCAAACATTATTCTTTTTCTATAAGCTTAGATTCTGGTGGGGTAATCCACCATAAACAAACCCATAGACCATGCATAGAAATGTATACATCGCTATAAATTACACTGTGAAGACTAAAGAAAAGCAAGAGGGACCTAACACCCCAGACAGGATAAAGAACATATGTATTCAAAGGGCCTGAAGTGAGAACATTTTAATTCAGTAGGGGAAATGAAAGAAGGTGAATTTGTTTGGACTATACTAGGCAAGAAAAAAGGAATAACAATAATTATTATTATTATAATAAAGATTAAAGAGGAAGCCAGAGGGCCTGAAAAAATGGCTTAGTGATGAAAAAATATTTTTGTGGGGCTGGAGAGATGGCTCAGAGGTTAAAAGCACTAGCTGTTCTTCCATAGGTCATGAGTTCAATTCCCAATAACCACATGGTAACTCACAACAATCTATAATGAAATCTGGTGCCCTCTTATGGTGTGCAGGTATACATGCAAACACAATATTGTATTTGTAGTAAATAATAAAACTTAAAACAAAACAAAATATTCTCTGCTTTTTTTGCAGACTTTTTAGCATGTCCATGGTGGTTGACAATTTCTGTAGCTCCTGTTTCAGCGAATTTGATGCCATATGACCAACTGGGATATAAGGCAGGCACAGGTGGTACACTTATATACATGCAAGTAAAATACTCTCATCACTCATCTACAGAAAAGATAAAAATAGCCCCCTCAAAAAAAAAAAAAAAGAGGTCATTGGGCATAGTGGCACACACTGGATCTCTGTGAGTTCAAGGCCATCCTGGTCTACAGACCTACTCCAGTCCAGGCAAAGCTACACAGGAAATGCTGTCTTGAAAAGCAAAACAAACAACAACAAAACAATACAAAAACAAACAAATGAAAAGGATCATAAAGCAAGTGTGGTGACACATGCCTGTAAATGGAGCATCAGGAAAGTCAGGAATGAAGGTCAACCTGGACTATAAGAAACTCTGTCTCAAAAACAAAACAGCAGCAGCAGCAATAAAACTGCACAAGAATCTGAGTGTCTGGGATGCTTTGGGACATTAAATTTTTTTAATCTTAATTCTTGGCTATATAGGAAGCTATTGAGGAGTGTAGCTGTTTGAATAAAAATGACCCCTCTAGACTCATATGTTTGAAAATCTGGTCCCCAGGTGGAGTAACTGGTTTGGAAAAAATAGGAAGTGTGATCTTGTTGAAGAGGTGTGTCACTGTGGGTGGGCTTTGAGGTTTTTAATCTCACACCATTCTCAGTTAGCTCTTTGCCTCATACTTATAGATCAGTATGAAAGTTGTCAGCCACTGTTCTCTCTGGTTCTCTGCCTGCCATTCCTGTCTGCCACCATGGTCCCTTTCATGATGGTCATGGACTGACCTTCTGAAACTCTAGGTACCCAACCAAATGTTTCTTCTATAAGCAGCCTTGGTCATGATATCTTAGCACAGTGATAGAAAAGTAGCTAAGACAAGGGGTTTGAAAACAGGAGAGAAATGCTTGGAGGTACACTTATCTCAAAGATCCTTTTGTCCTGTAAAATTAATAGTAAAATTCAGGGCTCACAGCACCCCGACCCAGAATGCAGAACCTTCTCGGGTGGGGCGGGGGAGGGGCTTGCCTGAGGCGCAGCACAGGCGCACTGCGCGCCTCCATTGTCAAGGATGATGCAAGCGCCATTGCTATGGCTACAGACCCTGAGCTCATCCCGGGCCTGGTGGGCGACAGCGTCGAGGGCGGCGACGGGAACCCGCTTCCCGGTCGCGGTGGCAGCGGTCATGGCAGAGCTTCATTGTGGTAGGCTGAGACCAGGAGAAGCCAGGTAAGGGTGTGGGGCGGGCGCAGCCTTGGGCTCCGCCTCCGCCCCTGGGCTCCCGCCTCCACCCCCGGGCTCCACCCCCTGGCTGGGCTCCTCCCCCACCTCTGCCTCTGGGCTCTGCCTCCTCCCCCAGCAGCCATCCAGTGGGCTAGGTGGTGCTGGGGCAGGCATCGCAGCTGGGAGGTGGGGAGGGGAGAGCGTTGGGTCCCGTGGCCGAGGAGTGGCAGGTCCACGGGTGTTGGCCATCGCGGAGCGGTTGACCCTGGCTGGCTGTGGGCATGTGTGAGGGACCCGCAGAATGGCAGTCGGGAGTGAGGCTGGGGCTGTGCAGTTGTAGGCTGGCGGGCTGGGCAGGTCGGGAGAGCCTGCCCAGGTCTGCCAAGAGCTTCTGTGGATGCTGCTGGTACCTGGGACTGCGCCCTCGGGCAGCAGGAGTTGGGAGGGCAGGAGCACACTATGTGGAGTTCCTAGGGATACACTTGTGCCCTGCATCCTGAGGAAGAGTGATACTGGGGCCAGTCCTCCCGGAAAGGAAGTGCAGAGAGTCTGGTGTTGCCTCCTGCCTGGCCTGGGGCAGGTGGGGTGGGGGATTCTGGACATCCCAGTGGAATGAACACTTGCTGCTTGGAAAGGCCACAGGATCCTTGCACCTTGAAACATTTCTAGGACTATTGTTTCAGGACATATGTGGCGGCATTCCAGAATGAAATGACTCTTCTTAAGTAAAGACAGCCAGCCTACCACTGCAGGTGCTCTCTCTCACTTAGCTTTCAAATGATTTGATTGTTCTCTTTATTCCATCAGAAAATTCATCTTAAGGCACAGTTTGGTACCAGCAGCCCCTTGTCTCAGGAAGTGCTTAGGTTGTGTTCGGATGATAGTTATTCGTTGGTTGCACTAGTGTGCTAATGTTCTACTCATCTCTTTTTTATTATTTATTCATCCCTAAGAAATTGTTTAAGAGAAGGGACACTTCACATTTTTTTCTCACTATTACCTAATTGAGGTCATTTAAGAGAATCGCTTGCAGGTTGGTAGGATGACATAGTAGATAAAGGCTCTTGCTGGGCAAGCCTGGAGACCTGAGTTTGACCCCTGAATTCCTGAAAAGGTGGAAAGCAAAAATGACAGCACAGAGTTGTCATCTGACATTCCCCTGTGTTCACTAGTATTCATCCTTTACCCACATCATGAACACTCCCTCCTCCCCACACATACACAACAAAAAAAGAAGACTGTGGGCTGTATTTAGAGAATCTTATTGCTGTTCCACAATGTCATGTCATTTCACTTTTCAGTCTCTTACAGACATAGTCTTACCCAGACTGCCAGTGTGGAGAATCAGCTTTGTTTTTAATCTTGTTCAGTTTTCAGTTACATTGTTCTCCTTACAACAATTTTATTTAGTTTGGTTTTTTTGAAACAAATTCTCTCTACAGAGACCTGGTTGTCCTGGGCTTCCCTATGTAGACCAGGCTGGCCTTGAACCTACAGAGATCTGTCTTTCTCTGCCTCCCAAGTGCTGGAGTTAAAGACCATGTTCAGCTCTCCCACAACACTTTTGAAACGATAACAAACTTGAAGATAGTTTCAAGTATGTACAGTTAATTGCTCTTTTACTTTGGACATTTTGAGAGGAAGCTGCTGACCTTATGCTCTGTCACTCAGAATGGTTTAGTGTTGATTTTATACAAACAAGAACTTTGTCTTACATAATGACAGTGCAGTTATCAAATTTGGTAATTCACACTGACACAGTATTACATTTAATTTGGGTTTTGTTGACTATGTTATTACTCACATAATTGTCGAAGAAGTTGGTACATTTAAGTGTTGCATTGTTTCCTTATCTTTTTCGTATCTTTCAATATGGAATAGTTCCATCATCTTTTTCATGATCCTGTCACTTTTGATGACTGTGGGTCAATTGTATTTTGTCTTCATTAATTTATTTATTTGTTCATTTTACATCCCACTCACAACCCCATTCCTTCCTCTCCTCCCAGTCCTGCCCTCATCCCACTCACCCATTTTCCCCAGAGAGCCCCCAACCAACCCACCCTGGCACATCAAGTTACATCAAGATTAAATACCTCCTCTTTCACTGAGGCAAGATAAGGCAGCCCTGCTAGGGAAATGGGATCCAGAGGGAGGCACCAGAGTCCAAGTCATAGACAGACCCTGCTCTAGTTGTTAGGGGACCCACTTGAGGACAAGCAGCCCATCAGTTTCATATGTGGAGGGGACCTAGGACTAGTACAGGCATGTTCTTTTGTTGGTGGTTCAGTCTCTATGAATCCCCATGGTCGCATGTGAGCTGGTTATGTAGGTCTTGTGGGGTCCTACCCCTCAAGCTCCCTCAATCCTTCCTTTAATTTTTCCACAAGACTCCCTGAATTCTGCCAATGTTTCTTTGGCTGTGGGTCTCTGCAACTGTTTCCATTATCTGTTGGATGAAGCCTCTCAGATGATAGTTATGCTATTCCCCTGTCTACAAGCATAACAGAGTATTATTAATAGTGTCAGAAGTTGAGTCTTTCCCATGGGTTGGGTCTCAAGTTGTGTCAGTCATTGGTTGGCCATTTCCTCAATCTCTGTTCCATCTTTTATCCCTGCATATCTTGTAGGTGGTCAAATTTGAGTGAGAGTTTTCTGAGAGTTATCCCTCCTCTGGCTATGGGATATGTCTACTTAAGTTTCAATATCCCTGCTTTTAGGAGTCTCAGCCAGGGTCACCCTCATATCTTCCCAGGCACCTCCAAAATTTCAGGTCTTCATCTTGTCTCAGATATGCCTCAACACCAATTTCCCTTCTCTCCTAGTCCTCTCACCCCCATTCCCACTTTACCCACACCTGATCCCCCTCCTGTTCCTCTCTTCACCCCAGTCTCCCACCCACTTCCTCTCTCGATCCACCTCCCATGTCTGTCCCCTTCTTAGTGGGATTCAATAATCCTCTCTTCAACCCTCCATGTTACTTAGTTTATTTCAGTCTGTGGGTTGTACCATGGTTATCCTGTACTATATGGCTAATATCTCAGGTTGATTATTTTTCTAGACTCTCTCTAAGCTCTCTGTGTTCTCATAGATCGATGCATAAACATGGACAAGGTTATCACAAAAGTGTAATACACTGTGTCCTGTCAGGTGGTACATACTTTCACTCTGATTACTTGTAATCAGTGTTTTCCAGGCTTTTCTACTACACAGTTAATATGCTGTACCCCCATGAGTACCTTGACACTATGTCTTGGTCCTCATCAGAATGTTAATGCATTTGCCATACACTTACATCAATATGTATTCATGATTTATGTGCCGTCTGTAGTGGACTGGACTGTTACTGTTTGTTTTAGTCTGCTGGGGCTAAGTGACAAATGATTTATAAATAAAGGCTTTACTTTTCACAGTTGTGAACTCTGGAAAGTCTAAAGTTAAATTATAAGGTCTAGTTGGGGGCATGCTTGTCTACAGTCTTGTTCTCACTTTAAACTCAGTGTTCTAAAGGGCCACATGATTTTATAAGGTCTCTTCAATAAGGTTATGAACCTATTTATAAGGGCTTCACCTCCCAGACCTGAGTACCTCCCAAATATTTCTTGTAGTTCTATTACTTTGGGTCTCAAGATTTCAACATAGGAATTTTGGGAGGACGTAGATATACAGAACATTTTGATGTTCAAATTGTTTTGTCATTTGACCAATGAGAGCTTATATATATGGCTTCTGTGTCTTTTTTTCTTTCCATTTTTATATTAATTTTTTAATTACACTTTATTCACTTTGAATCCCTCTGTGCCCCCTCCCTGCTACTCTCCCAATTCCATCCTCCCTCCTCCTTCTCTACACATGAACCTCCCTAAGTCCACTGATAGGGAAGGTCCTCCTCTTTTTCCCTATGATCATTGTCTATCAGGGCTCATCAGAAATAGCTTCACTGTCTTCCTCTGTGGTCTGGTAAGGTTGCTTTCCCCTCAGGGGGAGGTGATCAAAGAGCAGGCCAATCAGTTCATGTCAGAGCCAGTCTCAGTTCCCATTACAATGGAACCCACTTGGACACTGAACTGCCATGGGCAACATCTGTGCATGGTTCTAGTTTATCTCCATCAATGGTCCTTGGCTGGAGTATCAGTCTCAGAAAATACCCCTGTGCCCAGATTTTTTGGTTCTCTTGCTCCCCTTGTGGAGCACCTGTCCTCTCCAGGTCTTATTTCCTACTTCTTTCATGAAGTGCTCTGCACTCTTCCCAAAATTTGGCTACAAGTCTCAGCATCTTCTCTGATACCTTGCAGGGTAGAGCCTTTCAGATTCCCTCCGTTTTAGGCTCTTATCCTGTTCCCTGTTTTCTTCCCCTTCTGATGTCCATCCTCTTTGCCTTTCTGAATGAGGATTCATCACCTTAGCCAGAGTCCTCCTCATTCATAATTTTCTTCAGTTGTATAGATTTTAGTATGTTTATCCTATATTATATGTCTAATATCCATTTTGAGTAGTATATATCCTGTGTGTCTTTCTGCTTCTGGGATACCTCACTCAGGATGATCTTTTCCAGTTCCCACCATTTGCCTGCAATTTTCATAATTTCCTTGTTTTTTTTTTTTTATTGCTGAGTAATATACCATTAATTAGATGTACCACAATTTCTGTACCCATTCTTCAGTTGAGGGGCATCTGGGTTGTTTCCAAATTCTATTACAAATAAAGCTGCTACAAACATGGTTGAGCAAATGACCTTCTTGTATATTTGAGCATCTTTTGGATAAATGCTTAGGAGTGGTATAGCTGTATCTTGAGGAAGCACTATTGCTAATTGTCTGAGAAAGTGCCAGATTGATTTCCAATGTGATGTACAAGTTTACATTCCCACCAGGAGTAGAGGAGGGTTCCTCTTTCTCTATATCCTCTTCAGCATGTATTGTCACTTGAGCTTTAGAACTTAGCTCTTCTGATGGGTGTAAGGTGAAATCTTAGGGTTGTTTTGATTTGCATTTCCCTGATGACTAACAGCATTGAGCATTAAAGTGTTTCTCTGCCATTCCTCTATTGAGAATTCTCTGTTTAGCTCTGTACCCCATTTTTTAAAAATTGGATTACTTGATTTATTGCTGTTTAACTTCTTGAGTTCTCTATATATTCTGGATATTAGCCCTCTGTCAGATATAGGGTTAGAGAACATCCTTTCCCAATCTGTAGACAGTACCCTTTGCTTTACAGAAGCTTTTCAGTTTCATGAGTTCTCATTTATTGATTGGAGCTGTTAAGAGTCTGTGCTTTTGGTGTTTTGTTACACCAGTGAAGACACAAGACCTGAGAAAGAGATTTTCCTGACACAGGCAAGAAGAGCATAAGAGTCCTTTGCAAAGCAATGGTTTTCTTCAACAAAGCAAGCACCAAAATTTAACTTAGGGCATAAGGATAAGTTCAAATATGGGTTTGCCTACTCAGAGCCATTCTAAATTAATTCCCATGTTGAATGTGATAATAATGTAAAAATAAGAGATAAAAAGGCAATCTTGGCTCAAATTCATGCAGAATTAGATGTAAAAATTTTAAAATTATGGACAGAAATGCCTCTGGAATGGTTATCCTGTACTATATAGCTAATATCCCAGGTTAGTTATTTTAATAGACTCTCTCCAAGCTCTCTGTGTTCTCATGGATCAATATATAAACTGGGACAAGTGTATCACAAAAGTGTAACACACTGTCCTATCAGGTGGTACATACTTTCACTTTGATTACTTGTAATCAGTGTTTTCAAGCTATTTCTACTATATAGATAATACCCTGCACCCTCATGAGTACCTTGACACTCTGTGTCTTGGTCCTCATCAGAATGTTAATGCATTTGCCATACACTTAAAAAACATCAATATGGATTCATGATTTATGTGCCTTCGGCAGCAGACTGGACTGTTATTTTTGTTTTAGTCTGCTGGGGCTAAGTGACAGATGATTTATAAACCAAGGCTTTACTTTTTACAGTTGTGAACTCTGGAAAGTCTAAAGTTAAATTATAAGGTCTAGTTGGGGGCATGCTTGTCTACAGTCATGTACTCACTTTATACTCAAATGTTCTAAAGGGCCACATGATTTTATAGGATCTCTTCAATAAGGTTATGAACCTATTTATAAGGGCTTCACCTCCCAGACCTGAGTACCTCCCAAGGATCTCCTGCAGTTCTGTTACTTTGGGTCTCAGGACTTCAACATAGGAATTTTGGGAGGACATAGATATGCAGAACATTTTGATGTTCAAATTGTTTTGTCATTTGACCAATGAGAGCTTGTATATTCGGCTTCTGTGTCTTTTTTTCTTTCCATTTTTTATATTAGTTTTATTAATTACACTTTATTCACTTTGAATCCCTCTGTGCCCCCTCCCTCTTCCTCTCCCAATCCCATCCTCCCTTGTCCTTCACACATGTGCCTCCCCAAGTCCACTGATAGGGGAGGTCCTCCTCTCCCTCCCTATGATCATTGTCTATCAGGGCTCATCCCGAATAGCTTCACTGTCTTCCTCTTTGGCCTGGTAATGTTGCTACCCCCTCAGGGGGAGGTGATCAAAGAGTAGTCCAATCAGTTCATGTCAGAGACAGTCCCTGTTCCCATTACAATGGAACCTACTTGGACACTGAACTGCTGTGGGCAACATCTGTGCAGGGTTCTAGTTTATCTAAATCAATGGTCCTTGGTTGGAGTATCAGTCTCAGAAAATACCCCTGTGTCCAGATTTTTTTGGTTCTGTTGCTCTCCTTGTGGAGCACCTGTCCTCTCCATGTCATATTATTTCCTACTTCTTTCATGAAGTTCTTTGCACTCTGCCCAAAATTTGACTACAAGTCTCAGCATCTTCTCTGATACTCTGCAGGGTAGAGCCTTTCAGATTCCCTCTTTGGTAGGCTCCTGTCCTGTTCCGTTTTCTCCCTCTTCTGATGTCCACCATCTTTGCCTTTCTGAATGAGGATTCTGCATCTTAGCCAGAGTGATCCTCGTTCATAGTTGTCTAGATTTTAGTATGTTTATCCTATATTTTATGTCTATTATCCACTTATGAGTAGTATATACCCTGTGTGTCTTTCTGCTTCTGGGATACCTCACTCAGGATGATCTTTTCCAGTTCCCACCATTTGCCTGCAATTTTCATGATTTCCTTTTTTTTTATTGCTGAGCAATATTCCATTATGTAGATATACCACAATTTCTGTATCCATTCCTCAGTTGAGGGGCACCTGGGTTGTTTCCAACTTCTATTACAAATAGAGCTGTTACAAACATGTTTGGACAAATGTCCTTGTTGTATACTTGAACATCTTTTGGATATATGCTTAGGAGTGGAATATTGAGGAAGCAGTATTCCTAATTGTCTGAGAAAGTGCCAGATTGATTTCCAAAGTGATTGTACAAGTTTATATTCCCACCAGGAGTGGAGAAGGGTTCCTCTTTCGCAACATCCTCTTCAGCATGATTTGTCCCTTGAGCTTTAGATCTTAGCTATTCTGATTGCTGTAAGGTGAAATCTCGCAGTTGTTTTGATTTGCATTTCCCTGATGACTAAGGGTGTTGAGCATTTCTTTAAGTGTTTCTCTGTCATTCCTCTATTGAGAATTCTGTTTAGCTCTGTATCCCATTTTTTTAATTGGATTACTTGAGTTGTTGCTGTTTAACTTCTTGAGTTTTCTATATATTCTGGATATTAGCCCTCTTGTCAGATATAGGGTTAGTGAACATTCTTTCCCAATCTGTAGACAGGGTTCTTTGCTTTACAGAAACTTTTCAGTTTCATGAGGTCCCATTTATTGATTGTTGTTTAGAGCCTGTGTTGTTGGTGTTTTGTTACACCAGCTAAGACACAGGACCTGAGAAAGAGATTTTCCTGGCACAGGCAAGAAGAGCATAAGAGTCCTTTCCAAAGCAATGGTTTTCGTTAACAAAGCAATCACCGGAATTTACTTAGGGCATATAGATAAGTTCAAATGTGGATTCACCTACTCAGAGCCATTCTAAATTAAGTCCTATTCTCAATAATGTAAAAATAAGAGATAAAAAGCACTCTTGGCTCAAAGTCATGCAGAAATAAATGTAAAAAATTTAAAATTATGGACAGAAATGCCTCTGGAATGTTTTGACCATAAATTCTTATTTCAAAATGAAGTAAAGGAGGCCATGAAAGTAGATTGCTCAGGGAGCAATGCCATCTGGTAATAATGTCTTATCTATGAGGGGGATGTTACAATACTACAGTTTTCACTTACAGAAAGGACAAAGCACAATTTCAGAAAACTTCTAACGTCCCTGTGTACACTATCCCTCAGGAAAAAAATCTATACCTTGAAAGATAGTTTGCATTTTGAAATCATTGTGTAGCCATGCCTGTTTTAGAAGTGTCCGTGGAGGTGTGCATGGTGGCACACAGCTGTAATCCCAGCACTCAAGGAAGATGAGGCAAACAGATTTATGTGATTTTGAGGATGGCTGGGTCTACAAAGTGAGTCCAGAACAGCTAAAGCTACACAAGAAAATTGTGTCTCAAAAACAACCAACCAAACAAACAAACTGAAAACACACTCTGTGGAACAATCTGGCCTCAGTCTGAAAGATTAGCCTGCACTGAATAATAGATTTAGGATGACAGGGATGCATTTCTGAGCTAAGCTATGATTTTTAAGTGGTCTATCCTTGAATCAAGGAATTAAAGAATAAAATAAGATGTACGAAGGAACCATTTTCCTTTTAATGAACAGCAATAAGTCTTCATATTCTACAAATAATTTCTGTTATCTATAAATGGCTGCATTGCTTTGTTAACTTCATCATTTATAACCAGATACTAGACATATAAATATAGGGTAATCATACTAAAATCTGTAGGGCTAAAGAAGCTAATCAAGAAAGAGGACCCTGGGTAAGATGCTCAGTCTCCATTCAGAAATAGAAACAGGATGGACACCAGAAGAGGGAAAAAGCAGGGAACTGGACAGGAGCCTACCAGAGAGGGCTTCTGAAAGACTCTATGCAGCAGGGTGTCAAAACAGATATTGAGGCTCATAACCAAACTTTGGGCAGAGTGCAGGTAATCTTATGAAAGAAGGAGGAGAAAGAAAGACCTGGAAGGGACAGGAGCTCCACAAGGAGAGCAATAGAACCAGAAAAATCTGGGTACAGGGATTTTTGGAGACTCATACTCCAAACAAGCACAAAGAATGGATATAATGTAGTACCCCTGACAGATTTAACCCATTGCAGCTCAGTGTCCAAGAGGGTTTCCTAGTAATGGGAACAAGGACTGTCTGTGACATGAACTCAGGGCCTGGCTCTTTGGTCACCTCTGCCTGCATGGGGAACAGTCTTACCATTCCACAGAGGAAGACAATGAAGACAGTCCCTGTGAAACCTGATAGATTAGGTTTAGATGGATGGAGAGAAGTACCTTCCCTATCAGTGGAGTGGGGGGGATAGGAGAAGAAGAGGGAGAGAGGGTAGGATTGGGAGGGGATGAGGAGGGGTCTATAGCAGGGATACAAAGTGAATAAACTATAATCAATAAAAATAAAAATGAATTAAAAAATGCTGGAGTGTGTTTGTGTATACTTACATGTTTTGTGTATATGTGCTAGTGAGAGTACAACTTATTGCTGTTTATTATCTACATCCCATATGTAAGTTCTTGACATGGAACACAATGAGTCTTTTGGCCAGTGACCACACTGGCCCTTATTTAGCCTGAAATATATATTTACATATCTGCTAGTGTGTGAATTTGCATATACAGCAGCCCAACTATAGAAACATTAGAAAAATCCGTAGCAGTGATATGGACTACTCAGGGATTGAGCTCAAATCATCAGGCTTAGCAATAACTAAATTTACCCACTGAGACAATTCTCTGACATTCACTTGCAGTTTTGAGAAAGTCTTATGAATAAGTCTTTACTCCTAAGAACCAACACGTTCCAAAATGAGACAGGAGTGTATAATTTTCATTTGCAAGTAGCATTTATTATTCAAATCATTTTATATTATTCCATTCTCTGATGACAATATATTCATAATCTGAATAAAGTACAATATTGTACTGATGTAATGTTTCAACTAAATTTTGTGCATGTCAGTGAGCTCAGTGGGAAGACTGTTATGCAAAACTGACAACATAAACTTGAAGATCATATAAGCATGACTAAAATAAACCCCACAAAGTGTCAGACAGTCTTCATATATCTGTCATAGCCTAAGAATGAATAGTCCACTAAACACACAACATGTTTTGAAATAAATCTCATTGCTGTTACATTAACTAGCACCTCTAGATAAATCTCTAAGAAGGCTAGATAAATCTCTAAGAAAGCTAGATAAATCTCTAGGAAGATGATGTGCCATATAGTAAATGTGGGAAAATGCAGAAACATGGAACTTCAAACAACATATACATATATATATACACACACACATACTATTGAGCATTTATTAATTATTGATATCCAAGCAAGGCTTAAAAACAAACATTTTAAATGAATTTGTGAAAACATAAAAAAAAAAAAATACCACACGTTCTCAGAGACCCTTCCTTGAAAACTATGATCACAGACTGCCTGATATAAATAAGCAATGGACCACATAGATGATGGGGATCCCATTCTATACATTGCACAGAAAAATACCTTTCACCAAGTGGAAATGCATTAGAATACGAACAGCCACCACAGAAGGAATATCAGAACAACCTCATAAACTTCTGTGAATGGATTTGCTACACATACAGCAAATTCAATCCCTACTCCAATGTTCAAAATTCAGACCACAATCACAAATGGTGTTCTGCTCCATTACATTTAAGGGAACATGGTAAATAATTTACTTCCTCCAAGGCTATGATAAAAACAGATACAAAAAAGGTTCTTTTCTTGAAAATGGATACATTTATTATGTACAAAGTAATCAACTCCTTTGTACAAATAGGGTTGCTCTCCTATGAATTCTTTTCTACTTCCTGACATCACGATAATATAAGATATTTACAGTACTAGAGACATGGCTTTGCAGTTAAGACAAGTTCATTCCCAGGACCTAGGTAAGGTTTTTGACAACTTTCTAGAATTCCTGGTATGAGAAGATCTGGTCTCAGAAAGACCAGACGATAAGGTCTGGTCTTCATGGAAACTAGAAAGGACAGGCACATCAAAAACACAAAGAGAAACTGTTATCACATAATGGAAATTAAAACTAATTCTTAAATATGTTTACTCATGAATGTTTTACTTATATAAGCATTCATTACTGAACTCAGGTGTTGAGGCAACTACAGGCTTATCTATAAATGTTTTCTTCATCATGAATTCTTTCATGTAACAGAAATCAAACACGTACATTTGAAGTCAGAGAAATGAATCCTTCTCAGTTGGTGGTATCATTTGGGAATGTTTATGAAATGTATCCCTGCTGGAGAAAGTATGTTACCACATAGGTTACATTAATAAGGTTTCTCTCGAGTGTGAGCTCTTTTATGTATTAGGAGATGACTGTTACATGCAAAGCCTTTCCACATTGCTTACATTCATATGGTTTCTCTCCAGTATGTCTTTTTTATGTCATGGGAGATTACTATTATGTCAAAATGCTCTATCACATTGGTTACATTTGTAATGTTTCTCTCCAGTGTGCATTCTTCTATGTAGATGGAGATTATTATGGCATGAGAAGTTTTTCACACGTTGGTTACATTTATAGGGTTTCACTCCAATAAGTGTTCTTGTTCAAGATGACTCTTACATGAAAAGACTTTATTATGAGACTGTTGTAAAAAGGTGATTCCACACGGCTTACATTCATAAGGTTTTTCTCCAGGATGTGTTCTTTTTGTCTTCAGAGACTACTCTGAAATGCATAGACTTTATAGACTACTCTGAAATGCATAGACTTTATCACTTTGGGTACATTCATAAGATTTCTCTCCAGTGTGAATTTTTTTATGTACTACCAGATGACTGTTCTGTGCAAAGGCTTTACGACATTCATTGCATTCATAAGGTTTCTCTCCAGTGTGAGTTCTTTTATGTCTTAGGAGAACACTGTTATATGCAAAGGCTTTACCACATTGGTTACATTCATAAGGTTTCTCTCCAGTGTGAGTTCTTTTATGTCTTAGGAGAACACTGTTACATGCAAAGGCTTTACTACATTCGTTGCATTCATAAGGTTTCTCTCCCGTGTGAGTTCGTTTATGTATTTGGAGACTACTGTTCTGTGCAAATGCTTTATCACATTGGTTACATTCATAGGGTTTTTCTCCAGTGTGAGTTCTGTTATGTACTAGGAGAGTATACCTCTGTGCAAAGGTTTTACCACATTGGATACATTCATAAGGTTTTTCTCCAGTGTGAGTTCCTTTATGTCTTATGAAATCACTGTTACATGCAAAGGCTTTACCACATTGGTTACATTCATAGGGTTTTTCATCAGTGTGATTTCTTTTATGTCTTAAGAGATTACTGTTACATGCAAAGGCTTTATCACATTGGTTACATTCATAACGTTTTTCTCCTGTGTGAGTTCTTTTATGTATTAGGAGTTCAGTGTTAGATGCAAAGGCTTTATCACATTGGTTACAGTCATAAGGTTTTTCTCCAGTGTGAGTTCTTTTATGTCTTAGGAGATGACTGTTCTGCGAAAAGGCTTTACCACATTGGTTACATTGATAACGTTTCTCTCCTGTGTGAACTCTTTTATGTATTAGGAGAACGTAGTTGGATGCAAAGGTTTTACCACACTGGTTACATTCATAGGGTTTCTCTCCAGTGTGAATTCTTTTATGTAGTAGGAGCTTTTGTTTAGATGAAAAGGCTTTAACACACTGGTTACATTTATAAGGTTTTTCACCAGTGTGAGTTCTGTTATGTACTAGGAGAATATACCTGTTTGAAAAGGCTTTACCACACTGGTTACATTCATAGGGTTTCTCTCCCGTGTGAGTTCTGTTATGTAATAGGAGTGTACACCTCTGTGCAAAGGCTTTACCACATTGGTTACATTCATAAGGTTTTTCGCCAGTGTGAGTTCTTTTATGTATTAGGAGACCATTGTTGTATGCAAAGGCTTTACCACACTGGTTACATTTATAGGGTTTCTCGCCCGTGTGAGTTCTGTTATGTAATAGGAGAGTACTCCTCTGTACAAAGGCTTTACCACATTGGTTACATTCATAAGGTTTTTCTCCAGTGTGAGTTCTTTTATGTATTAGGAGACCATTGTTGTATGCAAAGGCTTTACCACACTGGTTACATTCATAGGGTTTTTCTCCATTGTGAGTTCTTCTATGTCTTAGGAGATAAACATTATTTGCCAAGGCTTTACCACATTGGTTACTTTCATAACGTTTCTCCCCAGTGTGAGCTTTTTTATGTATTATAAGAGTACTGTTACCTGCAAAGGCTTTGCCACATTGGTTACATTCATCAGATATCTCTGCTATATGTGTCCTTTTATGTCTTAGGAGATGACTGTTATGTGCAAAAGCGTTACCATATTGGTTTGATTCATAGCGGTCCTCACGAATATGCTTACTTTCATATGTGTGGGGACTCCTGTGATGTGTAAAGACTTCACCATATTGAGTATCTTCAGGGGGTTTGTCTCCACTATGAGTATTTTCATACCTGCAAAGATAATTGATACATATGAAAACTTTACCACATTCATTACACTGATGAATCTAATTGTCCATGTCACTTAATTTTACAATTTGGTGTAAAGATAAATAGGAATTACATCTTAGTTTTCATCATTATTTTCACATTCACGGTTTTCTCCTTCTCTAGGGGTGTTTTGCATATTTGAAAATACCTGTGATGGTGAAAATATTTGTCACCTTGCTCACATTTATACTATTCTTTCTTACTTTATTCTTTAAGGTGTTTTGCCACATATTTGTACAAAACTGCAATACCTCAGAGTTTTAACTCACTGATTGGGTTAATAAATTTCCCTATACTGCACACCATGGTAAATTGGCAAAGTTAACTGTGAGAAACAGAATAATTTATATATTCCTAAAACTACATTTTCTGAAGTGTGATTTTTGTGAAAATTCCTAATGAAGTTGAATAACCAGTTAATTGATGTTGTTGTAATATTATGTGAAAGTGTGTCTGTGTATTGAAATGCTGATTGCTGAGACAGCAGAAAGCTAAGTGCTGAGCAGATTGCATAATTCTCTTTTTATGGTCCATCACCTGCCCTATATTTTGTAAACATTTGTCCTTCCTTACATTGGAAATAATAAAGAGCTGACAACTGATAGTAGGGCACAAAATGGAGGGCAGAACTTCTGAGTGAGAGAGGTTTGCTGGAAAGAAGAAAGCAAATGACAGGCGATTCACCAGCAGGACAGAGGGGTTAAGAGATAGACATGAAGATGAACAAAGAGGTAGTGCTGCCCATGCAGCAGGACACTGTATTAGGTTTATTTGTGTTAGGGAAAAAGAGGTTTCAGAATCCAACCAGTTAAATTGCCTAAGCTTTAAAATATAAAATAGTCTGTGTCATTATTTATACTGCTTGCATCTCTGAATAGTCCATATAAAGCATAATAGGTATCCCCATTTAAATATCTACTCATAATGGGGACTACTATTTATTTTAGTTGTTTTGAGTGGTATATTGTTTCTTTCAATATATCTATGACTTGTATTCATTGTGATATATGATATCCCTATTAAAAGAAGAATAATAAATGACATGGTTTCACGTTGCATTCACACATTTGATTTTTGTTCATTATAGGTATGTGCTACAGGGATTATGGTTTTTCCACAACAACATTCCTGACTCTAAAAATCTGTCCTTCTCACAAAGCTTAGCAACATTATTACAAGTGTATGAGTAACCCCAGCTTTACTATGGACTACTTTAGTATAATGTTTTCTACATACTTTCAGCAACTATTTACTGTGAATACCTTTAGCAATATCTGAGTTGTAGGAAACTAAAGAAATGCAGCTCCACCTCATAGCGCTAACAAGGCTATGATTTAAATGTTGATCTTGCATGAGGTATGGTTTCCTTGCATTCTTAGAGGAGTGCCTTGCAAACACACATCAAATACCTAACATGGAGGTAAATAGTTTAGTAACAAGTTAGTAATCATCAGTAAATATACTTAAAACATTCCATTTACACTGTCCCTTTTCTTTCAAATTTCCAAGACACATTAACATTTTCTCAGAACCATATTCATATCAGCTTACATATGAAAATTACCTTATATGTCTTCTGGAACTCTGACAATGCTTTTCAATATTATGATCTTCCCAACTGTAGCCTAAAATACAATACCAGAAAATGTATGTTTTATTATTGGAAATAAGGCAAAATTTAGGTCATAATCTATGATCAATCAAAGAACCATTCACTTTAGTCTTCCCCATGGGCAAGTGAAATTACAGAAGTACATCAATAATAAATAAAGAGTTCCTCCCTCATTTTAAAAAGTAAAGATTATTCACTCTCATACCTATAGCAGTGAGATTCCTGTAGGTCTCCAGCATCACATCTTGGTAAAGATTCCTCTGGGAAGGATCCAGCAAAGCCCACTCTTCTCGAGTGAAGTTCACATGCACATCATTGTAGGTCAATGCATTCTAAAATATTCACACGTGTACAACAGAAAGCATGAAACGGACAAAGTATACTGGAAATGTATACTTCGTTTACAATATTTTCATTGAATTCTGGCGTTTCTTCTTCTTATTTTCTGATACACAGGTTCTAATGTAATCATGAAATCTTTTTAGGAGGAAACTGAATAGTGAGGTTCACCTCTCTAATTTCTGCATCCTTTCAGGAGGATATAGCCTTGCAAGAGAAATGCCAATTCACAGACATAAAGAGAGAGAGAGAGTAAACACTAACAGTAATGAGCACATATCAGATAAATAGTATGAACAATCCCTAACTAAAATAACAATGGACAAGCTGGGTGTATTTTCTCAAGTCTTTTATTCCAAGAACACTCAGGAGACAGGCCCAGGAGTATTTCATAGAGCTGGATGCTAGCCTGATCTATCCAGTAAGTTCCAGGACAGTCAGGGGTATGTAATAAAAACCTGTATATTCTGTAAAAATTAATCAATCAAATAAAAAACAGAGACACCTCTGTGAACACTACACCAACAGCTCAGACAATAAGATCAACAATTAACAAAGGGACACATGAAGATGAAAATCACCTGGAAGGTAAACAACTCCATCAATAGAACAAATGATAGCATATGGACTGGGAGAGGACCTTCACCAACCCTATCTCTGACTGAAGGATAATATCTAAAATAAAGAATTGAAGAAATTAGACACCAAATAACACAATTAAATCATGGCATAAAGAACTAAACAGACAACCCTCAACAGAGGCAGTGCTAATGGCTGAGACCCACTTAAAGATATGTTCATTGTCCTTAGTCATCAAGGAAATGCAAATCAAAAGAACTCTGCATTTTGAGCTTACATTTGTCAGAATGGCTCAGATCATGAACTCAAGGGATAGCACATGGTGGTGAGGATGTGGAGTAAGGAAAACACACCTTCAGTGCTGGTGAGAATGAAAACTTAAACAACCACTTTGGAAATGCATCTAGACATTTCTCAAAAACTTTACAACAGTCCAACATCAATACCTATATACCTGAAGAGCTATACTACTCTGGGGAATATACCCAAAAGGTGTTCTACCATAACACACGGACACTTGCTCAACTATGTTCATAGCAGATTTATTTGTAATAAACAGAAACTGGAAAAAACCTAGATATCTTCTGTTGAAGAATGGATAAATAAAATGTGATACAGTTATACAACCGAATACCAATTAGCTATTAATAACAAAGACTTCATGCAATCAGCCAGAGAATGGATGGAACTAGGAAAGATTTTTCTGAGTGAGGTAACCCAGACCCTGAAAGACCCACATGGTACCTACTCACTCATAAGTGGAAATTAACCATAAAGTACAGGATAACCATGGAACAATCCACAGACCCAGAGTGTCAAGGAGAGCAAAGGGAGGATGTAGGAAACTCACTCAGAAGAGAAAATAAGATAGGTACCTGAATTAAATGGAGGGAAGGAATAGGGTGGGAAAGGGAGTGAGGAGGAAAATGGGGATGGACATCAAGTTTGGGGAAAGTAGAGGCAAGGAAGGAATGAAGAGAGAGAATAGAAATCAGGGTGGGTGAATTTGGAGGTCATGGGAGGCCCCTGGCAGGATACAGGTGTGGCCCTAGATGAGAAACCACAACAGCATGGGTTACGGACCATGAAGTTACCAAATGAGAAATATAATATGCTCTGTTAAATCTCAAAATTCAACATGTGGATGAAGATCAATTGAAGAACAGATTTGATATGTACAAATACCTACATTTCAGGTCATCAGCCAATAATATAAAAACAAAACAAAATTACAAAGGTAGCACTCTAGATTAAGATTCAGATGAATCTCTATGTCTGAGGCTTGCCTGATTTACATACCTACTTACAGGACACACAAGATGAGAGAAATTTTCTCTTCAAAAACAAAACCAACAAAATTAATAATATAAAACAATAGATCAATAGTCCCTTAGAAAATGGAAGCAGGAATTAAAAGTCTGCCAAACACACACACACACACACACACACACACACACATGCCCTGGGCTAGATGGTTTTAGCATTGAATCATACCCGATTTTCAAACCAGAGTTCATACCAATATTCATCAAAGTATTCCACAAAATACAAACAGAAGGAACATTGCCAAACTCATTGTGATGGCAGTCACCCTGATACACAAACCAAACAAAGTCTCAACAAAGAAAGAAAATTTCAGAGCAATCTCACTCATGAACATAGAAAAAAAACATATTCAATAAAATACTCACAAACCAAATCCAAAAATACATCAAATATATACACGATGAACAAATACGCATCATCTCAGGGATACCAGGATGGTTCAAAATCCATCAGTGTAATCCACCATATAAAAAAACAAACAACAAAATCACATGATCATCTCATTAGATGAGAAAAAGCCTTTCACAATATCCAACACCCCTTTCATGTTAACAGACTTGGAGAAATCAGACATACAAGGAATTGGGCACATACTTAACATAATAAAGGCAGTAAAAGGCAAGCTGAGAACCAGCATGAAATTATTTGGAGAGAAACTTAAATTCCACTAATACGAGGTACAGGACAAGGATGCCTACCCTCTCCATATCTGTTCAATGTACTACTTAAGTCCTAGCCAGAGTAATACCACAACTGAAGGTGATCAAGGAGATACAACTTGGAAAGGAAGAAGTCAAAGTATCACTATTCACACATGATATACTAGTATACATAAAGACCCAAGAAATTCTACCAGAGAATCCCTACAATTGATATATACTTTCGACAAATAGGCTGGGAACACATTTAATGAAAAAGATCTTCTGCTTACAAATGAAAAATGGGCTGAGAATGAAATTTGGGAAACAACACCCTAAACAGTAGCCACAAACAATATGAAATATTTTGTAGTAACTCTAACCAAATGAAAGACCTCTATGACTAGAATTTCAAGTCTTTAAAGAAAGAAACTGAGGAAGATATCAGAAGATGGAAAGATCTCCCAAAATCATGGACATGTAGGGTTAACATAGTAAAACAGCATTCTTAACAAATGCAATCTACAGATTCAGTCCATTTCCCACCAACATTCAAACATAATTCTTTAAAGACCTAGAAAGAGCAAACAAACTTCATATGGAAGTTTGAAGTTTTCATATGGAAAAATAAAACACCCTTTTGAGCAGACCAATCCTGTACAATTAAAATAAGGACATAGAAATAAACCCACACTCCTACTGAAACTTAACTTTCAACAAAGACAAAACCATACAATGGGAAAATAACAGCATCTTCAACAAATAGTTGTGGTCTAACTGGATGTCTGCCTGTAGAAAAATGCAAATAGACCCCTTTGTATCCCCCTGAAGAAACTCAAGTCCAAGTGGATCAAAGACCTTGACATAAAACCAGAGTCTCTAAATCATTTAGAAGACAAGGTAGAGAAAAGTCTGGAACTCATTAACATAGGAGACAATAGAACAAATCAGCACAGGCTCTGAGATCAACAATTAATAAATGGGATCTCAAGAAACTGAAAAGCTTCTGTAAGTCAAAGGACATTATCAAAAGAAAAAATGGCAGCCAACAGATTAGGAAAATAACAACACCAACCCTGCATCAGACAGAGCGGTAAAATCCAAAATATACAAAGAACTTAAGAAATTAAACACCAAGAAATCAACTAATCCAATTAACAAATGGGGTTCAGAGCTAAACTGGGAATTCACCACAGAGGAATCTCGAATGGCTGAGAAGCACTAAAGGAAATCATCAAAGTCCTTAGTCATCAGAGAAACAGAAATCAAAATGACTCCAGGATTCCATCTTACACTCGAATGGCTAAGATCAAAAACTCAAGTGACAACACACGCTGGTGAGGATGTAGTAAAAAGGGAACATTCCTCCACTGCTGATGGAAATGCAAACTTGTACAACTTCTCTGGAAATCAATCAATCTGGTGCATTCTCAGAAAATTGGGACTAGTTCTACCTCCAGACCCAGCTATACCACTCCAGGGAATATATCCAATAGTTGTTCCCTTACATTATATAACAAGGACATTTGTTCTACTGTGTTCATAGCTGTTTATTCATAACAGCTAGAAACTGGAAACAACCTAGGTGTCCCTCAAATCTAGAAGAATGGATAAAGTACTTCTGGTACATTTACACAATGGAATACTAACCAGTTATTAAAAATAAGAAATCATGGAAACTGCAGGCAAATGGATTGAACTAGAAAACATCATCCTGAGTGAGGTAACACAGACACAGATAAAAACACATAGTATGTACACATTTATGAGTGGATATTAGACCTATAATACAGGATAATCATACTACAATCCACAGACCCAAAGAAGCTAAATAACAAGGAGGGTCCACAGGAGGGTGCCAGAATATCACTCAGAACAGAAAACAGAATAGACAGCAGAAGTGGATGAAGAGAGAGAACTGAGCAGAAATTTTTTTTTTCTATCTGTGAAGAATAAGAATAATATACTTTTTATTGCATTTGTATTGAATTTGTGAATAGCTTTCAGTTGAATGGTCATTTTCAAGATTTTATCTTTATCAATCCAGGAACATGGGATGTCTTCTCATTTTCCAGTGTCTTTCTTGATTCCTTAAGGTGTTTGAAGTTCTCATTGTAGGTATATTTTTTCTTTCATCTGTTTATTACTAGATATTTTACTTTCCTTCAGACATTTCTGAATGTATGTTCAAGATCTCCTTTGAATGTTTGATGTTGGTATATACAAAAGTAAATAGATTTGTGTACGCAGATTCTGTATCCTGTCACATAGGTATACTTTTTAATCATTTCAAAAATTTTTCTGATAGAATTTTGGGGAATTTTAATGCATGTTATTACATCATCTGCAAAGAGTGATAGTTTGAATTCTAATTTTCCTATTTATATTTCTTTACTTATCTTTCTTTATTGCTTAAACTAATACTTTGAGCAAAATATTGAAAAGGACTGGGGGTGGTGGACATAGATGACAAACTTCTGACCTGAGTAAACTTGCCTGGACCTTTTCTCCATTAGGGATGATTCTGGATGCAGGTTTCTCACCTATAGCTTTTATTATGTTCAGAGGTGTTGCCTCTAGCCTTACAACTTTTGAAACTTTTATGATAAAGGCATGTTGGATTTTTTTCAAAGATTTTTGTTGTTTTCTGTTTAAAATCTTGAGGTGTTCATGTGATTTTTGTTTATACATCATTTATGTGATTTTTATATTTATTGATGTATGTTGTGCCATATCAGGGATAAGAAATTTGTTCAGAGTGGATAGTAGTTTTGATGTATGTCTGTATTCTCTTTACAAGAATTTCTTTAGAATTGAGTCTATTTTTATTAATTTATTTTTCAATAAATTTGTTTATTCACTTTGTATCCCCACTGTATCCCACTCCATCATCCCCTCCCAATCCTACCCTCCCTCCCTTATGTCCTCCCTTTTCCCACAAGACAACTAATAGCGGAGGTCTTCCTCTGATCCCTAGCTGACCCTAGCCTATCAGCTCTCATCATGACTGGCTGCATTGTCTTCCTGTGTGGCCTGTTAAGACTACAGTCCCATTAGGAGGAGGTGATCAAAGAGCCAGTCACTGAGTTAATGTCAGTCACTATTCCCCTTTCTAGAGAACTAACTTGGAGACTGAGCTGTCATGGGCTACACCTGTGTAGGGGTACTAGGGATTCTAGGTTATCTTCATACATGGTCCTTGGTTGGAGTAGAAGTCTCAGAAAAGACCCATATGCCAAGGTTTCTTGGATCTGTCATTCTCCTTGTGGAGATGTTGTCCCCTCCAGGTCTTCCTACCTCCCCCTTCTTTTGTAAGATTACCTCCTCTGTGCCCAAAGTTTGGCTATTAGTATCAGCACCTGCTTTGATATCCTGTCGGGTATAGTCTTCAGAGGCCCTCTGTGGTAGGGTCCTGTCCTATAGCCTGGTATCTCTCACTTCCAATGTCCATCCCATTTGCCATTCTGAGTGAGGATTGATCATCTAAACAAGGGTCCTCCTTCTTGTTTAGCTTCTTAAGCTGTACACATTTCAGTATGTTTACCATGTAGTATATGTCTAAAATCCACTTATAAGTGAGGATATGCCATGTGTTTCTTTCAGTTTCTAGGATACCTCCCTCAGTCAAGAGGAGTATTTCTAGGTCCCACCATTTGCTTGCAAATTTTGTAATTTTTATAATACCTGAGCAGTATTCCATTGTGTAAATGTAACACAATTTCTGTGTCCATTCTTTAGTTGAGGGTCATCTGGATTGTTTCCAGATTCTGATTATTACAAATAAAGCTACAATAAACATGTTTGAACAAATACCCCTGTTGTATACTTGAGCATGTTTTGGATACATGCCTAGGAGTGCTATAGCTGGATCTTGAATTAAGAGCATTCCTTTTTCTCTGAGAACATGCCAGATTGATATCCAAAGCAGTTGTTCAAGATTACATTCCTGCCAGAAGTGGAGGAGGGTGCCCCTTTTCTCCACATCCTCTCCAGCATGTGCTGTCACTTGAGTTATTTATCTTAGCCATTCTAATGGCTATAAGGTGAAATCTCAGGGTTGTTTTGATTTGCATTTCCCTGATGATTAAGGAAGTTGAACATTGCTTTAAGTGTTTCTCTGCCATTCAATATTCCTCTATTGAGAATTCTGTTTAGCTCCATTCTGTTTACTATATTTTTAATTTGATTATTTTTGTTTAATTTCTTGAGTTCTTTATATATTCTGGATTAGCCCTCTGTCAGCTATCGGGTTGGCGAAGATCCTTTCCTAATCTGTAGGCTGTTCTTTAAGTCTGATGACAGTGTCTTTTGTTTACAAAAACTTTTCAGTGTCATGAGGTCCCATTAATTAATTGTTGCTCTTAGAGCTTGAGCTGTTGGTGTTCTGTTTAGGAAGTACTCTCTTATGCCAATGAGTTCAAGGCTCTTCCATGTATATGTAGGCTTTTTGTTATTTCTGTTGTTATTGAAGTCTAGTTTTAGGCCATGTGGTCTGATAGGATACAAGGGATTATTTCGATCTTCTTGTATCTCTTGAGGCCTTCTTTGTGCCCAATTATATGGTCAATTTTAGAGAAAGTTCCATGAGGTGCTGAAAAGAAGGTAAAAGAAGGTACACGCTTTTGTGTTTGGGTGAAAAGTTCTGTAGACATCTATTAGGTCCATTTGATTTAGGACCTCTGTAATTGTCATTATTTCCCTATTTAGCTTCTGTCTAGATGATCTGTCCCTTGGTGAGAGTAGAGTGTTGAAGTCTCCCAATATTAAAGTGTTGGGATCGATGTGTGGTTTAAGCTTTAATCATATTTCAGTCGCAAATGCAGGTGCTCTTGATTTGGGGGCATAGACGTTCAGGGTTGTAATGTCCTCCTATTGGATTTTTCCTTTGATGAGAATGGATTGCCCTTCCTCATCTTTTTTGATTAATTTTGGTTGAAAGTCTATTTTTATCAAGGATATTGGCCTATGGTTTTCTTTTTGTGTAGTTTTAATGGGTTTGCAAATGACAGCAATGCTGGATTTCTAGAAAGGGTTTTCACAGGCTCCTTCTGTTTCTTTTCCTTTTTTTTCCTTTCTTTTCATGATAGTTTAAGAAGGATTACTGTAGCTCCTTTTTGAATGTCTGGTAGAATTATGGTGTGACTTCATGTTAAGCAGACACACCCAAGTGGAGTAGATGATTAGAAATAATCAAATTCAGAGCTGAAATCAATGTATTAGGTACAAAGAAAACAATTCAAAGAATCAATGAGACTAAGAGCTGGTTCTTTGAGAAAATCAACAAGATAGACAAATCTTTAGCCAAACTAAGTAAAATGCAGAGAAAAACTATCCAAATCAGCAAAATCAGAAATGAAAATGGGAACATAACAACAGACATTGAGGAAATCCAAACAATCATTAGGTCTTAATACAAAAGCCTATATGCCATAAAATTTAAAAAGCTAAATAAAATGGACAATTTTCTTGATAGATTCCATTTACCAAAATTAAATCTAGATCAGGTAAATAAATTGAATAGTCCTATATCTCCCAAGGAAATAGAATCAGTCTTCCGAAAAAAGAAAGCCCAGGGCCAGATAGTTTCAGCGCAGAATTCTGCCAGACGTTCAAAGAAGAGCTAACCCCAATTCTCTTCAAACGAACCCACAAAATAGATACAGAAGGAACATTATCAAACTCATTCTAGGAAACCAGTCACATTGATACCTAATCCACACAAAGATCCAAGAAAAAAGAGAACTTCAGACCTATCTCTCTTATGAATATTGGTGCAAAAATACTCAATAAAATAGTTGCAAACCACATCCAAGAAAACATTAAAGATATCATCCACCATGTCCAGGCTAGAGCAGTAAGAAAACTAAAGGAGATCAAGGGGATACAAGTCAGAAAGGAAGAAGTCAAAGTATCACTATTCACAGGTGTTATGATAGTATACAGGAGTGGACCCACAAATACTACCAGAGAACTCGTACAGTTGATGAACACCTTCAGCAAAATTGCTGGATATAAAATTAACTCAAAAAACATCCGAGGTCTTCCTGTATACAAAAGACAAGTGGGCTGAGAAAGAAATTGGGGCAACAACAACCTTCCAATATTCACAAATAATATAAAGTACATCGGTTTAACTCTTACCAAGAATGGGAAAGATCTGTATGAAAAAAAAAAAAACAAAAACACTTCAAGTCTCTGAAGAAAGAAATTGAAGAATATATGAGAAGATGGAGAGATTTTTCCATGCTTATGGATCAGTAAGAATAACAGCAAAAAATGGTCATCCTACCAAAAAAAAATCTAGAGATTAATGCAATTCTCATCAAAATATCAACACTATTCCTTACAGACCTTGAAAGAACAATTCTCAACATCATGTTAAAAAAAAAACAAAACAGAATAGTTAAAACAACCCAGTATGATAAAGAACTTCTGAAGTTATCTCCATCCCTGATCTAAAGCTATACTATAGAGCAAGAGTAATAATAACGACATAGTACGGGCAGAGAAAAAGCCTTGTGGATCAATGGAATTGAATCAGATATCCAGAAATAAACCCACACACCTACAGACAGGCAGGACTAAGGCCAGAAATTTATAGACTGAACCCCCACGGTATGTCCTTCTCCCTATCAAGCTACTTAAGACCTCCATCCCCCGGTACTACAGCATAGAATCTCTACTTCCCCTCTCAATAGACTACCATATCAGTGTTCTGTCTGAGAGAAAAATCCTGCTTTTGGAAATGCCTGTCTGCTTTCTTTTAAGTCCATGACAACTGCATCAATCCTGATCTAACAGACACTACAACATGCACTGAGGAAAGCAGCAAATCATTGGTTCATATTTTAAAAGTCTTCATTCAACTAAGCATTTAAATGCAAAAAAATCAATGGGTAGACTTCTAGATGTATAAAATCTAACAACATTAAATCAAGATGAAATAAATTATTAAAACAGACACATAACAACCAAGATAGAAATGGTAACTTAAAAATCTCTCAAAAAAAAGAGAAAAGAAAAGCCTAGGTCTAGAGATTCAGCATGAATTCTACAAGAGTCGCAAATAACTCACTACAATACTCCTCAAAGTATTCCATATAAGGGAAAAGGAAGAAACACTTCCATATTTTTGTTAAGACACCAGCAGTATTATCTTGATTAGAAAAAAATCAACTTCTGAAAATTAATAACACAACCTAATATTGTGTTAACTAATTAATAACTCATGTTATAAAGAACTTCTATACAGGTACTCAGTTATCTGTACAAGAGACATACTCACTTACCTAATACATATGACTGGAAGCCATGATTACAGACTATGTTAATATTAATGTCAAATATTACTGATTCCCATAATACTAAATTATATAGTATACAAACATTTACATTTTATCTTTTATTTACCTATCGACTGAATGAAAAGTTCAACTGACTTGTTCAACAATCATCTTGATATCTTATTTGAAGTTAATCTCCAAGGCTTATAAGTATAAGTGAGTCCTATATTATACCTTGTTGGTTTAAAACCCACACATTACACTCATCACTAACACATTGAGATATGACCCAGGCTCATGAGCACTGTCTATGTTCTAAAATTTATTAATGAGACCATGATTTTCATTTCACATTCATCTTACCTTATTAATACTAAATCATCTGCGAAAGCAATTACTTTTCTGTTACTGCTGACTCGAGGACAGGCTATTTATTGTCCACAAAAGGATCTTTTTATGGTCTTTTGTCATAAATATAGACTGTATTTTCGGTGAAATGGTTGCTTGGATATGATGCCCTATATATCTTATGGCATTGGACATATTCCATGAAGTGATAAAAATTTTGGTTCTTAAACTTGATATATTTTTACATTATGTTCAATTGTATCTTACAGGACTTCATCTCACACTAGGAAAACATTTGTTGAAAGACATTCAAATTTAATTTCTTCAAATGAGTGTTTTCAGTACCCAAATCATGTACGGTATATACACATACACTTTGACAGAAACTTTTTCCATTTTAATTTGTACTTGCAACTATAAAATGAAAATGTTTTATTGGTTTGAGGATAGTGAATTACTTACCAATAATATAAGATCCCGGTGCTTCCCTTGCTTATGAGTGAGGCTTACCTGGCATGGAAGAAGCCAGTCCATGTTTCTGTCTTCTTTAGGTCCCATTTCAATTTTGCTCAACAGCGTTTTATGGAGGGCATGGGACACTGCATACACTGCATTCCGTATGGAATAGCTGGGCTCAAAAACAGTCACCACATCATTTTCTTCTGGTTTAATCTCTATAGAAATTGGGTATGGGTCATGATTTTCACATAGCAAAACAGGAGATGAGCAATCAAACCTGTCAATCCAGAATTAATGGAAGTAAAAAATCTCCTGGGTACTGGGAGGCTGTAGAAGACTAGATATAGCTCATTAAGCCAGGGATAGCTATTGTTTTTGAATATGAGAAGCTTCCTCTGAAAAAGTTCATCAAGTCATTCCTATTTGATAGGGACTCAAAATAAAATGTGTTGGTTTGCCATGTTCTACACCTTCCTTCTGGTTGAAAATAATTTATTTACCATGCGGAAAAACTTCAGTTACTTATGTGAGTACAGAATATCTGCACTTTTACCTATGTATGTTGGTTCAAACTCAGGAATTCAACACCAAATAGTACCCAAGTTTCAATTAGCTGATTGTTTTTCTGCAAAGCCACACAGATTTCTTTCGTTCTTTCCTTCCTTTTCTTTCTTCTCTCTCTCCTTCCTTCCCTCTTCTTCCTCCTCCATCTCTTTTTTCTCTTTGCCCATATGTATATGCCCTCAGCCCAGCAGAGGTGGGCAGATCCTTCTGTACTGAGTCCCCAGCACCCTAACAACAGCCCAGTGCACCTTACCTACTCAACAGCCCCCTAAAAATTATTTATAGGATCTTTCCTGCTCGTGCACCCGCAGGCCAGCAGAGGGCGCCAAAACAACCAATACAAGGTCGTGCACAGCCTCACCCCGGGCGGGGTGCACCCATCTCCCCCAGGAAGCTTGCAGGCCTGGAGGGAGCAGAGGACTGTGCGTCTTCTCATCCCGCCAACCCTCTGCCTGAAGTTCTGCCCTCCGCACCACCAGCTGGGGGACTCCAGGCGGACGGATGGAAGGCGAGGAGCGGACAGAGGAGGGAAGCGGGGAACCCCAAAATCCCTCCTTCTCCCCTTCCTCCCCGCACCCACCCCACGTGTGAGCAGGACTATGATTTCATAACTGCTTGGGATAAGAAGATTGCTGACCTGGAAAAACCGTTCCGGGTAGCAGCACGTCTCTGACGGAAGTCCCGCCCCTTAGGGCTTCGCTTCCAGATCCGCCCCGCAGAGAGTCGAGACTTCCGGGCTCGGAGGCACCAAGGCCGCCCCACCATCTCCCTGGCCCCTGCCACGGGGATGTAAACACAAACCTTCTAGTCACAGACATACCTTTATCCCTTCGTTTCTCACTTCAGAGCTCTTGCTGGTCACGGAAGTCCCAAGAGTCCCAAGAGGAATCGCGGCTTAGATTTACCGGCGCGAAAACTACAAACATGGCTTCGGAGCAGGGACTTCTGGGATTGTATGCTAGAACTACAAAAATGGCGTCCAGGCGGCGCCATGCATACTGGGATTGTTTGTAGTCACAAACCTGCGTCTCTCCCTCTCTGTTGCCTGGACCGTGGCCCCAGAGTCGCCTACAAATCCCAGAATCCGCTGCGTGCCGTTGCCAGCATCATTTGAATGTGTTCCTTAGGATTACCACCATTTGGCTTGGCGAGGAGCGTGGAAGTAGGCGAGGGAAACCTCTTTGTCCTCAGACCCCACACAGCCTTTCCCCTGCTCTCCGTGTCTGTAAATCTCTCTGCCACGCCATACCGTCATAGGGAGCAGGAGCTTTGTGACGTCATTGCCCCGCCCCTTGTCCACGAAGTCAACACACTTAAGCTGCTCCTGCTACTACAGTAAAAAGTCCTGTCCCTGGTAGCTTGTCCTTGGGTCTCTGCACCTTTGATTATGTCCCTGGGAGTCAGACACAGACAATAATTTTTTTTTTTTTTTTTTACATGAATACCACTCTGCCTTCTTTTGGAGGGGGACTTTTTTTAAATTTCTTTATTAATTACACTATTCATTTTGTATCCCCCATGTAGCTCTCTCCGCCCTCCCTTCCCAATTCCTCCCTTCCTCTCCCCTTCTCCACGCATGCCCCTCCCCAAGTCCACTGATAAGGGAGGTCTTCTTTTCCTTCCTTCTGATCCTAGTCTATTAGGTCTCATCAGGAGTGGCTGCATTGTCTCCCTCTGTGGCTTCTCCTTTCAAAATGGAGTCACCCAAGCTAACTTAAACTCTTCAATCACATAAGTAGAAAAGTAACTAAGATACCATGCACACATGATATATACCCAAAGTTAAAACGTAAGATTTTGCTGGAGACATAAATGTATTCTACTGCCAATCTGTGACTAGTGTTTCCCTTCTGTATCGCTTGTTTTGACTGGAGTATGTTTTCACAAACTCCACAGGAAAATGAGTGTCACAAATTACAGGCTAAAAATCGGGACTGGAGGGATAGCTCAGCAGTTAAGAGGACTTCTTGCCCTGCCAGTGAATTGAATTTAGCTTCCAGCATTCATATTGGGCTACTCCCAATGGTCTGTAACACCAGATTCAAGTGATCTGACACCCTCTTCTGGCCTCCGTGAGGACCCACATTCCTCTGTAAACACACACACACACACACACACACAGAGAGAGAGAGAGAGAGAGAGAGAGAGAGAGAGAGAGAGAGAGAGAGAGAGAGAGAGGAAAGTGAGAGGGGGAAAGGATAGGGTTTTTTTTTTTGTGTGTGTGTGTGTATGTGTGTGTGTGACAGGATCTCCCATCTGTATTGTCTTTTAAAATCACATATAAACTAAAATGACCTTGATCCAATCATCTTGCCTCTAACTCCTGGGTGCTTGGATTCCAGGGGTGCAGCACCACACCTCAGTTTAAGCATTGGTGAAGATGGGACTCAGATTTTCTTGTGGTTGCTAAGCATTTGGTCAACAGAGGGATCCTGAGACCATAGGTACCATTTCTCTGTAAAACAACTTAAGTCTTTTCAAGGGAGAAAACTAGTTCAAGCTCAAGGCCTGTGCTCTAGGCCAGGCACATGGTCTCACTGTGGGAGATGGAAATGAGGTTTACAACAGGTGTTAGTTAGCTTTTTAAAATGAGGTTTTCGGTATTACACATCAGTGCCTGTGATTATGTGGAAGTGTTCCATCTCTTTGGATAAGCTGCTGTATTAAGATCAGTGGTGTGGGATTGCAGAAAAATCACAGGCCTGGCCAGGCTCAGGTCCAGCAAGCCAGGAGGCAGATACAGTAAGGTGCAGGCCTCTTGGACTGAAAGGCAGGTCTCAGCCCAGTAGGTGCTTCACCTGAGGTCAGGAGAGTTTGTGGATATACTGCACTATCCAGCCACCAGAGCTGGCGGCCAAGCCCTGGGAATTCAATGGCAAATCTCCAGAGAGGAGGGGAGTACTCCATCCCCCCAGGATAAATGACTGACAAATTTCAAGTAGCCATGGTGGAAAGCTGATTATATCATGAAACACAATTTTGTCATTTTGTCCTGTGATATCAAGGATTTATAAACCTTGGGCCATGAGAGGGGCTTAAAGGGTGCATGTGTTTGATTGCCTAGGAATAGAGATACTAGGGATAGTTGATTTACATATTGTGGTACAGTACCTCATTTGCATGTAGTATCACAGTACTATTACAAGGAGAATATGTTAATTAATGATGCTATTCATGGGGGAACATCTCCAGGTAAGATCTCCTTAGGATAGGGTGGAGTATTTTCAGGAATCCACAGGTGCTTGCTGAACAGGTTTCTTATCAGGAAAAGGACAGGCCTGTAATCTTCACTTAAGGCTATGTGATGCTCCTTATAGGATCTGAGGTTCCCCAGATCAGGCAAAGAGAGAATCCCACTGAGAAAGTGAGTCCACTGTTACACACCAAGCTCAGAGGCTATCTGGAATTGTCATACTACAAAATTATATTCAGAGTTCCCCAACTGAGGTTCTGCAACAACTCCTCAGTATCAACAGTTTGTTTAACAGTGCTCCTTATGCATTACCAGCCTGTCTGTTGGCTGTTCTGTGATGATGAGAATCAAGGCCAGGGCCTTCTGCCCCGGCAGGTCCTCTAGCAATCACCAACATCATTTTGTTTCCATTATCAATGACAACATCTTATATACTAATGGTTTTGCATTTCTGTGAAGATTTTTAAATTGTGCAAACATATATTTTAAATATATTATGTCATAAAAGAAATCATGCCTTGTCAACACCAAGAAACACTTAAGAGCAGTCAAGGTCAGTATGTAAACTGTTACAAGACTGAAGGACACACTGGCTGCCTGAGTCAACAATCCTTAGAAACTTCTCTAGGTTGTAGAATTCAGTCAAAAATAGTTACAAGAATCAGGTGATAGTGTCTGTAGTGAAGGAAAAGGAAAGTAAGAATGTCCAGATGAAAGAACACAGAAAATCGGAGAAAATTCACTCTTGCCATTGTTACACAACTAGGGTCTTATACAACAGGGTCTGACAAAACTTATGTACCTAAAATAAATCAATTTTAATTTCTAAAGAAAAAAATAACATATAGAAGAAGAAAACTTTAGGAAATTACATGTGCGTGTGTATTGTCACTATTTTCATTATCTTATCCTCTAGGATGCCAGAAGATTACATTTGATATCCTGGACTTGGAAACATACACTTCTGAGCCCTTGATGTAAGTGCTAGGAATTAAAATTGGCGTCAAAATGGAGTAGTACCACTAACTCTCTAGTTCCCAATGATGTCATTATAATGCAGAGGGTGAAGATGCTGCATTACCCCTTCTTTCTCCTAGCACTTAAAGGTGATGAAGACTCTGATAAATGGCTGCTGGATTTCTCTCCCTTTGTGAATGGACTTCCCATATTCTTATTGTCATTGTTACCACAGTTCTCTTGATATGAGTAAATGTAACAAAAGGCTTTGTTGAAACCAGTCAGATTATATTAGAAAAATATTCATTATTTGAGATATAGCCTAACTTTTTGGAATCAATCAGAGACAGGATATGTCTACATAGCCACGGCTGTTTCAGAACGCAATCTGTGGATCTCGGCATGGTGGCACACACTTGTAATTCCAGAACTCAGGGAAGAAGAGGTAAGCAGATCTCTGTGACTTTAAGGACAGCCTGGTCTAGAAAGTGAGTCCAACATATCCAAGGATACACAAGCAAATTTTCTCTCAAAAACAAACTCCAGATACACCTGCCTCTGCCTCCTTCAGCAAATCCTACTGGCCTGCACCACCAGAACTGGAACTTGAAAGAAAAATTCTCAACTTCATATGAAAAAACAAATAAACTCAGAATTGCCAAAATGATCCTATACACCAACCTATTGTCTGGAGGTATCTCCATCCCTGATCTCAACCTGTACTACAGAGCAATAGTAATAAAAACCACATGGTACTAGCATGGAAACAGAATGGTGGCTCAATGGACTCAAATTAAAGATCAAGAAATAAACCCATACACCTACAGTTACTTGATTTTTGACAAACCAGCCAAAACCACATAACGGAAAAAAGACAGCATCTTCAACAAATGGTGCTGGTCTAACTGGATGTCTACATGTAGAACAATGCAAATACATTCATATTTAGCGCCCTACACAAAACTAAAGTCCAAGTGGATCAAAGACCTCAATATAAAACCAGACACACTAAATTGGCTAGAAGAAAAAGTGGGGAAGAGCCTTGTCCTCATTGGCACAGGAGACAACTTCCTGAACAGAACACCAACAGCACAGGCTCTAAGAACAACAATTAATAAATGAGATCTCATGAAACTGAAAAGCTTCTCTAAAGCAAAGGACACTGTCGTTAGAAGAAAAGGATAGCCTACACACTGGGAAAAGATCTTCACCAACCCTGTATCTCATAGAGGACTAATATCCAGAATATATTAAGAACTGAAGAAGTTAAAAAGCAACAAATCAAGTAATCCAAATTAAAAAATGGTGTACAGAGTTAAACTGAGAATTCTCTGTGGAGGAATATAGAATGGCAGAGAAACACTTAAAGAAATGTTCAATGTCCTTATTCATCAGGGAAATCAAAACTACCCTGATATTTTTACCTTACACCCACCAGAATAGCTAAGATCAAAACTCAAGGGATGACACATGCTAGAGATGTTGTGGAGAAAGGAGAACCCTCACTGACGGTGGGAATGTACCCTTGTACAACCACTTTGGAAATCAATCCAGCACTTTCTCAGAAAATTATGACTAGTGTTACCTCAAGATCCAGCTCTACCACTCCTGAGCATATACCCAAAAGATGCTCAAATATAGAACAAGAACATTTGCTAAACTATGTTTATAGCATTTTTTTCTTAATAGCCAGAATATGGAAACGACCTAGATGGCCCTCAACAGAGGAATGAATATAGAAATTGTGGTATATTTATACAATGGAATACTACTCAGCAATTAAAAACAAGAAAATTATGAAATTTGTAGGCAAATGGATGAAACTAGAAAATATCATGAATGAAGTATCCCAGAAGCAGAAAAAACACATATGTAATATACTCACTTATAAGTATATAGTAGCCATATAAGATGAACATACTAAAATGTATAGTACTAAAGAAGCTAAAACAAGGAGGACCCTATGTAAGAAGCTACAACCTCGATCAGAAGGACAAACAGGATAAGACTTTGGAAGTAGGGAACAGAACACAGGGAACAAAACAGGAGCCTTCCACGGGGTCCACTGAAAGACTCTACCCATCAGGATATTGAAGGAGACACTGAGACTCATAGTCAAATTTTGGACAGAGGGCAGAGATTATGGAAAAATGGGGAGATAAAAAGAGCTGGAAGGGACAGGTGCTCCACAAGGAGACTAACAGAGCCAAAAAACCTGGTCCCAGGGTGGCCTGCATAGACTGGTACTCCAACCAAGGACCATGCAGAGAGAGAACCTAAAAGCTCTGCACATAGGAAGTCCCTACGCTGCTCAGTTTCCAAGTGGGTACCCTAGAAAGGGGTTCATGGGCTCTCTCTGACATGGACTCAGTTGTCAGCCTTTGATAACCCCTCCCTGGGGGTGGAGGGTGGGGTGCAGCTTTAATAGGCCACAGAGAAAGATGCCATCCCTGATGAGAACTGATGGGCTAGGTTCAGATAGAAGAGGAGGAGGTCCTCCCCTGTCAGTGGACTAGGGGAGGGGCATAGAGAGATTGAGTCAGACTGGGAAGAGAGTGGGATGGGGGTGGAGGTGGGGGCTACAGCTGGGATAAAAAGTGAATAAACTGCAATAAACAAAAAATAAAGCAAAAAAGATTAGAAATAAAATATTAAAGAATAGCTTAAAAATTTTCCTCATTTCTCTATAGAGAAAAATTATAGTTTCACTATAAGCATAATTTTCAAACCTCAAGAGGCCAAACTATAAAAAGAAAATCAAGAAAAAAAACCATTAAAAAAGGGTGAAGGACATGGAACAATAAAAATTGTGGAGAATATTTAAGTATTTAAGTTTTATAAGACTGTAAGAACAAAAAAAGAAATAAAACTTTATCACATAAGGAAAAGCTGAAAGTATCTATTTTCAATCATCTGCACTATACAAAAGGCTATTTGTTGCAGCCTTCAACTTTCAATATATCTGGAAGTAGTAAGCATCACTAAGTTTTCCAAGAAGCATCTCTTTGTAAATGTTCCCAGGCTGTTAGAGAATTCTAAGCCCAAAGGACTGTGGACTCAATTTGCAAGTTTTGAACTAAATGACACACAGAGGTCTTTTTCCTTCTAAGTCTTAGTAAACTACAAAGAGAGCAAAGCTTAGATTTTTGGTCATCCTTACACAGTCAGAACATTCTTGCGTGCTGAATACACAGGCAAGGACAAAAAGAATGAATGCTCATGACAGAATTCCTCCATCTGTGATGCTGTGGAGGACACTAGAATTTTCAACTGTGAGGCACGCATACAGTTTTTCAAACATATCAAATCCTTTCCAGAATGTAACTTGTTCATGGGCGCTCCTAAAGAAAATATTATGAAATAAAACAAATTGGGAATATTTTTATTAAAAAAATTGTTGCAGGATAAAATAGAAAACCACTAGGACCTTGAATGAAAATCAGTAGAAATAATTATTTTAAAGGAACTGAATCTATGTCACAATATTGTTTAAAGACATCAGAGAGATTGTTGACATACAATACTGAACATTTGCCACAGTTAAAATCAATCAAGAAGAGGCAAGAGAACATTCATATACAGGAATATCTCTTTTTCTCTTTCCTGAAGATAGACATATCTGGTTCAGCAAAGCTGGTGAGAGTGCTCTCCAATTTATGTTACTGGCTAGTACTTAACTTTATACTACACTTTTTGTTTAATTACTGTTTTGTATAACCTAGAACTGGTATGAAGAACATATCACTTTGTTGATCTAAAATTTTTTTTAATAATAAACACCTTTGTTACTCTAGTACAATTTCTACAGTGATATGTTAGAATATTGACTCCAAATGTGTTCTATAACCACTAGCATTTACAAAAGTAAAAAACATGGTGATTCTTTCAGCTACGTGTCATCCAATTCTTAGGAAGGAATGTTCTGAATTCTACATAATAGTTAAACTGATGATCTGCACTGAATCCAATCATGTAAAAACAATATTAGAATTAGAAGAATAGAAAATTATTTGATATGGGTGTAACTCAGTGTATAGTATGTATGAGGTCATGAACTCTATCCCAAGCACCAAACACACAGTTAGTATCTCTCTCTCACACACACACCCACACACTCAAGTTTATAAAGGTGATTTTTAAGCAGAAGTTATCCTTATGCCTAGGAGAGTCACACAAATATATGAAAAAGAAGCCAAGACTATATAGCTGGGCTTTAAAATAAGGTGTGAGAGTGCATATTGAGAGAAAGAGAAAGAATACAGGACATAGTTAAATATGTAAAATGTCACCAATCAGGTAAATATGAAGATCAAATGTTAATTCTTGGTAATATTTTGCTTAAAATTTATGTTAATCTTCTATTATTAGAATCATTTATGATTAGACAAATTTATTTTACAATATAAGCAATAATGGAAAAACACGTAAGTCTATATATAAACAATAACAACCAGGAGAAAACAATTTAATTATGGTAGGAGCATTTGGATTGAAACTGTATGTTAGTGGATCATTTAATAAAATTATTTTCTCTTTGGTGACACTGTAGCTAACATGAAACAATCTTGCTTCATATTGCTTTCTACATATCACACTGTAAATACATTTATGTGCATGGAATATACATATTGTTTCTACATACCACTGCCTAAATTCTCACTCTCTCTCCTGTACCCTCTTCTTATATCTCCATATTTCATTATTTTACAAATTGTCTCTCTCCTAGTCATGAACACAGAATGTCATTTTTGGTTTTATATTCACATATATTAGCACAGCTTATGATGTCCTCAATGAATATCTTTAATGGAAGAGGTTTCCTGTTTCCCTTCTTGGCATCATTCATGGCTCTGCTCAAATGCAATTAAAAAAAAACACAATACAATAAAATGAATCGATGAGTAGAGTATTACAAGCTAATCATTGTCAATATTTTATCAATATTATCTTAGCTTTAAACACAACTTCTGGACTATGCATTATTAGAATTGAGAATATTCAAAATGTTTCAGAAAGAAAGACATGGTCATATAATAGCACACTGATCTAGCAAGCACATCCAGTCTTCAAAATTTTTGTCTGTGAGGGAAGGGCAGAAACCTCCTTGACTTCAAAGCAGAAAGCATCAGATGATTTGAGCATACATGGGAGAGTAACATCTACTGAGTGGAAATTAAAATAAGTCTGGAGAAGACTGCTTCCTCCAATAGAAAGAGGAGATGATGAAGAGCATAGCATATAGAACTTCCTCATAATTAAGCAAAATATGCATTTGAACAAGAAAATTTAAAGCAGTAGCTAGGAAACATGTAATCAACAGCATAGTTTAAAACAGTCTATGAAACACATTTAAAAAAATACAGCAGACTGCTATTCCTTTATCAATGAGGAATTAAAATGAGTAAAATACCTTTAGAGAAAACAGTACCACTGCTCTTTCTAGTCCATGAAACTATAATTTAAAAAGTGAAAAAAATTAGACTATTGAAAAATTCTATGGTATTTAATATTATTCCTCATTAAAAATAATATAAAGCCAATTTTCATCTGTAAGCATGCAGGTGTAGCTGGCATTCTTCACACGACTGGCTGCTGTTAGATCTGTTATTTCACTGGAAAACATACATGATAGGAATTAAACAATAGTGGTGATGCTGGTTGGGAATGTCTTGTTCACATAGAAAGGAATTATTATTTCATTATTCACACTAATGCAAACATAAAGAATATGACCTTTGGTTAGAACACACACTTAAACAGGGAAAACAACTTTTACGATAAAAATTGTTCATTATTTTCTGATATGAATTATAGAATTGGCATGAGAGACATTAGTTCCTAGAAAACTAGTGCTTTATCTGTGTGAAACATAAGAACAATTCCTTTGGTGCTAATTAATAATGAGCCCACCTGTATTTAATTGTAGCATGTAACAATCAAATATAAAATGGTTTAAGATGAAAGTGGCAAACTAAGATTTCATGAAGTGAAAAGTATTATGTCGAATGAGTTAGACAATAGTTATATTGGATATATTCAATGGGTCTTATCACCATCAACATTATTTTGTTGATGAACATCTTTTTTATCCAAAGTACAACCCTTACCCATTTCGCTATTCTTTTCTACAATCTTTTTTAATTGATTTACTTTATAACTTATTCACTTCGTATACTTGTTGTAATTTCCTCCCTTATTTCCTCCCAATCATGCCCTCCCTCCTTCTTCTCTTCCCCTGCACCTCCCAGAGTCTATTGATAGAGAAGCAACTCCTGCCCTTCCATCTGACTCTAGCTTATCAGGTCTCATCAGGACTGGCTGCATTGTCTTCCTCTGTGGCTTCATAAGGCTGCCCACAACCCCTCAGGGGGAGGTGATCAAAGAGTCAGCCACTGAGTTCATCTCAGAGACAGCTCCTCTTCTACATACTAGGGAACCCACTTGGACACTGAGATGCCATGGGCTACATCTGTGCAGCAGTTCTAGACTATCTGATGCATGGTCCTTCCTTGGAGAATCAGTCTCAGAAAAGATGCCTGGGCCCAGATTTTTTGGTTCTGTTGCTCTCCTTGTGGAGCTCCTGTCCCCTCCAGGTCTTTCTGTCTCCCCCTTCTTACATAAGGTTCTATGCACTTTGCCCAAAGTTTGGCTATGAGTCTCCGCATCTCCTTTGCAAGATCCAGCTTTACAACTCCTAGGCATATATCCAAAATATCCTCAAATATACAAGGAAATTTGCTCAACCATGTTCACAGCAGCTTTATTCATAATAGACAGAATCTGCAAAGAACCAAGATGTCCCTTAATGGAGGGATATGGCAATTGTGGTACATTTACACAATGGAATACTACTCAGCAATAAAAACAAGGATATCATGAAATTTGTAGGCAAATACTAGGAACTAGGAAAAATCATCCTAAGTTATCCCAGAAGGAGAAAGATACACATAGTATATACTCACTTGTAAGTGGATATTAGACATAATATATAGGGTAAACATACTAAAATCTGTATACCTAAAGAAGCTAAGTAAGAAGGATGACCCTGGGTAAGATGCTCAATTCTCATTCATGAATGCAAATGGGACAGACATTGAAAGAGGGAGAAAACAGGGAACAGGAAAGAATCCTACCACACAAGGCCACTGAAAGACTCAGTCCACTATTCTTAATTCTACTATTTTATAGACCTATGCCAGGTACTGTTTTTCATTCATAAGCTAAAATGTGAATTATTTCAAATTTCTGAAAATTATGATCCTTGTTGCCAGGAACATTCAGATACATTTTATTTCTCTTTTGCCATGGTTCTACATCCATAAATGGAGCTGCATATCTATTCTGAAATTCTCTGTGACTGATTCTTGACAAGAGACTCTCACCTTTCATGTTTCCACTATTAACTCCTCACCCACTTTATATTCTGCCTGAAACCACACTTATCAGAAGGGTGGATTATGCTTGTGGCCCTCAATATGCAAGTGTAAACAGATAATACATCTAATATCACCAAATTAAAAGGTGACATAGACAGAAACATCAAAGGAATTTGGTTATATGCATTATTGAAAATGCCTGGTGCATATTTAATAGAATGTGCACTACTGTCAATTTGACTTTCAAACTTCACTCCTTCATAAAAATAAAAGTTTAATGGGAATAATGTCAGTAAATACTTCATATATCCCTAGACATATTCTAGGGACATATTCTCTCATATTCCAGATGGGAGAAACACCGTAATTTAACATAGAAAATCTTCAGATATTGCCACACCAACTCCAGTATTGTCTGTGTAGCATGACAATGGCTGTGCTGCCAGACGGGAGATACGTTTCCCTCGGGAATAAGCTCCCTGGAGGTCTCTGGCAAAGTGCTTGCCCCTGGCCACCTAAGCCAAAAAGACGTACTCCGAGATTCCTACGCTTCCTCAGTTGAGGGGTTGAATTAATGAGCTTTTTGTTGTTTCTCTATGATTCTTGGAATAGCACAATTAACTATTCAAGGAAACACATTTCTGATAGATTATTAAAAGCTTTAGCAAGAATAGAGTGGAAGAAAAATAAAATTTTAGGAGAAGTAGTGAATCAGATTCAGTATCAGGAACTGCTTGTGGAACATCCAGACATTATAGATAATGAAAGAGAAAGAGCTTTAGGTCTTTCTAAGGAAAATATTTCATCAGGATCTGTCAAGATAAATGCTCTGGGTGTTCCCACTGCAGTCATTCCATGGAAGGAAGCATTACAAGATTAGCGGAAAATAGTGGGCTCCTCCTCTAGGAAAAGCTAGCATGGGAAAGTACAGAACTACTGCAGAACCATTACCATACACAGGTGTTTATGATGAAGCAGGAATAAGATGGGTAAACATAGGATGTCAGAAAGTTTTATATTATACTATGAGTTTTATGGACAGACTGGCTCGAGCATGTCCCCCTTGGTGCCTTATCTCTAAGGAGGATCGTAAATCTTTAGCCAACTTGGCTCGGAGGACCATAACAGCCCCTGGCTTTCCCCTTCACCGGTTAGTAACAATGAAACTGCATAAATAACCATGAGTTTGAGGTTTTTATGTCCTTTGTTTGCTTTGATTAAAAGCTTTTAGGCCAAGATTTCTTGTGGGCACTACTTTATGCCTGGTTACACTTTTGAGTTAAAATGTAAACTTTGTATTGTTGGTAAAAGTCTAAATGTTCCAGGAAGTATGCCAACTTCAGGGTGTTTCTTTATGTAATCACTATAAAATTGTTAGCTTGACTTCAGTAAATCGCAGCAGATTCAATACCTTCTTGGTGTCGTGTCTGTCTGTCATCGCTGAACCCGAGCCTTCCTGAGTATCCAAATCACTGATTCTCCTGCGGTTGTGGGACCTGACTGGGTCGGTCTGTGGCAAGACATATTACCAAAGGACAAGAAAATATTGAGAGAACAACACAAAGATGATCTTCTTCCTCAAGTCTACAGAAATGCTTTCCAGGTTAAGAGTAAAGTCACAGAACCCAGAAGTTTATACAACTTGCAAGCACTTGTGTTGAGTCAACTCTGTAATGAGACTAGACATATGGACAGAAGAATGAAGGGGGTTACCTGTCATTAAATCTTAATGTGGAAAAGACATATGAATTCTGGTATATACTTGCATAGAACAGAAGGTTTACACTACATAATCTCTGTGATTCCAAACTTCATATTCAAGATATTCTCAGTATACCATGATCATATCTTTTCTTGAAAGATCAGAATGTGAATTTGAAATTTACCTGTAGTGCACAAATCAACTGTGTCTCCTGTGATATTCTAATGACACTGGTCCTCATCTGTTGAATATAGACACCAGTGATATTCTGCTGCACAGACATTTAAGACCTTTTGCAGTCTAAGGGTAACTATCTTTATCTGTACAATCAAATACAACTTTTAGGAAATTAACTTGAGGGTATAGGAAGTATTTTTTCAAAATCAATTATACTATGCAGTATCACTGAGGAGAGATTAATTTGTGTGCTTTCAAAACACAGAAAATACCAGGTCATTTTGCAGTGAGGAATGAGAAGAATGAGGTAAGGCCTGGTCCTGTCATGTTCTTCATATAACACAATGCACTTCATTTTCTCCCGAAGGATTTTGTGGAGTCCTGATGAACATCACAGATCAAAATCTTAAAAAACCTACTTACATATAGAAATGTGTGTGATGAAAAGTATAGACACACTCGGTCATCATAGAAGTGGAAAACTTGAGTTGGCAGCCTCCATACAATCACACTAATAAATTCTTATTTAGTGAATATTCTGGAGAAGAGATTTATATTTTCCATGTGAGTTACCATTATTCTGACACAAAATTTCTACAGCCAGATTTTTTCTGAACATAGATCCAAGCTGTCTTACATCCAAGCTGTGACAACAAGATGTTCCTTGGGACAGAACAGGTGAATGGACTTGCAAGCAGAACTGCTGTCTGTCCTGAATATGTCCACAGTCATCTATCCATAAGTTACTCAGTGAAATGGACCCTTATTTTAAACCTTTCTTCTGTCTAGAAAGAGAATCAAGTATCGGTTAATTTGCTTTTCATTGTAGTTGGAATTCTTGTAGTAAGACCCAGTTCTTCCTGTCCCAAAGCAGAGGAGGACTCATCCCCCTCTATGATCAAGGCATAGCTTATGCCATGGTACACAGACCTCAACAAAGCCTGTGTTGAAAAAAGTCACTCGGTACACACAAACGGTCACAAATACCTGTAGACTGGTCTTTTTCTGATTGGTGTTTTGTAGTATAGGTATACTATGGATTTTAAAGGCTCAGCATTTTTAGAAAGCTATCTCTTTCAATATTTCTCCCCCCCTGCCACTTAGCTAAATACTAGCCTTTTTGCATTATTTCCATATCAAAAACTAGTTAAGAATTTTATATTAACTTTGATAACCTTTTCAAAATAAATACTATAGAAATACTGTCTGACATAATAATATTCACATTCCATTGTCCTTTACCCTGTACTAAGTAGTCATGCCAGCTTACTGCTGTTGCTCCTTCAGTGAACCCACGATGTGCAAGTAACACAAAGAGGATTCTTTTTTCCAGTAACCTCATCAACTGATTACAAATGTCATCTTATCAAGCATTCTAATGTTATCAAAAGCATTCTTGAAAAACAATTACCTGGGAGTTTGTCTTCACAATTTTATATGAAGTTGGTTCTTTGAGAATTTCACACACATATACAATGTTGATTAATTTTTCTCACTCTCTCCTTTCTATCTCCTGAGAGTTCTTCCCACATTTGTGATTCTTTTGTATTATTTTTATGACGGACTGAGAATTTTCTGAGGCATTTGTTATGTAAACCTGGATATGGAATTCTTCATTGGATACTGGTGAGCTAATATGTGGCTACACAACTAAACATAAGGACTCTGACTCTCTCAGGTTCAGGAGAAATCAGATGACAAGTATAAACCCTGATTCAAAAATCCTAAACGTAAATACTTCTAAAATCCAAAACGTGAAGATTTCCCACCCATCTAACATAATATGCTATAGTGAAAACACAAGCACATCATGTAACATATGCTTCAGGATACACATGCACACACCTCAGATATATGAAATATTCATATTTGCATTTGCTTTCCACCCTCAAGACATTCTGAATGCATATATGTGTATGAATGTATATATACATACATGTGTATGCATATATGAACCAAAACTGGGAAGTAATGCTTAATGAAACCTGTAACTTCTAATATTTATTAGAAATAATCTGCAATGAAAATGGAAAAATGACAACCATCTCATAAGCTTGATAATCCTCTTTTCATAATATAAATGATAATCTCAAAACAGTTTTAATTACTGTTCCAATTCAACCAAAAATGAACAGCTTTTCTTTTAAGAAATCAAACATTTTAGTTTTCATTATCCTCAAAAGTGAAAGTGAAATTCACTTGTTTCACAAATACATTTGATAGAAAATGATCAGTATCTTTTTTTTTTTTTAATTTGAAATGAGTTGATTACTATTTTTCAAAATAAAATGAGAATTTCCAATTGTGGACTAAAGTGGAGCTGAGGAGAACTGACGAGAAAGATGGACAGATTGGACATACAGCTGGGCCATTCACTTAGGTTAGGCCTACACTGCTTAGACACTAAGTCACCCTTTTCTAGGGTGGGAGCTTACAGTGAGAGAAAAATGTTGAGGGTTGAGTTTTCTCTCAGAGTTGAGAGACAAATGTATGCATTTGGTTGTCTATAATGTATAGAAGAACTCTCTTCTGCACCTTTAATAATTTTTTTCATAATTTATGAAATGGATCTTCAGGAATATTACTCAATGACTGGAAAATTTACCCCCAAACTGAGAAGACTGTTTTATTGATGTCTGTCCTAAAATCTATTTATATGCTTATGAGAATGCCCCTTAAAATATGTATTTGATGAGGTCAGGACCAATTTTATTCCTTTCAGAATAATATGAAGGCTATGATCATGGCTCCTCAAGATTACATGTGATGTGGTCCTAGAAAACACCTCCATGCTCATATGTAACAATGCAAATATATATATATATATTCAATCACAGCAGTCCTTAGCATCTGCAGGATCACCAAGCAGGACCTACTTGGTTCTAGCAGTTCCTCTGATGAGTGCAGGAATAGTGTCTGGTTCTCATCTCTTCACACTAATTTGGAAATTATAATTTCAGAGGCTTATATATATCATCCCCTTTGAGCAAACAATGTAAGTTATTTTACCTTTCATATTTTAAATAGTGTCAGAAAAATTTTAGTGTAGTCCACAAACTTCCAATACTTGTAAGTTAGCTTCAAAATAACTGTAATTGCTGACATGTGCTACTACATCTCTCTCCTTTTCAAGATTGTTACTATTCTTTCCTCAATTCAAACAGCAGAATCACACTTTAAATAATTCATTTTTTATAATATGACTAAAACATTTGTGATGACAAAGTGAAAATGTGTACAGAAGAGAGTCCACTAAGCTTCAACCCTACTTCAAAAGTCTGCACCACTGTGAAATTTTGAGAGTAAGAGAAATACCCCTCCCATAGGAAGAGCGGACCAATTGGCTATCTAATATCAAATGGACAGTCCTGAAAACACATATACAATTAACATTATACTGAATGAGCTGATTATATTTATATAGTTAGGAATATCCACACACATATATGTACCTTAATATACATATACTTCTGTAACAATAATTAATTAAAAAAGAAGCTATGATTTTAAAAGAGACCAAGTAAGGGAACATGAGAAGATGTGTAATAAGAAATAAAATGGGGAAATAATGAAGTAATTATAAAGCAATACATAAATCAAAACTATTTTATTTTTGTACAGTAAAGCCTAATCAAAGTGGCAGGCATGAGGGACATACTCAAAGGTTATTAGACACAACCAAAATATCATCAAACAAGGAGAGATGTTTTTTTCTTGTTCTGTCTCAGGAGCCTTGGCATAGCGAGGTTCAGTACATTCCATTGGTGGTGAACTCCTCACAGGCTTCCATGTAGTTTATGGATTCTCCTAGGACAGGTCTCGACCTAACAGAACAGGTATTCAGTGGATAATTACAAGACTGATATCCATACTAAATTTCAAAGGGTGCACAGTTTTAAAACACAGGCTCAATTCCCAAAGCACGATTCTGTTGAGCTATAAGCATATTTAAAATGAAATAGGAAGAGGACACTTAGGAAGAGAAGTATTGGGAAGAGATTGGAGAAATAGGCTTTTTTTTTCCAGAAGTGATCAACTTGAGAGTCATGAGAAGACTCAAGTTTGAAGAAGTGTAGCTGGTAGGATATAGATCAGTGTTTAACACTTTAATACAGTTACTCATGTCATAGGATACAACCATAAAATTATTTTATGGTTATTATGCTTTATTATTATAAAATTATTTCATTGCTACTTTATAACTGTAATTTTGTTACTGTTATGAATTCTAATATAAGTCTCTGATAGGAAGATATCAAATATAGCATCTCCAAAGGTGAGAACCACTTGCCCAGAGTGAGGAAGGGGGTGAAGTAATTGTATTTCAACTAAAATCATTTTTTAATTTGAGTAATAAAGACTATCCATTATTAATAAAGTTTGCCAATATTATTCATGATTTAAAAATTAAAGCAGGAAGCACATTGCAAAGCATCATATTGGAGAGAAAAAGAAATACTAGAGTAATTCACAAAAAGGACATATTGATGCCAAACGTTAAATGAAGGCCAAAGTAGGTGACTCCTAAAAATTGGCCATTGTAGTAGCAACATGGATATCATTGTTCACCCTAATGCAATATGTGTGCAATAAGAGGCAAAATACTTGGTGCAAAACATGGTGAAATGTATATTTATCCCCATTTATTAATTCCTAATACTTTTAACCTATCAAAGTTCCACCTGAAAAAGGCAATATGGAGATGTCATTAATCCTGTGAACCTTAGGGCCTAACAGATGTAAAAATCATAGGTTTTCAAAGGGAATATGCTTTACTGAGATAGAAAGCTTCATGCACAAGAAAGTCAGACAGCATTGATGTCTACAGAGGAGGATACTTGCTTATTAGTATATAGTAAAGGCTAAAGACACGTAGAATTGTGACTGAAACAACCTGGAAGATACTCGGTAAATCTCATGATCAAATATGTAGTATACAAGACACAAGATAATCATGAACAGATCATTTAAAATTAGAATGCCTATTTCTTTAAATGATTGAATTTTGTTGATAGTAAACTGTACCTTCTGTAAACTGTGTAGTTTAATATGTATAATTTTACAGTATTAAATGAGATAGCAAAACTCTACCAAACTGTAAAGTACTTTATAAAGATTTTCTACTCAATACTTCTTCTTTCAAATGGCTGAAACATTGGAATGCAGGAAAAAATACTGATACTAAACAATATTCATAAAGAATTTGTGATACAGTTCTTAAATAGCAAAAGAAGTCATTTTCCTTGCCTCTGGCAAAAGGGACATATGGCACTCCATTGACCTGTGATATCAGGATATCAGCACCAATGCTGGCCTGCAGGTCAAGTGAAGGGGAAACAAAAGTACTTCTTACACATCTCAGAACCCACACCTGTATTCCTGTCATTCCCAAACAAGCCTAACTCCTCCTGCACTCTTCTAACTCCCAAAATATTCTAGTGTAATTATCCCTTTATGAAGGCAGTTTCTTTACTTGTCTGAGCTATCTCCACCTTTCTGTCTTAATATTGTTTCTTTTCTCCTAGCCAGTTTGGTCACATGAAATATGTTTTTCTCCCCTCTCGTATGAACTTTTCTAGAATCCTCTGAAAATTTTTAATCTTTTATCCATAATAAAAGTCTTTCCTGTAATCATCTAAGATTTGGTGTTTTTTCCTGTTATCCAGATCATATAATTGAACATTTAAAATATATCTGTACTTAAGTGACTATTACGCTGCTAAAAACAAGGAATGTATACAGAGATCCCATAGCTTTGAGTTAGAAAACACTTAATGAAATGAATGAAAGTGTCAAAGAAAGACAGCAGTCAATGGTTTTCAATATGCACATAAATGAAAGGTATGTAATGTAAAGGTACGTTAAAAGTAGTACTAATTCAGTTTTATGATAACAGAATTGAAAGTAAATGAGCACGTTTGGAAAACAGTTGTCTAATCTGAATCTATATCAAAATATTGAGATTTAGGTTTGAAAGAACACAAAATATGTTAGAAACAATAAAAGTCTGTTGAAAACCAGAGAGTTTTCAGATTTTAAGGTTGAAATCTGACGCAAATTTAAAACAAATCCTTGTAGTCAGGATGAGTACCAAAATTAGATGCTACAGAGAATAGTCCTCACTCATAACTTGGTCAAATATACAAACACCTTTTTTCTTTATAGCTCAGAGCATACTTCAGGTATTTTTTTCTTTCTTTTGGGGAATGGTACTAAATTGTAGTATGAGTATTTTTTCATGAATCTGGGTTTACATAATCTGAATGAATCAAGACATGCTTCTTGAAACCATTAGTGTACCATGAAAACCATAATAGTCATTTAAAAATACCTTTACAGTGGAGCCTAGAATGGAGAATCTTTCACTGGGCACAAATTAAGCTTTTCTCTCATGGCACCAAACAAAAACTGCTACAGCAGTTTGTAGACAAACTACTGAAGAGCACACATTCTGTAGTAGTCAGAGGGAGAAACCACTGTGATGTCAACATTCCAAGGCTCAGGCCATAACTGACAAAGTGACACATGCATTTCACTTTTTTCAAACTGTTGACTTTATAAAACAGTGATTTTGAACAATTCTTGAACAATATGTGTTTGGAATAACATTTTCACAACCATATATGTGTGTATGTTTGTGTAAAAGATATATGTATAGATGACCGATAGGTGATTGATGTTAGACAGGATAGATACCTGTAAGATGTGTTCCAAAATAGGAGGAATACCTTTATAAAACATCATGATAGACTAGGATCAAATAGAAGGGGAAGAGGACCTTCCCTATCAGTGCATTAGGGGAGGGGCATAGCAGGAGAGGAGGGTGAGATTGGGAGATGAGGGAGGGGGCCATAACCGCAATGTAATTTGAATAAATTGTAATAAACGTTAATAATAACAGCAATATTAAAAAGAGAGTATGTATAAAAAATCATGACATTTATATTCATCTCCAAAGATTATTAATTCCTAATTCTTTTGACCTGCTAAAGGCCCATGTGAAAAAAGGCTTCATGCAAAATCATTAAGACTGTGAACCTTGGAGTCTAAGAAATGCAAAAATCATAGCATACTTCAAAGATGAATATGCTTTACTAAGATACAGTCAGAAAGCTTCATGCACAGAGAAGTTAGAACGTTTTAAAGATTGGAGAGAAGTGCACATGCTTATTAGTGTATAGTAAATTTTATATATTAATCCTAGACACACAAAGAATTGTGACTGAAACAAGGGAGATACTCTGTAAGTTTCCTAATAAAGAAATGTAGTATACCTTGGACATAAAATAATCACAGACAAATCGTTCAAAATTAGAATGCCTGTGTTTAAAATGATTGTATTTGGTGATAGGAATAATTTTTGAAGTGTGTAATTTCATTAATATGTGTAATTATACATTTCTAATTAAGACAGAAAAACTCTACCAAACTATAAAGTTCTTCATAAAGATATTCTGCTGAATAAATGATTTTTAAAATGTGATACATGAGTATGGGAAATAAAAACACATTAGAAGGACATCTATATAGTGGCATGCTGTAACTAAACCCATTATTTTTAAAATAGTAGTGAAATAGTCCAGCAAATTAGCCATTCTCCTTGCTCTGACAAAAGGGTCATATGGCTTTCTATTGACCTATGACTCCTATCAAGATATCAACACCCATGGTGGTCTCCAGGTTCCTTGAAGGGGATGTAAATGGACTTTTTATACATCTCAAAACAACCATCTAGATTCCTATACTTTCCCAAACAGCCTCAACTCTTTCTGCACTATCCTAATTTCCTAAATAGTCTAGAAATATCCTGATTTTTTTACACTAATTAATTTATTTATAAATTTCACATCTTCATTCCAGGCCCCGGCCCTTCTCTCCTCACAATCCCACATCATTCTCCCCTCCCTCATTCCCTCTTTCTCTTCAGAGAGGGTCACTCTGTGTACCAACCCACCCTGACACATAACATGAGGTAGGACTAAGAGCTTCCTCTCTCACTAAGGACAGGCAAGACAGCCCTGCTAGGGGAAAAGGAACTAAAAGGCTAGCAACAGAGTCAGAGACAGCCCTCAGTCCAATTGTTCGGGGACCCACATGTTGACCAAGATACACATCTGCTACATATGTGTAGGTGGACCTAGGTCCAGCCTGTGCATTTATGAAAGCATAGTTTGTCTCTGTCTAAGCTATCTCTACTTTTCTCCTAATATTCTCCATTCTCTTCTAGACAGTCTTGGTCATATCACGTCTGCTTCTTTTTTTCTTTGCTCTGAACTCTTCCAGGTACCTCTGAACATCATCTTTCCTCTCTGACCCATAATAAAATTATTCCCTGTAATAACAGAGTGGCTACTATTTTACTGGTTTGTATACTGCTCCTGTTCATAAAGTTGGAATATTTAAGGTATATATTTTATTAAGTGAATATTACCATGCCTAAGTCATTTTATTTCATTCAAGAAATATGTACTGACACGCCATAGTTTTTACTTGGGAAGGATTAAAGATCCCTGTGAATTGAACAGTCAAAGAGAGACATCAGCCAAGGCTGTCATCAAATGCATCTGGCAATAATGTAAAGGTATTTTATAAAATATTGCCAATGCAGTTTCATAATAAAATTGAAATTAAATGAGTAAGTCTGGAAAGTCATTCCTATCTAGCAGAATCAGTGTTCACATATTGAGAAATATATGTTTGAAACCAGAAAGTTGTTGAATTTGGGGCTGAAATTTAAGCAGTTTCCAACAAAACTTTGTTGGCATAGTGGGTAATACAACTAGATGAAAGAGAAAATAATCTCTCATATCTTGGGCATATAGTTTTGAAGATACATAGCTATCATTCTCGTGTATAATAACTCAAAGCATACCTCTCTGTCATGATAACTTTGTTTCTTTGGGGGAATGGTACTGATTATTGCTAACAGAGTAGCTTTTCATGAGAAAACTGTTAAGAATTAGGTCACAGGTTCTAGAGAACTCAAGACAGAACACTTCCTGAAACCATTAGTCTAGCATGAAAATCATAATGAGCATTTTAAAATACCTTTACATTGGAGCCTGGAATAGAGAACCTTTCAGTGGGCAAAAAATTATCCTTTTCTTTCCTGGCACTAACCAAAATGGCTACAGCAGTTTGTAGACAAACCACTGAAGTATAAACATTCTGTAGTAGTCAGGGGGAGAAACCACTGTGATATCAACATTCTAAGGCTCAAGCCATAACTGACAAAGGGACACATGCATTTCAAATTTTGACTTTAAGACATTGATTTTAAAAAAAAAAATTTTGAACCACGTGTTTCGAAGAAATAACATATTCAAAACTGTGTGTGTATGTGTGTGTAATAGATATATGATATAGACGATAGAGGATAGATGTTAGATGGAAGGATAGATAACTGTAATGATATCAGTGTAACAATAGGAGGAATACTTATACAGGGTCAAATAAGAGGAATACTTGTATAGGTTCAAAAAAAGGGGGAGAACTAGGGTAGGGGTGTAAGGCGAGAAGAGGGAAGGAGGGTGGGATTGGGAAGAGATGAGAGAGGGGGCCACAGCCACAATATAATTTGAATAAATTGAAATAAATGAAAATAATAATAATATTTAAAAGACAGTAATATAAAAATATCATGAAATTTATATTCATCTCCAAAGATTATCAGTTCCTAATTTTTTAACCTGTTAAAGGCCCAGGTGAAAAAAGGCAGCATGCAGAATCATTAAAACTGTGAACTGTGGTGTCTAACACATGCAAAAATCATAGAATACTTTAAAGGTGAATGTGCTTTACTGAGACATGGTCAGAAAGCTTCATGCACGAAGAAGTCAGAAAGCTTGGAAGAGTGGAGAGGAGTACACATGCTTACTAGTATACAGTAAATTTTATATATTAATCCTAGATACACAAAGAATTGTAACTGAAACATGGGAGATGCTCTGTACATTAATTAATAAAATATGTATTATACTTCGGACATATAATCATGGACAAATCATTCAAAATTAGAATTACCTGTGTTTATGGTGATTGTATTTGATGATAGTAATAATTTTTGACTTCTGCAAAGTGTGTAATTTCATTAATACATGTAATTATACAGTTTTCATTAAGATAGAAAAATTCTACCAGACTGTTAGGTTCTTCCTAAAGATATTCTGCCGAATAATTATGATTTTAAAAATATGACACATTTGAGTATGGGAAATAAAAACACATCATAAGGAAATCTCTAAAGTGGCATGTGATAACTAAACCCATTACTTTTTAAAAGGACATAATAGGTGGGAATAGTTTAATCAGGCTCTCCTGATTACACTATTTAATTTAAATAATTTAAAAAACAAGTTTAAACTTCTTAGGTCCCATGAAGTGCAATTATCCAAAAATGTCAGTCCTGGACCTGCTCAACATGCAGTATCAAAGGAATTCTGGGGATTAGAAACAAACAAAAACAAAAACAGACAAACAAATAAACACACATACCAAAAACAGTATTCATCCAGAATTAGTGAAATAGTCCTTGTCCAGCAAAATAACCATTTTTCTTGCTGTGACAAAAGGAACATACTGCTCTCTACTGACCTGTGGCTCCTATCAGGATATTAACACCCATGGTGGCTTCCAGGTTGCCTGAAGGGGGAGTAAATGTACTCCTTATACACCTCAAAACACCCATCTAGATTCTGGTGCCTTCCCAAACAGCCTCATCTCTTTCTGCACTATCACAATTTTCTAAATATTCTAGAAATTACCCTTTCTTTCCACCAATTAATTAATTTCATATCTTCATCACAGGCCCCCATCCCTTCTCTCCTCACAGTCCCACCATTATTATTCCCTCTCCCATGACCTCATTCTTTTCAGAGAGGTTTACTATGTGTACCAACCCACCCTGACATATCACATGAGGCAGGACTAAGAGCATGCTCTCTCAATAAGGACAGGCAAGATAGCCCGGCTAGGGGAAAGGGAACTAAGGGCAAATAACAGAGTCACTGAAAGCTCTCAGTCCAATTGTTAGGGGACCCACATGTTGACCAAGCTGCACATCCGCTACATAAGTGAAGGGGGACCTAGGTCCATCCTGTGCATTGATGAAAGCCTACTTTGTCTCTGTCTAAGCTACCTGTACTTTTCTCCTAATATTCTTTATTTTCTTTGAGACAGTCTTGGTCATATCAAGTCTACTTCTTTTTCTCTCTCATCTAAACTCTTCCAGGTGCCTCTGAATATTTTTCCTCTCTCATCCATAATAAAATTACTCACTGCAATAATAGACCAGCTGCTATTTTGCTGGTTTCTCTGCTGTCCCTGCTCATACAGTTTGAATATTTAAAGTATGTATTTTATTAAGTGAATGTTACTATGTCCAAGACATGTTACTTCGTTTAGGGAGCCCCGGTCCTAGTGCAGGTGGCTCCTCCTTACATGCTGCGGAGGCCCTGGATGGATGACTCTAGGGTCTGGAGAAAGCAGAGCTCTGTCAGCCCTGGAGACCTTGGCTCTCTGCCACACTGCTGTACTCCCCGGCCTCAGGGCATGGAATCTCCTTCCCCAAGAGCTCAATCACCTCCATCTGCATAGCCTTCCTCCTTCCCTCCCTCCCACTTCTTCTTCCCCTCACTGCATGGCCCTGCCTGGCCTGGAACTCTGTATACCAGGCTGCCTCCAACTCCATGGAGACCAATCCTCATCTGGAATTAAAGACATGTGTCCCTAAGTCTGGACCTTTATTTCAGGATTTATTTATGTCATTTTGTTTTTTTGAGACAGGGTCTCTCTACGCAGCCCTGGCTGTTCTGGACTTGCTCTGTAGACCAGGCTGGCCTTGAACTCACGGAGATGCCCCTTCCTCCGCCTCCCTGAGTACTGGGGTCACAGGCATGCTACACCACCCAGCTAATTTATGTATGCATGTACGCATGTATGTACACATGTATGTATGCATATACGTATGTATGTATTTTTTGACACACCACATGTGTGCCTGGTGTCTATGGAAGGTGGAAGAGCATCAGATTCCATGGACCTGGTTGTGAGCTGACAAAGGGGGTGACTGGAACCAAATCCTGAGGCCCAGGCGAGTGCTCTTTAACTGCTGAGCCATCACTCCAGGCCCTATACTACTTTTTGTATTATCACACTTGTTGCATGTGCATGTGTGCATGTGTGTGCATGCATGTTCTATCGTCTCAGCTCACTGCATTATTTTTTGGTGTGTGTGGGGGTAAGGTTCTATCATCTAGCTCAGGCTGGCACCAAGCTCAGAGTAATCCCTCTGCTTCAGCCTCCCAAGCCTGGCCATTCCAGGACTGAGTCCAAGGCCAACTGTGTAAACTGTGAAATTGTGTCTGTGCACAGCTGTGCTGTGTGGGCTGCTGGCTTCAACACGGCACCAACCTTTCCTGAGGATGAGGGTGGCTCGGAGCCAACGTCCACCCACCTGCTGGGGGCTGTGCTCCCCTTAGGGACTCCAATGCCAGCTCTTCAGCAGACACTGCGGCAGGGTGGCTCAGTGGATAGTGCGTGCATGGCCCGGTCTGCACCCCAGCACTGCCGACCACCACTGGAGAGACATATCTTGAAATCCCAGATCTTCATGGCCCCGTCGATGCCAGTGGTGCAGAATTTTCGACAGTCTTGCTGGTCTACCTTGTAAATTGACACATGGCTAAAAGAAGAGTGAGACCATGATGTATGTGGAGGGAGTGAGGCCATTCCCCCAAGCCCCACACCGACGGATAGCTGGGGGTGCACTAGGCTCCAGATCCCTCAGGGCTACATGACGAGACCCTGTCCTAGAGTGGGAGGGCTCATCACTCACCCGGGATGTGGTCCAGCAGGTAAGCCCAAGACTACATCAGGCCTTGGCCAGGTCCCCAGAGCCATACACTGGGTACTGGTGTTTGCATAGAGCCCTACCCATCTGAAGGTGGAGGCAGGAAGGTTACAAGTTCAAGGTCAGGGGGCTACAGGGATGGCTCAGCGGTTGAGAGTGCTGGCTACTCTTCCAGAGGTCTTGAAAGAGTCCCAGGACTCACATGGTGGTTCACAGCCATCTGGTGTCAGAGGAGAAGGAGAGTGAAAAGGAGGGAGAGAGAGAGATAGGGAGGGAAAGAGACGGAGAGAGAGAGGAAGGGAGAGAGAACGGGAGAGAGGGAGAGAGGAATAAGAGAGAGGGAGAGAACGGGAGAAAAGAGAGGGACAGAGAGAAAGGGAGAAAGGAGAGAGGCAGAGAGAGGAAGGGAGAGTGAGAGAAAGGGAGAGAGAGAGGAGGGAAAAGGAGGGGGAAGGAGATGAAGGTAGAGGGAGAGAGAAAGGGAATGGAGAAGTAAGGAAAAGGGGAGGGAGAGGGATACAGGAGAGAGGAGAGTGAGGAAGGGGGAAGGAGAGGGAGGGGAAGGCAGCAGGGAGGAAGACAGGGAGGGAAGGAGGAAAGGCCACAGCCTCAGCATGGGGCTGGTAGGGACAGAACAGGGCTCAGCAGATGCGGACACAAAGAACTACTTTCTCCTTCCAAGCTCAAAAGTGACCGGAGCATGGCTGAAGCCAACCAGTCCTCAACAAGGCCTCTGAGAGCAGCCTGCTTGGGCGGCCAGAGCCTTCCTGGGTTTTGAAATCGGCCTTCAGGAGTTCCAGGTTCCATCCCAATCCACAACCCCAAAGGAAACAAACAAATAGGGAGACTTCTTATAGAGCCTTCACCCCAAGATGCCTGCAGAGCTGGGCAGACAAGGGACACCAGGGTGAGCCAACTTCACCCTGCAGAGCTTTCAGAGACAGCCTCCTCCTCCTCCTCAGATGCCAGCTTGGCTGGACTCGAGCGTTGAGGCAACAGCACAGCCCGTGAGAAGGGCCTTTACACACTCACTATCATTTCAGGTTGTTATTAGTTCATTATGCTGTGTGTTTGGTACACAGGTCAGCGGACGACTGTGAGAATCTGTTCTCTCCCTTCTCTGTGTGGGCTCTGGGCAGCACATGCACCTTGTTTGACTGCCACAGCCAAGTGGCACCATGCAAGTAGGTACACTGTGTGCGGGGAACTGTGTACAGGGGAGGGTGTGAGGGGCACATCCCGGGACTGGCACAGGCAGGTGGCACCCAGCTAGGGTGCCCACTGTGGGAAAGTGTGTGCGGGGGAGGGTGTGTGAGGCAAGTCCTGGGCCCAGCACAGGAGGCATCCCAGGAGGGGCACACACTCACCTCGGCCACGATGCTCTTCTCTGAGGACAAACTGAGCAGTGGTAGAAATTCTGTCTTCAGAGTCGACACACTGCACAGGGGAAACACGCATCACACATGGTTCTCCTCCTTTGTGAAGTGCACACTGAGGACCAAACTCGGGCAGTGCCACCTTCACATGAGGGTCCTACCCTGCAGACCAGAATGGCCTCGAACGCATGATCCCTTTGCCTCGGCTCCCTGGATGATGGGACTGTGGGCCTGCGCCACCGTGTCTGGCTTGTAAGAGTGTATTCATGTGAAAGGGTGAAAGCTTGACACCAAGATCTCTGACATGACCTACGAGGTCGGCTCTTTGACTTCCCCCACCACCACCCGAGAGAGGAGCAGTCTTGCCAGGCCACAGAGGAGGACATTATAGCCAGTCCTGATGAGACCTGATAGACTAGGGTTATATGGAAGGGGGGGACTTCCCCTAGCAGTAGACTGGGGGAGGAGCAGGGAGGAGAGGAGGGAGGAAGGGATGATGGGGAGGGAGGGATGACAGAAAGGGAGGGTGGCAGGGATGATGAGGAGGGAGGAAGGGATGATATGGAGGGAGGGATGACAGGAAGGGAGGATGGCAGGGATGATGAGGAGGGAGGAAGGGATGATGTGGAGGGAGGGAGAGATGTGGGGAGGGAAGGAGGGATGATGCAGGAAAGAAGGAGGGTTGGTGGGGAGAAAGGGAGGAATGACAGGGAGGAAGAGATGATGGGAGGAATGACAGGGGGAGGGAGGGAGCTACAGCTGGGCTACAAATAAACTATAATTAATACAAAAAACAGAAATTTAATTTAACAAACAAAACAAAATGCAAACAACCAAAAAACAAAATAAAAGCTTGACACCAGCAAAGCTGTCGCAGAGCACAGTTCTGCCATGGTGACCCTTTCACAAGAGAACTAGTAGAGTCAGCACGGGGAGGACGACGTCCGAACTGTCCACGCCACTGCATCCTCACAGGGTGGCCAGGAGGAGGCCATAACCCAGGCACATTCCTAGGCTGGCCGGGGGGGGGGGGGGGGGGGCGAAGGGGGTGGGGGAGGGGGGGCAAGTGCCAAGCCGCCTGAAAGCGGACTCTGGGCTTCTTCCCTTGCCACCGAGCCACCTTCACCACAGTCTGGTGACAAAGCACCATTCAGACTCTTCCCGAAGACCTGGGGTGGCACGAAGGCAGGAGAAAGATGGCCCCTGTCCTGTTTGGGGTGGTGTCAGGGGAAGGAGCTGAGGGCGTGCATGTGCCGGGTGGTGGCAGCAACTTCAGCTCTGGTTTCCTGGGACAAAGACCGGGCTGGTCTTGAACTTCTGAGCCTCCTGCGCCACCACACTTCCCATCTCCCTGGGGGCTGGTGGGGACCACAGATGTGAGAGACATTCAGGCATCTGTGGAGCCATCTTCCCAGCTCCCAGCCATCATCTTCATGAGGGTGGCTGGGACCAGGCCTGCTGTCTACAGGTGCTTCTTGAAGGGCAGGTGTGGGTTACTGACCCCCAGTGAGACCCAGCTGCTCTATCCTGGGAGCTGTATACACTCCCCCTAGCTACAGTGCTCTAGGTTACTGTGTCGAGAGTGACTGTGGCCAACTGTATACACTTCCTCCAGCTGCCAAGGAGAGCGTGTCCAGATCGGTAGCTGTCCACCCTTCCCCTCGCTGCCGTGTAGGGCCAGCATGTACAGATCGCTAACTGTACCCCCCAACCCTCCCCCCAGCCAGGAGAGGACTCACTGAACACTCTTGGAGGTGTTGGCCACAGACACTGTGCTGTCGTGGCTGACCCAGGCCAGGCGGCTCCCGATGGCCGAGCAGCTAACGCTGTGCACCCAGCCACCAGCACAGCTGCTGCAGTGCTGGGTTTACAGGCGTGCAGCACCTACCGGGCTTCTGCAGTGCTGGGGGAAGGTAACCAGCTCAGCAAGTTCTCTAGCTGCTGAGCCACATCCCAGCCCCAGCTCCTTTTCTAGACAAAGAAGCTCTCTTTATCACCAAGCTGCTCACAAGGTACTGTACTTTGCAAATAAAGGAGCCCAATGGGTACCTTGTCAGTGCTGAGCAACAGGCAGTGCCCATTTATCCTCACCTGGATTTGAAGTCACATGATGCTACAGCCAGCAAAATGTTGTTGGGGTGCCAGCCCAAGCTGAGGACTGTGGAATGGGCTTCTTAATGTGCTTGCTCACCCACCTGAGGAAGGAAAAAAACCTAGTTTACACTGTCTTCACAGATAAAAACAGCGGCATTTTCCAAGCCGCCCCATAAACCCCCTCCAAATAAAACTGATCTATATGTTTATAAAAACCATTTCAATTCTGAAATCCACAGACAATGTTAGCTACATTTATGGAGTAGTTTCATGGGCTCCCTACAGTGCACAGCTGCTCCTGCTGAAGGCTGGCTTGCTCTCTGTCAGGGAAGAGCTTCCTACACAGAGTTCAGGCTGCCTCCGACTTCCTGTGAACCCCACACTGGTCTCAAAATAAAGCTAGAATCACAGGCCTGTGCACCACACTGGCCCGAGGGGCTGACATACAGCTCACGTCCAGGGACTACATGTCCGACCACAGTAAGGTCCAGTCCACCTATGATCTCTCAGCGAACACATACAGTCAACTGCTCCAAGGCAGTCAGGAGAAAATGCTTCCTACATGAATTAAGAAGAGTTGGGGGCTGGGAAGAAAAGGATGGAGAGGAAGAGATGAAGTAGGAAGGAAGGGAAGTGAGATTAGCATGGCTCACCAGTCCTTTTCAGACTCAAAGTAGCAGACGGAGGAGATGAGCTGGGCTCCACTCCCCACAGCAAACTCGTTCTCCAGTGGGGACTACTTCACAAAAGTGGTAAAGTTGATCCTGAGCAAGGGCAAGGGCGGTGACAACCTCCTCAAAGTTGTCACTTCTCCAAAGCCCCTCCTCCTTGGCCCCACAGGGGACCTGTGAGATGGCTGTGCACCCCGGCTCTCCACTTCTCCAAAGCTCTTCCTCGTTGACCCCACAGGGGACGTGCATGGTAGCTGTGGTACCTTGGCTCTCCTGGAGAACCCTGGGGGTGTGGCGGTGGCAGGACAGCATCTTTAGGTAGTTTCTCTTCCCTGTTGAGGTCCGTCCTTGGGGGCGCGCCTTGTACCAGGCCTGCGCAGGCTTGACCTCCTTCTTGCAGTCCTTCTCCTGCTTTGGGATCAGGATGGGGTTCCAGGCAGCTTGGTTCTCCAGGCCTGAAATGCGAGAATGTGAGCAGAGAGAGAACGGGCCCAGCCCGGGACTCCAATGTCAGTGTCAGGACCCGTGGTCTCGGTTGGGTTGGGGGGGGGGAGGTGTCAATCTATAAGAACTATTCCCCTGGGCGCTTGTGGAGAGGGAGGTGTGTGTGGGGGGGTGGGAACTGGGGGATTCTGGGAAGAAGAGGAGTTCCAGAGGCAGGAGGACAGGAACTGGGGCATTCTGGGAAGGGTGTTTCATCACAGCATCCGGGAGGAGACCCTGGCTCACTAGAGTCATGCGGACCACAGGGCATCAGAGAGGAGCCTCACTCACCGGGCAAGGCCGTGCTCCCATAGTCCTCAGTGCTCTCTTTGCACAAGCCATTCTGGGGGGCCGCGGCCAGCTGCTGCCACTCTCCCCGGGTCGGTGATCCAGCCTTGGCCTTGAAAGTCGGGGTGCCCTGGAGGTGTGCAAGACCTCAGTTAGTGCTCGCTTTCTCTGCTGAGAGCGAGGAGCTGGTGAGCCGAGTAGCAGGGTAACAAAGCGACCCACGTCACCTCGACTGGACTCAGGGACCCCTGAAACGCGACTTCGGGGCTAGCTTGAGCTAGCCAGCATCTCCAGACAGCTTTGACTGGGCTGAATGTGCGGAAGGGAGACAAGGGGAGCGCCAGTGTCCACCTCCTCCTCACTGCTAATCAGGGAACAAGGGGACCAGCTACAACCCTGCTGCACCTTCTTGGGCCTAGACTGTGGATCTTGTTCAACCCCAAAGTGCGCCCTTCCCTCTCGGAGCTCTTGACACAGCGGTGGGAAGACTCATTCGCCTGCGGTCTCGGGGTTTGGGGGGTCCTCACCTGCGGGGAGGCCGGGTGCAGGGCGCGCGCCCAGGCCCCTGCCTCCTCCCCGCTCTCGGGGGGCAGGTGGCGCACGGGGTCCTGCAGCCGGCGCGCGAGGAGGCTGAGGAACTGCTCGAGGACCAGCAGCTCCAGCATCCGCTCCTCGGAGCGCCGCTCGGGCCGCAGCCAGCGGCGGCACAGCTCCCGCCGGCGGCTCAGCGCCTCCTCCGGGCCGGACACGTCCCCGGAGCGCAGCCGCCAGAAGCGTCTCCGGGAGGTTTCGGGGTCTCGCCCGTCCCCGGGATCCTTCTCTTCCTCCTCCGCTTCTGCTTTCAACGCCAACACGACCGCGCAGGCCACCGCCATCGCAGCCTCCGGGGCCACGAGACCCCGATGAGATTCCCGGAAAGCGGGGCGTGCGGCCACCGTTTCCCCCAAAACACCGCCACGACAGCTCACGACCCCGGCGAGCGCGCCAGCGGGAGAGAAAAAAAAAAAACCAGGCCGGAAGTGCGTCATCAACCCACGCCTACTCCGGACAGAGAGATACAAAAGCCGGGCCCGTCGTGGGTCTCTCCATGCGCATCTCCGCCTCGCAGCGTTTATAATGCTGGAAACAGCGCGCATGAGATTTTGGGATTTGTAGGCGACTCAGGGTCCACGGTCCAGGCAACGGACAGGGAAGGAATCAAACTCGGGACTACGAGCAATCCCAGAATGCATTGCGCCACGTGGACGCCATTTTTATAGTTCTCCGATACAATCCCGGAAGTCCTTGCTCCGAAGCCATGTTTGTAGTTCTCAGGCTGGTGGGTCTCTGAGGCGATGTATCTTGGACCATTGGGACTTCCGTGACCAGCAAGAGCTCCGAAGTGAGAAACGAAGGGATAAAGGTCTGTTTGTAAGTAGAGGGTTTGTGTTTACAGCCCAGGCCAGGGAGATGGTAGGGCGGCCTCGGTGCCTCCGAGCCCGGAAGTCTCTGTTCTCTGCGGGGCGGATCTGGAAGCGAAGCCATAAGGGGCGGGACTTCCGCCAGCGACGCGCTGCTACCCGGAACGGTTTTCCCAGGTCCGCAATCTTCTTATCTCAAGCAGTTATGAATTCATAGTCCTGCTCACACGTGGGGTGGAGGCGGGGAAGAAGGGGAGTAGGAGGGATTTGGGGGTTCCCTGCCTCCTTCCCTTGTCCACCCCTGGCCTTCCATCCATCCATCCGCCTGGAGTCCCTGAGCGGCTCGTGTGTGGAGCAGAACCGCAGGCAGGGTGTTGGCGGGACGAGAACACAGTCCTCTGCTCCCTCCAGGCCTGCATGCTTCCTGGGGGAGATGGGTGCACCCCGCCCGGGGTGAGGCTGTGCACGACCTTGTATTGGTTGTTCTGGCGCCCTCTGCTGGCCTGCGGGTGCACGAGCAGGGAGGATCCTATAAATAATTTTTAGGGGGCTGGGGGTTGAGTAGGTAAGGTGCACTGGGCTTAGTTGTTAGGGTGCTGGGGACTCAGTACAAAAGGATCTGTCCACCTCTGCTGGGCTGAGGGCATATACTTATGGGCAAAGAGAAAAAAGAGGTGGAGGAGGAAGAAGAGGGAAGGAAGGAGAGAGAGAAGAAAGAAAAGGAAGGAAAGAACGAAAGAAATCTGTGTGGCTTTGCAGAAAAACAACAGCTAATTAAAACTTGGGTACTATTTGGTGTTGATTTCCTGAATTTGAACCAACATACACAGGTAAAAGTGCAGGTATTCTGTACTCACATAAGTAACTGAAGTTTTTCCACATGGTAAATAAATTATTTTCTACCAGAAGGAAGGTGTAGAACATGGCAAACCAATACATTTTATTTTGAGTCCCTATCAAATAGGAATGACTTGATGAACTTTTTCAGAGGAAGCTTCTCATATTCGAAAACAAGAGCTATCCCTGGCTTAATGAACTATCTCTAGTCTTCTACAGCCTCCCACTACCCAGGAGATTTTTACTTCCATAAATTCTGGATTGACAGGTTTGATTGCTCATCTCCTGCTATGCTATATATCATGACACATACCCAATTTCTATAGAGATTAAACCAGAAGAAAATGATGTGGTGACCGTTTCTGAGCCCAGCTATTCGATACGGAATGCAGTGTATGCAGTGTCCCATGCCCTCCATAAAATGCTGCTGAGCAAAATTGAAATGGGACCTAAAGAAGACAGAAACATGGACTGGCTTCTTCCATGCCAGGTAAGCCTCACTCATAAGCAAGGGAAGCATCAGGATTTTATATTATTGGTAAGTAATTACTATCCTCAAACCAATAAAACATTTTCATCTTATAGTTGCAAGTACAAATTAAAATAGAAAAAGGTTCTGTCAAAGTGTATGTGTATATATCTTACATGATTTGGATACTGAAAGCACTCATTTGAAGACAAATTTGAATGTCTTTCAACAAATGTTTTCCTAATGTGAGATGAAATTCTGTAAGATACAATTGAAAATAGTGTAAAAATATATCAAGTTCCAAAATTTTTATCATTTCATGGAATATGTCCAATGTCATAAGATACAGATTAGGGCATCATATCCAAGCAACCATTTCACCTAAAATACAATCTGTATTTATGACAAAAGACCATAAGAAGATTCTTTTGTGGACAATAAATAGCCTGTCTTTGAGTCAGCAGTAACAGAAAAGTAATTGCTTTCGCAGATGATTTAGTATTAATAAGGTAAGATCAATGTGAAACAAAAATCATGGTCCCATTAATAAATTTTAGAACATAGACAGTGCTCATGGGCCTGGACCATATCTCAGTGTGTTAGTGATGAATGTAATGTATGGGTTTTAAACCAACAAGGTTTAATATAGGACTCACTTACACTTATAAGCCTTGGAGATTAACTTCAAATAGGATGTCAAGATGATTGTTGAACAAGTCAATTGAACTTTTCATTCAGTTGATAGGTAAATAAAAGATAAAATGTGAATGTTTGTATACTATATAATTAGTATTATGGGAATCAGTAATATTTGACATTAATATTAACATAGTCTGTAATCATGGCTTCCAGTCATAATGTATTAGGTAAGTGAGTAAGTCTCTTGTACGAATAACTGAGTACCTGTATAGAAGTTCTTTATAACATGAGCTATTAATTAGTTAACACAATATTAGGTTGTGTTATTAATTTTCAGAAATTGATTTTTTTGTAATCAAGATAATACTGCTGGTGTCTTAACAAAATATGGAAGTTTTTTTCCTTTTCCCTTATGTGAACTACTTTGAGGAGTATTGTAGTGAGTTATTTGCGACTCTTGTAGAATTCATGCTGAATCTCTAGACCTAGGCTGTTCTTTTCTCTTTTCTCTTTTTTTTTTTTTGAGAGATTTTTAAATTACCATTTCTATCTTGGTTATTATGTATCTGTTTTAATAATTTATTTCATCTTGATTTAATGTTAGATTTTATACATCTAGAAGTCTACCCATTAAATGTTTTTGCATTTAATGCTTAGTTGAATGAAGACTTTTAAAATATGAACCAATGATTCGCTGCTTTCCTCAGTGCATGTTGTAGTGTCTGTTAGATCAGGATTGATGCAGTTGACATGGACTTAAAAGAGAGCAGACAGGCATTTCCAAAAGCAGGATTTTTCTCTCAGACAGAACACTGATATGGTAGTCTATTGAGAGGGGAAGTGGAGATTCTGTGCTGTAGTACCAGAGGATGGAGGTCTTAAGTAGCTTGATGGGGAGAAGAACACACCGTGGGGGTTCAGTGTATAAATTTCTGGCCTTAGTCCTGCCTGTCTGTAGGTGCGTGGGTTTATTTCTGGGTATCTGTTTCAATTCCATTGATCCACAAGTCTTTTTCTCTGCCAGTACTATGGCGTTATTATTACTCTTGCTCTATAGTATAGCTTTAGATCAGGGATGGAGATAACTTCAGAAGTTCTTTATCATACTGGTTGTTTTAACTATTCAATTTTTTTTAATATGATGTTGAGAATTGTTCTTTCAAGGTCTGTAAGGAATAGTGTTGATGTTTTGATGGGAATTGCATTAATCTCTAGATTTCTTTTGGTAGGATGACCATTTTTGCTATCATGCTTACTGATCCATAAGCATGGAAAATCTTTCCATCTTCTCATATCTTCTTCAATTTCTTTCTTCAGAGACTTGAAGTTTTTTTTTTTTTCATACAGATCTTTCCCTTTCTTGGTAAGAGTTAAACCGATGTACTTTATATTATTTGTGAATATTGGAACGTTGTTGTTGCCCCAATTTCTTTCTCAGCTCACTTGTCTTTTGTATACGGGAAGACTTCAGAATTTTTTGAGTTAATTTTATATCCAGCAATTTTGCTGAAGGTGTTTATCAGGTATAGGAGAGCTCTGGTAGAATTTGTGGGTCTACTCATGTATACTATCATATCATCTGTGAATAGTGATACTTTGACTTCTTCCTTTCTGATTTGTATCCCCTTGATCTCATTTACTGCTCTAGCATGGACATGATGGATGATATCTTTAATGTGTTCTTGTATTTGGTTTGCAAGTATTTTGTTGAGTATTTTTGCATGTTCATAAAAGAGATGGGTCTGAAGTTCTCTTTTTTTGGGTCTTTGTGGGTTTTAGGTATCAAGGTGACTGTGGCTTGCTTTCTTATTTGGGAAGGGAGATTTGTGATGACTAATTCTGTTTCCTTGGGAGATATAGTACTATTCAATCCATTTATCTGATCTTGATTTAATTTTGGAAGATGGAATCTATCAAGAAAATTGTCCATTTCATTTAGATTTTCATATTTTATGCCATATAGGCTTTTATAGCAAGACCTAATGATTGTTTGCATTTCCTCAGTGTCTGTTGTTAGGTCTCCCCTTTCAATTCTGATTTTTCATTTCTGATTTCCACTATGAACAAATTGCTTATACCTAATATGGCACAACATTAGTCAATAAATATAAAAACAACATAAATGATAAATGATGTATAAACAAAAATCACATGAACATCTTAATAGCGTCTACAAAAAAAAAACAACAAAATCTTTGAAAAAATCCAAATACCTTTATCATAAAAGTTTCAAAAGTTGTAAGGCTAGAGGCAACACCTCTCAACACAATAAAGCTATAGGTGAGAAACCTGCATCCAAAATCATCACTAATGGAGCAAAGGTTTAGGCTAGTTTATTTAGGTCAGAAGCTTGTCATCTATGTTCACCACCCCCACTCCTTTTCAGTATTGTGCTCCAAGTGTTAGTTTAGGCAATAAAGAAAAATAAGTAAAAGAATATCAATAGGGAAAGTAGAATTCAAACTATCACGTTGTAGGTGTTGTTTAATATTTACTATTGATATACCTTCTGGTAAAGCTTGCTGTTAATCCTAAACAGCTGTATACACAAATCACCACACAAAGACTGGGCTCATTTAGTTAACCTAGAACACAATGTAGGGCAATAGTTACTGCATCCTAAACCTCCAAACCCTCATAGTTTCCTAACATTTAGATTCCCCACATTATACTTGCTTTTTGTGAAATATTATATCCAGTCCATCTTCACGTAGTTCCAGGATCTCTCTCTCCTGCTTCTTTCTCCTAGCTTTCCTCTCACACCTCTCTTCTTGCTCATTTGCTGCCCTCTGGCTCCTTGTCCCGACCCAAGGGACTTCAACGGGGTTCCTAAAGAAAGGAGGGTGGAAGGAATGGGGGAGGGGAGGAACAAGAGACACAGGAAAAAAATGTCAATTTCCTTCAGATTTTCCAATTTTATTAAATATAGTCTTTTGAAATAAGACCTAACAATTATTTGGATTTCCACAGGGTCTATTGTTACGTCCCCCTTTTCATTTCTGATTTTGGTTATTTGGATACTGTCTATCTTTTTCTTATGGCTAGAAGTTTGTCTATCTTGTTGATTTTCTCAAAAAAACAAAGTAAAAAACAAACAGCTCTTAGTTACAATGATTCTTTGTATTGTTGCCTTTGTTTCTACATCATTGGTTTTAGCATTGAAAAATAGCTGCAGTTTACTTAGCCCCAGCATGAAAACACAGAACAAATATCTCTCTGTATTTTTTAAAATCTCTCAATTCTTAATATTCTTGGCACCCTTTCACCTGTGGGAAAGTTTGTTTACTCCCTGCAGGTTGAATAATGGACTGTACAGCTATCTGTCTTGATTCCAAGAGGAAGAGGGAAAGTGCCTACTGTGTACTGGAAGACAGAAGGTAGGCAAGGAGAGGATAGGCACAGATCATGATGAAATACAAATCTCTGCAGATATGGAAAAAGACTGAAATGGAAGCCTGGACCAAGAATCACTGTACTTTTTCATTTCAGTACACTGTAACCCTAAGGGAGGTGCTCATGTCACTCAAGACTCACTGTCCAATCAGAACCCTCCTTCCCTTCAGTCACAGGAAGAGGCAGGTTCTTCCCACCACCTTGCTGCAGTTCTGTAGCTGAGAAGAGGTTAAAGGTTGGTATGATCTGGTCTGAGCACAGCTGCTGTGTGCTGTGATGGGATTTCAGGCTAGGTCCAAAGTTGCAATATGGTGAGTGTGCAGCTGCTTCCCCCAACCTGGTGGAGGAAGTGACTAAACAGCCGGACCTGCTGTGGTGTGTCCTTCCTGGGGCTGGGTGGGAACCTACAGCCAGAAGCAGCTACAGAGAGATCCCTTGTCATAGCCATGACTACAGCAGGGGCATCCGGGAGAGCCATTTCCTGTCACCTCTCTCAATCCTAGTCTCCTCAGGAGGACGGAGTGGACAGGGTCGAGCTGGTCACCATCTGGGGTGGACGTGTGTGTAAACAAACCAGGTCACAGGGTCACGCCTGGGGAGGGTCAGACACAAGTCTTTGGGGAAAAATAATGAAATGAAATAAAAATAAAAATTAAAAAGTAGAGGACAAAAAATGGGGAAAGCAATGTAATATACTTTAATTAAAATGTATAAAAATACATTTTAAATTAAAATGTAGCTAGGGAGATAGTTTAGCAGTTAAGAACAATGGATATTGGTACAGAAGATACAGTTTCCATCTCCAGAAACCACATGGTAGCTAACCATTTGCTCTAATTCCAGTCCATGCCATCTCCTGCAATCTTCTAGCTTCTGTTGTTACTGAACATAGACACATGGAGGCAAACACCCATGTATATGAAATAAAAATAACGCTTAAAATTGTAGTAATCTCTACAGAGATATCACAGCAGTGAGACAGATAGCAGCCAGGGCTACTTAAAATGAACTCTTTCTGCTCCTGTATGAAAGTAGCTGCAGCATTCCTCAGAACCAACCATCTCATAGGCAAAAACAGGCTCATTGTGAAGTTAGACTAGTTCAACAAAGCTGTTCCTCTAAGAATAGTGTCCATGGTGCTGATAGGTGATTTCCTTGATGTTTTCTGAATTTGTATTCTCTATCTTTGTATGTATGAGAAAATGGCCTTGATACTTATATCTGTGAAATCATACAACATGATTGAAAGTACAGGCTGCATGCAAACGATTTTTAGTGTTCCTTATTTTCATCTAAGACCTTGTGGTACAAGATGAACATTACAGAAGCATTTCTGTCCATTACTTTTATATTTTATAAATGTTTCTGCATGACTTTGAGCTAAGATGCATTTAAATATCTCTCCTTATACACTATTACCATGTTAAGAAAAGGATTTAACTTAGCATGCTTTAAAGTAGGCAAACCTATATTTGAACTTATCCAGATTCCCTAAGTAAAACCCCAAAGCTTCCTTTGTTGAAGAAAATCATGCTTTAGAAAAGACTTCCATGTTCTCCTTGCCTGCGACAGGAAAAAAAAAATCTTTCTCAGCTCTTCTGTTTTTTCTTCTGTTATGATGGCTCTTCTAGGCAGCCAAATTGACTATATGTCTGGAATTAACTAAAACCCAAACTGTTGGGAAAGTGGAAAAACTCTTTCTTCAATCTAGATTTTTGATGTGATAAAATCCACCTTTAATCTTGGCCACAGTCTCTGATGGTAACATATGATATTGGAGATGGTAGCTCTTTCTCTTTGTCTGCTGGCCCTACCTCTGGCTGGCAAGCTAATTTTTTTAAAACTGGCATTAAAGCCTACTTCTTAAGGAGTCTGGTATATACTGAAGACCAGCTGAGACATCCAGCCACACTGGCTGAACCATTACTGGCTTTTTTGTTTTGTTTTGTTTTTAAGCAAAAGATTTGATGTCACCAATAAAGATGCTGGAGTCAGATGCCTGGGTGAAAACTTACTAGCTCAGAAAGGCATAGAAAGCACCCAGCCTACCTTCCTACTCACCCTTGTTGACCTCTTGACCTATGGTTGAGTTTATTTAAGCCTGTTTTAATAAAGCGTTCATGGATTAAAGGTGTGGGCTTGCACTGAGGCATACCACAACTAGAGACAGATTTTTCCAGGACACCATCTCAGGGTTCACAGTATGATTAAATAATCTTTCAGCATGTGAGCCATTCTAATAAACCCACGTTCTACACATGTGCATTCATTCGATCAGTTCTGTTCATCTAGAGAATCTTTACTAATACAGATGTTTTGTTTTATTTTGGTTTTGTTTTGTTTCCCTTCCCATTTGGGAAGATGTGGCTGCTAAAGACAGTGTTCCACAGAGATTGTCATCTGTTAACTGCTTTTCTCCCAAGGTTTTCACAGGTACCAGGTGAAATATAGGTGCAATTATCTGAACCAAGCATGAAGCCACAAAAGAAAATTGTTGTTTCTTGAAATTTCTCTAATAGGGAGGTCCTCCTCTCCTTTCATCTGACCCAAGCCTATCAGGTCTCATCAGGACTGGCTGCATTGTTTTCCTCTGTAGCCTGGTCAGGCTGCTCTCCCCTTAGGGGTAGGTGATCAAAGAGCCAGCCACTGAGTACATGTCAGAGAGATACCCTGTTCCCCTTACTAGGAAACCCACTTGTATACTTAGTTGCCATGTGCAGGGGTTCTAAGTTATCTCCATGCATGGTCCTTGGTTGGAGTATCAGTCTCAAAAAAGACATAGAGGGGCATGGATGGAAATGAGGGAGCATGGGTGAGATTGGGAGGGAATGAGGAAGGGGCCTACAGCTGGGATACAAATTGAATAAACTTAATTAATATAAAAATAAAATTAAAAAAATCGTAACATTCAGAAATGAAATGTATGAGGAACACACAGTCCCAATCAAAATTCTGTTAGTAGATTTTATACTTTTTGCCAAGAGTGCATTTTGCATTTATTATAAAATACAATGCCTGTTGTTCTTTCAGAAGAGTATATAACTCCTGTGAGAGTCATTTATAAAATCTAACAAACTCCTCTGAAATACTTGTAAATAACTATAAATAACTTGACATTCCTTCAAAGATGAATATGATTTAGCCTAAGTTAAGAATCCTGCAATCATTTCATCAGTATTGTTTGATTGTACTAAATATGTTCTCTAGACATGTTAATCATCTCACAGGAATGGGCTTTTTGGAGTATGTGATTCCTACCTTTTATATTTTATATTATATACATATATGCATATTACTGCTAAAGCACTTAAACAGCATGCTAATTTAATAGAGAAGTCAGCTTAATTTGTATTTTGTTCCTTAATTATAAAATGTATGAATAATTAAAAACTTCTCCTTAATTGTTAATATTCTAGGACCCCTTCCATTTGTGGAACAGATGGGTAACTCCACTGCAGTTGAGTAATGGGCTGTGGAAGGTTGATCCACCAGGAAGAAGAAGCAGAACGCTGTGGGAGAGCTCAGGCATGTCCTGAGTTCTAGAGTTGGGGAGCCTAGGGCCCCTTCCCACATAGGGGAGCAGCAAGTGGCTGAGCAGCCAGAGTGGGAGGGCTGGGCGGTCCCGAGGCTGGGTGTGCAGGCAGACAGAGGCTATGGGAGAACAGGCCCTAGCACTGCTGAAATGCGAACCTCTGCAGATCTGGAGAAGGCGAGGGCACGGACTGGAAGCCAGGGTCAGGGACTAACTGGCTGTGTCCCTTCTGCACACTCTAACCCTAAGGGAGACACCCTAACCCTAAGGAAGGGGCTCCTGTCACTCAAGACTCTCTGTCCAATCAGGGCCTCTGTCCGGACCTGCCAGTCAAGAAAGGGGGCGTGTTCTTCCAGATACCTTTCTGCTGGTTCAGCTCCAGCTGCTGAACAGGCTCTTGTGGTTCCAGGTGAACCACGTGAGCAACCTCTTCTGTTGCTTGGGTGCTTGAGGGGAACTGAGGCAAGCTACAAAGTCGCAACATGGTGAGTTCAGGGAGGAGAAGGCAGCTGAGCAGCGGGAGCTGGTATGCGGGGTCTCTTCCGGGACTGGCTGGTGAGCAGCAGCCACTGGGGAGAGACCTTGTGGTCCTGGGTGCTCGCTGGACCCAGAGGTGGCATCTGAGTCACTTCACTGAGGGGGCCGCATCTATGCAGAGCGTTTGCAGCAGGGGTTTGTGTGCAGAATCATCCTTGTGGTGGCATGCCAAATTCGGAGTATTTCAGTTTCTCTTCAGTGTTCCAGTTTCTCTAATGTCTTCTACAGGTTCCGCTCTTAGCATTTAACCTTTAGGTGTAAGATCCATTCCGAAGTAGTTTTTTGGGGGTTGCAAACGGCATCTCGTGTGTTGGGTAGCACTCCAGTATTAAGCTGTGATGAGGAAGAGTAGAATTGATGTAAAGGATTTCCAATGCTTGGGAAATAGTAGGTGACACTAAATAGAATTTAGCCGCGGGGAGGACTGTCTCTAAATCACCCCACAGGTAAACAGTATGCTAACCAGGCCTGTTAGAGATTAGCATGCTAGCATACACATGTTGACCGGGCTTGTCCCGAAATTTGCCTCCCAACACTAGCAAAGGAGAGAGACAACTCTGATTTACAACCAGCTATCAGGCCAATCCTCATATCAAAGAATAGACTTCTACCGAGCTGCTGAAGTCGATCTTACAGGGTCACAACCAACATTACAGCCTGTGGTGACATAAAGGTGTTAAAGTAACATTTATTCCCCTGATGTAATTGTCCTCCAGGAGCTTAGTGCCTTCATCTGCTAACCTAAGCCTAGTCCTGCAAGCTTCTAGCCTCCATACAATCAAATCTAGGCCTAGAATGTTTTCATCCTCTGAGACAATCATTTTGTCAGCATTGCTTGATTGTACTGAATATGTTTTCTAGACATGCTAATCATCTAGGAATGGGCTTCTTGGAGTATGTGATTCAAATGTTTTATATTTACATTATATATGTGTATATTACTGCTAAAGCATTTAAACACCATGGTAATTTAATAGAGAAGTCACCTAAATTTGTATTTTGTTCTTTAATTATAAAATGTATAAATAATTAAATTATCTTGTTAATATTCTAGGATCCCTTCCATTTGTGGGACGGATGGGTAACTTCACTGCAGTTGAGTTGGGCTATGGAAGCCTGATCCACCAGGAGGAAGAAGCAGAACTGCCTCCTGAGTGCTGTGGGGAAGCTTAGGCATGCCCTGAGATCTTGAGTTGGGGAGCCTAGGGTCCCCTCCCACAGAGGGGAGCAGCAAGTGGCTGAGCGGCCAGGTTGGGAGGGCTGGGCGGTCCCGAGGTTGGGTGTGTAGGCACTAGCGCTGATGAATTGCGAATCTCCGCAGATCTGGAGAAGGTGCTGCCCTGGACAGGAATCCAGGATCATGGACTAACAGGCTGTGTCCCTTCAGCACACTCTAACCCTAAGGTAGACAGCCTAAACCTAAGGAAGGGGTACATGTCACTCAAGTCTCTCTAGCCAATCAGGGCCTCCTGCCGGACCTGCCAGTCAATAGAGGGGTCGTGTCCTTCCGGATTCCTTTCTGTGGAGGAAAAGAATCCTGTCGCTGGGCCGGCTTTTTGGGTCCAGGTGAAGAGCTCTGAGCTCCACCGGCGCTGCTTGGGTGCTGCGAGGGGAACTGATGCAAGGTCCGAAGTCGCAACATGGTGAGTGCAGGGAGGAGAAGCCAGCTGAGCGGCGGGAGCTGGAAATTTGCCTCCCAACACTAGCAAAGGAGAGAGACAACTCTGATTTACAACCAGCTACCAGGCCGATCCTCATATCAAAGAACAGGCCTCTACCAAGCTGCTCAAGTCGATCTTACAGGGTCACAACCAACATTACAGCCTGTGGTGACATAAAGGTGTTAACGTAACTTTTATTCCCCTGATGTAATTGTCCTCCAGGAGTTTAGTGCCTTCATCTGCTAAACTAGGCCTAGTACAGCAAAAAGATGTGTCTATATTCCATCCAGATCATATATATCTAGAAAGTCTTTGGATGTGATCTCTTGTCAGAGCAGCCATGTTTGTGTTCACAGCTGTCCTGATTAATGAAGGCATTCCATGAGGCCTTCACATAAGGGGAATGGCATAGTTCTTTCTCATTACCATTAACATTTTTGGCATAGCCAGTAACAGATTGGGACCTAGGCCTTGGGAGCTTTCACTAAGTTCTCCATGTATTGAGAATAAAATGGAGTTCCTTCTCAAAAGCCAGGAATATGTTTGAGAGAGCCCATAATGGTCTGAGTTCCAGGCCTTTGGGGAGGCATTGCTTCAGATCATGAGATCCCACCTCTTCCCACCACATGGGGCTGTGGTTGTCAATTCCAAGGCCACTGTAGGCTTGGTTAGTAATGTTCTTGAGAGACCCTGTGTTCCTCTTACTGCAGCTCTGTTTCATTAGACTCCTCGTGAATTTGTTTCTACTTATGATATTTTCTCCTGACATCACAGAAGTTAACCATTTCCTTCCATTTTCCCTGAAAGTAGTATACCAGATGCTATTCTTGAGAAGCTAACTTGGCCATGGACCTCTCAGAGGCTGAACCACCAACTAAATAGTATTCATGGGCTGGACATAGAACCCCTCCACATATGTAGCAGATGTGCAGCTTGGTCATCATGTAGCTCCCCTAACAGTTGGAGTCCTGGCTGTTTCTGACTCTGTGCCTGGGTTTGGATCACTTTCTTTCCACCTGGACTGACTTGCCTAGCTTCAGTGGGAAAGGGAACAGTTGGTTCCATTTAGACTTGATGCATCAGGGTATGTTGGTACTTAAGTGGGGAAGGGGATATATGCTTCTATGAGGATAGAGGTAGGGAGGGGTGGGGTGTGGGGATGAGACAGGGAGGAAAGGAGGATGGCATTTTCCATCTGGCTGTTAAGTGATTAAATAAATGAACTGAAGGACAAAAATGCTTACTTGGCTTAACACATAGCTTGTACAAGACCTCCCCATCCCAGGTTTTATTTTTTTTCAATGTTGCCTTTTCCTGTCTTCTCTTCTGGCATACTCAATTCAGGACCCTATCCCTGAAGAATGGCCTTCTGTTTGAGGGCACTGGTGTACTTCTGGAAATATTTTTACTGTGTAAATCTCCCATCTTTTTAAGTGGCTAGACTTATATGTCTCCAGTCCCCATTTAAATTGTTGAAAACATAACCTGAGGCCTTTACCTAAAAGTGAATTAAGGTTTACAAGATACATGTAATGCAAAATTCTGTCCTCAGCTGGCTCCTTTTGAGCATTGGCCAGAGCTGAATGTATGCTGTCATTAAATGTATGCTGTCATAATTAATCTTTTAATTGTGTTTGCAGTGATTTCTCCTGGGGAGGGGATATTAGTTCTAGAACAGTTACATCTTTAGCCTTGTAGATAAATGTTCCAAGGCAAGCTCTTCTGACTGAGGTCACCTTCATCCCACTCTGTTTTCCCCTAGGACAATGACCTTGCTTTCCTCTTGATTAAAATTTCTAAATTATTTAGTTAAACAGCTGTATCACAAAAGAGCTTTATACTTTGAGTTAGTAATAAACTGTCCATTGTAGTTACAGTGAAAGGATTTGCATGTGGAGCATGGTTTGTGTCTTCTGTTCAGAACAGGAAGAAAAATTTATTATGTTCAATTGCTGTGTGAATCAGGGTAGGCAATAGCTAGATCAAAGACTAAGGCAGGCAGCTGCAGGGGTCACCCTATGAAAAGGGACGTGATCCCTACAGGGTTAGTGATTTTTCAATTTCGAGCACCTATTAACTTTTGCATGTGAGTGAAAATGGACCAGATTGGTGGGTGTTCAATTTCGGTAGGTCAGATGGAGCCAGTGAATATTGAATTTCCAAGTAAGGTCTATCCTATGCATTTATTTACAGTCTTCATAGGGCTATGTCTGCTCAAAAATTTGAGACTCATCTATTGGTGGTAGCTTTGTATGTCAGGTTACCAATCTCAGCAGCTAACACTGAAGGTAGAATCAAGGTCAAAAAGTATATGATTAATGCTATTAGCTCTACCAGAGAAGGGCCCGCTTATGTTCAAAGTCAGTATACCTACGTAGTTTTTCAATTATATTTATCTTTCTAAAAAAGTCAATTGTTGGTATTACTTAGTAAGTTTTACTTTCATTATGCATCACTGCTCTAATCTCTTATTTCTTTCTCTTCTCCAACATTTACCAGTCATTAAGAATTTGATTCCTGGGACTGGAGAGATGACTCAGTGGTTAAGAGCATTGTCTCCTCTTCTAAAGGACCCAGCTTCAATTCCCATCACTCATGTGACAGCTCACAGCTGGAATGCCAATTCCAAGCAATCTAACACCTTCACACTAATGCACAGAAAAAATTAAATATTTTTTAAAAAGAATTTTATTCCTAATTAAAAATGGATTTTTTTATTATTTTCTGTTTAGAGCAATGTCTCCCAAAATTCGGCCTTTCTTTATGCTATGTAGTTAAGACTTGTTTGAACCACCCAATCCTGCCTTTGTAGCCCAGTGTCTTGCAACTCATTTCAGGCTGGACCTTAACCCGGTAAGTGAAATGAAAAAGGGACCAGTGAATGAGGTTCCTCAAACATCCCATGGGTTTCATGGGGTGAGTAATTACAAATAAAGAGGCACCTATGTATAAATTGAATTCAGTGACCAACTTTGAAGCTGGTGTCATCACTGTAAAGAAAGGGATGGAAAAAAAAGGATGGTGAGAGCTTTTCTGCTTGAACAGAAATGTCAGTTACTCAATTTTAGATGATTAGGAAATGTCCAAACTGGCAATACTTGGAGTTCACAGACCAAGGCAATCAAGATTCTGGAAAAGCAGCTAAACTTATTTCTAGAAACCAAATTTCTGTAGTTATACTGATTCAACAAACACAGAAGACCTGGATAATCTGGTGTGGCCAAGCATAACTGGAATGTTATTATTCTAACAATGGCGCACCCCAAGGAAAAGGAGTGTATAATTCTTGGTGTGCTCTGCTATGCATGTCTAGTCCCAGAAAACTATCGGAGCATGAAGCCTGTTTTAACTTTTTACAACAAATTTTGGAGATTATAGTTAAATCATTTCAATCTCCTCATTCTTCCCTACTGTTAAGTCTCAAATGCTGGGACAAATGGCTGAGGTATCTATTTAACAAAGCAAAGCAGGCCCAGCTGCTGGTTCTCCCAGCATCCCTCTGTTTCTACCTGTGATTGGGTAATGGTTGGCATCCCCAGCCTTCTAGCCCAGGGGCTGAGCTCCACTTTCCCTGGATGGTCTTCCTTATATAATCCAACCATTTTGGTTACCTGGCCTTTTTTATCTATCATTTACTATCCTGGCCCCTTGGTCTGGCTTTCCCCTCTCCCTCCTTCCTTTCCTCATAAGGCTCACAGTCATGTCTCCTCTGGACTCTCCCAGATGTCCCTGCATCTGGCTGTGCTGTCCCTTTTATCTATAATAAACTTTCTACACTACCATATCTAGAATTATCTATGTCCTTTCCTTTTTATTTCTTGTTTTTTTTTTTCATTCATTAACCATTTACCACTCCTTACTTTCAAATATATGGTCACTTTTTGCTTTAATTGTTGTTGACTTTGACCTGTTTGGATTTGGGATTTCTCAGCTATGGGGTAGAGATATCTGCACTGAATGTTGTTTGTGTATTGGAATGTGCACACAAAGGACCCTGTGACTTTGAAGAGGAACTGTCTCCTTGTGTCTTGGAGACTGGAAAATTGTACTAAAATACAGATTTCTTAGAGTAGGGCTCTGTCTGCTCCTAAGGTCGAAGGGTCCATCTGGGAAAGACTCACATGTCTGAGTTGCTTGATCTGATACCCCAGTTAAGTAGCTGTTACTGTCCTGAAGCTCAGCTAGATGGCCAAATGAAATGAGGAACTCTGGGAAGATCTACAAATCAGCAGCACCAGTGTGAGGTAGCTCATAGTCTTTCTCCAAGATTCTTCTCTGATGCATCTGAAGAGAACTGTGAGGGGTGCCCCCATCAGCGGAGACTCAGTTATTATTATTCTTTGCACTATTCTTTGCTGGGGACAGATTTTTTTTTCCCCTAATACCATTGAAGAAAAAGCTTGTTATTTTATTTATTTTTTTATTTTATTTTTCAATGCAGTTTATTCAGGAACCTTGAACAATCATCTGACCCTGGGGAAAGCCAACCCACAGCTTAAATAACCTCTGGGTAGCCAACCCCAGCATGCCACGTGGGCAATGCAGATAGGTCCACATACATGGAAGCAAGCCAGATCCTCAGCCTTAGCCAAATGTAGAGTTGTTCGTAACAGAGAGCACTCACCATCGGGAAGGTGGAAGGTGGAAACCAGCTCCCTCTTTAAGGCGCGGCATCACGCAGCTCTCTACAGTTCCCCATTTTTTTTTAAGACACATCAGGCAAGAGTAGAGGTCTGATCTCTGATATTAGAAATAAATTGGGACTTTGTACCGATGTTCATTTAGGTGTCATCCACCCAAAGAGCATCAGACCCATCCGATACCTTTTTCTCAGAGGCGGGACCTGGGGCATCAACCCGCATGCAATCAGACATGCTCTTCTCTGGGTCCAAAGCGGGTGATCCTGAGTGGAGTGCTTAGCCTCGCATCCTGAGCATAACATTTTAGCTTTTTATGGTAGCCAACCATACTTGGGGAGACTGTCCTGCTTCAATGGCTCTAAAGGCCTGAATGGTCATGGCTGCATTACGCTGTTGTGAGACTCTAATCTTGCATATATACCACAGGCAAACCAAGGAGACCAACACCAGAAGGCCTGCTAATGCTCCCATGCCCGCCCATTCCTTCAGATGATTCATGGCTGCAGCAATCCATGATGATATTCCTGTGGCTAGTCCTGTGTCCACTCTGGTAGAATTTACCGTGACAATGGCCACTCTCAGGTGCTCCATCGTAGTATCGAGTTTTCCAGTCCAATTACCTAAAATATAGCTTGACAATTGTTTAGACAGATTTGCAGCACAGGAAAAATTCTTATGTTGTATGCTAGTGACTTAAAGTCCAGCATACTTCCATTGACAGCCAAGTTGAGCAATTTGCCATAGGGTATCAATTTGCTCCTGCACGAGGTCAATCCTCTGATCGAACACCATCAAGCCTCCTTTTAGTTGAGCATTAATTCCTTTTTGTACATCTAAGGCATGAGCTACATTGGCTAAAAGATTATTCAGGGTCTGAGCAGTCTGTACAGTATGACTCATGGCTAATGCCACGGTGGTAGCTCCAACAGCCGCCAATGAGATGGCAGTAACAATGGTGGCTGTTAATTCCAAGATCCCTTTTCTGTCTGAAGAGAGTCATAGCGTGAGGGGCATCAACAGGCACAGGCGCCCAGCGAGGCATGTGAGTAACCAGGTAGTAAATTTACTAGCATTCCAGCATTGGGCAAAAAAGCAAGTATCATTACCACAATTACTTGGCTCTATTTGGCTAATAATGAATAAAAATGGGGGATATAAATAAACAGGTGTGGGCTTATAGGAAATATTATGAGAAGCCTTAACCCCCTCGTTGGAACATCCTGCATCAGTTCTAGAACTAGCAGTGGTGGTGTCCGAGGTATGAGTAGGTTCAGGAGACCATTGCCCCAAGGGGCGAGACGTGCTCCCTGTAAATTGTCTAACTCCATGTTTTTCTCCACTTTTGAAAGTCATTTAAGGTTCTTAAATTATTTTTTCCTTTTTTTTAAATTTTTCATCAATTACACTTTATTCATTCTGCATCCCCCCATAAGCCCCTCCCTCCTCCCCTCCCAATCGCACCCTCCCTCCTCCCTCTGCATGCATGGCACTCCCCAAGTCCACTGATAGGGGAGGTTCTCCTCTCCTTTCTGATCTTAGTCTATCAGTTCACATCAAAAGTGGCTGCATTGTCCTCTACTATGGCCTGGTAAGGCTGCTCCCCTCAGGAGGAGGTGACTAAAGAGCAGGCCAGTCAGTTCATGTCAGAGGCAGTCCCTCTTCACATTACTATGTAACCCAATTGGACTCTGAACTGCCCTGGGCTACATCTGTGCAGGGGTTCTGGGTTATCTCTATGAATAGTCCTTGATTGGAGTATGAGTCTCTGGGAAGTTCCCTGTATTCAAATTTTTCTTGTTCTGTTGCTCTCCTTGTGGAGACCCTGTCCTCTCCAGCTCTTACTATTTCCCAATTCTTACATAAAATTCCATTCATTCTGCCCAACAGTTGCCCATCAGGCTCAGCATCTGCTTAGATAGTCTGTAGGGCAGAGGCTTTCAGAGGCACTCTGTGGTAGGTTCCTAGGTTGTTTCCTGTTTTCTTCTTCTTCTGATGTCCATCCTCTTTGCCTTTCTGGATGGGGGATTGGACATTTTAGTTAGGGTCCTCTCTCTTACTTAGTTTCTTTAGGTGCACAGGTTTTAGTGGGTTTGTTCTACGTTGTATGTCTATATGAGTGAGTATATACCATGTGTGTCTTTTTGCTTCTGGGACAACTCACTCAGGATGATCCTTTCCAGATCCCACCATTTACCTGCGAATTTCATGATTTCCTTATTTTTCAGGACCATAAGGTCCTGGGCCTTTTTTGGATGGGAGACTTTCGATGACTGCTTCTATTTCCTTGGGGGATATAGGACTATTTAATTGATTTACCTGGTCCTGATTTAGCTTTGGTAAGTGGAATCGATCAAGAAAATTGTCCATTTCATTTAAATTTTCAAATTTTGTTGCATATAGACTTTTGAAGTAAGTCCTAATGATTGCTTGGATTTCCTCAGTGTCTGTAGTTACGTCCCCCTTTTCATTTCTGATTTTGTTGATTTGGATGGTGTCTCGCTGCCTTTTAGTTAGCTTTGCTAAGGGTTTGTCTATCTTGTTGATTTTCTCAAAGAACCAGCTCTTGGTTTCATTGATTCTTTGAATTGTTTTATTTGTTTCTAATTGATTGATTTCAGCCCTGAGTTTGATTATTTCCAGCCATCTGCTCCTTCTTGGTGTGTCTGCTTCTTGTTTTTCTAGGGTTTTTAAGTGAGCCATTAAGTTGCTTGAATGCTCTGTCTCAAATTTCTTCTTGAAGGCACTTATTGCTGTGAACTTTCCTCTTAGCACTGCTTTCATTGTGTCCCACAAGTTTGGGTATGTTGTGTCTTCATTTTCATTGAGTTCTAGGAAGATTTTAATTTCTTTCTTTATTTCTTCCCTGACCCAGCTGTCTTTTAGTAGCAAGTCGTTCAGTTTCCATGTATGTGTAGGCTTTTTGCTATTTCTGTTGTTACTGAGGTCCAGCTTTATTCCATGGTGATCAGACAGGATACAAGGGATTATTTCAATCTTCCTGTATTTGTTGAGGCTTGCTTTGTGACCAACTGTGTGGTCTATTTTGGAGAAGGTTCCATGAAGTGCTGAGAAGAAGGTAAATTCTTTTGTGTTTGGGTGTAAATGTCTGTTAGGTCCATTTGATTCATGACCTCTGTCAGAGATATTGTTTCTTCGTTTAATTTCTGTTTTGTTGACCTGTCTTTTGTTGAGAGTGGGGTGTTGAAGTCTCCCACTATTAGTATGTGGGGATCTATATGTGGTTTAAGTTTTATCAATGTTTCTTTCATAAATGTGGGTGCCCTTGTATTTGGGGCATAAATGTTCAGGATTGTGATGTCTTCTTGGTGGAATTTTCCCTTGATGAGTACGAAGTGTCCTTCCCCATCTCTTTTGATTAATTTTGGTTGAAAGAGTATTTTATCAGATATTAGAATGGCTACTCCTGCTTGCTTCTTGCGTCCATTTGCTTGAAAAGCCGTCTTCCATCCTTTTACCCTCAGGTAATGTCTATCTTTGTGACGTAGGTGTGTTTCTTGTATACAACAGATTGCTGGGTTTTGTTTATGCATCCATTCTGTTAGTCTTTGTCTTTTTATTGGAGAATTAAGTCCATTGATATTGAGAGAGAATAATGACCAGTGGCTGTTAGATTCTTTGAATTTGATGTTGGCTGTGGTCATACGGTTGTGTGCTTGGTTGCTTTTTGTTTTACTGTAGTGGGGTTATTTATTTCCTGTGTTTTTTTGAATGTAGCTAGCTTTCTTGGGTTGTATTTTCCCTTCCAGTGTCTTCTGTAATGCTGGATTTGTTTGTAGGTATTGTTGAAATTTGTTTTTGTCGTTGAATATCTTGTTTTCTCCGTCTATGAGGACTGAGAGTTTTGCAGGGTATAGTAGCCTGGGCTGACATCTGTGTTCTCTTAGGGTCTGCATGATATCTCTCCAGGCCCTTCTGGCTTTCATAGTCTCTGTTGAAAAGTCAGGTGTGATTCTAATGGGTTTGCCATTATATGTTACTTGGCCTTTTTCTCTTGCAGCTTTTAGTATTTTTTCTTTGTTCTGTATACTTACAGTTTTGATTATTATGTGGCGGGAGGATTTTCTTTTCTGGTCTAATTTATTGGGTGTTCTATAGGCCTCTTGTATTCTTATTGGCCTCTCCTTTAAGTTGGGGAAATTTTCTTCGATGATTTTGTTGAAAGTATTTTCTGGGCCTTGGTGCAGGGAATCTTCTTTTTCCTCTATTCCTATTATTCTTAGGTTTTGTCTTTTTATGTTGCCTTGAATTTCTTGGACGGTCTGTGTCAGAAATTTTTTAGATTTAACATTTTCTTTGACAGATACATCTATTTCTTCCATTGTATCGTCCACACCAGAGATTCTTTCTTCCATTTCTTGTATCCTATTGGTTATGCTAACCTCTGTAGTTCCTGCTTTCTTCCCTAAGTTCTTTCTCTCTACAATTTCTTCCATTTGTGTTTTTTTTTAATTTTTCCAATTCTATCTTCAGTTCTTGAGCTAGTTTGTTGGTTTCCTTCCCCTGTCTGACTGTATTTTCATGTTTTTCCATCAATTCCTTCAGCTGCTTGTTTGAAGAATCCACTGTTTCTTTTATTTCATTCAGTGATTTAAGCATTTCCTCTCTAAAGGCCACAGACTGTTTGGCTGCAGCTTCCCATATTTCTTCATGGATGGCCATAATCTCCTTGTCTTTAATTTCCTCCATTTTTTTACGGATAGCCATGATATGTTTGTTTTTATCTTCCTCTAATTCTTTTCGTATTTTATTTGTTTCCTCTGTTATCTTCGTGAGCATAGATGTTAGGTCATCTCCTTGAATTTCATTTATGCTGGGGTTTCTAGGGCTATTTGCCCCTGGATAACTGGGTTCTGGAGATGCCATATTGCTCTGGCCTTTGTTGGTTGGACTTTTACGCTGTCCTCTACCCATTGGGCTATCTTAGTTGTTTGAATTTAGTTTCTGGTTGTTCCTGGACTGTTGTAGTGGAGAGAATCCCTTTGGCAGGAAGATGGTTTTTCCTGAAGGAAGCCTTCTCAGCTTTTTGGTTATAGTCACTGGATGGCCTGTGTTTTTCAGGAGTTGTTACAGCTCACCTTAGGCATAGAGACCTGGGTGGTAACTGTGGCCCTGATTAGTCAAGAGGGCTCTCCTTTCACCGGGAGAAGTCCTGGAGACAGCTGCCCTTCTTCTGGGTTTCTTGCTGTAAATTTAGTGACCAGCTTCTGTAACCTTTGTGTCCCATGGTTTGGTCGGTTTTGTTAGGAATAACTGGTTGCCCCTTGGAGCAGTATCTGGGGGTTGATCTCAGGGTTCCCGGACTTTTGTAGGTCTGAGGTTGGGGCTCTGTGCCCCAGAACCCAAGAGCTAATCTGTGGCGGGTGAGTACTGCTCTGGTGTCTTAGGGCACTCAGTTCTGTCTGTAAGGAATAGTTGGTACGAAGCAGACCTCTGAGCTGGTGGAGTGTGCGCCCACCTGCTAGTCTGCGGGAGCTGAGTTTCCAATCACTCTGTGCTCCCTGTTTGGGCCCAGATCTGTGATGACTGGCCGTACTCACCTGTTTGCAATCTGCAGTCTGCTAGACTTTCCCTAGGTGACCCCAGCAGCACGGTTTCTTCCTTCTCTGTGGGGTCCTCTCTGAACAGGGGTTCCCAGTACCTGTTGTACTTGGGCGCGCAGCTTGTCTGTACCGCTGAGCTGAGTGCTAAATTCTCTGCGCATGGCAGGATCTCGGCTGTGATGGCGGCAGAGACCTTCCAGGTAAAGACTGGGTGACCAGCGATCAGACCCGCAACCCTGCTTCCCCGTGGGGTCCCCCCGCGACTGGGACATCCAGTCTCAGGTACCCTTGTGCCCACAGATCAGCCTGGGAAAGTGACTGGGACACGCCTGCTTGTGCCTCCAGCCTGGAGACACAAAGCCTGCGTTACCCGGGATTTCTTCCGGGTTCTGGCTGGGTAGCTGTGAGTGGACCTGACCGATTCCCACCCCGTGGGAGCCTCCCCTCACCTGGGAAACACGATTGATGTAGTTTCAGGGTCCCGAGTTCAGTCTCCTGGTCTCTGCACAGAGAGTGTTGTCCTGCTTCTCAGATGAGCTGTTCTCCCGGCGCCGCCATCTTGGCTCCTCCTAGGGGACAGATTGTAATCTAAATGTTTGTGCAAGGGATGTTTGCAATCAACCAAGGAATTTTAACTACCTAAGGTAGTTATCTTAGCTTGAGGTCAGTCCCGGACACTGGAGACCACAAAGTATGCAATGGTGAGTATGTGGGCCACTGTCCCAAAATCAGGAGGAACAGTTCTGCTAAGTTCTCAGAATCTGATATGGCGGTGCTGAGACTGCCAGTCAGTCAACTGTCATTCTGTTGATCTATGTGGTGATTTTCAGTAGTGGTCCTTGGTCTCTGACTCTCCCTTGAGTGTGGATTCCTTGGCGGTGGTTGGGGGCAGTGGATGGGGGGCTGGTAGAATTCCTCTGCAGTCCTGGCAGTTTAAAGCAGTGATTCTTAAAATATCACTGTCCAGTGTGCACACATACACATTGCTTTTGGTGTGTGCTGGGAAGACAGATTGGAAAATTGATGGTCTGCTCTCTAGATGTTCTGAACCTTGTATTTCACGTTCAGTTTTGTGTGGCAAATTTTATAAATAGTTTTGAAGCTGGTAGAAAGGGGGCGATGTACATTCTACAGCAATTTTTGTAATCTTTTTATCTTTTCGCTACTTTCAACCACAATGGTGTGATTCAGGAAATTTAACTTCATGACACAAAAGGAATTTCTGAGATGCAGAGGTTTTTAAGGTGTGCATGGTGTTGGGTAGGTGAATAAGGCAGATTCCATATCTTGTGGCACAATCTATGTGGGAGTAAGCAAACATGAAAACACTCACCACATTGGTTTGTGTGTGGCTTTCGGTGGGGCTGGATTTGCCTGAAACCACAAGGAAGCAAGAGGGTCTGTAGAATCATAGCCCACTTTTTTGATCACTTTTTTCTACACCGAGCTCCAGAACACAGAGCATGTGATCTCTCCTTTTCGAGAGCGATCTACAGTAGCCAGTGGGTCAGAAATGTATGTTAGTGGTCAGTTTGAATTGCTTTTGTAAGAGTTTTGAAGTCTGTGTTTATTTAATTTCTATATACATATAACCAAAAGTACACATGGTCAAGTACACATTTTTCCTGGCAGAGTTTCCTTGGGTCTTTTGAGGAAAATTTGAATATATTTTTAAGCTTACAGTTTTGGCTTTTTCTCTTCATCTCCTAATTTTGTCAAAACTGTTGTACACATTCTTGGTAGTTGTAGCTCTGAGATACATTCTGAGGTCACAGCTGCCCATGTGTTCCTTCATAATCCTATTTGGAATTCTGTGTCGTTTTTCATGGGATATAGCTTTGGAATCAGCTTTCCTCTTAGAAATTCATAGAAATTTTCTTTAGAGTCTGTTGAATTCATGTTGAAAGAGAAAATAGCCAACATCTTTTTATTTTTAAATACATCATTCCATTTGTGTCATTTACTCTAGTATAAAAGGGTAAATAATATTATCCTATATAAATAATTTGTTTAGCAAACTACAGTTAGTACATAAAATTGAAAGTGATATGAAATAATTTACAATCTATAGAAAGAAGACAAGTATAGAATTTACTGACACAAAAAACATTGTTATGGTCAGAAAAGCTATCCCACCAAGTATAATTTGAGAAGACAAAAAGTGAAAATAACACACGGTATAGAATTGAACAATAAATTTGAATATGATATGGGATCGTGTATTAGCATACAAATCAACTTTTGATAGCAGAATTTGGGATTTCCTGTGGATATGAACTAAAATTAAGTAACATCAAGTAGTTTTATAGTCAATGTAAAACTGCAAGTATTTAATGTATGTAATCTGATGCTTTTGCAGATATTACCTACACCCACACACCCTCATTACCAAAAACAACACAATAAACCATGTTTTCACACATTCTCATTGTTTCCATGTTTATGTGTGCCTACATTGCACAGAGCTCATAAAATGACAGAATTGCTATGGATCCCAACAGTCTTCTTAGTAAATTTTCATGTACTCTAGATTGGTTTTAAAGTAGTATCTGAAATCTCATGCTTATTGCATTTATATTCGTGGTGGTATAACTTTCAAAATAACCTAATTCTTCATTTGTTGAGGTCACCCTGGGTACCTCAGGAGGACAGTATGGCAAATAAATGAAGACAACAGCAATAGTTAAAGGATTGCATACTTATAAAAGACTCTCACAGTCAGTGCTGTATTAGTCATGAAACAGGATATAATTACAGCATAAGCAGTGTTAAACCAACAAACTTCTCTCTCTCTCTCTCTCTCTCTCTCTGATTTCAATCTTGCTGCATTCCCATTTGTCCATTGGGAAGGAGACCTTCAGTCATCTTGTCTACCTTAATGTTCGCAATAGAAAATGAAAGGCAGAAACAACACAACCTAGGTGAAGCACTTTCAAAGAATTTTTGTAACATTTTTTTTAGTTGGTATGTGGAGAAGGAAAATCAAATATCAGACTTTTTAGAGCAAAAGTTGTTATAGAAATAAAAAGCAAATGTGCTTGTATAATATTCTAGAAAATTGCAGAAAGTTGGTTTATTTTGATGGTATAAGAGCTTTCTGCCAATGAGTCATGCTGCATGAAGTGAAAATGAGTTAAGAAACTGACTTGTTTTGTTTGAATTGAAAGAATGACAATAAATTACAGTTGAATAAAAATGTAATAGTCTTAGACAAGTAACACTTTTCTTAGTTTTGTTTTGATCAGCTAACCCACCTTAGATGATGACACTTTTATTTTTATTGGGAAAACATGTTTAAATGCTTAACATTTTAAAATATCAGTTTGTATATACTTAATGTAGTATATATTTAATGTATAGTGTATAACATTATGCATTTATTTCTGTTATTGCGAATATTATTCAAACATTGTTTTTGGTTGTTTCTTTTTAAAGATTTTATTTATTTAATTAGTGTTCTGTCTGCATGTGCGCCTGCATGCCAGAAGAGCGCAACAGACCACAGTATAGATGGTCGTGAGCCACCATGTGGTTGCTGGGAATTGAACTCAGGAGTTCTGAAGGAACAGAGAGTGTTCTTACCTGCTGAGCCACCTCTCCAGCTTCAAAGTTTAGTTTTTATTATAGAGAAGAAAGAGTACTCTTTTGGAATTAAGTGAGCAGGGACCCCTGTAATTCCACATAACAGCAGAAAGTTACCATTTTTTTACCTGCATGATATATATTTCACATTGGTGAGAGCAAAACTTCTGATTTCATAGATCTAGATGGGACTAAAGAATAAGCTTGTTAAACTTCTGAGTGATGCTTTCCCTCTATGCACACAGAACAATAACTGTACGTCATGATAGTGTTTTCCTTGTCTTCACTATTTCACTTCTCTTTGATTGCTTCCCTTCTTTCCATTTTTTAGGTAGGAAAATTGAATTAATGCTTTTTAATTGAAAAGGATTCTTCCCTCAGACAATATATTCTGACCAATTTTCCCTCCCTCCACTTCTCCCACATCCAGCATACCTCCCTTCTTCCCCGGTTCCACTCCCTCCACTCTGTATCCTTTTCAGAAAAGAACAGGCCTCCAAGATAGGACTGCCAAACAACACCAAACAAGATACAAAAAGATAAACAAACACCCCACACAGAGGATTGGCAAGGAACCCATTAGGGGAAAAAGATTCTCAAGAGCAGGTGAGAGAGTCAAAGCTATGCCCATTGCTAATGTTATGATTCCCATAAAAATACAAAGCTAACAGCATGACACCTCAGTAGAGGACCTGGTGCTGATACATGCTCATGCAATGCTTGTCATTTATGTCTCTGTGACATTCCTGGCCATGAAGGGAGTGGATTCCATCCCATGGCTTAGGGTGCAAGTTAAACCAAACATTAACTCACCACTCAAGCATGTTTGGTGCCACCACGCCAACTTTACATCTTGCAAGCAGTACAGATTTTAGGTGGAGTGGTTTTTATTCTGGGTTTCTGTCCACGTTTCTCTTTCAGTAGCCTGTACAGTAGTCTCACCCTAAAGAGACTAGAATATAGGGGTGAAGTCTTTCAGCCTGCACCTGGTCCACCTCTCCACCTTCAGTGCACTGTGTGTAAGCTTTCCTCCACAGTGTGGTCCTGGTGTTATTTTTGAGAAATCAATGCTCTGTCCTAATATTAGCCTTGGCTTTTGGGCATTTCCAAATGACCTCCTGGGACAACAACTCAGTTGTCTGAGAAAATACAATGTTGGCTGTATTTGTTTGACCTCCATCCAACAATGAAGGAGTGTTTCCCTTCCCCAACACCTTTGTCAGTATGAGTGAGCTGTCGCTTGTCCTGTTAAACGTCACCATTCTGACATGTGTAAAATTAAAGCTCAAAGTAGTTTCCATTTGCATTTCCTTAAAGGATAAGGATGCTGAACCTGAACAGTGTTTCTCAGCCATTTGAGATTCTCCTGTTGAGAATTCTCTGTTGAGATCTGTTCTCTGTTTCTTATTTTATATATATATTTTTAAATATAAGTTACAGTTTATTAACTTTGTATCCCAGCTGTAGCCTGCTCCCTTATTACCTCCCAATCCCACCCTCCCTCCCTACCTTTTTCCAAGTCCACTGATAGGGGAGGTCTTCCTCCCCTTCTATCTGACCTTAGCTTATCAGGTATCTTCAGGACTGCCTGCAGTGTCCGCTTTTGTGGCCTAGCAAGGCTGCTCCTCCCTCAGAGGGGGGAGGACAAAGAGCCAGCCATTGAGTTCATGTCAGAAATAGTCCCTGTTCCCCTTACTAGAGTGCCCACTTGGATACCAAGCTACCATGGGCTCCATCTGAGCAGGGATTCTAGGTCATATCTATACATGGTCCTTGGTTGGAGATACAGTCTCATAAAAGACCCCTGTTCCCAGATATAATTGGTCCTTGTGGAACTCCTGTCCTCTCCAGGTGATACTAACTCTCTCTTATTTTATATGATTCCTTGCCCTCGGAGGATCAGACCCACAGTGCAAGTGGTGCTCAGCACAGAACTCACTGCCTGGGGAGATGTTTTTCAAAAAAAAAAATAAATAAAATTTCTTAAGCATAAGAATAAAAGCTCCGATCTAAGAACTGTGAGGATGGCAGCAGTGTCTGATTTAATGTCTGTGCATGCACAGACACACATCTATGCATGCACAGATAATAATAATCAGAGGTCCCCTCATCCACCCACTCAAAAATCTTATAAAAATTTAGTTACATAAGAAACCCTCCCTTAAACAAATCCTTAAAAGTCTAAGGTCTTGCTAGTCATGCTTGCATAAGCCTTTAATCCAGGCACACGAAATGCAGACACAGGCTGTTCTCTGTGAGTTCGGCCTGGTTGACAAGGAGAGCCCAGCACAGACAGGCCTACACAATGAAACCTGGTCTTGAGAAATACAAAACAAAAAATAAAATTAAAACAGAAAATCTGGCATGGATTTGATGGCACAGGCCTTGAATCCCAGTCCCCTGGCAGGAAGAAGCAGGTCAGTCTCTGTGAGTTCAAGGTCAGCCTGGTCTACACATCTAGTCCAAGCAGGAGAAGCCCAGCTGAAAATATATATATATATGAATGTCTGTGTTAGCTATATACATCCAGAGAAATTTATTCTGTCATTTCTTTTCGTGCAGAGAGCCTTTACTAGCACAGCTTTCTGTTTTCTTCATCTTCCCATTGAGGAAGCTGATTTACCTGCTGATAGTACTCCAAAGTGTCATGTTTTTCCTGCTTTCCCCCCCTGGGTTGTCTCTTATCTTCCAGGAGAAAAGCGGCTGCAGTTTACCTGACCCCAGTGTGAAGTCACCGAGCAAAAATCTTGCATTTTCTAAAATCTCTTTTTAATTTTTAATACTCTTGGCACCATTCTACCTGTAGCACAGATTGTTTACTCTGGTACAGGTTGAATAATGGTTGTGCAATATCCACCGTGATTCTCGTAGGAAGAGGGAAATTATGTCCTGAGTTCTGGAAGTCAGAGGGTAGGCTAGGGGAGACAGGCACAATTGATGATGAAATGCAAATCGCTGCAGATCTGTAGAAGGTTTGGTTCTGAAACTGAAGCCTGGGCCAAGAATCACTAACCTTTGTCCTTTCAGTAAAGTGTAACCCTAAGGGAGGTGTTCATGTCACTCAAGACTCACTGGCCAATTAGGATCTTCCATCCCTCCAGTTAGAGGAAGAGGCTGGTTCTTCCTGGCCCCATGCTGCATGTTCCCTCTGTAGCTTAGATGAATGGGGTTGAACGATTGGTGTGCCGCTGCTGTGTACTATGAAGGCATTTCAGACAAGTTCCAAAGTCGCAACATGGTGAGATTGTGTCTGCTGCCCCCAACCTGGTGGAGCAGGAGGCTGAACAGTAGGAGCTGTCCTGTAGGGTCCTTCCTGAGGCAGAGTGGGAACCAGCAGGCAGAATCACCTACCTGAGAGGTCCCTTTTCCTAGCCCTGAACACAGTGGGGCATCTAAATGTCTTGACTACATTGGCTTCGGGTTGGGAGCAGAGAAAAGTCATTTCTGGAGCAGAAGGTTAAAATGAAAGCTTTATTTTCTGAGCTCAGGGTCAGTTCAGGATCTGAATGGTGCTTTATTGTGTATTTAAAGGATTAAATCCACAAAAGCAGGGCCCCTTGGTGAGTGCTGGGGTTATCCAATCAAATTTTAACATTGTGGGTTTAGCAAGGGAATTTCTGTTGGAGGCTGTGCTGATACAGGCCACTGGGCTCAAGACCTTTAACTGTTTTCCAAGACATTTGGTCTGGAATCCAAGGTCCTTAATTTATGTCCCTTGACATTTGGTCCTGAACTCAAGATGATAAAGAAACAAAGTTGTGTGAGTTCTATCCATAATAAGGCAGAGCTTTGTAAATGACATAATTTTACAGTTTAGCCACCTTGGTTAAGGTAACAGCAATTTTTCTGAGTTAACTGAAAATTAGGAAAATGTTTCAAGGGGTAGGGTGGGAAGTAGAGCTGCAAGCTCAGGTGAAGTTAGTATTTTACTTGGAGAGGGTTGGGGCTCTGGAGGCTGCCTCCTTACACACTATGGGGCTGCATGTTCACAAAGTGTTTGCAGGACAGGTTTGAAAATAGACATGTCCTTGGTAGGATGCAAACTCAGAGAAGCCTAGTTTCTAGTACCTTTTCCAAGTTCTGACCTTGGCATTTAACATTTAGATATAAGATTCATTTGGAGTTAATTTTGTTGAGGTTGTAAATAACATGTGTTGAGTAGCACTTCCTTACACAGCTGTGATGTAAACAAGTAGAATTGTTGATGTAAGGGATTTACCAATACTTAGATGACAGGAAGTCACACCAAGTAGAATTTAGCTAAGGGCTAAGTAGATAAGTAGCATGCCATGCAGGCCTGTTAGAGATTAGGATGCTAGGAAACACATGTTTGCTCAAGATGATAGTCAACAAATTTGTCTCCAACCATAACCAAGGAGACAGCCCTTATGCATACCAACTATTGGCCCATCTCCATGCCAAAGAAGAGGCATATAACAAGCTGCTTAATTGCCATTATAGACTCACAGCCAACATTAAAGACTGGTGTGTTATAAAGTTGCAGTTTTCTTCTTGAGAAAAGCATAGCTCTGTCACATGGGGAAGACATCTGGTGAAAACCAATTGAACAGGAAAAACACTATTGTGTTGAGGGTTTCTCTGATCAAACAAAGCTTTCCCCAAGAGCCTCATGTATGTAGAATCACCTAACTTCTTCTCACACTTCTCAAATATGCTTGGCAGAGCTAATAGAACCTGTGGCCTGCACTTTGGGAGATTTCCCCAAAATTCTGAGGTAATTAAAATAAAGCAGTGTTCCTTTTCTAAAACCAGCAATAGGGTGAGCTGCAGGGTTGGGACATGTGAGGAGGGTTTCCTTCAGATTCTCAGAACCCCACTCTTTCTAACACATCAGTTCCAAAGTCACTGTGGTTTTGGTAAATAATGTTCTTGAGATCCTGTGTTCCCCCTTCCTTGTGCAGTTTTGTTTAATTATAATTCCTCATGATTTTATCCCACTTTATGAGACTGTCTGATCAATTCATAGATGTCTCCTGTTTCCTTCCATTTCTCCCCAGGAAGTAGTGTACAAGGTGCTATTCTTCTTAAGAAGCTTACTTGGTATAAGATATAGCTCATGGAAAACCTTGCCACCCTAGCTTTTGCATTTTCTACCTTTTACTTTTCCTAGTATTATAAACCCCTGAGACCTCTTACTTATACCATGTCACTGAATAATGACCTAGGGGAGTGGATTACAGAAATCATTCTAAGAATATTTTTGCTGTGTAAATCATCCAGTTGACTCAGTGGCTAGACTTGAACTCTCTAGCCCATATTGAAACTGTTTAATATATAACCTGGATCCTAAAAGAGACTTAAGGAAGACTGCATGTATGGAGTACAAAATTAGCTTTAGGCTGACTTCTCATATACCATTAACTAGCACTGGACACATGCTACTATTAAAGAGAACTTTTTTAATTAACCATTTAGTTGTGTGTGGCATTCTTTCTTCCTGGTGTGGATATTAATTCTATAATGGCTGCATTTTCAGCATTTTGGAAAAAATATTTCTGAGACAAGCTTTGTTGGCTCAGGTCACATTGATCCCAGTCTATTGCTCCCCAGATCCATGACTTTGCCTTTCTCTTGGTTAAAATTCCTAAATTCTTAAGTTAAAGTCTGTACACAGCAGAGTTTTAAACATTACTCATTTGAGACATATAATGAGCTGTCTATTGTGTGTGCAGTAGGAAGACAGTTTGGAAAAACTGAAGGTCAGATTTCTGGAAGTTTTAAACATTGTTTCCTAATGAATTTTTTTTTGTGAAAAATATTTCAATTTTACAAATAGGTTACAAAAATGATGTTGAGGAAGGAATGTGGATGAAACTTCAGAAGTATTTGATTAGCATCCTTTTACCATTCCAATAACAGCAGCCACAGTGTTGTGGCTTAAGGAACTCACTTCTAGGGTTAAAAGGCGTTTCTGAGCTGCAGAGGTGTCTCAACTATATATGGTGTTATGCAGTTACATAAGACAGATTTCACATCTTGTGCTGGAATACATATGGCAAGAACGAGACATAAAATTACTATTTAACATTATTTCCTTTATGGGAATCAGAAGGACTGGGTTTGCCTGAAATTGCTAGGGGGAATGATCTACAGCTCCATAGCGCACTTTTCTGGTGATCTCCATTTACAAAGAGAGTACTAGAGCATGGGGACTTAAAAAAAAGATCAGTTGTATCTAGAAAGTAATATGAATAGTGTAGGGGTCAATTTGCATTATTTTGTGGGAGGTATTACATTTCTGTTTATCTAATTTCTATATGTATACAATCAGAGGTAACATTGGTCTACTTCAAGTTTTTCTTGGTTGAGTGTCCTTGATGAAATCTTGACTTTATTTTTGGGCTTCTGTTATTGGCATTTTTGCTGTATTCTTTCACAAAAAAATGTGCACAATTTTCATTGTTGTGTTGTAAAGTAAGTACCGAAGTCATATTTGTCTCTATGTGTAATACTTCTTTATAAAACTGCTGAGAATTCTGAGTTATTTTTTCACATGGTAAATTCAGTTGGTACCATGCCATCATAGAATGGCTGGTTGCCAGCATCCAAAGAGCGAGCAGGTGCTGACCTAGGCACACTACACATATCTAGCTGATGGGCAGCTTTGTCTTCATGTAGGTCACCTAACATTTGAAATGGGGGCTGTCTGTCACATGGACACAGTTGCCTGTTTATGAATAACTTTTCTCTATCTGGGCTGCCTTGTCTGTCCTCACTGGAAGAAGATGCACTTAGTTTGTATGTAACTTGATGTGTTGAGGAGAGTTGATATGGGGAGGCTCCCCTTCTCTGAGAAGAAAGGGAGGAGAAGAAGGGGTAGAGGTGGGGAGGATGATACCAGAAAAGAGGAGATACAGAGCTGCAAGCAGGATATAAAGGGAAAAAAAATAAATGAAGTAATGAGAAAATGGCTGGTTTCTATGTAAGTGAGAGATTGTGTTGACTGATGATTTCTATAGATGGTTCTTCCATTGAGAGTGGAATTATCCTTAAGCATGTTGGCCCTGGGCTGGATAAAAATGTTAGGTGAGCCTGAGATGATGTAGAAACAAGAGAGCAAGGCAGGAAACAATATTTGCCATGGTTTTTGCCTAAGTTTTCTTGAAACTTGAGATTCTATCCTAGGATTCCAAAATGATGGATTCTGATCTGAAAAGACCAAACAAGTAAACTCATTCATAACCTGAGATATTTGGGGTTAGGGGTTTCAATCACAGCAGCACAGTTAGCAGGTTAGGAGAAAAAAGTTATGCCAAAAGTGACCTTGCTCCTGGACAGACCTGAAGATGTTCTCTTTTTTGAGGAATGTGGAAAATATCAGGACTTGAGATGGCAAAAGTCCAGACCTTAATTGGCTCTTCCTGTAGTACTTGGAAGTGCACAATGTTGAGTGTAGTGCATACAGAGGAAGTGGAGGTTATAGGATTTCAGTGGAAAATATGCTCCGTGAAAAATTAAGCTGGAGGTCATTTGTGTGGTAATTTGTCCTCAGATCTTTCTTATTCTGCTCATGATCTAAAAAATTTAGTAAGGTAGAGTTAAAAATTGGGGACTGATTTCTTAGGTGGTGATGTTTGTTTCATACCTGACTTGGATATTACTAATTAGTCAAGGCTACGTTTAAATTCTTGATTCTCATGTGTCAGCTTTCTGAATACAAGTCAAAGGATGGAAGATGTACCCCCAATGTGTTCTGTTTTGTCAACATATTTTACCAATGTTAATATTAAAATGCTTAATAGAATGTATGTATGTATTGTTTGAAGTCATATGCTTCTTTATGTTCTCATTTGTTACTACAGGGCACATCATGCTGAAGTTTTGCCTTGTAAGAGAATTTTCTAGAGGGGCTATATAATTCCACAACAATGAGATTTATTTCAAAAAAGCATGTTGTATATGTGTAATATGACTGAGTTCTTAGGCTATGACAGATATATGAAGATTTGATAACAGTTTGGGGTGTTTATTTTGACCATTTTAATTTGATGGTCAAGGTCATGTTGCCAGTTTTGCCTCTTGATATTTCAGAGAATGTATTAATATTATTCTTTTTTTATTTTTATTTATTACATTTATTTCCTATCCCATATACAGCCCCCTCCCTATCTCCTCTCAAGCCCACTGTCTCTCTCTTTCTCTGAGTGTATTAAATTTTTAAAGAGATTAGTTTGTTTTTTGACTTTACATCTAAAGGGCGATCCCTCCTTCCTCTGTTCTCAGTCCACCCCTACCCTTCTTTGTCCCCTCCCAGAAAAATGGAGCCCTACTCTCCCTGCATCACCCCATTACAGCACATCAAGTCACATCAGGACTGAACATATCCTCATCCACTAAAGACAGACAAGGCACGCCTGACAGGGGATGAGGATTTAAAAGCAGGCAGTAGAGTTCATAAAAGAAACAGTCCTTTTCACTTACCATTTAACGCATATGGACCAAACTGTCCTTAGTACACAGATAAGTTCAATAGGCCTAGGTTCAGAACATATGTTCCTTATTTGATATCTCATTTTCCGTAAGCCCTCCTGGGTCTGGGTTACTTGTCTCTGTTGGTCTTCTTGTTGCTTCCTATACCCTCCAGATTCTTCCATCTTTCCCCCAGTACTATCATAAGACCCCCAGAGATCCACCCAATGCTTATTTGCAAGTTCTAGATTCTGTCTCCATTGGCTACTAGGTGGAGCCTCTGAGAAAATGGGCATATTTAGGCTTTTCTATATGCACAGCAAAACAACATTTACAATTTCATTGGCTGGCTGACTAGTTTAAGGTGGGTCTCAAGCTGGCCCAATTATTGGTTGGACATTCCCTCAGTCTTTGTTCCCTCATTATCCCTAAACTTCTTGTAGGCAGGGTAATTTTTGGATCATGAGTTTTATGGTTCAGTTGTTGTTCCCTCTCTCCAATAGTCCTGTCTGGCTAGGGGGTAGTCATTTCATTTTCCATGTCTCTTTTCCCCTGTTCATTCGTTAGGAGTCTCAGCTAGGATCACACCCACATGCTATCAGGAACCTTCCCTGTCAAATGACTCCAAAGAGAAATGCCTTCAGTTTCCCTTCTTGTTCTGAGCCCTCTCACCTCCTACTACAATTCTCCCCACATTTGATACCCACATTTGTTTCCCACCCCATTCCAACTTCTGCCCAGTTCCCTCTCTTTATCCATTTGTGCTGTTTGTTCTGTTTTCTATTCTGAGTGACATTCTGGCAACCTCACATGGACCTTCTTGTTACTTAGCTTCTCTGGGTGTGTGGATTGTAGTATGATTATAAGCAATGTGTTTCTTTCTGTGTCTGGTTACCTCTCTCAGGATGATCTTTTATAGTTCAGTCCATTTGCCTACAAGTTCCATGATTTCTCATTTTTAATAACTGAGGAGTATTCCATTGTGTAAGTGTACTAGAAGTTCTTTATCCATTTCTCAGTTCTGGCTGTTATGAATAAAACAGCTATGAACATAGTAGCACAATTGTCCTTATTCTATAATGGAACATCTTTTGGATGTATTCCCTGGAGTGGCATAGCTGGGTAATAAGGTAGAATTATTCCCAATTTTCTGAAAATGCACCAGTTTAATTACCAGAGAAGTTGTACAAGTTTGCACTCCCATCAGCCCTGGAGGAAAGTTCCCTTTTCTCCACATCCTCACCAGCATGTGTTGTCACTTGAGTTTTTCATCTTAGTCATTTGAGTGGTGTAAGATGTAATCTTAGAGTCGTTTTGATTTCCATTTGTCTGATGGCTAAGGACTTTGATCATTTCCTTAAGTGTTTCTTGGCCATATGAGATTCCTCAGTTGTGACTTCTCAGTTTAGCTCTGAACCCCATTTTTAAATTGGTTTATTTGATTAGTTGGTGTTTAATTTCTTAATTTCTTTGTATATTTTGGATATTACATTTTTGTCTGATGTATGGTTGATGCAGATATTTCTCCAATCTGTTGACTGATGTTTTGTTCTATTGATAGTATCCTTTGACTTATAGAAGCTTTTCAGTTTCTTGAGATGCCATTTATTAATTGTTGATCTCAGAGCCTGTGCTGCTGCTGTTCTCCTGTGTTAATACATTCCAGACTTTTCTCCACCTTGTCTTCTAAATGATTTAGAGTCTCTGGTGAAGGTCTTAGATCCCCTTAGACTGGATTTTCTTCAGGATGAAACAAAGGCTTTATTTTCATTTTTCTACATATAGACATCTAGTTACACTACCACCATTTGTTGAAGATGCTGTCTTTTTTCCATTGTATGATTTTGGCTTCTTTGTTGAAAGTAAAGTTCCAGTAGGAGTGTGGATTTATTTCTGTGTCCTTACTCCAATTGTGCAGGATTGGTCTGCTATCAAGGGTATTTTATTTCTCCATTTGAAGTTAATGTTTGCTTTTTCATGGTCTGTAAAGAATTATGTTGCAATGTTGTTGGGAAATGGATTGAACTCATAGAATCCATTTTTTAAGAATGCTGTTTTAGAGAAGGGGATTAAGGGAGTGTTTCATGGGGAGGAAGAAGTGGGGGGAATTCAAAGTGAATAAAGTGTAATTAATAAAAAATTTTAAAAAAGAATGCTGTTTTACTATGTTAACCCTATATATCCATGAGTTTGGGAGATCTTTCCATCTTCTGAGATTTTCTTCAGTTTCTTTCTTTAAAGACTTCAAATTTTAGTCATAGAGGTATTTCACTTGCTTGTTTAGAGTTACAACAAAATATTTTATGTTGTTTGTGGCTACTGTTCAGGGTGTTTCCTAAATTTCATTCTCAGCCCATTTTTCATTTGTATACAAAAGGACTGATGAAATTTTTAGTTAATTGTGATCCCAGCCACTTTGTGGAAATTGTCAATTGTAGGAATTCTCTGGTAGAATTTCTTGTGTCACCTAGGTATACAAGTAATTCATCTGCAAATAGTGATACTTTGAATTTCCAATTTGTATACTTCCTTTCCAATTTGTATCTCCTTGATAACCTTCAGTTGTCTTATTGATTTAGTTAGGACTTAAGGAGTATATTGAAGAAATATGGAGAGTGGAGGCATCCTTGTCCTGTACTTCATATGAGTGGAATTTCTTTAGTTTCTCTCCAAATGGTTTGATGTTGGCTATCAGCTTGCTTTTTACTGCCTTTATTATGTTAAGTATGTGCCTGATGTCTTGTATGCCTGATTTCTCCAAGTCTTTTAACATGAAGGAGTGTTGGATTTTGTCAAAGGCTTTATTTCATTTAATGAGATGATCATGTAATCTTGGTCTTTCAGTTTGTTTATATGGTGGATTACATTGATGGGTTTTTATATGTTGAACAATCCCTGTATCCCTGAGATTAAGCCTATTTGTTCATTGTGTGTATCTTTGATGTGTTGTTCTTGGATTTGGTTTGCGAACGAGTATGTTATTGAATATATTTGTTACAGACAGCTATTAGCTGTCATGTGGGTGCTGGGCATTTAACCCAGGTCCTCTGGAAGAACAGACAGTTTCTTAACCACTGAGCCATACCTCCATCCGCCATGTTGCCTATTTATGATCAACATTTACAGTACTAGTATTTTCATTTTTCCTTTTGTAATTGTTCAAACATACGTTTCATTTTAGCAAGATCGTATTAATATTACTGTTTAAAATGAGGCACTTAATGTTTCTAGACATGTCTGCACAACTAGAGAGAATGTATAACTCTTTGTAGAAAGTTAAAGAAAGATCTTTAAGGTTTTTTTTTATCTTGTTTGTTTGATTAATTTTTTAATATTATTCAGGATTTTATTATGTACCCCTGAGTGTCCTGGAACTTATTGCATAGAGCAGGCTAGCATTCAGCTCTATGAGATACACCAGCCTCTGTTTTCTTTGTTTTGGAATTAAACTCATCAGAAAATACACCCAGCCTGTCCATTGTTATTAGATTAAGGAATCGTTTATATTATTTCTCAGATGTGGACTCAGAATTGTTGATCTGTTTATTCTCTCTATCTATCTATCTGTTACTTGACATTTGTCTTGCAAATCTAAATCCTGGTTAAAGGATGAAAAAATTAGAGAGGTAAACTTCTCTATTCAGTTTCGTCCTAAAAAGAGTTAAGTTATTATATTAAAACTTGTGTGTCACAAAATATGTAGAAGAAACACCAGAATACTTTGAAAATATTTTAAACGAAGTATACATTTCCAGTGTTCTAAGTATCATTCTTTCTGTTGTATACGTGTGTGGATATTTTAGACTGCATTGACCTACAATGATGTCCATGTGAACTTCACTCGAGAAGAGTGGGCTTTGCTGGATCCTTCCCAGAGGAATCTCTACAAAGATGTAATGCTAGAGATCTACAGGAACCTCACTGCTATAGGTAGAACAATGAATTTTCTTTACTTTTTTTTTTTAGAGATAATTGTGACTGTATTTGATCATTAATATTTTCAAGTGGGATATGTTGGTTCAGAAACCCCAAGATTAACAAAAATGCTCATATCATAAAAGTGGAGAGCGCCTTCTTTTGAGAACAATCCCTTGTTACAGTAGTGCCTCTCATAATGAGTCCAGGTCTTTCTAAATGCCTTTACCCTCATTTAAACCATTAGCACAATCTCAAAGTTCAGCCCTTGAACTTGAACAATTGAACAACATCAACAAAAATTATATACCACATTACACAGCTTTATTGCTATATAATACAAAAAGAAAAAAAAAATTGGTGCTTATTTTCATTTAATTAACAATGAAGGATAAATGACAAATATGGGAAAAAATATTTATTCATTATTGATCTGCTTCTGGAATTTCTCTTGAAGATGAGGAAGAAAGAGGTGAATGGTTCATTGATTGACCAGAGATCACAACTTAAATTTTGTATTACTTCCAATAATACATCATACATTTTCTCTTACTGTATTTTAGGCTACAATTGGGAAGGTCATAATATGGAAGATCATTGTCAAAGTTCTAGAAGACATGCAAGGTAATTTTCATGTGTAAGCTGAAATGAATATGTTTCTGAGAAAATTTTAATATGTTCTGGAAGTTTGAAAGAGAAGAGACAGTGTAAATGAACTCCTTTAAGTGTATTTATTGATGGTGACTAAGTTGTTACTAAACCATGTGCCTCCATGTTAGGTATTTGATGTGTGTTTGCAAGGTTCTCCTCTAATAAAGAATGCAAGGAAATCATACCTTACACAAGGTCAATGTTTAAATCATTTGCTCATTATCTCTATGAGGTAGAAATGCAGTTTGTTTAGTCTCCTACAACTTAGATATCGCCAAATGTATTCAGAGTAAATAGGTGATGAAAGTATATTCATAACATTATACTAATCAACTAGTGCATAGTAAAATGGTGTTACTCATATACTTGCAGTAATGTTGCTAAATTTTGTGAGGAGAGCAGTTTTTTAGACTCAAGAATGTTGTTTCGGCAAAATCATAATCCCTATAGCACATGTCTCTGATGAACAAAACTCAAATGTGTGAATGCATCATGAAACCATGTCATTCTTTTAATAGGTATATCATATATCACAATGGATACAGTAATATATATATATATATATATATATATATATATATATATATATATATATATATTCAATGAAACAGTTAACCACCCAGAACAATTCAAAAATACAGTAGTCTCCATTTTGAGTAGATGTTTAAAAAGTGATACCTTTTATGCTTTATATGGGTTATTAAGAGCTGCCAGCAGTGCAAATAATGACACAAAAGCTTTTTAATATTTTAAAGCTTAGACAGTTTTACTAGGCAGATACTGAACCGTTTTTTTCCCCTAGTACATATAAACCAAGTATAGTGTCCCGATGCATGTCCAGCTCTACCTTCTTCATGTTCAAGTCTGTCTGTTAACCTCACTGTCCTTCTGGTGAATTGCCTGTCATTCGCTTTCTTCTTCCCTCTCACTCAGAAGTTCTGCCCTCCATCTATGCCATGCTATCAGTTGTCAGCTCTTTATGATTTCCAATAAATGAGGAAGGACAAATGTGTAGAAAATATAGGACTGGTGATGGGCCACAGAACTAAAAATACTATGATCTCATCAGCACTTAGCTCTCTCCTGACTCAGCAATCAGCATTCACGTATACTGACACACTTTCATACAATATACACCAACATCAATTAACTGGTTATTCAACTTCATAAGGAATTCTCACAAAATCACACTGCAGAAAATGTAAGTTTTAGGAAATATATAAATTATTACGTTTGTTACAGTTATCTTTGCATATTTAATATGGCGCACAGTGTAGGGAAATTTATTAATCCAATCAGTGTGTTAAAGCTCCGAGGTCTTGCAGTTTTCTACAAATCTATGGTAAAACATCTTATAGAAGAAAGTATTGTATAAATGTAAGCCAGGTTACAAATATTTTTACCATTACGGCTATTTTCAAATATGCAAAACAACTCGTAGAGATGGCGAACACCATGAATATAAAAATAATGATGAAAACTCCAGATGTTATTCCTCTTTACCTTTACACCAAATTGTAAAATTAAGTGACATGGACAAAAATATTCATTATTGTAATGAATGTGGTAAAGTTTTCATATGTGCCTATTATCTTTGCAGGTATGAAAACAGTGATAGCAGAGACAAACCCTCTGAAGATACTCAATATAATGAAATATTTGCACCTCACAGTGGTTCCCACACATATGAAAGTATCCATACTGTTGAGGATTGCTATGAATGTAACCAATATGGGAACGCCTTTGCACATAACAGTCATCTCCTAAAACATAAAAGGACACATATAGGAGAGAAACCTAATGAATGTACACAATATGGTAAAGCCTTTGCATGTAACAGTGATCTCCTAAGACACGAAAGAACTCACACTGGAGAGAAACCTTATGAATGTAACCAGTGTGGTAAAGCCTTTCCATGTAATATTGAACTCCTAAGACATGAAAGAACTCACACTGGAGAGAAACCTTATGGATGTAACCAATGTGGTAAAGCCTTTGCACATAACAGTAGTGTCCTGAGACATCAAAGAACTCACACTGGAGAGAAACCTTATGAATGTAAGCAGTGTGGTAAATCCTTTGCACAGAACTTTAATCTCCTAATGCATGGAAGATCTCACACTGGAGAGAAACCTTATGAATGTAACCAATGTGGTAAAGCCTTTGGTCGTAAAAGTCATCTCTTAACACATGAAAGAACTCACACTGCCGAGAAACCTTATGAATGTAACCAATGTGCTGAAACCTTTGCACGTAACAATAGTCTCCTGGTACACTATAGAACTCACACTGGAGAGAAACCTTACCAATGTAACCAATGTGGTAAAGCCTTTACATGTAACAGTAGTCTCATGCTACATAAAAGAGCTCACACTGGTGAGAAACCTTATGGATGTAACAAATGTGGCAAAGCCTTTGCACATAACAGTAGTGTCCTGAGACATCAAAGAACTCACACTGGAGAGAAACCTTATGAATGTAAGCAGTGTGGTAAATCCTTTGCACAGAGCTGTCTTCTCCTAATACATGGGAGAACCCACACTGGAGAGAAACCTTATGAATGTAACCAATGTGGTAAAGCCTTTGTTCGTAAAAGTCATCTCTTAACACATGAAAGAACTCACACTGGAGAGAAACATTATGAATGTAACCAATGTGCTAGAACTTTTGCATGTAACAGTAGTCTCATGCTACATAAAAGAACTCACACTGGAGAGAAACCTTACCAATGTAACCAATGTGGTAAAGCCTTTACATGTAACAGTAGTCTCATTCTACATAAAAGAGCTCACACTGGTGAGAAACCTTATGAATGTAACCAATGTGGTAAAGCCTTTCTACGTAAAAGTAATCTCTTAACACATGAAAGAACTCACACTGGAGAGAAACCTTATGAATGTAACCAATGTGCTAAAACCTTTGCACGTAACAATAGTCTCCTGGTACATTACAGAACTCACACTGGAGAGAAACCTTACCAATGTAACCAATGTGGTAAAGCCTTTACATGTAACAGTAGTCTCATGCTACATAAAAGAGCTCACACTGGAGAGAAACCTTATGAATGTAACCAATGTGGTAAAGCCTTTCTACGTAAAAGTAATCTCTTAACACATGAAAGAACTCACACTGGAGAGAAACCTTATGAATGTAACCAATGTGCTAAAACCTTTGCATATAACAGTAGTCTCCTGGTACATAAAAGAACTCACACTGGAGAGCAATTTCATGCATGTAACTAGTGTGTTAAAGTCTTTGCATGTAACTGTGTCCTCCTAAGACATAAAAAAAACTCATACTGGAGAGAAACCTTATGAATGTGATGAATGTCACAAAGCCTTTACACAGACCAGTATTCTAAAAGATAAGAGAACTCTCACTGGAGATTAACCTTATGAATGTAACCAATGTGGTAAATAAAGCCTTTGCATGTAACAGTAAACTCTGAAAAGATAAGAGAACTCATACTGGAGAGACACCTTATGAATGCAACCAAGGTGGTAAACCCTTTGCATGGAACAGTCATCTGCTAGTACATAAAAGAACTCACACTGAAGAGAAACCTTATGACTGCAACCACTGTGCTAAAACCTTTGCATGTAACAGTAGTCCCCTGGTGCATAAAAAACTCACACTCCAGAGAAACCTTACAAATATAACCAATGTGATAAAGCCTTTACATGTAGCAGTAGTCTTATGCTACATAAAAGAGCTCACACTGGAGAGAAATCTTATGAATGTAACCAATGTGGTAAAACCTTTTGCATGTAACAGTGTTCTCCTAAGACATAAAAGAACTCACACTGGAGAGAATCTTTATGAACGTAACCAATGTGGTAAATAAAGCCTTTGCATGTAACAGTAATCTCTGAAAACGTAAGAGAACTCATACTGGAGAGACACCTTATGAATGCAACCAAGGTGGTAAAGTCATTACATATAACAGTGTCTCCTAATACATAAACTCACACTGGAGAGAAACATTATGGGATGTGTCCTATGTGTAAAGCCTTTGCACAAAACAGTCATTTCCTAATATAAACTTGCTCTTCTTCCTGAAGATACCTGATAAAAGGATCAGATGAATGAGGAGGAGGTCCCCCCATCAGTGGACTTGGAAAGGGGCATGGTGTAGATGAGGGACTGGGAGGGAATGAGGGATAGGGACACGGCTGGTTTACAGAGTTAATAAAATGTAACTGATAAGAAAAAAATAAAATTTGAGAGAAAAACCCTTTCTCTTCACAATCATGTCCAAAGTCATGAAAGAATTCATACTGGAAAGAAAGACTATGAGACTATTTAACATTGTGAAACTATTAAACATTTGTATAATCATCATGAACGAATTTGTACAGGGAGAAACTTTTTGAACATGTTAAGATGTGAGGCCTTTGCACATATCTATATTCTACATCATCATAAAACTTTCAAAATGGAGAGAAAATCTAAGAATATGAACAAATGTCATCCAGGTACTACTGGTTGATTAAGGCCACATAATGTTCTTGGGATCTAAACTGTGATGCCTACCCACCAAATGAACCAGAAAGTTACAGAGTTTCTGACCTTGAAAATCATAAACATCTTTGCCATTTTACAACTAAATTTTTAACATCAGTCAGGGTTTAGGGATATGGGATTTGTTTATGTCATTGAGGAAGTCAGCTGATGCAAAATGTAGGTTTTGCAATCAAAACAATCATCCATTTGTCCTTTTGTGATTAGGAAAAGGTAATATGGATAAAGAAAGAGAATATGTGGTTTGGGTCTGTCATTATGTTAGGGGACCAGAAACCATGGTATGGAAATTTGATATTTATGGGAACAAAAGTTGAGTAATGAATGCTGGTCAGCTATTGGTAATTTTACAGCTTTCTGAGGGACTATGAACTTAACCTTGGTTTCACCCTATAATTCAATGGAGGCTAGTATCAAAAAGGCACTACTTAGGACAAATTTCTTTTGCTCATTCCCACATGCAAATTACTTTTTCAAGTTTTGCATCCCACAGTCATCCTCAAGTATATAAAATACAGATACTAGAAACCTCACCCATGTAATCAATATGATAAAGCCTTTTCTTAATAAAGTTATGTCCATGCAAGAATACATAGTGCAGTGAAACCCTATGAGTAAACAAAGTTGTAAAGCCTTTTCATGTAGTTGCCTTTGAAATCATGAGAAACAGTCATGCTGCAAAGAAACGCTATGAGTGTGGTCAGTATGGTAAAGTTTTGTGCTTCATGGTACCATTATAGAAGAGTAAAATGTTAGTGTGTGAGCAACCAGTTAAAGCCTTTGCAGATCACAGTAGATTTTGAGAAACTTAAAGAACTAATTCTGAAAGAAATCTATTAGAATAAAAGATTTGTTAAGATCTTTGAAGAACCAAATTGCATTCAGTTAAAGGAGATTATATGGAGGAAAAATTCTAACAAGTGTCAACAATGTATTCATGCTTTATGGCATCCATCCTTATGTTGTTTCCAATTGAAACTAATATGGACAAAAGACCTATGAATTTAAACAATAAGGCAACTCTTCTAGATTTCAAAGTTCTCTCCAATTGCATGAAATAAATCATCCAGTTGTAAAATTTTGGGGTGTGTATTAATGCCTTTTTCTGTGACAAAACGCAATGTCTAAAGCAAATATCAAATGTGTTTAATTTGCCTTATGGTTCCAGAGGTATATGGGATCACTATGAAATGGGTTTCACAAGTGTCACACATGGGAGCTAGGAAGTTTGGAACTCACATCCTCAACCTGAAGCATGAAGTAGAGAGTGGGAAATACAAATGGTATGCAGTTGAAAACTATTAAGCCCACTCCAGGTAACATACTTCCTCCAGGAGGGCTGCTTTTCCTAAGCATTCCCAAATGATACCACCAACTGAGAAAGATTAATTTCTCTGACTTCAAGCCTACGTGTTTGATTACTGTTACATGAAGGAATTCTTGATGAAGAAAAACTCTGTAGATAACCCTATAGATGCCTCAACACCTGAGGTACAGGAATGAATGCTTACACATGAACAACATTTATGAGCAAACATTTGTTTACCAATTTCTTTTAATTTAAATTATGTGATATCAGTGTGTCTTTGTTTATGTGCCTGTGCATTCTGATCTCCCGATCTTTTGATCTTCTTGTACAAGGAATTCCAGGGAGTTGTCAAAAACATGATCTTGGTTCTGGGAATAAACTTGTCTTAACTGCACAGCCATGTCTCTAGTACTGTAAATATCTTAACTACTTTATATATAATCTTAATGTCAAACTGTAGAAACTAATTCATAGAAGAAAGCAACTGTGTTTAAGATTTGATATAAAATCTTAATAGATTTTATGAAAGATTTGATGACTGTAGACATAGTTGATGTATTCATTTTCAAGAAAAGAACCCTTTTTAAACTTTTTCAACATAGACTTGTAAGAAGTAAATTATTCATGTTCACTTATAATGTCAATTTTGTTCTGTATTGTGAAACATTAGAGTAGGTATTGGAGTTTGCTGTATGTGTAGAAAATTCATTCACAGAAGTTTATTAGGCCATTCTGATATTTTTTTTTTTTGTAGCTGCTGTTCATCTTCTAATGCATTTCCACTTGGTGTTAGGTATTTTCCTGCTGCAGTGTATAAAATGGGATTCCCATCACCTGTCTGGTCCATTGCTTATTTATTAAGATGTTTTTTTCAAGCCTGGCTTGGATGTCAGTAATTTGTCAAGGCTACATTTGAAGTCTTGATTCTCATGTTCCAGCCTTTGGAGTACAATTCCAAGGGTGGAAGATATTCTCCCAATTTATTCTATTTTGCCATATTTTTACCAATGTTAATGTTAAACTGCTTAATAGTGTGTACGTAGAGATGTATATGTGTTTGTCTGTATTTGAAGTTCCATGCTTCTTCATGTTCCCATTAGCTACTTATGGCACATCATCTTGAAGTAGTGCCTTCTAAGAGAATTGGCTAGAGGTAATAGACAGTGTAACAACAATGAGATTTATTTCAAAAAAAAATGTGTGTGTGTGTGTGTGTGTGTGTGTGTGTAATGTGACTATGGCCATAACAGATATGTGAAGACTTGGAGAGAGCTTTGTAGAGTTTGTTATCATTGGTATATGATTTTCAAGGTCATGTTGCCAGTTTTGATTACCACAAACATTCCTCACTGAGCTCATTAATACTCAAATAGTCTCAGTTCAAACATTTCATCAGTAAAATATTGTGTCCTATTCAAATTGTAAACATTGTTATTTAAGGGTGGAAGAAATAACCTGAATTATAAATGCTGTTTGCAAATGAAAATGATATACTGCTATCTTCTTTTGGAGTGTATTAGTTCATTACTAGGAGTAAAGAGTTGTTCTTTCTCAGAACTACAAGTGAATGTCAGAGAATTGTCTCAGTGGTTCAAGTTGGTTGTTGCTAAGCCTGATGATTTGAGTTCAATACCTGGGTAGCCTGTATTACTCCCAAAGATTTTTGTTGTATCTCTGTTCTTGGGTTGCTGTAAACTAACACACGAGGACATAGGTAAATAATTTTTAGACCTAAAAAGGGCCCGTGTGGTCAATAGCAAAAAAGACCTTTGCATTTCATGTCAAGAACTCACATACCTGATGTAGATAATAAGTAGCAATAGTTGTCTTCTCATCAGCACATGCATACCATGTGTATACACACAAACACATTCAAATATTTTTAAATGGATGAAATTAACAAAGCAAAGAACCCACTTACTAAAAATGACAAATCATTTTCAAGTGTAAATAATTGTAGAATTTGAAGAATTACTAATGTTCATTAAAAGAAAAGTGTTTCTTTGTATATTATATTTTATCCTTTCATTCATTGATTCAAGGTTATTTTAAATACATATCTCAGCTTGACCCAGAGGGGCATCCCTGTCATCATAGATATGGTAGTCAGTGGCAGACTGACTCAATCTCTGAGATTGCGGCCTGGTTTGTCCACAGAGTTAGTGCTCCTACTTGTTTGTTTTTGAGAGAGCATTTGTTTGTACATTGACTGGCTCTCTGGGACCCACTGTAGATCTGGCTGGCCTCATATTTACATAAGTCTGCCTGCCCCTTCATCCTTGAGTTCTGGTATTACAGGTGTGACATAATGCCCAGCTCCACAGATTGAGTTCTAAAAGATATAGACTTTATCTCAAAGTATAATTTTCCCCCTTAGGGATAGTCTCCACAGTGCTGATAGATGTATTTTCATTGAAGTTTTCTGAAGTTGTGCTCTCTGTCCTTTGTGTAAGTGAGAAGTGTAGCATTGTATCATCCACCTGTCAGATCAGACATCATGATTACCAAATGGCATTGCCTCCTGAGCAGTCTGCTTTTGTAGTGTCATTTACTTCATTTTCAGCTAAGAATTTGTGGTCCAAATTAAACATTTCAGAGGCATTTCTGTCCATTTAAAAATATGCATATTTCTGCAAGACTTTGAGCTAAGAGTGTCCTTATATCTCTGATTACATTGTGACCACATTCAGAATAGGTATTTTTTTTTTAGTATGGCTTGGATTAGTGGAACCTATATTTGCGCATACTCGTATTCTCTCAGTGAAATCCCAGTACTTACTTTGTTGAAGAAAAACATTGCTTTGGAAACAAATCTCATGCTTCTCTTGCTTGCCTAAGGAAACAATTTTCTTATGTCTTCTGTCTTGATATTGTGATGGCTCTTCTAGTTAGTCAATTTGACTCTATTTAACTAAAACACAAAGAGTTGGGTACTGTTGGGAATCTTTCTTATTCGTATCTTTTGAAGAGGAAAACCCTTCTTTAAATTGAATATTTTGAAGTGATAAGAGATTATAAGATTCACCTTTAATCTAGGCCACAGCTTCTGGTTGCATCCTACATATATTAAGGACATTGACAGTATTAGCTTTTTTTCTGCATGAAGCCCTCGATTCATTTCTAGAAAACAAATGTCTGTAGTTAATGCTAGTTCAATCAACACAGGAGATCTGGTCAAACTGGTGTGGCTGGGCATAGAAGTAATGTGATGTTTCCTTTCTGAAAATGCACAACCTGAGTGAAAAATGTGTGATTAATACTTGGTGTGTTCTTGTAAATATATCTAGTTCCTGGAAAATATTCTACAAAAAAAAGCCTGTTACAAATTTTTAAAATAATGTCTGAGATTATATGTAAATCAACCTTTTTATTTCACCCTAAAGTTAAGTCTAAAATATTAGGACAAATAGCTGAGGTGCCTATTCAGCATATTAAAGCTGACCTTCCAGGTTCTCCCAGCATCCTTCTGTCTCTATCTGTTCCAGGGTATAGATGGAATACTAAGCCCTGTAGTCCAAGATTTGGGTGGTACTTCCAAAGGCTGTCCATTTGTAATCCAACCATTTTAGTTATCTGGTCTCTTTCATCTATCATTTATCCTTGTGGCCTCTTGGTTTGGCTCTCACATTCTCTCTCCCTGAGATGACTCGGAGTTATATCCACTGTAGACTCTTCCAAGTGTCCCTATGTCTGGCTATGCTCTTCTTTTTATCTAATATAAGCTTTCTATTTTACTATAACTAGGAATAGTCATATCTTTTCATTTTTATTTCTTTTTTTCATTCACTTTCCAATTCCATCTCATTAATTTCAAAGTCATAGCTAATGTTTTCATTAATCATTGTTACTGTTTGATTTTGATTAAAGGTTGGCTGCAGGGCTTTTCAGCTATGAGGTAGAGATAACCACACTGGATATTGAGTGTGTGATGGATGTGGAAATAAATGTTCCTTTTAAGAAGAACATGAAGAGCTGTGGGAGACTGGACAATTATACAGAAAGAGATGTTTCTCAAACTGGGGCTCTGTCTTCCAGCTGGGCAGGCCTTAGCTGTCTGGGTCATTTTATCTTTGATCCCCAAGTAGAGGAGCTCCTGGTTGCTAGAGTCCTGGAGTCCAGCTGGGTTTTCAAAGTTACTAAAGACTCTGGTGAGGCCTACTAATCAGGAGCACCAGTGGGAGGCCATGTGCATATTCTTTCCCATATTCTCCTCTGATGCAGCTATTGGGAGCTCTGAGTGAGGCTATAAACCACAACATGGTATGTGTGTGATAAACACTTTCCCCAGGCCAGGACGAGCAATTCTACTGAACTATCTATTAGATTCTGCTGAAATGAGATGGACTCTGAGTCAGATTGTGTTTCTGTTGATCTATGTGGTGACTTGGGCAGAAGCCCTTGACTTCTGACCCTTCCTGAGTGTGGCTTCATTGGCTACAGGGAGGCTCTGCAGCCCTGGCAGTGAAAAAGTTTGGTCGTTATAATAGTACTGTCTGTTGGTGTGCACACACAGTCATTGCTCTGTTGTGCAATAGGAAGACAGATTAGAAAACAGAAGGTCTGGGTCCTTGAAGTTCTGAACCTTGCCTTCTACATTCAACTTTGTGTGACAAATTTTATGTGTAGTTTTGAAACCAGTAGACAGGAGGTGCTGGGGATTATGGTTCAGCAATACTTGATTAGATTCGTTTTTGCCTTTCCAGTACCACCAGGCACAAAGGTAAAATTTAGGGAGATTCAGTTTGAGGGAACTAAAGAAGTTTCTGAGATGCAGAGTTTTCTCTGTTGCATATGGCTTTAGGAAAGTGGAGAGGGCAGATTTCACATCTTACACAATCCATGTGGGAAGAAGTTAAATCATTCTTCACCCTTGCTTTGTTTATGGGCTTCACTGGGGCTGGGTTTGCCTGAAAGTGCAAGTAGCTATGAAGGGCTGCAGAGCCATAGTTCATCTTTGTGATGACTTTCATTTTCAAAGAGACCTCTTGACCATGGAGCCTCTGTTTGCAAGAGAGATCAGTAGTAGCTAAAGGGTTAGAAATACAGCAGTTTAGGTGTCACTTTGATTTGTTTTTGTAGGAGGTGTGAAGTATGCATTATTTTTTTACACATACATTCAAAGTAACTTTAGTCAAATTCACACTTTTCTTGGCAGTTTCCTTAGGTTCTTTGATAAAAACTTGAATATATATTTTAGGCTTACATTTTAGGTGTTTTCTTGTCATCCATTCATTCTTTCAGAAATACTGTACACATTCATGAATGTTGTAAGTTTGTGGGAAGTACAGAAGTCACCTAGTCCTAATGTGTATACAATTTCTTTATAATCCTATTGAGAATGCTGAGGATTTGTACATGACACATAGCTTTCTAATCATCTTTCCTCTGGTGTATTTCTAGAAATTTTCTTTGGATTGTATTGGATTTATGCTGCAAATTGCTCTTTTTAAGACATAATTTTAGTGGTGTTTAATTTTAGTGGGGTAAAAGGTATTGTTCTACATAACCATTCATTTAGAAAACTACATTGTGTAACTATGAAAACTGATATGAAATAATGTACATAGCCATAAAAGGAGAAGACAGCAGCAGTTTCTGAAGCCTCAGGTGGGACTGCTGCTGACTGATTTATCTATATGAAGGTAGTTTGTGAGCTCCAGCAGCATCTCTGTGGCAACAATGTATAAAATAGCCATTCCCCTGATTCAGGGAGCTTTAGTTGGTCTGGCATGGTGAACTTGATCAGGTCTCTGCCCCTTCAAGATAAGTTCACTGTTTATTTGAGGAAAATTGTTTTGTTTAGCTTAGAAATGAACTCTGTGTATACCCCGTGAGGCAGAAGTCAATAGGTCCCTCACCCGCACAGTGCTGTAACTGTTACAATGGCATTTCTGCTTCTGTAACTGTCACTAAGGCCATTTTGAGCCACTATGTAGGACCCACCCTATATTATGCTAAGTTTAGGTGAAAACCCTAAACAAGAGCTCACTAATATCTGAGCAGGAAAACCCACCAATTCCTGAGCTACCCCCCCCCCACATTATCCATGAGTTGGAGTTCAGATCAAACAGGAAAACCAGGAAATCCCGAACTTCCCTGAGTGCAGAAATTGAAATCCTCTCAATCCTCACTCTGAAAATCTCTACCCTAAAAATCTCTACCCCATAACAAATCACATTAAAAGGTTGTGTCTGCTCACTTCTCTGCTGACTTCTCAAGGGAGCAGAGGCAGCCACTCCTGGATTTCTTCCTCCACTGGCTGGATCCTCTAATATAAACCCCTTTTATTAGATTTACTGCCAGGTCTGACTATCATTGGAAAGAGAAAAGAAGCACAGCAGAGGAGAGGTAAAGTAGGAGTAGGGCCAAGGCTCCTGATGTTCTTCCTCAGTTCAACTGGGGATACCCTCACATAGGAGCTACAACACCTCTGCTGAAGAGGCCTCTTCTCAGAATTATGTTCTTCTTTGACTCTCCTGTCTCAAGATTCCATTCCATAGGGACATTGTTCCACCTCAGAGCTCTTTGGTTTCTGGGCTCCCATATCTCAGGATGCCTTTTCATTGAGATACCCTCTCTCCTTAGATCTGTCTTGTTCCAAGGCTACCAAGTCCCAGGACAGCTTCCCATGTGAGCAGGCAGGCCAAGAATATGGGTTTTATCTGGAGGACCGATCCATTGGTGAGAGTTGCCTGTCAGGCTGGGAGGCAGGTTCTTCAGGAGTCATGCTGGAGGTTTTGCTCTACAGCTGATCAGGCTTGAATGATTCGGTGTGAAGCGCTCTGAGCACTGCTGCTAGGTTTTGTGAGGAAAACTCAAGCAAGTTCCAAAGTCCCAAAATGCTGAGTGGAGGGTCACAGCCCATAAATAGGCAGAACAGGCTGCTGAGCAGTGCTAGCTGGAGTGGTGGGTCCTGCCTGGTGGGATAGGTGGGAAGACAGATGGAGGACAGGCACAAGTCATACTGAAATGCAAATCTCTGCAGGTGTGGAAAAGACACCACCGTAGTAGCATTATCAGTTTGCTGTGTCCCTCAGCAAACTGTACCCCTAATGGAGGTGCTCATGTCACTCAAGACTCACTGGCCAATCAGGGAGTCTAGTCAAAAGAGAAGGCACATCCTGCTTTAGGTTCTGCTCTGTTTCTGAGCAAGCTTGAACATCTGCTGTGATGAGATGTGAGAGGTGCTGCTAGATGTTTTGAGGGAAGGTCACGCAAGTTCTGAAGTCTCAAAATGGTAAGTGGAGGGTCATTGCAGCTAGATACAGTGGTAGGTCCTGAAGCTGAATGGAAATATAGATTTATACACTGTCATAAGGGCTACTGAAATACAAATGTGTGCAGATCTTGAAAAGGCATGACCCTGAAAAGCCTCGTACTAGTAGTGTTATGTTTTTTTCCCGTTCTGCACACTCTAACCCTAAGTGAGGGGCTCATGTTATTCAAGACACACTGGCCAATCAGGGCCTGCAGGCAAAAGAGGTGGTGTGTTCTTACAGGCATCAAGCTGCAGGTGTTACTAGCTGTTGGAACAGATTGTACATATTACTCAAACCTTGCTCTTTGGACACCTTGACAGTCAGTGACTCCTACCCGCCCAATGGAAATAGTTTATTTGTCTGTTTCTCCAGATTCTCCACTAGGATTTTTTCTGGAAAACTTCAGATTTCTATACCTAGAGCCTGCTTTAAGAGCCTCTAAGTGTACAAACTTCTGTAACCAAACTTGGCTTCAATTTTCTTAGATGACAGACCCAAAGCAAAGCCTTCTTAATTACCACCAGTGATTTGGTAACTGGAGGTTCCCTCAGTTAAATAGAAGCATCTGTATTTAAGTCTCTTTGACCCAAAGCTTCCAACTCTATTCTTTCGCTCTCAAAAGTTAAATGTACACCCGAATGAATTTTCTGCATAACCTACTTAACTTTGTCTTCTGCCTATATATGTGTATCCTGCCAAATGCAGATATTTCCTGTATCCACAACAGCGCCAAAGCAGCTACCACAAGCATTCCAGTCTGACCTCACAGACTTCCTCAAGCTGGACTTGCAGTTTTTCTCCCAGCCATAGATTGTCTCACAGACCCTGAACAGCATCAAAACAGCCTGTTCTTCCTGGACTTGACCAGTGTTTCAGTGTTTTGTCCTCCTTACAGAGCCCCCAGTGTCAGCAGGAAGTAGCCAGAAGAGAATCTACACCCATTACTCACTTATTATTAACAAAATCATGGAATTATGTGCTTCAGGCCCAGGACAAGTAGCTCCAGGTTCTCCCAGCATTCCTCAGTCCTTACCTGTTAACTTGCATGGCTGGCAACTCTACAGTCAACCCTCTACCCTGAACTTTCCAGGGCAGTGGATTCTTCTCCTCCTGACCTTGAAAATCTGGATATTTTGTTATCTCTCTCTCTTTCTCTCTCTCTCTCTCTCTCTCTCTCTCTCTCTCTCTCTCTCTCTCTCTCTCTTTCTCCCTCTTGCATGGCAACCAAGAGCTGCTTCCAATGAACCTAAATGTATATACTTTAACTTGCCTTACATGAGAAGCAGCCCAAGCTCCTCACTTTTTTTAATTATAGAAAAAGGGAAGAATGTTAGCATTTAGGCAGCCTGCTTCTCAGTTGCCTAGCTACCTATGATGTCATCATGTGTCACTGACTAAGTAGCTCACCTGGCAGGCATGGTTATGTGTTGTTCCTTAAGAGGTTCAACCCACCACTTTGTCTCTCTTGCCCTCTTGCCCTCTTACCCTCTCCCCTTTTCTGTCGAGGCATCCTCTCCCTTCCCCCATCCTGTCTCCCTGTCTCCTTCTCTTATTCTCTTCATATCCATCCAATAAACCTTTCATATAAAATCTTCTGTGCACATCATCATTTTTTGGGCCCTAACAATCCTGGACTCTGTTAACCAGGCCGACATTGAACTCACAGAGACAGCCTGTGTCTGCCTCTCATGTGCCTGGATTAAAGGCTTGTGCAACCATGCCTGGCAAGACCATAGATTTTTAAGGATTTGATTAAGGGAGGGTTTCTTATATCCCAAGCTTTTTATAAGATTTCTGAGTGGCTGAATGAGGGGACCTCTATTATTATCTCTCTCTCTCTGTGTGTGTGTGTGTGTGTGTGTGTGTGTGTGTGTTATGTTTGTAGTTATCAGGCAGGTGAACTGTTGCGATGAATCTTGGAATGGTTGGTACTTCCCTGACCAGGGAACACTCCGAAGTGAGACCTGAAAGGTTAGAAGTCTGTCTGTGACTAGAAACTTTGTGTTTACATCCCGGGAGCAGAGGCCAGGCCAGAGAGTTGGTGGGTTAGCCTCCGGAGCCTCTGAGCCCCATAGTGTCTGCCCCCATCAGGGTGGATCTGGAAGCAAAGCCTGAAGGGGCAGGACTTCCGCTAACCTGCGTCACTGTCCAGACTGGTTTTCCCTTGTCAGCATCCTTCTTATCCCAAGCTGTTTGCCTAAACTCTTTGAGTCCCACTCACATGGGGAGGCTGTCCATCATTCTGTCTCCCTGAAGTCCATGAGTAGCTTGTGCATGAGGCTCCCACCATGTCTGCATGCATCCTGGAGGAGGTGGGTGCATACTGCCAGGGGTTCAGGTTATGCACAACCTTGTATAGGTTATATAGGTGCCCTCTGCTGGCCTGCAGGTAAGCGAGCAGACAGGACACTATCAATAATTTTAGGGTGCTGGAGATTGATTAGATAAAGTGCTGTGTTCTTAGTGGTTAGGGTGCTTGGTCTCAGTACATAAGGATCTGGCCACATCTGTTGACCTGAAGGTATACACACATGCTGAACAGTGTACAAATAGTGTTTAGGGTGCAGGGGGCTGAGTAGCTAAGGTGCTCTGTGCTTACTGGTTAGGGTTCTCGGGACTCAGTACATAAGGATCCTGCCACCTCTGCTGGCCGCACACATACATGGGCAAAGAAACGAGGAGGAGGATAAAGAAGAGGAAAGGGAGGAAGAAAAGTAAGAAAGATATCTGTGTGGTTTTTACATGTTTCAATTGAAACATGGATACTATTTGGTGTTGATTTGCTTTATTTGAACCAACATACACAGTTAAGTGTGCAAGTATTCTATAGTAATCTGAATAATTGATGTTTTTCTGCATGGTAAATAAAATATTTTCAACCAGAAGGAAGGTGTGGAACACGGCAAAACAACACAGTATATTTAGAGTCTGTATCAAATAAGAATGGTTTGGTAAACTTTTTCAGAGGAAGCTTCTCATATTCAAAGACAAGAACTATCACTGGCTTAAAGCATTTTCTCAAGGCACCTATATTCTCCCAGTACCCAGAAGAGTCATAATTACATAAATTCTGGATTGGCAATTTTGATTGCTCACTTCCTGCTTTGTTATCTGAAAATCATAAACCATACCAAGCAAATATTTCTATAAAGATTAAACCAGAAAAAAATGGTGTGATGACCATTTTGTGAGTCCAACCACAACATATGGGATGCAGTGTATGTAGTGGCCTATGCCTTCTGTAAAATGCTATTGAGCAAAACAGAAATGGGTCTATAAAAGACTAAAACAAGCAGGGGCTTCTACCATGGCAGGGAAGCCTCACTCATAAGCACGGGAACTGTTAGGATCTAACATCATTGGTAAGTAATTTACCGTGGTCAAGCCAATACAACATTTTTTCTTATAATTAAATTTATAATTTTAAATGAGAAAAGGTTCTATCACAGACTATTTGTCTATGTCGGTAATTATCTTACATGATTTTGGAACTGAAAGCACTGATTTGAAGACATTAAATTTAAATATATTTCAGCAAATGTTTTCCTAGGGTGAGATGAACTTCTGTCTCTGACATGAACTCAGTGGCAGGTTCCTTGAACACCCACCCTAAGCAGCCTGGCCAGGCCACAGAGGAAGACAATACAGCCAGTCCTGATGAGACCTGATAGGCTAGGGGCAGATGGAAGGGGAAGAGGACCTCACCTATCAGTGCACTTGGAGAAGGGCTTGGGAGGAGATGAGGGAGGAGGCTACAGATGGGATTCAAAGGGAATAAACTGTAATAATATAAAAAATTAATAAAAATGACAAAGAAGTCATAAAAAGATGTATGGGTAATCAATGTAAAAATATAACAAGTTAAAAAAATTAAATTTTTATAATTTCATTCAATATGTCCAATGCCATAAGATACAGACAAAGGGATCATATCCAAAGCAGCCATTTCACCTAAAATACAATCTATATTTATGACACAAAACTTTAATAAGATCCTTTTGTGGATGATAAATAGCTTGTTCTACAGTCAGCAGTAATTGAAAAGTAAATGTTTTCACAGGTTATGTAAGGTAGGTTGAAGGTGAAACTAAAACTGTGTTTCCATTATTAAAATTTTAGAACACAGTGCTCATGAGCCCAGGCCATATCTCAAGATGTTAGTGATAAGTATAATGTTTGTGTTTCAAACCAACAAGATATAAACTTAGCACTCATTTAAACGTACAAGCCTTCAAGGAGAGTATCATTGAGAAGATCGCTGAGCAAGTCAATTGAACTTTTCATTCAGTCAATGGTAAGTAAATAAAAGAACTGTGAATGTTTAGTATACTATGTATTTTTTAGTATTATGGGAATCAGTAATATTTGACATTGATATTGACATAGTCTGTAATCACGGCTTCTAGTCATAGTATATTAGGTAAGTTAGTACATCTCTTGTACACATAACTGTGTACCTATATAGAAGTTCTTTAACACAAGTTATTAATTAGTTAACAATATTAGGTTGCATTATTAATTTTCAGAAGTTTAGTTTTTTGTTATCAAGATAATACTGGTATCTCAACAAAAATTTGGAATATCTTTCCTTTAATTTATTCTTTTCCCTTCTGTGGAATACTTTCAGGAGTATTGCAGTGAGTACTTTGAGACCCCTGTAAAATTCATGCTGAATATCTGGAGCTAGGCTTGCTTTCTTTTATTTTTATATTTAATTGAGAGATTTAAATTACTGTTTCTATCGTGTTTGTGATGTGTCTGTTTAAATAATTTACCTCATCTTGATTTAATGTTGTTAGATTTTATAACTGTAGAAGTCTACTTTTTTTACAATTTAAAGTTTAGTTGAATGAAGACGTTTAAAATATAAACCTATGATTCTCTGCTTTCCTCACTGCACATTGTAGTGTCTGTTAAATCAGGATTGTTGCAGTTGACATGGAATTAAAAGAGAGAAGGTGGGCATTTCCAGATGGAGGATTTTTCTCTCAAACAGAACACTGACACACTAGACTTTTGAGGGGGGAGTGGAGATTCTGTACTGTAGTACCATGGGCTGCAGGTTTTAAGTGGCTTGATGGGGAGAAGAGCATATCATGGTGGTTCAGTGTCTAAATTTCTGGCCTTAGTTCTGCCTCTGAGGTTTCATTAATGAATTGTGTATGGTGGCAGTTATTCTTGAGCATGGGGTAGTTTGCTGGGAAGCATTTTCCAGTCTGAGATTGTTTTTCTTTGTTAATGTTTCTATTGCTATGATCCAACATTGTATATGTGTGTGTGTGTGTGTGTGTAATAACAATGAAAAAAAAACATCATAATTTTACAAAAGAGCAATGAGGAATGGGAGTGTTTGGAAAGAGAAATGAGGAGAGGTAATGATGAAGTTATATTATGCTTAAAGTTATATCAGAATTGAAAAATAATAGAAATAAAAATAATAAATCAAATCACTATCATTGATGTATTAAACTTTCTTAAGGCAGCAAAAATCCTAATTGATTTTTTTGTTTAACAATCTTTGCCACTTCGTTGTAGAATTGAGTCTGTTACTACTGAGATTTTACTGGAACATGTTTATAAATTTCCATTATTTTGTTGATTTTGATGTTATCCTTAGATTTTCAAAAAAATGATTATTATTGGTTGCTTTCATTCTTATATTTAACTATAATTTAACTACAATCACTTAGAACACTCAGTTTACTAATAAAAGGATATATATTGTTCAGCCCTGAAAACATACATACAGATAGCATTATAAAAAATCAGCAGTTTATATTTCAAAATACATGTATATAACACATGAAATAACAATGAATAAAGAAGCCGTGAATTTGAAGGTGAGCAGTTGGGAACACGTGGGAAGGCCTGGAGGGAGAAAATGGAAGGAAGAAATTTTGTAATGAAATTACAGCCTTAAAATAATTTGTAACTGTTAATATCCAGAAGTCAATACCCAGGGTGGAAAAAGTGAGGCAGGTGAATTCAGGTTCAGGGACTGATATTTGAATCTTACTCTATACCAAAATTTAATTTATTTGGGCACCTTGATGAGGAAATAAATAGTTTTATTTAGGTGTGAACCCCCAACCTCCATATTCAGATTAAGGAAAAATGTCAAGTAATCCTTCAAATGCTTTTTTTTAACACATTGAGCTCCTAGTTATATATACATTGTATGTTGAACAAAAATACACTTCCTTGTTTCCACCATCATGTGTTCTTCTCATTTTTCTTATTGCTCACAGTTTCAGTGAATATTTGTTACCCCATTTCTGTCTAATTTTTCTCAGGGATCATGGAATAAATTAGATACCACTTCCATGGTCTATGGAACTATTCTGATTTGGTAGTAAATACACAACAGTTGCATCAACAAATTGCAGCTATTGGGTCAGATCAACCAGTACCTATCTCTGCTGTGGAAGTTGCATATAAATATCTGTAGTCTTTGACATCCTTTGACTCAGGATAAGACCCTTTGTCTTTCATTATTAATTTCAGATTAATCTTTGGAATTTTTCTAATTTTCATTCTCGTTGTTCTAGTCATCTTTTGAAGAATAAAAAGTGCCCTACATGTCACACAATATGTCTATACATGTTAATCATTAAATCAGATAGCAGGAAATTCAGAGCCATATTCACTGGAATGGTGATTCTGATGAAGCCAGTTCAGCTGTTTGACGAAATTCCAGCAAAGCTGAGCAGAATGTAACAATCACTGTTCTTCTTTCTTTTTTTTTCTGTGTGTTCCATTACTAGGGACTTTCTGCACTGATTCATTTTCTGTTTTTTGTTTTGTTTTTCTACAAAAAAGTTATGTTTTAGTCTTTTTATGAAAATCCTATACTTAACTCTTCCTTTCCACAGTTTGGAAATCGTCTTTATGCCCTGGAGATTATTAAGCACAGATAAGCAGATAGAAAGATGAGGCCAATATTTCAGGAATTTTCTTGGGGTATCTGCCTGTAAACAGTATATTTCAGGGTAAACAGAGACAATATGCAAACCTCAGCAGGCCAGGATATTCGATTATAGATTTAAGACATTCTTTTATTATAGGCTTAGAACTCCCTGAAAATGTAGTTTAAAGATAAGAGGCCATAGAGAGTACACTCCTGATGGAATAAAATTCAGTTAACATGATATATTGACTAAAATAAAATTTCCTACTTCATAGCATAGATGATGATATTAGTATTTGCTATTCATAAAAAGAACAGTTCAGGTATTATCTGTTTGTATGGACTGTGGTCAAACTGAAAACACTGCCAGCCTAAAAGCAGACTTTCATATATTAAATGTGTTTTCTTGAAGGAGACATTCTTTAGATTCCTTAAATTAGGGTTATAGGGCTAATAATAATAATTAACTCTGTTATGTTTGTAATTTTTAAGTGTAACTGAATTTGTAACCCTGGGTATGTGATGAAAAAAAATTAAACACCCACTCTGTACCACTTGTGTAATCATTAGTCTGTGTTTGTACTGTGAAACTTGTATAAATAAAGTGCCTTGTTGATAGTAAGTTAGAGCCACAGATATTCCTGAATTTCAGAAGTTGGCAGTGAAATTCTCCTGACTACTGTACTTCACTCACTCCCTTCCCCAGTAGTCCCCTCATCTGCCCTGTGAAGCAACCTGTATGCAAAGACCCTCCAACTCTCCTTTCCCTGCTGAAGATGGCCCCACAGAAAGTTTCTTGATACAATCTCATAGTAATGAACTGCCAACAAGAGAGCATGCATGAAACAGATCTGGGCTCTGCATATATGTAACAGTTATTCTACTTGGTCTTCATGGGGGACACTGAACAGCAAGACCAAGACAATCTCTGTCTTTTTGTCTGCCATTGGATTCCTTTCCCATAATTATACTGCCTTGTGTAACCTCAATAGCTAAAATTGTGCATAATCTTATTGCAACTTTATATGCCAAGGCTGCTTGATATACATTGGAGGCTTCCTTTTTTCTGATAAAGAAAGGGAGGAGTAGTACATTGGTTGGTAGGTAAGGTAGGTAAGGTTAGTAGGAGAGACTGGGAAGGGAGGTGTGAGCAGATGCTTCAATATTACATAAACAAATTAAATAGTATATTTAAAAATAAATAAAAAGATTATAATAGAAATCAATGAAATAGAAACAAAGAAAACAATACATAGAATTAACCAAAGGATGAGCTGGCTCTTTCTGAAGATAAACAAAATTAACAGATCCTTGTCTCAAGTAAATCAAATAAAGAAATAGAAGACACAACAGAATCAGAAACAACAGAAAAACATTACTACAGACACGAAAGAAATTCAGAATATTCAAAGGAAATATCAAAAAAATACTATATTCCAGTAAGCTTATAAATGTACATGAAATGGATGTTATAGAATTGCTGAAGCAACCATGATTCAAACATGAATTCAACAATAATTCAACAACCTAAATAGACCTCAACAGACCCATGAGGAAATTGAAAAGCTCACAAAAGTTTCCCACCATAAAAGAAAAGAAAGGTGTAAGATCAAAAAAAAAAAAAAAAAAGGAGAATCCACGATGGTGGAGACCAGTGTGCACTCTATATGAGAGGCAAATGATTTCAGAGACTCTGAGACCAGTGAGTGGACAGGTGGCTAAATTCAGAGCATCAAGTTTTGTGCTTCCTGTCCTGGGTGGGACATTCAGGAATTAATTGGAATCATTCATACCCAGGTCCTCTGTGGTCATGTCATGGATCCAGGAGTAGCAAACATTGGGCCACCTGACCTTCCACGTACTACAGTGAGTTTGGACCTCCATATCCATGGACTCCCTGCTCTAGCAGACAGACATTGGATCCCTCCTGCTCCCCTGAGGGCAGCATCAGGATTCCTGTGACAGCATCCCAGGAAACAAGACACAGTTCTGCTGGCCACCTTGTGGACACTGATCTTCAATTCACCACCTCCCACCTGTTTTTGTGCCCACCACTGCCCTTCAAGACACTGGCATCTGAATCGCCAGCACCCATTCTTGAGCCACTGCACATTTCTTGTCTCCTGAATACTACTTTAGACTCCAAAGACAGGTGGATCCAGTCTCTTGTGTGGGTCCCAGGAAGAAACAGCTAAGGCTATAGACAACCAAGATGGCTAAAGCCCAGCATAAGAACATAGTCAACAAAAACCATGACATCATTGCTCCACCAGAACCCCTCCCCTCAAAAAACCAATGGATATTCTAATGTAACTCAAACACAGAAAAATGACATTAAGTTTATGTGTATGCAGTTGTTAGAGGCAAAGAAAAAAAAAGAGGCAAAGAAAAAAAAATCTCTCAAAGAAGTACAGGGAAATACAAAAAAAAAAAAAAAAACAGAGGCCATCATGGAGAGGAAACCACAACCAAAAAGGTGAAGAAAATGAATAAAGTTATTCAAGACCTGAAAATGGAATTCGAATCAATAAAGAAAACACAAACCAAGAAATCCCTGGAGATGGGGTACCGATAGAAAGAATCAAGCACCACAGAGAAAAGCATCACCAACAGTATGCAAGAGGTGAAAGAGAGAATCTCATGCTTTGAATATACAATTAAAGAAACTCATACATCCCTCAAAGAAAACAATGGAAAGGTTCCTTATGCAAAACATCCAAGAAATCAAGGAATCTATGAAATGATGAAACCTAAGAATAATAAGAATAGACTGAAAAGATGATTCCAGGATACAAGGTCCAGAATATATTTTCAATAAAATTATAAAAGAAAAATTCCCCAACCTGAAAAAAGGTGATGTCCAGAAACATACAGGAGACATATAGAACACCAAATAGAATAGATCAGAAAAGAACATTCTTACAATAATCAAAACACTAACTCTACACAATGAAGAAAAAATATTAAAGCAGGAAGGGAAAAAGATCAAGTAACATATAAAGGCAGACCTATCAGAATTACACCAGAATTCTCAACAGAGACTATGAAAGCCAAAAGGCCTTGGGAGGATGTCATGCAGACATGAAAAGACCACAGATACAAACCCAGACTACAATACCCAGCAAACATTACAGTCAAAATAGATGGAGGAAACAAGATATTCCATGATGAAACTAAGTTTAAACAATATCTATGCAGCACCCTGGACATAATGAAGCTACTAGCAGGAAAACTCCAACCAAATGAAATCAACTAAACCCAAGAAACACAGGCTATAGATAAGATCACAACAAAAAATCAAAAGAAAACAAGCACACATATACACTGTCCACATCTACTCCACAATACAAGGAACTAGCATTCATTGGTCAATAATATCTATCAAAAGCAGTGTACTCAACAATCCAATAAAAATACACATCCTAACAGTACGCTTACAGAAAAAGGAGCCAGCATCCTGCTGCATACAAGAAACACACATTAGCCACAAAGATAGAAACTTCCTCAGAGTAAAGTGCTAAAAGATGGTTTTCTCATCAACTGGACCGAAGGAGAAATTGGTAGTACCCTCCTAATATGTAATGAAAGAGACTTCCAACCAAAATTAATCAAGAGATGAGGAAGAACACTTCATCCTCATGAAGGAAAAATCCACTGAGGACATCAATATCTTGAACCACTATGCCCCAGATACAAGAGCTCCTGCACTTGTAAAAGAAACATTTTTAAAGCTTAAATCACATATTAGTCCCAACATACTTATAGAGGGAGACTTCAACACCCCACTCTCACTAAGGTACAGATCATTGAGACAGAAGCTAAATGGTGAAATAATGAAGTTTACAGAGGTCACTAATCAAATGGACCTAATAGATGTCTACAGAACTATTCACCCAGACACTAAAAAGTATAAATTCTTCTTAGAACCCCACGGAATCTTCTCCAAAAGTGACCATATATTTAGGCACAAAGCAAATAAATCTCCATGGATACAAGAAGACTGAAATAATCCCTTGAATCCAATGACACCACCATGTTCTAAAGCTGGATTTCACTTATGACAGAAATAGCAAAACAAGTATACACAATGGAACCCAAATAACTCCCTACTCAACAACAGGTGTCAGGGAAGAAATAAAGATAGTAATTAAAGATTTCCTAGAATTCAATGAAAATGAAGGCACAACTTGCCTAAACTTATGGTACACAATGAAAGCAGTGCTTAGAGAAAAGTTCATAGCACTCAGTGCCTTCATAAGGAAATTTTAGATGTCTCATACAAGCAATCTAATGACACACTTGAAAGAACTAGGAAAAAAAAACATATAAACACACCCAACAGGAGTAGATGGCTGGAAATAATCAAACTCAGTGCTAATAGCAATATACTAAAACCAAAATGTTTTAAACCGTCAACAAAACCAAGAACCAGTTCTTTGAGAAAATCAACAACATAGAAAAAACCTTAGACAAAATTACTAAAAGGCAGAAAGACACTATCCAAATGACAAAATAAAAAACGAAAAGGGGGACATAAGAACAGACACCAAGGAAATCAAAAGAATCTTTATGTTGTACTTCAAAAGCCTACACATCGCAAAATTGGAATGGACAATTTTCTTGATAGAGTCCACTTACCAAAGTGAAATAAAGATCTTGTAAATAAATTAAATAGGCCTGTCTCCCTTAACAAAATAGAAGCAGTCATCTAAAGTACCCTTCCTAAAAATCCCAGGGTCAGATGTTTTCAGCGAAGAATTCTATCAGACCTTCAAAAAAGTGCTAACTTCACAACTCTTCATACCATTCCACAAAATAGAAACAGAAGTAACATTACCAACCTCATTCTATGACCCCACAGTCATCTTGACACCTAAACTGCACAAATAGCCAACAAAGAGAGAGAACTTCAGGCCAATTTCCCTAATGAACATTGATGCAAAAATATTCAATAAAATCATCGCAAACAGAATCCAAGAACACATTAAAGATATCATCCACTACAACCAAGTAGGCTTCCTTCCAGGCATATATTGATGTTTTAAATCACAGAAATCCACCAATGTAATCAATCATATAAATACACTGAAAGAAAAAAAAATGATCATCTTCTTAGATGCCTAAAAAGAATTTGACAAATACCAACACCCAATCATGTTTAAAGTCTTGGAGAGATCAGGCATGTGAGGCATATACCTAAACATAGTAGAGGCAATATACAGCAAATCTATAGTCAACATCAAACTAGACAGAGAGAAACTTAAATCAATCCCACTGAAATCAGGGACAAGGAAAGGATGCCCACTCTCTCCATATTTCTTTAACATAGTACTTGAAGCTATATAGCACACTGCAAGAAATTTATCCTGTGGTAGCATTAGATCTTAGAATATAAAGAATATTTAATTAATCTTTCAACATTTTATTGTTTTAATAAAAGATAAAATATTCTATTTGTTATAAAATTATCTAAGGCTTGGCTTTTTTGAGTAAAATAAATAGTAGATCCTTATTGTAATGTTTATTCCTCCTGACTTTATTTTTTTATAAAAAATTTCATTTAAAAAATAACATAATCACTTCTTTATATCTCTTCTTGTTCTTCTTTCTCTAGACCTTCACCTGGACCCACCCTACATTTATTCTCTCTCAAATTCACGGAATCTTTTTTATTAAATGTTGTATTTGTGTCTTTGTGTGTGTGTTTGTATTCATAAATACAACCTGATCATTCCATATGATGTTACATGTACATGTTATCACATGTTTGACCACAACCTTAAACAGGCAGCCATACTTTAATTTATAAAGACTGGCTTTTTCTATTGTTGTTGATACTCAAAATGAAAATTATAAGTTTTTAAAATGCTATTCCATTTCTTGTGCATTCAGGAAACAACTACAAATGTACATTCCCTGTAGTTATTTTCAGGAATGAATCATGAGGTTTGTTTATTACAGAAATACAGTTTGATCTTGGACAACTGAAGATCTCACACTCAATCAGGAGCCTATAACATGGATCACTTCAAGAGCTGAGATGGCCATTCCATGCACCAAAAGGAAGGATTTTTAAGTAGGTTGATTTTGACAAAATAGCAAGAGAACTCCCACTGAAACATTCACACATTGTGTGGAATCAGCAGTGGTTACTAATGGGTTCAGAGATAAGTGAAAGAGACATAGGAAAGAGCACTGCATTATGACACCACAGTCACTTCTTAGCTTTTCTCTTCAACATTCCCAAGCAGTTTGAGGAAAAGTATTAGTTTTCTACCTGTCTGGTTGGAAATGTGCTGCTCTGGACAAAATACACAAGAAAAACAGCAGACAGGTCTTTCTTCTTGTGTAACTTTCCAGAATCCTGGACCACAGCTCTGTGCACATACAGATTGAGGAGTCTGAGGGCAATACAGAAAAACTGGTAATAATATTTTACATTAATTTAAAATACTTTAAGCTAAATAGCTTAAATGCATACATCCTATGTAAAATATATGTATTTATGAGGAACTCAGAGGTTTTAATATGGGACTGTAGAATGGAGTAATTTAGCACATTTCTCAATCCTAAATGTTCAACATCCCTTTATGGTGTCTAAACTATGACTCACTTCTTCCTAGCCTTTGTGAAATGTGTACAACATCCATATATTCTCCCCTGTGAGGCACCAAGCCAGAATTCATTTTTCATATGAATTATGGAACAGTTGGATTGTCAGACAGAATCTCAGTCACTACTGCTTCATCTATTTCTACCTTTACATTTCTAGTCATGTAATAATACTCACACACTCTCCTTTAGCTACAAAAGGAAGTTCAATTTTCTCATGAAAGATGGTTTTGTCTTTGGTGAATTATGATATATTACTGTGACTTTTACCTTTGACTACCAATGCTAGGAATAGTTCTATGCCTTTCTTTTCAAACATTAGTGACATTTCCATGTAAGATTTTTACAAGTTGCACTTTAGTTAATCACATTAACTACTAAACTTCTAACGCAACTTTAGTTTTTTATATGTTAGAAATTGTGTAGGAGAAGAATTATTTCTATCTATTCTTAGCCTCTTTTCTGCCTTGATTTGAATTCAGTTTCTGACTCATAAATATGAATATATTAACAGATATATGCTTCTGGATAACTGGCTCAGAAGTTAAGAGTGCATACTGTTTTTATAGAGAAATACCAAGTTCAGTTCCTGTCACACATATCTGGCAACTCATATATATTGGTTACAGAAATGTGTTGTATCCAAATCCATAGTTTATTGTTCATGCTAGTTCACAAACTTGTAAATCTATTGATGTGCTTGAGTATGAATTGTGTGAATGGAAGGATGCTTGAGCATGATCATGCATGTATAATAAAAATATATGATTATATACATACTTTTGTATGCAAGTTTGTGTACACACAGAAAAACCCATACACCTACACACCTATATAACCATGAACATTCATTCATTCACTATAGCATGAATGAACACACATTGAAATTCAATTCATCTAATTCTATCTACAAGAAGCACTTAACATTTTGAGTTTGTTTTTACATATATTTATATGTATATAAATAATTCTGAAATATACATATACATAATCCTGAAATACTGGTTTATTTCTCAATTAAAGTAATCAAATAAGACTGAAGAGTTTAGTGTTTAGCATGCTTGTCACATGAACATGAATACCTGGATTTGATAATGCTGAAGGGATGGAAAGAAAAGTTGGCTGTAGAAAATATTCCTCTAACAGGAATTTTGTGATCATGAAGACAGTAAGAAAGTCAAGGAAATTTTGTCCACTGAATACTGCAAAATCAATAAGCAAAGGTTTCAGAGAGATAGCTAGCCTGTTAAAAATATAAGGGTGAGGAACTGAGGAAGATAACCAGTGTTGAGTGTGGACCTAACAAGTACATGTGTTCAATAACACACAAGCTCACAATAACAATAGAGCTAGGAACATAGAATATATGAATCATTTTAAATTTTCAAAGAGACATCACACAATCAGGGAGACAAGGCACATACCTAAGCAAATAATGGCAATGTACAGCAAGCCAATAGCCATCATCAAGTTAAATGTTCAGAAACTTCAAGCATTCCCACTAATATCAGTGACAGGACAAGGCTGCCAATCTCACCATATATCAATACAGTGCTTGAATTTCTACCTAGAGCAATTAAACAAGTGAAGGAGATCAAAGGGATACAAACTGGAAGATAAGAACTTGAACTACCACTATTTACAGATGATAAGTGACGCCCACGATTCTACCACAGAACTCCTCCAGCAGCTAACCAATTTCAGTGAAGTGTCTGGATACAAAATTAACTCAAAAATTGAAAAAAATTCAGTAGACCTTCTGTACACAAGTGACAATAGGGCTGAAAAATAAATTAGGGAGACAACACACTTTACAATAGCCACAAATACTACAAAATATCTTGGTGTAACTCCAACAAAAAATTTGAAAGACCTGTATGACAAGAATTTCAAGTCTTTGAACAAAAGAAAGTGAAGCTTTTTCGAAGATGGAAAGAACTCCCATTAATGTGGATCAGTAGAATTAAGATACTAAAAACAGCCATCCTACTGAAAGCTATCTACAGATTCAGTGCAATTCCCATTAAATTCCAACACAATTCTTTGCAGACCTGGAAAGTGCAACAATTAATTTCATATGGAAAAACAAAAGACCTAGATTAGCCAAAACAATTCTATACAATAAAAGAAGTTCTGGCAGTGTGATCATCCCTGATTTCAAGCTATACTACAGAGCAAAAGTAACAAAAACTGCATGATTTTGGCATAGAAACAAATAGATTGGTCCACGGAGACAAACTGATGGTCTACCTGGATGCCTGCATGTAGAAAATGCAAATAGAACTTTATGTATGACCCTGCACAAAATCCAGGATGACTGGATCAAAGATTTTGACATAAAACCAGAGACTCTAAATCTATTAGAAGACAAAGTGGTGAAAAGTCTGGAACTCATGGGCATAGGAGACAATAGAACAACAACAGCACAGGCTCTGAGATCAACAATTAATAAAAGGGATCTCATAAAACTGAAAAGCTCCTGGAAGTCAAAGGACAATATTAACATTGAACAAAACGACAGCCTACAGATTGGGAAAAGATCTTCACTAACCCTACATCACGTAGAGGGCTAATATCCAAAATACACAAAGAACTTAAGAAAACAAACATGAACAAATCAAATAATCCAATTAAAATATGTTAAGAATTCACAACAGGAATGTGAAATGGCTGAGAAGCACTCTTAAATGCTCAATGTCTTTAGCCATCAGAGAAATGCGAATCAAAATGACTTTAAGATTCCATCTTAGTCCAGTCAGAATGGCTAAGATCAGAAACTCATGTGACAACACATGCCAGAGAGGCTATGGATAAACAGGGAACACTCCTCTGTTGCTAATGGATGTGAAAACTTGTACAAACTCTCTGCAAATCAAGCTGGCACTTTCTCAGAAAGTTTGGAATAGTTCTACCTGAAAACCCTGATTTACCACTTTTGGGCATATACCCAAAAGATGACTCACCATACAACAGGGAAATTTGTTCAACTATGTTCATTGCAGCTATATTTTTAATAGCCAGAAACTGGAAACAACAGTTATGTCCCTCAAGCAAAGAAAGGGTAAAGAAATTGTGTTATATTTACAAAATGGAACAATACTCAGCTATTAAAAATAAGGAAATCATGAAATTTGCCAGCAAATGTATGGAACTAGAAAAGATCATCCTGAGTGAGGAAACCCAGAAGCAGAAAGATACACATGGTATATACTCACTTATAAGCAAATATTAGAGCTATAGTACAGGATAAATATACTAGAATCCATTGACCAAAAGGAGCTAAGTAAAAAGCAGGTCCCAAGAGTGGGTGCCAAAATGTCACTCAGAAGGGGAAATAGATTAGACAGCAGAAATGGATGAAGAGGGGGAACTGGACAGGAGAATTAATTGGGAGGGAAACACTGGTGGGGATCAGATGTGGAGACAATGGAGGGTAGGAGGATCTAGGGCTGGGAAAAAGAAGGGAACACAAAGGGAGTCATCACTTTATCAAGATGGCGGCCAGTGATAGTGCAGGCTCCCTGGAGGATATGGGTGTGCTCTAGCTGAGACCCCTAGCAGGGAGGAAAACCTGAAACCTGAAATGACCACCTCCTAGCTAAGCAGGGCTAATGAAGTGAAGGGAAAACAACCCATCAACAAAAACTTTGATCTAAAAATTACCCTTCCAAGATAGAAAGACCTGGAGGGGACAGAAACTCCACAAAGAGAACAACAAAGCCAAAATACCTGAACCCAGGGTGGCCTGCAGAGACTGATGCTCCAACTAAAGACCATGCATGGAGAAGACCTATAAGCTGTGTTCAAAGAAAGCCTTTGGGCTGTTCATTTCCCAAGACTTTTCCCTAGTAGGGGTAGAGGGATGTCTCTGACATGAACTCAGTTCCCAGCTCTTTGACCACCTCCCCCTGGTGGGTGAAGCCTTGTCAGGCCACAGAGGAAGATGATGCAGCCAGCCTTGATGAGATCTGATAAGACAGGAGGTCTTCCCCTATCATGGGACATGGAAAGGGCAAAGGGTGAGAAGAGGGAGGGTGCATGGGAAAGGGAGGATTTGAGGGAGGGGGCTGAAGAGGGGATACAAAGTGGAAATTTTGTAATAAATAAATATATAAATAAAATTAAATTAAAAAAATTACCCTTCCTGCAAGAAGTGTGGAAATAAAGAGGGAACAAAGATTGAGTGGAAAGTACAGCCAGTAATTGGCCCATCCTGAGACCCACCACACAGTAGAGTCTTACAGGACGGTTTTCTGGGAGGCTCCACCTGGAGGGAACAGAAACCCTATAAGACCAACAGATGACTAACTCAGACACATGGGAGCTTACAGAGATTGACACATTAACTAAGGAGCAGGCATGTGTGGATCTAGGCTCTCTGCAGATATATGGACAATGAGTAGTTTGGTCTTCATGTGGGTCACCTGGCAAGTGGAGCTGGGAGGGAGGGTTCTAACCTGGACTCTATTGCCTGCTTTTGGAGCACTTTCCCCTGGCAGGGATGCCTTTCCTGGCCTCAGTGGAAGATGATATACTCAGTCCTGATGTGACTTTACGAGTTGGAGAGGGTTGATATGGTAGGAAAGGAGGTCCTTTTTTTCTTGGTGAAAAGCAGAAAAGAGGGAGAAGCTAGGGGGTGAGGAAGGTGGGACCACCCTTGGGATGAAAATAAACTGAAATTAAAAAAAATATTTTAAAATTTCAAAGAGACACCACACAACCAAATTTAATAACTCTTTACATATATTTCTCTACATATTAAATATTGAAAAACTTCAGACCTGATTGAAGTTGCTTGGCCATTTAACTAGAACTTCATTGATGAAAAAGCCTTGATCTCATGGACTCTTGAAGATAAACTCTCCCACTTTAACTAGTAATTAATTATGCTTAGTATGTTCCACAAAATTTTGAATATCATGCATTTCTATAATCTTGTTTTCATCAAAGCTTATTTCATCTCCAGCACCATTTGTCACTTTAATTTTCCTCAGAAATGGATGCATCTGAAGAGAGACATCATTTGATATGAGTGGGCTGTACAAATTATTGGTTGACGATCTTTAAGAGAAATCCGTTCTCTCTCTCTCTCCCAAACATGCCTATCTTTCTGAAGAGGCTTAGTTTATGTGTCTCCCCATTTGTTTTGGTGAGACTGAAGAGTTTAAGTTAGCCTGAGTATAACTCCATTTTGAAATAAAGAGCCATCTTTACTAGGAGCTGAATTCAGGTACCAGGAAATATCACAGAATGTACACTTGGCAGAAAACAAAGTTATCTCTACTAGCAACAGCCTTCAGGAAATATTACAGAATAAATGCTTCATAGAAAATAGAGACAATCACCCTGGCAAAATTCAATGAGAATCGGTTGAGAATCAGCTGGGAAAATTCTCCCCAATGTTTCAGATAGTTCAGAAGAATAGCAATTGTGATTGTATGCCTTAGGTAATTGTGATTCAGAGAAGGTCACCTCACCCCTCTAACTTTTACCTAATTCGTAACGTCGAGGCATGTGCCCCACCCCTGCTTGCTGTCATGAAAATATTCTCCCCCCACCAATTGCTGTCTTGGAAACCCCCTGATCACAGCCTTCCCCTTTAAAAACCCTGCTCACTCAGGGCTTGGAGTCTCACTTCTCTTCTGCTGCGTTGGTGAGACTTGGGTCCCAAATATGATTGCTCTCTTAATAAAGTTCTCTTGTTATTGCATCAAGTCATCTCCTTTTGGTCTCTGAGTGTCCTGTGATCCTGGCATTACAAGATGAACAGTTCTCCCCATGAAAATAATGTAAGAGTTACTGAACACAAGAAGAAATATGTACATTGTGGAAAACGTGAACCTTGTTCTTACAGGGAACAAGGTCTGTGAATGTCCTCAACACCAGAAAAATGTGTATAATCAGAAAATGTAGATTTTTTTTGTAGAGAATATTCTGTTTAATAATGTAAACAACATCATTTCAGTGGGTTCATATGTATTAAGATATGTCCATTTTTATGTCACACAATGAATATGAGTGTATTTCAAAAGACATGCATTTATATACAGACTACCTTGATGTGATAATATTAGTGGAGCTTATTTAAAGCTCCATATTGATTTAAAAATGTACATTAAATATGTACAAAATTTATGTCATTTATAACTCAGGAAACTGAAAAGAGACCCACTGCCTGCCTTCATTTCTCTTTGGTTTGTTTTCTGTCACAACAGTTGACTTTCAGCTTTGATATGAACACTATGTGGGACAATGTACACTACAAACGTGCCTGGTGCCTCTGAAGGCCAGAAGAAGGTGCTGGATCCCCCCCCACGTGGAGTTACAGACAGTTGTAAGCTTTTATATAGATACCAGAAACCAAGTGTGAGTCTTCTCAAGAGCAAGAAGTGCTTCTAAACACTGAGTCACCTCAGCCACCTGGATATGGGTTATTTTTGCTTATTGCATACAAGTATATATATCTCATGGCACATGACATATTCCATGAATGTACATAAATTTTGATTATTGAACTTGCTTTATTTTTACATGGATTACATTTACATCTTACGGAATTCCATATTGAACTACAAAAACATTTGTTAAAAGATGTACAGACTTACTGTCTTCAAGTCAGTGCTTTCAGTCCCAAAATCATATAAGACAATTACAGACATATACATATACACTGTGACAGAACCCTTTTCCATTTTAACTTATAGTTTTAATTATTAGATGAAAATGTTTTATTGGCTTGACCACAGTAAATTACTTACTACTAATGTTAGATACTGAGCTTCCCTTGCTTATGAGTGAGGCTTACCTGCCATGGTAGAAGCCAGTCTGTGTTTCTGTCTTCCATAGATCCCATTTCAGTTTTCTTCAATAGCATTTTATCGAGGGCATGGGCCATGGCATGCACTGCATTCCATATGGAATAGCTGGGCTCAGAAATGATCATCATATCAATTTTTTATGCTTAATCTTTAGGGAAATATTTGCTGGGCAAGGTTTAAGAACTTTACATGGCAAAGCAGAAAGTGAACAAAAAAAATGTCCATCCAGAATTTATAGAAGTAAAAATCTCCTGGGTACCAGTTTGGTGTAAGATCCTCAGGAAAGTTCTTGTAGCCAGGGATAGTTCTCTTCTTTGAAAATGAGACACTTCCTCTGAAAAAGTTTATCAAATGATACTCCTCTGCTGCATACTCTAAATATATGAAGTGTTGCTTTGCCATGATCCACACCTTCCCTCTGGCTAAAATGATTTTATTATTAATGCAGAATAACAGCAAGTCATCAATATCACCATAGAATATCTGCACATTTACTTGTGTATGTTGGTTCAAGTCCACCAAATCAGCAACATTTTTTAACCTTTGCTTCCAATAAGGAGGGAAATTTTGTGTAAAAGCCACACAGATATCTTCTGTTGACATCTCTTCTTTCAGGTGAGAGAGGAACTCCTTTCCTTTCAGATCATCAACCACAAAAAGCCCCACCCAATTCCAGCCGAAGTATAGCAATAAAGAGATCACCCCATGGGTTAAACCTCTGTCTTTAGGAGACATCTGATAAAGGGATGGGAATGTAACTTTGTCCCTTAGCTTGGTATCAAAAGGTCCATATGTGATCTGAAGAAGAAAAAAAAAAAGGTGATTTTGATATTCTAGGTATTTGGGGTCATCACCCTAATAGAGAAAATTGATTCATTCTTCCCATATGAATTGTTTAACTGAGTGATAGTAATCAGAGTTACACTGTGGGCTTTGTACTCTTGATTTTTCCTGACACTTATACTCACCCAATAGTTTCTCTGTTTGTACTAATACCTTCTGATGGATGCTTTGCTTCAGTATAGGCTTACAATAGTCAGTAGTGGGAATATACCTAAGTAGATATTCTCTTCTTAGGTCTATTATCCTGAATGAGATCTTAAAATTTCTTTGGAATGTTTTCACTGGTGATCATCGTAAGGATTGTTCCAAATTTAGTTACATTTTCTATGCTTTCTATTTTCTATGTCATATATTGACCACTGTATGAATTATGAGGTGTTTTTATGGTAAATTGGGCACTTAGATATCTGTGTTTTAGATTTTGACTTGTGACCAAATAAAGCCTTAGTATCCACAGTACATCTTGCCAGCATTTGGATATAGACTTATGAATACTGCTAGGTGATCTGCTTTGAAATTCTCAGAATGTACTGCTCATGCTTTTCACCACACCCTTTCCACTGTTAACCATTGCCATATCAAGGTAATTCATTCACTGCTATTTGAAATCTGCCTATAGTAAACATAAACCACTTGTTTGTTTTCTTTTGGTAATATTTTCCTATGTGACTATGAACAAAAATACTCTCCTAACTTACTTGTGGGACTTTGTCGAGCTCCAAAAGTGTTCCAATAGCAGCAGAAAATTCTGGCCTGATTCTTGAAATAAGTCCTAGAACTTTGTGTTGTGTTTTGCATTTGTAATTAGGGATAAAATCACTCCTTCCAGACAAGAACATCAGAGGGCCCTCCAAGGTTCTTTTATTAGAATTAAAGGCATTGTAGATATGGAAGCCCATGGTCACATTAGAAAGCAGTTGTGAATCCTTATTGATTTCCTCAATGGCAAAGTATAGGGTCAGCATAATTTGATAGTTTTTCTATCTTGATCTAAACACATAGGGATTGAATGATGAGTATAGTTAGTCAAGTTTCTTCAGAAAGTCTTTATCAAATTCAGGAACCTAGAGGTCTTAGTCCTTGACTTTTCCTGTGACATATAAAGCTTCTGTGACTAATTCCCTGGCAACTCAGGAGCATCATGGAATGGCTCCTAAACTCTCAGAAATTAAATTGCATCTAGTAATTGTTTTCTTGCTGTGCATTGTCACTTGTCTGTGTCCTATGACTGCTGAATATATAAGTGCTGATGATGTTTCTGTTCATGGAAATGTTGGGATATGGAAGAGTTACTAAGGTGTTCACTAGGAATGTGAATAACCACCTCATGTCCTTTTATTTTGAAATGATTCAATCTCATACTCACTTAAAAGTGTAACAAGTTTGTTTTTATGCATTCCTAGTGTTAAAGTGTCTTTTGGGGGATAGACACATGTCCAGGCATCTAAGCACACTGACCCCTTTGAATAAAAGCTAGTATCAGTTCTCAGTGCCCACAGGGTGGCCTTGGAACCATGTGTGGCTCTAGGTCATAAGATCCTGTCTGGCATATTTGGGCACCAGGCACACCTGTGGCATCCACTCACATATAAAAAAAAAGTCAGCACTCAAGGACATGAAAAAATATATACCTGTGTAAAATAGTGTTCTGGGGCCTTGAGAAATGACTGATATATTATGACTACTTGCTTCTCTTGTGGAGGTCCCTGATTCAAGTTTCAGTAGTTAGTTTTAGGTTCCAATAATATGAAACACCACTTCTAGGGGATCTGAGTCCTCCACTGGCCTCTAACAGAACCATGAACACAAGTGGTATATACACAAACATGTAAGCAAAACACTTGTAAACATAATGTAAAAAATAATAAATCTTTACAAAAATGTAAAAAGTAGTAACTAACGGAAAGGTATTTCTCAAACTTTGAAGGAAACCCCCAAGTACATTAAGACAGTACAAAAGTGCTCTCAAGGGGAAGAAGTGTAACTTTGTGGCAGGTAGGTGGTCTAAACTGTCTCACTCATGGCCCTCAGTGTTTGTAGATTGGTTCTCAGAAGCTTCTTTCAAAACCTGTGTTAGAAAAGAGTCTGGGTGACAATTAGAGAGGGAGATTAACAGAAATCATGAACCTGAAGGCCACTGGGTTCTACTGAAGGAATGATTCTGCCTTCAGATCTGCCATCACCAGGAAGAAACACCATTTGGTTGTACTACAGTAACCTGAGATATATGGCCAGATGAGAATCTATTGGTCAATACCAGGCAATTAGGAACAACTGAGAGAAAGAAAATGAGTCTTTCCCAGGGGTTATCCCACAGGAAATATTGAACTGTATGAATGTGTACGTGTATTAATGAGATCTCCTGGAAAGACCTTTGTCTGCAAAGACTGGCTATAAAAACATTAATGATGTGGAGAAATTGGAATGTAATAGTTTTAGAGGTTTATTACCATAGTCCATGATACCTGCAGAACCCTGAGTAACCATTTCTTGGACACCTCTGCTTTTGAGTTGATCTCCTGTAGATAATGAATAAAATAATTTTGGAATGTAGTAAGCCAACACACCTCTGGCTTCTGCCAATCTAAAAGATAAGAAAGGCATCATATAATATCTTGGGTCTGTATGGTAACTTTCTCCATCTTGCTGTTAACCTCCTCTCTGATGTTTCCAGCAATGTATTGGATTTATAGCTTTCTTTATTCTGTTACTATGAAAACTGCATGAAGCTGCTTCCATGTTATAACACGGAATTTGGGATAATGTAAATTGTGTTCAAAGACTCTCAAATTTATTCAACAATAAATTCTCTCTTTTTTTCAATTTTAGCTGAGGGCTGATGTCTTTCAAATCACATAAAAGTAATACAAAAGACTAAACAATGGATCCAGTTGTTTATATCCATATAATTATTCATTTATATATGTGTGACAGAAACTCCACATGAATATTATCAGGGCCACTCAAACAGGGACCAGAGGGTTCTAGAGAGTTTGAAGCACCCACCAAGGACAATGCATGCCTGGACTTAGGCTCTCTACATATAATTAGCTGAGGAGGTGATTAGGTTTGAGGTGGGCCCAGTAGTTAGGGGAGTGGGAGATATTTCTCACATGGACTATGTTTTCAGTTTGTTAATCAATTTCCACTAATGGTACTGCTCTAACAGACCAAAGTGGAGGAAGACAAACTCAGTCATAAGACAACAGGAGTTGGGGTGTGTAATTATGGGACAGAATAGGGGAGGAGGATGTAGGAGAGAGATTTGGATTGGAAGGAGAAGAGAGTGTGGCATATGACTAAGATGTAACTTGACTTAATAAAAACATTCAAGTGAAAAATTATGGTAATATATTAGATGCTCTCCCTCAAGTCCCTCAGAGTTCTGCTGAATATGGAATTAAGGAATTTAATGAGAAAGGCTTTCTCTGACAGACTTCATGAGTCAGTAGCTATGCCTATCCACAAATAAGGTGGGAAGAAATGTCCTTTTCTTTGATCATATTTCAACTGTGGTAATGCTGAACCATGAATTGCCACATGATTCTTCCACTAATACATCCCTGCCCAAACTATGGACATTGTTGAGTTAAATGCCATACTTGGCCTGGCTAAGGTAGGATAATTTTCCCATGTTTCTTCTCCATAAAAAAATCTCTCAGTCCTCACGAGTCTGGTGTTTGGAGGCTGATGATGCCCTGTGTGGCAGCTGAAACCTTAATCCTGTTTTGTGTGGCATCCAAAAGCTGTCAACCTCTGCTCCCTACAAAGTCTTTGAGATTGCCATGGAGGATCCCAGACTGGGTGCTCAGGTGTCCGTTAAGTCTCTGTCATTTTGACTCATCTAGAGGCCATTTGGATTATACTTCCTGTCAATTTTACACCTCTCAGATCTCTTGATGTGTTGACAGCAAGTTGTCATGACAGAAATTTAGCAGAGGTAATAAAACCTTAGGCAGCTTCTCTGAACAAGGCTGCATCTGTACGGTCCATCTGTATCATACATGAAAGTCAGGCCTTATTTGTTTCTACAGCTCCTAGGTTCCCTGCTAAAGAAGGCATTACCTTGCTGTGAAAAATCTAATATCACAAAATTAGATTTAAATGAAATTCAAACTGAAGCTACTAATACCTAACAGTTTGCTTTTTATGGTTCTTTCATTTAACTGAACTTGTTTGTCTATCATTTCTCCCAGTAATCAGACATCTTTGTCTCCTGGTAAATGCCTGTAGGAGGAACAAACACTTTAAAGTTGATGGAAATTTTGAATGTCTAAGAAAGTGATTTAAGGTATGTAAATGCAAGTGTAAATGTCTGAGAAGTAGATTAAAATATGTGAAAATGAGACTTAAAGATTTCAAAATTTCAGAGTTTTAAAATATGAATCAATAGAGTCCTGATATGCTATGAAAACCTTCAGGTGATAGCACTGGCTTCTCTCTCATAGTTACAGAATCAAACTTTTTAATGTCCTTCCATTCTTGCTGAAGATATACTTCCGTGCTTCTCATTGTGCTGAAAACTTATCTGTCATTACATATTCAAAGAGAAGAAAGGTTTTTCGTTTTTTTTCTACCCCAGAACCATACTTTTTGGTGCCCAAGCTTTAGCTGTAAAGCATGACTCTACTCCATGTGTTTACAAACATTTTCTTTTCCTACAATGGGGGTTTCAGTTTAGATTAGAGATTGTGGTCATGTTAATATATTTAAAACTTTTATATCTTCATGTAAACTTTAAAAAACTATGATTTAAGCTTCAAGGAATTGAGACTTGATCCACCTATCACAGGTCAAACAGAATCTAGATTAAGATGTTTGTCAATTAACAATTCAGTCTTTTCTATCTCTTGTCTATATTTGTGCATGGGCTCTTTCATTCCTCCTGTGTTAGGATTCCTTCTCTTTCCAGATGGAGTGGGCTACTGAACTATGGTTTCTCTATCTTGTGAAAGCATTCCTAAGAGGTCTTTACTTCCAAAATAAATTAGGTATTTTTTTTCTATTCAAATATTCCATAACAATACAACTGCCTGGATCACAGGCTTTTATGTTTTTTCCTGCTCAGAGAGGAAATATGTATTGAGGTTTCAAGAAGACACTTCTCAATACGTGACCATTCTAATCCTGAAACTGATGTTCAAATGAACAGAATTACCAATTATAGCATCTACAGAGAAACAGGCATATGAAAAGGCTTAATGATTCCTCCACATTATCATAAATAACCAACAAACTAACACACAGTTTCTCAGAGAGATAAAGTGGCAGATGAATACTTCAGAAAGTAAAGAGATGAACAACAGAAAATAAGACAGAACCAAGCAATGAATTTAACTGGGCATAGAGAAAAGTTTCAACAGTCTCCAGGAGAACTTGAATGAGGGATAGAATAAACAGCAATACACAGGAAATAGTACCATATAAGACAATTCCCAAGACAAAACTGAGATTCTTTGAGAGGAGAAGGACAAATAAAAAGGTTGGAAATGAAAATCATAAAGCCTCCAATCAAATCACAGAACACTGGGTTTCCAGCAGAGCTAACTAAGCAGAAGACAGAATATGGGCACAAAAGACATGATTTTCAGAACACTACATTATAATATCAATGATAAATAAAAAGTCATAAGTATGACCACAGTATCTAAACTCTGAGATACTTTAAATATACTAAATAACACATGAAACTGAAAATTCTAAGATTTGTACTGGGGACATAGGGATATTCAAGTTCACTTTAGCAGAAACTCTGCAACTCTCTGGAAAGAAACCGATATTCAAACATAAGACATTTAGATGGACAAATAGAGCTGAGAAGATGGAAACTTATTTGACTTATTAGAGTCAGTGTTTTAAATATATGTAAGTCTGACCATGGAATCACACTATGGGGCAGACATAAAAGTTGTTTTTATTTTATCCCTGGTTTCTTTCTGACTGGAAACATAACAAAGAGAAGTGTAAATGTTTGCAGGTGAACAATGGAGCAGAAAAAATGTGAAACTGTTTTTCACATTGTTCTGTATCTAGTTTATTATTCTCAATGGAATTACATGTGTTTAGCAAGTCATGTACTATCTTGTAGACAGAAAAAAACATAGGACATTCAAGCAACTACTCACAGTTCAGCCTCCCATAGTCGACTTGGTTCTCTGTCAAAAAAGTTCTGGACGTTATAAGGTAGATCAAGTGGGATGGAAATGGGGATGAATGTAGCAAGGTTAACATCTGCCTCCATGTAGGTGTTGGGCTTCCAGTAATGACCACAAGTGAACAGAGGCATACTCATTGATACATACACAGGTTGCAGGAGGAGGCTGAAGAAAAGCAAAGGAAGGGACATGTCAGACTCTTCACTACACAGAAACAGTCCCCTGCATTGAAGTGGATCCAAGGAGATTCTTGGCTTAGGTCCTGGAACAGGCTCAAACCTCAACAGTGTCAGAGAAGACTTTGTATGCTTCAGCTGCTTCCTACTGTTGCTTCAGGCTCTCAGTCTGTGTATACTCGAAGGTTCTCATGACGCATCAGTAAAAACATTGTAGCAAAGTCCAGAAAACTGAAAGTACTGAGATATGTCTGTCACTATAGCCATACTTGCTCTGAATTTACTGTCTTTTTGTTGTTCTGTTTCCCTCTCATTCATGTAGTCTTGGAATCCCGTAGCCCTAGGGCTCTGCACCTGGTTCCTCCATGTATGTGCAAAACATGTTTGGTTCTTTCTTTCTTCAACAACCTGTATGATTTCATCATGGTCCACAGTGACTTTGAAGAGCACCATAATTGAGACAAAATTGAAGGTCATCAAAAAAACAGTTTGTTTATTTTGGATTGTTGTTGTGAAAGGTAGTTTGAATATTTGATTTCTCCTAGTAATGGAATCAGGGGCAATCACTGGCATGAACTTAGTTGCCTGCTCTTTGATCACTTCCCCCAGTCATGATGGCTTTACTAAGCCACAGGAAAAGAGGATCCAGACTGTCCTGGTGAGACCTGATAGGCTAGGGTCAGATAATAGGGGAGGAGGACATCTCCTTTCAGTGGACTAGGAGAGGGACATTGGGGATAGGAATGGTGGAGGACAGAGAGGATATAAAGGAGGGGGGCTACAGCTGTAATACAAAGTGAATAAACTGTAAATAAAATAATAATAATAATGACAAAGTCATCAAAGTAGAACACGTGATTTTAAAAAAGCCTTAGCTACCTTCTACAAAGCACACACTTATAATATTAAATTCAGTGCTTTTTTTTAAAGAAGAGGAACTGGTGATGCCAGTTTCTAGTATCCACCCCCCCAAAGGCACATTAGCCTTGTATCTAAACATCCTTGCAGCTATAATAATAGCACTGTAAAAAAAAAAGAGTAAGTATATTACAGTCAAGTGTAGATGGTAGTTTTCTCCCTCACTTTTCATAGTATTAAGATTTTCAAACCTTAGTCTCACAGTTGTGTTTTGCTATTAGTACACTCTTGTACCAGCCATTCTACAATTACATTTTCAATAAAATACAATGCTGGGGTCAGAAACATCAAAACAATCCAAGAAGTTGCAAAACTCCATTAAAGCAAGATCTTTATTTGAATTAGGAGGCAAAAACTGACCAGTCAGGGACAATAGCGCAGAACTGGGCACTGAATAATTCTCTAAACATTCACCTTAGTATAAATTTTTAAGCAAATGGCAAAATCTTATTGTACTCAGGCTGCTAATGATTGGTCAGTTCCTCATAACAGATTCGAGAGCTGAACTACACCTTTAAAGTGAAATTGTACAGCATTTTTACAGGATGGAATCACAAGTCAGTTTGGAGGAGAGTGGATTGTAGCATTTTCCAATCATACTTTGACACTAGGTTTTGATCAAGAAAGGAAAAACTGGTGACTCCGCCTTATCTAGGACACCTGGGCTCAGGGTTCTCAACTCAGCTTTTGCATTCAAATCTTCTCCTGGACATCTGGCACCAAATTCAGAATTATACATAAACAAAAGAGGGGGAAAGCCACTCATAGTCATTTTAAGTCATGACAGGCAAAACATTTACAACTTTTGTGCCTTAGTTTAGATGATCAGCAACTTCCCTCTTTACATTTTTTCCTGATTAACAGACAAACATGAAGCATATGAAGAATCAGGATAGGATTAGGTTCTGGGGCCTGTGAGTATGAACTCAGTTTTGAGTCTTGTAGCAGAAGCCCTAAGATGGCTGGAATCAGGCAACTGTCTTTTAACAACAACAACAAAATAATACTTCATCTCTATGCTCTTTCTACTTTTCCTGCATTACTGTTTATTATTAATACAATTGATGTAATTTTATGGTATTATTATATATTATTGGTATTATAATACAATATAATGCAGATTAAAATATGATATCTCACTTATGAAAAATGCATTCATGAAAACGTGGCAATGATTTTCCAAATAGCAAAAATTACAAGAGGATTTGATGTGAAGAAAGTGTAAAAATGATGTAGTGATTGTTTAATATATAAACAAACAAAATAATTAGTTGATGTCTTCTATGCACAATCATACAAAATTTTGGTTACTAGAATTTTAAAAATATATACAGATTATATACACAAAACATCTCTCTCTCTCTCTATCTATCTATCTATCTTTATGGATATAGAGAAACACTCATACATATAGTGAAATTTCTATGTATGCACCAGCATGATTTCTCTATGTTCAGTGAGTTGTGTAGGTGTAGGGCCTTACAGTCAATTTGTGGAGAACAACCTATAATCTTGACAAAAGTCTGCATTGTTTGAGCATTCCAATAAAACTCCTTTGGCCAACACCTCAAGTAGATATTACCCATTACCAGTATTGGAAACTTCATTTGATGACAAGTGACATCCTGTTGGTACTCGCTCATAATATTTTATTAAATCACTTTCAGATATGTATATTTTAGGAAGCTTCTACTGGATTAGGTTACAACAGTAACATTCAAATGACATTTAATTTTAACTGTGTTTCCCTGTATTACCTCCCACATTACCCTCTTTCCTCCCTACTTCCAATTTATTCTCCTTTTGGAGCCCAGCTTCTAGCTATAAATAAATATTTTATTACCCTATCCTAGGAAGATCAATTTGGTTCTTCTTGAACCCTAGTCCCTTATTCTGTTTGTATAATACATGTTTTTATGTGCTGTAGCATGCTTATAATTCACTTTACAAATAATGTTAACATGTCAGTAGATACATAACATATTTTTATTTTTGAACTTATATTACTATACCCAGACTGAATTTTTCTAGTTTACCTGTAAATACACATTTACTTTCAAATTACTTGGCTTACTTTTTAAAATGACTGAGTAATATTTTGTTGTGTAAATGTACTACATTTTCTTTAATTATTCTTCTGTTGATGGACATCTGTGTTATATCAATTTCTGAATATGTTGATTAGAGCAGACATAAAGATGTTTGAACAAATATCTCTGTGGTAGAATGAAGCATCCTTTGGATGTATGTCAAAGAGTGGTATGGCTGGTTCTTGGTGCAAAGCAAATCCTGGTGAGGAACAGCCCCAAATATATCCTTAGTGGCTAAACATGTTTGTCCTCCTAGCAGTGTATGAATATTCTTAGCCATTGTGATTTTTTTTAGACTATATCTCAAACTACTTTTGAGTTCCATTTTTCTGGTGACTAAGGATAATGAACATATCCTTATGTTCAATGGACGGATCATCAAGACAGAAACTAAGTGTGGAAATAAAGAAACTAATAGATATCACGAATCAAATGGACCAAAAGATATATACAGAACATTTCTCAGCAGTTCATGGATTCTTCTCTAAAACTGAACATATATTCAGTCACAAAGCAAGCCTTAATAGATATAAGAAGATTGAAATAACCTCTGAATCTTATCAGACCACCATGGATTAAAGCTGGACTTCAACAACAAGAGAAACAACAGAAAGCCTACAAAATCTTGGAAATTGAACAACTCTACTCAGTAACTACTGGGTCAGGAAATAAACAAAGAAAGAAAATATAGACTTTCTAGTTTTCAGTGAAAATGATGACACAACAAACCCTCACTTATGAGACACAATGAGCACAGTAGTAAGAGAAAAGCTTATAGCATTTAGTGCTTTCATAATAAAATTGGTGAGATCCTGTATGAGTAATGTAGTAGCAACATTGAAAGTTCTCAAACAGCTTTCATGGAAAGCAAACATGCCAAAAAAGGAGTAGTGGATAAAAATATTCAAACTCAGGTTTACAATCAATATATTAGAAACAAAGAGACTGGTACAAACAATCAATAAAACCAACAACTAGTTCTTTGAGAAAATCAACAAGATAGACAAATTCTTAGCCAAACTAACTGAAAGGCAGAGGGAAAGTATCTAAATTAACAAAATCAGAAACAGAAAGAGTGACATAACAAATTATGAGGAAATAGAAAAAAAAACAAACATTAGGTCCTACTTCAAAAGCCTGTATTCCACAAATTGGGATAAGGAAACAAATAATTTTTGATAGATTTCACATACCAAAGCTAAATCAAGATCAGGAAACAGTTTTAAAAGTCCTCTAACCACTATGGAAATAGAAGGAGTCATCAACATCTCCCACCACCCTTCCAAAAAAAATCCCAGGTCCAGACAGTTTTAGAGCAGAATTCTAGCAGACATTCAAAGAAGAGCTAATACCAATACTCTGAAAAGTATTCTGCAAAATAGAAAGAGAAGCAAAATTGCCAAATTCATTCTAAGAAGCCACAGTCACCCTGTTACCTAAACTACACAGACTCAACAAAGAATGATAATTTCAGACCAATTTCATGCATGAACATCAATGCAAAAATACTCATTAAAATACTCACAAACTTAACCCAAGAACACATCCTATACATCATCCAACATGACCAAGTAGGCATCATCCGAGGGATGCAGGGATGGTTCATTACACAAAACTTCATCAATGTAATCCACCATGTAAACAAACTCAAAGAAAAAAAAATCACATGAACATCTCATTAGATGCAGAAAATGCCTTTAACAAAAATCCAACATCCCATCATGATGAAAGTTTTAGAGAGATCAGGGACACAAGGTCCATATATAAACTTAATAAAGGCTATATACAGCAAGCTGATTGCAAGCATCAAACTAAATGCAGAAAAACTCAAAAGTGATTTCAGTAAGATCAGGGACAAGTGAAGGATATCCACTCTTTAGATACCTCTTCAAAATAGTAGTTGAAGTTTTAGCTAGAGCAACAAGACAACTAAGGGAGGTCAAGGGCATACAAATCAGCAAGGAAGAAGTCAAAATATTGCTATTTGCAGGTGAGATGGTAATGTATGTCAGTGTCCTCAAACACTCCACCAGAGAACTCCTACAGCTGATAAACAGCTTCAGCAAAGTAGCTGATACAGGATTAATTAAAAAACTTCAGTAGCCCTCCTGTACACAAGCGAGAAATGAGCTGAGGAAGAAATTAGGGAAGCTACACCATTCACAATAGTCACAAATACTATAAAGTATCTTGGTATGACTGCAACCAAACAAGTGAAAGACCTGTTTGAAAAGAACTTCAAGTGTCTGAAGAAACTGAATAAGATATCAGAAAATAGAAAAATATACCATGCTCCTGGATCCAGAGGATTAACACAGTAAAAATGGCCATCTTACCAAAGTCATTCTATAGATTCAATGCAATCACCATCAAAATGCCAACACAGATCTTTACAGAACTTGAAAGACAATTCTAATCTTTATATGGAAGGAAAAATAATAGAATACCTTAAACAATCCTATACAATAATAGAATCCCTAGAGTTATCTCCATTCCTGACTTCAAGCTATACTACAAAGCAATAGTAATAAAAACTGTGTGGTACTGGTGTAGAGATAGACTGGTTGATCAATGGAATTGAATCAAAGACCCATAAATAAACACACATACCTTTGGTCAATTGATTTTTGACAGAAGCCAAAACTACACAATTAAAAAGAAAGACAGCATCTTCAAACAATGGTGCTGGTCTAACTGTTTCTCTGCATGTAGAAAAATGAAATACTTCATATTTGTCTCCCTGCAAAACAAAAACAAACAAACAAACAAACAAAAAATCTGAAACCCAAGTAGATCAAAGACCTCACTCTAACAGCAGATACACTAAATATGTTGGAAGAGAAACTGGGGAAGAGCCTTGAATTCGTTGGCACAGGAGACAACTTCCTATACAGAATATCAACTGCTCAGGCTCTAAGATCAACAGTTATTAAATGGGACCTCATGAAACTAAAGGAGGTCAACTAAAGGAGATCAAGCGCATACAAATCAGCAAAGAAGTCAAATATTGCTACTTGGAGATTTATAAAGAATTCATGATTTTGGCACTATCATGAAGCTACACATATCACTGGAAAGCACTCTGATGAATTAAATGTTCAATTAGTAAATACTAGAGCAAGCTGAAATTTTGATTGTCTTCCTCCCCAGAGATCATCAGGAGTGCATCAACCCTAATCCTAACCTTAACCCTAACCTTAACACTAACCCTAACCCTAACCCTAACCCTGGCCCAAGTCAAGAGTACCCAAACAGAGGAGCCAAGATGGCGGTGCCAGTAGAGCACCACGTTTGAGAAGCAGGACAGCACTCGCCGTGCACAGACCAGGAGACTGAACTCGGGGCCCTGAAACTACATCAATCGTGTTTTCCAGGTGAGGGGAGGCTCCCACGGTGTGGGAATCAGTTGGGTCCACTCACGGCTACCCAGCCAGAACCCGGAAGAAATCCCGGGTAACACAGACTTTGTGTCTTCAGGCTGGAGCCGCAAGCGTCCGTGTCCCAATCACTTTCCCAGGCTGATCCGTGAGCACAAGGGTGCTTGAGGCTGGGAGTACCAGTCGCAGGGGGACCCCACTGGGAAGCAAAGTTGCCTGACTGATCACGGGTCACCCAGTCTTTCCCTGGAAGGTCTCTAGGACAGCAGGTACCCATCGCCAACACAACTGAGCTCCTGCCGCGCAAAGAGCTACACGCTCAGCTCAGCGGTACAGACAAGCTGCGAGCCCCAGTACAACAGGGACTGGGAACCCCTGTCCAGAGAGGACCCCACAGGGAAGGAAGAAACCGTGCTGCTGGGGTCACCTAGGGAAAGTCTAGCAGCCTGCAGATCGCAGACAGGTGAGTATGCCCAGCCATCACAGATCTGGGCCCAAACAGGGAGCACAGAGTGATCTGAAACTCAGCTCCCACAGACTATCAGGCAGGCACACGCTCCACCAGCCCAGAAGCCTGCATTGTACCAAATACACCTTACAGGCAGAACTGTGCGCCCCAAGACACCAGAGCAGTACTCACCTGCCACAGATTACCTCTTGGGTTCTGGGGCACAGAGCCCCAACCTCAGACCTACAAAAGTCCGGGAACCCTGAGATCAACCCCGCAAATACTGCTCCAAGGGGCAATCAGTTATCCCTAACAAAACCGACCAAACCACAGGACACACAGGTTACAGCAGTTGATCACTAAATTTACAGCAAGAAAGCCAGAAGGGGGGCAGCTGTCTCCAGGACTTCTCCCAGTGAGAGGAGAGCCCTCTCGACTAATCAGGACCACAGTTACTACCCAGGTCTTTATACCTGAGGTGATCTGTAGCAACTTCTGAAAAACACCGGATATCCAGTGACTATACCCAAAAAGCTGGAAAGGCTTCCTTCAGGAAAAACCATCTTCCTGCCAAAAGGATTCTCTCCACTACAAGAGTCCAGGAACAACCAGAAACTAAATTCAAACAACTAAGATAGCCCAATGGGTAGAGGACAGCGTAAAAGTCCAACCAACAAAGGCCAGAGCAATATGGCATCTCCAGAACCCAGTTATCCAGGGGCAAATAGCCCTAGACACCCCAGCATAAATGAAATTCAAGGAGATGACCTAACATCTATGCTCATGAAGAAGGTAACAGAGGAAACAAATAAAATACGAAAAGAATTAGAGGAAGATAAAAACAAACAGATCATGGCTATCTGTAAAGAAATGGAGGAAATTAAAGACAAGGAGATTATGGCCATCCGTGAAGAAATACGGGAAGCTGCAGCCAAACAGTCTGTGGCATTTAGAGAGGAAATGCTTAAATAACTGAATGAAATAAAAGAAACAGTGGATTGGTCAAACAAACAGCTGAAGGAATTGATTGAAAAACATGAAAATACAGTCAGACAGGGAAAGGAAACCAACAAACTAGCTCAAGAACTGAAGATAGAATTGGAAAAATTTAAAAAAAACACAAATGGAAGAAATTGTGGAGAGGAAGAACTTAGGGAAGAAAGCAGGAACTACAGAGGTTAGCATAACCAATAGGCTACAAGAAATGGAAGAAAGAATCTCAGGTGTGGAAGATACAATGGAAGAAATAGATGTATCTGTCAAAGAAAATGTTAAATCTAAAAAATTCCTGACACAGACCGTCCAAGAAATTCAAGACAACATAAAAAGACGAAACCTAAGAATAATAGGAATAGAGGAAAAAGAAGATTCCCTGCACTAAGGCGCAGAAAATATTTTCAACAAAATCATCGAAGAAAATTTCCCCAACTTAAAGAAGAGACCAATAAGAATACAAGAGGCCTATAGAACACCCAATAAATTAGACCAGAAAAGAAATTCCTCCCGCCACATAATAATCAAAACCGTAAGTATACAGAACAAAGAAAAAATACTAAAAGCTGCAAGAGAAAAAGGCCACGTAACATATAATGGCAAACCCATTAGAATCACACCTGACTTTTCAACAGAGACTATGAAAGGCAGAAGGGCCTGGACTGATATCATGCAGACCCTAAGAGAACACAGATATCAGCCCAGGCTACTATACCCTGCAAAACTCTCAGTCCTCATAGACGGAGAAAACAAGATATTCAATGACAAAAACAAATTTCAACAATACCTACAAACAAATCCAGCATTACAGAAGACACTGGAAGGGAAAATACAACCCAAGAAAGCTAGCTACATTCAAAAAAACACAGGAAATAAATAACCCCACTACAGTAAAACAAAAAGCAACCAAGCACACAACCTGATGACCACAGCCAACATCAAAGTCAAAGGATCTAACAGCCACTGGTCATTATTCTCTCTCAATATCAATGGACTTAATTCTCCAATAAAAAGACACAGACTAACAGAATGGATGCGTAAACAAAACCCAGCAATATGTTGTATACAAGAAACATACCTAAGTCACAAAGATAGACATTACCTGAGGGTAAAGGGATGGAAGACAGCTTTTCAAGCAAATGGACGCAAGAAGCAAGCAAGAGTAGCCATTCTAATATCTGATAAAATAGTCTTTCAACCAAAATTAATCAAAAGAGATGGGGAAGGACACTTCATACTCATCAAGAGAAAATTCCACCCAGAAGACATCACAATCCTGAACATCTATGCCCCAAATACAAGGGCACCCACATTTGTGAAAGAAACATTGATAAAACTTACACCACACATAGATCCCCACACACTAATAGTGGGAGACTTCAACACCCCACTTTCAACAAAGGACAGGTCAACTAAACGGAAATTAAACAAAGAAACAATATCTCTAACAGAGGTCATGAATCAAATGGACCTAACAGACATTTACAGAACCTTACACCCAAACACAAAAGAATTTACCTTCTTCTCAGCACCTCATGGAACCTTCTCCAAAATGGACCACATAGTTGGTCACAAAGCAAGCCTCAACAGATACAAGAAGACTGAAATAATATCTTGTATCCTGTCTGATCACCATGGAATAAAGCTGGACCTCAGTAACAACAGAAATAGCAAAAAGCCTACACATACATGGAAACTGAACAACTTCCTACTAAAAGACAGCTGGGTCAGGGAAGAAATAAAGAAATTAAAATCTTCCTAGAACTCAATGAAAATGAAGACACAACATACCCAAACTTGTGGGACACAATGAAAGCAGTGCTAAGAGGAAAGTTCATAGCACTAAGTGCCTTCAAGAAGAAATTTGAGACAGCTCATTCAAGCAACTTAATGGCTCATTTAAAAACCCTAGAAAAAGAAGAAGCAGACACACCAAGAAGGAGCAGACAGCTGGAAATAATCAAACTCAGGGCTGAAATCAATCAATTAGAAACAAATAAAACAATTCAAAGAATCAATGAAACCAAGAGCTGGTTCTTTGAGAAAATCAACAAGATAGACAAACCCTTAGCAAAGCTAACTAAAAGGCAGCGAGACACCATCCAAATCAACAAAATCAGAAATGAAAAGGGGGACGTAACTACAGACACTGAGGAAATCCAAGCAATCATTAGGACTTACTTCAAAAGTCTATATGCAACAAAATTTGAAAATTTAAATGAAATGGACAATTTTCTTGATCGATTCCACTTACCAAAGCTAAATCAGGACCAGGTAAATCAATTATATAGTCCTATATCCCCCAAGGAAATAGAAGCAGTCATCAAAAGTCTCCCATCCAAAAAAAGGCCAGGACCTGAATTCTACCAAACATTCAAAAAAGAGCTAACTCCAATTCTCTTCAAACTATTCCACAAAATCAAAACAGAAGCAACATTACCAAACTCATTCTATGAAGCCACAGTCACCTTGGTACCTAAACCTCACAAAGACTCAACCAACAAAGAGAACTTCAGGCGAATCTCCCTTATGAACATTCATGCAAAAATACTCAACAAAATACTCGCAAACCGAATACAAGAACACATCAAAGATATCATCCACCATGACCAAGTAGGCTTCATCCCAGGTATGCAGGGGTGGTTCAATATACGGAAATCCATCAATGTGATCCACCATATTAACAAACTGAAAGAAAAAATAACCACATGATAATCTCCCTAGATGCTGAAAAAGCATATGACAAAATCCAACATCCATTCATGTGTAAAGTATTGGAGAGATCAGGGATACAAGGCACATATCTAAACATAGTAAACATACAGCAAACCTATAGCCAACATCAAACTGAATGGAGAGAAACTTAAAGCAATCCCACTGAAATCAGGGACAAGACAATGCTGCCCACTCTCTCCATATCTCTTCAACATAGTTCTGGAAGTCCTCGCCAGAGCAATAAGACAGTTGAAGGAGATCAAGGGGATACAAATTGGAAAGGAAGAAGTCAAATTATCACTATTTGCAGATGATATGATAGTATACGTGAGTGACCCCAAAAACTCTACCAGGGAACTCCTACAGCTGATAAACACCTTCAGCAAAGTGGCCGGATACAAAATTAACTCAAAAAAATCAGTAGCCCTCCTGTATACAAAAGACAAAAGGGCGAAGAAAGAAATTAGGGAAACAACACCCTTCACAATAGCCACAAATGACATAAGGTACCTCGGAGTAACCCTAACCAAGGAAGTCAAAGACTTGTATGAAAAAAATTTCAAGTCTCTGAAGAAAGAATTAGAAGAAGATATGAGAAGATGGAAAGATCTCCCATGTTCATGGCTTGGCAAGATTAACATAGTAAAAATGGCCATTTTACCAAAAGCAATCTACAGATTCAATGCAATTCCCATCAAATTACCAACACAATTCTTTACAGACCTGGAAAGAAAATTTCTCAACTTCATATGGAATAACAAGAAACCCAGAATTGCTAAAACAATCCTCTACAATAAAAGATCTTCTGGAGGTATTTCCATCCCTGATCTTATGTTGTACTATAGAGCAACAGTTTTAAAAACTGCATGGTACTGGCATAATAACAGAATAGTGGATCAATGGAACCGAACAGAGGACCCAGAAATAAACCCACACACTTATGGACACCTGATCTTTGACAACGGCGCCAAAACTTTACAATGGAAAAAAGATAGCATCTTCAACAAATGGTGCTGGTCCAACTGGATGTCTACATGTAGAAAAATGAAAATAATCCATACTTATCACCCTGCACAAAACTGAAGTCCAAGTGGATCAAAGACCTCAACATAAAACCTGACACATTAAATTGGCTAGAAAAAAAATGGGGAATACCCTAGAACTCATTGGTACAGGAGAAAACTTCCTGAAAAGAACACCAACAGCACAGGCTCTAAGAGCAACAATCAATAAATGGGACCTCATGAAACTGAAAAGCTTCTGCAAAGCAAAGGAGACCTTCACCAAAACAAAGTGACTGCCTACAGATTGGAAAAGAATCTTCACCAACCCTTTATCTGACAGAGGACTCATATCCAGTATATATAAAAAACTAAAGAAGCTGAAAAGCAGCAAACCAAGTAATCCACTTAAAAAATGGGGAACAGAGATAAACAGAGAATTCTCTGTAGAGGAATACCGAATGGCAGAGAAGCACTTAAAGAAATGCTCAACCTCACTAGCCATTAGGGAAATGCAAATCAAAAAAACCCTGAGATTTCACCTTACACCCATGAGAATGGCCAAGATAAAAAACTCAAGTGACAACACATGCTGGAGAGGTTGTGGAGAAAGGGGAACCCTTCTCCACTGCTGGTGGGAATGTAAGCTTGTACAACCACTCTGGAAATCATTCTGGCGCTTTCTCAGACAACTAGGAATAGTGCTTCCCAATGATCCAGCCATACCACTCCTAGGCATATATCCAAAAGAGGCTCACGTACACAAAAAGGACATTTGCTCAACCATGTTTGTAGCAGCTTTATTTGTAATAACCAGAAGCTGGAAACAACCCAGATGCCCCTCAACTGAATAATGGATGCAGAAAATGTGGTACATCTACACAATGGGATATTACTCAGCAATGAAAAATAAGGAAATCATGAAATTTGCAGGTAAATGGTGGGATCTGGAAAGGATCATCCTGAGTGAGTTGTCCCAGAAGCAAAAACACACACATGGTATATACTCGCTCATATAGACATACAACATAGGACAAACCCACTATAACCTGTGCATCTAAAGAAACTAAGCAAGAGAGAGGACCCTAACTAAAATGTCCAATCCTCATCTGGAAAGGCAAAGAGGATGGACATCAGAAGAAGAAGAAAACAGGAAACAACCTAGGAACCTACCACAGAGGGCCTCTGAAACCCTCTGCCCTACAGACTATCAAAGCAGATGCTGACCCTGATGGGCAACTGTTGGGCAGAGTGAATGGAATTTTATGTAAGAAATGGGAAATAGTAAGAGCTGGAGAGGACAGGGTCTTTACAAGGAGAGCAACAAAATAAGAAAATTTGAACACAGGGAACCTCCCAGAGACTCATACTCCAACCAAGGTCTATTCTTGGAGATAACCCAGAACCCCTGCACAGTTGTAGCCCAGGGCAGTTCAGAGTCCAAGTGGGTTACATAGTAATGTGAAGAGGGAATGCCTCTGACATAATCTGATTGGCCTGCTCTTTTATCACCTCCCTCTGGGGGGGGAGCAGCCTTACCAGGCCATAGTAGAGAACAATGCAGCCACTTTTGATGTGAACTGATGGAGTAAGATCAGAAAGGAGAGGAGAACCTCCCCTATCAGTGGACTTGGGGAGTGTCATGCATGCAGAGGGAGGAGGGAGGGTGGGATTGGGAGGGGAGGAGAGAGGGGCTTATAGGGGGATGCAGAATGAATAAAGTGTAATTGAGGAAAAATTTTTAAAAAAGGAAAAAATAATTTAAGAACCTTAAATGACTTTCAAAAGTGGAGAAAAACATGGAGTTAGTCAATATACATGGAGCATGTAAATTGCCCCTGGGGGCAATGGTCTCCTGAACCTACTCAGACCTCGGACACCACCACTGCTAGTTCTAGAACTGATGCAAGATGTTCCAACGAGGGGGTTAAGGCTTCTCATAAGATTTCCTATAAGCCCACACCTGTTTGTTTATATCCCCCATTTTTATTCATTATTAGCCAGATAGAGCCAAGTAATTGTGGTGATGATACTTGCTTTTTTGCCCAATGCTGGAATGCTAGTGAATTTAGGTATGCCCTGGTTACTCGCATGCCTCGCTGGGTGCCTGTACCCGTTGATGCCCCTCACACTATGACTCTCTTCAGACAGAAAAGGGATCTTGGAACTACAGCCGCCACTGTTACTGCCATCTCATTGGTGGCTGTTGGAGCTACCACCGTGGCATTAGCCATGAGTCATACTGTGCAGACTGCTCAGACCCTGAATAATCTTTTAGCCAATGTAGCTCATGCCTTAGATGTACAAAAAGGAATTAATGCTCAACTAAAAGGAGGCTTGATGGTGTTCAATCAGAGGATTGACCTCGTGCAGGAGCAAATTGATACCCTATGGCAAATCGCTCAACTTGGATGTCAATGGAAGTATGCTGGACTTTGTGTCACTAGCATACAACATGAGAATTTTTCCTGTGGTGCAAATCTGTCTAAACAATTGTCGAGCTATATTTTAGGTAATTGGACTGGAGAATTCGATACTACGATGGAGCAGCTGATAGTGGCCATTATCACGGTAAATTCTACCAGAGTGGACACAGGACTAGCCACAGGATTATCACCATGGATTGCTGCAGCCATGAATCATCTGAAGGAATGGGCGGGCATGGGAGCGTTAGCAGGCCTTCTGGTGTTGGTCTCCTTGGTTTGCCTGTGGTGTATATGCAAGATTAGAGTCTCACAACAGCGTAATGCAGCCATGACCATTCAGGCCTTTATAGCCATTGAAGCAGGACAGTTTTCCCCAAGCATGGTTGGCTACCATAAAAAGCTAAAATGTTATGCTCAGGATGTGAGGCTAAGCACTTCACTCAGGTTCAGCCACTTTCGACCCAGAGAAGAGCGAGTCTGATTGCATGCGGGTTGATGCCCCAGGTCCCGCCTCTGAGAAAAAGGTATCGGACGGGTCTGATGCTCTTTGGGTGGATGACACCTATATGAACATCAGTACAAAGTCCCAATTTATTTCTAATATCAGAGATCAGACCTCTACTCTTGCCTGATGTGTCTAAAACAAAAAGGGGGAACTGTAGAGAGCTGCGTAATGCTGCGCCTTAAAGATGGAGCTGGTTTCCACCTTCCACCTTCCCGATGGTGAGTGCTCTCTGTCACAAACAACTCCACATTTGGCTAAGGCTGAGGATCTGGCTTGCTTCCATGTATGTGGACCTATCTGCATTGCCCACGTGGCATGCTGGGGTTGGCTTCCCAGAGGCTATATAAACTGTGGGCTGGCTTTCCCCAGGGTCTGATGATTGTTCAAGGTTCCTGAATAAACTGCATTGAAAAAAAAAGAAAAAAAATTGATAGCCCTCAAAGTTCACCCCATTATTTTGATTAGTTAATAAAATTGTCAGATATTAAATTCTGAACTCTATTTTTCCATCATTCATTTACTTTTATAACAATATTCCAGATAGATTATTATTTTATTCAGATACAATTATTAACTATCATTATTAATTTTAAGCTTAAGTTTCATCAGATTTTGCCACTGCAAACCCTTTCAAGTTGTCTCTTTTGTTATTTTGAGATGCCATACTATATTCTGAACATTTCTTTACAAGTTATTCAGCCTACCTGGTACTTTGCTTCTCCAATCCTGGAAACAGTGATTTGTAAATGTTTATTCTACTTGCATTAAAAAAAAAAAAGAGTACCCAAACACTGAGAGAAACCACTGCCTGCCCCTGTCAGTGACTAGGTGACTTTCCTGTCATTTGAGGATCCCCTGGGCATGACTCTTTTATTTGTTTATATATTAATTCTATATTAAAATTATAAATAAATCATTTTTTCTTTTACTTTTCTCTCTCCAAAGCCTCCAGCAAACACTTTTTGGTCTTTTAAAAATTCATGGCCACTTTTTCATAAACTGTTTTTACATAAGCAACATTTCAAAATTTTATTTGTATTATACTGTATATATTGTATTATAGTAACAGTAATATATAATATAACCATAAAATTATATCGAGCATATTTATGAGAAACAGTATTAAAGAATAGCAAAAAAAAAGTATAGAAGTAAAGTATTATTTTTAGTTGTTAGTAGATGGTTGCCAGAGTCAAGCCATCTCAGGAACAACCTGCTTCTTGCTGGCAGGGTGAAAACTGAGTTCATGTTTCCAGGACCCAGAGCCAACTCTTAACCTTCTTCTCTGGTGTTTCATATTTGTCTGTTAACAGGTAAAGAAAGTAAAGAGGGAAGTTGCTGATCATCTAAACTGAGGCACACAAGTTGTAAATGTGTTGCCTGTCAGGACTTAAATTGATTATGAACAGCTTTTCCACTCTTAGTTCCTGTAAGGCCAGGAGGGGATGTGATTGCAAAAGCTTAGTCAAGAACCCAGAAATCATGTGTTCTGGATAGGGCTCAGTCACCAGTGTTTACTTCCTTGATCAAAGCTCTCTGTCAAAATATGATTGAAAAATGCTACAGCCTTCCCTGCTCACCCTTGATTTGTAGTTCCATCCTATAAAAATGCTCTACAATTTCACTTTAGCATTGCAGTTCAGCTACAAAGTCTGTTCTGAAGCTCTAATTGATCAGTGGCCTGAATGCAATAAGATTTTTGTCATATGCTTACATATTTACTATGAGGAATGTTCAGAAAATCAGTTAATACCCAAATTTGTGCTTTTGTCGCAGACTGGTCAGTTTTTGATGCATAATTCAAATAAAGATCATGCTTTCCTGGACTTTTGTGACTTTTGGGAATATTTTGTTGTTTCAAAACACAACATTGGATTTATTAAAAAAATGTAATTGTGGAGTGGCTGGTACATGAGTGTGCTATTAGCAGAACACAGATTGTAAGATTAATGCTTGTGTATCTTAATACTATGAATGTGTGACATAGGAAATGATCATGTGTATTTGACTGTAATATTGTTACTCTTTTTTTAAAAACACTTTATACTTATCAGTGAAAAGAGAAGACAACAGATAAGGGAGTCAAGATAGATACAAGGCTATTGTGCTTTTGAATGGCAGACACAAGAGACTGACACCACCAGTTGCCAATCTTGAAATATTTTAAGTGCAGTTTTGTGGAATACATTTAATTTTTTAAAATCACCTGTTCAAACTACCTTCGCAACAACAATCCAAAACAAACAAGCTAGTTTTAGATGACCTACAGTTCTGTTTCAGACTATGGGACTCTCCAAAGTCACTGTGGACCATGATGAAATCATACAGGTTGGGGAAGAAAGAAAGAACCAAACATGTTTTCATCCACAAAGAGTATGCAGGTGCAGAGCCCCAGGGTTATGGGATCCCCATAATGCAGGTAGGAGAGGAAAATACAACAATGAAAATCCATGGAATTTAGAGTGACTCTGGTTAGAGTTAGAGAAATATCTCAACACCGTGACCCACAATCTATTGTCTGGACTTTGCTTCAGTTTGTGAGCAGGCTGTCATGAGAACCATTGGTTGTGCACAGACTAAGAACCTGAAGTAACAGTAGGAAGCAGCTGTAGCATACAAAGGTTTCTAAGACAAGGTTGAGGTCTGAGCCTGCTGCATGACATAAATCAACAATCTTCTTGAATCATCATAGAAGCAGGGCATTGTCTCTGTGTTGTGAAGACATTGACATGTCCTTTCCTTTACTATGTCTCTTCGTACTCTTGCAATCTCCATTTACATCAATGGAGGTGATGCACCACAGCTGTTTTGAGTGCTGGCAGCAGCCCAACACCTACATGAAGGCAGACATAATCCTAGGTGCATTTATCCCCATTTACATAACACTAGAAGCACCCTTCATGAATATTTTTGACAGTGACCCAAGGCCACTATGGGAACTCTTTCTGTGAGTACTTGTCTGAATGTGGTATGCGTGTTCTGGCTACAGGATAGTACCTGCTCTTCTGTGCACATGCAATTTCTTTGACAATATAGAAGATGATACAGAGAAATATAAAAGTTTTAACCTGTCCTCCTTCATTACACATCTACAAACATTTCCACTTCTCTTCCTTATATGTCCAATGGGGAAGAAATCAGAGAGAGAAACCACCAAACTTTTTGAAACTAGACTTTTGTGTCTAGTGCACTGTGGAATTCCATGCTCAGGTTTATATATTTTTTACACATTTCCTCTAATCTATCCAGAAAATATTCCACTCTGCTCACCTTTGTTTGAGCATCTAAATGGCTTTTGTTTGAATGTTTCCCCAGATTTGGAGATTTTCAACTAAAATGAACTTGAGTATCCCCATGTCCTTAGCAAAAATCTGAGCCTCTCCTGGTCTACATGATTTAGTCTCTTTAAAGTGTCTCAGAGTTTGAACACTGTGGTCACAGTTATGGCTTATTTATTTCTCACTGATACTTTAATGCAGTGCTATGAAAGTCATGTCCTTCATGCCTGATATTCTGATGTCTACTTAGTTCTGTTGGAAACACAGTGACTTGTGGTGTGATTGGAGTCTTAGTGGTTTTCATTTCCAATGTTAGCATTTGTCCTTCTCCTCCTCTAGAATCTGAATTTTGTCTTAGGATTTATCTTTTTGGTACTGAGTGTTTTATTTGTATTCCTTTTTTTTTTTGATCCCTCATCCAAGTTCTCCTGTGTACTGTTTATTCTTGTCTCAATGCCAAGACAAATTCCATGTTTGATCCCATCTTCCTTTGGGTTATTCACCTCTTTACTTTCTGAAGTATTCACTGGCCACTTTATTGCTTTGAGTATACTTGTGTTCATTTGTTGTTTGTGTATGATATTGTAGAGGAGTCATTCAGCTTTTCCATATTTTCTGTTTTTCCATTCATGCTATATTTGGCATATTTGTTCACTTGAGTAACAATTCTGGCTTAAGATGATACTTTACTGGGAAGTATCTTCTGAAAGGCTCATTCTATGCACCTCATTGTGAGTAGGAAAGAAGCCTATAAGCCTGTGGTCCTCGTAGCTGTATTGTTATGGAGTATGTGAAGAGAAAAATCCCAGGATGCCTGATTTATTTTGCAAGTTAAGTACTCTTAGGAATGCTTTCACATGAGGGAGAAACTATAGTTCATTAGCCCCCTACAGCAGGAGGTAGAAAGTGTACCAAGACCAGAGAAAGAAAAGAATCCCTCCTCAGAGATAGGCAAGAGACAGAAAGAATGAATTATTAATTGTCCAGAAGTCTTAATCTAGAATCTGTTTGACTTGTGTTAGGGGGATCAAGTCTCAATTCCTTGGAGCTTACAGTATATTTTTAAAACTTTACTAAAGAAGATGAACACTTCAAATATTTTAATATAAACACGATACAGAATACACACTGTAATCCCCATTATAAGAAAAGCAAATATCTGTAAACAGCTGGGTTAGATTCATGCTTTACAGCTATACCTAAATCTTGGAGATCAAAAAAGGATGGTTATGGGCTAAAGTCACGAAAAATGAACAGACATAGCTCTGTCTATATATATATAATGACAGATAAGATTTCTGCACAATAAAAAGCACTGTGTCTTCAGAACAATGATAGGACATTAAAAAACTAGATTCTATAACTATGTGAACAGGAGCCACATCCTTCATCAGGTGGTTTCCATAGGATATCAGAACTCCACTGATTAATATTTTAAAACTCCAACATTTTGAAATCATTAAGTCTCATTTTCTCATACCTTAAACCACTGTCTCAGATATTTACAACTTGCATATAGATTTCATAATTCACTGTCTTAATCAGTCAAAATTTATATGAAGTTTAAAACCTCTGTTTCCCCCTCCAGCTATTTACCAGGAGACTCTGTTAATTAAGCAGTGCTTGAAAAGCAAGTTGTTTTAATTAAAAATTCTAACAATTAAGTTGATATATATTAATAACATGATAGCTTTAGTTTGAATTTCATATATATTTATTTTTGTGTGATTATGTTGTTCAGTGTGATGCCTGTCAGCAAGGCAAACCTGTCTGGCATAATGCCTCCTTCAGCAGGTGACCTGCTAGCTGTAGAAAGAACAAGGCTTGATTGTCACATATAGTATGGACTGACCAAGCATCTGCAGCCTTGTTTTAAAGATATGCCTCAAGTTTCCTGATTGCTGTTCAACTTCTATAGTGACAACATGCTGTCAACACCACCAGAGACCTGAGAGGGTTAAATTGAATAAGCAGTATAAACCAAATGGCCTCTGTATCAGTCAAAAAGTCTGATACCTGTACACCCAGTCTAGGGTCTAGGTTCCTCCATGGTGTTCAAATACTTTGTGGTGAGCAGACGTTCTTTGAATGTCACCCAAACAACATTAAGACTTCAGCTGCAACATAGGGAATCAACAGCTTTCAAGCACCAGACCTGTAACGTCTGAGAGATGTTTTATGGAAGAGGAATGTAGAAAAACTAACTTGTCTTGGCCAGGCACATTAGGGTATTCAACTAAATAGTGTCCAGAGGTTGGTCAGGGATATAATGATGGGTGAAGCATATGTCAATTCTTGGTTCAATTGTCAGCATTACTACAGTTCAAATATGATCAAGACAAAGGCTATTTCTGCCCATAGTATTTGTGAATTGCCTTAGCTTCTGACTGGAAGTGTATATTTTTGTTTACCAGAGGGAGACTTTTTCTTTAGATTTCTTAAATCCATATTTAGAAGAACTCTCTGAAGGGTTTGGGGAACAACATCTAATTTGTTAACCATATCTTATAGTAAATAAATTTCACTGATATTCAGTTACTTATGTAAGGTTTGTCCTTGATTAGACACAGAGACACTTTTCTCTCTGTAGAGGCATTATATTTATATTGTGCATGATAATAAGCCTACCTCTGAACATGTTAAAGTATTTGGTCATTTGTAAGGTGTCTGACCATTATCCGGAATATTAATTATCTTTTACAGTTTCCAACAAGTTCACAGCTTTTAAGATTAAACTTTTGCACTTTTACCCATGGTAAGTTTGAGCCTTACCATTTTGATTTGAAGATTTAGGTGAAGATCTTTTACAACAAAAAAGAACCTTAAAACATAAATAGAGTTCACAGAAAGACTAGGAATGTCATTTTCCAGATCCATTTGTAGTGTATCTTATAGAATATTAGTTTCTTATATGACCCAGTTTATCCAAATAGTTAAACATTAACATATTAAGCAAAGACAGAGAGGTTATATTTACATCTTCAAGTAAAATTCTGGGATCGTGGATAGACCTTAGGAATTTATAGACCTTTGTTGCAGAAAATTAAAAAAAAAAGATTGTTGGGCTCTATACTATTTATTATTATTTGCCACAACACTATCACTGTGGTGTTATTTAACCCCTTATCACAAATAAAACACAGATACTGGTTAGATTTTATAATTGTCTTATTTATTTTGGGCCAGATAGATATTTCACATATGCTGGCTCAATAACCTCACCATTCATCTCCTAGCCCCCATCCAATGCCTTCCAATTTAATCCTCCTCATCTGGTCCACCTTCCATCTATAATCCCATAGTACATACTAGCATTCTACATATGAGCCTTTTCATGTCATTATTAGAGTCCTTCCTTAGCCCACATGGTATTTTCTCCACAATAACCCATCATGGCATCCTTCTTCCTCCTCACTTCCCGACCATCTGTCTCATGATTCTCCTTTCCCAGAAGCCCCAGAATCTTTGTCAGGCCTAACCCATTCTTCCATGCCCAGAATAGGACATTTAATCGAACAATCAGGTATGACTTAGGCAGGTTTTCAAAACTAAGATAGGTGTAACAGATCTTGAGTGCCAGTAACACACATCAGAACAACCTCCAATAGACCTCATTTATAAAACATAATTTAGTTATTTAACTAGTTGTTCCTTACCTAGGTTTTTCAACAAGCCTCATTTTGAACACAATTATTAGAGATATATGTGTGTTTTTAGACACTTATAAACTTAGACATACATTTCTAAGTCAGTCTCTGTTAACCTGAATAAATATTTATAAACTGTTGTCAAACATTTGATGTTAGTAAGTTCTATTTTCTAGAAACAGAAATTGTATTCCCATAACATATACACTATGTTCTGACACATTTATTTTTCTAAATATGAACTGAATACACGTCATACACAAGCATGCTGTAGTTTTTTAGGTATTAATCTTTTTTCTTACAATTTTTAACCTGACATTTTGTTGATGATTTTACAGTTTTAAACCAAACCCAAGAATTTACAAATCCTGAGTTATAGAATGTATACAAAATATTCTTAGAAATCTTGAAATAAATTTTATATATAAGGTACAAGGTTTTCTCCATTAATTTATATATTTATTAATTTTACATTCTGATAGAAGCCCTCCCATTATCCTCAAGTACCTCCTCTCACACACTCTTTCCCCCATTTTCCCTTCTCCTCTTCACAGCAGGGGAAGGTTCCACATGGGTATCAACCAGCCCTCGCACATTAAGTCTCTACAAGACCAGGATCATCTTCTCCCACTGAGGCCAGACAAAGCAGCCCAGCTAAGGGACTAGGATCCAAAGTCATATCTCAGGTAGCCAAAGGTTAAAATCATCAATGAAGTTTTTATAGCCAGTCTTTGCAAACATAGCTCTTTCCAGGAGTTATAATTCAGACATGTACACATTCGTACTGTTGAATATTTGGTATTGAGTAATTCCTGGGAAAGACTAATCCTCCCTCTGTCAATGGTTGCTAATTGCATGGTTTAGACCAATAGATTCTCTTTACAGCATCTAGCCATAGACCTCAATTTAATATATTGCAACCAAATGAATTTCTACTTGGTGATGGCAGGAATGAAAGCAGAATCTTTCCTTCAGTAGAAACCAGTGGACTTCAAGTTAATGATTTCTGCTACTCTGCCTTTATTGGGACCAGGCAGGCTCTCACCTACCAGGGGTTTGGAAAGAAGCATCTGAAGACCCATCCCCAAACATGGAAGTCTATGAGTGAGACATTTAAGCCAAAACACCTGCACCAAAATTCCATTTCCTCCTATAATTAGTAATTTTTTTACTGCCTTATGGAACTTGTGTTTTCCTCTTTTTTTTTTTCTCATGCTAGGATACTTACTCTTTTATTTCACTGCGTTACCTTAGCCAGGAAACTCTACTACTCAGCAATTTAGTTTGAAAACTTATAGAAACACTTTTCCTTTAGTTATTACTTTTTACATTAAAAAAATGTTTTGTATTTTTATTTTGTGTTTATGAAGTTTTTTTGTGTTTTGCCTACATGTTTGTTTGTATACCACAGGTATGCTTGGTGTGTGCAAAGGGGAGAGGAGGACTCCTATAACTGGTGTTAAATGGTACTGTAATCCAAAAAGTGGCTATTGTGACTGAATCAGAGTCCTCCACAAATGCAGGAAGTACTCAAAACATCTCAGTCATTTCCGAAGTCCCCAAACACTATTTTACACAGGTTTATTTATTTTTATTTCATGTATTGAGTGCTTGCCTTCTTGTGTGAATACAAAATATGTGCCTGGTGGTCTTAAATTCCGAAAGGGATCTCATGACCTAGAGCTACAGATGGTTCCAGGTCCTCCTGTGGGCACTGAGACTGATGCTCTTCTTTGTACAAAAAGGGGTCAGTGTGCCTAGATGCCTGGACGTCTATCCATCCTTCAATGCAACACTTTAACAGCAAGAGTGCATACAAAGTTATTACAATTTTTGTAAACGACTATGAAAATGAATAATTGCAAAACAAAAGGACATGAAGTTCTTATTCACATTCCTAGTGAACACCTTAGTGACTCCTCTGTATTCCAATGTTTCCATGAAGAGAAACATCATAAACACCTATATGGTTAGCAGTCATAGGACATAAAGGGACACAAAATCTTTATCCACAAAATCTTCAGCAAGGAAACCATTATTAGTTATAGTTCAATTTCTGAGAATTTAGGAGCCATTCCATGATGTTCCTGATTCATCAGGGGCTTATTCACAAAAGCTGTACATGTCACAGTAAAAGTCAAGGCTTAACATTTCTAGGTTTCTGAATTTGATAAAGAGTTTCTGACAAAATGGACTGACTACACTCATCATTCTGTTCTTCTGGTTTAGACCGAAATGGAGAAACTATCTATATTTGCTGACCTTATACTTTGCTTCCCAATGTGACCTTGGGTTTCCATGTCTACAATGCCTTTAATTCTAACAAAAAAACCCTAGAAGGCCCTCTGATGTCAATGTCTGGAAGAACTGAGTATGTTCCTAACTACAAATGCAAAACACAACACAAAGCTCCAGGAATCATTTCAGGAACCACGTCAGAATTTTCTGCTGCAATTGGAACACTTTTAGAGCTCTACAAAGTCCCACAAGTAAGTTAGGAAAGTATTTTTGTGCACAATCACAGGTCAAACCTGACAAAAACAAAACAAACAAAAGAAAACAGAGAAGTGTTTTATGTTTAGTATAGGCAGATTTAAAAGAGCAGTGAATGAATTACTTTGATATGGCAATGGTTAACAGTAGAAAGAATGTGGTAAAATCATGCTCAGAACATTCTGAAAATTTCTAAGCAGATCACTTAGTGGAAACCAGGACTCTATTGTCAAACACTGGAAGATGTACTTTGGATAGTAAGGCTGCATTTTATCATAAGCCAAATTGTACAACAAAGATACAGAAGTACCAAAGAAAGCATATAACAATCTCAGAATTCTTGCAGTTTCAATACTGATGTATGAAAAAAGAAAGTCTGGGACATGTAACTAAATTTAGAACAATCTTCAATGTCATCATGGATGAAAATCACAGCACCCACAGAGACCAACCACTTAAATAGATGGCCACAATTGATTCTTTCCAGGCTACACTGAAGAAAGGTATCAATCAGCCAGCATTACTAAAAACAGAGAAAATACTGTGTGAGCACAAGGGTCAGGAATAATCAAGATTATAAAACCACAGTGTAACTCTGATTGTTATCACTCAGTTAAACAATTAATAAATGTATTTTATCGTAATGTAACAAAAAATGAAACGGAATAATTTACATCTGTTTCAGGGGCTTTTTTTTCTCAGTGAAATCTATCATTAGATAGGAATGATGCAATAACTCCTGGAAATGTGATTTCAGATCTTTACAACTTGTACCATTTTAACTTAGGTAAATGAATCTCTAAAAATTTTGTTAGTCTCTTTCTCTATTTGCTTTTCTAAAGCTGAAGGTTCTGAGAAATATGGTGTTATATGACCAGAAAGTACTTGGTAGTGCTTTCTGCAGTCTTTCAGTACATCAGATACTCTATTGTATCGTCATTGCAATAAAAGAGATCTATCAGGTCTTTCAAAGACAGTGAAGAGAATATTGTTTACTCCAAATACCTTAGTGACGTTGGCGCTCATGGTACTTGAAAAAAAAAACATATTCCATCACATGATTAGAGAGGCAAGCTAATCTCAGAGAAGACAGCTCCTCACCAATATTCTGTCCTTTGATTCTCATATGCAAAGAATGAACTCACTTCCTCCCTCCGGGTGATGATTCCAAATATGTGAAACTCAAGAATCATCTTTTTTTTTTCCTTTGCTTCTTCAGGTCACATATGGTCCCTTTGATTCCATGCTAAGTGACAAAGATACATTCCCAACCCTTTATCAGATGTCTCCTAAAGACAGAGCTCTAACCCAAGGGTTGATCTCTTTATTGCTCCACTTTGGCTGGAGGTGGCTGGGGCTCTTTGTGTCAGATGATGGGAGAGGAAGGGAGTTTCTCTCAGACCTATCAGTAAAGATTGTTTCAGAAGATATCTGTGTGGCTTTTACAGAAAAACTGTCTGATAACTCAAAATTTAGAATATTTTATGATTATGGATTGCTGAACTTGTACCAACATATAGAAGTAAATCTGATTTTATTCTATGGTAATATGGATGACTTGGTGATCTCCCTCCCATACATTAAATTTTTTTTAAGAAGAAAGGTGTGGATCATGGCAAAGCAACACCTGACATATTTAGAATCTACATTCAATGACAGGAATTTTTGGATATATATTTTCAGAGGAAGTTTCTCATTTTCTAAGAGGAGAAGTATCCCTGGCTTCAAGCACTTTCTTGAGGCACTTACACCCTCCCAGTACCCAGGAGATTCTTACTTCTCTAAATTCTGGGTTGACAATTTTGATTGTTCACCTCTTGGTTTTCTATGTGAAAAATTTAAACCCTGTCCAGTGAATATTTCCCTAAAGACTGGGGATGAAATAAATGATCTGATGACTACTTCTGAGCCCAGCTATTCCATATGGAATGCAGTATATGCATTGGCCCCTGCCCTCCATAAAATGCTGTTGACCAAAACTGAAATGGGACCTATGGATGACAGAAACAAGGGTGAGATTCTACCATGGCAGGTAAGCCTCATTCATAAGCAAGGGAATCACCAGGATCACATATTATTGGTAAGTAATTTACTGTGGTTAACCAAGAAAGCATTTTCTTCTTATAATTAAAAGAATATTTTAAAATGCAAAAGGGTTTGTCATAGTATATCTATATATGTCTATAATTATCTGACATGATTTTGGAACTGAAAGCACAGATTTGAAGACATTAAATTAGAATGTGTTTCAACAAATGTTTCCTAACCTAACATGAAATTCTGAAATATCAATATTTGATTAATGTCAAAATATAGCAAGTTCAATAATCACATGATTAGAGAGGCAAGCTAATCTCAGAGAAGACAGCTCCTCACCAATATTCTGTCCTTTGATCCAAGAAAATTTATATTTTCTTGGAATATATCCATTGAAATAAGCTTTAGACATAATGACCATATCCAAAGCTGCTATTTCACATAAAATTCAATCTATATTTAATGACAGAGGACCATAAAATTAATAGCCTGTGCAAGTGACATAGTAACTGAAAAATAATGGCTTTTATAATTTATTCACTCTTAATTACTTAAAATGAAGGAAAAACCCAGACTGTGTTTCTATTATTAAATGTTAGAACACAGTGCTCATAAGCTTAGGCACTATCTCTGTGTATTAGTGATAAATGGATGTGTTTGAGTTTTAAACCAACAAGATATAAACATGGGATTCATTTATATATATGAGCCTTAATGGTCACATTCAAATAGGGTGCCATGAAGAAATTTGTTGAACAAGTCAATTGGACTTTAAATCCATTCAAAAATAAATAAAAATGAATTCTGAACATAGAGTGCACTGTGTAATTTAGAGTATCATGTAAAACAATAATATTTGGTATAAACACTGACACAGTTTGTGAACACAGTTTTCTAGAGATGTGATATTATCTAAGTTAGTATGTCCTGTGTACAAATAACTTAGCACCTAAGCAACCTTTATAACACACATTGTTAATTAGGTAACACAATATCATGTCTCAGTAGCTGAACTGTTTACCCATTGTATTAAGTTAGATATGTAATTGAATCATACTGGAGGATGACTCAGTGTTACATGTACTTGCTGCACATGCAGAGGACCCAAGTGTCGTTGTTAGCACATACATGGCTAATCACAACTTACTAAGGTACAACTGCTCAACTTACTAAGGGACCCACATGAAGATCCAACATCCCATCATTTACATATATGTATTGCACCTAGTTCCATTCCAAGTATAAAGCCCCGGTGGATGTAGGTCACTTTACTCTGTATTCTTGCAGCATTCTAGTCCACTTGGGTTCCTTCTATCCTTCCCAACCACTCTTACATGAGACTCTTCAAGCTCTGTGAGATGCTGGACTGTGAGTCTCAGCATGTGATTTGATTAACTGCTAAGGGTGAAGAGGCTCTTAGAGAAATGTTAAGTTAGGCTCCTGTCCCTAAACATAGCACATATCATTAATGTTGTCAAGGATTGGCTATCTCCCATGGGGTGGGTGTCACATTGGGGCAGGTATTAATTTTTCATTCCATCAGACCTACTGTATCTTTGTCTTTGTCCATCGTGTAGTTAGGATAAATTTTGTTTGGAAGGTTTTTAGGTAGATTGGTGTTTCCCTCCCACCACTATAGGTCCTTCCTGGCTAGAAGGGGGCTTTCTACACTCTCAACTCCCACACTGATGGCAGGCTCAGCTAGAGACATCCCCATATCCTCCCTGTAGCCTGTAGCCTGACCCATCTCAACAGTTTGTCTCAATGATTTCCCCAACCTTCTTTCACCCTTTGTCTCCAGGCCCTTAAACCTTGCCTCCCAATTCTCCTCATATCTGCTTTCCCTCATCTCACTCCACACAACCTCTCCTGTCCAATTCCCTCTATATTTCCTCTTTCACTGTCCATTTAATTTCCCCATCTGAGTGAGATTTAAGAAGGTCCTACCTTGAGCCCTTCTTGTTACTTAGTTTCTTTAGGTCCATGATTAGTAGTGTGGTTATTATACGGCTAATATCCACTTATAAGGGAATACATAGCATATGTGTCTTTCTGGCCATGGGTTACCTCACTCAGGATGATCATTCCTATTTCCACCCAATTGCCTACAAATTTCATGATTTGTTTGATTTTAATAGCTGAGTAGTGTAAATGTACCATATTTTCTTTACCCATTCTTTGGTAGAGGAACACCTATTTTTTCCCAGATTCTTTCTATTACAAATAAAGCTTAATGTATACAGTTGAGCAAATGTCCATTTATGGAGAAGTATCTTTGTTATATGTCCAGGAAGATTATAGATGGTTCTTGAGGTAGAACTGTTCCCAATTTTCTGAGAAAGCACCAGATTGATTTGCAAAATAGTGGTCCAAATTTGTACTCCCATGAAAAATAGAGGAGGGTTATTTTTCTCCACGTCCTTGTCAGCATGTGTTGTCACAGCACCACACTCCCTCCCTCATCTCCTCTTATGTCCCTCCTCAAGCCCACTGATGGGGGATCATTTTTCCCTTCCCTTTGTCCCTAGCATATCAGGTCTCATCGAGACTGACTGCATTGTCTTCCTCTGTGGCCTGAAGTTCTTTTATTGCACAGAAATGCTGGGTTATTATTATTATTTTTTATTTTCAATATAATATTGTGAATTGTTCTTTCAAGGTCTGTGATGAATTGTGTTGTTTTTTGGATAGGAATTATATTAAATATATAGACTGCTTTTGCTAATATGGTCATTTTTGCTATGTTAATTTTACCGAGCCATGAGCATGGGAGCTCTTTCCATCTTTTGATATCTTTTCAGTTTCTTTTTTCAGAGACTTGAAGTTCCTGTAACAGAAGTCTTTCTCTTGCTTGGGGAGAGTTCCACCAAGATATTATTTCTGGCTGTTCTGAAGGATGCTATTTCCCCAATTTTCTTATCAGCCAATTTCTCATTTGTATTCAGGCCACTACTGATCTTTTGGTTAATTTTAAAGCAACCATTTTTCTGAAGTGGTTTATCAGCTGTATAAGTTTTCTGGTAGAACTTTTGGGGTCACTTATATATAATAGTACATCATCTGTAAATAGGGATGTTTTTACTTCTTCCTTTCCAATTTGGACCCCCTGATCTCTTTTAGTTATATTACTGTTCTAGCTATAACTTCAAGTACTACATTGAAGATACATAGAGAGAGTGGGCAGCCTTGTCTTGTCCCTGATTTTAGTATAATTGCTTTGAATTTTTCCCCATTTAATTTGATTTTGGCTATCTGCTTGCTGTATATTACCTTTATTATGTCTATGTATGGGCCTTGTAACCCTGATCTTTACAGAACTGTTTTCATGAAGTGGTGCTTGATTTTATCAAAGGCATTTTTTTGCATCTAATGAGATAAGCATGTTTATTTTTTTCTTCCAGTGAATTACAGAGATGGATTTAAATATGTTCAATCATCCCCACATTCCTGCGATGATGTTTACTTGATCATGGTGGATGATGTATTTGATGTGATCCTGGTTTGGTTTTCTAGTATTTTATTGAGTACTTTTCCATATAAGTCTGTAAGGGAAATGGCTCTGAAATTTTCTTTTTTGTTGGGTCTTTGTGTGGTTTAAGGTATTAGAGTGACTGTAGCCTCATAGAATGAATTTGGCAATATTCCTTCTGTTATATTTTGTGGAATAGTTTCAGGAGTGTTGGAATGAGGTCCTCTTTGGAAGTCTGGTAGAATTCCATGCTACAACCATCTGGCTCTGGGATTTTTTGGTTGGGAGACCTCTGATGACAGCTTCTATTTTCTTAGAGGTTATAGGACTGTTTAAACTGCTTACCTTATCTTAATTTAATGTTGGCAAGTGACATATATCAGGAAAATCTTCCATTTCCTTTTGATTTTCCAAACTTGTAGAATACAGTCTTTTGAAATAAGACCTAATGATTCTTTGGAGTTACACTCCCTTTTCATAACTGATTTTGTTTATTGGGATACTATCTCTCTCCCTTTTTGTTAGCTTCTCTAGAGCTTTGTCTATCTTGTTGATGTTCAAAAAAACAGCTCTTGGTTTCACTGATTCTTTGTATTGTTCCCATTTTTTTTCTTTGACACTAACTTCAGCTATGAGTTTGATTATTTCCTCCTGTCTACTCCTCTTAGATGTTTACTTCATTCTGTTCGAGAGCTTTTACATGTACTTTTAAATTGCTGCTATGAGAATTCCGTAATTCTTTTTAGAAAGGCACTTAATGCTATGAACCTTCCTTCTTAGCACTGCTTTCATTGTGTCCCAGAAGTTTAGGTATGTTGTCTCTTCATTTTCACTGAATTCTAGAAGATCTATATTTTCTTTCTTTATTTCTTCCCTGACCCAATGATTACTGAGTCATTCAGTTTCCATTAGTTTTATAGGTTTTCTATTGTTTCCATTGTTATTGAACTCTAGCTTTAATCCATGGTGGTCTGATAAAATACAAGGTGTTATTACAAATTTCTTATACTTGTTGAGGCTTGCTTTCTGACCAAGTTAATGGGCAATCTTGAAGAAGTTTCTGTGATGTGCTGAGAAGATGGTATATCCTTTTTTGTCTGGGTGAAAATTCTGTAGATATCTGTTGAATCCATTTGATTTGATCATTAGTTAGTTTGATTGTTTCTCTATCTAGTTTCTGTTTTCATGATTTGTCCTTTGGTTAGTGTGGTGTTTTGGAGTCTCCCACTATTACTGTGGACATATAAGTGTATTATTTAAGCTTTAGTAATGCTTCTTCTACAAATGTAGGTGCCCTTGTGTTTGAAGCAAAATATTCAGAATTGAAACATCATCTTGGTGGATTTTTGATATGATATGTATCCTTTTACTATGATATGCATCCTTTCCCATATCTTTTGAGTAAATTCAGTTAAAAGTTTATTTTTATTAGATATCAGGATGGCTTCTTTCAATTTGCTTCTTGGGTCCATTTCCTTGAAAAAGCTATTTCCAGCCCTTCACTCTGAGGTAATGTCCTCTTTTTTGTTAAGATGTGTTTCTTGTTTGCAGCAGTCCTACTTATGCATCTATTCTGTTAGTCTGTGTTTTTTTTTTTTTGAGGAATTGAATCCATTAATGTTGAGTGATATTAATAACTAATGTTTGCTAGTGCTGGTAATTTTGATTTTTATGGTTGTAGTGAGTTTCTGTGTTTCTCTCCTTTTGGTTTTGCAAAAATGGTGTTTTTTTATATCTTATTTGTTTTCTTGGGTGTGGTTAACTTTATTTGCTTGGAGTTTTCCTTCTAGTGTACGTTAAAGCTGAGAAGCATAGACATTGGTGTTTTGGGGTCCACAGCACAGCCTCTTACTTGCTGTGGAGTCACTAGAGTCCTAGCACTCAGAAACCATGTGGACTAGGCACCACCATTTTGAATCCTCTTCAAATATCCATCTTTTAAATGGAAATATTTTTTTTCTGGTGCTGGAAAAAGACACAGGACCTTTTTCCAAATAAGGACACGTTACACACTATACTATCTTCTCTCTCATAAATGATATTTCTACTTGTGTTTAGTAACTCTAGCATTACTTCAAAGGGGAATAATTTTAATCTTGCTATACAACTGGGGAGACTCCTAAACATACTAAGCACCTTTAAAAAGAAACCCATATCAGAGAGAGGGAAAATGAATTTCTCTTAAAGGTCAACCAGTAATCTGTGTGGGCCACTTGTATAAAATTTTGTCTCTCTTCAGCTGCATCCATTTTTGAGGAAAATTAAAGTGACAAATGCTGCTGGAGATGAAATAAGCTTTGATGAGAACAAGAATGTCATGGAAACATATGATATACAAAACTTTATTGCATTTAGTAAGCAAAATTCATTAATACTTAAAGTGGGAGAATTTGTCTTCAAGAGTCCACAAGACCAAGGCTTTTTCATCAATGAAGTTCTGATTCAATGGCCAAGCAATTTTAATCAGGTTGGAAAAATTTTCAGCATTTAATATAAAGGGAATTATTTGTAAAGAATTATAAACTTGACTGTGTAATATATATTGTGAAATTTCTTTTTTTATTATTATTATTTTTTATCAGTTACATTTTATTAACTCTGTATCCCAGCCGTGTCCCAATCCCTCATTCCCTCCCAGTCCCTCCCTCCCTCTCTCATCTCCACCGTGCCCCTTTCCAAGTCCACTGATAGGGGGGACCTCCTCCCCATTCATCTGATCCTGTTTTATCAGGTATCTTCAGGACTGGCTGCAAAGCCCTCCTCTGTGGCCTAACAGGACTGCTCCTCCCTTCGGGGGTGGGGAGACCAAAGAGCCAGTCATTGAGTTCCTGTTGTGAAATTTCAAGCTCTTAGCTCTGTTGTGACTGTGAGTTTGTTTGTGGGTATTCATGCATATGAACACATGTGCTGGTTAAGGCCACAGTTAACTGTGATTATCTTCCTCAGTTGCTGTCCACTTTCTTTTTAAATAGGATATCTTTCTGAAACCCTTACTTTCTGATTTTGCTCTGCTCAGTGGACAGTATTACCTATGTACTCTCTCTGTCTTCATGATCATAAAGCTTGGATTACAGGCATATTTTCTGCACCCAAACTTTCTTTTCCTCCCTTCATCATGATTAAATTCAGACTTTCATGCTTATGTGGCAAGAGCATTATATACTTAGTAATCCCTTTATTTCTGTATGATGACTTTAAATCTGAAATAAACCAGTATTTCAAATATATATAATGTCTACATACACAAATAAGTACACCTACAGACGCACACATAATGTCAGCTAATTCCTTAGCTAGAATTAGATGAATTGAACCTGAATGCTTGTGTTCATTGATGATGCAATGAATGAATGAATGAGTGTTCATGGTTATATATAGGCATGTTTGTGGGTGTTACCACATGTAAACACACACACATGATAACACACACATGGATACAAACTTATCTATACAGTCACATATGTTAATTATACAGGCAAGCTGAAGCTCAATGCATCCTTCCATTCACACAACTCCAACACAAGCATATCAATAGTTTTACAAGATTTTGAGGTAGCATAAACAAGAAATAATTATGGATTTTGATAAAAGACATTTCTGGAACCAATGTATATGAGCTGCCCAATACGTATGTTTGGAACTGAACTCATATTTCTATGCAAGAGCGATGTGCACTCTTAACTGCTGAGCCAGTTATCTACAAGCATAATACTGTTAATATAGACATATTTATGAGACAGAAACTGAATCCAAATCAAGGCAGATGAGATGTCTAAGGAAAGATAGAAATATTTCCTGTCCTACACAATTTCTAAAATATAATGAACTAAAACTGTATTAGTTTAGTAGTTATTGTGATTAACTAAGAATGCAATTGGTAAAAATCCTATGTGATGATGTCTCTAACGTTTGAAAGGAAAGGTACAGTATAATTCCTACCACTGGGAGTCATGGGTAAACATCACAGAAATATATTATAATTCACCAATGGCCAAACAATCTTTCATGAGAAAATTGAGCTTCCTTTTTCAGCTGAATCAGAGTGTGTGGGTTTTAATACATGACTGGAAATGTAAAGGTAGAAACAGATGAGGCGAGAGTGTTGGGTTTTCTGTCTGACAATCCAACCCTTCCATAATTCATACAATAAATGAGTTCTGAGTTGCTGCCTCAGAGGCGAGAATATGTGGATGCCTTATACATTTCACATAGGTAAGGCAGAAGTGAGTCACAGTTTGATCACCATAAATGGTTGTTGAACACTTAATAATAGGAAGTGAGCTAACTTCAAATCTCCATTCTACACTCACATATGATAACCTCGGAGTTCCCCTTAAATACATATAATTTACTTTGTATCACAGTCATAAACCCTCCCTCATTCCCTCTCAATCCCACTGTCCCTCCCTCATCTCTTCTTTGCCCCTTTCCAAGTCCACTGATAGGAGAAGTCCTCTTCCACTTCCATCTGACCTTAGCTTTTCAGGTATCTTCAGGACTGGCTGCAATGTCCTCGTCTGTCACCTACCAAGGCTGCTCCTTCCTCAGAGGGAAGGGGGAGGTCAAAAAGCCAGTCATTGAGTTCATGTCAGAGATAGTCACTGTTCCCTTTGCTAGGGTAACCCACTTGAATACTGAGCTTGTGATTAATATAAAAAAATAAAAAAGTTATAAAAAACTTAAACACACACAAAAAATACATACACTTTACATAGAGTATGTACATTTAAGTTGTTTAGCCTAAAGTATTTTAAATTAATGTTCAATATTATGACCAGTTTTTCTGTGTTGCCTTCAGACTCCTCAATCTGTATGTACACAGAGCTGTGGTCCAGGATTCTGGAAAGTTCTACAAGAAGAAAGACCCATTTGCTGTTTTTCTTGTGTATTTTGTCCGGAGTGGCACATTTCCAACCAGACAGGTAGAAAAATAACACCTATCCTCAACTGCTTGGGAATATAGAAGGGGAAAGTTACAAACTGACTATGGTGTCATAATGCAATGCTGTTCTCCATGTCTCTTTCCCTCATCCCTGAATCCATTAGTAATCACTGCTGATGCCACAAAATGTGTGAAGATTTGAGTGGCAATTCTCTTGCTATTGTGTCATATGAAAACTACTAAAAAAAAAAAAACCTGCCTTTTGGTGCATGACATGGCTATCTCCATGGTATAGGTTCCCCATTAATTGTGAGATCTCCACTGGTCCAGAATTGATTTTTATTTCTGCAATAAACAAACCTAATGATTTTTGCCTGAAGATAACTCCAGGAAAAGTACATGTGTGATTGTTTCTTGAATGCATGAGAAATTGAACTGCATTTACAACACTTACATTTGTCATCTTCAGTATCAACAATAGTAGAAAAAGCAAGCTGATGTAAATAAAAATATGGTTGCCTGTTTAGGATTATGGCCAAATGTGTGATAACATAGACAAGTAACTTCATATGGCATGTGCAGGTTGTATTTTTAATACAAACAAACACACACACAAATAAACATATAATAAATAAGAGGCCATGAATTTGAGAGAGAATAGATATAAAGTGGCTCGAGAAGATGTTCTTGGCAAAGAAGAAGTGGTACAGTGAGATAATTATGTTCTTTTTAAAATGAAAATTTTTATAAGAAAATAAAAAGTCAAAATGAAAATACATTAATATAATGATGAGAATCTTCTATTTTTTATCATATTCAAAAAGGCCAACCCTTAGACAACTGGATAACAAACAAAACTTTTTATGTTTTATTGAAAACAATAAAATTTTGAAAGATTAAATAAATATTCTTTATATTCTGAGATCTAGTGCTACCATAGGTTAAATTCCTTGCAGTGTGATATATGACTTCACATACTATGTTGAAGAGATATGGAGAGAGCAGGCATGCCTTGTGCCTGATTTCAGTGGGATAGATTTAAGTTCCTCTCTGTTTAGTTTGATGTTGGCTATAGGCTTGCTGTATAATGTTTTTATTATCTTTAGGTATGTGCCTTCTATTCCTGACCTCTCCTAAATTTTTTTTTTCAATGCAGTTTATTCAGAAACCTTGAACAATCCTCAGACCCTGGCGAAAGCCAGCCCACAGCTTAAATAGCCTCTGGGTAGCCAACCCAGGCGTGCCAAGGGGGCAATGCAGATAGGTCCACATACATGGAAGCAAGCCAGATCCTCAGCCTTAGCCAAATGTGGAATTGTTCATGACAGAGAGCACTCACCATCGGGAAGGTGGAAGGCGGAAACCAGCTCCATCTTTAAGGCATAGCATTCCGCAGCTCTCTACAGTTCCCCCTTTTTGTTTTAGACGCATCAGGCAAGAGTAGAGGTCTGATATCTGATATTAGAAATAAATTGGGACTTTGTACCGATGTTCGTTTAGGTGTCATTCACCCAAAGAGCATCAGACCCGTCCGATACCTTTTTCTCAGAGGCGGGACCTGGGGCATCAACCCGCATGCAACCAGACGTGCTCTTCTCTGGGACCAAAGCGGCTGACCCTGAGTGCAGTGCTTAGCCTCGCATCCTGAGTGTACCATTTTAGCTTTTTATGGTATCCAACCATGCTTGGGGAGAATGTCCTGCTTCAATGGCTGTAAAGGCCTGAATGATCAAGGCTGCATCACACTGTTGTGAGACTCTAATCTTGCATATATACCACAGGCAAACCAAGGAGAGCAAAACCAGAAGGCCTGCTAACGCTCCCATGCCCGCCCATTCCTTCAGATGATTCATGGCTGCAGCAATCCATGATGATAATCCTGTGGCTAGTCCTGCGTCCACTCTGGTAGAATTTACTGTGACAATGGCCACTCTCAGCTGCTCCATCGTCTTATCAAATTCTCCAGTCCAATTACCTAAAATATAGCTCGACAATTGTTTAGACAGATTTGCAGCACAGGAAAAATTCTCATGTTATATGCTAGTGACTCAAAGTCCAGCATATTTTCATTGACAGCCAAGTTGAGATGTTGGATTTTGTCAAATGCTTTTTCGGCATGTAAGGAAATGATCATGCGTTTTTTTTTTTTTTCTTTTTCTTTTCAGTTCGTTTATGTGGTGGATTACATTGATGAATTTTTGTAGACTGAACCACCCCAGCATGTCTGGGATGAAGCCTATTTGGTTATGGTGGATGATATTTTTTTGTATTCTTGGATTCAGTTTTCAAGTATTTTACTGAGTAGTTTTGCACCAATGATCATAAGCAATATTGGTTTGAGGTTCATTTCTTTGTAGGGTCTTTGTGTGGTTTAGGTATCAATGTGACTATGGCCTCATACAATGAGGTTGGTAATGTTCCTTCTGTTTCTATTTTGTGGAATAGTTTGAAGAATATTGGTATTTCCTCTTCTTTGAAGGTCTGGTAGTATTCTGTGCTGAAACCATCTGGACCTGGGCTTTTTTTATGGAAATTTTTTTTATTACAGCATCTATTATCTTAGGAGAGATAGGACTATTTACTTTATTTACCTGATCTTGATTTAACTTTGGCAAGTGGACTCTATCAAGAAGATTGTGCATTCCATATAGATTTAAAATTTTTGTGACATATAGACTTTTGAAGGAAGAATTTTCTTTTGATATTCTTGGTGTGTGTCCTTACATGCATGTTTTCATTTTTTATGTTGTTCATTTCGATAGTGTCTTTCTAACTTTTAGTTACTTTAGCTAAGAGATTGTCTATTTTGTTGATTTTCTCTAAGAACCAGCTCATGGTTTTGTTGATTCTTTGAATCATTTTGTTTTTAGTATATTGATTTCAGCACTGAGTTTGATTATTTAAAGCCATCTACTCCTCTTGGGTGTGTCTGTATCTTTTCTTTTTTTCTGGATCTTTCAGGTGTGTCGTTAAATTGCTTGTATGAGATGTCTCAAGTTTCTTTATGAAGGCACTGAACACTATGAACTTTTCTCTTAGCACGGCTTTCATCTTGTCGGTATGTTGCACCTTCATTTTCAATTAATTCTTGAACATCTTTAATTTCTTTCTTTATTTCTTCCACAACACACCTGTCATTGAGTAGAGAGTTGTTCAGGCTCCATATATGTGCAGGTGTTTTGCTCTTTTTGTCATAGCTGAGGTCCAGCTCTAGAACATGGCAGTGTAATTGGATACAAGGGGTTATGTCAGTCTTCTTGTATCTGTTGAGACTTGCTTTGTTCCTGACTTTGTGGTCAATTTTGGAGAAGGATCCATGATGTGCAGAGAAGAAAGCATATTTGTTTGTGTCTAGGTGAAAATTTCTGTAGAAATCCCTTAGATCCATTTGATTTGTGACCTCTGTATTCTTCATTATCACTATTTAGCTCTGTTCCAATGATATGTCAATTGGTGAGAGTGTGGTGGAAGTCTCCCACTATTACTAAGTTGGGACTGATGTGTGATTTCAGCTTGAATGTTTCTTTTACAGTGCAGGTGTCCTTGTATTTGGGGCATAGTTTTTCAAGATATTGATTTCCTAATGGTGGATTTTTTTCGATGAAGATGAAGCATCCTTCCCAATCTTTTTTGATTAATATTGGTTAAAAGTCTCTTTGATTAAATATTGGGATGCTACTGCCACTTGCTCCTTCAGCCTATTTGATTGGAAAATGTTTTTCTAGCACTTTATTCCAAGGTAGTGTCTATCTTTATGGCTGAAGTGTTTCATGTTTGCAGCAGAATGTTGGATCCTGTTTCTGTGACCATTCTGTTAGAATGTGTCTTTTTCTTGTAGTGTTTAGTGTTTTGATGTTGGTAGATATTGAAAACCAATGAATGTTAGTTCTTGTTATTGTGGAGTTGGTGCTGATGGTATGTTTGTGTGCTTGTGTTCTCTTGATTTTTTTGTGTAATGTCATCTATATCCTGTGCTTCTTGGGTTAGATTATCTCATTGTTTGGAGTTTTCCTTCTAGTAGCTTCTCTAGGTCTGGATGCTGCAAAGATATTGTTTAAATTTAGTTTTGTCATGGAATATCTTGCTTACTCCATTTGAGTTGACTGTAACTTTTGCTGGGTCACTTTTGCTGGCATCTGTAGTCTCTTAGTGTCTGCATAACATCCACTGAGGCCCTTCTGGCTTTCATAGTCTCTGTTGGGAAGTCAGGTGTGATTCTGATAGGTCTGCCTTTATATCTTATTAGGCCTTTTTCCTTGCAGTTTTTTTTTCCATTGGGTAGATTTAGTGTTTTGATTATTATGTTGCACAAGTATTTTCTTGTCTGGTCTAGAATATGTGGTGTTCTGTAAGCCGCTTTTATGTTTAAGGCTATCTCTTTCCTAAGGTTGGTGAAACTTCTACGATTTTATTGAAAATAGATTCTGGACCTTAGAGCCTGGAATCATCTGTTTATTTTATTGCTATTATTCTTAGGTTTCATCTTTTCATGGTGTCCTGGATGTCTTGAATGTTTTGCACCAGAAACTATCCTTTTTCTTTCCTTTGAGAGATTTACCAGTTACTTCAACTACATCCTCAATGCCTGAGATTCTCTCCCCAATTTCTTGTATTCTGTTGGTGATGCTTATCTCTATGGTACTTGATCACTTTTCTAAGTGTTTCATACTCAGTTTTCTTTGTTTGTGGTTTCTTTATTAATTCTAATTTTCTAAGGTCATGAGTAATTTCATTTCCTTCACCTGTTTGATTGTGGTTTCCTGTCTATGATGGCCTCTCTTTGGTTGTATTTGCCTGTATTTCTTTGAGAGATTAGTTGTTTTCCTCTTCATATGCCATAAATAATTGAATAAGTATAGATTTAAGGTCTTTTTTGTGTTATAGCTACATTAGTATATCTATTGTTTGGGGTTTTTTTGGAGGAGCCATGGTGTGCTGATTTTTGTTGACTGTTATTTTATGCTAGACTTTTGCCATGTGGTTGTCTGTAGCCTTAGCTGTTTGTCCCTGGAACCTGCACCAAAGACTGGACCAGCCTGTCTTTGGAGTCTAGTGTAGCGTTCAGGAAGATGAGGAATGTGCACTGGCTCAAGAACAGGTGCTGGCAATACAGATGCCAGTGTCTTGAAGGGCAGTGAACAGGCCAGGTAGTGAGCAAAAAAAACAGACATTGGCAGGTGAATTGCAGGTCAGGGAGTGTGCATGCGTGGAAGCTCCGATGTTTGGGGTGCAGGTGCTGCTGCTGGTCATGAACACTGAGCATATGCAAGTGCCCCAAAGGGCTCCAGGCCAAGGTGACAACAGTGGGGGTTAATCAGAAGAAAGCTGGGCTGCAGCTTATAAGCCTGCCTAAAACTGTGTTCCTTGTATGCAGATTCCTCTCTGCTCTGCCATATTGGATTTGAGATCCCTGTGTTTCTGTTATTCCCCTGGTGTCCACAAGTTGTCCAGAGAATCTGTGGCTTGGTGGCTGGGAATATGTCCCAGCAATCCTGATGTTGACCTCAGGGGAGCAGGAGGGATCTGAGGTCTGGTTGCTATAGCTGAAAGACCCTGGGAGTCCAAACTCACTGCAGCATGTGGAAGGGCAGGCTGCCCATAGTTTGCTACCCCTGGACCTGCTCGATGGACTTTGGGACTCTGATCCTCTACCCTTCAGTTATGGTGCACCCTGGTCTCCAACATATTGGACTCTCCTTTTGTAATCTTTCAGCTTCCTTAATTTCTTTTTTGGTAAGATGCTTTCGTGAGTGTTTGAATTTCCTCATGGGTCTCTTTAGGTCTATTTAGGATGTTGAATAAAAGTTGAATTCATGTTTGAGTCATGGTTGCTTGGGAAAATCTAAAACTTACCCATTTCATGTGCATTTTAAGCACTCTGCTATATAATTTTTCTAAATGTTCTCTTAGAATATTCTGAATTTCTTTGGATTCTGTAGCAATGTTTTTCCATCACTTCTGATTCTACTAATTTGAGTCCTCTATGCCTTTCTTTGATTTACTTGAGACATGGGTCTGTCAATTTTCTCTTCAGAAAGAACCAGTTCTTCCTTAAGTTAACTCTATGCATTTTCTTTGTTTCTGTTTCATTCATTTCTATTACAATCTTACTATTTCATTTTAATGGATTATTAATTAATTTGTTTATGTACTATTGCAGCATCTAATCACACTTTTCTTCCTAGTCCCTCTCTGTCACCTCACCTGCCAATCCATGTGCCCTTCCTCTCTTTCTTTTCAGAAAAGAAAGGAGCCTCCCTTGAATATCAACCAGCCTTGGCATATAAAGTTGCAACAAGACTATGCACAACTTCTGCTATTGAGACTAAACAAGGCAGTCTAATTATGGAAAAAGAATCCAATGGCAGGCAAAAGAGTCAGAGACAGCTTTGATCTTGCTGATAGGTACCCCCATGAAGACCAATCTGCACAATGGTTACACATGTGCTCTTAGAAGTCCCACATGAGGACCAAGTTGCACAACTACTACATATGTGCAGAGAGCACATATCTGTCCCATGACTACTTTCTTGTAGGCAGTTCATTCTCTGTGAGCCTGTACCAGGAACCTTTCTGTGAGGCCATCCTCAGCATGGAAAAGAGAATTGGAGTATGTTTGCAAGCAGGGTGTTCCACAGAGTGTATACTATATGAGGGGTCAGTAAGTGAAGGGAGTGAGTCAGGTGCAGTGGTCAGGGGAATCTCTCAGTTGACATTTAAAATTCAGACATTTCTGTAGCTCTGATTTACTATCAACAAGGTCCTTCTGTATACAAGTTTCACAATTCAAACGCAGACTAATGATTATACAAGTGGTACAGAGTGGGTGTTTGATTTTTTCATTACTTATCCAGGGTTACAAGTTCAGAAACAATTAAAAAAATACAAACAGAAAAGATAGTATTATAAGCCCATGACTCTACTTTAAGGAATCAAAAAAAAAAATCTCCTGCAAAGAAAACATATTTAATGTATGACAGTTTGCTTTTAGACTGGCAGTGTTTGTAGTATGAGTGCAGTCCAGAAAAACAGAAAATACTTTAATAGGTCTTTGTATGAATAGCAAATACTAATAAATAACTCCTTTTACTATATGCATCATCATCATGCTATAAAGTAGAAAAAGTTTATTTTAGTCAATCTGTCCTATTTACTGAGTTTTATTCCATCAGGAGTGTATCCTCTATGACCTCCTATCTTTAAACTACATTTTCAGGGAGCTCTTAACTTATAATGAAAGGACGTCTTAAATCTATAACTGAATCTCCTGGCCTCTCAGGGTTTGCACAATGCCTTGTTTACTCTGCACCAAAATACTGTTTAGGGGAAGATACCCCAAGAAAACTTCTGAAATAATGGCCTCATATCTAATATGTTTTTCTGTGCTTAATGATGTCCCAGACAGAAAGAAGATTTATAAACAGTTTTGGATTTTCATCAAAAGACTCAGACATAAATTTTTGTAGAAAAAAACAAATGGAATCATAGCACAGAAATCCACTAGTAAGGAAACACACAGAAAAAATATCCAAAAAGTTAGAAGAACAGTGATTTTAACAATCTGCTCAGCTTTGCTGGCATTACACCAAGCAAAGTAAATGACTTTCACCAACTCCAGTGAATATTACTGTGCCATTTTCCCCTTTCTGATGTAATGATTTAAATATTTATAGACCTCTTGTGTGACATATAGGGCTTTTTTTAGTCTTCAGAAGATGACCAGAAAAACAAGTGTTGAAATTAGAATAATTCCTAGGATTACGCTGGAATTATAATGAAAAGACAGAGTCCTGTACTGAGTCAAAGAATGCCAAAGAATGTAGAAATGTATTTGCAACTTCTACAGCTGAGATAGGTACTGGTTGATCGGAGCTTACAGCTGCAATTTCTTGATGCAAGTGTTGTATGTTTACCACCAAATCAGAATTGTTTCATAGGCCATGGATGTGGGATCTAATTTCTTCACATGGTACCTTGGAAAAATATGTAAAAGCAGGGTAATAAATATCTACTGAAACTGTGACTAACAAGAAAAATGAGAGGAACCCACGATGATGTAATCAGGGAAGTGCATTTGGATACACTGATGTGATCAAAATACTTTACTTAGTAATTTAAATCACTTAATTTAAAAAGCACCTGAAGGGTTGCTTGACAGTTTTACTTTTTCTGAATATGAGTAATATAGATTTCACTTTAATTGCCTTAGACAAACAGTAATAAATTCTTTAAACAAAACTTATTATTAAGTATCAAGGAAAACAAAAGATTGGGATTCATAAAGCGTTCATGATTTTGGCACTATCATGAAGCCGAATATGCCAGGCTATACAAATCATTGAAAAGAACTCTTACGAATTAAATGTGCAATGTGTAAATACATGTGTAAACTGAAATGTTGATTCACTTACTCCGCACAGATCAGCAGGAGTGCAGTGCTTGCCTAAGTCAAGACTACCCAAACCCTGAGAGAAACCAGTGTTTACCCAAGGCAGTGACATTCCTATCCTTTGAGGATCCTCTGGGCATGGCTCTGGCCTGCACAGCTCTGTTCTTCTCTGTCAGCACATTTATAGTTTTGGGGATCTTCCTTAAACACCGAGAATCAGCTATTGTTAAGGCCAATAACAAGACTCTCAGCTATATCCTGCTCATCTCCATCCTCCTCTGCTTCTTCTGCTCCTTTTTCTTCTTTGGACGCCCAAACACTGTTTCCTGCGTACTGCAACAAATAACATTTGCACTTGTGTTCACGTTGGCTATTTTCACTGTTTTGGCAAAAACTATAACTGTAATTCTGGCTTTTAGGATCATGAAACCTGTGAGAACAATGAGAAGGTTGTTTGTCTCACGCATCTATAATGCTGTCATTCCCATCTGTGTCCTGATTCAACTTATTCTCTCTGGAGTCTGGCTGGGAATCTCACCTCCCTATATTGACACAGATGAACACTTTGAACATGCTCATGTCATCATTTTATGCAACAAGCCTCAGTTACTGCTTTCTGCTCTGTGCTGGCATAATTAGGGACCCTGGCCCTAGGGAGCTTCACTGTGGCTTTCCTGGTGAGGAACCTGCCTGACACATTCAATGAGGCCAAGTTCCTGACATTCAGCATGTTGAGTGTTTTCCTTAATGTCTGGATCACCTTCATCCCTGTCTACCAGAGCACCAAGGGCAAGGCCATGGTGGCTGTGGTGGTCTTCTCCATGCTGGCCTCCAGTGAGGGGCTTCTGGGATGCACCTTTTTCCCAAAGTGCTACATTATTCTCTTAAGACCTGATAAAAACTCTTTGAGATGTTTGAAAAACAAAAACTAGCAAATAAAAATTGATCATTTTGATGTATTAGTTTTCTAATAAAACTCATTAGTGTACTAAAATTAAATCATTTACCGACTTTAAAGTAACTTTTTCTGAAATGTGTACTTAAAGAAAAATAAGAGCCCCTCACTTTGTCTCCCAATCACAGACATTTTATTTCAGAATAGAAGCTGCTGTTAAAAACATATTTTAGTAAGTTATGCATGTTACATATTAATTTGTGGACAATATACATATTCAAAATGTAATTATATGATAGTAATTGATATAAATAGTACATGAACTAAATACTTGTTCTCTTTGTTATTTTTGGGAGTATAACAGGGTTTGGGGTGGTATATGAGATTCTTCTACAGAACAGGCATGAAAATCGATCTCTGGAAAGGGTGGGGGTGTATTTTAACCAGGTTGAACCATTCCAGAAATTAGAGTGGAGAATTTTCTAAACAGAAAAAATAAATCTGCTGCCTGACTCTGCTCTCTTTTCCTTGTGCTCAGTGAAAGATTCTCCATTCCAGGCTCCACTGTAAAGGTATTTTTAAATGACTATTATGGTTTTCATGATACACTAATGGTTTCAAGAAGCATGTCTTGACTCATTCAGATTATGTAAACCCAGATTCATAAAAAAATACTCCTACTACAATTTAGTACCATTCCCCAAAAGAAAGAAAAAAAATATCTGAAGTATGCTCTGAGGTATAAAGGAGAAAGGTGTTTGTATATCTGACCAAGTTATGAGTGAGGACTATTCTCTATAACATCTAATTTTGGTACTCATCCTGACTACAAGGATTTGTTTTAAATTTGTGTCAGATTTCAACCTTAAAATCTCAAAACTCTCTGGTTTTCAACAGACTTTTCTTGTTTCTGACATATTTTCTGTTCTTTCAAACCTAAATCTCAATATTTTGATATAGATTCAGATTAGACAACTGTTTTCCAAACGTGCTCATTTACTTTCAATTCTGTTATCATAAAATTGAATTAGTATTACTTTTAACATACCTTTACATTACATACCTTTCATTTATGTGCATATTGAAAACCATTGACTGCTGTCTTTCTTTGACACTTTGATTCATTTCATTAAGTGTTTTCTAACTAAAAGCTATGGGATCTCTGTATACATTCCTTGTTTTTAGCAGAGTAATAGTCACTTAAGTACAGATACATTTTAAATGCTTAATTATATGATCTGGATAACAGGGAAAAAACACCAAATCTTAAATGATTACAGGAAAGAATTTTATTATGGATAAAAGATGAAAAATGTTCAGGGGATTCTAGAAAAGTTCAGACCTGGGGGGAGAAAAACATTTCATGTGACCAAGCTGTCTATGAGAAAAGAAACAATATTAAGACAGGAAAGTGGAGATAGCTCAGACAAGTAAAGAAACTGCCTTTATAAAGAGATAGTTTGCTTGAATATTTTGGGAGTTAGCAGAGTGTAGGCTTGTTTGGGAAGTGACAGGAATACAGTTGTGGGTTCTGAGATGTATAACAAGTACTTTTATTTCCCCTTCAGTTGACCTGGAGGCCAGCATTGGTAGTTGATATCCTGATGTCACATGTTGGTGGAGTGCCATATGTCGCTTTTGCCAGAGGCAAGAAAAATGACTTCTCTTGCAAATTGAGCCCGTGTTTTAAAACTATGCACCCTTTGAAATTTAGTATGAATATCAGTCTTGTAATTATCCACTGAATACCTGTTCTGTTAGGTCGAGACCTGTCCCAGGAAAATCCATATTTACCCACATGGAAGCCTATGAGGAATTCACCACCGATGGAATATACCGAACCTTGCTATGCCAAGGCTCCAGGAAACTGAGAAGAGACAGAACGAGAAAAAAAATAAACAAAAAACAAAACTACATCTCTCCTTGTTCAATGATGTTTTGGTTGTGACTATTAACCTGTGAGTATATCCCTCATGCCTGCCGTAGTATTAGAGGCTACACTTTGATGAGGCTTTACTGTACAAAAATAAAATAGTTTTTTGTTATGTTTTGCTTTATAATTGCTTCATTATTTCCCCATTTTATTTCTTATTACACATCCTCCCATGTTCCCTTACTTGGTCTCTTTTAAAATCATAGCTTCTTTTTTTAATTAATAATTGTTACACAAATATGTGTGTTAAGGTACGTATATGTGTGTGGATATATATATATATTCCTAACTACATAATCAGCTCAGTCAGTATAATATTAATTGTATATATATTTTCAGGACTGACCATTTGGTATTGATAGCCAATTGGTCTGCTATTCCTATGAAAGGCGTATTTCTCTTACTCTCAAAATTGCACAGCGGCACAGACTTTTTGAAGTAGAGTTGAAGCTTAGTGGACTTTCTTCTGTACACATTTTCACTTTCTTATCACAAATGTTTCAGGCATATTTTAAAAATGAATTATTTAAAGTGTGATGCTGCTGTTTGAATTGAGGAAAAGATAGCAATAATTGTGAAAAAGAGAGAGGTGTCAGTAATTATAGTTATTTTGAGGCTAACTTATGAGTATTGGAAGTTTGTGGACTACACTAAATTTTTTCTCAAAAACTATTTAAAATATGAAAGATAAAATCACTGATTATATTGGCTGCTCAAAGGGAATCATATATGTAAGCCTCTGAACTCATAACTCCCAAATTAGTGTGAAGAGATGAGAAGCAGACACTATCCCTACACTCATCAGGGGAACTGCTGGTACCACGTAGGTCCTGCTTGGTGATCCTGCAGATGCTAAGGACTACTGTGATTGAAGCTACATATATATATATATATATATATATATATATATATATATATATATATATATATTTGCATTGTTACATATGAGCATGGAGGTGTTTTCTAGGACCACATCACATATAATCTCTAGGGGCCATGATCATAGCCTTCATATTATTCTGAAAGGAATAAAATTGGTCCTGACCTCATCAAGTACATATTTTAAGGAGTATTCTCATAAGTATGTAAATAGATTTTAGGACAGACATCAATAAAACAGTCTCAGTTGGGGGTGTAAATTTTCCAGTCATTGAGTAATATTCCTGAAGATCCATTTCATAAATTGTGAAAAAAATGAAAGAAGAGAGTTCTTCTATACATTATGGAGACAACCAAATGCATACATTTTTCTCTCAACCCTGAGAGAAAACTCAACCCTCAGCATTTTTCTCTCACTGTAAGCTCCCACCCTAGAAAAGGGTAACTTAGTGTCTGACCAGTGCAGGCCTAAACTAAGTGAATGGCCCAGCAGTCTGTCCATCTTTCTTGTCATTTCTCCTCAGCTCCACTTTAGTCCACAATTGGAAATCCTAATTTTATTTTGAAAGATAGTAATCAACTCATTTGAAATAAAAAACGATACTGATCATTTTCCATCAATGTGTTTATGAAACAAGTGAATTTCACTTTGACTTTTGAAGATAATGGAAACTAAAAAATGTTTGATTTTCTTAAAATCTATTTTGTTCCTCTTTGGTTGAATTGGAATAGTAATTAAAACTGTTTTGAGATTATCATTGATATTATGAAAAGAGGATTATCAAGCTTATGAGATGGTTGTCATTTTTCCATTTTCAATGTAGATTATTTCTAATAAGAAATATTAGAATTAGAAGTTACAGGTTTCATTAAGCATTACTTCCCAATTTTGGTTCATATGTGTATATACATATGTGCACATATATATATTATGTATATACATATATGTATATATACAATCATACACACATATATGCATACATTCACAATGTCTTGAGGGTGGAAAGCAAATGTAAATATGAATATTTCATATATTTGAGGTGTGTGTCTGTTTATGTGTATCTTGAAGTATATGTTACATGATATGCTTCTGTTTTCACTATAGAATGTTATGTTAGATGGGTGGGAAATCTTTATTTCTTCACATTTTTGAAATATTTACGTGTAGGAATTTTGAATCAGGGTTTATACTTGTCACCTAATTTCTCCTGAATCTGAGAGAGAGTCATTATCTTCAGTTGTTTGGTCACATATTAGTTCACCAGTATCCAGTGAAGAATTCCAAATTCAGGTTTACATAACAAATGCCCCAGAAAATTCTCAGTCCGTCATAAAAATAATACAAAAGAAACACAATGTGGGAAGGAAAACTCTCAGGAGATAGAGAGAGTGAGAAAAATTAATCAGAACACATTACATATGTGTATGAAATTCTTAACCAACTTCATATAAAAAGTGTGAAGAAAGAATGAGACTTAGGCTCCCAGGTAATTGTTTTTCAAAAACACTTTTGATAATATCAGAATGTTTGATAAGATGACATTTGTAATCAGTTGATGAGTTAGTGGAAAAAAGAATCCTCTTTGTGTTGCTTGCACATCGTGGGTTCATTGAAGGAGCAACAGCAGTAAGCTGGTGTGACTTCTTAGTACAGGGTAAAGAACAATGGAATGTGAATATTATTATGTCAGACAGTATTTCTATAGCATTTATTTTGAAAAGGTTATCAAAATTAATTATTTTTTTTCAATGCAGTTTATTCAGGAACATTGAACAATCCTCGGACCCTGGCGAAAGCCAGCCCACAGCTTAAATAGCCTCTGGGTAGCCAACCCAGGCGTGCCAAGGGGGCAATGCAGATAGGTCCACATACATGGAAGCAAGCCAGATCCTCAGCCTTAGCCAAATGTGGAATTGTTCATGACAGAGAGCACTCACCATCGGGAAGGTGGAAGGCGGAAACCAGCTCCATCTTTAAGGCATAGCATTCCGCAGCTCTCTACAGTTCCCCCTTTTTGTTTTAGACGCATCAGGCAAGAGTAGAGGTCTGATCTCTGATATTAGAAATAAATTGGGACTTTGTACAGATGTTCATTTAGGTGTCATCCACCCAAAGAGCATCAGACCCATCCGATACCTTTTTCTCAGAGGCGGGACCTGGGGCATCAACCCGCATGCAATCAGACACGCTCTTCTCTGGGTCCAAAGCGGCTGACCCTGAGTGCAGTGCTTAGCCTCGCATCCTGAGCGTATCATTTTAGCTTTTTATGGTATCCAACCATGCTTGGGGAGAATGTCCTGCTTCAATGGCTGTAAAGGCCTGAATGATCATGGCTGCATCACACTGTTGTGAGACTCTAATCTTGCATATATACCACAGGCAAACCAAGGAGACCAACACCAGAAGGCCTGCTAACACTCCCATGCCCGCCCATTCCTTCAGATGATTCATGGCTGCAGCAATCCATGTTGATAATCCTGTGGCTAGTCCTGCGTCCACTCTGGTAGAATTTACTGTGACAATGGCCACTCTCAGCTGCTCCATCGTAGTATCGAATTCTCCAGTCCAATTACCTAAAATATAGCTCGACAATTGTTTAGACAGATTTGCAGCACAGGAAAAATTCTCATGTTGTATGCTAGTGACACAAAGTCCAGCATACTTTCACTGACAGCCAGGTTGAGCGATTTGCCATAGGGTATCAATTTGCTCCTGCACGAGGTCAATCCTCTGATTGAACACCATCAAGCTTCCTTTTAGTTGAGCATTAATTCCTTTATGTACAACTAAGGCATGAGCTACATTGGCTAAATGATTATTCAGGGTCTGAGCAGTCTGCCCAGTATGACTCATGGCTAATGCCCTGGTGGTAGCTCCAACAGCCGTCAATGACATGGTAGTAACAATGGTGGCTGTAGTTCCAAGATCCCTTTTCTGTCTGAAGAGAGTCATAGCATGAGGGCCATCAATGGGCACAGGCACCCAGTGAGGCATGCGAGTAACCAGGGCATACCTAAATTTACTAGCATTCCAGCATTGGGAAAAAAGCAAGTATCATTACCAAAATTACTTGGCTCTATCTGGCTAATAATGAATAAAAATGGGGGATATACACAAACAGGGGTGGGCTTATAGGAAATATTATGAGAAGCCTTGACCCCTCGTTGGAACATCCTGCGTCAGTTCTAGAACTAGCAGTGGTGGTGTCCGAGGTCTGAGTAGGTTCAGGAGACCATTGCCCCCAGGGGCGAGACGTGCTCCATGCCAATTGACTAACTCCATGTTTTCCTCCAATTTTGAAAGTCATTTAAGGTTCTTAAATTATTTTTTTCCCTTTTTTCTTAAATTTTTCATCAATTACACTTTATTCATTCTGCATCCCCCCATAAGCCCTTCCCTCCCCTCCCAATCCCACCCTCCCTCCTCCCTCTGCTTGCATGCCACTCCCCAAGTCCACTAATAGGGGAGGTTCTCCTTTCCTTTCTGATCTTAGTCTGTCAGTTCACATCAAAAGTGGCTGTATTGTCCTTGACTGTGGCCTGGTAAGGCTGCTCCCCCCCCCAGAGGGAGGTGATCAAAGAGCAGGCCAATCAGATTATGTCAGAGGCAGTCCCTCTTCACATTACTATGTAACCCAATTGGACTCTGAACTGCCCTGGGCTATATCTGTGCAGGGGTTCTAGGTTATCTCCATGAATAGTCCTTGGTTGGAGTATGAGTCTCTGGGAAGTTCCCTATGTTCAAATTTTCTTGTTCTGTTGCTCTCCTTGTGGAGACCCTGTCCTCTCCAGCTCTTACTATTTCCCAGTTCTTACCTAAAATTCCGTTCACCTGCCCAACAGTTGCCCATCTGGCTCAGCATCTGCTTTGATAGTCTGAAGGGCAGAGGCTTTCAGAGGCCCTCTGTGGTAGGTTCCTAGGTTGTATCCTGTTTTCTTCTTCTTCTGATGTCCATCCTCTTTGCCTTTCTGGATGGGGATTGGACGTTTTAGTTAGGGTCCTCTCTCTTGCTTAGTTTCTTTAGATGCACAGGTTTTAGTGGGTTTGTCCTATGTTGTATGTCTATATGAGTGAGTATATACCATGTGTGTCTTTTTGCTTCTGGGACAACTCACTCAGGATGATCCTTTCCAGATCCCACCATTTACCTGCAAATTTCATGATTTCCTTATTTTTCATTGCTGAGTAATATTCCATTGTGTAGATGTACCACAATTTCTGCATCCATTCTTCAGTTGAGGGGCATCTGGGTTGTTTCCAGCTTCTGGCTATTACAAATAAAGCTGCTACAAACATGGTTGAGCAAATGTCCTATTTGTGTACTTGAGCCTCTTTTGGATATATGCCCAGGAGTGGTATGGCTGGATCTTGAGGAAGCACTATTCCTAGTTGTCTGAGAAAGCGCCAGATTGATTTCCAGAGTGGTTGTACAAGTTTACATTCCCACCAGCAGTGGAGAAGGGTTCCCCTTTCTCCACAACCTCTCCAGCATGTGTTGTCACTTGAGTTTTTGATCTTGGCCATTCTCATGGGTGTAAGGTGAAATCTCAGGGTTGTTTTGATTTGCATTTCCCTAATGGCTAGTGAGGTTGAGCATTTCTTTAAGTGCTTCTCTGCCATTCGGTATTCCTCTACAGAGAATTCTCTGTTTAGCTCTGTTCCCCATTTTTTAAGTGGATTACTTGGTTTGCTGCTTTTCAGCTTCTTTAGTTCTTTATATATACTGGATATGAGTCCTCTGTCAGATAAAGGGTTGGTGAAGATTCTTTCCCAATCTGTAGGTGGTCGCTTTGTTTTGATGACGGTGTCCTTTGCTTTACAGAAGCTTTTCAGTTTCATGAGGTCCCATTTATTGGTTGTTGCTCTTAGAGCCTGTGCTGTTGGTGTTCTGTTCAGGAAGTTTTCTCCTGTACCAATGAGTTCTAGGGTATTTCCCACTTTTTTTTCAAGCCGATTTAATGTGTCTGGTTTTATGTTGAGGTCTTTGATCCACTTGGACTTCAGTTTTGTGCAGGGTGACAAGTATGGATCTATTTTCATTTTTCTACATGTAGACATCCAGTTAGACCAGCACCATTTGTTGAAGATGCTATCTCTTTTCCATTGTATGGTTTTGGCGTCTTTGTCAAAGATCAGGTGTCCATAAGTGTGTGGGTTTATTTCTGGGTCTTCTGTTCGGTTCCATTGATCCACCATTCTGTTTCTATGCCAGTACCATGCAGTTTTTAAAACTGTTGCTCTATCGTACAACTTAAGATCAGGGATGGAGATACCTCCGGAAGATCTTTTATTGTAGAGGATTGTTTTAGCAATTCTGGGTTTCTTGTTATTCCATATGAAGTTGAGAATTTTTCTTTCCAGGTCTGTAAAGAATTGTGTTGGTAATTTGATGGGCATTGCATTGAATCTGTAGATTGCTTTTGGTAAGATGGCCATTTTTACTATGTTAATCCTACCAAGCCATGAGCATGGGAGATCTTTCCATCTTCTCATATCTTCTTCTAATTCTTTCTTCATATATTTGAAGTTTTTTCCATACAAGACTTTGACTTCCTTGGTTAGGGTTACTCCGAGGTACCTTATGTCATTTGTGGCTATTGTGAAGGGTGTTGTTTCCTTAATTTCTTTCTCAGCCCTTTTGTCTTTTGTATACAGGAGGGCTACTGATTTTTTTGAGTTAATTTTGTATCCTGCCACTTTGCTGAAGGTGTTTATCAGCTGTAGGAGTTCCCTGGTAGAGTTTTGGTTGAAGTTTTAATAATGTTTCTTTTACAAATTCAGGTGCCCTTCTATTTGGGGCATAGTTGTTCAAGATATTGTTGTCCTCATGGTGGATTTTTCTATGATGAGGACAAAGTATCCTTCACTTCTCTTTTGAATAATTTCATTTGGAAGACTATTTTATTACATATTAAGATGGTAGTGCCACTTACTCCTGGGTTCCATTTGATTGGAAAATCTTTTTTTAGCACTTTACTCCAAGGTAGTGAGTATCTTTGGGGCTGAAGTGTGTTTATTGTATGCAGCAGAAAGTAGGATTTTGTTTTCATAACTATTCTGTTAGCATGTGTCTTTTTATTGGATTGCTTACTCCATTGATGTTGAGAGATACTAGTCATCAATCAATTTCAGTTCCTTTTATTGTGGTGTTATTGCAGATAGTGTATTTATTTGCTTGTTTTCTTTTGATTTTTCTTCTGATCTTATCTATATCGTGTGTTTTGTGGGTGTAGTTGATCTCATTGAGTTGGAGTTTTCGTTCTAGTACCTTCTCAAAGTCAGGGATAGTGCACAGACATTGTTTAAACTTAGTTTTGTTATGGGATGTCTTGTTTCCTCCATCTCTGTTGAATATAAGTTTTGCTGAGTACAGTAGTCTGCTCTGGCATCTGTGGTCTCTTTGCTTCTGCATGACATCCCCCCAGGGTCTTCTGGGTTTCATATGCTCTTGGAAAGTCTGGTGTGGTCCTAATAGGTCTGCCTTTATCTGTCACTTGATCTTTTTCCTTTGTGCTTTTGATATATTTTTTCTTCATTGTGTAGATTTATTGTTTTGATTATTTTATGGCAAGAGAATTTTCTTTTCTGTTCTAGTCTATTTAGTGTACTGTAAGCCTCTTGTATGTTTAAGGTTATCTCTTTCTTAAGGTTGGAGAAATTTTCTTCTATGATTTTTATTAAGAATATATTCTGCACCTTGGAGCCTGGAATCATCTGTTTAGTCTATTCCTATTGTTCTTAGGTCTCACATTTTCATGGCGTCCTTGAACTTTTCTGATTGTATGTTTTCTTTGAGAGATAAATCAGTTTCTTCAATTGTATCTTCAATGCCTGAGATTCTCTCCTCCATTTCTTGTATTTTGTAGGTGCTGCTTATCTCTGTGGTACTTGATCTCTTCTCTACGTATTCCATCTCCAGGGTTTTCTGTGTGTTTTCTTATTGATTCAAATTCCATTTCCAAGAATTGAATAATTTTAATAATTACCTTCACCTGTTTGTGGTTTCTTATATTTGATGGTCTCTCTGTTTGCCCTCTATTTCCCTGTATTTCTTTGGGACATTTGTTCTTTTCTTCTTTATATGTCTATAATAATTGCATAAACATAGATTTAATGTCCCTTTTCTGTGTTTCAGCTGTATTAGAATAACCATTGCTCTCAGGGGTGGGTTCTGGTGGAGCTGGGATGTCCCAGTTTTTGTTGACTGTGTTTCTATGCTGGCCTTTGGCCATCTAGTTCTCTGTAGACTTACCCGTTTCTTCCTGAAAAGTATACCAAAGACTGGATCCTCCTGTCTTTGGAGTTTAGAGTAGTATTCAGGAAGATGCCAAATGTACAGTTGCTCAGGAATAGATACTGGCAGTTCAGATGCCAGCATCTTGAAGGGTAGGGCACATGGCAGTGAATGGACACAAACATGTAGGGACTGGTGAATTGAAGGACAAGGGTGTGCATGCACTGAACAATAAACTTTGGAGTTCAGGTACTGGTGGTCATCATTAGCAAGGTGCAGGTGCCTCAGGTTGTGTCTCTGGGATTCCTCAGAACAAAGCTGGGCTGCCGCTTACAGGCCTGCCCCAAACTGTGCTCCCTGTACTCAGATTCCTCTGAGCTCTGCCTTCTTGGACCTGCCATCCCTGTAATTTTATTGTTCACATGGTGTCCACAGGGTGACCAGTAGAACAGTGGCTTGGTGTCTTAGATGCTCTCCCAGTAAACCTGAACCTGCCCTACAGGGAGTAGGAGGGATCCAAAGTCTGGCTTCTAGAGCAAACAGTCCCTAGATATGGGGATTCAAACTCACTGGAGTATATGAAGGGGCAGGTGGCCCAAATTTTGCTACTCCTGATTCTGTGAGAAGGCCACAGAGGGCCTGGATCAGATGGACTCCATTTCCTGGATGACCTGTCCAGAACAAGAAGCAGCAAAGTTGATGCTCTGGATCTAGCCACCTGTCCATACACTGGTCTCAGAGTCTCTGCATCTCTGCCCCTCAGATAAGGTGCACACTTGTCTCCACCATCTTGGATTCTCCTTGTTTTGATCTTTCATCCTTTTCTTTTTTGGCGGGAGCCTTTTGTAATTTTTTGAATTTACACTTGGGTCTATTCAGGTCTATTTAGGTTGCTGAATTATTATTGAATTCATCTTTGACTAATGGTTGCTTGGACAAATCTAAAACTTATCTATCTCATGACCATTTTTAAGCTGACTAGAATATAGTATGTTTTAAAATATTTCCTTAGAATATTATGAATTTCGTTGAATTCTGCAGTGATGTTTTTCTGTAATTTCCGATTCTGTTAATTTGAGTACTCTATTTTTTCCTTAATTTACTTGAGATATAGATCTGTCAATTCTCTTTATCTTCAGAAAGAGACAGCTCTTCCTTTGGTTACTTCTATGTATTGTGTTCGTTGTTTCTGTTTCACTCATTTCTATTACAAAGTTATTATTTATTTTTATTATATTATTAATTAATTTGTGTACTATTACAGCATCTGTTCACACCTCTTCTTTCAGACCCTCCCTCTCACCTCACCTCCCAACCCAATGTACCCTCTTCCCTTTCTTTCCAAAAAAAGAAGTCCCCCATGGATATCAACCAACCTTGGCATATAAAGTTTCAATAAGAATAAGCACAACTTCTGTTATTGAGGCTACACAAGGCAGTCAAATTAGGTGACAAAAGAGTCAGAGAAAGCTTTGGTCTTGCTCTTAGGTGTTCCCATAAAGACAAAGCTGCACAACCATTATATATGTGCAGAAATCCCATATCTGTCCCATGCATGCTTTACAGTTGGCAGTTCATTCTCTGTGAGCTTGTGCCAGGAGCCTTTCTGTGGGGCAATCCTGAGCATGGAAAGGAGAGGTTTTTGCCTGCAGGGTGCTCCAGAGAGCAGATGAGGGGTCAACGATGAGAGGGAGTTAGTCAGCTGATGTGGTCAGTGGAATCTAGCAGCTGACTTATAACATTAAGACCTTTCTTTGGCTCTGACTTATTGTTGACAAGGCTCTTCTTGTTTATACAAGTTTCACAGTACAAACACAGTTTAATGATTATACAAGTGGTACAGAATGGATGTTTGATTTTTTTCATTATCCAGGGATAAAAGTTCAGTTACAATTTAAAAAGTACACACAAAACATATTTGATTATCATTATTAGCCCTATAACTCTACTTTAAAGAATCTAAAGAATGTCTCCTTCACAGAAAACACATTTAATATGTGAAAGCCTGCTTTTAAGCTAGTATTGTTTGCAGTATGAGTGCAGTCCAGAGAAACAAAAAAAAAAAAAAAAAAACATTTTAACTGGTCTTTTTATGCATAGCAAATACAAAGAAATATCTTCGTTTATTATATGTATCATTATTTATGCTACAAACTAGAAAAAGTTTATTTAAGTCAATCTATCTTATTTACTAAGTTTTATTCTGTCAGGAGTGTACCCTATGTGACCTTCTATCTTTAAACTACATTTTCAGGGAGCTCTAAGCTTATAATAAAAGATCTTAAACCTATACATGAATCTCCAGGCCTCTCAGGGTATGCATATTGCCTTTGTTTACCCTGCACCAATATACTGTTTAGGGGCACATACCGCAAGAAAACTCCTGAAATAATGGTCTCATCTCTCTATCTGCTTATCTCTGCTTAACAGTTTCCAGGGCATAAAGAAGATTTTCAAATAGTGGACAGATAAAGTTAAGTTTAGTATTTTCATAAGGCTCAGGTCTCATCAGGGCTGGCTGCATTGTCTTCCTCTATGACCTGGTAAGGCTGCTCCCTGTTATGGGGAGTTGATCAAAGAGCCAGCCACTGAGTTTAATTCAGAGGCAGTCCCTGTTCCCCTTACAATGCAGCCAGCTCTGATGAGACCTGATAGGCTAGGGTTAGAGGGAAGGGGAGGAAGACCTCCCTATCAGCAGACTTGGAGAGGGGTATGGTAGGATATGAGTGTGGGAAGATGTGGAGGGCATGAGCAAGGGTGCTACAGCTAAGGTACAAAGTGAATAAACTATAAATAATTAAAAATGCCTAATTAAAAAAGACTCAGACATAATTTTTATGTAGAAAAAAAAGAACAGAAATTGAATCAAAGTGCAGAAAGTCCCCAGTAATGCAACAAACAATTAAAAAAAAATAGAAGTTAGAGATAGAACAATTGTAACAATCTCAGCTTTGCTGGAATAGCACCAAGCAACTATACTGGCTCATGACTCTCAACAATTTCAGTGAATATGGCTCTGTCATTCTCCCTTTGTGATTTAACATTTTTGTAGATTTATGGTATTTATAACATGCAGGTCATTTTTCAGTCTTCAGAATATTACTGGAAGAACAAGAGTGAAAATTAGAACAATTCCCAGGATTATTCTGGAATTAATAATGAAATACAAAGAGTCTTATCCTGAGTCAAAGGACGTCAGAGACTATAGAAATTTATTTGATCCCCCTCCAGCCTCACCCTCCCTCCCTCCTCCTTCCCTAGGTCCCTCCCCCAATCCACTGATAGGGGAGGTCCTCCTCCCATACATCTCACCCCAGCTCATCAGGTCTCACCAGGACAGGCTGCAATGTCCTCCTCTGTGGCTTCCACCCAGGGGAAGATGATCAAAGAGCCAGCCACTGAGACCAACCACTGTTCCACTTATTAGGAAATGCACACTGACACCAAGCTGCCATGGGCCACATCCGAGCAGAGGGTCTAGGTCTTCCCCATGCATGGTCCTTGATTGAGGGGATGGGGCTATAGCCATGATACAGAGTAAATAAATTGTAATAAATGAATTAGAAACCTTATCTTCAATATACATTTTATGTAATATATAGGATGTGTCAGTATATTAAATATAATTATCATAATGTGTTCAATGTGTTTTGTGACTGATAGTGGGTTCTATATTGTATTAGGCATTAAGATAGTAATATATACAACAAGGTTTAGGTTAAATTCCAGAGGTGTTGTTTTGGTTAATAAAGAACCAATGCAAAAAAGATGAGGTGAAATTAAAAAACAAAATTCAAAAAACAATGAATGGTAATTACACCAGAATAGAACAATTAAATGTGGTTATGAGATTTAGTTTTAATACTTGTTTAAACCAAATAAAATTATGTTTCTTTTTCCCATTCCCTTTCTTTCATCTAGTTCCTTCTGAGTATCCTCTCATGCCTTTCCTCAAATTGATAACCTCTTTTTTCTGTGATTAGTATTGTTTATTGTATTAATTGATGTATGTATATGTATGCATAAATATATAAATATTAATGTGTTTGTTTTGTTGATTGTGCATTTGAAAAGTGAAAAGACATATTATTGAAGCAAGTACCACAGACCAAGAGGATAAAAATTAAAGTCAGAAAAAGTAAAAAAAAAAAAAAAGAAAAGAAATTTATTTGAAACTTCCACAGCTGAGATAGGTAATTATTAGTCTGAGATTATAGCTGGAGTTTATTGATGCAAGGGTTATATATTTACCACCAAATCAGAACTGTTCCATAGGTCATGGAGGGGAGACCTAACTTATTCCCATATTACCTTAGAAAAATTATAGGAGTGGGATAACAAATATACACTAAAACAGTGAGTAACAAGAAAAATGAGAAGAACCCATGATGATGGAAACAAGGAAGTGTTTTTATACATTGATGTCACCAAAATACAATGTACACATACTTAGAAACTCAAAGTGTAAAAAAAGATTTGAAGGCTCACTTGACAGTATTACTTTATCTGAATAAGAGTAAAATAGATTTCACTGTCCTTGAGAAACAGTGATAAGCTGCTTGGAAGAAAGCTTATTTTTAATTAAACAAGATAAACAGTACAAATGTGAATTATAATGTTTTCATGTACTTGGCAGTAACAGGAAGCAGAATATACGAGAATACACACATCACTGGAAAGCACTTTAAATGTGCAACAAATAGATATTTATATAAGGTGAAATGTTGATCCAATTTCTCCATACAGACCAGCAGGAGTGCATCACTTGCCCAAGTCATGAGTACCCAAACCCTGAGAGAAACAACTGTCTGCCCAAGGCAGTGACCTTCCTTTCATTTGAGGATCCTCTGGGCATGGCACTGGCATGCACAGCTATGTGCGTCTCTGTCAGCACAATTGCAGTTTTGGGAGTCTTTCTGAAACACCGAGAATCAGCAATTGTTAAGGCCAATAACAGGACTCTCAGCTACACCCTGCTCATCTCCATCCTCCTCTGCTTCCTCTGTTCCTTTCTCTTCATTGGACGCCCAAACACAACCACCTGCACACTGCAACAAATAACATTTGCACTTGTGTTCACCTTGGCTATTTCCACCATTTTGGCAAAAACTATAACTGTAATTCTGGCCTTTAGGGTCATGAAACCAGGAAGAACAATGAGAAGGTTGTTTGTCTCAGGCATCTATAATGCTGTCATCCCTATCTGTGTCCTGATCCAACTTATTCTCTCTGCAGTCTGGCTGGGAACCTCACCTCCTTATATTGACACAGATGAACACTCTGAACATGCTCATGTCATCATTTTATGCAACAAGGGCTCAGTCACTGCCTTCTACTGTGTGCTGGCTTACTTAGGGACCCTGGCCTTAGGCAGCTTCACTGTGGCTTTCCTGGTAAGGAACCTGCCTGATACATTCAATGAGGCCAAGTTCCTGACATTCAGCATGCTGGTCTTCCTCAGTGTCTGGGTCATCTTCATCCCTGTGTACCAGAGCACCAAGGGCAAAGCCGTCATGGCTGTGGAGGTCTTCTCCATATTGGCCTCTAGTTCAGGGCTGCTGGGGTGCATCTTCTTCCCTAAGTGCTACATTATTCTCTTACGACCTGATAAAAACTCTTTGAGATGTATTAAAAACAAAAAATAGCAAATAAAAATTGATCATTATGATGTATTAGTTTTCTTTTTTCTAATAAAACCCATTAGTATACTAAAATTAAATTATTTACCCACTTTTAAATAACTTTTTCTTAAATGTATATTTAAACAAAAATAAGAGCCCCTCATTTTGTTGGACAATCACAATCTATTTTAGAATAGAAGCTCCTGCTGAAAACACATTTTAGTAAATTATGCATGTTATTTTTTAATTTTTGGACAATATATATATATTCAAATTGTAATTACATGAAAGTAATTGAGATAAATGGTACATGAACAAATACTTGTTTTCTTTTTTATTTTAGGGAGTGTTTAGCCCTGTTATATACAGGGCTTTGGGTGATATCTGAGATTCTTCTATAGACCAAGCATGAAAATCAATTTCTGAAAAGGGATTGGTGGTGTGTCTTTTAAACAGTTGAGCCATTCCAGAAATTAGAGTAGAGAATTTTCTAAACAGAAATTATAAATCTGCTGCCTGACTCAGCTCTCTTTTCCTTGACATACGTAAAAATGACTCAACATCCCACTCTACAAATACTTGCTCAGTCACCTTCATTGCTATTCTGTTCACAATAGGTAGGGAATGGAAACTCATAAATATGTTTAACATGATAAATATCATACATATAAATAGATGTAAGTAAAAAAAACATAATTTAGGTAATCCATATCCAGAAGACAAATATCTTTCATTCTCTACTCTGGGGCATCTAGCTCCAAATGTTGGTTTGTGAGTATTCACCATGGAATAACTGTAGAAACAAGAAAGCATGGTAGGGAAGCAATACAACGTCAGGTACAATTGATGCCATTGGGATAAACCAGGGGAGGTACTCTAATTATGAAGGAGGATAAATATAAAAGAAGGAAATGGTTGAAATAACAGTAAATATTTGAAAGAGTTTTCAGCAATCATATTGTGAATTATCTACATAAAATCCCTGTAATACATATAAGTCCATTCATGAATATAAACATGTTGCAATAATCTAGATGTTTTTGATAATGCATACAAATAAGTATAGTTCACCACTGACCAAATTTTATGCTACTGCTATATCTAACCTGAAAACTACAGCCCATTTCCAGCCTGAAAAGATGCTTTTTGTTTGGTCTGAAATACCTGAAAATGACAGGATACAGAATGAGGAACTAGGAAAATGAAGAGGTGCCATGCTAACTCCTGAAAGTTTAATTTCCACCAAGTGTCAGGTTCTTGGAACATAACTTTATAGTTGTTCTCAAGTGCCTGCTTTTCAACAATACATAAGACATTGAAGACATGGCATGCACACTTGTGGGTGCTCGCGTTCCCCTTAACATTCACCACAGTCCACCTAAAGAGGTAAGTACACACCAACCCAGCCATACACCCTTCACTCTCCAATGGTAACCTGTCTACAAGAGTTGCTGGTGTGCTTGTGGCACAAATTTCATGGAAGTGACCAATTAATATCTGATTGAGTTTCAGGAGGCCCACTCCATGAAAAGGAACCTTGAGCCAACACAGCTTGGGTGGCCAGGAGCATGAGTCTACATAGGCCAAGGACATCAGAGAAATGTAAATGCTATAGTTGCGCTAAAGGCGCACAGCCATGCTCACAGATTGGTGCCTTGCTCAGCCATCATAGAAAACTTCTTCCTGCAGCAGATGGGAACAAATACAGAGACCCACATCCAGTTGATTCGCAGACAGTGAGAGGCCTTGGACCATTCCACCCTAAATGAGATGTCTCCAGCAATTCCCCCCCTAAGGGCTCAAGGAACTCTGTGCAGAGTGTAAGCACCAAAGGGAATGAAGGACAAGGGTAACAAGGCCTTGTAAACACAGCAGGACCAACACACATATGAATGAACCCTGACCCACAAGCTAGCTTTTCTATCACATTCCCCTGTCGGGGCTACCTTGCCACACCACAGGGGAAGAGGATGCACTGTGTCCTGATGTGACTTGATATGGTGGTGTGGGTGGGTGGACACAGGGGAGGGGATGATCCCCTTCTCTGAGGAGGCAGGTGAGGGGTGATAGGGAAAACAGGAAGAGTAGAACCAGGGGGAAGTGAGGGAGGGGTCTACAACAGGGATGTAAAATGAATCAATAAAAAATAAAATGATAATAAATGATGGGGCTGGAGAGATGTCACAGAGCTTAAGAGCACAGGATTATCTTCCAAAGGTCCTGCTCTCTATTTCCAGCACCCACATGGTGGCTCACAACCATCTATAGTGAGATCTGGCTCCTTTTTCTGGTATGCAGACAGAATACTCTACAAATAATAAATTTTCAAAGAAAAAAAAAACAAATACACCATGGATCATCAATAAAGTTCCCCTCCCTCCAAAAAGAACACTCACTACCTCTTTACATAATAATAATAATAAATTTTAAAATTAGTTTTCTCCAAGCGGCCACAAACCAGACTAACCGGTTAGCCCCATGAGCAGCAACACATGGCAACAGAAAAAACTCAAGGGCATATTTGTGAGTTGTCAAGGCTACAATATATATTCAGTTCTTTTGTATGCATATGGCTTCTGGTTTCATGCTTTCATGGTATTTCTGTATGAGTGAATATCTGTATCTCTGCACCCATGTTTCCCTTATGTTTTTTTCTTTCCATAATTTTATTTTTCTCATTAGTTACATTTTGTTAATTCTGTATCCCAGTTGTATCCCTCATTCCCTCCCCAGTCCCACCCTCCCTCCCTCATCTCCTCCCCTTATGTTTTTTTCTTTCCTCTTTTTATTAATAACATTAGACACCTCAACCGTTTTATTGATTTCTGGAAGATTGGAGCCTTACAATTTCCTCTTTATGAAATCCAAAAGTGTGTGCTTGTGACATAAATCCACCTCCCCAAACTAATGATCTGGCCTACCATTTAGGGTTTTCTGGTCATGGGTTTGGTGCAACTCTGTGCTTCTTTGCTATCACTGCTGTGGTTTTGGGTCAATTCGTGAAGTACTAAGCCTTTCCTGGCCATTGTCAAGAGCAATCCCAGAATTCTAAGCCATCTCTTGATTATCTGCTGCTACTGCTTCCTCTATTTATTCTTCATTGGCCACCACAGCACAGTCATCTGCATCACCCAGCAAGCCACTCTGAGGCTCTGTTCATGAGTCATTTGGGGTGTATATGTTTGAGAGAGAGAAAAAGAAAGAGAGGCAGAGAGATAGTGACAGACAGAGAGACAAAGACAGAGAGAATATTGCTGTGTGTGTGTGTGTGTGTGTGTGTGTGTGTGTGTGTATTGCTATAATTCAGGAATGCTGGGGCGGTTGCTGGTATCAGTCGCCTGTCTGTCTTCTTCATTTGCTCTTGGATTCGACTCTTGTCTGTGGTGTTTAGTGGGAATATCTCCCCTGTGTTGACAGAGTTGCACATCCTGAACCTGACCACCCACCTCATCATAGGAATGAGAATTCCCATAGAAGAAACATGTGGACAGATCTGACTGACCAATCAGAACTGGAGTGAGGTGGAGATGGTGTGTTCAGAGCCTAATAACAATTTGTCTTGGCCATCTTTAGCCCCTATTAGCCATTCCTCGTCAGCTTGTTGGACCTAGTATCCTAGGACTGATGAATACCTGTAGGGTGGTGCTAACTAGAACACAAGCGTCTGGCAGGCCCAATGTTAAGAATTTCACCTGATGGCATTGGAGTCCATAGCTGAGTTTTCTATGCTTTGCCATAACCCGCTTTTTCTAAGGTCTAGCTGAAGAGCATGTATGCCTGTTCTGATAGTATAAATACTTCATGGGACTGCCTCCACATTGGAACCTGGAATTTGGGATGACCCGAATCTATGTTGCTGGGCCATGACAATTGTGATATTTAACAAAGACACAACTTCTGCTTTCTACTATGTCCTGGGATACCCAGCCGTTCCGTCACTGAGGAGTGTCCACTGTGACTTTTTTGGCTAGAGCTTTCCTGACTGATCTACAGAAGCCAGGCTCCCAACACCCAGTATGCTGGTGTTCTGCAGTGTCTTGGCCAATTTCCTGACTGACCCCCAAAGCACTGGGGGCAAGGTCACAGTAGCTGCAGAGTTATTATGGGAGCCCAAATATGCCAGTGACCACCTTCTAGACTTACAGTCAGTATCGTGAGAGGATTTCTACCAATTGCCACAACACGGAGGACGAGATCATGGATGCCTTTCAGAGTTCTGGGGCTAAAAAAATGGCTCAGGTGTTAAAAGCACTTGTCCTTGCAAAGTACCAGATGTGTTTCCCACCTGGTAGTTCACCCCATCTGTAACTCCAGTTCCAGGGGATTTTCCCACCTGGTAGTTCACCCCATCTGTAACTCCAGTTCCAGGGGATTCAGCTCCATCTTTTGGCCTCTTCAGGCACCAGGTATCCACCTGGTACAAACAGGTACACCTGTTCACCTTGGCAAAACACTCATATGTATAAAAAACAAACAGATGGGATTTACAGTTCTTAGGAGAGGACAAAAAAGCAGAAGCGTCCATTAGTAAGTACAGCTAGTTTATTGGCCCCATAGCCACAATTTACATGATCCCAGTTTAAATGTGTCTAGTTTAAATTCTCTTGCTCCCTAAAAAAGAAATCCTGGGATCCCTGCCACACTTTCTTTTAGTGAGTGCCAACTCTCTTAGTAAAAAACTGGGCTGCTCTCAGGAAGGCAGACAGGGACTATAAATCATTTTTTAAGATAATAAAAAAAATCAAGTATGGTGTCAGACACTTGTGACAATCAGTGGGGCAAGCAGAGGTAGGCGGGGTCTGTGTGAGTTCCAAGTCATCTGGGTTTGTAAACCATTCCAGAACACGCAAGGCCACACAGAGAAACCCTGTCTTTCAAAAACAGGGGCTTGTACCTACTGTCAGCTCTTCACACTCACATTTCTGGACATGTTCTAAGTCACATAGTATGACTTCAAAAAAACCAGGCTATAAGAAAGTCCTTCTAAGCATTGTTGTGCAGACATTTAATCCCAGCACTCGAGAGGCAGAGGCAGGAAGATGTCTGTGAGTTTGAGGCCAACCTGGCCAACGGAGCAAGTCCAAGACAGCCAGAGCTACACAGAGAAACCCTGTCTCAAAAAATCCAAAATGATGATGATAATAATAATACTAAACCAAACAACAGAGCCACACCTGCTGGCACTTTGCCAGGTTCCTTTCACAAGGAAGACACACAGAAAAAATGGCGGATGGAAGAAAGATTTAAATCTTCATTTATTTCAATTTTAAAATCTCCATTACAGGAAATTCTTAATGTGTCAAAAATGAAAGAAGTCAAAGAAGGCAGGAGAAACTACAGAATTCCAATGGGGTTGTAGGGAGACATAGCAGTCTATTTTTGTTTTGTATAGGGAACACATGAACACCTTCTACTGAAGAAGAATGGTGTGAAACACTTGAGGAAACATTCTGCGAGTCAAGGCCACATTATCACGGTGCTTCTCAGCTGCATCTCTTCAAATTATGCTTTTCTGGTTGTGATGCCAATTGCACACTTACTTTTTAAAAGACACATATGTTCATGTGTGTATGAATGTGTGTGTGTTTCCATGGAGGACAGAAGAGGACAGTATATCCCCTGAAGTTGGAATTACAGTTGGTTAGGGGTTGCATGACATGGCAGAAGGATACATTTTAATAATTATTAAATGTGTGAGATATATTAACCATATCAAGTTTGGAAATCTTAAAAGGTGATAATCATCACAAACATATGAATGTACCATCTGCTTCAGTATTCTCACTTTAGCAGCCCAGGCTTTGAACCCCAGCATTCAGAAGGCTGACACAGGAGGATCACAAGTTCAAGGCTGGCACCCCCACCTCCCCATGAAAAGGTGCAATTTACTCATCCATCCAGTTAGCTCAGCTAAGACAGCATACAGCCTCCCGGTGGTCACGAGTAAGAAACATCATCCTGAAAACACAATGATAAATTTAATTCACCATATGGTGACATTTGAGATGAACTTGACAGTATTCATTCAAACTTATGTGTGACCATAGTAAAGAATCATTAAGACATTTATTAATCATCTTTTCATTTTCTTCCTTGGAAAACAATTCCTCCTTCTACAGATGTTCATAACACATTCATTTATGTTTTAGAAAATTTAAGCAACATGAAGAAAAGTGGGACCAAGGCTGGAGAGGTAGCTCAGATGTTAAAAGTATTGGCTGTTCTTCTAAAAGTCCAATTTCCAGCAACCACATGGTGGCTCACAACCATCTATACTGAGATCTAATGTGCAGGCAGAATGTTGTATAAATAATAAATAATTCTTTAAAAAGTTTTGGAAACATGATCCTCCTGCCTCTGCCTCCTGAGTGCTTATCCTGCAGGTGTGTTCCCCACGCCTAGCCTTATCAGATCACAGAGAAAGACAATGCAGCCAATCCTGATGAGTCCATATAGACTAGGATCAAAGGGAAGGGGAGGAGGACCTCCTTTATCAGTGGATTGGGGGAGGGGTACTGGTTGGGGAACAGAAACGGTGGGATTGGGAGGGGAGGTGGGAGGGAACTACAAGGGCGATACAAAGTGAATAAACTGTAATTAATAATAAAATTAAAAAATTAAAAAAAAAAACGTAGCCTTGTAAGATGAATGCTAATTAACAGACATAAAGAGGGAGAGACAAGTAAACAGATAAACTGCTTAGCCCACTTCATAGAAATTGTATGAACAGTTCCTAAGCATAAAAACAATGAGCAAGGTGGATGTATTTTATCATGCCTTTAATTCCAACAACCCTCAGGAGGCAGAGGCAGGTATATCTCATAGAGCTGGATGGTAGCCTGGTCTATGCAATAAATTCCAGAATAGTCAGGGGCACAGAATACTCTGCAAAAATTAATCAAACAATTGATAGAAAGAACTGACAGCTCTTTGCTCAACTTTCTACATGAGCTATACATTCCCTCTAGTTATGTACATATCTTCTAGAAACTTGAAGTGCCTCACTTTAAATTGTAACATGGATAATGATCTTCCTAAAATGAAATCTATAAACACTTACAAATAACAGATGAAAGCATCAGCAATGTAAATGTTGATCAAAAATAGGCAACATAGGGCATGAGAGTTGGCTCAGCATGAAGAGGTTTTGCTGGTCTTGCAAATAACTAGTCCTGATTGCCAGTATTTACATAAATGTGGGAATCAGGAACCATCCGGAATTGGAGTGAGTAGCAACAGAGCCCACACAGAATCCGCCTGGGAATCAAACACCAGAGACAAGAATAAAAGGGGCAGATCTAACTTTATTATCCATTGTAACAGCCTGTAAATGACTGAAAGCCCAATCAGAACCTCCCATGCTATCCTCAAGTACCAGGAACAATCAATGCAGTTGGTTCAACTATAAGGAAAAGTGGGAGTTGAGTGGAGAGGCAAGTCATGTTAGGAGACAGATTGGGAAAGAATCTTCGCCAAACCCTTTATCTGACAGAGGGCTAATATCCAGTATAAATAAAGAACTAAAGAAGCTGAAAAGTAGCAAACCAAGTAATCCAATTAAAAAATGAGGAACAGAGCTAAACAGAGAACTCTCTATAGAGGAATATCGAATGGCAGAGAAACACAGAAATGCTCAACGTCATTAGTCTTTAGGGAAATGCAAATCAAAACAACCCTGAGATATCACCTTACACCATCAGAATGGCGAGGATGAAAAACTCAAGTGACAACACATGCTGGAGAGGTTGTGGAGAAATGGGAACCCTCCTCCACTGCTGGTAGGAATGTAAACTTGTACAACTCTGGAAATCAATCTGGCACTTTCTCAGACAACTAGGAATAGCGCTTCCTCAAGATCCAGCCATACCACTCCTAGGCACATATCCAAAAGAGGCTCAAGTATACAAATAAGGACATTTGCTCAACTATGTTTGTAGCAGCTTTATTTGTAATAGCCAGAAGCTGGAAACAGCCCAGATACCCCTCAACTGAAGAATGGATGCAGAAATTGTGGTACTTCTACACAATGGAGTATTATTGTGCAATGAAAAATAAGGAAATCATGAAATTTGAAGGTAAATGGTGGGACATGGAAAGGATCATCCTGAGTGAGCTTTCCCAGAAGTAGAAAGACACACATCGTATATACTCACTCATATAGATATATAGCATAGAATAAACCTACTAAAATCTGTACATCTAAAGAAACTAACTAAGAGAGAGGACCCTGAGTAAAATGCTCAATCCCCATCCTGAAAGGCAAAGAGGATGGATATCAGAAGAAGAAGAAAACAGGAAACAACCTAGGAACCTGCCACAGAGGGCCTCTGAAAGGCTCTGCCCTGCAGACTATCAAAGCAGATGCTGAGACTTATGGCCAACTGTTGGGCAGAGTGCATGGAATCTTGTGTAAGAGGTGGGACACAGTAAGACCTGGAGAGGACAGGGTCTCCACAAGGAGAGCAATAGAACCAGAAAATTTGAACACAGGGGTCTCCCCAGAGACTCATACTCCAACCAAGTACCAGGTATGGGGATAAACTATAACCCCTATACAGATGTAGCCCATGGCAGTGTGGTGTCCAAGTGGGTTACATAGTAATGGAAAGAGGGAATGCCTCTGACATAATCTAATTGGCCTGCTCTTTGAACACCTCCCCCTGAGGGGGGAGCAGCCTTACCAGGCCACAGAAGATGACAATGCTGCCACTCCTGATGTGATCTGATAGACTAAGATCAGAAGGAAGGAGTGGAGAACCTCCCTTATCAGTAGACTTGGGGAGGAGCATGGGTGAAGGAGGGAGGGTGGGACTGGGAGGGGAGTAGGGAGGGACTTATGGGGGATACAAACTGAATAAAGTATTATTAATAAAATTAAATTAAATTTAAAAATCAGAGTTGACATGAACACTCACTTTCTTTGTTTTTACCCATTCTGATGGAATAAAATTCCTATGGGATCTTTAGGAAGATGCGCTGCTATTCAGATAAATTAATTCCTGATTATATAATTCCTGATCTGATTCAAACAATTTTAGAAATTAACTTGCTTAGAACTTCTAAAACAATTTTACAGTTTTATGGCTGCAATAAATACTTTTGTGGTTCTCCATAAGCCTCACTAAGAGAAGGGCTTGAGATAGATTGTGGCTTCAGATAATCTCGGTCTAGGGATAGCTCCATTCACTCTTGTATACAGCTAAAATATAGGCAAGTTTACTCTTCCAAAACTGCAAATTATAATGGGGCAACCAAGAAATGACTAAATTAAATACAAAACTTGACATCAATATATACAAATTGTTTCACTGCAATTCCTTATGCCTTGTCATCTTATGGCATAAAATACTGTCAGTCTAAATTCACTTTGTATCTTGGAATGAAAGACAGATAAAATTTTGGTCCTGAACTCACCACAAACTAAGAGATAGCTGGAGAATGTGTAGCCAGGTCAGTCCTAATTGAGCAGACATATATCTTCTTGTAATCTCTTGGACCCTGTTAACCTTTAACACCTGTCAACCTTTGTCATTCTGAACTCGCATGAACTATAATGGATACACAAATACAAAATATTTAGTTTTAATGAAAATACATGTAACCTGTTACATTTTTTAATTATTTTTATCTGTAATCAATTACCTTTTTTACTACGAATTTACTTCTTTGTCTCAGAAATAAAAAAGCTAAGACCAGACCATAAGCAGGACTGAAGCCCGCTGGAAGTTGCTTCATCCATGAGTTGTAAATATGTAAATATGTGTATTGATGTGTTTGCATGAAATATGTCTGTTTTTGTACACGTTACGTGAGTGTATGTCAGTTGCTGCCTGTAAGGTGCTCCTTTTGCATCATCCATGGAATATGTATATAAATATGTACAGGTTTATATATCTGATCATTTGTCTATGTGATTGTATGTGGGAACCAGCCATAACCGGTGGACAGGGAAGATGTTCTCCCAAAGGCAGCCTGAATTTGCTGCAGTTTATGCAGAGGAAATGCTAGCTAAAACCATCATCATCATCATCATCATCATCATCATCATCATCATCATCATATGTAAGCTTATGGGAATTTGTTTGAAAAATTTGTTTCAGTGAGTGTGTATGCCTGAGACCTCTTTCTTTTCTCTCCATTTCTCATTCATTCACAGAAGGCAATGGGACCCTAAACCTCTACCAGCCCTGGGAGCCTGCCTCAGAGAGAGGACAGAGGATGGCCAGTGAGCCCATAGTGGCCTGAAGAAAGTGTCTGAGTAAACAAGCCTGGAGCACTTTGTCAGTCTAATTAAGACCACCTGTTGTTAAGCAATAACAACATTAGGAAAAGAGTAATTTTGGTGGGAGACTAAAAAGCCTTAAGTGGCTCAAATGGTAAAGCACCAGGCTCCAAGTAAGGAGACTGGGGGTTAATCCCTAAATAAAACTACTTTTGACTTCCTCATCAAGATGCTCAAACTAAGCTTAGGTATACAGAAAGATACAAATATCAGTCTCTGACCCTGAATTCATGTGCCACAGTCTTTTCACCCTCAGTATTCACCTCTGGATATTAAAATTTATCAATTATGTTGAGTCTATAGTTTCATCACAAAATTTCTTCCTTCCTTTTTTCTCCCTCCAGGCCTTCCCACATACCCCACACACATACTCACCTTCAAATCAAAAGCTTCTTTCTTCATCGTTACTTCATGTGTGATATATACATGGATTTTGAAATATAAACTGCTTATTTCTTACAATGCTAATTATATGTATGTTTTCAAGGATGAACAACATTTCTTTATATAAGAAAACTAAATGTTCTAAGTGATTGTATTTAATTTATAGTTAAATATAGAAATGAAAGTAACCAATGATAATCAATTTTTAAAAACTAAGGAAACACCAAAATGAACAAAATAATGGGAATTTATAAACATCTTTCAGTAAAACCTCAGTATTAAGAAACCCAATCCCACAACAAAGTGACAAAGATTGTTAGACAAAACATTTAGACAAAACAATTAGAATTTTTGCTGCATTCAAAAAAGTTTAATACATCAATGACAGTGATTTTATTTGTTGTTTTTATTATTTCTTTATTTTTTCAATTATAATGTTATTTCAAGCATAATGTAATTTCATCATTACCCCCCTCATTCCTCCTTTGAAATACTCTCATACACTCCTCATTGCTCTTTTGCAAAATTGTGGTGTCTTTTTTCATTGTCATTACACACACACACATACACACACACACATACACACACACACCGTTTTTGAACATAGCATTACAAACAATAACAAAGAACTAATATCAGGCTGAAAAAATGCTTGCTTAAAAACTACCCTATGCTCAAGAATAACTGCCAGCACTCACAATTCCTGAATGAAACCTCAGAGGCAGAACTAAGTCCAGAAATTTATACATTGAAATCCCACAATATGTCCTCCAGCATATCAAGCCACTTAAAATCTCCAGCCCCTAGTACTACAGCACAGAATCTCCACTTCCCCCCCTCAAAAGACTAGCACATCAGTGTTCTGACTGAGAGAAAAATACTGCTTCTGGAAATGCCTGTCTTCTCTCTATTAATTCCATGTCAACTGCATCATTTCTGATCTAATTCTAATTCCCCAGCATGCATTGAGGAAAGCAAAGAATAATGAGTTCATATTTTAACTCTTCATTCAACTAAACATTCAAATATAAAATATAAATTGGTAGACTTCTACATGTATAAGATCTAAAAAGATTAAATCAAGATGAAGTAAATTATTTAAGCAGACACATAACAACCAAGACAGAAAACGTAATTTAAATCTTTCAATTAAAAGAAAAAAATAAAAGAAAGCAAGCATAGGTTTAGATTCAGCATGAATTCTACAGAAGTCTCAAAGAACTCACTGCAATACTCCTTAAAGTATTCCACAGAAGGGAAAAGGAAGAAACACTTCTAGATTTTGTTAAGACAACAATATTATCTTGAAAACAAAAAAAAAATCAACTCCTGAAAAGTAATAACTCAACCTAATACTGTGATAACTAATTAATAACTCATGTTTTTAAGAACTTCTGTATAGGTATACAGTTATCTGAACAAGAGACATACTAACTTACCTAACATATTATGACTAGAAGCCATGATTATAGACTATGTCAATATCTATGTCAAATATTACTTATTCCCATAACACTAACTTACATAGTACACTAAACATTCAGAGTTCATCTTGTATTTTCCTATCATTGACTGAATGAAGAGATCAATTGACTTGCTCAACGATATTCTTGATACCCTATTTGAAGGTGATCTCCAAGGCTTATAAGTGTAAATGAGTCCTAAGTTTATATCTTGTTTGTTTAAAACCCTCACATTGCATGTATCACCAATACATTGAGATATGTCCCAGGCTAAGTGCACTGTCTGTGTTCTAAAATTTCATAATGGAAGCAGTTTTGGTTTCACCTTCATCTTACTTTATTAATACTAAATAATACTAAATTAAAAATTGAAAGCAAATTACTTTTCAGTTACTGTTGACTCTAGGACAGGGTATTTATTGTCCACAAAGGGATCTTCTTATGGTCTTGTGTCATAAATATAGATTGTAATTTTGGTGAAATGGCTACATTGGATATGATCCCCTTGTCTATATCTTATGGTGTTGGATATATTCCATGAATTATAAAAATAAATTGTTACTGAACTTGCTATATTTTTGCACTGATTAAACTTACAACTTACAGAATTTTACCTCACATTAGGAAAACATTTGTTGAAATATATTAAAATTTAATGTCTTCAAATCGGTGCTTTCAGTCCCAAAATCATGTAAGACAATTATAGACGTATATGCATATGTTGTAATAGTTCCCTTTTCCATTTTAACTTATACTTTTAATTATAAGATGAAAATGTTTTATTGGCTTGACCACAGTAAATTACTTACCAATAATGTTAGATCCTGGTGCTTCTCTTGCTTATGAGTGAGGCTTACGACCATGGTAGAAGTACACCCTTGTTTTTGTCTTGTTTAGATCCCATTTCAGTTTTCCTCAACAGCATTTTATGGACAGTACAGGCCACTGCATACACTGCATTCGAGATAGAATAGCTGGGCTCAGAATTATTCATTACAACAATTCCTTCTGGATTAATCTTCATAGAAGTATATGCTAGGTATGGCTTACAATTTCTACATAGCAAAGTAGGATGCGAGCAATCAAAATTGTCAACCCAGGATTTATGGAAGTAAGAATCTCCTGGGTACAGGGTGAATCTAGGTGCCTTGAGAAAATGCTTTAAGCAAGGGATGGTTCTTGACTTTGAATAGAGAAGCTTCCTCTGAAAAAGTTCATCAAATCATTCTAATTTGATACAGACTCTAAATATAATGTGCTGCTTTGCCATGTGTCACAACTTCCTTCTAGTTGAAAATATGTTATTTGCCAAGTGGAAAAACATAAATTATTAATATCACTATAGAATGCCTGTACATTTTCCTGTGTATGTTGGTTGACGTTCAGCAAATCAACACCAAATAGTACCCACATTTTAATTAGCTGAGAGGTTTTCTGTAAAACTCACACAGACATTTGTCTTTCTTTCCTTCCTTTCCTCTTCTTCCTTCTCCTCCACTTCTTACTTTTTCTCTTTGCCCAAATGTGTATGGTTCAGCCCAGCAAATGTGGCCAGACCCTTGTGTACTTAGTCCCCAGCACCCTAGCCACTAGGCACAGAGTACCTTAACTACTCAGCCTCCAGCACCCTAAGCATTATTTAGTGTCCTGCCTGCTTGTGCACCCGCAGAGGCCAGCAGAGGGCGCCAGAACACCCTGTACAGGGTCGTGCATAACCTCACCTCCCGGAGGGGTAAACCCATCTCCCCAGGATGCGCACAGGCTGAGTGGGCGAGGAGGCTTGTGCCTCTCTCTTCCCGCCATCTCCCTGCCTGTGGTCGGCCCCACGCACGAGCCGCGGCAGGCAGTCAGGCGGTGGACGGAGAACCCCCCATGGCCTCCCCGTGGATGTTATGGCGAAGAGCTTGAATAGGAAGGACGCTGACCTGGGAAAACCCGCTAAGACACTAGCGTACCTATTGCGGAAGTCCCGCCCCTTCCGGCTTTGATTCCGAATCTGCCCTGCAAGGAGCAGAGACTTCAGGGCTTGGAGGCTCTGAGTCCCCTCCCCCACCCCCTTTCCACTTCCCGCCATCTCCCAGGCCTTGGACAAGGAAGGGTTCGTAACTACAAAGCTTCTAGTCACAGACCAACCATTATCATTGGTTTCCCACTGGGGAGCGCTCGCTGGTCAGTGAAGTACCAACAGTCCCAAGATGCATCGCGGCAGAGACCCACCTGCCTGAGAACTACAAACATGTCTTCGCAGCAAGGTCTTCTGGGATTGCATCTGAGAACCACCAAAATGGCGTCCAGTCCGCGCGATGCCCCCTGGGATTGCTTGCAGTCAAGCATTGGCCCCTCTCCCCTTCTCCCGCATACACCATTGCCAGGGTACCGCCTACAAATCCCAGAAGACCACGCGTGCTGTACCCACCATTAAATGTTGGTGTTCCTCGCAGTAGGCCTAGTAAGCCCCTTCACCATGCTGCTTTCCGCTGTGGCACAAAGTCGTCCTCAGAGCCCACACAGTCTTTCCCCTGATCAGGGTGTATGTAAATCTCCCTGCCACGCTGTACTGACCCTGGCCTCATAATTGGTCAGAAGCTTTGTGACGTCATCGCCCCGCCCCCTCTCCCGGAAGTTAACACACTTAGCTGCTGTTTCTGCTTCTGCTGCTGCTGCTAATACATACAGTAATAAAGGCCCTGGTAGCTGGAGAAGGAGTCCTTGGGTCTCCTTTAATTACGTCATTGGGAGTTAGACACAGATATTAATTCTCTTTCAAATATTAAAAAAAAAGATGGATGAGGCACCACACGCCTGTCGTCCCAGCATTCCTACAGGCAGTGGGGGGGAGCATCTCTGAATTTTATTCACTGCAAAAATTTCACTATCTGAATAATTGTACCATTTTGTTTGACAGTGATTATACTATATTTTTAAAATTACATAATGAACAGTGGATAAAGCAGTGTCTACTCTTCGAGGTGAACCTAGGTTCAATCGCTAACACCTACCACTGTCTGTGAATCCAGATCCAGGGTATATCACACCGTCACACAAACAGGAAGGCTAAGAGATATTTTTTCTAAAAATATAAAATAAAATTTCTTAGTCATGAGAATAAAAGCTCTGCTCTGAAAAGGACTGTGAGGAAGGCAGCAATGACTGATTTAACATCTATGCATCCACAGACACACACACACACACACACACACACACACTGATAATAATACTCAGAAACCTTATTAAAAGATTAGGATATATGAATCTCTCTCTTAAACAAATCCTTAAATGTCTAAGGTCCTGCCCGGTGTACTTGCACAAGCCTTTAATCCAGGCACATGCGAGGCAGACACAGACCAATCTCTGTGAGTTCAATGTCTGTCTGGTTGACAAAGAGAGTCCAGAATAGACAGGCCTACACAATGAAACTCGGTCTTAAAAAAAAAACAAAACAAAAATAAGATTAAAACAAAAAATGAGCCAGGCATAGTGGCACATGTCTCTAATCCCATCTCTCCAGGAGACACAAACATGCTGCTGTGTGAGTTCAATGTCACCCTAGTCCACAAAACAATTCCAGGACATGCACAGCTACCGAGAGCAATCTTGTCTAAAAAACTGGCTCCTTCACACCTGCATGACTAGATATGTCTGAAATCACATAGTGTGCCTACGCTATAAGAAAGTCTTGCCAGGCATGGTGGCACACATCCTCAATCCCAGAACTTTGGAGGCAGATGAAGGTGGGTCTATGTGAGTTCAAAGTCATCTTGGTTTACAAAGAGAGTCCTGGACTGGCAACAATGCACTGAGACACCATGCCTCAAAATTAAAACATATTAAATTAAATTAAATATTAAATTAAAAGAAAAAATCAAAGCCTGGACTGTTGGCGAATTCCTCTAATACCAGCACTATGACTGGCAGAGGGAGATGGATCTGTGTTATTTCAAGGCCTGCCTGGTCTAGAAAACATGACAACTCAGTCAAGGCCATACAGAGAATCTCTTTCTAAAAAAAAAAAAAAATCCTGGAATGTAAACAAAACAAAACAAAACAAAAAAAAAAACATTCTAATAATGAAAGATAGTTTTCTTTTTTTCACTTTTTAAAAATTTATTAATGGTTTTATAAATTACAGCTTATTCACATTGTATCCATACTGTAGCCCCATCCTTCTTACTCTCTTTTACCATCCTTCCAAACTTCCTCCCATTCCCACCCCCAAGTCCACTGATAGGGAAGTTGTCCTTCCCTTTCATTTGACCATAGCTTATCAGGTCTCATCAGGACTGGCTGCATTATCTTATTCTGTGGCCATAAGGCTGCACCCCCCCTGAGGGGGAGGTGATCAAAGAGCCAGCCACTGAGTTCGGGTCAGAGACAGTTCCTGTTCACATTACTAGTGATCTCAGTTGGAGACTGAGATGCCATGGACTACATCTGGGAAGGGGTTGTAGGGGTTCTAGGTTATTTCCATGCATGTTCCTCAGTTGGAGTATCAGTCTCAGAAAAGACCCCTGTGCCCAGTATTTTTATCATCTGTTGCTCTTCTTGTAGAACTTTGGTCCCCTCAAAAGTCTTTCTTAGTTATCAGAGGAAAATGCAAATCAAATGACCCCAAGATTTTTCATTACACCTATCAGAATGGATAAGATAAAAAACTCAAGTGACAACATATGCTGGAGAGGATGTGCAGAAAGGGGAACACTCCTCCACTGCTGGTGGGAATGTAAACTTGTACAACCACTTTGGAAATCAATTTGGCACTTTATCAGAAAATTAGGAATAGTGCTATCTCAAGATCCAGCACATGTCCAAAATATGCTCAAGTATACAACAAAGTCATATGCTCTACCATGTTTGTAGCTGTTTTATTTGTAATAGCCAGAAGCTGGAAACAACCCAGATGCCCCAAAGTTGAGGAATAATTACAGAAATTGTGGTACATTTACACAAGGGAATACTACTCAGCATTTAAAAATAAGAAAATCATGAAATTGGCAGGCAAATGTTGGGATCTAGAAAAGATCATCCTGAGTGAGGTATCCCAGGAGCATAAAGACACACAGGGTATATACTCACTCATAAGTGGGTATTAGACATATAATACAGGATAAACAAACTAAAATCTATACACCCTAAGAATCTAATCGTGAAAAGAAACATTTTTGATCTGTTTTTCATCATAGCTTTGGAGGAAGTAAATTATTTACCATGTTCACTTATAATGTAATGGAGGAGGTCACCAATTGTGGTTTGTGTTCTATATTTTGAAACATTGGTGTAGGTATTGAAGTTTGCTGTATGCATATCAAATCCAATCACAGAAGCTTATTAGGTCTTTCTGATATTCTTTCTGTGGCTGTTGTTGATCTAATGCATTTCTACTTGGTGATAGGTATTTTTTCTGCTGCAAAGTATAGAATGAGATTGCCATCATCTATGTGATCCATTGCTTATTAATATCAGATAGAGTGTGATCATGCTTTTCAATGAAGGGTCTCTGAGAAAGTGTGGTGATTTTGTTTTACATTTTCACAAATTCCTTTAAGATATTTTTTTCAAGTCTGATTTGGTTGTCAGTAATTAGGCAAAACTGCATTTGGAATCTTGATTATCATGTGTCAGCCATCTGAGTACACGTCCAAGGGTGGAAGATGTTCCCCCAATGTGTTCTATTTTTACCAACGTTAATGTTAAAATGCTTAATAGTGTGTATGAATGTATGACTGTATGTATGTATATACTTTGAATTTCCATTCTTCATGTTCCCATTAGTTACTATACGGCACCTATTGTTGAAGTACTGCCTTTTGAGAGAATTATCTAGGGGTGCTAAATAATGTAACAGCAATGATATTTATTTAAAAAAAACATGTTGTGTGTGTGCAATGTTAGTATGGGTTCTTAGACCATGACAGATGTGTGAAGACTTGGTGAGAGCTTTGTGGGGTTTATTTTGGTCATTGGTATACGATGTTCAAAGTCAAGTTGGCAGTTTTGCTTACCACAGACATTCCCCACTAAGTTCATTGATACTCAAATAAACTTAATTGAAATATTACATCAGTAAAATATTGTCTTCTATCCAGATTATAAACCTGTTGTCATATAAGGATGGAAAAACATGAAATAAATAATAATAATAATAATAATAATAGTAATAATAATAATAATTACTATGTACAAATTAAAATGATATAATGCTGTCATTTTTTGGGATGTGTTAGTTCATTCTTAGGAGTAAGGACTTGCTCATAACACTGTCTCAGATCTACAAGTGAATGTCAGAGAATTGTCTCAGTGGGAATAGTTGGTTGTTTCTAAGCCTGATGATTTGAGCTCAATTTCTAGGTAGCCAATATTACTCCTATAGAATTTTTCTAATATTTCTATACTTGGGCCTTTGTATATATAAATTCACACACTAGTACATACGTAAATAATTTTAAACCTAAATAAGGGCCAGTTTTTTCACTGACCAAAACATTCTTTGGGTTTCTTGTCGAAAACTCATATATGGGTTGTAAACAGATAATAAACAGCAATAAGTTGTCCTCTCACTGGCACATACATACTCAAACATTTTTCAATGGATGAAATTAAAGCAAAGGAGAAAACCCACTTACTGACAACATCAGAAATGATTTTGCAATTGTAAATAAATATAGAATTTGAAGACTTATTACTGTTTGTTCATTAGAAGAAAAAATGTTACCTTTGTACATCTTATTTTATCCTTTCATTCCTTGATTCAAGAATAAGTCATTAAAAAATATCTTAGCTTTGCTCAGAGGTGCATACCTGTCATCCTAGACCTGGGAGTCCATGGCAACCTAATCTTTCTGAAATTATGGTCAGCTTGGTCCACACAGTGAGCTCTCTTTTGTGTTTGTTCATTCATTTATTTGTTTGTATTTTAGACAGAATTTCCTTGTGTAGTCTTGGCTGTCCTCGACTTACTTTGTAGACCTGGCTTGCCTCAAATTCAAGTCTCTTTTTCCCTGAGTGCTGGGATTACAGGTGTGTGCCATCATGCCCAGCTCCAAAGACTGAGTTCTAAAACAGGCATGGCTATGTAGAAATATCATGTATTTAAATGATCCCCCAAAATATACTCTGTATCTCAAATTATAGGGTTTTTTTCCCCTCAGGGATAGTGTCCACAGAGCTGGGTCCTGGTACTGTTCCTGGTCCTGGTCCCGGTCCTGGTCCTCAGAGCCTAGCTCTTGGCCCAGCTGTGGCCCCAAAATTCTGCTGTCAAGCACTGGCCCTGTTGGGCTTTTTTTTCTGGGGCTCAATCTATCCCAGTAGACCCCCTGTGTACCAACTACACACCTGGCAGCATCTTCTATAGATAGATGCACATGCCCAACTCGCAGGAAACTCTCGACAAAAACAGGCTCCATACCCCTTGGCTAAGCCACCCACTGTGGGCCGATGGGGAGGCCCCATCTCTGAATACATTACTTAAGTTGAGTAAGCAACACCTTTTTAATAATAATAGTATGAAACCAACAACAATAACACAAGAGTGAAAAACAGCAATTTAAAAATGTATAAAATTAAGGGAATCTTTTCTCTAAGGGGAGCAGGCGCAAGGTGCAGTTCAGCCGGCAATTGTACCAACTATAGGTCTACCTCGGGCAGCGAGGACAGGGGATTGGGTGCCCCCAAGTGCACTACAGTGGAGAAAACAGTAGCTCATCAGCCAAGTCCACAAGGACCTGTGCATCCTCTGATACTAAAGCCAGAGGTTTCACTGGTCCAGCTTCTGGCAAGACTGGGGATCCTGCAGCCATGGGATCCAAGAGCTCAGCATCCTCTTGGGGCTTAGCATCTGCCCCCAAAGCCAGGCTCCGTTTCTCCTGTGCCACCAAGGTGTCTTGCATGGGCAGCTCTGCAGTTGAGGTCCCAAGTAGCCCTGGATCTGAGCAAAAAAAGGGGTGAGCCATCATCTGGGATAAGGGAGCAGCCTGAAGGCACGCAGAATGGGGTGAGCTAACCCAAGATGGCCTCTCCATGCCAGAGAAGGCACAGTCCCCTCTCCTACCCGCAGGACAGTCAATTTGACAGTCTTCCTCCTCTGCTTCCTTGGCCAGAGCTTCAGGACACTTCCCCTGTGGGACACGGGGTTTGAATCAGCTGCTACCTCACTAGGCGCCTCCCTCCGGTCCTCATCCTCCTCCTAATTCTCCTCCTCCTTCTCAGGCTTCAGCTTATCTAGGGCTTATCCATTACCCGGAGGATCTCCCCAGATTGGCAGTCCAGCTCTGCAGTGGGCACATGGATCCTGGCATAGTCCAGCAGCCGTCTCACGATGGCAAGGTCCGGGGGCCCCAGAGAAATCCTGGGAGAATTTCTGCAGCCACTGGGACAAGAACGAGAAGATGGCACTGTGGGTGAGAGCAGGGCAAAGGGACACTGTGTCGGGAGTCTGGCCTCTCTTTGGAACTGTGGGGGGGCATTGGTATCCCCCAGGACCTTTCCTTTTTTGTCTCTCCCTCTGCTGATCAAAACCTAGGAGCCCAGTGGGAAACCTCTGTCCTCTACCAGCAGGTTAGGTCGTGAGGACAGTCCCTAGGTAGAGAACCCCAAAGGTGAGGCTCCTGGCCAAAATTGGCCCTCCACCCTGGCCTTAAACGCCCCTTCCTGCTCACCTCCCCCTCCACCCCAAGCCTACTCATGTCTTTGTCTGCTTTTCCGCCTGAAGGATCTATACCTGTGACAGTTCACGGGGGTGATACCCCTACTGCCCCGTGTCCCCAAGCCACCCAGACATCTAGAAGGAACTATTAGAATCTTCCCAGGGATGGGTGTGGGGGTGCTAGGGGCTCCATCCATAACAAACACCGCAAATGGGGTCCAGAATCCTTTACACAAACGGGGAAAGGTCGCTCAGGGCATGAGAAAGGGTGGTGTGTGAGATTCCCTGGGGAAGGTGAATGGCACCTGTGAGAGCCCCACCCTGCCACAATCACCCATGTTTGGCCATGTCACTTTAAGGGGTCTGGCCTGGGACTCAGGCTGCTGGGACTCACACGTCCGGTTCTGTGAGGGCACAGGGCACTGGCCCTGGGAAACAGCAGGAGAAGATCTGAGAGCTGGCTAGATCCCTGGTGGAACCACTCTCCTGCCTTTTCAGCATCAGGTCCAGAACCAACCAGATGGTGGCAATCTTTGGATAAAGGGCCAGAAGGTGGGCAAATAGGGAATCATCTGCTTCAGATAGTCCATGTGATCATTGCTGAGCATGAGGATGCCATGAAGGAAGGCTCACTACCTTTCGCTATGAGGAAGGACCAGGGCAGGAGGGAGGCTTTAAGTGTGCAAACCCCGAGGGGCACCAATGACCACTTTCCCTACACCTAAGCGGGAAGCAGGCATGAAAAGCGTTCCTCAGTGTCCCAACAGGAACACTCTTCCAGGCTGCGATCGCGGTGGATGGGGGGTGGGGTGGACCAGAAAGCTTCCCTGCTGCAGGACAGCCCTGGTTACCTTGGTCTCCCAGTGGGGAACAGGCCAGAAATGTGTCAGGGAGCGCACCACATGTCTCCAGCAGCGGCACAGGCGACCACCGCTGTCTTCTCTGAGACCTGAGCCCGTGGAGGTCTGGAAGCAGAAGAGACTCATCTCTCCAGCTCCTTTGGACCGGCTGGTCTGTCCAGGCTGCTGTTGCTGCTGCTGGCCTCCCGTTACCTGGCAACCAGGGTTCCGAGTTCCATCCGGAACCGGGCTGAGGAAGCGTGGTCACTTCCTGGAGTCACCCTGACAGAGCCTCCCCATCCTGGGCTCTCCCTGGGGACCACCAGCCCTGCAAGCTCTGCTGATTAAACCATCAACAGTTCCAGAGAGAAATGATGGAGAAGTTGCCTCCCGTCACCACTAGAGGGCATAGAGGCACATGAGAGGGTGCAAGGATGAAAAGAACAGCAGCAGCAGAGAGGGATGGCTACCATCCCTCTTTAATCTTTTATTATTATTATTATTATTATTATTATTATTATTATCATTATCATTCCTTTCTTCTTCCCTAGTATACTGCAAACAAATTCACCTTCTTTCATCTCCCCTACTGAACTAAAATGTTCTCATCTCTCAGCCTTTGAGAGTATGTAAGTTCTTTATCTTTTCTGGGGTGTTAGGTACCTCTTGCTTTCCGTTAGGTTTCATAGTAGAATTTATAGTGATGTATACATTTCTATGCATGGTCTATAGGTTTGATTATGGTGGATTAACCCACAAGGCTGTAAGCTTATAGAGAAAGAATGGTGTTTTCATGAATCATTTTCTGTGTGTTCAGAATTTAGCACAGTATTGGGTACCTAATTCACAATAACTATCTGTGGAAGGACAAATAACCTTTTAATCAGTAAATTCCTTTAATAAAGTCTTCATAATCTGATAGTAATACAGAATTCCCACCTCAAGGATGGGAGCATATAGCATTTTATTTGTTAATGCCAGCCATTGGGCCACCTGTAAAAATCATTTCCTAAATTCTTTTTCCTGAATTCTTGTTCTGTTACTGCTGTTACTAGGACAGCCTCCTCTATGCCTGTTGCCTTCTCTGTGTTCTCTTTAATTTATCCCATAACAAGATACTTCCTTTAAGCTTTAGTGAGCTTTAGCATCTGGCTTCATTATATCCAAAGACTATTTGTTTCTGCCTGTTTTGTACAGAAGGCAGGAATACAACTCAGAGGTAGAACATTTGCTTCACATATAGGAGGTAAGGAAGGAGGAGGAAGGGGAGGAGAAAAAAAGGAGCAGGAGAAGCGAAACATTGTTTTTCTTTATGCAGATGCACTTCCTTCAATACAGGGGTTAACAGTCTTCTTGTCTCTGCATTCCAAATAAGGTAGAAATTCCAGATACAGCAACAGTGATACTTATTTGGTGTTAGTTTTTAACCTGGTCCTTCTCCTGACATTTACTCTGTAACTGCTTTATATGTATTTGGTTTTATGTACATGTTCATTTTCTGGGAAGAATAATTTTTTTTCATTAGGTTTTATGAGAAGTCATATCCTCAGAAAGTGTCCTGAGCTTTTAATCCTACCATACTTATCCCTAGGAGACCATATCTTCAAAGGTGATTATATCCTCTTTGTACATCATTTGATGTTATGACTTCAGGATGCATCTCAAACCTTGTTTTCAAGAGAATGTTATAAACAAGTCTTAAACTTAACAGACATTTGTGCCTCATGAAAAAATTTTCATCATAAAATGTCCTGTCTGAAAAGAAGATCTGAGAACATTGTAAAATGCACTCTGTTACTTTCATTTTAGTCATTAACATTATTAGTACTATTTACAGTTTTTCATTATTTTGTTAGAGACCCAAATATGATGACTCTGGTGTAAGAGACTGTGTACACACTGTTAACTAAAAAAAAATAAAACCACACATTCAAAACAAGTAAAACCTCCAAATATTGATAAGAATTAGGTTTAGATTTAGTGCCCAAAAATAATTCAGTTGAAATGTGGGAAAGATATTGAAAGACAATTATTCAGCAAGCGTTTAGAGTATATATGTAAATATGATGAAAGGATGTACACATAAACACAACCTAAGAATATAATATAGGATAAACCTACTAAAATCTGTACATCTAAAGAAACTAATCAAGAGGGAGGACCCTGACTAAAATGCTCAATCCCTATCCCGAAAGGCAAAGAGGATGGACATTAGAAGAAGAAGAAAACAAGAAACAAGTTAGGAACCTGCCACAGAGGGCCTCTAAAAGGCTCTGCCCTGCAGACTATCAAAGCAGATGCTGAGTCTTATGGCCAAATGTTGGGCAGAGTGCATGAAATCTTATGAAAGAAGTGGGAAATAGTAAGATCTGGAGAGGACAGGAACTCCACAAGGAGAGCAACAGAACCAGAAAATTTGAACACAGGTTTCTTTCCAGAGACTCATACTCCAACCAAGTACCATCCATGGAGATAACCTAGAACCCCTGCACAGATGTAGCCCATGATAGTTTAGTCCAAGTGGGTTACATAGTAATGGGAAGAGGGACTGCCTCTGACATAAACTTATTGGCCTGCTCTTTGATCACCTCCCCTGATGGAGGAGCAGCCTTACCAGGCCACAGAAGAAGACAATACAGCCACTCCTGATGAGATATGATAGACTAAGATCAGAAGGAAAGAGAGGGGAACCTCCCCTATCAATGGACTTGGGAAGGAGCATGCATGAAGAAGGAGAAAGGAAGGTGGAATTAGGAGGGGAGAGGGGTTATAGGAAGATACAAAGTGAATAAAGTGTAGTTAATAAAAGTTAAAAAAATAAAAAATATTTAACATAAAAAAATAAATAATAAAAAAATTCTTGAGCACACACACAAAAGGTGGAATTTCATTAAGCAGGATATTTTTTTTTCCTTTTTGTTTTCTTGCCAGGAAAAGTTTGAATATGTTTCTCCCCTCTCCTTTTTTTTGTTCCTGTCCCCTTCCACTCCTGCCTTCCTTGCTCAGTGTGAATTTACAAACATTGCACTTGAATGGATGCAATTCTGATTCTGCGAAAGCATTGCCAAAAGGACCCCTGAAGCCTCACTTCTAAACCTTGAACCCCAAATGCATTCTAGCTATTTTTTTTTCTTGCACTGGTGATGCAACTCATTTTCTGGGGGGGGTAGATATCCAGACATGGTGAATTCCTCATCTACCCCTCCCCTTTCCCCATGCTTATGTCCTTTAGCACTTTGGGAAGCACATTGACAGAGGTTCCCCACCCATGCAAACCACAATCATACATGTGCTTTCTAAGATTTTCTAACAATTTTTTTCTAGTTTCCAGTCTGTTATCTTGCCTAAAAAATAATCAGCTTGGTTCTCAGGTGACAATCTCTTAAGTGCAGCCAGGCTAATAAGGCAAGTGTCAAAGCACTCAGATGGGTATTCTTCGCACATTGCCAGTAAACTGGCACAGACCCAGGAGCCCAGCGGAGTCAAGCCTTCCCCATTTGGGTTCAGTTCACTTCCTTATTGAAGCCACCTAAGGCTCAAAAAAAAAGTTTGAGGGATTGAAGGTGTAGCTCAGTTGATAAGAGGCAGAGCAGAAGGATCAGACATTCAAGGTCATCTTATAGCTCTTTAGTTTCAGGCCAGACTAGGCTACAGAGAACCCTATCCAAATAATAATAATATTAATAACCACAATACGTTTTATCTAAGAGCATATTTGGCGATCATTGTTCGAAGCCAGAGCTAACCTCAAGTCACCTACTTTCCTCAGAGAGGAAGCAAGGAGGCAACGAGGTCCGGCCTGGCAGGACTTTCTGCTCATAGAACCCTCAAGATTGGTAGAGGCTGGAGAGAGGAGTTCAGCTTATGAGACATATCCTGGCTGTGAGCCAACATCTGGCTGTCCTTGACTTGTATAGACTGGCCCAGGGAAATGAAAGTAAGACCTGATGTGGCTCAGGCCCAGATGGAAATTCATGACAGGTAGGTCACATCCTCAGAGAGACTGACAGAGGGTGCATTGACAGTTAATCCAGCGATGAAGTGAAAGGAAGGGCGAAGAAAGGACAGAAGCCAGACAAACTATAGTGAAGATGGTGCAGACAAACCACCACCTTAGTGGGGCTGCTGCATTGACTGTCATGGGACCCAGAAGGCCCTAACGAGGGCCAGTTCATCAAGATGTAGCCCTTTCTATATCCATATCTCAAGCCCTACCAGAAGCAGAACCTGGAATCTGTCCCCTGCCCCAGGTGGAACTCAGAACTCCTCTTCTAGGAAGATTCCCAGAATAAGTAACCTCAGTGCAGCCATTTATCCCCTTGGTTCAAAGTTCATGGTTTATTCTGGAGAGTGATAACTGGGCTGAGCCAGCAGTGCTCAACCCAGGCCTTGCTTTGAGCAATGTCCATGGGACACAGTGGCCAACTGGCTTTGTGTGTGGTCTCAGATCTGGTAGGAATGTTGGAGATCTGCTGGCCAGGATATGAATCAGACAGAGCTTATCTGTGTCCAGATCACTAAGACTTGAGGCTAGCAGCTGGGTAGATCATATCTTTAACTTCAGGGACCTTCTAGGAAACTTGCCTGCAGAGCTATGCCTTGTTTCCCTATTTGGCTCTAGAAGGGAAGAAAGTGAACTCAAGGATCCATGAAGATTACAAATCAGAGGCAAAAGTGTTTGAGCTGATTCATCATGAATTAGCACATACCTCTGGGTGGGGGCAAGAATTTTCTTCTTCACCCTTGATGAGAATGTTGACCCCAGCCAGAAAAAATACAGCCCTCTCACCCACAGCGCTGTCTTTCAAGTTTGGGCTCTAAAGCTTCCCACCTTTAGTATGACTGGGCAATATACTTCCAATCTTTGAACTTTACTTTGATACATGAGAACCCCAGTTCGGGAGCATGTATAAGATCAAAAGAGACAGCAAGAAGCACACATGTAGTACTAGTGTTCTCCCTGTCAGTCAATCCTTATGTTTGCAAATGGGTGAATGAAGGTAGGCCAATTCTCATGTCACAGCCTTATAAGGATATAGCATTATGAGGAAAACAGAACTATCTGTCTTCCTAATTTTGGCTATTCCTGTATTTCCAAATAGGAATGTGAGTTCTCAATCTTCAGATAACTACCCTCTCCAAACCCTAATTTTCAATTCAGCTGTTTCCAGCTTTGCCCTTATTATGAAATCTTGCTAGCCAGGACCTAACCCTTCCAGGTATACTCTGCATGAAGAGGTAGGGATCAAGGCTCAGCCAGGTGCTAAGCTGGCAGGGGGCAAGGCCCATTTGAGGCCACAGCTCCCCAAGCCTAAGGTCTAGGTTAGCCACGTGTCCCGCCTGTCCCCCAGTTCTTGCAGCTCTATCCTGAAAGCGCAGACCAGCACCCTGGGGTGTAGTCTCTCAAGGAAAAGGATTCCTCTAACCCAAATTGTTCTGGCTTTCTTTTCCTTCTCACTGCATGAGCCCTAAGCCAGGAAATAGGGCAGCGGAAGTCCTGCACCAGTCTAATCTCTCGACACCGATCTCCGAGATGCCTGGCCACAAGGGACCTCTACCCTTACCCCTATACCCACAGGCAAGCTTCTGGGCAGGCCTTATCTTAGAAGCCAGAACGCTGGAGGAAAGAGAAGCCTCCAGGGCAGAGCAGGCCCTGACAGCCCCTTAGTGTATAAAATGCTGGAGCTGGCTTTGGCTGTTCAGTGGTTTATTGGTGACACTAGGCAGGAGAGCTCCAGCGTTACCGCTCCTGGTGTCTCATCGCAGTGAGTCTTGGACTTGGGGGTTTTGCCAGGTTCAGCCAGACATCTCAAACTTTCTCCTATTGCTTGACAACTTACTCCTTCAGCAGATAGGGACCACTGTTCTCCAGCGTGTTGGGGAGTGGGGTGTGGCTTTGCCAAATCCCCAAAGCTTGGAGACCTGGACAAGTGGATCCCACAGGGATCCACTGTAGAGCACACCTCATGTCCCAGGTCTAACTCATGCACCCTGCTCTATCTCACCTGAAATCTGTGGGCCAGGATCCTAGGACTTGAGTTGGAGACCTCTGGAAGCCTGGCACTCCGGCTTCCTTTGCTTTGCTTGTCACCAACCTGACCAGCCCAAAAGCCTCTGGGTGCCTCTCTGCTCCAAGAAGAGAAAATCAGCAGAACCAGGCAGAGCGCCGCCAAGATGCTCCCCCTCCTGCCACTGCCCTTCCTTCTGCTCCAGGGCTGTGCAGCTGGCCCGTTTGAAAACCCTCAGCTTCTTGCTCCTTTCCAGGGTATCTGAGCATCTGCACAGAATGAAGCTGGTTTCCATCATCCTGATGTTTCTGGGTTCACTCGCCTTTCTAGGCGTGGATGCTGCACAGCCAGAGGATGTGTCCTTGCAGTGAGTTTGGGGCAGTGCTTTCTTCAGTCCTAATACATGGCAGTCATGGAACAATGAGTGATGGCCTGGAGGGGTTAGAAGGAAGTGGAGATGGGAGCTGGCCGGGACATCACTTGAACTCTAGCCAAACACACCTGCTTGTGTTTTCTAGGTGGGATAAGCTGGCACTAAGTAGTGGAGAGATGGAACTGCAGGCATCCAGCAGCGATTCCTCAGAACTCACTGGTGGGGAGACAGTTCCTATGGAGACTTTTGTTCTGGACCAGGAGAAGGAGAGCACATCTAAAACTCCACAAGCCAGGTAACTACAACCTCTGCAGAGGATGTGCCCTTTCGACTACCCAGGCCCCGGGAGGATTGTCCAGGCCAGACTGCAGCTCTGGTGGAGGGAGCAGGTCCCAGGTCCCTCAGGTTCTGTTTGGCCCTGGTCCGAGGTGCTTAGGGCCAAAGCCCTGGTTGGTTAAGTTTCAAGTGTCCTTCCTTCTCTGCAGCACTCCAAGCTCAGCCCACTTTCGAGTCAAACGCTACCGCAAGATGATGAACCCTGGCTCCCACAACTCTCGATGCCGCTTTGGGACCTGCATGTTGCAGAAATTGGCCCAACAGATCTACCAGTTGACAGACAAAAGGAAGGACCCTGTTGCCCCCAAAAACAAGATCGGCCCTCAAGGCTATGGCCGTTGATGCCGGCGTTCCCTGCCGGAGGTCCTCCAGGCCCCGTCTGTGATGTCCTCCCAAGAGCAGACACAGGCAACCGCAGCCTCCGGGACCCACTGAGTCATCCCTAAGCGCTTTAGGATTTAGTTAAGGGTGGCAGCATTGAACAGTTGGGGTACTTTCCCTTTGGCACCTGCTTTGCACCAGGGAGGACTGAGACAAACCTGCAGAGATCTGCCTGGCTGCCCCTAACGGAGGTAGAGGAACCCAAGATCAAGCCAGGCTCACCACACACACTGAGAAGTACAGACTGTTACTCTTCGGGCAGGGTTCTGAGCCGCTGCCTAGCCTGCTCACAAACTGGTTTCTCACGGGGAAAATAAGCCTCATTACTACTTGAACTTTCCAAAACCCAGTGAGTAAAAGTGCAATGCTTGTTATACAAAAGTAACTGTCATATTTAAGTTTGTTTGTATCAAGAGGTGCTTTTCTTATAACTTCAAATATGTAGAGATATTTTTGTACATTATATATTGCATTAAGGGCATTTTAAAGGAAATTATATTGTCACCATCCCCTACTTTAAGAAGTGAAGGTCTCAGCGAGCTATAAGGTTGTTTGGTTGAGTATGTGTGAGTGTGTGTGTGTGTAAAGAGGAGAGCGCCTGATTACCACCTGTGGAAGAAGAAAAGACATTATGTCTCTTATAATCTATTTACTTAAAATATGTGACCTGGGAAAAAGCAAACCAATAAACTGTCTCAATGCTGATTCATTTTCAGTTCATGCATCTAAGGAAGGGTGGTCTTGGTTTGGGTTGGCCTGTGGGTGCTGGTGTCTTGCTTCTTGTTTTGGGAAGACAGAACTTCAGTGTGGGTGTAAGCCAACATTTCTTTACACGGCTTTATCTGTCACGAGTTCTGTTGTCCATATGGGTGTACACAGCGTGTGTCCTGGGTTCACCACCTTGCGTGGCGGCCAGACCAGGAGAGATAGGGTGAGCCCCAGTAGGTAGGCAAGCATGGGCTTCTCAGATTGCCCAATACACTCCCAATTTTATGGGGGTTGCTCACCGAACCTGAGCTAAGGCATTCTTTGGAGACTTTCTAAGTAGAGAGTTTATGCTGCAGCTGCAGGTATTAAATAGCTACTCAGGCAAAGCCAGCAAAATGTTCTCAAGTCTCTGAAAAACTCTCAGCTAGGAGCCCAAGTCCTCACTAGACCCTAGCATCCATGAGTGGGGCTGTATCACCCTCTGCTGTTTGTCACACATGGTCCCTGAGAGTGGTGGACAGTTTAATAAGTGCAGTTTAATAAGTTCTCCTATGTGGGAGTCAGCACATAGCCTTAATGAAAGAAGAAAGAAAGAAAAAAAAAAGCAGTTTGCAGATGCCAACTGCCCCCCCCCCGCAACTGCATGATGGCTTGCTGTGCCAGGATAGTTACTGGATGCCCTCATGCTGTGCAGCGAGCAGCTGCTGGCCAGAGACCAAAAGACAGACAGACAGACGTGCAGCCAGAATTGTGCGCCTCTGAGGGCCTGAGACCTTCAATGTACCTTCTCCCCCTCCAGGCACCTCTTCCTTTCTCTTTCCCAAGTCTTTTTCATGCTCCCTTCCCTTGCCTCTCTCTCCCTTTCCTTTGTCCTTGCTTTCTGTCACCTCCAGAGCAGGTGAGGAGTGCTAGATTCTAAGCTTGAAGGCCAGGTGGCGCCATATACATGCCTACGTAGTAGGCTGTGTATTGTCTTGATCAGCCAATCCTGGAAGATCAATTATTGTGCTTTCCTGAAAGATTTACTGGCCATTTGAACACTCTGAGTTGCTTGTGTCTCTAGCTAGTATAGAATATCTGGAAGCTCTTTGGTTTGAAGGATGGAAGTGTCTGAGAATGGCATTAAAGAGTCTAGCTAAGGGGCAGGATCTTTTCTTCCTTGCAGAAGAAGAGAATTATACACAATGAAAATAACTGGGCCTGGGTCTGAGTCTACACACAACCTGATAGAGGCAGCTCATGCTTCAGAAGAAAGTAGCCTACATAGCATGTAGAATGTCCCCACAAGGCTTCAATTGTTGACCCCTTGATATAGGTAGTATCAGTCCCATCCAGTTCCATGCCCTATTTGATCTTAACAATTTCATGAGGCTCCCAGTGAGAGAAGATCATAAATTCAGCAACAGACCATCCTGGCCCCAAGTACTTCTTGCTAAGCAGTAACTCAGAACTGTGCCAGGCACTGAAGAGGCACAAGGCATGTATGCAAGAAGAAATGACTAGAAGCTCCAATCCTGTGCCAGTGGGTTCACGGTGGTCTGAAGGGCCTATGGAAACTGACAAGAGCAAAGACTACTTTGGCCTCATTGACAGTGGCCCAAGCCTCTCACTCATTTCCAAAGTTTGTCCCATAGCCACAGAGACATCCAGCCAAAACCTCACTCTGGCAGAACTTCAACTTACCAGACAAAGTTGCCAAAGACAGGTTGGGCACGAGCTTAGGGGCAGCTGCAAGCAGCGAACAGGCATCTAGCCTTCATCTGAGGGATTCTTATGACTTCAGGGAATTCAAGGCAAGTATAAGCACTGTGGTTCAGCTGCTCAACTAAAGTCTTTCCCATTGCTAAACCTGTGACTTGAGACATTTCGGAGGAGACAGAGACCCTCTTATGACCAGCCTGGTACAGTATTTGGGATTAACTAAAGGTCATCACAAAGCCTTGGACCCTACTCTGGAAGATGTTCAACTGACTTTATGGATATATATCCATCTCTATACAACAGCATTTTCATTTCCTGCATGGATTATCATTAGATGAAAACATCACAATTTGTTTAACTGTTCCTGTCTGCTGTTACACAATATAATTTCCTTTATTTTTCCCATTAAAAATGTTTCTTTTGCATTTATTTTTGGGTCATTTTATGACTTATTTAGGATAAATAATTGGAAGCAAAATGTTGGCAGCGTGAGGGGGGCAGAAGTAGGAGGATCTCTATGAATTCTAGGCTAGTTTGATCTACATAGCAAGTCCCAAGCCAGCCAAAGTTACATAGAGAGACCTTACTTGAAAGAAAGAAAGAAAGAAAGAAAGAAAGAAAGAAAGAAAGAAAGAAAGAAAGAAAGAAAGAAAGAAAGAAAGAAAGAAAAGACTATGATTTGGGCTTGTGGGTGTGGGCATACAGGTGGGGGCAGAAGACAGCTGTTGGGAGTTTGTTCTCTCCTTCCGATGTAGGCTGGGGGTCAGTGGGGAGAGTGCAGGAGGTCAGTCCTGTGCAGAGCTTCTGCCCACTGACCCACCTCACAGGCCCTTATGGTTCTCATACTGTCCTTTATATCTTGAGTACTTAAAAAATCCTTAATTTATTATCTTGTTCTAATAACATGGTTATAATTGTCAGCTGAATCTTCTTCATGCTTCATTTCCTACTATAATCTGAACTTTCTGGTTCATTTTATTAAAGCTTGTTCTGTGTTGTCTGTGTGGACTGGACAGAGGTGAGTCACTCCAGAGAGGCTGTTTGCTTCTTTTTGACTGGTGTGTGTGTGTGTAAAATATAAAATGACTTTTTCCTTCTATGGAGATCAGACAATGTCTTGATCCAAATATTTCCTATTGTATGGAACACTAACATTCAGCCTGTGTCTTGCCTCAAATGGTTCTATTTGTAAATAGCAGTAGGATACATTTTGAGTGCAAAAGCTTAAACAGAATGACTCCATGTCTTGTTTGTGTAAGTAAACAACTGGCACAGAGAATGAAGCAAAAACTTATAAATAACACACACAGCAAATACTAGCACCTATGAAGTTATCAAAGTAAATTGGGAACACATGGATATATCAAAACCCTGTCAGAATAAAATAAAATAAAACAGGCTTGTGAGTATACCAAACACACAAGACCAACAAAGGATGCAAACCTTCAATTGGTTCATGTAAAAAGAGGAACTCCTTGCCCTGGGGAATGGCACTCATCAACCTGTCCTTAGACCATCAGGTATGCATGTCTTCAAGGCGCACCTGAATGCCTGATTCCTTCCCCAGGGCTTCTGCTCTGTGCTGGATCAGCTTTGTGACTGTAGTGACACCAGCTCTTTGCAATAACTCTGGGCTCTTTCACTAAGGTCATTGGAGTCCTGTTATCCTTTTAACCCTTTATTTACAATTCTGTAACATTAAATATATGTGTGTATGAGAAGTGTAATGTGTGGTCTGAGAGTTAAGATTAATAATTGTGGTTGGAATAAAAGACTTGTGTTTGCCCTTTTAAGGCTTTGGCTACCGAGTGATATCTGTAATACTTGGTGATATAACACCAAGGGAACTGATATAGCTGTTAATTTGTTAATTCAATAATTAAAAGCATCCATCTGTATGTATGTATATATGTGTGTATGTATATATGAGTCGCTATGAAGGGCTGGCTTGCTTGGAACTCAAAGCAATAGCCTGCCTTTGAATCCCCACTGCTGGGATAAAGGAACTACAAACTGGCTCAGGTATAATTCTGACATAGCTCCCTTCTGCCACCTTCATAATTTACATCTTCAATGGTCTATATGCAGTCTTTTTCTGCCTTAATATCTTAGAACATCCACTTTTTAAAATAATGTCATGTTTTGTTTGTTTGTTTGTTTGTTTATTCTTTAAACATTTTAATGTAAAGGAATTTATTTTTGCTTATGATGAGAGGCAGGGATTTCTCTCTCCAAACTGCCAGCCAGTTGTTTAGCATGCATATGAAATAAGATGCACACAGCCTTGCAAGCTGCTTTCTTCAGTCTCCACAAAGAAATCTGAAGTTCTCTGGGGTGACAATGGGGAGAAAGCTAGCCAGGCTCTGTCTTCTACTTCCAGGAAAACAGCTCCACTCCTTTTCTGTTTTATATGTTGGGGCTTCATGTCAGGTTTACATCTTCTTGTAAATGGGTGCTATGATAACTTCTCCAACAGTAAATAGTTGAATGTTTCTGTTCCTCTCGTTCTCTTCTGTTGCTCAGTTTCTCATTTCCTGCACTACCTTAACAATATTTGAAAGCTTATTCTGAAACTGTTCAAACTCATGCAAAAGGTACAAATGATAAAATGAAGATTCTTATATTATTAAAACCCAGCAAATAAAGTTGGTTGTGGTATGGGCCAGCATCCTGTCAACTGTATTCTTTTGACTGCAGGAAGACTGACTGTCATCCACAGCACCCTGCAGGTCCTGCTTCAGATGATCCCAGAGTGACTGCTGAACACCACCCTCCACCTCCCATCCAGATTGCTCTACTCCACCAAAGACAGTCATGAGCTACCCTCACATTGTTAGACAGGCGGTAGTGGTGCATACCTTTAATCCTAGCACCCTGGAGGTAGAGGCAGGCAGATCTCTGAGTTTGAGGCCAGCCTGGTCTACAAAGTGAGTTCCAGGACAACCAGAGCTATACAGAGAAACCTTGTTCTGAAAAACAACAACAAAAATGCTCACTCAAGTTACACAAGTTGCACGTGGTCCAGGATTGCCAGGCTCTTGTTGCTTTTTCATTGAGCCTAGTTGGTAACCTTTGGTGTCAGTTTGATGGACACCAGTTAGAACAGCGATCCTTAACCTCTTTAGCCTATTACAAACACATGAACTTTGTAGAAACTCTGATAAGACCACCTTGCCAAACTAACTGAACTGGATGCTCTCTGGGCATGGCATGGCACCATTGCTATTTCGAGTGTTTAGCTCCTGAGACCACTCCACTTTGTTTAGCTCATACATTGTCATACCTAGGCATCTCCAAAAATGGATACATAACAGATTAGAACAAAAGGTGACTGGTTTATTTGTTTTAGACTCAGGGCTTCATCTAGTGGAACAGCCAGAAACAAAAGGGTTAACTGCAGCCAGAAGGGCAGGTGTTTAGAGAGAAGGCAAGCTGTAGCAATGGGAAGAAAGCCAGCTTGTGATGAGGCAGCATGAAACAGGTGTTCTGGTGGCCTGTGCAGGCATCCAGGAGGAGCTGCAGTGTGCTACTGGGCACCGGGAACAGCAGAGAGCAAGTCAAATTGTGTGAATTTGTAGTTCCAAGCCTCAGGCAGGAAGACTGTAGGTTCAATGCCAGCCTGGGATGCATACTGAGACATTGCTGCAAAAATCAAAACAACAGCACAAACTTAATAGTAAATAAACAAATGAAAAGAATGAAAGAAAGCCTTCTAGAAACAAGCACACCAAAAGAAGTCCTCCTTGGAATTCAGAAAAAGAACTGGAATTACTGATGAATTGTATTCACCATTCATATGTTAAACTCTTAACCCTCAGACTCTCAGGACCTGACTTTGAAAGGAAATTCAGAAAAATTTAAGAGGGCTGGAGCCAGGACTCAGCAGTTAAGAGTGCTGCTACTGCTGCTGCTGCTCTCATAGTAAAACCAGGGTTCAAGCCTGCACATGCCTTCAATCCCAGCTGTAGGCAGGCAGAGGAAGGCAGATCTCTGTGAGTTCCAGGCCATTCTGGTCTGCAGAGTAAGTTCCAGGACAGCCAAGGCTACACAAAGAAGCCCTGTCTTGAAAAACCATTTTTTAAATAAGAGAGAGAGAGAGAGAGAGAGAGAGAGAGAGAGAGAGAGAGAGAGAGAGAGAGAGAAGAAAGGAGAAAGGGAAAGAAAAGAAAAGAAAACTACAGTCTATTCCCCACCATCCACATCATGGCTCACAAACATCTATAACTTCAGTGCCAGAGACTCTGCTGCCCTTTTCTGCCCTCCAAACCCAGTGGCACCTAGCATGAATTTGGTGTACATGCACACACACAAATAAACACTCACACACATAAACTTGAAAAACGAACAAACGAATAAATGAATGTTTAAAACAAGAAGAAAATAATAATATGAGTGTCTCTTAATCTAATCTGTACCTTCTTGTTTCTATTTATTTTTGTGGCCATGAATTTAAGACTCTTTCAGCCTCCTGAGTGCTGGGATTAGAGATGTGCCCACCATTTTCTGTGTCCACAGGAAGGCCCATCCCTAAGTACACAGAGAGAAGTTAGCTATCTGTAAGCCAAGGAGAAGGGACATCCAACCCACAGAATCACAAGAAAACATATGTCTACTGCTTAATTTACCAGCCCTTAGTATTTTGTTGTGGTCCCAACAATTCAATACTTGTTGAAGGAATTTGCAGGAACAGGGCATAGCTAACACCTCAGAGACATAGTACTGTGGCTAGATCTCAGACAATTATGTGACAGGGTCACTAATTCAGGACAAATAGAATTTCGTGTGTGTGTGTGTGTGTGTGTGTGTGTGTGTGTATGTGTGTGTGCATGCTCACATACATGTGTTCCCATGATTATGCCAGAAGACTGTCCAGTGTCTTTCTTTATTGCCCTCATTTTTGAAACAGAGCCTCTAATTGAACCTGGAATTGACCAGTTCAGCTGGACTGGCTGAGCAGGTAAGCCCTAAGGTACCCCTGTCTATCTTCTCGGTACTAGGGTTAAAGGCATACTGCTACTCCTGGCATTTTATATACAAGTTGGGAATCTGAACTCAGGTCCTTGTGATTGTACAGCAAGCACCTTACCCACTGACGTATCTCCCCACCCCATGGTTTTTATTCATTCATTTAATAATTTACAGCCTTTGCATATACTTTGTACTGGGTCCTGTTCCAGGCATCAGGTATATTGCCAGTGGGATGCTCCAGATGAGAGAGGATGTTGGAGTGGATTGGAGTGATAGAGAATGAGGTATTGACATTGGAACAACTAGCCATGGAGGTGATATTTGTTAAGTCAGCTTGGCCTTGAATATACTGCTCACAGAGGGGATCAGAGACCCTATTTACAAAGAGGAAACTGAGAGTTGGATCAAATGGGTTATCTATACCCATTCCAAGTATACTATTTTTTCCTAGAGAAGGAAGCTGATTTTCTGTGCCTATAGTTTCCATTGGCCCTAGGTGAACAAACTTAAATATTCCCACCGAAGGCTCCATTTCGTTTCATTGATTTTTTTTTTCTAGATAACAAATTTATTCTTTATAACAAATTATAATATTAAAGGAAATATTCTTTTTTCTTTTTTTTTTTCAATGCAGTTTATTCAGGAACATTGAACAATCCTCAGACCCCAGGGAAAGCCAGCCCACAGCTTAAATAGCCTCTGGGTAGCCAACCCAGGTGTGCCACGGGGGCAATGCAGATAGGTCCACATACATGGAAGCAAGCCAGATCCTCGGCCTTAGCCAAATGTGGAGTTGTTCGTTTCATTGATTTTATAAGCAATATTACAACTGTATCTAAACTTTGCTGGTTTTTCTGAAAGGCCAAAGCCCCCCCCCCAAAGTGGGAAGCTGGTGTTTCCATGCAGTAATTCCCATGCCACTGTAGACATCTGTGCCACTCTAGACAACAATCAGATACCCTAATACAGACCACACTCATGGTCCAGCACTATATGACCTGGATTGAGGAAAAAAAGGACCAACAACAAAAAATGTCCTCCAAACTAATAGTTTGGTTCCAGATAAAAATCCATCCCAAATTCTCTCCACCACTTTTTTATTACATGATAGACAAATCATTAACACCAAGTCAGAAGACTCTCACTAGTATCTAGGAAGCTTTAGAGTAAACTATCAGGTTAGACCTGACAAGCTGATAACAGGAAATAGCCAGGCCTTTAAGATCTTGCTCTTAGACACAGGCACCCCTGTCTGCTTTATCACTGTGGAGGACTCTTCACTCACCTCATTATTTGAAGCCCTGAATTAATGTGAGAGTCCAAGAGAGCCTGGGTGACTTATACTCTGGCCTTGTTTCATTTGGCAGTCAGTAGAGAGGACAGTAAAGGGGTTGGGTATTGAAATCAGGCAACCTTGAATTTGAACACTGACTCTCCCTCCTCCGAGCCCTGTAATTGTGGACAAATGCCTTTAACATCAGTCTCTATTTCATTAGGTATAAAGCCAGGGGAATCATGTTTACCTTATGGGCTGGTAAGGGTGAATGATACAAGGTGTAGGAAAGCTTCAACCCCTGGTTGGCAGTACAGTCAATGCTCATTAACTGGCCACTTTTAAAAGTAGTAACAACTAAGGATGCCCTCTCCTAAAACAAAAGGTGTCTGTTCTTGTGTGTGTGTGTGTCTGTGTCTGTGTTTGTGTGTGTTTGTGGTGTTTTCCTACATTGATACAGGTGCATGTGCCTGGTGATAAATGTGGAAACCAGAAAAAGAGTTTGAGTGCCTTGTTTTGTCCTTTCCCTTCTCAGTTTCTTGAGACAGGATCTCAAGAGCTATGCTGGCAGTCAGCAAGTCCCCATCATTGTTCTGTCTCCCTCCCCATTCTCCCAGCACAGACACACTGGATTTTCACATGGTCCCTAGGATCTGAACTCAAGTCTTCATGTTTGCTCAACAACTACTCTTACTCACTAAGCCATCTCTCCAGCCCATTCCTGTTCTTTTTCCAACTGAGAAGAGAAAGCTGAAGCAGTTGATAGACTGGTTTGGCATAATTCATATGCAAGAACTAGACTTGAGGATTTCTAACACCCCACCCCAACTCCAATATTCTAAGATATTTTGTTCAGGGAGAGATGAATGTCAAAGAGACACAGAAAAAGGCAGTCATGTTTTCTAAGCAGTTCCTCTGGACACATGCTCCCCAGAACTTCCAGTCCTACTTACAAGAACCAGTTATTCAAAGAGACCATGGCTTGGAAAAGGAAGTCTGGACAGAGAAGACCAGCTAATTTCATGAATTTCATGGTGCAAAATGATTCTTTCTTTGCAGACATTTGACTCTTCCAAGATGTTTTCTTGGAAGGTATGCACACAATCTTGTTTTCTGAGAGATCCTTGAAAAAAAATCTGGTGTATTAATGATCTCTCTTAAAATACCAAATATGGTGGCCAGAAGGGAACTTTTCTTTCTGAATAATAACCAAGAAGGGAATTCTAATGAATATTTTGGCACACAGATGTCATTTTCTGGCTCTTTCAGGACCCAAGAGCAGTAGGTCATAATGAAAGCTGCTGATGGCAACTCTAGTCAATCCAAATGTTTTCTCCATGCTATCAGTTCTCTACATGAAATGATTTAACAGCATGTTTGTGTAGTTGAATGTATACACAGAGTGAAAATTAAATGTTGATATGAAGTGTGGAACATTTCTGTGAAAGATATCGCTTATTACATTCAGTGGATTTGTATAGAGTTTTCCTCAGCTGATAAAGTGAAATGACCCTTTCCATGAAGAGAGATGAGAAGTTCATCCTGAAGATGAGGCCTATCTGCTTCCCTCCCTCTTTGCCTTCCTCTTCCCTTCCTTCTTTTTCTTGATAGGATATCTTGAAGTTCAGTCTGTCATTGAACTCTGTGTATAGCGGAGAGTGACCTTGAATATCTCACCCTTCTGCCTCCACTTCCCAAGTGCTGGGATCTTGAGAATGTGTTGAAACCCTGGTTTTATGCAGTGCTGTTGATTCAATACTGGGATTCAGATGCTAGGTAAGTACTCTACCAATTGAGTCACACTCCCAGCCTCAAGACCATGTTTGATGTAGGAAAGTAAAATAAGCTCATTTGTTTGGAGTCAAAGCCACACAATAAGGCAATGAATGTCATCCCCATCTGGTATACCACCTATCCGGAGGCTCTTCTATGAGCTGTTGATGCTGTATGTTCGTGTTTGATTGTGTAACTTAAAAAAGGTCAAGGCAGCTCATTTTTCAGTTTGCATTCCATGCCAGAGTAAAAAAAAAGTAACCCTCTACTTCCACCTGCTGTTTTCTTTGAAATACATTTTGTTGGTTGATCTTTGTCAAATGTCTTGAAGAATTTGGGGGCTGTGAAATGTTTGTTTATATAGCTCTGTACTAACAGATCTGATATGTTATGTTAGGTGCTAGGATAAATTGTATGGTCCCATGGATGCTTGCTCTATGTTAAGCTAGTTTAATGGCTATGTACACCATCCACTAGAATAAGCTTGCTGAGACTCAAGAGGACCTAGGGAGTACCTATAGGGTCTTGCCCAGTGAGACCCCCAAGCAAGGTCCAAGACTTAAGAGTTTGGGTGTCTCTTCCTCATGGAGCATCGATAGCATAAGAGCCATAACTGAAGGCTGGTTCCCACACAGGACTGTTCTCTGATGGGTATGTCAAAGGTTAGCATTCCCATCCCACCCCACCCTGGAAGCAAAAAATGCTCTTCCTAGTAGAACTGGTTGGCAGGCTTCAGATGGAGTTCACTTGTGATGTCTTCGGGTGTTTTATCTTTGTCTTCTTTGAGGAAACTGAGGCAGATGAAGGAAGAAGCATTTTCCGGGAAGTGAAGATAACACTCCCAGGTGGAAGACTCTAGGTTACATATGGAGATATTGGTAAAGAGTTCACAGTCTGGAGAGCTGGACTGGCCTGATAGGGGCTCTTAGTCATCTTATGGGAGTCATAGAGGATAGAGATGAGCTATCTTGACTGTTCTAGAAAGTGGGATTTTCCTCTTTACCGTCTTCGGGAAGATGTAATCATTTGCAAGAGTTTCTTTCTTGTTGTCCCTTAGGAATTCTCTAATATTTTTATTGTAATATTTTAATATTTTTATTGGCAGAGATTAATGTGCCTGATAAATGTTTTTTTTGTAGTATTCTTTTTAATGTCACATCTAATATTTTTAAAATGACATAGAGCATTAAGGAAATGACCTTGGAAATTTTCTCCTATCAGATGGTGCCTGATAAAACAAAGTATGAGTTATTGCACTCCTGTGTCTTGCACTACAGCTCATACACAAGGGCACATTTGTTGAATACCTGAGCCCAATCACCTTTCCACATATCTTCAGAAGTCCTGGTGTGGGTGGAGGTAGGGAGGAGTAGGAGGAAGCTTCCCAGGATAACTGAGACGGACAGTTCATGGCAAACAAACCCTGAGTGCTTGAGTGTGATAAGGAGATGGAAAGCCATACTGTATAAGCTTCAAAATACAGATGCATTTCCTACAGAGTAAAAATGACTCTCAAAAAACTAACAAGAAAGTCGTACCATGGAAAATCCCTTCCTCCCATGTCTGGTTCTCCAACTCTTGCCCTTGTTAATGTGGTTCACAAGCCTGCTCTTTATACATCATACATTTTCTTGTTTATGTCCTGTTTTTCTGTAGGGCTGTGTAAAAGCTTTGGGAACTTTCCAGCCTGGCACAAGCCATGTCAAGAGGCCAGTTATTAAAGTAGTATTTTCTTGGAGGGTGGGAGCAATGGGATCATGGAAATGGAAATTAAGAGAACCCAAGTTGAAAGAAAACTCCTGAAGGTCTAAGGTAATGACTCAATTGTCCCCTCCTCCCAAGGTACTCTTGACAGTTCTTATTTCTAGAAGATTCTGGGTTGTCTTACTTTTCTTTTCCAGTCAGGGAAACAACTGTTCAGGTGAATAATAAGGTGAGTGCTTACTGGTATACTTGATTTGAGAAGTGTGGGAGCCCACTATTCCTTGCATCTGTTGTGTCCTTGGCTTACCCCAGAAGCCTTACCCCAAACTCAAAGCTCCAGCCATAAAGCGCAGCCAGCTTCCTCACTTTGAGTTTGTTGGGAGAGTAGAGACAGCTATTGCTGAGAGAACTGAATATGACCAGTAGGTTGTACAAATGAACCGATTAGTCATAAGGTCACCACAGCTGCAGCCTGAGAAAGGTTTTCAATAGAAGGACATGGGTAGGATCCATGATGAACAGGTGGACAAGGCTATGCCTTCTTTAGCAAGTTTGTCTGTTGATGAGCAATAAGTCTGTTGGGCAGTGTTAAGGCAGGATTGTTTTGTAGTGTTTGCCATGCCAGCTTTCATGTCTCTTGTTGTGTCTGGTGAGTAGGATGCTGTCAAGAAAATACAGTGAGGCTTCTCTGAGCTGAAAAAGAGCACTTTTGCAATTTGCCTTTTGTCCCTTCCGTCTGTTCAGTCTGTAATCTTAGTCACTACAGACTGTTTAAGTGAGTCACCTAAAGCAAAGCTGCAGATATGCTATTATTTCAGCCATAACAGGTTTGACATGCAAGCCAGCTCCTAGTTATCACTCATGAGGGAGCAAGGGACTGTAGCTGTACACTCCCATGTATTTTGAGGCCAACTTTAAGAACATCCAGAGAGCATGAAATGCCTCAGATGATGCATTGGTCCACACATCTTGGAAATTCAATATGCTGCAGAGGCAAAGGGTCTTTGCAAGCTCCACATTCCTCAGGACCCAAAACACATGAGGGTTTGCCCTCATTCATTACCTCTCCCTTTGCCCCATCCCCACATGAGTGTGTGCAGAACCTTAGGGAAATTTCCCGGAGGCCACACAAAGGGGTTAGAGGACTTTGAGAATGCTCTGAGAAGGAAATAAAAGCTTTAAACAGAACATTGTGCCGTGCCTTGAAAAGTCATCTAGTTCACACTTGTGTCAGAATCTAAATATTGTCTGAAAAATGGCTAAATTTGCCAGGATCGTGAGCACTGAAACCACTCAAAATAGCTCTCAGGAATCTTGAAAGCCAATGTGGCTCTGGTAGGGAGTGGCACTCAAACCTGTAGCTGATTATAGGGAGGTTTTACTCTGCAACTCTTGGAAATGGCAGATGCCTCTCATCTTCAAGTGAGTCAGTCTCTCTTTCATCAGCTTCAAGTGTGGGAAGGGGACTTGTGCCTATCAGTAAAGTCCTTAGTACTGTAGGCTCTGAGCCTTTTCTCCCAGTTGTGTCAGAGTGTTGCATCTTAGTATGCAGCAACAGCAGCAGCAACAGCATCTACCAGCTTTCCTCTGCTTCTGACCCCACCCTGGATTGGCTAAATCCAGGTTCTCTTCTGCCAGGCAGCTGCAGGGTAGAATTCCAGAGCTGTCCCAAGGCAGTTCCCAGCAGTGGATGGTGCTGCACTACAGAAGTCAGTTTGCAAGTCCATCCTTTGGAATCTGGAAGACTGTTCCTCAGGAGAACGTTATGCAGTTTGGCAAGATTTCCAGGCTAGCCCAAACCACTGAATAAACCCAGAATGGAGTTAGAAGGAAGTGCTCTGATCACACCATTGTAGGTGATAGAGACATTTCCTGTGTCCTGTGGGATGCACTGTGATGTGTGATTTTAAAGTTATCTGAACCCCTGCTTTGTAGGGTGTTGACATAGTAGCTCCCACACTGCACTTCCCCTTGGGCTCAAGTCCAGACTGAATCATAAAGAGAAAAAAAAAAGCTGATTGCTGGCACTTCTTTCTCTGCTTCCTGACTTCACACATGATGTGACCAGATGCCTTATGCTGTCACCATAAACTTTCCACCCACAATGGACTGTACTCTCAAACTGTGAGCAAAAATAGAACCTTCCTTCCTTAAACTATTTTAGGTGTTTTTGAAATTTATTTTAATTTTATGTGTGTGGATGTTTGGCTCACATTGTATCTGTTCACCACATGCATGCACATAGAGGCCAGAAGAGAGAAGCAGATTCCCCCAAGCTGGAGTTACATATTGATATGAGCTACCACATAGGTGCTGTGGACCCAACCCAGGTCCTTTGGAAGAGCAGCCCATGATCTTAACATCTGAGTCTGCCCCCGCTTTTTATTCTTTGTTAGGGACTCATGTCATTTGCTGCTTCCAGCTCTTGAATGCTGAGATTAGAGGCAGAGATCCAATGTGTGGCTCCTTCCTCTCTCTCTTTTTCTCCTCCTCATTTTCTGGTATTCTCCCAACTCCCACTTCTCATCAGGGCAAGGATAGAGAGGGAAGTGAGAATTGGGACAGATCCCTGGGCAGGGAAGAACTATTAACTTGAAGGGCAGAGAGGAACTTCTTTTAGAGAAATTATTGTTTTACTAATTATAGTTTATTCACTTTGTATTCCAGCCATAGCCCCATTCCTCATCCCCTCCCAACCCCACCCTCTCTCTTTCATCTCCTCCCATTTCCGTATGTCAGTCCACTGATAGAGGAGATCCTCCTCCCCTTCCATCTGATCCTAGTCCGTCCGTTCTTATCAGGATTGGCTGCATTGTCTTCCTGTGTGTCCTGGTAAGGCTGCACCACCCTCAGGGGGAGGTGTTCAAAGAGCAGGCCACTGAGTTCATGTCAAAGACAGTCCCTGTTCCCCTTAGTAGGGAACCCACTTGGACACTGAGCTGCCAGGGGCTACCTCTGTGCAAGGGTTCTAGATTATCTCCATGAATGGTCCTTTGTTGGTGTATCAGTCTCAGAAAAAGCCCCCTTGTGTCCAGATTGTTTTTCTCTCCTTGTGAAGCTCCTGTTCCCTCTAGATGTTTCTATCTCCCCCTTCTTTCATAAGATTCCCTCCCTCTGCCTAAAGTTTGGCTATGAGTCTCAGCCTCTGCTTTGATACCATGCTGGATAGAGTCATTCGAAGGCCCTATGTGGTAGGCTCCTTTCCTGTTCCCCATTTTATTCCTCTTATGATATCCATTCCATTTGCCTTTTTAATGAAGATTGAGTATTTTACCCAGGTACCCCTTCTTGCATAGCTTCCTTAGGTGTACAGATTTTAGTATGTTTATCCTATATTATATGTCTAATATCCACTTATAAGTGAGTAGATACCAGGTGTGTCTTTCTGCTTCTGGGATACCTCACTTAGGATGATCTTTTATAGTTCCCACATTTTGCCTGCAAATTTCATGTTTTCCTTGTTTTTAATTGCTGAGTAGTATTCCATTGTGTAAATGTACCACAATTTCTGTATCAGTTCCTCAACAGAGGGACATCTGGGTTGTTTCCAGCTTCTGGCTATTACAAATAAAGCTACTGCAAACATGGTTGAACAAATGTCCTTGTTGTGTACTAGAGCATATTTTGGATATATGCCTAGGAGTGGCATAGCTGGATCTTGAGGAAACACTATTCCTAATTGTCTGAGAAAGCAGCAGATTGATTTCTAAAGTGGTTGTACAAGTTTAAATTCCCACCAGCAGTAGAGGAGGGTTTCCCTTTCTCCACATCCTCTCTAGCATGTGTTGTCACTTGAGTTTTTGATCTTAGCCATTCTGATGGGTGTAAGGTGAGATCTCAGGGTTGTTTTGATTTTCATTTTTCTGATAACTAAGGATGTTGAACATTTCCTTAATTGTTTCTTTGTCATTCGATGTTCCTCTATTGAGAATCAGAGAGGAACTTCTACAGTTTTGTTCTGGTAACAACTTTGCTCACAGCATCCTAGGTTTCAGACTAAATGGAAGATTTAGAGTCCTACAGAAGTTTGGTAAGACTGGTCTCTTGTGTCTTTGGTGGACGTAGGAATCTAGGAAGGACAAAATGCCTGGTTAAGATTAAGGCATGGGAGTCTGGAGTATATATAATGGCTGAAAAGCATGACTTCCACATTTAGGCCCAGGTTCCAAATGAGAAGAGACTATAATAAAAGAATCACTTAACAAAGCCAGTATGGTGGCATTTTCAGGAAAGAACCAGGTTATCTGGTTAGTACCACTTTGTTATCTTTATATGTATAGTGTTTTGTTATATTTCTTTGTCTGTTCTCACATACTGTTTTCAAAAACATGCCGGAATGGAGAACAGAAAAGGCATGTGAGGAAACATTTCTTCACAGTAATGAGGTCAAGCAGGGGGTGGAAGGATTGTGAGATGGCTCCATGGTTAAAGATGCTTTTTGCCATACCCAATGACCTGAATTTAATCCACAGAACCAACATGTAGAAAGCTGACTCTCAGAAGTTGTCCTCTGACCTCCACATGAGTGCCATGACACTTGTATGTGAATGCAGAAATACTTCTGAAAAATAAATAATTGTATAAAAAATGGTCAAGGATGCCGAGTTCCAACAGGGAAATGGATGCCTCACTGTGAAAATAGTGTGTGGTCTGCCTAGAACAGGATCAAAACGCCACCATCTTATCTAGACAGTAGATTTATGGCTGTGTTGAAGAATTGCCCTAACCTTTGTTTTTATCAGCCACATACCTTTAATGCCTCAGAACAAATTTGTGGTCAATTAAAAGCCCAGTTGTTTTTATTTTATTTTATTTTATTTTATTTTGTTTTATTTTATTATTTTATTCTTTTTTTACATGAATTACTATCAATCCAGGTATCCCTGTGAATCTGTGCTCTTGAGGGTTTTTTGTTTTGTTTTGTTTTTGTTTTTTATTCTGTTTTTGTTTTTTTAATTTCTTTTTGGAAACTAAGTGCAAAAGTTTACAATGGTCCTCATTGAAAAGCAGGCCAGCTCACATCTTGCGTCTTTATCCAGCAGCTAAATTTAAACTTTTTCTTACCTTTGTATAAGTCAGACTTTAAAAATGTAAGTCGGGGCCGGGTATAAGACAAGTGACTGGGTCACATGGCAGGCTCCTTTGTGGGGCATCCAGTGTATCAACTTCTGTAGGGAAGGAGATTCAGACAGCTGGAAACCCAGCTCATAATAGCTTTATACCATTCATCTTCTGGGGCTCTGTCATCTCTGACTCCAGAGAGACTTTGTGTAGTATTTTAACATGATCAAGTAACACTACCCTTGACATTTCTACCTCTGGAATTTTGTCCCTGCGCTCAATTCCTTGCAGGTAAAGGATGCTCAATAAAAGTTTGTGGAATTACATTGAATCCTGTGACTCATAAGTCTCTCAACCATATATTTACAAAGGGGAGCAGAGGTGCATTTCTCTTGTTTTTTTTTTTTTTTTGTCTCCTTTTTTAAAATTAAATTTTTATTTTTTATATTAATTACAGTTAATTCACTTTGTATCCTGGCTGTATCTCTCTCCCTCATTCCTGCCCAATCCCACCCTCCATCCTTCCCATGCTCCTCTCCTCCACTGATAGAGGAGGTCCTCCCCCCTTCCGTCTGACCCTAGCTTATCAGGTCTCATCAGGACTGGCTGAAAAGTCCTCCTCTGTGGTCTGGCAAAGCTTTTCCCAGCCTCAGTGGGGGTGGGCAAAGAACCTGCCACTGAGTTTATGTCAGAGACATTCCCTGTTTCCCTTACTAGGGTACCCACTGGGATACTGAGATACCATGGGCTACATCTGAGCAGTGGGTCCAAGTTATATCTATGAATGGTCCTTGGTTGGAGTATCAGTTCCAGTAAAGACCCTGTGCCCAGATATTTTGATTCTGTTGCTCTCCTTGTGGAACTCCTGTCCTCTCCAGGTCTTACTATCTTTCCCTTCTTTCATATGATTTCCTGCACTCTGCCTAAAGTTTGGTCATGAGTCTCAGCATTGACTTTGATACACTGCTGGGTAGAGTCTCTCAGAGGCCCTCTGTAGTAGGCTCCTGTCCTGTTTCCTGTTTTCTCCTTCTTCCAATGTCCATACCTTTTGTCTTTTTGAGTGAGGATTGATCTTACCCAGGGTGCTCCTTGTTGCTTAGCTTCTTAAGTGTACAGATTTTAGTATGTTTATCATATATTATAGGACTAGTATCCTATAAGTATCCACTTATAAGTGAGTATATACAATGGGTGTGTTTCTGCTTCTGGGATACTTCAATCAGGATGATCTTTTCTTTTTTAATATTATTTTAGTCATTTTATTATATATGTGATATAGAATTTTATCCTGTAGACCATGCTGATCCAGAACACAGTGTGTAGTCCAGGTTGACCTTGACTGCACAGTGATTCTCCTGCCTCTGCTTCCCAAGTGCAGGGGTTGAAGGTACAAATTATGACCTCTTTTTGTTCTTATAAAACAGAGTTTCTCTGTGTAACCTGAGTCCTGTACTCACTTGTAGACTAGGCTGGCTTTGAACTCACAGAGATCCGCTTGCCTCTGCCTCCCTGTGTGCCGGGATTAAAGGTGTGCACCACCACTGCCCAGCTTTATTTCATTCTTAAAAGGTCACCATTAATGAAGAGTGTACTTATATATGTCCACTAGACAAGACTCAAATTCTTTAAAGAATTTTTAAAATTATGTTTATTTTATGTGTATGTCTATGCACATGTGTATCAGGTCCCTGAGGATGCCAGAAGAGTGCAATGGATCTCCTGAGACTGGTGTCAGGCAGTTTTGAACTGTTATGTGGGTTCTGGGAATTGAAAATGGGTCCTTTGAAAGAGCATCCAGTGCTCTTAGTCACTTAGCCATCTCATCTCACCAGGCCCCCTAGACTCAGATTCTTAAATGCTACAATAGGTTAGTCATCTATACTGTAATTCCCTCCTGCTTTTATGAAATAAGATTTATGGATGCACACAAAGTGGAACAAATAGTGCTTAGCTCCCAGTTCCACTATTTTTAAAACTTATTTAGTTTTTTTTTGTTTGTTTTGTTTTGTATTTTTTGAGATAGGTTTTCATATAGTCCTCGCTTTCCTCAAACTTTTTATGTAGTTGAGAAAAAAGCTTGAGCTATTGATTCTCATGCTCTGGCCTTTCAAGTGTTGAGATCATGAACACACATCACCACACCTTCCTTCTGTTATTAACACCTTAAATCAGCATGGTGCATTTGCTACAACTACTGAATGTCATCCATCCAACCATTCATCCATCCATCCATCCATCCATCCATCCATCCATCCATCTGCATTACTGAGGGTTGAATCCAGGTGTCACTTGTGCTAGGAAGCTGTTTCAGTACTGAGCTATATCTTCAGCTCCTGTTACTTTTTAATTTATTTTGTTAAGGGGTTTTATGAAACCCAAGTTGGCCTTGAACTTGCCATGTAACTAAGAATGATTCCAAGTTTCTGATCCTCCTACCTCCAAGTGCCAGTTTCCAGGCTTGTGCTATTATCCACAGAATACATGGTGCAGGTGATCAACCCCAGGCTTTGTGCTCCTGAAGCAAGCATTCTACCATGTAGACGCTATCCCCATCTCCTTTCCCTTGCTCTTTATGCCCAGGTCTGCAGGCTTCTACTGGCTTTTGTTTCCTTCTCCTGGAAGTGCAAGCTTGCCTCCCTTCAAGACACTGAATTCACTTTTTCTAGGTGGTCCAGATAGAAGATGTCTTCAGTCAGGAATTAGAGAAGAAGAGGACAAGTTTAGAGAGCATTTATGTGGTTCTATGTAAAAGTAAGGGAATCTGTGAGACCAGATTATAAGTTTGAGGCCAGGCTGGTCTACATTGAGAGTTCCAAGATAGCCAAGGCTATATAGCTATCTAAAAAAAGTCTCATTTATTGATTTTTTTTGTCTTAGAGCCTGTGCTATTGGTGTTTTGTTCACGAAGTTGTCTCCTGTGCCAATGAGTTCTAGGCTCTTCCCCACTTTTTCTTCTAACCAATTTAGTGCGTGTCTGGTTTTATGTTGAGGTGTTTGATCCACTTGTACTTTAGTTTTGTGCAGGGTGATAAATATGGTTTATTTGCATTTTTCTACTTGTAGACATCCAGTTGTCCAGCACCACTTGTTGAAGATGCTGTCTTTTTATCACTGTATCGTTTTGGCTGTCTTGAAGCTCACTTTGTTGGCCATGCGACAAACTGGACTTAAACTCACAGACATAAGCCTGACACTGTGTTCTGAGTGCTGGGATTAAAGACATGAGCCACTAGGCCCTGCCCTATCCATACACTCATATACAACTTGAATTATTTTCTCTTCTTGCCTTTCATTAGCCTGCATTATAATTAAATCTGTTTATCTGTATCCTGCCCTAGAGGGAAACAAACAAAGCTTGATAGAATAGGGTCTATATAGGCAGTACCTATTAGTTTATCACAGTGCTCCTTTACATCTGGACACAGCAACTTTTTTGATAAGTAATTATCATATAGTTTCTGGAGAGGTTTGTGTGTCTATGAAGTGATTATTATATAGAACTATGGTAAGATAATAACAAACTACAGTAGGTGCTGGATTCAAGTCCTCGCTCTCAATCAATCATTTAGAGCCACTTTTGGGGAGTGCCAAAAATATTATGCAGAGCTGTCTTGAGACAAGCCCTAGAGTCTCTTCCCCATCTAACCTGTTCTACAATACTAGGAAGAGACCACAGATGCAACCGAAGGGAAGAAGCATTGTTAACCTTTTCTTATGCAAAGTATTTATCCCTTCCGGATTTCCATGATCCTGATTCATGTAAAGCATTTTCATTTAATAATGGAAAACTGTTCAAAATGGCCAACTTTATGCCTTGGAGGGCTGGATGGCACCCAATTCATAATGGGGAACTTAGCTCCCCTGATAACTTGGTGACTTGTGGTCAAGCATCTACAGTCATTCTTCAAAACACTTCTGTCACACACATGAAAAGATAAACCCACAAAGATCTCCATATACTGTTCAGTGAACAGCTAGGATTTCTAGGAAATTGGTTGCTTGTTTGGAGGGAGGGATGTTGGCTGGTTGTTTTGGGTTGGGTTTAGTTTTTTTTGTTGTTGTTGTTTTGTTTTGTTTTGTTTTTTTAACAGGTTCTTATGTGGGTATCCTAAACTTACTATGTAGCCGAGGCTGGCTTTGAAATACTGAATCTTCTGCCTCTATCCCCAGGCTCTGGGCTTACAACCCTATGTCAGTCATGTTCTCTTCCTCCTGGGAGCAGTTGTCTGGTACAGTGACAGGATGAACTTTCAGAGATTTGGTTACAGTGAGGATTGTATAAAGCTCCTTGGAGCATCATCTTCTAGGATGTTACACATGTGTAAATTAGATTCACACATGTTGCTGTATTTCTCATCACCAGTTTTTAGGGCTCCAAGAATCAAGAATAGAGATGTTTATTTTTAACTATTGCTTTTAGCAATTCACTAGGAATTTGTTTTTTCTTCTTGCTGCTACCACTTTATGTTTTCCTGGACTACAGGTCTTATTGACAAGGCAGGAATTGGGAAATGGCACATTGGCATGTATTTGAAAGCCACTTGGAACACCTAAGATGAACAGGAATGAAGAGCTCTCTTAAGTTTTTGAAACAGGATGTCCTAGTTAAGGTTACCATTGCTCTGAAGAAATACCACAACTAAAGCAACTTCAGGAGGAAAGGGTTTATTTGGCTTACATACTGGCATCATTTATTTATCGTTGTATATGTGTATGAGTGCTGCCAAGCAAGAGGAACTTACAGAAAAGTGTTTTAGACTTACTTCTCTCCTTGTTCTTTGGAACTGGGTGTTTAATTCAGGTTATCATGTTTGGGCCAGTAAAGTGCCTTTATCTGCTGAGGCATCTCACTGGCTCTTATTCACTTATTTTTGAGATAAGGTCTCACAGAGAGTGTGCTGCCTGAGGATGGCCCCTTAAGGCCTACCTGGGATATTTCAGCAACTTTTCCTGGGCTGGATTTTATTCCCATGCTCCATGTGTGTCTGACTCTGTGGGATATGCTGATCCTGGACCCAATTTCTCACAAGCAAAAATTAATGAGAACAACAGTGCAGTTTTCCTACATTTATTATACCTGGAAATTTGCCAATTATCTGTTACATGATGAATTTAAACTCAAGCTTATGAGGGTTCTACTTGAGGGAAAACTAGATATTGTGTTTGTTTGTTTGTTTGTTTGTTTGTAAAGATTGGGGATTTTTTTGCATGGTCCTTGTAGACCAGGCTGACCTCGAACTCACAGAGAGACCTGTGCCTTGTTTCCCTTAGTGCTGGGATTTACAGGTATGCACCAACATGCCTTGATATTATGGACATTCTTGATATTGGCTGAGTATTAAGGGAAGTACCAATTTATCCCTGTGGGATAGGACAGAACTAAGGCTGGAAGTCCACTGAACAGACCCTGGCAGGTATTTTTTTTAGGCCACATGATCTTCCCTCCTTTACGACTTGTCCTGTTTAGAAACCAAACTGTGTGCCTTTCCACCATTTCTCCTAACAGTGTCTTCTGGGAACAAGAAGCCACCATCTCAGTGATCCTCATTTATCCTTTTTTTTTTTTTTTTTTTTTTTTTTTTTTTACCTGGTGTTGCTGTGTCTTTGTCAGGATTTCTATTATGGTGATGAACCACCATGACCAAAAGCAACTTGGAAAGAAAAATGTTTACTTCAACTTAAATTCTGTAGTCCACTAGACAGAAATTAATGATGAGAATTCAAGGCAGAATCTGAAGCAGAGGCCATGGAAGAATGCTGTTCACTTTCTTGATTATCACGAATTGCCAAGCCAACTGTCCTCCTCCTCCTTCTTCTTAAATTTTTAATGATGGAAACAAAAATGCACCTAAAAGTGAAGCTTCTGGAGAAACCACTTGTTCTTCCCTGTCTTGTATCATTCTTCAAACTTGACCTTGGCCTCCCACCTGGACTTGTACATCAGAGCTACATCGCTAAAAATAAAAATCCCCTTTGACAACAGTCTTGTCCAAGGGGATGTCCGCAGTATACCTTGTGGCCACAAGGTGATTGTAGTTATAAATTTTCACAAAGGCTTGATCTTTCATCTCTTGGCAATTTTTGTCTTCTCCATGGCAGCTGTCACTTTTGGGGAATAGCAGTCAATTCCAGCCACCAAGGCATGGCTGTAAGAGATCTCTGAGGTGTCATTATCAATATTCTTCACAATGATGGCTTTGCATCTGGAGTGGCATCCAGCCAGGACCAGCACCACTTTCCCAAGTTTCATGAACTTTCCCATTTCAACAGCAAGCAGCCAGGACCCAGCAGAGAAGAAAGAAGGACATTTTTTGCTCAAGCCAGCTTTTTAACAGTATCCAGGACCACCGGCCCAGTCCAAGAATGGCACTGACCATAGCAGCCCGGAGAGACCCCATATGGACCATCATTTAAGAATACATACCACAGGGCTTGCCTACAGGCCAGACTGGTGGAAGAATTTTCTCAGCTAAGGTTCCTCTTCCCAAATGACACAAGTTTATGTCAAGTTGATGTAAATTAGCCAGCACAGCTTTCAGTATGAAGAGGATTACAAGGAGGATGTCTACTAAGCCAGCAAGACATCTCAGTCAGTAAAATCACTTGTTGCTAGGCCTGATAAACTGAGTTTAATTCCTGGGACCCACATGGTGCATGGAGGGTAACCATTCCCTCAAGCTGTCCTCTGACCTCTGTGAAGGAGAGTCTCTGGAAAGAAGTTGGGTCTGCAAAGTTTCATTGCTTAGAGATGCAGTGATGTGCAGAGATGGGAAAGTTGCAGCCTGGCACCAAATTGTATCTTAGCCTGCAAGTAGTTTTTTCCTTCCATTAGCTATTTTCTTGCCCACCTATGTGTTGGAAGAAACGTCCTGTAGTTAACAGATAAAAACCATCTGCTCAGTTAACTGAGCAGACCACTAGCATCCACCAACCTTGAAGCTGATGATGTCATCAGATAGCATCTGAGACCTGGGGAAGTGACTCCAGCATTTTGCTGTCACTGTCTCTTTGATGAACCCAACAGTGTATTTTAAAATGGCTCTGGTTTTAGGGTTTTCTTTATTCTGAAACTATAAAACATAAACATAAAACTACATTAGTGAAACCTGGGCTGACTTATCTGCATGTTTCCTGGGCCTCTGTCACTCAAATTTGGCTCCAGAATAAACTGAGTTTTTTTTTTCCTTTGAGGCCTGAGCTGTGCTTTTTGTGTCCATGTATACACCACTACATCCTTGTATCTTTATATTACCTCTCCTGCCTACACAATAGGAAAATGAAATGTAGTTTCTACAAAAAGATTTATTTAAATTTTTTTCTATTATTTATTTTATGTGTATAGGTATTGTTCCTGTGTATCTGGGCACTTTGTGCATGTTTAGGGTCTGTAGAGGCCAATAAAAAATAATAATAAGATTCCCTGTAACTGGAGTAATCAGCATTTGTGAGGTGCCATATGGGTGTTAGGAATTAAAGCCTAGCACCCTGGAGGAACAGCCAGCATTCTTAACATTCAGGCCATCTGTTCAGCCCAAGACCCAGTTTAAAAAAAATGTCTATATGTGTATGTATCTGTATATATGAGTTTAAGAAGAGTCAAAGAGGCTGTGGGATGTCCTGAAGCTGGAGCTACAGGTTATAAGCCCTCTTTGGTGGGTGCTAGGAAGTGATACATGCTTTTAACTGCTTAGTACCTCTTTTACTCCAATAAAATGTAACTTTCTTTTTTTTTAATTTTTATTAAGTTTATCCACTTTATATTCCAGCTGTAGTCCCCTTCCCCACATCCTCCCAATTCCACCCTCCCTCCCTCTTTTTCTCCCATGCCCCTCCCCCCAGTCCAATGATAGGGGAGGTCCTCCTCCCATTCCATCTGATGCTAGTCTATCAGGTTCCCTCAGGACTGCCTTCTTTGTCTTCCTTTGTGGACTAGTGAGACTGCCCCCCACTCAGGTGGAGGTGATCAAAGAGCCAGCCCATGAGTTCATGTCAGAGATCATCCTTGTTCATATTATTGGGGAACCTTCTTGGACACTGAGTTGCCATGGGCTACTTCTATGCAGGGGTTCTATGTTATCTCCATGCATGGTCCTTTTTTGGAGTATCAGTCTCAGAAAAAAACCCTGTGCCCTGCTTTTTTGCTTCTGTTGCTCTCCTTGTGGAGCTCCTTAAAATGTAATTTTCAAAAGCAGGTGACTCATGGATTTGTAAATTAACATAGTAAAAATTATCAAAAGCCATTTACAAATCCGATGCAACCCCAATCAACTTCCCCTCCATTTCTTTCTTCATGGAAACAGTAAAACAAAAACAAAAACAAACAAATGAACAAACAAAAAACAAAACAAAAACTACCTTAAAATTCACATGGAATCACAAAAGACCTGGATAGCCGGAAGAACCATGAACCATGCTGAAGGAATTTCCATCCCAGATCTCAAGATACATTACATAGCTATACTACTAAAACAGTATGCTATGGATACAGAAACAGAATTGGAAACTAAGGGAATAAGACTGAAACCCAAACATGAGTGTATTTAGCTGCAGCTATCTAATATTTGACAAAGAACCCAAATAACAAACAAACAAACAAACAAGCAGCAATCAATCACTGGAGAAAAGACAGCATCTTCAACAGATAGTGCTGGGAGAAGGGGATGTCCACAGGTACAAAAATGAAATTAGAGCCAAACCTATTACCTTGCACAAGAACTGACTACAAATGGGCCAAAGACCTAAATTTGAAACCGAGAACACTGAAACTTCTAGAACAAACAAACAAACAAAAACCAGGCAATGTCCTGCATGGTGTAGGTACAAAAAAAAGAAGACTTTCTCAATAGGACTCCATTTGCTCAAAAATTAAAGCCAACAATTAGTTTTATGAGTGGGACCTAGGAAAACTCAAACGCCTTTGCACAGCTAAAGAAATGATGGAGTGAAGAAGAAGCTCACAGAATTGGGGTCTTGCCAGTTATACATATGACAGGATTAATATTAAGAATATTTGAAAAACTCAAAAAACTAAACAAACAAACAAACAAAAACCAAAGAGACAAAAATAAAACAAAAACAAAGTATTCATTAAAAAAAATTGGGTCTTATCAGGAGTGGCTGCATTGTCTTCTTCTGTGACCTAGTAATGCTGCTTCCCTCTCAGGGAGAGGTAATTAAAGAGCAGGCCAATCAGTTCATGTCAGAGACAGTCCCTGTTCCTATTACAATGGAACCCACTTGGATACTGAACTGCCATAGGCTACATATGTGCAAGGGTCTTAGGTTAAATCATGCATAGTCCTTGGTTGGAGTATCAGTCTCAAGAAAGAAGGAAGGGAAAGAAGACCTCCCCTATCAGTGGACTTGGGGAGGGGCATGCATGGGGAGGGTGGAGGAAGGGAAGGATTGGGATGGGAGCAGGGAGGGAACCACAGTGGGGATTCAAAGGGAATAAAGTGTAATTAGTAAAAAAACAATGGGGCCTGGGACCAAAACAGAGAGTTCTCAAAAGTAGAAAAAAATGGCTAAGAAATATCTCAAAAATATATATTATTCCGAGTAATTATGGAAATGTGAATCAAAACAACTTGAAGTTTCATTTACCCTACTAAGAATGTCTAAAAGCATCAAAACAATAAACAAGAATGCTAGAGAAATGCAGGGAAAAATAAAGCCTTATTCATTGCTGGTGAAATTGCAAACTGCTCCAGCCACCCTGCAATTCAGCGTGGAGACCCTTAAAAAGTTAAAAATCAACCTACAGTATGAGTCAGCTATACTACTCCTTGACACATGCCCAGAGGACTCACATCCTACTCCACAGATCCCCACATAGCCATGTTCACTCACAATAGCTAGGAAATGGAAACACCTCCGCAGCCCAGGTAGCCTTAACTCAAAAACATCCTGCCTCAGCCTCCCTAGTTCTGGGATTACAGATATGTGTTACCATGCCTGGCATTTTCTTCTGAGTGTTTTCTATCTGCAGCCAGTTGTCTCTTTGAATATGCAGCATGTGGGTATGCAGCCAGACTCTCTTTACCACGTACAGCATGATGTTTTGAATACACATGTGTAAACACACACACTTATGGAATTATTCAACTGAACTCATTAAAATAAAAATTTCTTCACATATTTGTGTGTCTGTTTAATTATTAATTCCTTCACATTTATTTAGTTACTGTGCATGTGCACAGGCAGGCGTAGAATCCCAAGCCAAACCAACTTGAGAGAAGCAAGGAGTTCACTGACAGAAGTGTTTCCTCAAATTCAAGAACAAGTTTGCATCAGCCCTTAGGTACTGGCCCAGCTCTGCATCTCCTGTCCCCATGCCCTACTGTTTACCACCATCATTCCCAGATAGGTAGTTGGCTGAAAAAAATTGCTGGGTTGTTTTTCTTGTCAAGGTTGATTTGCTTCTTTTCTTAAAATTTATTTTATTTTATTTGGTGTGTGTGTGTGCACATGTGTCCATGAGCACATATGTAAGTTAGGCCACAAATGTGTGGAATAGATGTCTTCTATCTGTATGTGGGTTTCTGAGTCTTGAGCTCAGTGTATCAGGCTTGCATAGGGCATCTGCTGAGGGATTTCCTCACCTTTGGTTCAGGCTTTCCACTTAATAATAATGACAGCAAATATAAGCTAATTAACAAGAACTAATATGTTATTCATTTTGTACTGCCACCCCATACTGTGGGGTTTGGCACAGGATATGGGGACTTAATGGGTTGTGTATGCATACATGTGTTGTATTTGTAGTCTGTAAGCTAAGTTGAACTTTACATTTTTATTTATATGCACTAATTGTACAAAAATAATTGGTTTCACTGTGACATTTTCATATTTACATATATTGCACTTTGATCATAGTTTCTTCCTGGAATTTTAATTTAAAAATTGTTTAGAAATTAAATATAATTCTTTCTTTTTCCTCTTTCCTTTCTCTCTCTCTACAACCCTTCCATTGTACCCATTCCCTTGCTCTTTCTCAAATTCCTGGCCTATATTCTTTCATTGTTGTTACCTATTTGTATATATATTCCTAAATTTATATATACAGCAAGCTTGCTCTACATAACATGTGTATATGATTTCAGGACTGACTACTTGTCATTGGATAACCAAATTGGAAGCTCTTCCTGAGGAAGACTATTTCCCTGCTCTGAGCATTCCTTAGTTGGCTGTAGTTCTTCTAGCATTGGGGCCCCTTGAGCCCTTCCTCTTGTCTACATGTTTTGTCTCTGTTCAGGTCTTGTTTAGGCAGCCATGTTGCTGAGGCTTCATTGGTGTAGCTTCTCTGACACTTCTAGGAATGCCTTGTTCCTTCTGCTCTTACAATCTTTCCACCCAATCTTCCACTATGATTCCTGAGCCTTAGCTGAAGGAGTTGTGCTTTAGATAATTTGGGGCTCAGCTCTACATCTCTGCATTGTGATCTGCTGTGGTTTTCTACAATGGTCTGTGTCTGTTGCAAGGAGATGTGTCTTTACTGAGAGGTAGGTTCTATGCTTATCTGTGGGCAGAAACTTTAATTTTATCCATGCCTTATCGATGAGGAAACTAAGACTAAGAGAAAAATAAGTAATTGATTCATGTAAATGGCTGACTTAGAATTTTAAGCTAGACCTTCTTGTTTTTAAGGACATTTGTTTCTTCTTTTCTCTTAGCTTTTTGGGGCTGGGTCTCACTATGTGTGCCTGAACTATCCTGGATTTCACTCTGCAGGTCCAAGTTAGCTTTGAATTCTCAACTATCCCCATGCTTCAGTTCTGAGTAAGGATGTGAGTCAGTACACCTGGATTCCAAGGGCTAACTTGTCAGGTGACAAGATAAGATACCTGCCTCACCTTGACCTCCCTTTAGTTCTGCTTCTCCAGCATATGCTCACACACCCAAAAACTTCCAGGTGTCAGCTGATCTGCTTGAAAGCCACGCTGGGATGAGTCAGCTACTTTTACTGATTTTGCCTCTGGGTTTGGTGTGCCTGTCTCTGTGGGATTCTCTGACCATGAGCCCAATTTCTCATGTATAAGAATAGATGGTTCTGAGAATCATGGGAAGTCATTGAAGCAAATGGTTTGGTCTATAGTGTTCACCGATGACTTCTGCTTCCAAATTTGACCCCTTGTCAATTAATTATTAAAGAATGTTTTTTTTTAAACTGGTATCCCAAATGTCTTACTAGAGGGATAATTAATTGGATATTCTTATTTTCTGCTACATATTAGATTTTTGTTTGTTTGTTTCTTTGGAGAGAGATATGGAAATATATGGAGGAGGCTGTGTTTTGGCCCAGAAAGATGGCTAGAATGTAAAAGCAATTGTCTCTAAGCTTAAATACCTGAGTCCAATCCCTATGACCCACATGGTTGAAGGAGAGAATCCATTCTCTTAGATTATCCTCTGACATGCCATGTACACAAAATGAACAAATAAAATGTAATATAAATGTGGTTAAAAGCTGGATGTGGTGGTGTGCATCTTTAATCCCAGCACCCTGGGAAGCAGAGGCAGGTGGATATCTGAGAGTTCGAGGCAAACCTTGTCTACAAAGTGAGTCCAGGACAGTCGAGTATACACAGACACACCCTGCCTAGAAAAAACCTTAAGCATTTTTAAATTATGAGTGTGTGTGTTTGTGCACATGAGTGCAGATGTCTGTGAGGTCCAGAGGAGAGAGCCCCTGGAGCTGGAGTTACAGAGGTGTGCTAGCCCTCCAAAATGGGCTTTTGGAATTAACTTGGATCCTTTTCAAGAGCAATAAGTGCTCTGAACTGCTGAGCAGTGTCTCCATCCCCAATATAGTATGATTTTAAAAAGGAGGGTATGTCCATGGGGAGAGAGAGAGAGAGAGAGAGAGAGAGAGAGAGAGAAAGAGAGAAAGAGATGGAGAAAAGGTTGTGGGTGTATGGTAGGAAATTCTCCTCTAGGAATGTTAGAAAGATTAGAGATGGAGCAAAGTGAACAAGAAGACAGTGGAGACAAGTGATTAATGCTTTTTTCTGATTTATTTAGCTTAAAAATAACTTTTGAATATACAGTTTTTTCTTGATATGCACAGTTGTTTAGTTCAAGATTCTCTCACACAGATCTAAATCTTTGGATGTCCCTGTCACATTTACTTATTAATTTTTTAGGCTAGCAAGAAAATGTACTGGGTTTCAACACGGCATCTTCAAACATATTCCAGTCTTTTACACTAAAGAATTTAGCATTTGTGTAAAACAAACCTTTTACAGACTTTAAAGTTGAAATCATCTTTAGGTGTCACTGTTACATAAGTAGTCACTAGAGTATTTCTTAGGAAATAGAAACAAGTAAAGATTATCTGTACATATTCAGAATACATGAAGTTAAAAAATGTCCTTCTTCCTTCCTCATTTCCTCTGTGCATCTTCTTCTCCCTCCCTTCCTCCCTCCTTACTTCCCTCTCTCCCTTCCTTTACCCCCTTCCTTCTATTTTCTTTTTCTTGGCAAAGCAGGTCTTACTAAATGTAATCTCTTCTCACTGATGCTCACTGTGTAAACCTGGCAGCCTTCAACTCTCCTGCTCACCCCCCCACACATTAGCCTCCAAATTGCTGGGATTACATGGGCCACAGACATGAGCCACCATGGCTGCTTTTGATTTTCCTCCTCAGTATTTTCCACCTGTATTCAGTTGACTTTGAAGATATGAAATATATGGGCATGGAGGGCAGACTGTCTTTAGGATGTTCAGCATAGAGCAGTTTAAATATTTGTACTTTGTAGAATGGCTAAATATTGTGATTAAAATATTATATTACTTCATATACTTTTTAGTGATATATGAAGAGTTAAAAATTATATTCTTCCTGGGTGGTGGTGGCACACACCTTAGTCCCAGCACTTGGGAAACAGAGGCAGGCAGATCTCTGTGAGTTTGAGGCCAGCCTGGTCTACAGAGTAATGTTCCAAGACAGCCAAGGCTACACAGAGAAACGGTGTCATGAATAACCAAATATATATGCCAAGCCATTCTCTGAGGACTCTGTTGGATATCCTGGCAAAACAGTGATCTGTGGAGATGTTTGTCTGTCTTCACTACAGCTGTCATATTACATGAGGCTGTAGCAGAATTAACACACACACACACACACACACACACGTTTTAAACACAGCACTCTTTAGCCTGCTTGGGTGACTTCTGAGTAAGTGCTGATGTAATCTGTTTTCTTCAGAAACTATAACAGGCTTCTGAGTTAAGCATTTGCTCAACTGGTCTTTGCCAAAGACAGCTAGTGCTTTCTGTCACTGCCTGTTGACAATGACTGTGTTCTAGACTGACTGCTTTCTCTTTTGCTACATCATGAGGCTTGGGAAGGCAGGAGCCTCTGACTTTCTGATTGTCATCTGCCTGCCTCTTAGCACAAGGTGAGGCACAGGGAATGCACTGGCAAAAGCTTATGAGATGGACAGATCTATGCGATGATTCCCGAGTCCTCTCTTTCCTAATTCTTTACACTCCTTGGCACAGGCCCCTGCTCACCACAGGTTTCTCCTAAGAGCTTATGTCCCAGTGTTTCCTTCAAGTCCTGGAAATGGAAGTTCACTTTGAAAGCAGCTCTATTGTTTGTCCGGTTAAACCTTCAGCTGATCCAGAGCAACTGGCTGCATGTTTGGCCACTTTGTACACACAGTGTTTTTGTGATATGTAACATTTCCTTTCAGATTAAGTACAGCCTGCCATAACCGAAAGAGTCAGCACATCCAGAGTAGCTAGGATCCTAGGTTTCAGCTTTTCCTACTCTCCATTGGTATAATTCAAACTATGACTTCCACAGACCCTGACTTTCCTCTATCCAGAAAAATGGAACAAGGTCTGGGTGGATGAGATTGGACCTAAAGATTTTTTAATTTAGGTCTGGAGAGATGATTTCATGTACTATGTTGCTCTTGAAGAGAACCTGCATTCAGTTCCTAGCATCCACACCAGGAGGCCTATGACTGCCTGTAACTCAGCTCCAAGGGGTTTACTGCCCTCTTGTGGACTCCCCAAGCACCTGCATGCACATGTACATACTCTACTTCCATTAAAAATAATATAAATTAAAAATAAGGTTTTTGGATCACCTTTATGGAGAATGTGAAACAAAATAAACTTTTCATTTGTAAGAATTACATATCAAATTAATCAGACCCAAAGTCTAAACAACTTAACGAACTTATACACAGTTAGGACTGGCATTGAAAGTAGAAGCTGGTTTAACCTACTAAAATCTCTACTCCTAAAGAAACTAATCAATAGGGAGTACTCTGGCTAAAATGCTCAATCCCTATTCAGAAAGGCAAAGAGAATGGAAATCAGAAGAAGGTGAAAAGAGGGAAGAAGTCAGGAGCCTGACACAGAGGACCTCAGAAAGGCCTCTGCCCTGAAGACTATCAATGCAAATGCTGAGACTTATGGGCAACCTTTGGGCAGAGTTCAGGGAATCTTAGGAAGGAAGTGGGAAACAGTAAGATCTGGAGAGGACAGGAACTCCATAAGGAGAGCAACAGAACAAAAAAAAAATCTGAGCATAGGTGTCTTTCCAGAGACTCATATTCCAACCAAGGATCATGCATGGAGATAACCTAAGACCCCTGCACAAATGTAGCCCATGGCAGTTCAGTATCCAAGTGGGTTCCATTATAATAGAACAGGGACTGTCTCTGACATGAACTGATTGGCCTGCTCTTTAATTACCTCCCCCTGAGGGGGAAGCAGCATTGCCAGGCCACAGAAGACAATGCAGCCACTCCTTATGAGACATAATTGACTAGGATCAGAAGGAAGGAAAAGAAGACCTCCCCTATCAGTGAACTTGGGGAAGGGCATGCATGAAGAGGGTGGAGGAGGGGAGGGACTGGAACAGGAGGAGGGAGGGAACCACAGGGGAGATACAAAGTAAATAAAGTGTAATTAATAAAGAATCATTAAAAAAAACTAAACAAAAAGTAGGAGCTCTGGGGGCTGAAGAGATGGCTCAGAGGTTAAGAGCACTGGTTGCTCTTCCAGAGGCTCTAAATTCAATTCCAGGCAACCATATGGTGGCTTACAACCATCTATAATGAGATCTGGTGCCCTCTTCTGGCATGCAGAGATACATGCATGCAGAACATTGTGAACATACGAATAAATACATAAATCTTTTTTTAAAAGTAAAAGCTGTGAATGTTCTCATTACATTTTACACTTTTAGTATGAAATCCATTTTATACATGTATCCGCCATCCAAACCAAAAAGTCCAGACAGGGTCTCATAATGTAATTCTGGTTGGCCTGGAGATTGCTTTGTAGACCAGCCTGGCCTTGAATTCACAGAGCTCCACCTGCCTCTATCTTCTGAGTTCAGGCTTTAAAACCATAACACCACCATGCTCTGCTATGTTTTGATTTTTAAAGACAAAGATAGTGGCAAGCCATGAACTCCTAACCTTCCTGCTTCTACTTCCCAAATGTTGGAATTACAGCTATGAACTAACCCATACTCCATGCTTTTCCTGCTGTGGGCTGAACCCAGAGCTTTGTTCATGCCAGGACAACACTGTACTGGCCATGTTCCAGCTCTAGCCATAAGAAAACAAAAAACAAGCAAAAAAAAAAAAAATAAGTAAATGAAACCTTAATTCAGAATGAGGAAGTTCTAATAACTTGTCTCTAAGAACCTGAAATTTTTGCTTGGCAAAATTAGGTCAGTTGCTGTCATGAATTATAGGGTTGACTTTTCCAAACGGCTTTGTCATAATTTTATTTTGTTGCTGTGATAAAACACTTACCAAAAGCAACTTAAGGAAGAGATGGGTTTATTTCAGCTTGCACTAACAGGTCACAGCCCAGAAACCATTGGCGCCTCTGAAGATTGCGCAAGTCTTTTCCTACCCCCGCCAGCTTGGTGGCATATTTCTAAAATCCCCATCTGCACAACATAAACAGGAAACTTGCAGCAAAAAGCCTCGGCGGTGCAAATTCCAAGCTTCCAGCAGAGGGCGGGAGAATCTCCTCCCTGCTGCCAGTGGCAAGCAGGCAGCAGAGAAGAGCAAACTTTTCAAGGGACCCAGCGCCCCTCCACCTTCTTCTCCCCCTGCAAAAGGGAGAGAGAAGGTGGAAGGAAAGACCCCGCTCCAGGAAAATAAAGAATAGGGGAGGGGGACGTTGAGGCAGAGGCCCAGCCTCTAAGAGCTCAGCCTCCGTGGCGAGGCTGCGCCCGGCCGCCCATTCTCCAAGCCGCGGGTCCGAGCGGCCTCGGAGGAACCCGAAGTCCGAGCCCTCTCGGGTGGGGCGGAGGAGGGGCTGGCACGAGGTGCAGCGCAGGCGCAGTGCGCGCCTCCATTGTCAAGCGTGATGGAAGCGCCGTCGCTATAGATACAGACGCTGAAAGGTTTTCGCTGAGCTCGCCTGGGCCTGGTGGGCGGCGGCGGTGAGGGCGGCGATGGGAATCCGCTTCCCGGGCGTGGTGGCGGGGGTCGTGGTTCCTCTAGTGGACTACTTCATCTTGGTCGGCTGAGACTAGGAGAAGCCAGGTAAGAATGTGGGGCGGGCGCCGCCTGGGCTCCGCCTCCGCCCCTGGGCTCCGCCTCCGCCCCGGCTCCGTTTCCGCCCACCTAGGCTCCGCCTCCCCCATCGGGCTCCGCCTACAACCCTTGACTCCGCCTCTGCTCCCGGGCTCCTCCCCCGTCTCCGCCCCGGGCTCCGCCTCCGTTCTCGGGCTCCTCCCCCGCCTCTGCCTCTGGGCTCCGCCTCCGCCCCCAGCAGCCCTCCAGTGGGCTAGGTGGTGCTGGGCCTGGCATCGCGGCTGGGAGGCGGGAAGGAGAGAGGGTTGGGTCCCGAGGTAGAGGAGCAGCGGGTCCACGGGTATCAGCAGCCATCCCAGTGCAGCCGAGCTTGGCTGGCTGTGGGCGTGTGTGAGGGCCCCGCAGGATGGCGGTCGCGGGGAGAGACCGCAGCGTTGTAGCCGGGGGCTGGGCGGGTCGGGAGAGCCTGCCTGCATCCAGACAAGAGCTTCTGTGCTGGCTGCTGGTACCCGGGACTGTGCCCTCCTGCCGCCGGGGTTGGGAGGCTGGGGCGCAGTGTGCAGAGTTCCTCGGGATACACTTGTGCCATGCATCCTGAGGAAGAGTGATAATGGGCCAGTCCTCCCGGAAAGGAAGTGCAGAGGGTCCAGTGCTGCCTCTGCCTGCCCTAGGACAGGAGAGGTGGGGGAGCTTGGACCTCCCAGTCTAACGAATGTACTTGGAAAGGCCAATTATTTTTTAGGCCAGGTCCCAGAGTGGCAACTAGAAGAATTTTGTTAGAAAATCTAAGAAAGCATATGTATATGATTGTGGTTTGCATGGGTGGGGAACCTCTGTCAATGTGCTCCCCAAAGTGCTAAAGGGGAGGGGAGGGGAGGAGAGAGGAAGAACATGTTCAAAATTTTCCTGGCAAAAAAACAGAAAGGAAAACAAATCCTGCTTAATTAAGTTCCACCTTTTGTGTGTATGCTGAAGAATTCTTAAGTTGTGTTTATGTGTACATCCTTTCATCATAGTTACGTGCATATATATATATATATATATATATTCTAAAAGCTTGCTGTTTCAATGTCTTCCTCACATTTCAACTGAATTATTTTGGGGCTCTAAATCTAAACCTAATTCTTATCAATATTTGGAGGTTTTGCTTGTACTGAATGTGTGGTTTTATTTTCATAGTTAACAGTGTGTACACAGTCCCTTACACCAGGGTCATCATGCTTACGTCTCTTAAAAAAGGAATGAAAAACAATAAATAGTTCTAATAATGTTAATGACTAAAATGAAGGTAACTGAGTGCATTTTACAATGATCTCAGATGCTCACTTCAGACAGAACATTTTATGATGAAATATTTTTCATGAGGCACAAAATGCCTGTTAAGCTTAGGGCATGTTTACAACATTCTCTTGAAAACAAGGTTCAAGATGCATCCTGAAGTCGTAACATCAAATGATGTACAGAGAGGAGGTAATCAGATTCGCAGACATGGTCTCCTAGGGATAAGTATGGCAGAATGCAAAACCCAGGACATTTTTTGAGGATCTGACCTCTCATAAAATTTAATGAAAACATAGATTCTTTGCAGAAAATGTACATGCACATGAACCCAACTATGTACAAAGCAGGTACAGAGTGAATGTCAGGAGAGGGACCAGGTTAAAAACTAATACCAAATAAGTAGCACTGTTGCTGTATCTGTAATTTCTATCTTGCTTGGAAGGCAGAGACTGTTAACCTCCCTATTTATGGCAGAGCATCTGCATAAAGAAAAGCAATGCTTTGCTTCTCCTGTTCCTTTTCTTTCTCCTCCTTCTTTACCTCATATATGTGATGCAAATGTTCTACTTCCAAGCTTTATTCCGAGCTCCTGTACAAAACAGGTAGATACAGATAGTCCTTGCATATGATAAAGCCAGATGCTAAACCTCATTAAAGATTAAAGGAAGTAACTTGTTATGGGAGAAATGAAAGAGAACAGAGAGAAGGCAACAGGCATAGAGGAGGCTATACTAGTCACAACAGTAACAGAACAAGATAAAAAGACTCCATGAGAAGTTTATTACAGATAGCACAATGGCTGGCATTAACAAATAAAATGCTACATACTCCCATCCTCTGTGTGGGAATTCTGTATTACTATCAAATTATGAAGAAATTGTTAAAGCCATTTACTGTTTAAAAGGTTATTTGTCCTTCCCCAGATAGTTACTGTTTGTGCATTAGGTACCAAATACTGTGCTAAGTCCTGAACACACAGAAAATAATTCATGCAAACACAATTCTTTCTCTATAAGCTTACAGTTTTGTGGGCTACTCCACCATAAACAAACCCATAGACCATGCAGAGAAATGTGTACGTCACTATAAAATCTACTATGAAATCTAAAGAAAACAAGAGGGATTTAACAGCACAAGATGATAAAGAACATATCAAAGGCCCAGAGTTGAGAACATTTTAGTTAAGTAGGGGAAATGAAAGAAGGTGAATTTTCAATCCTCGTTTAGAAAGACAGATGGGATGTGCATTGAACGTATGACAGGAGTCTACTGAGCGCATCTGAAAGACTCTAACTAGCAGTGTTTTCAAAGCAAAGACTCAAGACCAAACCTTTGGCAGAGTACAGGGAATCATAAGAAAGAAGGGGAGTTAGTCTGATTGGGAAAGGATAGGAGCTCCACAAGGACCAAATATATCTGGGCACAGGGTCTTTTCTGAGACTGACATTCAACCAAGAACCATGTATGGATATAACCTAGAACCTCTGCTCAGATGTAGCCTGTGGTAGCTCAGTAACCAATTGTTTTCCCAAAGTGAGGGGAACAAGGACTATTTCTAACAGGAACTCAATGACTGGCTCTTTGGCCTCTCCACCCCCGAAGGGAGGAGCAGTCCTGTTAGGCCACAGAGGAGGGCTTTGCAGCCAGTCCTGAAGATACCTGATAAAACAGGATCAGATGAATGGGGAGGAGACTTTCCAAGTCCATCGGTGGACTTGGAAAGGGGCAGGGAGGAGATGAGGGAGGGAGGGAGGGATTGGGAGGGAATGAGGGATTGGGACACGGCTGGGATACAGAGTTTATAAAATGTAACTGATAAGAAAAAAATAAATAATAATAATAATAAACGATGGGGCTGGAGAGACGTCACAGAGCTTAAGAGTGCAGGTTTCTCTTCCAAAGATCCCGAGTTTGATTTCCAGCACCCACGTGGTGGCTCACAACCATCTATAGTGAGATCTGGCTCCTTTTTCTGGTATGCAGACAGAATACTCTACAAATAATAAATTTTCAAAGAAAAAAAAAGAAATGCACCATGGATCATCAATAAAATTCCCCTCCCTCCAAAAAGAACACTCACTACCTCTTTAAATAATAATAATAATGAATTTTAAAGTTAGTTTTCTCCAAGGGGCCACAAACCAGACTAACTGGTTAGCCTCATGAGCAGTAACAGAAAAACTCAAGGGCATATTTGTGGGTTGTCAAGGCTACAATATATATTCAGTTCTTTTGTATGCATATGGCTTCTAATTTCACACTTTTATGGTATTTCTGTGTGAGTGAATATCTGTATCTTTGTACCCACGTTTCCCTCGTGTTTTTTCTTTGCTATTTTTATTGATAACATTAGACACCTCAACCGTTTTATTGATTTCTGGAAGATTGGAGCCTGACAATTTCCTCTTTATGAAATACGAAAGTGTGTGCCTGTGACATAAATCCACCTCCCCAAACTAATGATCTGGCCTGCCCTTTAGGGTTTTCTGGTCTAGGTTTTGGTACATCTCTGTGCTTCTTTGCTATCATTGCTGTGGTTTAAATCAATTTGTGAAGTACTAAGCCTTTCCTGGCCATTGTCAAGGGCAATCCCAGAATTCTAAGCGATCCCTTGATTATCTGCTGCTACTGCTTCTTCTACTATTTATTCTTTGTTGGCCACCACAGCACAGTCATCTGTATTACCCAGCAAGACACTCTGAGACTCTGTTCATGATTCATTTGGGGTGTATATGTTTGAGAGAGAGAGAGAAAGAAAGGGAGACAGAGAGGTAGAGACAGACAGACAGAGAAAGAATACTGCTATATGTGTATGTGTGGATCTTTCTATAATTCTGGAACACTGAAGTGATTTATGGTATCAGTCTCCTGTCTGTCCTTCTCATTTGCTCTTGTATTTGACTTGTTGTCTGTGGAGTTCGGTGGGAATGTCTCTCCCATGTTGACAGATTTGCAAACCCTGAACCTGACCACCTACCTCATCATAGGAATGAGAATTCCTACAGAGGAAACATGTGGACAGATCTGACTGACCAATCAGAAATGGAGTGAGGTGGAGACAGTATGTCCACAGCCTAATAACAATTTGTCTTGGCCCTCTTTAGCTCCTATTAGCCATTCCTTGCCAGCCTCTTTGTTGGACCTAGTATCCTAGGACTGATGAATACCTGTAGGGTGGTGCTAACTAGAACACAAGCGTCTGGCAGGCCTGATGTTAAAATTTTCACCTGATGGCATTGGAGTCCCATAGCTGTTTTCTATGCTTTGCCATAACCCACTTTTCTAAGGTCTAACTGAAGAGCATTTATGGCTGTTCTGATATTATAAATATTTCATGGGACTCCCTCCACATTGGAACATGGAATTTGGAGTGACACAAATCTATGCTCTCGGGCCATGGCAATTGTCATATTCAACAAGCACACAACTCTTGCTTTCTACTGTATCCTGGGATACCCAGCTGTCCTGTCACTGAGGAGTGTCTACTATCACTTTACTGGCTAGAGCTTTACATATTTATAGAAGCCAGGCTTCTGACACCCAGAATGAATGTGTTCTGCAATGTGGTTTCCACTTTCCTTACTAACCCCCATAGCACCGGGGGCAAGGTCATGCTGGCTGCAGAGCATCGCAGGATCCCAGAAATTTCAGTGACCTCCTTCTAGACTTATGGTCAATATTGTGAGAGGATTTCTTCCAATATGCCACAACACTGAGGACGAGATGATGGATGCCTTTTATAGTTCAGGGGCTACAGCGATGATTCAGGGGTTAAGAGTACTTGTTCTTGCCAAGGACCAGTTCTGTTTTGCACCTGGTATCTACCCCCATCTGTAAGTCCAGTTCCAGGGACTTTAGCTCCCTCTTCTGCCCTCTTCACACACCTTCACCTCCATCTGATACACAGGCACACCTACCCATGCAGACAAAACACTCATACATATAAAAACAAACAATCAGATGAGAATTACACTTCCTAAGAGAGGGGGAAAAAGCACACCCTTCCATTAGGAAGTAAAGCTAGTTTATTGCACACACAGCCCCAGCCACAAATTCACATAATCCCAGTTTAAATGTGTCCAGTTTAAATTCTTCTATTCAGCCAGGGCCCAACCAGTCCCTGCTCACTGAAAAAAGAATCCTGGGTCCCTGGCCCCCTTTATTTTAGTGAGTGCCGACTCTCCCAGTCAAAACAGGCCTGGTCTTGGGAAGGTAGACAGAGATTATAAATCATTTTTAAGGATTATAACAAAAGCCAGCTGTGATGTCATATGCCTGTGACCCTCAGTGGGGCAAGCAGTGGTATGAGTTCCAGATCATCTAGGTTTACAAAGCGAGTCCAGGACATGCAAGGCTACACAGAGAAACCCTGTCTCCAAAAAACAAGGGCTTGTGCCCCCTGCCAGCTCTTTACACTCACAACACTGGACATGTTCTAAGTTACATAGTATGACTTCAATCAGGCTACAGAAAAGTCCTGCCAAGCACGTTGGCACGCACATTTAATCCCAGCACTTGGGAGGCTGAGGCAGGTGAGTATCTGTGAGTTCAAGGCCAGCTTGTTCTACAGAGAAAGTTCAAGACAGCCAGTGTTACACAGAGAAACCCTGTCTCAAAAACCCAAAATAATAATAATAATAATAATAATAATAATAATAATAATAATATTGAAATAAAAAAAATATCAGAACCAGGCCTACTGGCACATTTTCAGGTTCCTTTCACAAGGAAGGCACACAGTAGAGTTTATGGGAAAAATAGCAGGTGGAAGAAAGATTTGAAACTTCATTTTATTTCAGTTTTAAAATCTCAATTACATTAATTCTAAGTGGATTTGAGAGACCAAAGACTTAAAATCAGTGGGTATTGTTTTAAAGTTTAAAGCAGAAGCATGAATAAAGGCTAGTTAGTTGGAAACAAGTCCAGCCACCTTGGGGAAGAACGAGCCTTAATGCCCTGAGGGGACAAATTACCCTTACTGCATTCTTTCCTGCCCACTAATTATACAGTTGCTAGGAAACTGGCCCGTAAGACCAGGCTAGAACTGTTTGTAGTCTCAGTACCTAAAGTGGACCAATCATTTCAAAAGTCAATTCCCCTTCCCCAATCATGTAATGCCAAAGCATGTAAGTTCCTGCTTGCAGTTTTGCCCCATAAAAACCATGCTTCCCTAGATCTCAGGGCTACATTCCTCTCCTGTGTCCACAGGAAGTTTATGTCCCATATCCAAACATGTATACAATTTTAAAAACCTCATGTATTTACAGCAGAGTGTATCCCTGGTCTTTTGGGGTTCCCGTACTGGACATAACAGTTTCACTCTGAGTAAGACCATTATTAATTTATAAATATCTCCCAACAACAATAAACACTTGTAGCCACAGAAAACAACCAAAAACCTACCCATTCCCCCTTAAAAAAAATAGGACATCATTATCAGTGATTTCTTCTAGCTGACATTTTGGACATGCAGAAATACTGCTGGGGACCCAAAGAAAAATGAAAACATGTTTAATTAAGCAAGCAATATTTGTGGTCCAGTCTTTGAATGTTGAGAAAATAATAAGAGTTAATAAAAGTCCTGTTTAGAACAGTCTAAAATGCTGGACCAATTAAGATTTGTAGCTTTCTTCAAAGCTCTCTTGGGAACAGGTCATGATGAGAAACACCAATTGAAGCAGTTGAGGCAGAAACAAGCAGAATTATGGAACATGCAAGATTCTGAAACAGATGTGTTAATGTCTCAGCATGCTGGAAGGAGGATTCTGTCAGGTTTGGTCCAGCATCTCCAGTATTCACTCCTTTTGTTCTGCAAACATATAATTTCTCACAAGCATTACACAGTTCTAAAATTATAAATGTAAGAGATGTTCAGAATGAAATTAAACTGTAAAGCAATTTTATCAATGCCAATTAAAAGAATGGCATAATAAATATTGAGGCTATTATAGCCAAGGAATTGTTGGCCATGCACTGCTGAAATTCCGCTAGAGACATTTTTTATGTCTCAGTCAGTTGTAGAGTTGTTCCCATGTGAAGGGATTATCAATTTATATTACCTGTTCTGTTTGGTCTTTTTATTAGTTTTGAAGGAACCCATAATTTCTCTTCTCCTGTGTGAACATATGCAAAACCTCTTCCCCAGTGTGTAACACATTCCCTACTGTCCATTTTGAAATTGGGATATCTTTGAAATATATAGGCTGAAATAATTCAGCAGTTTTTTTTCTATAACCAAGTGTCGTGCATCTGTTTTTTGTTTTTCATTAACATTTAAGAAGTTTAAGGTCAATAAAGCATTATGTAATCTATCTCTGTGGTGTTTTAATACCCCTCCCTGATTGTTAAGCATGTCCCTTAAAGTATGATTCTATTTTTCAATGACTGCTTGACCAGCAGGATTGTGAGTTATACCTGTTACATGTTTTATCTTATAATATGTAAAAAAAATCTTTTCACTTTATTAGAGACATATGCTGTAGCATTATCAGTCTTAATCTGTGTAGGCATAACCATAACTTCCATCACTTCTAATAAATGTGTAATAACTGAATCAGCCTTCTCAGAACTTATGGCTTTTGCTCATTGGAACCCTGAATATGTGTCTATAGTATAGTGCACATATTTCAGTTTACCAAACTCTATAAAATAAAACACGTGATTTGCCAAATTTCATTTCTTTGGTTAACATTAGGGTTACTTCCTACAGGTAGTGGAGTTTAGTTATATAAAGAACAAGTGGGACATTTTTGCACAATTTCTTTGGCTTGTTGCCAAGTGATAGAAAACTCTCTTTTTAAGCCTTTGCTGTTAACATGGTGTTTTTTTAAATGAAATTCTGAGGCCTCTAATATGCTTCCTGTCAATAGTTGATCAATTTCAACATTGTCTTGTGCTAGAGGGCCTGGTGGACCCATATCAAATCTGATCTATGTTATATACAATGGATTATTTCTATTTCTGATTACTCATTGTAACTGAAGAAAGAGTGAAGTTAAGTCCAAATTATCCTGAATTAGATCAGAAGTTTCTATATGTAGAACAAATCTTTCTGAATATTGAGAGTCAGTGACTATATTAAGAGATTCTTGAAAATTTGATAACACCAAGAGAATTGCATATAATTCTGATTTTTGAACTGAATCATAAGGACCCCACCACCACTTTACTCAGATTTTCTGACTTACAACCTGCCCTTTTTGATTTATTGGCATCCGTATAAAATGTGGGAGCTCCAAAATTTGGAGTTCCTTTTATTATACGAGGGAGAATCTAATTGTTTCTTTTTATAAACTGAAGTGACTTGATTTTTGGGTACCTTTTGCTGATTTCTCCCAAAAACTCACAACAAGCTCTTTGCCAATATCTCTACCCATAACGATACAATCTCAGCATTGGTACAGGGCACCAGAATTTCAGCTGGATCTGTTCCAGCCAACTGATGAAGTCTCATTTTTCCTTTTAGGATCAATTCAGGAACTTTTCTATATAGGTTTTAAACTTTTCATTTTGTTTGTGTGCCAAAAATATCAATTTTAAGACACAGTTGACCTTCTGCATAAGAATTCCCGCGGGAGAATGAGTGGAAAGCAAGATAACCAAAATACAGGTCCTATTTGGATCAATATGGTCAATATATGCATCTTGTAATTTCCTTTCTACCAGAGCCAATTCACTTTCATCTTCAATTGATAATGTTCTTGGACTTTTAAAGTCCTTATCATCCTGTAAGTTTTGAAATAAGTTATTTAGCTCTTGAGTAGCTAAACCAAATGTAGGCTATAGCCAGTTAATATCTCATAGCAAGTTTTGAAAATCATTGAGAGTTTTTAATTGGGTTCTTCTAATTTGTACTTTTTGTGGTGGAGTTTTCTGTAGACCTATTTTGTACCCTAGGTAATTAATAGAATCTCCTCTTTGTACTTTTTCGGGAGCAATCTCTAAACCCCAACAAGACAAAGTTCTATTTATTTCATCAAAAATATTTTCTAATGTTTTTCTATCTGAATCAGCTAATAAGATATCATCCATATAGTAAATTATGGATTGAGGAAACTGCTTATGAATTATCTCTAACAGCTGTTGTACAAAATATTGGCACAAAGTAGGACTGTTCAACATCCCCTGTGGTAGGACCCTCGAGTGATATCTCTTTATTGGACAGCTTCTATTAAAAGTGGGTGCTGAGAAAGCAAACCTTTCCCTATCATGTTCATGTAAAGAAATTGTGAAAAAGCAATCCTTTAAATCAATCACTATAATAGGCCATTGTTTAGGTAAGATGGAAGGCAATGGGATTCCGGATTGTAATGACCCCATTGCCGGAATAATTTTGTTAATGGCTCTGAGATCTGTTAACATCCTCCATTTGTCAGATTTCTTTTTTATGACAAATACCGGAGAATTACAAGGACTCCTCTATATGTTGAGCCTCCAGTTCTTCCAGGACTAGCTGTTTTAATGCCAGTAATTTTTCTTTACTCATAGACCATTGTTCAATCCAAATAGGTTGGTCAACCAACCACCTTGGTAAGGTGGTGGGGGTTTTATTAGCAGTGGCTTCCCAACATGAAGTTGAAAAGAATGCTTGTATCTGGTTTATGGACAGCCTGGGCAGCCTGTATCTTTTTTGATGGCATTTTAAAATAATTTTAACTTCTTTATCAGGAGTATTACCTGTTTTGCCTCTGAAACTGGGGGTTGTTAATCTGGGTCTCCCATTGTTGTAACAGATCTCTTTCCCATAAGTTTATGGCTATCTCAGCCACATATGGCCTTAATTTTCCTATTTGACCTTCTGGTCCTATACATTTAAGCCACCTGACTTATTGTTTCACTTTAGATAAAGTTCCAACTCTTTGGAATTGGATATCGACCTCTTGAATTGGCTAATTTGGGGGTCAAAATTTAGGGGTGATAATTGCGACATCAGCCCCAGTATCCACCATTCCTTCAATTTCAATATTATTTAAAATTATCTTTAACTTTGGCCTATGATCATTTATAGAGGTTTGCCAATATATTTGGTTTTTTCCCTTCCTGTTTTTTTGTTTTGTTTTGTTTTGTTTTGTTTTGTTTGATTTATCTATAAAACTTACCCTGGCCTCACTGTTGAAGTTTTTAATGTTTATTCCCAGGGCAGTGGCATTTAACTTTCTTGTGGAAGAGTATCCCTGTCCTGTATTGAGGCCTGAGAAAGGTCCCCTCAGGCAGTTTTGATAAAGGATTACCCTATTTCTCTGTGCTCTACATTCACTAATCTGATGTCAACCCTTGCCACATCTTCTGCATATTCTAAAAAGTATAGACTCCCTTTTGAATTATTTTGTTTTTTTTTTTTTGGTAACTCCGTTTGCCCATCAAAATTAAGACATTTCCCAATGTCTTTAGGGATAGCTTCTCTTATCAAGGCCAAATTGGGTGATTGAGGTCTGTTGTCAATTGTATTTATAACCCATTTGTCTTTTTGTGCACACCTTGCTTTGAATGGCCGTATTACCTCTTTGCATTCAAAATCTTTGCATTTTCAAAGGCTTTTCTAGCTAGTTGATCTGATATGCTTGTACCACCAGCTGAGGTCAATCTTTGCAAAACGTTAATGAATGGTTCACGTGGAGCTTGTATGACCTGAGAGAATGGCTCAATCCTTTTCCCTGATTCCTCAACCTTGTCCCAGGTATTTAAGGCTGCTAGGTGACATAATGCTAAGGTTTCTTCATTATATACAGCTTGTATCTCTGTGTCAGCCTATTGGCCATCACCAAGCAACTGTTCCTTAGAAACACCAACAGCCCTGGCTCTATTTTTGTATGCTATCTCTCTAGCCTCTTCTCTTCATCATGATAGTGATTGTAAATATGGGTCAGGTTCTTTTATTGCCTTTGACATATCCTCCCAGTCCTTTGGGATTCCTCTACTGATTGACCAGAAAGTCAGCATTTGTTTTACAAATGGTGAATGCATTCCAAAATTGGTGACACTTTCTTTAAATTTTCTTTGGTCTGGCACTTCCACAGGGTGCCATTCAGTCTCATGGTAATCCTGTGGGTGATCATCATTTGCTCCTCTCTGTTGTACACCGACTGGATAAGCTAACGTTTGTTTTCTAACCACCTTTGTTTGGCTTTCTTTATTATTATCTTTTGCCTCTGCCTGAGTATGTTCTTTACTTGGTATTCTAAACTCTTTTTCTTAAGTCTGTACCCATATTTCATACCTATCTCTCTGTTGTTTGTTTTGTTCAATAATCTCTTCAATCTCTTGTTTTATGCCTCCCTTCTAACTTTTAATTTTTCTTTGTAGTGTTCTAATTGTTTGTGTTTTCCAGTATCTTTTCTAAATCCTCTGCCCTCATTTCCTGTTGTTTATCATGTTCTATAAGTTTTTGTGTCTCTTGTTTTATGTCCTGTTTCCAACCTTCATTTTTTTCTTCACATTGTTCTACATGTTCTTTGTGTTGTTCCAGTATCTTTTCTAATGCCTTTGCCTTTGAGAAGACATAAAAGGCTAAATCAATTATTAAAGTTAAATTGAGGAATATGAATGTAACCATAGTCATAATTTCTAAACTTTCCTTTATTTCTGTCTTAAAACCATAGAAGAGATTATCTGCCAAGCTCAAAGAAGTCTGTATTAATGTTTCTCTCATCCTGTTAGAATATAGTGGCAGCCAGTTTTGTTCAGTCTCAGTTCTGCCCAAAGTAGGCTGTCTTTTGCTCTGAGGCATGTTTAAGAGTCTCTCTTAAAGAGCCAGTAATTTATCTGGGAGTTTTTAGGTTTAAAGTTTGGGTTGTATCGCTGAGAGCTTATTCCTCTCCCCCACCAAATTATATTAAAGTAGGATTGAAAGTGTGTGGATACTAGATTAGTTGGATACCATTTGTTGTAGATTATTAATATTTACTATTGATAAATCTTTTAGTTAAGCAGTGGTTATTCCTAAACAGCTGTATAACCAAATCACCACACAGAGACTAGGATTTATTTAATTAACCTAGAGCACAATGCTAGCCAAAATTTCTCCATTCTAAACCTCCAAGTCTGCAGAGTTTCCTATGATTCAGATTCACCCATCATACTTGCTTTTTGTGATATTTTAGTTCCAGTTAATTTCTGCATGCGGTGCCAAGCCCTCTCCTGCAGATTCTCCTAGTCTCCTCTCCTGTCTCCTTCCTCTTCCTCCCACTCTGGACCAGAATGTCTCACCTTATCCTCTCCATTACTCAGTATTGGGGCTGGTTGTTTTGATTGACAATATAAAGAACAAATGGTGGCATGTTTATGCAAACTTGAGACAGGTGATGCTTATAAAAAGCATCACAATGCAGTATCTGGATTTAAACCAGACAACGGAGCAGAGAAACCAGCTTTTGAATGAACAAGGGTAAATTGTATACATTCCAACAAAAGAATATTATAACAATATAATATCTTGTATCATATTAAAACAACATGGTCTAAAACTAGACCTCAATAATAACAAAAAATAGTAAATAGCCTGCATATGCATGGAAACTGAACTCTAATCAATCACAGCTGGATTATGAAGAAATAAACTAATTAGACTTTCTAGAATTTAACAAAAATGAAGGCACAACTCACCCAAACTAATGAGACATAATGAAAGTAATTCTAAGAGGAAAGTTCATAGAACTAAGTGACTTCATAAAGAAATCTGAAGCATCTCAAATCAACATAACAGCACACTTGAAAGACCTAGTCAAAAGGAAGCAGACATACACAAGAGGAGTATATGGCTAGAAATAATCAAACTTAGGGCAGAAATCAATAAATTAGAAACAAAGAAAGCAATTCAAAAAATAAACAAAAGCAAGAGCTTGTTCTTGGAGAAAATGACAAAGATAGAGAAACCTTTAGCATAACTAACTAAAACACAGGGGGACACTATACAAATCAGCAAAATCAGAAAATAAAAGGAGGTATAATTACAGACACTGAGGAAATTCAAAAATCATTAGGTTTTACCTTAAAAGTCTATATGCCACAAAATTTGAAAATCTAAATGAAATGGAATATTTTCTTGCTAGATTCCACTTATCAAAGTTGAATCTGGATCAGGTAACTAAATTAATAGACCTATATGCCCTAATGAAATAGAAGCAATCATCAAATTCTCCCTGCCAAACAAAGCCCAGAGCCTGATGGTTTCAGCGCAGAATTTTACTAGACCTTCAAAGAAGAGGTAACACCAATACTCTTCAAACTATTTCACAAAACAGAAAAATAAGGAACATTACCAAACTCATTCTATGAGGCCACATTCACCTTGATACCTAAACCTCACAAAGGCTAACTAAAAGGCAGGGATACACTAAAAAAGATAATTTCAAACCAATCTCTCTTATGAATATTGAAACAAAAATACTCAATAAAATACTCGCAAAATGAATCCAAGTAAACATCAAATATCTCACCTATCCTGACCAAGTAGGCTTTATTCTAGGCATGCAGGGGAGGTACAATATACAGAAATCCATCAGTGTAATCCACGACTTAAACAAACTGAGAAACAAAAACCACAAAATCATCTCAATAGATGCTGAAAGGCATTTAATAAAATCCAAGTTCCATTAATATTTAAAGTTTTGGAGATATCAGAGATAAAAGGCACATGCCTAAACACAGCAAAGATAATATACAACAAGCCTATAGCAAACTAAATGGAAAGCAATTTAAATCAATCCCACTGAAATCAGAGACAAGTCAACTTTGCTCACTCTCTCCTTTCTCTTCAACATAGTACTGGAAGTTCTAGCTAGAGCAGTAAAACAACTAAAGGAAATCAAGGGGATACAAAGCAGAAGGGAAAAAGTCAAAGTATCACTGTTCACAAATGATATGACAGTATACATGAGTGACCCTAAAAATTCTACCAGAGAAGTACTACAGCTGATAAACACCTTCAGCAAAGTGGCTGTATACAAAGATGCTAAAAAATATCTGAAGCCCTCTTGTATAGAAAAGACAAGAGGGCTGAGAAAGAAATTAGGGAAAAAAACAACCTTGCAATAGCTACAAATAGCATAAAGTGCACTGGTGTGACTAACCAAGCAAGTGCAAAAATCTGTATAAAAAACTTCAAGTCTTTGAAGAAAGAAATTGAAGAAGATATCATAAGATGGAATGATCTCCCATACTCATTGACCAGTAAGAAAAAACAGCAAAATGGCCATTCTACCAAAAGAAATGTAGAGATTCAATGCAATTCCCATCAAAATACCAACACAATTCTTTACAGACCTTGAAATAACAATTCTCAACATTACATAAAAAACACAAAAAATCCAGAATAGTTAAAAGAATTCAGTACAATAAAAAACTTCTGGAGGTATCTCCATCCTGGATCTCAAGCTGTACTACAGAAAAACAGTAAAAACGGTGTGTTACTGGCATAGAAACATACTGGTGGATCTGTGGAATTGAATCAAAGACCCAGAAATAAACCCACACACCTACAATGCCTGATTTTTGACAAAGAAGCCAAAACCATTCAATGGAAAAAAGAACATCTTCAACCAATGGTGCTTGTCTAACTGGATGTCCACACATACAAATAGATCCATACTTATCACCCTGCACAAAAGTAAATTCCTTGTGGATCAGATACCTCAACATAAAACTAACATTCTTAATCTGTTATTAAAAAAAATTGAGGAAGAGGCTTGAACATATTTGCACAGGAGACAACTTCTTGAACAGAACACCAGCAGCACAGGCTCAAAGATCAACAATCAATAAATGGGATCTCATGAAACTGAAAATCTTCCGTAAAGCAAAGGACACTGTCAGCAGAACAAAAGGATGGCTTACAGACTGGGAAAGGATCTTCACCAACTCTACATCTGACAGAAGGCTAATATCCAGAATATATAAATAACCCAACAAATCAAATAATCCAATTTAAAATATGATTCAAGGCTAAACAGAAATTCTCAACAGAGAAATATTGAATGGTGTAGAAACACTTAAAATGCTCAACATCCTTAAAAATCTGAGAAATGAAAATCAAAACGACTCTGAGACTCCACTTCTCACCCAACAGAATGACTAAGAGAAAAAACTCAAGGGACAACTCATGCTGGAGAAGATGTGCAGAAAGGAGAACCCTCCTCCATTGCTGGTGAAAATCTAAACTTGTACAGCTGCTTCGGAAATCAGTCTGGTGCTTTTTCAGAAAACTGGGAATACTGCTACCCCAAGACTCAGCTAAAAAACTCCTAGGCATATATCAGAAAGATGCTCAACCATACAACAAGGACATTTGCTCAACTATGACAATAACAGCTTTATTCATAATAGCCAGAATCTGGAATCAAACTAGATGTCCCTCAATGGGGGAATGGATACAGAAATTGTGGTACATTTACACAAGGAAATACTACTCAGATATTAAAAACAAGAAAATCATGAAATTTGCAGGCAAATGGATGGAACTAAAAAAAATCACCCTGAGTGATGTATCTCAGAAGCAGAAATACATGTATGGTATATATTCATTTACAAGTGATTATTACCCATACAATATAGATTGGACATACTAAAATCTACAGACCTTAAAAACCTAAAGTACAAGGAGAAACAGAGAAACATAGGGAAGATGCTTAATTCTCATTCAGAAAAGAAAACAGGATAGACGCCAGAACGCATAGAAGAGAGAGAACAGGATAGGAGCCTTTCACAGATGAACACTAAGTGACTCCACTCAAGAGGTGATTGAAGCAGATACAGAGACCCACAGCAAAATTTTGTATAGAGCACAAAATGTCTTATTGAAGAAGTGGGAGATAGAAGGACCTAAAGGGGACAGGAGTCACACAAGGAGACCGACAAACAAAAAAAAATCTGGGTCCTGGGGCCCTGCATAGACTCATGCATCAACCAAAGAGCATGAGAGGAATTAGACCCCCTGCTCAGATGTAGCACATAGACAGCTCAGTGTCCATATGGGATTCCTAGTAAGGGGAGAAGAGACAGTCTCTGAACTTGGCTGCCTTCTTCTTGATCACTTCTCCCTGGTGGGACCACCTAGTCAACCTACAGATGAATAGGATACAGGGAGTCTTAAAGGAACCTGATAGGATAGGGTCTGATAGGACCTTCCCTATCAGAGGACTACAGGAGAAGGATAGGAGAGAAGTAGGGAGGGATGCTGGGACCTAGAGGAGAAGAGAGAGGCGGCTAAAATTGGGATACAAAGTGAATAAATTGTAAAAATTAATGATAAACAAGGGTGACAGAATAAAGCATAAATAAGACACAATTGACTGAGAAAAACACAAAAAAATACATCTTTAATCATAGATCTAGCTAGGAAAAAAAAAACCTTAGGCAACCATTACCTCAAATGACAAATAATGTATGTTTAGTGTCCTTCTTGGTACTATAGTAAAAGAGAATGTGATAGGATGCATATAATATCATTGGAAATCTTTCTTCATGCACTGAACATGGAGTGACTTGTAGGAGTTGAGATGTTGATTTACTTTCTCGCCACAGATCAGCAGGAGTGTATCCCTTGCTGAATTCAAGAGTACCCAAACCTTGAGAGAAACAAGTGCCTGCCCATGGCAGTGACCTTCCTGTCATTTGAGGATCCTCTGGGTTTGGTCCTGGCCTGCATGGCTTTGTGTTTATCTGTCAGCACAGCTATAGTTTTGGGGATCTTTCTCAAGCACCATGACTCACCCATCATTAAGTCCAATAACCAGACTATAATAAAATACCTTAGTGTCTTCAAATGAAATTATTTACCCCTACTTTTAGTAAGTTTATATAAAATGTATTTCTAACCGTAACTAAAAGAGCCCTTCATTTAAACAATGTTATATAGATACACTCTATTTCAGAATAGAAACCACTTCTGAAAAAACATTTTAGTAAGTTATACATGTTACTTTTTAATTCATGGACATATAAGTATTCAAATTTTAATTACATAATCGTAATTGTGATAAATAATACAGGTACTATATTTTTTCCCTTAGTATTTTATTTTTCTGGAGGAAACAGGAATTAGGCTGACAGTTGACATCTTCTGTTGGACAGGCAAAAACCTGGACCTCTGGCAAAGGGTGCTTGCAAAATTGTATATCCACAGTGGAAATCAGTGTGCAGAATTCTCAAAATGATGAAAATAAATCTACCATATGAACCACTTATAACTTTCCTTGACATATGCACAATGGACTCAACATACTCCTTCAAAAATATTTTCTCAACCATGCTCATTGCTATTCTGTTCACAATAGGTACAAAATGGGAACACCTAAATATCCTTCAACTGATATAGATAAGTGAAATGGTATGCACATAAGTAGATAGAAATATAAATGACAATATTGATTTAGGTAACTAAAATCCAGAAAACAGATATCACATGTCCTATCTACTCTGAAGCATGTAACTCTAGATCTTCAGTTGTGAGTAGTTACCCTACTGTGAAAGAAAAGAAAGATTGTCATGAAAGACTGGGGACCAGCCCCAGCAGTTGATAGTTTCCAGAGAAAAGGGAAGGATAAGGCAGGGCAGAAATGAGTCAGAAATGGTTGTCCAAAGAAACTTAGAGTCTTGACTGACTGGCAGTCATAGTACCTCTTTATTTAGACAGATTTCAATAATAAAAGATGGATTCACATTGTTCTAAAACATAGATGATATCCTTTTTGTCCCCAGACATGTGTTTTAACTGTCTCTTGGTCATAAATTTAGTCATCATTGATAAACCTTATATTTTACTATCATTTTTCTTCATCAGTCCCATAACCTGACAGTTTTGAGGATCTGGAGGCATATTTGCCACAGCCTGAAAGCCCATTCTCAGGTTGGAAGCATTCTCAGATTCAATGGCAATAAATAAAAAATCTTTAAGCAGCCTTGGACATATTGCTTTGTCCTGAGAAGTATATTATCAAATTTTAATGGACAACCTCAAGAAAAACAATTTAGGCCAAAGCAGCAACAGTTATTATTCAATTCCTGGCATAAATCAATGTCTATACCTCATATCTTTGTAGAATTTATTTATGTGCTAAATCTAAGTATTTTTTTTCATTATTTTGGTCATACAACACTACAGTGATACTGTGAAAGCTGATATTTCTAGGAAAAGGAGGTCATAATACCTCACTTTTAAAATCATTTTTACAAAACATTCTTTGTCCATCATTATAGATCCTAGTTTAAGGTGATGATATCTCCAGACATTCATTTACAGCTCCATATAGTCATGGGGGGCATATCATATGTAACTCCTAATCTCATATGCAAAGTAATCACCTGAGGATACAGCAGTATGAGGTATTTATTCTCCAATGATATCAACTCTCCTAGCACTACAAACTTTGTTTGCCTTTTTAAGAGTATGTTGTTCTGATTATTTTCTTCTTGAGGAAGCATAGGGGTAGATTTTTCAAGACTGTCTTGGAGCTGAAGTCTCATAAGGAGTTCTCTGCCATTTTTATGTGAGTTACAACTTCCACAAGGAAGACATTCATGTAGGGCCAGAAAATTGATATTTCTGAGAGGGGCAGTATGCTCAGAATTTTTCTGGGGAAGCTTAGAAGCAGTACCACAGAGTGAAGGCATAAATGATTCATTAAAAATTTTCTCATTGCTCCAATGTCCCCAGGTCATACATGTACTGAAAGCCCTCTAAGCATGTAGCAAGTGGAGATCAAGACAAAGCCTGGAAGATAGCATGAAGGCTACTATAACATGCAGCTCAGCTGTGCTGGATCTTTGTCAAATAGCTGTGCTGACTTCATGGCTTTAACTGTATATGAACTTTGGTGAGGTTTTAATCCATTTGGAGGTGACGTTGAGTGAAAATAAGCACCTATTTCTATGTTTCTACATATAGACATCTAGTTTGGTCAGCACCATTTATGAAGATTTTATCTGTTTTTCCAATGTGTATTTCTTGCATTGCAGTGTGTATTTCTATTTTTTTTGTTATAGTACTAGTGCATTTACATAATCAAATATTACTCAGACATTTAAAAAATCAAATCATGAAACATGAAGGTAAATGCAGATTTGCAGGTAACTGAGAGTGAGAGAACCTAGACCCAGAAAGAGAAATAGGGTATGTATTTGCTTTACATATGTATTAGTTGCAAGATGTATAATATGCAAGCAACTGAATATAATACCACAGGGATACATACAGATTAAGAACTGGAGGTTAGGGCAGGCAGAGATTTCTCCATAGGAAAGGGAAATAAAATACTTGGAACAAATGGAAAGTGGGCTAAAAAGATAGAATTGAAGGGGATTGGGAAAGGAAGAGGGCAATGAAAAGGTAACATGAGAAAAGACAGGTAAAATTAAGGGTCATTGGAAACCTAATGCAATAGAAACGTTCTAAATCATATTTATAAAAAGAGTCAATATAAATGAAATCACCACACAAGAAGAAAGTCCCAAATGGAAATTTCTTGACACTAAGTAAAGCATCCAGTACTGGTAATATTTAACTGAGGTACTGTTTAAAGTAGTGTGATTGTAATGCCAAAACAATACAGGCTTTTGCCAAGACTATAGGATGCTCTTCAGAAATTGACTACAATGCCCTCTTGCTGGAGACAACACTTACACTTACCTGGAACATAGATAAATAGAGCTTGTGCTTACATAGAACCTTCACACTTACATTCTAGCAACTTTGATATGTGATGTACTTTGCAACTACAAGAGGAGAAATATAAACACTAACCCAGATACCAAATTTTTGAACTATAACAATGCTCTACCTGTAAGACATATTAGTGCAAGAGTTGTAGGAGTAAATACCAATCTATAGTTTGACTTAAGGCCCACTTCACATGATGGAATCCACACCTAACACTGGTTTTTTGATCAAGAAAAGGAAATTACACAGCCCATGGTTGTGGGGGAAAAACAAATAGTACATTCTACTAAAAGTAATAAATGACCATTGACACCATTCTGCTATACTCATAGACCAGTATCTTGTTCAGCCATCATCAAAAAGTATCATCCTGCATCTGATGGAGACAATTTCAGAGACCCATAGAGAAAATAGACAGTCAGTGAAAGACCTCAGAATATGCCCTTCAGGCTCTTCAGTAATTCAGCCAGAAGAGTGTAAGAGCCAGAAAAGAAAGAGGATATCAAAGAACAAAGCAGTATAAATTAAGAGGACTGAAGAATAGATAAACTGTGAGAGACTGAGGCACCATGCACAAGGCCTTTAGAGTTCTGCCCTAGCCCTATCTCTAATTGATAAATGTTTGCAAATGAAAATGTAGTTTTCTCCAAGGGACACTCATTTTATCCAAGGGACTACTCTTAATTGTATTTTTAAGGGTACATTCCAATAGGCAGATGCCCAAAAATTTCCCTCACTGACAAGTTTGGATTCTCATGTCCTGGAATTCTGGCATTCATTTAAAATGTTTTTATCATAGTTCTCATTTTAATTTGCTGAAAATTTTTTTCTATTTTTAAAGCTACATGTCCTCTGTGTGTATACCATTGTTTCAAGTTTAATATTTTGTGAGATTCCTGCATGTTTGAGCAAGTCTACATCATTTCCCAACTTGGGCTCTTTTTCTTTTTTTTTCCTACTTGGATGTGTTTGTTTTTGTCTTTTTGCTATTTTATTTTCTTATTATACATTATAGCTCTCCTTGTTTAATATGAGGGTGAATTTAGACAGAATAGAAGAGGATATGGGAAAGAGTTGCCAGGATTAGAGGAACAGAAAACTTTAATCCGGATAAATATATAAGTAAAATGACTATTTTTAAAAGAAGAAAAGGAGGAGGAGAAGGAGAAGGAGGAGGATGAAGAGAAAGAAAAAAAGAAGGAGGAGTTGGAGAAAGAAGAGAAGCAGGAGGAGGAGAAGGATGAAAAGATGAAGATGAAGAAGAAGAAGAAAGAAGAAGAAGAAGAAGAAGAAGAAGAAGAAGAAGAAGAAGAAGAAGAAGAAAAAGAAGAAGAAGAAGACAAGTGTGTCAAAAGAAAGGTTAAATAGCTATGCACAAAAGATCCAGAAAATCTAAAAAGTGCAAAAAAGTAATTTATGAATAATAAAAATAGAAAAAAAAAAGACAAAACTCAGATCAAAAATTCTAGAAAATATTTTCAGGAAAATAATAGAAGAATGTATCCTTAACCTAATGAAGAAGGGGTAGCCTATAAAAGTACAAAAAGTATATAGAACAACAATTAAAGTGTACCAGAAAAGAAATTGTGCTCAGCACATAAAATTAAAACATTAAATGTGAAGAAAAGTATATTAAACAAAGAAGGGATATTAAAAGATGCAAGTTGAAAATACTAACTTGCATATAAATTCAGGCTCTTTAGAATAACTCCTGATCGCTCAAGAGAGAAAGAATGAATAATCCCAAGCATCAAATCAGGAGGCAAAAACCTCACACCATAACTACAAAATAAAGGGAAATAATAAACATTGCTCATTGAAATCTCTCAACTTGGATGTTCAATTCTCCAATAGAAAGTCAGGAACTAACAGAATGGACTAGACAACAATGTCCATTTTTCTGCTGCATCTACTGAACACTCTTTATCATCCAGGTTGGACAGCATCTCTGTTTAAAAGGATGGAAGGAGACAGTAGAAGAAAGTGGACCAAAAAAGAAGTTTAGGGGAACTTTATTTTATAAAGTTCACACAAACAAATACTAAAATTCTTGAGTCAATTTAAAAGAGAGTATGTACTGTACACACTGAATGAGGATATGCAACAGATGACTTGGACTGGTCCAGCACACATCTACACTCATGTTTACTGAAGCAAAGCTTACCGTATGCTAAGAGAGAATGGACTTGATTGTCCTGAATCACATGAGTGCAAAATATATTATTCAAATTTTATTCATGGAAAACATGTACTTTTGTTTTTTGAGATTTTTAATATAATCACATTATTTCTCATTTCTCTGTCCTACCTACAAAATCTCTCATATATCCCTCTTTTGGCTCTTTCAATTTCAAGTCTTGGGTTGCCAATAACTGCTATTACATGTATCGTGTGTGTGTGTGTGTATGTGTGTGTGTGTGTATATGCAAGAGTGAGAGAGAACATTTAACATTTCAAGAAAGGCAATCATTTTACTTTGAAATTGTGGATGAACTCAAAATGTATCAAGTTATGACCTGAGCTAGACACAGAAATGAAACATTGTCTGACTTATAACTGGGTTATAAGCACTCAGTGCTCTGAAATAAGAACTGAATAGTCAGTATTAGAGCCTGAACATCAGGGTGTAGTGGCATGACTTGTCAAAGAACACATTTCAGTGACAAGAGGAATAATATAAAGAAATACTTTGGGGTGCATGCATAAGAGCTATTAATAATAGCTTACATTGTTTACTTGAGAAATATTCTCTGTATATTTTTTTAAATCTCAATAACCAAAATGTTATAATTACTGTGTAAGAGATATTAATTTATTTATATATTATTTACTCTTCCATCAATTTTCCTTCCATTTTCACCCTCCTGAGTTTTGAGTAATCATTCTTTGCTCTTTTGAAAATTCAAGCCACTTTTTCATAAACTATTTTTACACACTTAACATACCAAAATTTGATTTGTACAATATTTTACAATATTACAATACTAGGAATATATGACAAACCACTGAATTTTATTAAGGGTATTTATTATATATAGTATCACAGGAAAAAGGAAAATGAGTAGAGATGAAATACTATTCTTTCTAGTTGTTTTTAAGAGACAGTTGCCTGAGTCCAGCCATCTCATGAAAAAAAAACTCATTTTTTTCTTTTTTATTGATTATTACAATTTATTCACCTTGTTTTCTGGCTGTAAGCCCCTCCTTCATCTTCCACCAGTTACAACCTACCTCCCTCTTCTACCCCTATGCCCCTCTCCTAGTCCACTGATAGGGAAAATCCTCCTTCCCTACTATCTTATCCTAGTCTATCTTATCAAGTCTTACCAAGAATGGCAGCACTTTCTTCCTCTGTGGCCTGGCAAGTCTGCATCTTCCAGGAGTAGCTGATCAAGGAGCCTTCCACTGAATTCATTTCAGAGAAAGCCCCTGTCACCCTTAATAGGGAACTCACATGGAAACTGAGATACTTATGAGCTACATCTGAGCAGGGATTCTAGGTGTTCTTCATTCATGTTCCTTGGTTGGAACAGGACCCCCCAGGCCCATATTTTTGGGCTCAATTGGCCTCCTTGTGGAGGGCCTCTCACATCCAGGTCTTTCTACCTCCTAAATATTCCATATAAATCCATGCTTTCTGCACAAAATTTGGCTATGAGTTTAACCATCTTCTTCAATACCCTGCTATGTAGATTCTTTCAGAGGCCCTCTGTGGTAGTTCCTGCCCTGTTCCCTATCTTCCCCCATTACCGATGTCTATCCCATTTGCCCTTCTGAATGAGGATTAAGCATCTTCCTTAGGGTTCTTCCTGTTGTTTAGATCCTTTAGGACTCTAGCTTTTAGTATTTTTAATCCTGTATTATATGGCTAATATCCACATATAAGTGAGTATATACCATGAGTGTCTTTCTGCTTCTGGATACCTCACTCAGAGTGATCTTTTCTAGTTGCATCCACTTGCCTGCTGATTTCCTTGTTTTTAATTGCTGAATAGTATTGCATTGTATAAATGTGCCACAATTTCTGTGTTTATTTCTCGGTTTGGGGACATCTAAGTTGTTTCCAGATTCTGGCTATTGTCAATAAAGTTGTTATGAGTATAGTTGAGCAAATGTCCTTGTTGTATGGTTGATAATCTTCTGAATATATGCCCATGGTTGGTATAACTGAATATTCTAGTAGCACTATTCATAATTTTCTGAGAAAGCACCAGATTGATTTCCAAAGTGCTTGTACAAGTGTATATTCCCACCATTAATGGAGGAGGGTTCCCTTTTCTCCAAATCGAGTCCAACTTGTTTTGCAGATGGTGTGGGAGTACACATGCATGACCCTAAAAATTCAACCAGGGAACTCCTACAGCTGATCAACACTTTCAGCAAAATGACTGTATACAAAATTAAATTAAAAAATCTGAAGCCCTCCTGTATATAAAAGACAAATGGGCTCAGAAAGAAATTAGGGAAACAAAACCCCTTCACAAAAGCCACACATAATATAAAGTACCTTGGTGTGACTCTAATCAAGCAAGTGAATGATTTGTATGGAAAAAAGAACTTCAAGGAAGATATCAGAAGATCTCCCATTCTCTGGGATTGGTATGATTCACATAGTAAAAATTGCCACTCTACCACAAGAAATCTAAAGAGTCAATGCAATTCCAATCAAAATACCAGCACAACTCATTGCAGACCTTGAAAGAACAATTCTCAGTTTCATATGGAAAAACAAAACAAAACAAAAAAACAACAACCCAGAATTGATTTTAAAAAATGCCTGTACAATAAAAGATTTTCTGGAGGTATCTTCATCTGAGATCTCAAGTAGTACTATAGTGAAACAGTAATAAAAATGGCATTGTACTGGCACCTGTACTTTAAATCTTAAAGGGGTGTGCATCTACTCATTAATCATTTTTATTAAATCATATCAAGAAGCTGAGGGGAAAAACAAATATACAGGAATCAACTGCTGTCTCAGTTTTAGACCCAGTTTGAGGGAGTCCAGACAGCCAATGCTACCTTGGGCTATTCTTTCGGCTCATCAACCTTAAATCATCCCTGGCTTTTTTTAACGGTGTACTTTTCTTAACTTTAAATTGTTCTTTAAGATATTTTAAATCAGAGCCATTAGCAAAAACATCTTCCCTGACCTTGTTAAACAATCTATTTTACCAAATTGTTTCTAAGTATAATGGTCATTGCTAACAATCTACATCTATGGCTCCTTTCAAGGGCAGTGGTTAATTCATTAATCTGCTCCAGTAAACAGGTGGAAAGAGATCAAATATTGTTAATTTTAAATGCCAATGATATCGCCCAGTGATGGGCTAGAAGCCTCTTTAGAGTTTTCATACAACTCATGTTATGAGGAATATGGGCATCATAAGGGCAACAAGCAGAGATATGCTACATAAGAGCACAAAGTCCTCAGGACAAGCAGTTCTAGGGATTATGCTTCTCCAAGACAAACTCCTCGTGACTATGCTAACAGGGGAGCCACATTCCATGAGTTCTACAGCCCTTTTGCTATTGCTACTGAATGGCTCTTGACAGGACCGGGTAGCCAAAATAGTTTGCCTATATATGGGTGAAGGGGAAGTGAGGTTAGCTCAGGCCCTGGGAAGGAGAATTCAGGGTATTGCATGGGCTATACTAGCCTGGAGGACCAGACAACATCGAAGAACTGAAGGATTGCTGGGAGAAAATGTCAGGTAGGTTTGATTTGATATGTTAACTAGGAACCTCTGCCATTAGTTCCAGGTTTGAATCCTACTGCTATGGTAACATAAAGTTCAGAGAGAGAGAAGCATGGTGTCCATTGGATAATGATTATCAAGTGAGCCCACAGGGAAGAAAGGTGACAAAGACAAAGATTATGTTTTTCTTTTCTTTCTATATATCTTCTTTCTTCTCTTTGAGGAAGGGCAGTAACCCAAACTAGACTCAAAATTTTGCTATTTTGCTCTTTTGTTTTTTTTTAGTATTTTTTTATTTTATTAATTGTTTTTATTAATAAAATAAAAATTTTATTTTTCACAATTTATTCATTATGTATGATGGTTGAAGGTCACTCCTTCAACTCCTACTGCTCCTACCCTCACTTCATCTTCCCCCATCCCCTTTCCCTAGCCTACTCAAAAGGGAAGTAACTCTCCTCTGCCATCCACCCATACCTTATTGGAAAAGTGCTCAGCTACTAAAAGCAGAGAAATAAAATTTCTGCTATTATTTCTTTTCCATCGGCCACTATACTCACCTTAAAAGATTTCATACCATGAAGCTTTCCTGCAACCTTGCCATGAAAGAAACACTAGGTATAACTCATTTTAAAGAGTCCAGCCCCCAATATAGTGTTTAATTTACCATCTCACATGCAGAAACATGTGAAATTGAAATGCTATAACCTCTGAAACATATTATCACAAGCATTTCAGAGAACATGATTCTCTTGCTGCCTAGAAGGCTGTTTTCAACCAACCCAGAAAGGCATGAGGGGCAGAAGATGAGGTATAAAGCTTGGAAAGCCTACAAGCATAACAGTGATGAGCCACACTGGGAATAACCTCAGAAAGTAAGTTCAACTTTAATTCCAGAAAACAAGCTTATACCCCTTGGGGAGTGCCTGGGATGCTCCAAGCATAGGTGTAGATAATTGTTTAATACTAGGCAATTCAAGCGTACTCGATTTGCATTAAACAGCACATTCCTATCATATGAACAAGAACAAGAACAAATAATTAAATTTTCTGATATTTGAAGGGAGGAGTGATCGGGTATCTGTGTCAAAGGCCATCTAACAAATTTGATTGGTGGTGTCTATGTCTAAAGACACTCTCCAGAAAAACTCACCCTTGACATGGTTACACATCTAGGCCAGAAGCAGGGTCATACATGGAAAAGAAAGCCTCCTCCCTCATATCTCAAAATTCAGTGTTGGTTGTGATGTTTTTCAATAGTACCGCTGGAACAATAGGTATGTGTACACAAAGAAACTTCTACAGGCTACCACTGTTTTCATACTCTCAGAGAACTTCCTGGCTGGTGTTAGTTCACCATTCCCTACATATTCATCCACTGGACTAAAAGTTTCTTGTGTAATGTGAGGCAATTGAAAACAGTAAATGTTGAGAATCAGGATTATCAATAAGTCTTCCATAAACACCTTATTATATAATACTGTTGCATGTAATTGATATTCAATATTCATTGTATTCTTTTTATAAATAAGTTTATTTACTTTAAATACCAATCGTAGTCCCCCTCCCTTCTCTCCCCCAGTACTACCCTCCATTCCTATTCTCCCTATTCCCGTTCCCCTTTAGAAAAGGGAGGTCATTTCCATTGAGCTAGTTTTACAGTTCTGTTGGATCTCAGTGGACCAAAGTACACAGAGGCCTTTCCACATTGCTTATACTCACAGAAATCCTCTCCAGTAAGGATACTTTTATGATAATGATGACTCTAGATTTGTGCAAGGCCTCACCATTTTAACACATTCGTAAGTTTTTCCTCCATTATGAATCCTTTCATGATGATGAAGATTATACAAATGTGGAATGGTTTCACCATGTTAAAAACACTCACAGGCTTTCTGTCCATTAGGATTTCTTTCATGAGTGTGGAGATTATTCTGAAGTGCAAAAGTTTATTCACATTGGTTACAGTCATACAGCTTCTTTCCAGTATGTGTTTTTTGATTTATTAGAAGTTATGTGCAAAGGCTTTGCCACATAGTTATATTTATATGGTTTCCCTCCACAATGTGTTGTTGTCTTAGGAGATGAATATTACATACAAAGGCTTTATCACACTAATTACCCTCACCAGGCTTCTCTCCACTGTGTGTCTTTTCTTGTTTGTGGATACTACTCGGCTGTGCAAAGGCTTTATCATATTGGGCATATTCATAAGGTTTCTTCCTAATATGTGTTCTCTTATGGCTTATGAGATGACTTTTTTGTGCAAAGGCTGTACTGCACTGGTTACATTCATAAGGTTTCTCTCCAGTGTGTGTTCTTTTATGGATTAAGAGATGAGTGTTTTCTGCAAAGGCTTTACCACACTGGTTACATTCATAAGGTTTCTCTCCAGTGTGTGTTCTTTTATGGCTTAAGAGAGTACTGTTTCGTGTAAAGGCTTTACCACACTCGTTACATTCATAAGGTTTCTCTCCAGTATGTGTTCTTCTATGGCTTATGAGATGACTCTTTTGTGCAAAGACTTTACCACATTGATTACATTTGTAAAGCTTCTCTCCAGTGTGTGTTCCTTTATGCCGTATGAGATCAGTGGTATTGGAGAAAGCTTTACCACATAGAGTGCATTTAGTAGGTTTCTCTCCAGTACAACTGCTTGCATGCCTGCAGAGATAATTACCACATGTGAAAGATTTACCACAGTCAGTGCTTTACACTAATAAATATATTTATCTTTATTAATTAATTTCATAATTTGGTCATAATTTCATAAAAATGGTAAAGGAGAATCAAATTTTAAAGTTTTATCATGTTATTTACATTAATGATTTTTCCCTTCATTATGGGTATTTTCAAAGATCCCTGTGATGGTAAGAGCATTTGTTCCATGGTTCACTTTCATAGCATCATTTTTCTATAAGAGTATTTTTTTATATTTATATAGAGAGAGATTATTGTAAGAATACAGAGATTTACCACAGCAATCCCATTCGCATTATTTTTACTGTATGAATGACACTTCCTTTGTAAAGTGAGACAAGAGAAGCAGAAGAAGTTCCAAATTCCTAGTATTCATAGGTATTTTCAGCAGTATTAGTTTGCTGATGAATTCTCATTTAAGTTGCAAAACCAATTAACAGTAACCATTTATTGCATTCAGAAATTCTACTCAAAGTGGGGACTACTACAAAAGTAATTGTTCTTGGAGAAAGACAGCTACACTGCTTCTTTCAATATCCCTCTACTCATGTGCCTTACAAACATTGTGACATATGCTATACCTATTTAAATTACAAGAATAATAAAGGATTCCCTCATTGAATTAACACAGTTTGTTTTTTGTTCATCATAGACATGTCATATAGGGATTAATGTTTCTCCACAACAATATTCTTGACTCTCATAAGCTGCTCCTTTCACTAAACTTTCCAATGTTACTGCATGAATATGAGTAACAGTGGTTGTTATTAGGAAGTTTTGGACACATACTGATCACCTATTCAATATGTATACCTCTTACAATATCTGAGTAGATAAAATGAGACTAAACAGATTGGCAGTTCAACTCAGTAGTTGTAATGTCTATATGATTTAAATGGTATTTTCTGTTACAACATTATTTAATTTTCTTCTATCTTAGGGAATGCCTTGCAAACACAAATCAGATACCTGACATTAAGGTAAATGGAATTGTGGGAATTTAATGATCATCAGCACACTTAAAGCAGTGCTGTTTTTACACTGTTGCTTTTCTTCAAAACCTCCAGGACACAGCCAGGTATGGTACATGCCTTTAATCCCTGCATTCGTGGAGGCAGAAACAGGCAGATATGTGTGATTTCAAGGTCAGGCTGTTCCACCAAGCAAGTCTAAGACAAGCCACGGCTACAAAAAAAAATTCTTCCAAAAACAAAAAATAAAAAGCAGCCAACAAACAAAAACAAAAATAAAAACAAACACTTCCAGGACACATTAAAATTTCTTAACACTCGTGTCTGTATCAGCATGCATATAAATTTACCTTCTGTTACTTGTAGAACTTTGAAAATGTTCTTCAATATTATGGTGTTCCCATTTGTAACCTAAAATATAGTACCAGAAATATATATTATTGGAAATATCATATTATTATTAAGGAAAAACTTAAATCACTACATTCTGTGACCCTTAGTACTATGCCTGATTAAATCACCTCATTCCTCCTCATTCTCAATTGGAATTGCAGAAGAGGATCAACAACAAAGTAAGAGTTGTCTCCTTATTTTAAAAGTGAAAGAAAATTCACAGTCTTACCTATTTCAGTGAGGTTTTTGCATGTCTCTAGCATCACATCTTTGTAGAGTTGCTTCTGGGAAGATTCCAGCAAAGCCCACTCTTCTTGGCTGAATTTCACATGCACATCATTGAATGTCACTGAATTCTAAAATATAATTGTACAATATACAATTGTACAACAGAAACATTGGCAACAATATAAATTTATACTTCTTTGGAAATATAACCATATAATTCTAGTGCTTCTTCCATATATTTTCTGACACAGAAGTGCTAATGTTAGACAGTTGGGTGCTGTGCATTGGGTGAAGGAGGGGAGAAGAAAAAGCCTAAAGGTTAGATTGTAAGAAAAACCAAAGGTGTGCTTTGAAGAACTGTGTTACAGGAGTTTCATCACTTTGTAAGACAGGAATCTAAAGTAGTGAGCAGTTGGGTTCTTGAGCGATCTATGAATCCTGGTCAGTTCCTTGATCAAGTCAGTCAGGACTCTGTCATGAGACAGGTGGAAGGAAAAGGAATCACAATATTTTATCTAGCAACAAATGAGATGTGGTAATCAGGGGACACAGAATAAATGGATAACCTCAGTCAAAACACAACATGGCACTGAATATCATCTTTTTACCATGCTTCAGGGAAGTGGCATATCAATATGTGAAAAGGGAGATTCATATATTTGTGGAAGGGAAAGTGGACTACAGTAAATACATGAATAAAAATAATGTGAGGTGTCAAACAACAACAATCATAGCTGATAAGATCATATTTGTGAATGACCAGACAAAAGAAAAGATATAGACCACATTATTCTTTTTTGATAATTGTTTTATATATTCTCCTTTCCAAATCATGTATAGTCTATAGTTGAAGAATAAAGATTAAAGCTTTTATATTAAAAAAAGAATTGCTAATGTTATCAATAATCATTCTCAGAAGAAAATTGAATAACTGTCATATCTGAACTTTTTGAATAGGATATAGCCTTGGAATAGACATGCCAATTAATGTGGACAAAGACAAACAGAGAGAAGAGAGTGAAATAGAAAGAGAAAGATAGAGACAGAGACACAGAGAGAAATGAACAATGAACAGTACTGAGTACATATCAGAGAAATTTATGAACATTTATTAACTACAAAAATGATGAACAAGCTGGGTATATTCAGTTATGCCTCTAATTCCATCACTCAGGAGGCAGAGGCAGGTGAATTTCATTGAGTTGGATGCCAGCATGATCTATGCAAAGCGTTTCAGGACATCCAGACCTATATTGTAAGTCAGAGTCTTCCTTAAATGTCAATCAAACAAATATAATAGGTAGAAAAAACTCAGAGGTCTTTACTGAAGCTCCTACAAAGAATTATACATTCAACTCAATTCTGTATTAATCTTCCAGAAACCAGCAGTGCCACAGCTTAAACTGTAACATTAATAAGATCTTACTAAAAGGGAAAGCATGTTTAAACAGGTAAAAATTGAAAGAGAAAAATATTAGCAATGTAAATTCTGGTCATAAATAAGCAACATAAGGTGGGAGAGATGGCTCAGCAGTGAAGAATTCTTGCTGCTTTTGCAAATAATTGGGATCAATTGTCAGTGTTTACATGAATCCCACTACTATCCATTGTTCTAGGTTCATGAGTTCTGAGGTGATCTTCTGACTATGAGGAGCAGGGACACAAGAGGTGCATAGTCATGCATACAAGCAAAATACTCATATTCAGTAAAAATTAAAAAAAACAGATCCCAGATGGCAGAGTTGATTGCACACTGTGTCTGATCAGCAGGGTAGCAGAGACTGCACAGTGACCAACAGTTGGAACAGTAGGCCACAAAACACCACTGACTGTGTTTCCCAGGTGAAAGGAAACCCAACGGTGAGGGAAAATTGGTTCCAACCTCAGATCACTGAGCTAATCCCTGGAAAAAGTTCCTGGGATGTTGAAGCAGGAATGTGGTTTTCAAGCAAATGGACACAAGAAACAAGCAGGAATAGCAATTCTAATATCTAATAAAACAAACATTCAACCAAAATTAATTGAAAGGGATGAGGAAGGATACTTCAAACTCAAAAAAAGGAAAATTCCACCAAGATGGTGTCTCAATTCTGGGCAACTATGCCTCAAATTCAAGAGTACCCACATTTGTAAAAGAAACATTAATTAAGTTCAAAGAACATTTCAGTCTCCACACATTAATAGTGAGAGACCACAACAACTCAATATCATCAAGTGACAGAGCAGTGAAACAGAACCTAAAATGAGATATAATGACACTAATGGATGCCATGAATTAAATGGACCTGCCAGATATCTAGAGAAATGTTCACCCAAACAGAAAAGAATATATCTTCTTTTCAGCACCTTACGGACCCTTCTCTAAAAATGACCATACAGTAGTCACAAACCAGGCCTCAACAGATACAAGATTGAAGTAATATCTTGCATCCTATCATACCATGATGGACTAAAGGTGGATCTTGACAATAACAGAAATAGCAAAAAGCCTACACATACGTGGAAACTGAACAACTCCCTACTCAATGAAATCTGGGTCAGGGAAGAAATAAAGAACTTCCTATAGTTCAATGAAAATGAAGGCACATCATACCCAAACTTATGAGATGCAATGAAAGCAGTCTTAAGAAGAGATTTAATAGCACTAAGTACCTTCATAAGCTATTGGAGACTTCCCATACAAGCAACTTAATGGCACATCTGAATACTCTATGAAAAAGAAGCAGACACACCCAACAGGAGCAGACTACTAGATAACCAAACTCAGGGCTGATATCAATTAATTAGGAACAAAGAGAACAATTCAAATAATCAACAAAACCAGGAGCTATTTCTTTGAGAAAATAAAAAAACAGACAAATTCTTAGCCAAACTAAGAAAATGGCAGAGAGACACTATCCAAATCAACCAAGTCTGATAAAAAGAGAGAGATAACAGACACTGAGAAAATCCAAAGAACCATTAGCTCTTATGTCAAAAGCCTATATGCCACAAAATTTGAAAATCAAAATGCAATATACAATTTTTTTATTGATTCCACTTACCAAAGTTGAATCAAAATCAGGTAAAGAAATTTAATAGTCTTACATCCCCTCAGTGAATAGAAGCAAACATCAAAAGACTCCCAACCAAGGGACAAATGATTTCAGAGCAGAATTCTATCAGAGCTTCAAAGAAGAGAGAATAGCAATATTCTTCAAACTATTTTATATAATATAAATGGAAGCATCATAACCAAACACCTTTTGTAAGACTGAAGGCACCTTGATAAATCCTCAAAGAACCAAAGACCCAAAAAAGAAAGAGAACTTCAGACCAATCCCTCTTAAAATACTCAAATAAAATACAAACCAAATCCAAGAACATTTTAAAGATATCATCCACCATGACCAAGTAGGCTCCATCCCACGCATGCAGCGGTCGTTAAATAACATGGAATCCATCAATGTAATCCATCATATCAATAAATTGAAAAAAAACAACCACACAATCATTTCCTTAGATGCTGCAAAAGTATTTTACAATATCCAACACTTATTCTTCTTTAAAGTCTCGAAGAGACCGAGGGTAAAAGGCACATACCTAAAAACAGTGAAGGCAATACACAGCAATCCTATAGCTAACATCAAACTAAATGGAAAGAGAGTTAAATCAATTCCACTGAACTCAGGGACAAGGCAAGGCTACCTACTCTCTCCAAATATCTTCAATATAGTATCTGAAGTCCTATCTAGAGCAATAAGACAACTAAAGGAGTTTAAGGGTGTACAAATTGAAAGGAAGAAGTCAAAGTATCACTATTCATAGATGAAATGACAGTATACATAACTGTCCCCAAAAGTTCTACCAGGGAACGCCTACAATTGAAAAACACTTCAGCGAAGTGGCTGGATACAAAGATAACAAAAAATCAGTAGCACTCCTGTGTACAAAAGACAAACTGCCTGAGAAAGAATTCAGGAAACAACACCCCTCACAATAGCCAGAAAAACAAACAAACAAACAAACAAAACATAAAGTATCTTGGTGTTACCCTAACCAAGCAAGTGAAAAACCCATATGAAAAAAACAAAAAACTGTCAAGCCTCTGACAAAAGAAATTGAAGATAACAAAAGATAGAAAGATCTCTCATGTAAATGGATCAGTAGGATCAACATAATAAAAATTGCCATGTTACCAAAAACAATCTACAGATTCAATGATATCCCCATCAAAATATCAACACAATTCCTTACAGACCTTGAAAGAATAATTCTCAGCTTCATGTGAAAACAAACAAACAAACAAACAAACAAACAAACAGAAAACACCAGAATAGCTAAAACAATCCTGTACAAAAACAGATCTTCAGGAGGTTTCTCCATCCCTTATCTCAAACTATTCTATAAAGCAACAGTAATAAAAACAGCATGGTACTATTACAGAAACAGACTGGTGAATCAATGGAATTGAAGCAAAGGCTTATAAATAAACCCACAAACCTATGGACACTTGATTTTTGACAAAGAAGCCAAAACCATGCAATGAAAAAATGGCAACATCTTCAGCAAATGGTGCTGGTATAACTGGAAGTCTACATGTAGAAAAATGAACATAAATCCATATTTACCATCCCACACTAAACTAAAGTCCAAGGTGATCAAAGACTTCCAACATAAAACCAGACACGCTAAATCAGTTAGAAGAAAAAGTGGGAAAAACACCTGGATCACATTGACATAAAGATAACTTCCTGAACAGAACACCAAGAGTACTGGCTCTAAGATCAACAATTAATAAATAGATCTCCTGAAACTAAAACTTTCTATGAATCAAAAAATTCTGTCAATAGAACAAATCAACAGCCCACAGCCTGGGAAAAGATCCTCACCAACCCTATCTATATACAGCATAGAGGGCTAGTAACAAGATATATAAAGAGCTCAAGAAATTAAACTCCAACAAACCATTTTAAAACTGGGGTACAGAAATAAACAGAGAATTCCTCACAGAGGTATATCAGATGGTGGAAAAACATTTAAATAAATGCCAAATATCAATAGTCCTCATGGAAATGCAAATCAAAATGACTTTGATAGTCCATCAGAATGACTAAGATCAAAACCTGAAGAGACAGCACATGCTAATGAGGATGTGGAGAAAGGGAAACACTCCTCCATTGCTGGTGAGAGTGCAAACTTATACAACCACATTAGAAATCATTCTGATGCTTTCTCAGACAATTGGAAATAGTGCTACTTCAAGTCTCAGTTATATTATTCCTGGGCATATTTCCAAAAGATGCTCCACCATTCAACAAATACATTTGCTCAGTTATGTTCACAGCATCTATATTCATAACATCCAGAATCTGGAAACAACCTACATGTCTCTCAATGGAACAACAGTTACAAAAATTGTGGTATATTTACACAGTGGAATGCTAGTCATGTATTAAAAACAGGGAAATCGTGAAATTTTCAGGGAAATGGATGGAACTAGGAAAGATCATCCTCAGTAAGGTATCCCAGAACCAGAAAGACATGCATGGTATATACTCATTTATAAGTGGATAATAGCCATAATACAGGACAAACATACTACAATCCACAGACCTAAAGAAGATAAATAAAACGGAGGACCCTATGGAGGATGCTCAATTCTCATTCAAAAGTGCAAATAGAATCGATATCAGACATGACTGAAAAGAGGGAACAGGATGAGAGCCTAACATACATGTCCTCTGAAAGACTCAACCCAGTAGGGGATAAAGCAGATGCTAATACTCACAACCAAACTTTGGGCAGAGCACAGGGAGTCATAGGAAAGAGTGGGGGGATAGAAAGACTCAGAGCTGACAGAAGCTCCATAAGAAGACCAACAAGGTCAACAAATCTGGGACTGTGGGGACATGCAGAGATTGATGCATGCACCAAAGACCGTTCATGAAGAGGACCCATACCCCTGCTCAGATGTAGCTGATAGGCAGCTCAGTCTCCATGTGGGATCCATAGTAAGGGGAGCAGGGGCTGGCTTTGACCTGGACTCTGTTGCCTGCTCTTTGATCACTTCCTCATGGTGGAGGAGGCATTGGTACACCACAAAGGAAGAAGGTGTAGACAGTCCTAGTGAGATTTGATAAGTTTGGATCAGCTGGTAGGAGTGGAGGGCTCCCCCTATCTGATGAAATGGGATACGCGGGAAAGAGGAATGGAGGATGAGGTGAGGAAGAGACAAGAGAGGAGGCTACAATTGAGATGTTAAATTACTTTTAAATTTTATTTATTACAATTTATTCACTTTGTATACCCACTGTAGACCCCTCTGTCATCTATTCCCAGTCCCACCCACATTCTTTCTTTTTTCCTATGCCCTTTCCCTAATCTGATAGGGAAGGAACTACTTACTCCCCTTCTATCTAAACCTAGCTTATCAGGAAACAGGAAACAACCTAGGAACCTGCTACAGAGGGCCTCTAAAAGCCAGAAGAAGAAAACAGGAAACAACCTTGGAACCTGCCACAGAGGGCCTCTGAAAGCCTCTGCCATGCAGACTGTGAAAGCCGATGCTGAGCCTGATGGCCAACTGATGGGCACAGTGAATGGAATTTTAGGTAAGAAGTGGGAAATAGTAAGAGCTGGAGAAGACAGGAACTCCACAAGGAGAGCAACACAAGAAAATTTGAACACAGGGAACTTCCCAGAGACTCATACTCCAACCAAGGACTATTCATGGAGATAACCTAGAACCCTCACAATGCAGCCACTTCTGATGAGAACTGATAGACTAAGATCAGAAAGAAGGAGAGGAGGACCTCCCCAATCAGTGGACATGGGGAAGAGCATGCATGCAGAAAGGAGGGTGGAGGGTGGGACCGGGAGGGGAGGGGGTAGGGGCTTATGGGGAGATAAAAAATGAATTAAGTGTAATTAATAAAAGTTAAATAAAAATGTGAATAAAATGAATGAATAAAGTTAAAAAAAACACAACAGGTTGGAAGAATGTCACACTCCTGCAATTCAATGACTCAGGAAGCTCAGTGTTAATGTCATGAATACATGCCCCTAAAAAATTAAATATACTCTCTGGCAATTACAAATGCAAGATGTGGATGAAGATAGCCACAAAAACCTATGCTTACACAGACAAAACAAAACAAAATAAAAAATCCAAAACCCTACATTCCAGACTCAGCAGCTAATGATGATGTTATTGATGCCAGGCATGTTAGCCTAAATTTTACCCCAAACTCAACTGGAGTTAGACCTGTAAGTGCAAAACCTACCTGGTGTACATACTGATTTTCAGGACAGAAAATTTTTCATTCAATGTCAAAATGAGAAACATCATCTTCTCTGGGAGCTTTTTTGATTCGATCAAATAATTTCTGACCAAATTCACTATTGGCTTATGACCATCCCATGATGAAAAAGTAGTCTAACTTCAGTGATCCTAAAATTTGGCAATAACTCATACACTGTTTAAATGTCCAAAGTCTCTTCTGACATATAAGAAAATCTCTTGACTGCCACATCAGAAGCAAGTTACATCATTCCAACATAGATACACAGAATACCCCTTCCCATTCCAGTAGAGAGGAATGTATACACAGTGAGAGAAGACTGTACCAAGGAAAGAAGACCAGCAAGGAAAACAGCAAATCCTGTTGCTGTTTCAAAAGGCTTAGAGGGTCCTATCTATGCAACGTCTCATACATCTCTCAGATTGGTTACTTCCACTCCCTATAGGCAGCACTCCATGACAGGTATCTCATAACTTAGGGATATCAACATCTTGTAGTGTCAAGATGCAACTCAGGCTTCACCCCTCATGGTGTCATGCAATGAACCTTTACAGTATCTTCACTGGTGATCTGACTCTGCCAAACACAGAAGGCTGGCGCAGTGCTGAATAGAAACCACAAAGAATCTATTACGTTAAATTTTACATCTTTCTTGTTTCCAAAAAAAGCACAACATGGGTGAGCCTGTCAATTTGGATTCAAAATTGGGATGGACGGTGTCACTCTTGGACCGTTTGGAGCAGGCTTTATATGAAGTTCATTCCTGGCACTAGGAATCACTTTGAGTCCTCCTTCCATTAACAGAAGAATTAGCAGAAAGGCATTTACTCTATGAATATCATTTTAGGCTTCAAATCCAGAACTAGGACTTCTTCTTTGATGGTGATAATCTCCTTGAAAAAATTCTGCCTCTTTCATCATGTGACTGCCATCTGAAACTATCTAGTACTGTTTTTCTCTACAAAGGCTTTACACTAATTTCTGTTCCACTTGTCTCTTTCTTTCACTGTGGTCCTGAATGTCTCTCTAATATTAACCATTCAATAGATTCAATATTCCATCTAAGAAATCCTGTTCATCAATTTTTAATTCTTCCTCACTCAATTTCAAGGCATGGGCAGAATGAATTAGTATGATTGGCAGCTAAAATATCACACAAATGACCTCTAGCTTGATTTTCTGTAGAGTCTATTGTCCACCGAATCTTATGACATGGACATCCTCTGTCTGCATTACTCTCAATACTCTGATCTTCTAGGTCCTACCAGAACAGCTGATGAATCTCTGCGTACAGCTTTGTAATGCATTTGCCATCGTAAATCCTGATGTTTTCCGCACTCCTTAAAAAGAGAACATTCCAAGATTCTGTCCAGCAGTAAAATCACTCTTTGCATATAACTTTTTGTTCTAATGTGCTTCTTTGTTGTTGTGACTAAATCCCTTAACTAAAAGCATCTCAGGTCATGAATGCGTTTACACGTTTAGTTTGGTACTGTCAGATCACAGTCCATCACTTTGGGAGCTTAGCATAGAAAGTCAAGCTTGAAGGAAATTAAGGCAAAAGCCATGGGCAAATGTTTCCTAGGTTGGTCTCTTGCTTCATCACTGTCTCATGCTCAGGTAGTTATCTTATGTAGCCCAGGCCCACTTGCTTAGGGATATTGTATCTCTCAGTGGAAGAGCCTTCCCACATCAATCATCTATCAACACAATCTCTCATAGATATAGCAAACAACTTCTCTGATGAGGGCATGCCATTTATTGAGGCCCCTCAGATGACTGCAGGCTTGGAAATGTTGACAACTGAAGCTAATAAGGACAAAGAGACAACAATATACGAGAAAGTTTTAAAAGCCTAAAAACAATGTGTTAATTCTATCAGTCACTTAAAAAGCAAAAACCGAGACATTGATGATTGCAACAACTTGAAAACATAGATATACCAAGAAATGAGGAGAGGCAAGCCTTTAAGATCAAGAAGAGAAAAGTAAAACTGCTTCTCTATATCAAGTCTCCAAATCAACAAAAACTAAAGGAATTATAGCATAATATAATAAATTTTCAGAAGGGAAAATATGTGAAGGTCTATGACTTTCAAAAAAACAATATAGTTAGATTATAACTAATCAAATCACACAATATACATAGAACTCCTGTCAAAAGCAAACACAAAGATAGGACTATAAAAATAATATAGTCCTATAAGCAAATAAAATAGGATTATAGATAAAATCAAAATCAAAGAAATCACTGGCCATTACTCAATTTGTGCAATCTAATTATTTCCTTTGGCAACAATAAAATATGTATTGGAGGTGGAGGGCTATTCCAATTGAAGATTCCATTAAAGCATACAAATGTTTCAATATAAGATAAATGATTTTGACTACTAAAATTATCTCATATTATTTTGATAAAGCAAAAGATATCTGTTAAAATCACTTGGAAACCATATTATTTTCTATGACTGGATATATGTCTGCATCAGTGTAAGAAAATGTAAATATCTCAAGCCAAGTGGAAGAAAGCAGAATTTTAAAGAAAAAGTGAGTTTGCTATGGAGCCTAGGTTGGCCTTGAACTCACAATCCTTTTGCCAATTGGTAAGATGGTAAGGACACAGTACCACATCTGTCTCTGAGTTTGTATTATACGCTTAAACATCTTTTTTGCCTTAATTGCTTTAACAACCAATATCATCTTCATCTATTTTGTTTTAAAATCTTTTTCTTGTGCTTTCAGTTATGTTTATATATTCAGGATGTGCTGTGGTATGTGGTATGTATAAATTCCATAAAGAAATCCAGGAAAATCATAATCAAACAATTGGAGGAAACCAATAAATTCCTTAAATAAAGCCATGAAACAACAAACATTTGAGGGATGTGAGGCTTTTCTGGATTAGGGTGAACTCTGACATCTCTGGATAGCCAGTTATTTACACTTGGTTTATGATAGTGAACTCTGTTTTCTCAGTGAAGAGCCTAAAAATTCACCTCAGGATCTGTATGACCCCAGGTTTTATAAAGAGCCTCACATAGACCTCAGGGCAGATTATTAGCCAAACCCTTTCCTGATAAGGAAATTGCTCCAACAAGTATTTGGGAATTCCTAGAAATGCATTACCCTGCTAAGGATTTTAGTCTTCAGCAGTGACTTTCAACTGTGCTGAGATTTCCCCACACATATAGGATAATTAAGTACTGTGTCCTCCTTCTTGCAATAGGACCATGCTATTGCATGGAAAATGAGGCATCATGGCCCAATATTTAAGCCAAGGATCCTTGATACTTAGACACAGAAAACCAAACATTCACCCTGGAAATTTGTCCCTCTGGCCAAGGTTTATAAATTCTGACCGCAAACAAACATGCTGGGGGTGCAGGCATGCTGGCAGGTTAGATGCCACCTGATACCATCAGCCTTCCATCATGGCCTCTGAGATTCATCATTTATCCCCCTCTGGGCCTGCTCACTGGCCCACTGTGCCTAGGCCTCACTGGGTCTGTGTTTCACTAGGCCTATGTATTGGCTGCAAGCCAATAAGGCATGGACTTTTACTTGAACCTCGGAGGTGAAAGTCCTTAGAGCAAGGCACAGCAGTGTATCCAAGAATGGTAACACTTTGGTATTGCCATAGGCTCTGGAATACCAGAATTTCCACTACCACTGGTGATTTCATTCTAAAAGAACAAGCTATCTGTAACAGTCAATAGAAAATTCTTACACACCCTGGCCTAGTGAACATGGGTGTTGCCTAAAGTGTTCTAGCTGCCCCTGAGAGAAATGGAACCACTGTTCTTCATCTGGAAGCTGAGCTCCAGGCCTCTGCTGAATGGAGAATGACAGAATGAAACACATTCTGGAAATATGGAAATATAATCAATAAAGAAAGCAAAAACAAGCTGGCCATGTTGATCACACCTGTGACCCCAGCACTTTGGCAGGTAGAGGCAGAGATATCTCTGTGTCTTTGCGGCTACCCTGGTCTACAAAGCAAGGCAAGGTCAGCATATGCTACACAGAGAATTCTAGGCTCAAAAAACCAAAGAAAATTAATTTTTAAATGCAGAAACTTAAGGAATCCTGGAAATGAAAAAATTAAAGACTACGGCAAGAAAATACAGAGGAAAGGTTCGCACAGAAAACAGAGATCAAGGAGATAAATTTATGCATTGAATACAAAATAGAAGAAATGGAAGACAGGTGTGTTTAACAGCAGAAGTCAGGGATGCAGAGACAGCTGGACTGTTGTGAGTTTGAGGCCAACCTGGTCTACAAAGTGATTCCAGGACAGCAAAGGCTACAAAAAGCAATTTTGTCTGAAAATATACAACAACAACAACAAAAAAAAAACAAAAAAAAGATGAAATAGATACATGTATCAAAGAAAAATGTTAAATCCAAAAGCTCCCTATCACAAAACATCCAGGAACTCTGAGACATTATGAAAAGAAAAAACGTGCTGATAATCAGATTAGCAGAAGAAGGATGAGATCAAGGGTCTAGAAGATATTTTCAACAAAATCATACAAAAAAAATTCTTAATCTAAAGAAGAAGATGTCTATCAAGGCACAAGAAGCATACAAAAATACCAAAGACACTGGACTATAAAAAAAGTCCTCTTTCCAGAGAATAATCAAAATGCTAAATATATAGAACAAAGAAAAAATATAAAAAGCTGTAACAGAAAAAAAAATCGAATGGACCACACTAACCAATCAAACAGACAAACAAAAACCAACCAAGAAACAAATAAAGGCAGATCTATTGGAATTAATCCTGTATTCTCATTAAGATGCTAGAAATTGAAGGACATAGACAGTGTGCTTCTGACTCTAAAATGCTACAGAAGCCAAGAAATATTACTAACTATGCCCAGAACCTTTCAATCAGCAAATGGAGAAAATAAGATGTTGCATGTTAAGGTCAAATTTACACAATATGTATCTATAAATACAGCCCCACACAAGGTGCTAAAACCACCACCACCTCCACCACCAAAATACCAAGATTAACAATCACTGTTCATTCATATCTCTTAATACCCTTGACCCAAATTCACCAATAAAAAGACACAGGCTCACAAAATGGATGATAAAACAGAATCTATCCTTCTAAATACATCAAACACAGCTTTACCTTGAGATAGACATTATCTCAAGGTAAAGGGTTGGAAAAGATATTCCAAATGAATGGACAATAGTATCAATTTTGTATAGCAATTTTAATATCTAACAAAACAGACTTCAAAAACAACTAATAAAAAGATGGCAAAGGACATGGCATATTAAAAAAAAAACATCCAGCAATATAACATTTCAATACTTTACATCTATGCCCCAAACATAAGAGCACCCAAGTTATAAAAGAAACCCTTCTGCAGCTTGCATCACATCCTAGCCCTCATAAACCAGTAGGGGAAGACTTCAATATATCACTCTCACCAATGGACAGGTCCTTCTGACCAAACTGAACAGAGAAATGATCCAGATAATTAAGATCAAAAAACTAAATATACCCAAATGATGTTTACAGAACATGCACCGAAGCACAAAAGATTGTATTCCCTCTTCTAAGCAACTCATATACTGTTCTCCAAAATTGATGATATACTTGAACAGTGGAAGTCTCAAAAGATATAAGAAACTTGCAATAAGTTCTTGAAATGAATACATAACATATCAAAACTCATACTACACAATAGAAGTGTTGACCAGAAGACAGTTTATAGCATTAAGTACATTCAGAAAAAAATCAGAAAGATCTATTCCTAGCAACTTAACAGCACACCTAAATACTGTAGAACAAAAAAAAAAAAAAGTAAACATAACTAAAAGGAGTAGATAGTGAGAAACTGTGTCTTCACTGGTAAAACTGAATGCTTCCACAGGAATAGAATGGTGGATCCTGTCAAAATTGATAATAATTAGATTTGAATAGTAGAGATCTCCTGAATAAGCAGGGGTAACTATTCCTCAGACAACTTGGTCCTTGAGTCCACACAAACTTATAAAGACTAGTGTTTTCTTTTTAAATAAAAAAGGATACTTTTGTTGTTTCATATTAAAAACAGTTAAGAGGTTTAAAATGTTTTAAGTAAATTCAAAGGTATAAACTTGTTTGAGTTGGAATAATTTGGAGTGAATATAACATATTTGATCAGTGTGGTGATAGACAGTGCCTTTAATCCCAGCAGAGACAAGCAGTTATCTATTAATTAGTTGTTTTCTAAATTCAGGAGTTACAATGACAGGGTGTTGGTGGTTTATAGCATAGCCCTAATCCCAGCATTTGGGAGGCACATGCCTTTTACATACCACGTGGGAGGCAGAGGCAGGCACATAGGATTTACATTGATTCCACTTAAAAGCTACTTGTAAAAGACAGGGTGAAAATCAAAGTAAATGTCCTTTGTTATCTAGAAATAAATAGAGTTGAAGGTATATTTGTAAACTTTCAAAGATTTTTGTAACTTAGATTGAGAGATTATACTTTTTCTATTTCCAAAAACCATTTTGCCCTATAAAAGATATAACTGCCTGAAAAGGAACTATCCTCACCCCAGAATTAGGTATGGGGCAGGGTTTTGATATAATAATTTCAGGAGAATAAAAACATCCAAATAAAGAATATGGAGTCCACTGGAAACATGAAACTTCTAAAGAAAAAGGACAGATCACCAAAAGATTATGCCCAAAGAAAAGGAGTAAACTGGCCAAGTGGTATCACCCACCTTCATGTAGTCTCCTCTGCCTTCTACAGACATAAGTGCAAATTGTCGTTCTATGCTTGTTAAAGGACAACACAAAATCTCTATCTCATATCAGAAAAGCCACCTGGTAAAAAACAGAGGAAAACAGAAAAATAAGTGACAATTCTATTGCCACTAATCTCATAATCTTCTGGCATGATGTGACTTCTATACTTAGCACAAACATCAACAGTCAAGAATGCACAGATTTTGTGAAAGAGTGAGGGGATAAGAGAAAAAGCCAAAAACATAAGCCTAAAATATAGCCAAGTTTACATGAAAAGGCCTAAGGAAACTCTAACATGAAAAATGTGCACTGGATCAGAGGTACCTTTGATTTTTTTTTAATTTAATACAAATTAAATAAACACAGATTTCACAACTCCTACAAGACAAACTCAAAGTGATACCTTTAAACTGCTATATTTAAGACCCTCCTGCTACTACTAATCTCCTTTCCAGAGAATCCTTTTTCTCGGGAAGTCTCTTGGAAAATGGAGACCATAATAAAGATGGGCTATGGCTTGCAGTCCCTCATGTTCCCTTGTGGGTTCAAGCATAGCCCTGCCCTCACCAACACTCACACACAAAACAATATTGAAGAATAATTTAATATCTGTTTCTTGCTGCATGGATTATGTCACAAGATGTGGAATCTTCCCTTCCCACTTACCTAAACCCAGGCACACCTGACACTGACAAAATTTTGCATCTCAGAAAATCCATTTGAACCCAGGAATTGAATTCCTTTGAATCACTCCATTGTGCCCGGTGGTAGTTGAAAGGTAAAAAATAAATTAAAAAAAAGTAAGCAATTATTGCTCAATGATGACCACCACCACTTCTTTTTTACCAGTTTCAAAACTATTTGTAAAATTTGCTACACAAAACCATGTGTGGAATATAACATGAGGCATTTCTAGAAATGAGACTTTCAGTTTTCCAATCTATCTAATTAATGCACAGCAAAAGCAATGCCTGGGTGTGCACACTAGATAGTGATTCTACAAGCACCACAACTTTCTACTGCCCAAGCCACAGGGTCCCCTCCTCCTTGGACAGTTAACACTCAAGAAGGGTCAGAGGACAAAGATCTCTGCTGAAGTCACCACATGGAAAACAACGGAACAATAGTCTGAACCACAGCCCATCTCGGTTAAAGCAGATCAGGCTGTGATAGCTCAGCAGCCTGCTTTTCCTGGCCTAGGGACAATGGCCCCACACTCACCATGACATGGCCTCTGATCTCACTCACAGCCCTCTACAGCTGCATCAGAGAAAAATCCCAGAACAAACCCATAAGCTACCTCCCACTGTTGCTCCTGACTGCTAGGACTGCCCAGAGACCCTTATCAGTTTGAACAATAGAGCTGAGTCAGGACAGTCATAGCTCCTCTACCAGTGGATCAAAGATCAAATGATGCAGATAGTAGAGGCATTCTAGCTTTGCCCTAATCCCTATGGACACACAGAACCCTCATGTTGTTATAAAAGAACGAAAATCCCAATTATTCGATTTTAAAACTTGCTAGCGCAGAGAGGCAGAGAAAGCACCCACCTGACCCTGCTACTTACCTCACCTCCAAGAGGAAAATGCCAAAAAATCTCACCAGTTCAGATGACAGCTCAAGGGTGATAGGCCAAAGGAACCCAAGGCCAAAGGCTTTCTAGCTCAAAGCTAAAAAAGCCCAAAATCTACCAAGATAAAACTCCTTCCACTTTTACACTCTGTCTTAAATACATTTCAGCCGAAAGTTCCACTTACTCTTTAATCCCTGTCAGCTGGTTTCTTGCTTTGCCTCTTGACGTAGGATTAATATTATTTAATCCTGTGCACAGAGAGCTTTTGAATTAAAGGTATGTTCTAGGGTTGATGTAACAATACCATAATCACCTGTTTAGAATAAATAGAAAGTTCTTGTTATTAAGGTTTTTGTTAGGGCTCAACCACACCAAACAAAGCACAGGTTTTTACAGTTCACAATCTAAGGGATCACACTGGGATCAAATATCCTGCAACATCCTCATCTTGGAAATGTTTTAAAATACAATCTTCCACTTTCCCAGGGCACCTGCTCATCTTCCAAGATACAGGTCATTTATGTTGCACATTCCATTACACGATCAATGTCCAGTGCAGTCATCTCCCCCTCATAGTTGGGAAGTCCTTCAGCCAAACTTAAGTCAAAGCTAAACAGTAACGACCATTAAAGAAACAAATGGCCATGAATTTGAAAGCAAGGAGTAGTTAATGGGAGCTCAATAAAAATGAGAAATGAAACAAAAAGGATATGGCTGTACCTAGGAATATTGGAGTAGAAAGTTTATTATAGATAGATGAGAGAACATAGTCAATCACAGGGAAATCTGGGATGGTCTAAATTTGACATGACCCTGAGCTACGTGAGACGAGAGGAGAGAGGGAAGTGGAGAGCCAGAACAAAGGCCCAGGAGGATAAATGATAAATGAAAAAGACCAGGTAACCAAAACGGTTAGAATACATAAGGAAGGACAGCTGTGAGGAGGGCAGCTCAACTCCTGGCCTAGAAATTTGTGTTTGAAACCCATACCTTGTAACAGGTAAGGACTGAGGGATGCTGGGAGAACCTGAAAGCCATCTGTATTTGATTGTTAAGTAGCCACCTTAACTATTCATCCCAGCATTTGAGACGTAAGAGTAGAGAGGAATGAGAAGGTTGAAACAATTTCATTATAATCTCAAAAATTCTTTTTAAAAGTTGAAAATGGCTTTATGATCCAATATTCTTCAGGGAATATATATTAGGGCACACAAAGTATTACTCACACCTTTTCTCTCAGGTTGTGCATTTTCAAATGGGGGGAGGGGAAAGCATTCCTGTTAGGCACTACCACCCCACTTTGTCCAGATCTTCTGTGTGTTTGAACTAGTGTAACTGTAAAAATTTGCTTTCCAGAAACAAGTTCAGCAAGTAATCCATAATCTTGATTCTCTTTGTATCTGACTCCTAGCCCTAAGTATACACTTTTCACATTTACTGACCATCTAAAATTGATTACTATTATCATTGCCATCTTCCCTCCTCCCCCTCCCTTTCTGTGTTGTGACAACACCAGCTTCAGAGTAGGTCAGTGATCTCAATTCTTACACAGGTCCCTCTTTATTTGTAATCACCCACCTCCAAACAAACAGAACGCAGGGAGGTCAGTGGACACTCATTCACGGATCTCTTTTACTTCACACTGACCAGTCAGAGCCCACCTGAAAAGAGTTGCAGAATTGTGTTCTAGGCACTGAGCAGTAGAGGTAGCATTCCGTGTTTAAATAAAGTGTAAACTACATAACATGTGAAAGACTAATCTTTTGGAGACATTGCTTTAAACAAAACAAAAATCAAAGCACTAGAGAAAAAGGAATGAAATTCTTAATGACTGGGATTATCAGAGAATATTAACTAACAAGAGACTAGAGCAGTGATGCATCAACAAAAAAAAATTAATAATACCAACAACTGACTTATTTATTTATTATGTATACAGTGTTCTGCATGCATGTACACTTTCACACCAGAAGAGAGCAGCAGATCTCATTATAGATGTTGTGAGCCACCATGTGGTTGGTGGGAATTGAACTCCTGACCTCTGGAAGAGCATCCAGTGCTCTTAACCTCGGAGTTGAAAAATAAAACATATAGGCATACTGACTTTGCAAACACAGACCATTCTCTTGTAGAGGCAAAGCCATTAATAAGATACTGTTGAATGTTGTCCCTGTTTACAATATTAGTTGCTGAGACCTGTAACCTGACAGGCACAGCTTTAGCCAATAGCCTGTGTCTCAAATTTGAACTGACAGAACTGTATCAATGAGGATTGTACACATGGGCATAGGACAGTCTCTTAATTCAAAATTCAATATTCACTGGATCAAGTTACCTGACCTAAACTGAACACCCACCAATCTGGTCTGTTTTCACTCACAATCATAAATTAATAAGTACATGTTGGGAAGTTACAAATTAAAAAACCTCACCCTGCCACATTTCTAGATAATCCTGGTGAGCAAACATATATGTTCCAGGATCCTAATCTCTAACAGGCCTGGTTAGCATATTACTTATATGTGGATTGTTTTAAAGGCAGTCTTCCCTCAGCTAAATTCTAATTGATGCCACCAGTTTTTCAGCAATGATAAATCATTTACATCATCAGTTCTACTCTTCTATATCACAGTTTAATACTGAAGTGCTCTCTGACACAGGACACACCATTTACAACCCCCACAAAATCCAAATGGATCATTTAAAATTGAGAGAACACCAACAAAGGTCACCAAGAACTATGCCTAAAAAAGGTCACCTAAAGGTCACCAGACTAGTGACTCTACCCCAAGGTCACCAGGAACTAGGCCATGGGTCAGCAATTCCAGAAACAAGGTCATTAGATTTCCTACCCAAGGAACACAAGAATGGGAAGGTATCTTATCTCAGGGTGGGGAATTTGTTCTGAGCAGCCCACTAACCTTGTAGTAGAACCATTCCATAGCACAGAAATTACCCAACATTCCTGAGACCTATAGATAGCTCACCCTATGTTAGTTATGTTAGCTAGCCAATCACTTTGTAAAAAGCTTACCCTTGCTGAATGTCACCCAATCCTGTAACTATTAAATTGGAACTTCCTTGTCTTTTCTCAAACCCAAATCAACACCCTGACATGAGGCTGCTGTGTGTACACAGTCTCTTACACCACAGTCATCATATTTGGGTCTCTAACAAAGTAATGAAATACAGTAAATACAGTAAATAGTACTAATAATGTTAATGACTAAAATAAAAGTAACAGAGTGCATTTTACAATGATCTCAGATGCTCTTTTCAGACAGGACATTTTATGATGAAAATGTTTTCATGAGGCGTAACATGCCTGTTAAGCTTAAGCCTTGTTTACAACATTCTCTTGAAAACAAGGTTCAAGATGCATCATGAAATCATAACATCAAATGATGTACAGAGAGGACATAATCACCTTTGCAGATATGGTCTCCTAGGGATAAGTATGGTAGGATGCAAAGCTCCGGACACTTTCTGAGAATATGACATCTCATAAAACCTAATGAAAATATAGATTCTTCCCAGAAAATGAACATGTACATAAAACCAACCACATATAAAACAGGTACAGAGTAAATGTCAGGAGAGGGACAAAGTTAAAATAACTAACACCAAATAAGTATCACTGTTGCTGTATCTGGAATTTCTATCTTGTTTGGAAGTCAGAGACAGGAAGACTGTTAACCTCTGTATTTAAGGCAGGGTATCTGCATAAAGAAAAGCAATGTTTCCCTTCTCCTGTTCCTTTTTTCTCCTCTGCTTCCTCCTCCTTCCTTACCTCCTATATGTTAGGCAAATGTTCTACCTCTGAGTTGTATTCCTACCTTCTGTACAAAACAGGCAGAAACAAATAGTCTTTGGATATAATAAAGCCAGATGCTAAACCTCACTAAAGCTTAAAGGAAGTAACTTGTTATGGGATAAATTAAAGAGATCACAGAGAAGGCAACAGGCATAGGGGAGGCTGTCCTAGTAACAGCAGTAACAGAACAACATAAAAAGACTTCAGGAAATGTTTTTTACAGATGGCACAATGGCTGGCATTAACAAATAAATTGCTACATGCTTCCATCCTTTAGGTGGGAATTCTGTATTACTATCAGATTATGAAGACTTTGTTAAAGGAATTTACTGTTTAAAAGGTTAATTGTCCTTCCACAGATAGTTACTGTGAATTAGGTACCCAATACTGTGCTAAGTCCTGAACACACAAAAATGATTGATGTAAACACTACTCTTTCTCTATAAGCTTACAGTCTTGTGGGGTAATCCACCATAAACAAACCCATAGACCATGCATAGAAATGTATACATCACGTAAATTCCACTATGAAACCTAAAGGAAAGCAAGAGGTACCTAACACCCCAGAAAGGATAAAGAACATACATATTCAAAGGCTGAGAGGTGAGAACATTTTAGTTCAGTAGGGTAAATGAAAGAAGGTGAATTTGTTTGCAGTATACTAGGGAAGAAGAAAGGAATGATGATGATGATGATGATGATGATGATGATGATGATGATGATAAAAGAATAAAGAGGGATGATAGCCATCCCTCTATGCTGCTGCTGTTCTTTTCATCCTTGCACCCTCTCATGTGCTTCTGTGCCCTCTAGTGGTGACGGGAGGCAACTTCTCCATCATTTCTCTCTGGAATTGTTGATGGGGCTGGTGGCCCCCAGGGAGAGCCCATGAGGGCGAGGCTTGGGCAGGTGACTTCAGGAAGTGACCATGCTCCCTCAGCATTGTTCTGGTTGGAACTCGGAACACTGGTTGCCAGGTAACCAGACGCCAGCAGCAACAGCTGCCTGGACAGACCAGCTCGTCCAGAGGAGCTGGAGAGAGGAGTCTGTTGTTCTGCTTCCAGACCTCCAAAGGCTTAGGTCTCTTGGAAGCCAACGGTGGTCGCCTGGGCCGCTGCTGGAGACATATGGTGTGCTCACTGACACGTTTCTGGCCTGTTCCCCACCGTGAGACCGAGGTAATCAGGGCCGCTGTGTGGTGGGGGAGCTTTCTGGTCCACTCCCAGCCCCCATCCACCGCGGTTGCGGCCTGGGCGAATGTTCCTGTTGGGTCACTGAGGAACACGTTTCATGCCCGCTTCCCTCTTCAGTGTAGGGAAAGGGGTTGTTGGTGCCTCTCGGGGTTTGCAAACTTCAAGCCTTCCTCCTGCCGTGGTCCTTCCTCAGAGCAAAAGGAAGCTAGCCTTCCTGCATGGTATCCCCATTTCTCAAGAATGATGGCGTGAACTTCGTGGAGCAGATGATCCCCTATTTGCCCACCACTATTCCTGGCCCTTTATCCAAAGTTTGCGACCACTGGAATGGTTTTCTGGACCTGATCCTGAAAAGGCAGTCGAGCGGCTCCACCAGGGATCCAGCCCTCAGACCTCCTCCTGCTGTTTTCTAGGGCCTGTGCCCTCACAGAACCAGACGACTGTGTCGCAGCAGCCTAGGTTCCGGGCCTGGCCCTTTAAAGTGACATAGCCATACATGGGCGATTGGGGCAGGGGTGGGGCTCTAGCAGGTGCCATTCACCTTCCCCAGGGAGTGTCACACACCACCCTTTCTCAAGCCCTGAGCATCCTTTGGGTAAAGGATTCTGGATCCCATCTGTGGTGTTTGGGATAAATGGAGCCCCCAGCACCCCCAAACCCCTTCCTCGGAAGATTTGAATATCTCCCTCTAGACATATGGGTGGGTTGGGGACATGGGCCTTAGGGGTGGCATCCCTGTGGACTGTCACAGGTATAGATCCTTCAGGCTCGAATGTGAGGAGGACCAAAAAACAAGGATGTGAGTGAGCTTGTTTGGAGGGGGAGGTAAGTGGGGAGGAGCATTTGGGATGGCCAGGATGGAGGACCAATAATGGCCAGAAGCCTCGCCTTTGGGGTTCTCGCCCCGCAACCTCGCCGGCTGGTGGAGTACAGAGGTCTCCCACCGGGCTCCTGGGTTTTGAGCAGCAGAGGGAGGAACAGGAGAGGAAGGGCCCTGGTGGACACCCATGTCCTCCACCCCCGTAGCCCAGAAGCAAGGCCAGGCTCCCGACCCCAAGTCCCTCTGTCCTGCTCTTGCCCGCAGGGTTATCTTCTCGTTCCTGTCCCAGTGGCTACAGAGATTCCCCCAGGATATCTGTGGGGCTCCGGACCTGACCATCATGAGGCAGCTGCTGGACAATGCCAGGATCCATGTGCTCACTGCAGAGTTGGACCGCCAGGCCAGGGAGATCCTTCTGGCAATGGAGGAGCAGAAGGTCAGGAGGATGAAGCCCAAGGAGGAGGAGGAGGAAGAAGATGAAGAGGAGGAAGAGGAGGAGAAGGAAGAGAAGGAGGAGGAGGAAGAGCAGGAGGAGGAAGAGCTCGGGGAGGTGTCTGGAGAACCTGCAGCTGGTTCCATCCCTGGGTCTCACTGGGAATGTGTCCTGAAGCTCTTGCCAGGAGAGTAGAGCTGGACGCCAGTCAGCTTGACCGTCCTGCAGGCAGGAGAGCGGACTGAGCCTTCCCTGGCAAGTAGACGCCATCTTGGGAGAGCTCACACCTTTTTGGGTGCCTTCAGGCAGTCCCCCTATCCCGGCTGATGGCTCACCCTCTTCTGTGTTCAGATCCTTGGGTCCTTGACTGCAGCCTTCACATGCAGGAGTCCTTGGGGATACAGGAGACACTGAGACCGGCTTCAGGGGCAGGAGCTATGCCCCAAGAGGATACTGAGCTCCTGGATCCCATGGCTGCGGGTCCCCCAATCTTGCCAAAAGCTGAACCAGTGCAACCTCTGGCTTTAGCATCAGAGGACGCGCAGTCCATTGTGCACTTGGTGGATGAGCTACTGTTTCTCTCCACTGTGGCACACTTGGGGGCACCTGAGCCCATGTACTAGCTGCCCGAGGTGGACATATAGTTGGTACAATCGCCGGCTGGGCTGCACCCAGCGCCTGCTCCCCTTAGAGAAAAGGTTCCCTTAATTTTGTGTATTTTTAAATTGCTGTTTTTTACTCTTGCGATATTGTTGTTGGTTTCATATTATTATTAGAAAGGTGTTGCTTAGTTATCTTAAGTGATGTATTCGGAGATAGGGCCTCCCCATCAGCCCACAGTGGGCCCAAATTCCTGGGCTGTGGTCCGGGCTGAGACAAGGGGTATGAAGCCTATTTTTGTCAAGAGTTTCCCGCGAGTTGGGCATGTGCATCCATCTATAGAAGATGTTGCCAGGTGTGTAGTTGGTTCCCAAGGGGTCTAATGGGATAGATTGAGCCCCAGAGAGAAAGCCCAGAAAGGCCAGCACTTGACAGCGGACTTTTGGGGCCACAGCTGGGCTGAGGGCTAGGCTCTGAAGACCAGGACCAGGAACAGTACCAGGACCCAGCTCCTTGGGCACTATACCTGAAGGGGAGAAACCCTATAATTTGAGATATAGAGTACATTTTGGGGGATCATTTAAATACATGATATTTCTACATAGTCATGCCTGATTTAGAACTCAATATTTGGAGCCGGGCATGGTAGCACATATCAGTAATTCCAGCACTCATGGAAGAAGAGACCTGAATTTGAGCCAGGTCTACAAAGTGAGTCTAGGACAGCCAAGGCTACACAAGAAAATTCTGTCTAAAAAACAAACAAATGAATGAATGAACGAACAAATACAAAAGAGAACTCACTTTGTTGACCAAGCTGACCACAGTCTCAGAAAGATTAGCTTACCATGGACTCCCAGGTCTAGGATGACAGGGATGCACCTCTGAGCCAAGCTAAGATATTTTTAATGACCTATTCTTGAATCAAGGAATGAAAGGATAAAATAAGATGTACAAAGCTACCATTTTTCTTTTAATTAACAGTAATAAGTCTTCAATATCTACATTTATTTACAATTGCAAATCATTTCTGATGTTGTCAATAGGTGAGTTTTCTCCTTTGCTTTAATTTCATACATTGAAAAATGTTTGAGTACGTATCTGCCAGTGAGAGGACAACTTATTGCTGTTTGCTATCTCTTTACATCCCATATATGAGTTTTCAACATGAAACCCAAAGAGTCTTTTGACCAGTGAAAAAACTGGCCCTTATTTAGGTTTAAAAATGATTTATGTATGTGCTGGTGTGTGAATTTGTATATACAAATGCCCAAGTATAGAAATATTAGAAAAATCTATAGGAGTAATATGGGCTACCCAGAAATTGAGTTCAAATTATCAGGCTCAGAAACAACCAACTATTCCCACTGAGACAGTTCTCTGACATTCACTTATAGATCTGAGACAGTGTCATGAGCAAGTCTTTACTCCTAAGAGTGAACAAACATATTCCAAAACACAAAAGGATTATATAATTTTAATTTGGAAATAGCATTTATTTTTCAAATTATTTCATGTTCTTCCATCCTTATATAACAATAAGTTTATAATCTGGATAGAAGACAATATTTTACTGATGTAATATTTCATTTAAGGTTATTTGAGTATCAATGAAATCAGTGGAGAATGTCTGTGGTAAGCAAAACTGGCAACATGACTTTGAACATCATATAACAATGACCAAAATAAGCCCCACAAAGCTGTCACCAGGTCTTCACACATCTGTCATGGCCTAAGAACCCATAATAACATTACACACCACAACATCCTTTTTTGAAATAAATATAATTGCTGTTACATTATTTAGCACCTCTAGCTAATTCATTCAGAAGGCAGTACTTCAACATTAGGTGCCATATAGTAACTAATGGGAACATGAAGAAGAATGGAACTTCAAACTGTACATATATATATATATATATCCATTCCATATATATATACAGTCATACATTCATACACACTATTAAGCATTTTAACATTAATGTTGGTAAAAATAGAACACATTGGGGAACATCTTCCACCCTTGGAGATGTACTCAGATGGCTGACACATGATAATCAAGATTTCAAATGTAGCTTTGCCTAATTACTGACATCCAAATCAGGCTTGAAAACAAACATCTTAGAGGAATTTGTGAAAATGAAAAAAAATCAGCACACTTTCTCAGAGACCCTTCATTGAAAAGCATGATCACACTCTACCTAATATTAATAAGCAATGGATTATATAGATGATGGGAATTCCATTCTATACTTTTCAGGAGAAAAATACCTATCACAAAATAGAAATGCATTAGATCAACAACAGCCACAGAAAGAATATCAGAAAGACCTAATAAGCTTCTGTGATTGGATTTGATACACATACAGCAAACTTCAATACCTACACCAATGTTTCAAAATATAGAACACAAACCACAATTGGTGACCTCCTCCATTACATTATAAGTGAACATGGTAAATAATTTACTTCCTCCAAAGCTATGATGAAAAACAGATCAAAAATGTTTGTTTTAGTGATTAGTTTCTTAGGGTGTATAGATTTTAGTTTGTTTATCCTGTATGATAAGTCTAATAGGCACTTATGAGTGAGTATATACCCTGTGTGTCTGTATGCTCCTGGGATACCTCACTCAGAATGATCTTTTCTAGATCCCACCATTTGCCTGCCAATTTCATGATTTTCTTATTTTTAAATGCTGAGTAGTATTCCCTTGTGTAAATGTACCACAATTTCTGTAACTATTCCTCAACTGAGGGGCATCTGGGTTGTTTCCAGCTCTGGCTATTACAAATAAAGCAGCTACAAACATGGTTGAGCAAATGTCCTTGTTGTATACTTGAGCATATTTTGGACATATGCTGGATCTTGAGGTAGCACTATTCCTAATTTTCCGAGAAAGTGCCACATTCCTTTCCAAAGTGGTTGTACAAGTTTACATTCCCACCAGCAGTGGAGGAGGGTTCTCCTTTCTGCATGTCCTCTCCAGGATGTGTTGTCACTTGAGTTTTTGATCTTATTCATTCTGATGGGTGTAATGTGAAATCTTGGGGTCATTTTGATTTTCATTTTCTTCTGATAACTAAGAAAGACTTTTGAGGGGACAGGAGTTCCACAAGGAAAGCAACAGATGAAAAACTACTTGGCACAGGGGTCTTTTCTGAGCCTGATACTCCAACTGATGAACATGCATGGAAATAACCTAGAACCCCAACAACCCCTGCCCAGATGTAGTCCATGGCAGCTCAGTCTCCAACTGAGATCTCTAGTAATGTGAACAGGAACTGTCTCTGACATGAACTCAGTGGCTGGCTCTTTGATCACCTCCCCCTCAGGGGGGTGCAGCCTTACCAGGCCACAGAGTAAGACAATTCAGCCAGTCCTGATGAGACCTGATAGGCTACGGTCAAATGAAAGTGGAAAAGGACCTCCCTCTCAGTGGACTTGGGGGTGGGAATGGGAGGAAGTTTGGAAGGATGGTTAAAGAGAGGAAGAAGGATGGGGCTACCACATGGATACACAGTGAATAAACTGTAATTTATAAAATCATAAATAAATTTTTAAAAAGTGAAAAAAGGAAATTATCTTTCATCATTAGAATGTTTTTGTTTACATCCCAGGATTTTTTTAAAGAGATTCTCTGAATGGCCTTGACTGACCTGTTGTGCTTTGTAGACCAAGCAGGCCTTGAACTAATCCATCTCCCTCTGCCAGTCATAATGCTGGTATTAGAGGCATTTGCCAACAGTCCAGGCTTTGATTTTTCTTTTAGTTTAATATTTAATTTAATTTAATGTGTTTTAATTTTGAGGCATGGCGTCTCAGTGCATCGTTGCCAGCCCAGGATTCTCTTTGTAAACCAGGCTGACCTTGAACTCACAGAGACCCACCTTCATCTGCCTCCAAAGTGCTGGGACTAAGGATGTGTACCACCATGCCTAGCAAGACTTTCTTATAGCCTAGGCACACTATGTGATTTCAGACATACCTAGTCGTGGGGGTGCAAAGGAACCTGTTTTTTTAGACAAGGATTCTCTTGGTAGCCATGATGTCCTGGCTTGTTTTGTGGACCCCAGTGACATTGGACTCACACAGCAGCATGCTTGTGTTTCCTGGAGAGATGGGATTAGAGACATGTGCCACCATGCCTGGCTCAGATTTTTTGTTTTAATTTTATTTTTGCTTTGTTTTTTAAGACCGAGTTTCATTGTGTAGGCCTGTCTATCCTGGATTCTCTTTGTCAACCAGACAGACATTGAAGTCACAGAGATTGGTCTGTGTCTGCCTCTCATGTGCCTGGATTAAAGGCTTGTGCAAGCACACCTGGCAGGACTTTAGACATTTAAGCATTTGTTTAAGCGAGAGATTCATATATCCTAATCTTTTTTATAAGGTTTCAGAGTGTGTGAATGAGGGGACCTCTGATTATTATTATCAGTGTGTGTGTCTGTGGGTGCATAGATGTTAAATCAGTCATTGCTGCCTTCCTCACAGTTCTTCTCAGAGCAGAGCTTTTATTCTCATGACTAAGAAATTTTATTTTATATTTTTAGAAAAAAATATCTCTTAGCCTTCCTGTTTGTGTGAGGGTGTGATATACCCTGGATCTGGATTCACAGATAGTGGTAGGTGTTAGGGATTGAACCTAGGTTCACCTCGAAGAGTAGACACTGCTTTATCCACTATTCATTACGTAATTTTAAAAATATAGTATAATCACTGTCAAACAAAATGGTACAATTCATCAGATAGTGAAATTTTTGCAGTGCATAAAATTCAGAGATGCTCCCCCCACTGCCGGTAGGAATGCTGGGAAGACAGGCGTGTGCGGCCTCATCCATTTTTTTTTTTTTAATATTTGAAAGAGAATTAATATCTGTGTCTGACTCCCAATGACGTAATTAAAGGAGACCCAAGGACTCCTTCTCCAGCTACCAGGGCCTGGGCCTTTATTACTTATGTAGTAGCAGGAGCAGCAGAAGCAGAAACAGCAGCTAAGTGTGTTAACTTCCGGGACAGTGGGCGGGGCGATGACATCACAAAGCTTCTAACCAATTATGATGCCAGGGTCAGTACAACGTGGCAGGGAGATTTACATACACCCTGATCAGGGGAAAGGCTGTGTGGGCTCTGAGAACGACTTTGTGACAAAGCGGCCAGCAGCATGGTGAAGGGACTTACTAGGCCTACTGCGAGGAACGCCAACATTTAATGGTGGGTACAGCACGCGTGGTATTCTGGGATTTGTGGGCGGTACCTTGGTAACGGTGTATGCCGGGAGAAGGGGAGAGAGGCCAATGCTTGACTGCAAGCAATCCCAGGGGGCATCGCGCGGACTGGACGCCATTTTGGTAGTTCTCAGATGCAATCCCAGAAGACCTTGCTGCGAAGACATGTTTGTAGTTCTCAGGCAGGTGGGTCTCTGCCGCGATGCATCTTGGGACTGTTGGTACTTCACTGACCAGCGAGCGCTCCCCAGTGGGAAACCAATGATAATGTTCGGTCTGTGACTAGAAGCTTTGTAGTTACGAACCCTTGTCCAAGGCCTGGGAGATGGCGGGAAGTGGAAAGGGGGTGGGGGAGGGGACTCAGAGCCTCCAAGCCCTGAAGTCTCTGCTCCTTGCAGGGCAGATTCGGAATCAAAGCCGGAAGGGGCGGGACTTCCGCAATAGGTACGCTAGTGTCTTAGCGGGTTTTCCCAGGTCAGCGTCCTTCCTATTCAAGCTCTTCGCCATAACATCCGCGGGGAGGCCATGGGGGGTTCTCCGTCCACCGCCTGACTGCCTGCCGCGGCTCGTGCGTGGGGCCGAGCACAGGCAAGGAGATGGCGGGAAGAGAGAGGCACAAGCCTCCTCGCCCACTCAGCCTGTGCGCATCCTGGGGAGATGGGTTTACCCCTCCGGGAGGTGAGGTTATGCACGACCCTGTACAGGGTGTTCTGGCGCCCTCTGCTGGCCTCTGCGGGTGCACAAGCAGGCAGGACACTAAATAATGCTTAGGGTGCTGGAGGCTGAGTAGTTAAGGTACTCTGTGCCTAGTGGCTAGGGTGCTGGGGACTAAGTACACAAGGATCTGGCCACATTTGCTGGGCTGAACCATACACATTTGGGTAAAGAGAAAAAATAAGAAGAGGAGGAGAAGGAAGAAGAGGAAAGGAAGGAAAGAAAGACAAATGTCTGTGTGGGTTTTACAGAAAAACTCAGCTAATTAAAATGCGGGTACTATTTGGTTGTGATTTGCTGAACTTCAACCAACATACACAGGAAAATGTACAGGTATTCTATAGTGATATTAATACTTTATGTTTTTCCATTTGGCAAATAACATATTTTCAACTAGAAGGAAGTTGTGACACATGGCAAAGCAGCACATTATATTTAGAGTCTGTATCAAATTAGAATGATTTGATGAACTTTTTCAGAGGAAGCTTCTCTATTCAAAGTCAAGAACCATCCCTTGCTTAAAGCATTTTCTCAAGGCACCTAGATTCACCCTGTACCCAGGAGATTCTTACTTCCATAAATCCTGGGTTGACAATTTTGATTGCTCGCATCCTACTTTGCTGTGTAGAAATTGTAAGCCATACCTAGCATATACTTCTATGAAGATTAATCCAGAAGGAATCACTGTAATGACCAATTCTGAGCCCAGCTATTCTATCTCGAATGCAGTGTATGCAGTGGCCTATACCGTCCATGAAATGCTTTTGAGGAAATAAAAAAATGTGATCTAAATAAGACAAAAAAAGGGTGGGCTTCTACCATGGCAGGTAAGCCTCACTCAGAAGCAAGGGAAGCATCAGGATCTTACATTATTGGTAAGTTATTTACTGTGGTCAAGCCAAGAAAACATTTTCATCTTATAATTAAAAGTATAAGTTAAAATGGAAAAGGGAACTATCACAATGTATGTATTTTTGTCTATAATTATCTTACACGATTTTGAGACTGAAAGCACCAATTTGAAGACATTAAATTTGAATATATTTCAACACATGTTTTCCCAATGTGAGATAAAATTCTGTAAGTTGTAAGTGTAATCATTGCAAAAATATAGCAAGTTCAGTAACAAATTTATTTTTATAATTCATGGAATATGTCCAGCACCATAAGATATAAACAAGGGGATCATATCCAAAGTAGCCATTTCACCAAAATTAAAATCTATATTTATGAAACAAGACCATAAGAAGATCCCTTTGTGGACAATAAATACTCTGTCCTAGAGTCAACAGTAACTGAAAAGTAATTTGCTTTCAAATTTTAATTTAGTATTTAGTATTATTTAGTATTACTAAAGTAAGATGAAGGTGAAACCAAAACTGCTTCCATTATGAAATTTTAGAATACAAACAGTGCTCTTGAGCCTGGGACATGTCTCAATGTATTGGTGATAAATGTAATGTGAGGGTTTTAAACAAACAATATATAAACTTAGAACTCATTTACAGTTAACAAGACTTGGAGATCACCTTCAAATAGGGTATCATCAAGAACATTGTTGAGCAAATATTCATTCAGTCAATGATAGGTAAATACAAGATGAACTATGAATCTTTAGTGTACTATGTAAGTTGGTGTTATGGGAATAAGTAATATTTGACATAGATATTGACATAGTCTATAATCATGGCTTCTAGTCATAATATGTCCGGTAAGTTAGTATGTCTCTTGTTCAGATAACTGTATACCTATACAGAAGTTCTTTAATAACATGAGTTATGAATTAGTTATCACAGTATTAGGTTTAGTTACTAATTTTCAGGAGTTGATTTTTTTGTTATCAGGATAATACTGGTGTCTTACCAAAATATAGAAGTGTTTCTTCCTTTTCCCTTCTGTGGAATACTTTAAGGCGTATTGCAGTGAGTTCTTTGAGAATTTTGTAGAATTCATGCTGAATCTAAACCTATGCTTGCTTTCTTTTATTTTTTTTCTGTTTATTTGAAAAATTTAAATTACTTTTTCTATTTTGGTTGTTATATGTCTGTTTAAATAATTTACTTCATCTTGATTTAATCTTGTTAGATTTTATACATGTAGAACTCTACCAATTTATATTTTACATTTGAATGTTTATTTGAAAGAAGAGTTAAAATATGAACCTATGATTCCTGTTTTCCTCAATGCATACTATAGTGTCTGTTATATCGAAATTGATGCAGTTGACACGGAATTAATAGAGAGAAGACAGGTATTTCCAGAAGCAGGATTTTTCTCACAGTCAGAACACTGATGTGCTAGTCCTTTGAGGGAAGAAGTGGAGAATCTGTGCTGTAGTACTAGGGGCTGGGGATTTTAAGTGGCTTGATATGCTGGAGGACATATTGTGGGGTTTCAGTGTATAAATTTCTGGACTTAGTTCTGCCTCTGAGGTTTCATTCAGGAATTGTGAGAGCTGGCAGTTATTCTTGAGTGTGGGGTAGTTTTTAAGCAAGCATTTTCCAGCCTGGTATTTTTTCTTTGTTATTGTTTCTAATGCTATGCTCAAAAACTGTGTGTGTTTGTTTGTGTGTGTGTGTAATAACAATGAAAAAAGACACCACAATTTTGCAAATGAACAATGAGGAGTATATGAGAGTGTTTCAAAGGAGGAATGAGAAGGGTAATGATGAAATTACATTATGCTTGAAATAACATTGTAATTGATAAAATAAAAAATAATAAAAACAAATAAAATCACTGTAATTGATGTATTAAACTTTGAATGCAGCAAAAATTCTAATTGTTTTGTCTAAATGTTTTGTCTAACAATCTTTGCCACTTTGTTGTAGGATTGGGTCTCTTACTACTGAGGTTTTACTGAAAGATGTTTATAAATTCCCATTATTTTGTTCATTTTGGTGTTTCCTTAGTTTTTTTAAAATTGATTATTATTGGTTACTTTCATTCCTGTATTTAACTATAAGTACAATCACTTAGAATATTTAGTTTTCTTTTCTTTTTTTTAACTTTTATTAATTACACTTTATTCATTTTGTATCACCCCATACTCACCTCCCTCCTCCCCTCCCGGCCCCACCCTCCTCCCTTCTGCATGCATACCCCTCCCCAAGTCCACTGATAGGAGAGGTCCTCCTCTCCTTCTTTCTGATCTTAGTCTTATATAAAGAAATGTTCAATTGAGTGGACATGGGGTAAGATGATCAATCCTCATTTAGAAAGACAGATGGAATGTGCATTGAACGTATGACAGGAGTCTACTGAGCGCATCTGAAAGACTCTAACTAGCAGTGTTTTCAAAGCAAAGACTCATGACCAAACCTTTGGCAGAGTACAGGGAATCATAAGAAAGAAGGGGAGTTAGTCTGATGGGGAAAGGATAGGAGCTCCACAAGGACCAAATATATCTGGGCACAGGGTCTTTTCTGAGACTGACATTCAACCAAGGACCATGTATGGATATAACCTAGAACCTCCACTCAGATGTAGCCTGTGATAGCTCAGTAACCAATTGGTTTCCCAAAGTGAGGGGAACAGGGACTATTTCTAACAGGAACTCAATGACTGGCTCTTTGGTCTCCCCACCCCCGAAGGGAGGAGCAGTCCTGTTAGGCCACAGAGGAGAGCTTTGCAGCCAGTCCTGAAGATACCTGATAAAACAGGATCAGATGAATGGGGAGGAGGTCCCCCCTATCAGTGGACTTGGAAAGGGGCACGGTGGAGATGAGGGAGGGAGGGAGGGACTGGGAGGGAATGAGGGATTGGGACATGGCTGGGATACAGAGTTAATAAAATGTAACTGATAAAAAAATAAATAAATTAATTTAAAAAAAAGAAATGTTCATTCTTGAAAACATACATATAGTTAGCATTGTAAAAAATAAGCAGTTTGTATTTCAATATATATATATATATATATATATATATATATATATATATCACACATGAAGTAACAATGAAGAAAGAAGTATTTGATTTGAAGGTGAGTATGTGTGTGTGGGTATGTGGGAAAGCCTGGAGGGAGAAAAAAAGGAAGGAAGAAATTTTGTGATGAAACCATAGACTCAAAATAATTGATAAATTTTAATATCCAGAAGTAAATACTGAGGGTGAAAAGACTGTGGCACATGAATTCAGGGTCAGAGACTGATATTTGTATCTTTCTGTATACCTAAACTTAGTTTGAGCATCTTGATGAGGAAGTCAAAAGTAGTTTTATTTAGGTGTTAACCCCCAGTCTCCTTACTTGGAGCCTGGTGCTTTACCATTTGAGCCACTTAAGGCTTTTTGGTCTCCCTCCCACCAAAATTACTCTTTCCCTAATGTTGTTATTGCTTAACAACAGGTGGTCTTAATTAGACTGACAAAGTGCTTCAGGCTTGTTTACTCAGACACTTTCTTCAGGACACTATGGGCTCACTGGCCATCCTCTGTCCTCTCTCTGAGGTAGGCTCCCAGGGCTGGTAGAGGTTTAGGGTCCCATTGTCCTTCTGTGAATGATGAATGAGAAATGGAGAGGAAAGAAAGAGGTCTCAGGCATACACACTCACTGAAACATTTCAAACAAATTCCCACAAGCTTACATATGATGATGATGATGGTGTTGGTTTTAGCTAGCATTTCCTCTGCATAAACTGCAGCAAATTTAGGCTGCCTTTGGGAGAAGATCTTCCCTGTTCACCAGTTATGGCTGGCTCCCACATACAATCACATAGACAAATGATCAGATATATAAACCTGTACATATTTATGCACATATTCCATGGATGATGCAAAAGAGGAGCACCTTATAGGCAGCAATTGACATACACTCATTTAACATGTACAAAAGCAGACATATTTCATGCAAACACATCAATACACATATTTATATATTTACAACTCATGGATGAAGCAACTTCCAGGGGGCTTCAGTCCTGCTTATGGCCTGGTCTTAGCTTTTTTTTATTTCTGAGACAAAGGAATAAATTCATAATCAAAAAAGTAATTGATTACAGATAAAGAGGAATTAAAAAATGTAACAGGTTACATGTATTTTCATTAAAACTAAATATTTTGTATTTGTGTATCCATTATAGAATTTCATGGCGAGTTCAGAATGACAAAGGTTGACAGGGGTTAAAGGTTAACAGGGTCCAAGAGATTAGAAGAAGATATATGTCTGCTCAATTAGGACTGACCTGGCTACACATTATCCAGCTATCTCTTAGTTTGTAGTGAGTTCAGGGCCAAAATTTTATCTGTCTTCCATTCCAAGATACAAAGTGAATTTAGACTGACAGTATTTTATGCCATAAGCTGACAAGGCATAGGAATTACAGTGAAACAGTTTGTATATATTGACATCAAGTTTTATATTTAATTTAGTCATTTCTTGGTTGCCCCATTATAATTTGCATTTTTAGAAGTGTAAACTTGCCTATATTTTTGCTGTATACAAGAATGAATGGAGCTATCCCTAGAGTGAGAGCTTATCTGAAGCCACAATTAGTCTCAAGCCCTTCTCTTAGTGAGGCTTATGGAGAACCACAAAAGTATTTATTGCAGCCATAAAACTGTAAAATTGTTTTAGAAGTTCTAAGCAAGTTAACTTCTACAATTGTTTGAATCAAATCAGAAATTATATAATCAGGAATTAATTCATCTGAATAGCAGCACATCTTCCTAAACCCTAGGAATTTTATTCAATAAAAATGGGTAAAAACCCAGAAAGTGAGTGTTCATGCCAAGCCTGAATTTTTTTAATTTAATTTAATTTTATTAATTACACTTTATTCACTTTATATCCCCCCATAAATCCCTCCCTCCTCCCCTCCCTGTCCTACCCTGCTTCCTCCTTCTTTACCCATGCCCCTCCCCAAGTCCACTGATAAAGGAGGTCCTCCTCTCCTTCCTTCTGATCTTAGTCTAACAGATCACATCAGGAGTGGCTGCATTGTCATCTTCTGTTTCCTGGTAAGGCTGGTTCCCTCCTCAGGGGGAGGTGATCAAAGAGCAGGCCAATCAGATTATGTCAGAGTCAGTCCCTCTTCCCATTACTATGGAAACTACTTGGACACTAAACTGCCCTGGGCTACATCTGTGCAGGGGTTCTAGGTTATCTCCATGCCTGGTACTTGGTTGGAGTATGAGTCTCTGGGGAGACCCCTGTGTTCAAATTTTCTGGTTCTGTTACTCTTCTTGTGGGGTTCCTGTCCTCTCCAGGTCTTACTATTTCCCATTTCTTACATAAGATTCCATGCACTCTGCCCAACAGTTGGCCGTAAGTCTCAGTGTCTGCTTTGATAGTCTGCAAGGCAGAGCCTTTCAGAGGCCCTCTGTGGCAGGTTTCTAGGTTGTTTCCTGTTTTCTTCTTCTTCTGATGTCCATCCTGTTTGCCTTTTGGGATGGGGATTGAGCATTTTAGTCAGGATCCTCTCTCTTAATTAGTTTCTTTTGATATACAGATTTTAGTAGGTTTATCCTATGTTATATGTCTATATGAGTGAGTATATACCGTGTGTGTCTTTCTACTTCTGGTACAGCTCACTCAGGACAATCCTTTCCAAGTCCCACCATTTACCTGCAAATTTCATGGTTTCCTTGTTTTACATTGCACAGTAATACTCCATTGTGTGCATGTACCACAATTTCTGTATCCATTCTTCAGTTGAGGGGCATCTGGGCTATTTCCAGCTTCTGACTATTACAAATAAAGCTGCTACAAACATGGTTGAGCAAATGTCCTTATTGTGTACTTGAGCCTCTTTTGGATATATGCCTAGTAGTGGTATGGCTGGATCTTGAGGAAGCACTATTCCTAGTTGTCTAAGAAATCGGCAGCTGGATTTCCAGAGTGGTTGTACAAGTTTACATTTCTACCAGCAGTGGAGGAGGGTTCCCCTTTCTCCACAACCTCTCCAGCATGTGTTGTCACTTTAGTTTTTCATCTTGGCCATTCTGAAGGGTGTAAGGTGAATTCTCAAGGTCGTTTTGATTTGCATTTCCCTAATAGCTAATGACGTTGAACATTTCTTTAATTGTTTCTCTGCCATTTGATATTCCTCTACAGAGAGTTCTCTGTTTAGCTCTGCTCCACATTTTTTAAATTGGATTACTTGGTTTGCTGCTTTTCAGCTTCTTTAGTTCTTTATATATACTGGATATTAGCCCTCTGTCAGATAAAGGGTTGGTGAAGATTCTTTCCCAATGTGTCTCCTAACATGACCTTGCCTCTCCACTCAACTCCCACTTTTCCTTATAGTTGAACCAACTGCATTGATTGTTCCTGGTACTTGAGGATAGCATGGGAGGTTCTGATTGGGCTTTCAGTCATTTACAGGCTGTTACAATGGATAATAAAGTTAGATATGCCCCTCTTAGTCTTGTCTCTGGTGTTTGATTCCCAGGATTCTGCGTGGGCCCCGTTGCCACTCATTCCAGTTCCCCATGGTTCCTGATTTCCATATTTATGTAAATACTGGCAATCAGGACTAGTTATTTGCAAGACCAGCAAAACCTCTTCTCTGCTGAGCCAACTCTCATGCCCTATGTTGCCTATTTTTGATCACCATTTACATTGCTGATGCTTTCATCTGTTATTTGTAACTGTTTAAATATAGATTTCATTTTAGGAAGATCATATCAATGCTATAATTTAAAGTGAGGCACTTCAAGTTTCTAGATGATATGTACATAATTAGAGGGAATGAATAGCTTGTGTAGAAAATTGAGCAAAGAGCTGTCAGTTCTTTGATTTGATTGATTAATTTTCGTTTGTTTGATTAATTTTTGGTAGAGTATTCTGTGCCCCTGACTATTCTGGAACTCATTGCATAGACCAGGCTACCATCCAACTCTATGAGATATACCTGCCTCTGCCTCCTGAGGGTTGTTGGAATTAAAGGCATGACAAAATACACCCAGCTTACCCATTGTTTTTATACTTAGGAACTGTTCATACAATTTCTCTGAGGTGGGCTAAGCACAGTTGATCTATTTAATTGTCTCCCCTTCTTTATGTCTATTAATTAGCATTTCTCTTACAAGGCTACATCATGTTTTTGAATTTTTTAATTTATTTTTATTAATTACAGTTTATTCATTTTGTATCCTTTGTATTTCCCTCCCACCTCCCCTCCTAACCCCACCCTCCCTCCATATCTCCCAGCAGTGCCCCTTCCCCAGTCCACTGATAAGGGATGTCCACCTCCCCTTCCCTCTGATTCTAGTCTATAAGGACTAGTCAGGAGTGGCTGCAGTGTATTCCTCTGTGGCCTGGTAAGGCTAGGTGTGGGGAACACACCTGCAAGGTAAGCACTCAGGAGGCACAGACAGGAGGATCACATTTCCAAAACTTTTTAAAGATTTTTTTACTATTTATACAACATTTGCCTCCACACTTGATCTCTGTATAGATGCTTGTGAGCCACCATGTGGTTGCTTGGAATTGAACTCATGGCCTTTGGAAGAATATCGAGTAGTGCTCTTAACCTCTGAGCCACCTCTCCAGCATCATCCAAAAACATTAAGAAGGAATTTAAGGTATTAATTTGTTCATGGTGCTTTTTTTCTTTCCTACTTTCTTTCTTCTGATTTATTAGTTTATCTATCTATCTATCTATCTACTTACTTATTTTACAGTGTTCTGCCTGCATGTACCACTGCAAGCCATAAGAGGGCATGAGATCTTACTATAGATGGTTGTGAGCCACCATGTGGTTGCTGGGAATTGAAGTCAGGACCTTTACAAGAGCAGCCAATGCTCTTAACATCTGAGCTACCTCTCTAGCCCTGGTCTCACTTTTCTTTACTTCATGTTACTTAAATTTTCTAAAACATAAATGATGTCTTACGAACATATGTAGAAGGAGGCATTTTTTTTCAAGGAAGAAAATGAAAAGATGATTAACAGATGTCTTAATGATTCTTTACTATGGTCACACATAAGTTTGAATACTGTCGAGTATATCTCAACAGTTTATATCACCATGTGGTGAATCAAATTTATCATTGTGTTTTCAGGATGGTGTTTCTTACTCATGACCACTAGGAGGCTGTATGCTGCCTTAGCTGAGCTAATTGGATGGATGAGTAAATTGTGCCTTTTCATCAGGAGGTGGGGAGGCCAACCTTGAACTTGTGATCCTCCTGTCTCAGCCTTCTGAATGCTGGGGTTCAAAGCTTGGGCCACTAAAGTAAGAATACTGAAGCAGATGGTATATTTATCTGTTTGTGATGATTATCACCTTTTAAGATTTCCAAACTTGATATGTTTAATATGTCTCACACATTTAATAAGATATTAAAATGTATCACTCTGCCATGTCAGGCAACCCCTAAGCAACTGAAATTCCAATTCCAGGGAATCCACTATCCTCTTCTATCCTCCAGGGACACACACACACACACATGAACAAATGTGTCTTTTAAAAAGTAAATGTGTAATCGGCATCACAACCAGAAAAGCACATTTTGAAGAGATGTAGCTGAGAAGCACCGTGATAATGTGACCTTAATGTGCAGAATATTTCCTCAAGTGTTTCATACCATTCTTCTTCAGTAGAAGGTGTTCACATGTTCTCTATACAAAGTAAAAATAGAACCCTGTGTCTCCCCCTAGCCCTTGCCCCATGGGTCTTCTGTAGTTTCTCCTGCCATCTTTGACTTCTTTTGTTTTCAACCCATTAAGAATTTCTTATAATGGAGATTTAAATATTGAAATAAAATCAAGATTTAAATCTTTCTTCCATCTGCCATTTTTTCTATTAACTCTACTGTGTGCCTTCCTTGTGAAAGGAACCCTGCAAACTGCCTGCAGGCATGGCTCTGATGTTTGGTTTAATATTAATATTAATATTAATAATATTTTGAATTTTTTGGACAAGGTTTCTCTGTGTATCCCTGGCTGTCTTGGACTTGCTCTGTACGCCAGGCTGGCCTCAAAATCAGAAACATCTTCTTGCCTCTGCCTCTCCAGTGCTGGGATTAAAGTTCTGTGCCACCATGCTTGGCAGCATGCTCTTATAGCCTGGTTAAAGTCATACTATGTAACTTAGAACATGTCTAGACATGTGAGTGTGATGAGCTGGCAGGGGATGCAAGCCCTTGTTTTTGGAGACAGGGTTTCTCTGTGTGGTCTTTCATGTCCTGGACTTGCTTTACAAACCTGGATGTCCTGGAACTGACACCTGCCTCTGCTTGCCCCACTGATGATCACAGGTGTGTGACACCACACCTGGCTTCTTGTTATAATCATTAAAAATGATTTATAATCTCTGTGTATGTGTCTGCCTTTTTGAGACCAGCCCTGTTTTGACTAGGAGAGTTGGCACTCTGTAACAGAAAGGAGTCAAGTCTGCCTACCCTAAGCACAAGGTACTCTACTCTCAACCACTGAGTCAGTGAGGGTGTGGGCCCTATAGCTTGTAATAAAAAGATCCTCATGTGTTCTGCAATGGATTCAACTCCTGGTGGTCTTTTGTGGTCTCATGAACTGAGCACATCTGAGGTAGTCACACGAAGTATTTCTACTATAAGAACAGCCATAAATTCTCTCAGTTATACCTTACAAAAGTGGGTTATGGCAGAGCATAGAAAACTCAGCTATGGGCCTCCAGTGCCATCAGGTAAAATTCTTAACACCGGGTCTGGTAGAAGTTTGTGTTACAGTTAGCACAACCGTACAGGTATTCCTCAGTCCTAGTAGAGTAGGTCCACCAAAAAGGCTGGCAAAGAATGGCCAATAAGGGCTAAAGATGGCCCAACACAAATCGTTATTAGGCTCTGGACATACCAACATCATCACATCACTGCAGATGAAGCAGCAGCAGCACCAGATAATCAAGATATGTCTTAGAATTCTGGGACCATCAACAAAGGGTCAAGGCTTAGTAATCTACACAATGACTGGAACCCACAGCAGTGATAACAAAGACCGACAGAGCTGTGCCAAAGCGATAACCAGAGGACCCTAAAAGGTGGGGCAGATCACTTGTTTGGGGAAGTGGCTTTATCTCACGGACACACACTTTCCTATTTCATGAAGAGGAAATTGTTAGGCTCCAGTTTTCCAGAAATCATTAAAATGATTTACATGTCTATTGTAATTAATAAAACAGCAAAGAAAGAACATGTGGGATATATGTGGGTGCAGAGATACAGATGTCCATTCACAAAGAAATACCATAAAAGCATGAAACCAGAAGCCATAATGTACACAAAGGAACAGTATATAAATATATGTGTGTGTGTGTGTATGTAGGCAGAAGTGTGTGTGTATATATATATATATATATATATATGTTTATATGTGTGTGTGTGTGTTTATATACATATAAAGCATTGACAAACCACAAGTATACCCTTGATCTTTTCTGTTGCCATCTGTTGCTGTTCATGGGACCTAGGATTTTAGTCTGGTTTGTTGCCCCAATGAGACTCTCTTGGAGAAAACTAAGTGTTTCATTTATTATTATTATTAGTAGTAGTATTTAAAGAGATAAAGAGTGTTCTTTTTGGAGTGAAACTTTATTTATGATTCGTGGTGTAGTTCTTTTTATTATAGAAGATTTGTTTATTATTTGTACAGTATTCTGTCTGCATGCCAGAGGAAGTCACCAAGTCTTACTATAGATGATTATGAGCTGCCACGTGGATGCTGGGAATCGAACTCCAAACCTTTGAAAGAACAGCTGGTGCTCTTAAGCTTTGTGCCATCACTCCAGCTCCCTTAATTTTTATTTTTATTTATTCATTTTACATCCCTGTCGTAGACCCCTTCCTCCTCTCTTCCCAGGCCTACCCTCCCTGTTTCCCCTATCACCCCTCACCTGGCTCCTCAGAGAATGGGATCCGCCAACCCCAAGTCCACCCATGTCAGCATATCAAGTCACATCAGGACTGAGAGCATCCTCTTCCCCTGTGGCCTGGTGAGGTAGCCCTGAAAGGGGAAAGTGATAGAAAAGCTAGCTTGTGGGTCAGGGTGCATTCTTATGTGTGTTGGTCCTGAAGTGTTTACAAGGCATTGTTACCCTCCTGTCCTTCATCCCCTCTGGCACTTACACTCTAGACACAAGAGTACCTTGAGCCCTTAGGGGTGAGAGTTTGCTGGAGACATCTCATTTAGGGTGGGATGGTTCAAGGCCTCTCTCTCTCTGCAGGTCGACTGGACATGGGCCTCTTTATTTGTTCCCATCTGCTGCAGGAGGAAGTTCCCAATGATGTCCAAAGAAGGCACAGATCTGTGACTATGGCTGTTCTCCTTTAGAGTAACTGTAGCATTTAGATTTCTCTTATATTCCTGGCATGTGTAGACTCAGGCTCCTGGGTACCCAAGCAGTATTGGATCGAGGTTCCTTCTCATGGCGTGGGCCTCCTGAAACCCAACCAGATATTAGTTGGTCACTTCCATGATGTTTGTACAACAAGTGCACCAGTAAATCTTGTAGGCATGTCACCATTAGAGAGCAAAGGCTGCATGGCTGGGTTGGTGTGGACCTTTCTCTTCCGGTGGCACTCAGTGAATGTTCCAGTATCATGAACAGTAGTCCAAAGGGGGTGAAGGTTCTAGGTAGGTGCCAGCTGGGATTTTCTGTGTCCAATGGATGGAGGTGTTGTTCTCAGCAATAGAATCTTACCATCATGTTTGGGAGAGCAGAAGAGGGTGGACACAAGTTAGGTGGTTCCCAGGCCCTGTTTTGATCTAGCATAGAATCCTCCTGAGTTCCAACCCCACAGGATTCAAGGAGGAGGCTGGCTCTCAAGATACTCCTTGCTCTATTCTTATTAAATTGAAATTAATACATAGTATTAAATTAAGTACAGCATCTATGTAAAGCATTATTAAGTGACACATGCTTGCCACGAGAGGACACCACATCCCTTGACAGATGACCCTGTGGTCGGTGGGGATGGAACCAGGCACCTCGGGAAGAGAGAGGGATTCTCTGCTTCATAGAGCACTCTGGCTGTTGGGATGACAGGCGTGAGACACTGGGTCCGGCGTTTGTTTCTTTATTTTTTAAAATCCATTCATTCATTCATTCATTCATTCATTCATTCTACAGCATTATGCCTGTGCACTATAAAAGGGCACCAGATCTCATTATAGATGGTTTTGAGCCACCATGTGGTTGCTGGGAATTGAACTCAGGACCTTTGGAAGAGCAGCCAGCTCTGTTAACCTTTGAGCCATCTTTCCAGTCTCTTTTTTTTTATCTTTAAACAGATTTATTATCTCTGTGAGTGCTTTTTTGCCTTCCAGAGACCAGCTCTGCTTTGACTGGGAGAGTCAAAATGACTAAAAAAGGGGGGCAGAGACTCCAGAATCCCTTCTCCAGGGACCAGGGACCAGCCGGACTATGTAAGATCAGGAGAAATCAAAGGGCACATTTTTCCTTCGCACAAATGAGACTTCCAGCATCCGGGCCTGTTTACTTCTGGAAGCAGATAGGCGGGGCAATGGCATCAGGAATCCCGAAACCCTGAAAGCTCTGGATCCTTAAGACAGCCAGTGGTGAAGGATGGGGACATTTACATGACACCGGGAACCAGGGGAAACTCTGTGTGCAATGTGGCAACTGGAAAGGGCTTTGCAGGATATTTCTGGGTCCCCTGTATGTTTTCAGGGTTGATTGTTTGGTGTTGAATAACTAACTGATTTTATGCTCTTTCCTGGAAAGACTTTTTTTTTTCTTACATTCTCAGCTTTTACTAGTTCCCTACATATTTTTTACATAGGATTAAAGACAACGGTTGCTTCCTGGACCACTTTTGCATGACTATTGGCGTTTTCCATTTTTCACTTCATGTTTGTGCAGGTATATTGGTAAGCCTTTTTTTCTTTTTTTTTTTTTCTTTTAATATTGGTTCATCTTATGGGTGTAGCTTCTGGTATTATTAGGAGACACACTACCAGAACATACTCTGATCCTCTGCCTTATATAATTTTTCATCATCTGTTCTGCATGATCTCTGAGCCTTAGATCTGGGAATTGTTTTGTAGATTTATCAGGTGTGAGTGTTCTCCAGAATTCTGCCTTGTGATTGGTTGTGTTTTTCAGTCATGATTGCTATTGCAAAGAAAAGCTTCTTCTGACAGTTGTGAACTATACTTATCTGTGTTCATTATTAAAAATATTTAGGTTGTAACATGTAAAATATTCATGCATGGACTTACATGTATTATAGGGATTTTATGTAGATTAATTCCCAGTATGATTGCTTAAAACCCCTTCACAAATATTTACTGTTATTTGTTCTGCTTCCTTCTTTCATATTTATCCACCTTGATAATTAGGGGACCTTGCCCACATTATCCCAATCAGATCAATTGTACCTGCCATTTTATTGCTTGCCCAACATTTTTTCTTGTTTCTACAGTTATTCCATGGTGATACTCACATCTGAAACTTGGGATCTAGATGCCCCAGTGTAGAGAATGAGAGATATTTGTCTTCTGGATATGGGTTACCTAAATTATAATTTTTCTACTTACAACTAATTATGTGTATGATATTTATCATGTTAAACATATTTATGATTTTCCATTTCCTACCTATTGTGAACACAATAGCAATGAAGGTGACTGAGCAAGTATTTCTAGAGTGGGGTGCTGAGTCACTTTTACATATGTCTAGGAAAGGAGAGCAGGGCCAGGTAGTAGATTTATTTTTTTTCTTTTAGAAAATTCTCTACTCTGATTTTTGGAATGGCTGAACTGTTTAAAAGACCCTCCCCCTTTCCAGAGATCTATTTTCATGCCTGTTCTATAGAAGAATCTCAAATACCACCAAAAGCCCTGTTATACTCCCAAAAATAAGAAATAAAACAAGCATTTAGTTCATGCACTGTTTATATCTAAATTACTATCATGTAATTACATTTTGAATATTGTACACAAATTAATAAGTAACATGAGTATCTTACTAAAATTATTTCAGCAGCAGCTTCTATTCTGAAATAGAATGCCTGTGATTGTGAGACAAAGTGAGGAGCTCATATTTTTGTTTAAATATACATTTCAGAAAAAGGTTACTTAAAAGTATGTAAATAATTTAATTTTAGTATACTAATGGGTTTTATTAGAAAACTAATACATCAAAAGGATCAATTTTTTGCTATTTTTTGTTTTTAATACATCTCAAAGAGTTTGTATCAGGTCTTAAGAGAATAATGTAGCACTTAGGGAAAAAGATGCATCCCAGAAGTCCTGCACTGGAGGCCAAAATGGAGAAGACTTCCACAGCCACCATGGCTTTGCCCTTGGTGCTCTGGTAGACAGGGATGAAGGTGACCCAGACACTGCAGAACACCAGCATGCTGAATGTCAGGAACTTGGCCTCATTGAATGTGTCAGGCAGGTTTCTCACCAGGAAAGCCACAGTGAAGCTGCCTAAGGCTAGGGTCCCTAAGTAAGCCAGCACACAGTAGAAGGCAGTAACTGAGCCCTTATTGCATAAAATGATGATATGAGCATGTTCAGAGTGTGCATCTGTGTCAATACAGGGAGGTGAGGTTCCCAGCCAGACTCCAGAGAGAATAAGTTGGATCACCACACAAATGGGGATGACAGCATTATAGACGCCTGAGACAAACAACTTTCTCATTGTTCTCCCTGGTTTCATGACCCTAAAGGCAAGAATTACAGTTATAGTTTTTGCCAAAATGGTGGAAATAGCCAAGGTGAACACAAGTGCAAATGTTATTTGTTGAAATATGCAGGAGTTTGTGTTTGGTTGGCCAATGAAGAGAAAGGAGCAGAGGAAGCAGAGGAGGATGGAGATGAGCAAGATGTAGCTGAGAGTCCGGTTATTGGCCTTAACAATGGCTGATTCTCGGTGTTTGAGAAAGACTCCCAAAACTGCAATTGTGTTGACGGAAAAACACAGAGCTGTGCAGGCCAGAGTCATGCCCAGAGGATCGTCAAAAGACAGGAAGGTCACTGCCTTGGGCAAACAGTGATTTTTCTCAGGGTTTGGGTACTCTACACTTGGGCAAGGGATGCACTCCTGCTGATCTGTGTGGAGAAATTAGATCAACATTTCACCTTATATAAGTATGTGCTCATTGCACATTTAATTCATTACTACATGTTAGTGCTTTCCAATGATGTGTGTATCCAGGTATATTTTGCTTCCTGTTACAGCCAAGAACATGAACTCTTTATAATTCCCATTTCTACTGTTTATTTTGTTTAATAAAAAAATAAGTTTTTTTCTCTAACAACTTATCACTGTTTCTCTAGGGCAGTGAAATATATTTTATTCATATTCAGATAAAGTAATACTGTCAAGTAACCCTTCAAATCCTTTTTTATGCTTTGAGTTTCTAAGTATGTGTACATTGTATTTTGATGACATCATCGTATAAAAATACACTTTCTTGTTTCCATCATCATGGGTTCTTCTCATTTTTTCTTGTTACTCACTGTTTCAGTGGATATTTGTTATCCCACTCCTATAATTTTTCTAAGGTAACATGGGGATAAGTTTGGTCCCACCTCCAGGACCTATGGAACGGTTCTGATTTGGCGGTAAATATACAATACTTGCATCAACAAACACCAGCTATAAGCTCAGACCAATCATTACCTATCTCACCTATGGAAGTTGCAAATAAATTTCTATAGTCTTTGACATCCTTTGACTCAGGACAGGATTCTTTCTCTTCCATTATTAATTCCAGTAGAATCCTGAGAATTGTTCTAATTTTCACTCTTGTTCTTCCAGTAATATTCTTAAGACTAAAATGTGACCTACATGTCATAAATACAATAAATCTACAAAAATGTTAAATCAGAAAGGGAGAATGACATAGCCATATTCACTGAAATTGTTCATAGTCATGAAGCCAGTACAGTTGCTAGGTGCTATTCCAGCAAATCTGAGTAGATTGTTACAATTGTTCTTCTGTCTCTAACTTCTGGTTTTTTTTTAATTGGGTGTTGCATTACTAGGGACTTTCTGCACTATGATTACATTTCTGGTTTCTTTTTTTTTTCTACAGAAAAATTATGTCAGAGTTTTTTTTTAATTAGGCACTTTTAATTAATTATAGTTTATTTAATTTGTATCTTAGCTGTAGCACCCTTGCTCATTCCTTTTTCCCTCCACATCTTCCCACACTCATCTCCTCCTATACCCTTCTCCAAGTCTGCTGATAGGGAGGGCTTCCTCCCCTTCCCTCTGACCCTAGCTTATCAGATCTCATCAGAGCTGGCTGTCTTGTAAGTGGAACAGGGACTGCCACTGACATAAACTCAGTGGCTGGCTCTTTGATCACGTCCCCTTAAGTGGGAGCAGCCTTACCAGGCCATAGAGGAAGACAATGTAGCCAGCCCTGATGAGACCCGAGCCTTATAAAAATACTAAACATGAATAATACTAAACTTTATCTGTGCACTCTTTGCAAATCTTCTTTATGCCCTGGAGATTATTAAGATAGAGAGATGAGTCCATTATTTTAGGAGTTTTCTTGGGGTTTGTGCCCCTAAACAGTATATTTGTGCAGGGTAAACAAAGGCAATATGCGAAGCCTGAAAGGCCTGGAGATTCATATATAGGTTTAAGATCTTTTATTATAGGCTTAGAGCTCCCTGAAAATGTAGTTTATACATAGAAGGTCACAGAGGATACACTCCTGATGTAATAAAACTTAGTAAATAAGATAATGTTAAATAAACTTTTTCTACTTTGTAGCATACATGATGATACATATAGTAAAGGGAGCTATTTATTTGTATTTGCTATGCATAAAGAGACCAGTTAAAGCGTTTTCTGTTTCTCTGGACTACACTCATACTGCAAACAATGGGAGCCTGAAAGCAGGCTTTCACATATTATATGTGTTTTCTGTGAAGGAGACATTCTTTAGATTCTTTAAAGTAGAGTTATAGGACTAATAATGATAATCAAATATGTCCTGTGTGTACTGCTTAAATTGTAACTGAACTTTTATCCCTGGATAATGAAAAAAAAAATCAAACACCCATTCTGTACAACTTGTATAATCATTAATCTGTGTTTGTAATGTGAAACTTGTATAAACAAGAAGAGCCTTGTGAACAATAAGCCAGAGCCAAAGAAAGGTCTGAATTTTAGAAGTCAGCTGCTAGATTCCTCTGACCACTTCAGCTGACTAATTCTCTCTCTCTCTCATCACTGACTCATCATCTGCTTTCTGTAGCACCCTGAAGGCAAAGACCTCTCCTTTCCATGCTCAGGATTGCCCCACAGAAAGGTTCCTAACACAAGCTCAAAGAGAATGAACTCCCAACAATAGAGAATGCATGGGACAGATCTGGGCTCTCTACACATATACAACAGTTGTGCAGCTTGGTCTTTAAGGGGACACCTAACAGAAATATCAAAGATGTCTCTGATTCTTTTGTCTCCTAATTGGACTGCCTTGTGTAGCCTCAGTGTCAGAAGTTTTGTGCATAAACTTATTGCAACTTTATATGCCGATGTTGGTTGATATCCATGGGAGACTTCTTTAAAAAAAAAGAAAGGGAAGAGGGGCACATTGGGTTGGGAGGTGAGGTGAGACAGAGGGTCTGGGAGGAGAGGTGTGAGCAGATCTGTGATAGTACACACAAATTAATTAATAATATAATAAAATGATATAATAACATTATAATAGAAATGAATGAAATAGAAACAAAGAAAACAATACATAGAATTAGCCAAAGGAAGAGCTGGCTCTTTCTGAAGGTAAAGAAAATTGACAGACCCATATCTCAAATAAATTAAGGAAAAAATAGAGTACTCAAATTAATAGAATCAGCAATTACAGAAAAAAACATTACTACAGAAACCAACGAAATTCAGAATATTCTAAGGAAACGTTTTTAAAACATATTATATTCCAGTAAGCTTAAAAATGTACATGAGATGGCTAAGTTTTAGCTTTGCCCAAGCAACCATTATTCAAAGATGAAGTCAACAACAAATCAACAACCTTAATAGATCTAAACAGACCCATGAGGAAATTCAAAAGGCCACAAAAGGCTCCCACCACAAAAGAAAGGAAGAATGAAAGATCAAAAAAAGGAGACTCCAAATTGTGGAGACCAGTGTGCACTGTATCTGAGGGGCAGAGATTCAGAGACTCTGAGACCAGTGTATGGACAGGTGGCTAGATCCAGATCATCAACTTTGCGGCTTCCTGTTATGGACAGGTCATCTAGGAAATTCAGTTGACCTGATCTAGGCCCTTTGTAGCCATCTCACTGATCCAAGATTAGCAAACATTGGGCCACCTGTCTCTTCACATACTCTAGTGAATTTGGATTCCCATATCCAGGTACTCTCTGCTCCAGCAGCCAGAATTCAGAAACCTCTTGTTCCGTATGGGTCAGCTTAAGGATTACTAGGAGAGCATCCCAGCCACCAAGCCACTGTTCTTCTGGTCACCCTGTGGACACCAGGTGAACAATAGAATTACAGGGATCCAGCCCAGCTTTATTCTGAGGAACCCCATGGATGTCACCTGGGGCACCTGCACCTGTACCATGCTCATGATGAGCACCAGTACTTATACCCAAGATTCAGGGTTCCAGTGAATGCACACCCATATCTTTCAATACACTAGCCCCTACATTTTTTGTGCCTGTACACTGCCTGTGCCCTGCCCTTCAAGATGCTGGCATCTGAATCACCAGCACCCATTCTTGAGCCAGTGCACATTTGACATCTTCCTGAACACTAAACTCCAAAGACAGGAAGATCCAGTCTTTGGTGCAGGTTCCAAGAAGAAACAAGTAAAGCTACAGACAACCAGATGGTTAAAGGCCAGCATAGAAACACAGTCAACAAAACCAAGGACATCCTGGCTCCACCAGAACCCATCCCCCAGAACAACAGACATTATAATGCAGGGGAAACACAGGAAAATGACATTAAATCCATGTTTATGTAGTTATTAGAGGCATATAATGAGGAAAAGAACAAATGTCTCAAAGAAATACAGGGAAATACAAAGCAAAAATAGAGGAGTCATCATAGAAAAGAAACCACAATTAAACAGGTGAAGGAAATTATTAAAATTATTCAGTTCTTGAAAATGGAAACTGAATCACTAAAAAAACACAAACAGAGAAAACCCTGGAGATAGAATACTTAGAGAAGAGATCAAGTATCACAGAGATAAGCATCACTCACAGAATATAAGAGATGGAGGAAAGGATCACAGGCATTGAAGATGCAATGAAGAAACTGATATATCTCTCAAAGAAAACATACAATCAGAAAAGTTCAAGGACCCCATGAAAATGTGAAACCTAAGAACAATAGGAATAGACTAAATAGATGATTCCAGGATCCAAGGTGCAGAATATACTTTTAATAAAATCATAGAAGAAAATTTCTCCAACTTTAAGAAAGAGATAACCTTAAAAATACAAGAGGCTTACACTACACCAAATGGACTAGACCAGAAAAGAAAATCCTCTTGCCTTATAATAATCAAAACAGTAAATCTACACAATGAAGAAAAAAATATCAAAAGCAGTATAGGAAAAAGATTAAGAAACATATAAAGACAGACCTATGAGAATCACACCAGATTTTCCAACAAAGGCTATGAAACCCAGAAGGGCCTGGGAGGATGTCATGCAGATGTGAAGAGATCACAGATGCCAACACAGAATACTGTACTCAGCAAAACTTACAATAAACACAGATGGAGGAAACAAGATATTCTACACTAAATTAAATCAATATCTATGCAGCATCGCTGACCTAGAGAAGCTACTAGAAGGAAAATTCCAACACAATGAGGTCAACTACACCCAGGAAACAGGATATAGATAACATCAGAACAAAAAAAATCAAAACAGAACAAGCACACAAACAGAGTATCCAGAGCAACACCACAATGAAAAGGAACTAAAATTCATTGGTGACTAATATCTATCAATACCAATGAACTTAACAATCCAATATAAAGACAAATGCTAACAGAATAGTTATGGAAACAAGATCCAACATTCTGCCGCATACAATAAACACACTTCAGCCTCAAAGATAGACACTACCTTGGAGTAAAGTGCTAGAAAAAAGTTTTCCAATTAAACGGACCCAAGGAGCCAGTGGCAGTACCATCCTAACATCTAATAAAATAATCTTCCACCCAAAATTAATCAAAATAAAAGTGAAGGATACTTAAGCCTCATCAAAGAAAAATCCACCATGAGGACAACAATATCCTGAACAGCTCTGCCCCAAATAGAAGGGCACCTGCATTTGTAAAAGAAACATTATTAAAGCTTCAATCACACATCATTCCCAAAACAGTAGTAATGTAAACTTCAACACCCCACTCTCACCAAGTGACAGACCATTGTCACAGAAGCTAAACGGTGTAATAATGAAGCTTTCATAGGTCATGAAGCAAATACCTAATAGAAGTCCTCAGAAAATTTCACCCAGGCACAAATATACCTTCTTCTTTGCAAATCAAGGAACTTCCTCAAAACTTGAACATATAGTCAGGCACAAAGCAAGTCTTAACAGATATAGTAAGCCTAAAATAATCCCTTAGATCCAAGTACACCATGTTCTAAATCTGGACCTCAACAATGACAGAAAGAGCAAAACGCCTACACATACACATGGAACCTGAACAATTCTATTCAATGACTGGTGTCATGGAAGAAATAAAGTAATTAAAGATTTCCTAGAATTCAATGAAAATTAAGGCACAACATGTCCAAACTTATGGGACACAATGAAAGCAGCGCTAAGAGGAAAATTCATAGCACTAAGTAAGTGCCTACATATAGGAATTTGAGACATCTCATACAAGCACTCTAGTAACACAACTGAAAGACCAAGAAAAAAAAACAACAAAATGTAGACAGGGCCAAAAGGAGTACATGGATGGAAATAATCAAATTCAGTGCTGAAATTAACATAGTAGAAATGAAATAATTCAAAGCAGCAACAAAACCAAGAGCTGGTTCTTTGAGAATATCAACCAGAGACAAACTCTTAGACAAAATAACTAAAAGGGAGAAAGATACTATCCAAATAAACAAAATAAAAAAATGAAAAGGGTGATATAAGGACAAAAACGGAGGAAATTAAAGGAATCATTAAGTCTTACTGCAAAAGCCTATACAACATGAAAATTTAATATCTACTTAAAATGGACAATTTTCCTGATAGATTCCACTTACCAAAGTTAAATCAAGATCAGGTAAATAAAAAGTCCTAACTCCCCTAAGGAAATACAGGGAGTCATCAAAAGTTCCCATCCAACAAAGCCCAAGGCCAGATGGTTTCAGCTTAGAATTCTAACAGACCTTCAAAGAAGAGTTAATACCAATACTCTTCAAACTATCCCACAAAATAGAAACAGAAGGAACAATAACAAATTCATTCTATGAAGCTGCAGTCACGTCACAGTCAAGACCCAAGAAAGACATGAACTTCAGACCAATTTCCCTCATGAACACAGACACAAAAAACTCAGTAAAATACTCACAAACCAAGTACAAGAACACATAAAAAGATATCATCCACCACTGCCAAATAAACTTCATCCCAGGCATGCAGGAGTGGTTCAGTCTATAGAAATCCATCAATTTAATCCACCCCATAAGCAAACAGAAGGAAAAGAATTCCATGATCATTTCCATAGATTTCAAAAATCCAATGCCTGTCCATGTATAAAATTTTGGAGAGATCACGGTCACAAAGCACATACCTAAATATAGTAAAGTCAATATACAGCAACCCTATAGCCAACATTAACCTAAACAGAGAGAAACTCAAATCAATCCCAATTTGATTCATGTCATATATAAGCTTCATTATTTCACTGAAATCAGGGATAAGGCAAGGCTGCCTGCTCACTCCATATCTTTTTAACATAGTAATTAAAGTCATGTGTCACTCTGCAAGGAATTTAACCCATGATAGCATTAGATCTTAGTATATAAAGAATATTTAATTTTCAACATTTGATCATTTGCAATAATACATAAAAAATTGTTTGTATTATGATTGTCTAAGGATTAGCCTTTTTAATATAATAAATAGTAGATTCTCATCATTATATTAATGTATTTTCCTTCTGACTTTATATTTTTTTAATTTTCATTTTAAAAATAATATAATTGGTTTCCCATAGTAAGGAGAACAGGGACTATCTCTGATAGGAACTCAATGGCAGGCTCTTTGACCTCCCCACCCCCAAGGGAGGAGCAGTCCTGCTAGGCCACAGAGGAGGACTTTGCAGCCAGCCCTGAAGATACCTGATAAAACAGGGCCAGATGAAAGGGGAGGAGGTCCTCCCCAATCAGTGGACTTGGAAAGGGGCAAGGAGAAGCTGAGGGAAGGAAGGTGGAATTGGGAGGGAATAAGGGAGCAGGATACAGTTAATAAAATGTAATTAATAATAATAAACAACAAAAAATAATATATTTGCCTCACTATGCCTCTTCTTTTTCATTTCTCTAAACCTTCTCCCGGACCCACCTCATAGTTCTCACTCTCAAATACATAGGCTATTTTCTCATTATATGTGTTTGTTTCTTTGTGTGTGTGTTTGTATATAACAATGCAACCTGCTCATTCCATATGATGTTACTTATATATGTTATCACATAGTTGACCACAACCCTAAATAGGCAGCCATGTTTTCATTTACAAAGACTTGCTTTTTTCCTATTGTTGATACTGAAAATGACAACTGTGTTGTAAATGCAGTTCAGTTTCTTGTACATTCAGAAACAATCAGACATGTAGTTTTCCTGGAGTTACTTTGAGGCAAGAATCATTAGGCTTGTTAAACACAGAAATACAAATAGATCCTGGACAGCTGGAGATCTCATATTTAATGGGGAACACTGCAAGAGCTGGTACACTTCAAGAGCTAAGATGGCCCTTCCATGCACCAAAAGGCAGGTTTTTAAAAGTAGGGAGCATTTGACACAATAGCATGAGAATTGCTACTCTAAACTTCACACATTGTGTGGCTTCAGCAATAATTAATAATGGATTAAGGGATGAATGTTAGAGACATAGGGAACAGCACTACATTATGACACCAAAGTCACTTCTTAACTTTCCCCCTCTGCATTCCCAAACATTTTGAGTAAAAGTATTATTTTTCTACCTGTCTGGTTGGAAATGTGCTGCTCTGGACAAAATGCACAAGAAAAACAGCAGACCGGTCTGTCTTTTTGTAGAACTTTCCAGAATCCTGGACCACAGCTCTGTGTACATACAGATTGAGGAGTCTGAAAGCAACACAGAAAAACTGGTCATGATATTGAGCATCAGTTTAAAATAGTTTAGGCTAAATACACATAACCTATGAAAATTGTATTTGTTTATGAGGAACTCTGAGGTTTTAATGTGGGAATGTAGAATGGAGATTTAAACTTACCATGCTTTTCAATACTAAATGTTCAACATCCCTTTATGTGACCAAACCATGACTCATTACTACCTAGCCTGTGTGAAATGTATGGGGCATCAACATATTCTCTTCTGTGATGCAGCCAGCCAGAACTCATTTTATTGTATAAATATTGGAACAGTTTGTTTTTAAGACAAGAATCCAATCATACTTGCCTCCAGGCACACTTGTTTCTACCTTTATATTTTCAGTCTTGTAGTAACACCCATGCACTCTGATTCAGCTGCAAAAAGAAGTTTAATTTTCTCATGAAAATGGTTTGGCCATTGGTGAATTATAATCTGTTACTGTGACTTTTACCCTTGACTCCCAAAGCTAGTGATTGTTATTTGCCTTTCTTTTCAAACGTTATTGTAGTCATTAAATGGGATTTCAGCAGTTGCATTCTTAGATAATCACATAACTAATAAAATTCTAATGCAATTTTAATTTGTTATATATTAGAAATTTTGTAGGAGAGAGAATATTTCTATCTTAGACCTCTTTTCTGCCTTGGTTTGGATTCAGTTTCTGTCTAATATGTACATATTAACAGTAATGTGTTTCTGGATAACTGGATCAGCTGTTAAGAGTGCATACAGCTCTTGCACTGAAATATGAATTCAGTAACTGACACACATTTTGGACAGCTCATATGCATTGTTTACAGAAATGTCTTGTGTCCAAATCCATAATTTATTGTTTATGCTAGCTCACAACATTGTGGAATTATTGATATGCTTGACCATAAGTTGTGTGAATGGAAGAATGCTTGAGCATCAGCTAACCTGTATAATTAACATATGTGAAAATTTCATAAGTTTGTGTGCATGTGTATGTTTACATATAGAAACACTCATACATACCACTATATCACCATGAGCTCTCAATTATCCATTCACTGCATTATGAACAAACACAAACATTCAAATTCAATTCATCTAATTCTAGATAAGGAATTAACTGACCTTATGTGTGCATTTGTATGTGTATTTATGTATATATAAATATATGTAATTCTAAAATATTGATTCATTTCTGATTTAAAGTATTCAAACAGAACTAAAGAGATGTTTAGTATTTAACATGCTTGCCACATAAGCAGGAAAATGTGAATTTGATCATGATGAAAGGATGGAAGACAAGCTGGGTGCAGAAAAAAATAGGCCTGTAATCAAAACTTTATGATCAAGAAGACAGAGAGAGAACCTAGGTAATGCTGGCCACTGAGTTCAACAAAATCAGAAAGTAAGGGTTTCACACAGATAAAAATAAAGTTCACAGTAACTGAAGAAGATAACCACAGTTTACTGTGGACTTAAGAAGCACATGTGGTCGTGTGCATGAACACCCACACACAAGCTCACAGTCACAATAGAGCTAAGAATTAAAATTTCACAATTATTTTAAAAATTCAAAGAATCATTACACAATCATTTTTTATAATTCTTTACAAATAATTCCCTTCATATTAAATACTGAAAATTTTCCAGACCTGTTTGTAGTTGCTTGGCCATTGAATCAGAACTTCATTGATGAAAAAGCCTTGATCTTGTGCACTCTTGAAGACAAACTCTCCCACTTTAAGTAATAATGCATTTCGAAAACTATATGCAATAAAGTTTTGTATGTCATACGTTTCCCTAATATTCTTGTTCTCATCAAAGCTTATTTCATCTCCAGCAGCATTTATAAATTTAATTTTCCTCAGAAATGGATGCAGCTGAAGAGAGACATCATATGATATGAGTGGCCCACACAGATTACTGGCTGACTTTAAAGAGAATTTCATTTTCCCTCTCTGTAACATGGCTTTCTTTTTGAAAGTGCTTAGTTTGTTTATTTGTCTTCCCAGTTGTTTAGTGAGATTAAAATTATTCCCCATAGAAATAATGCAAAAGCTACTGAACACAAGTAGAAATATTGTCTATGAGATGCAAGATAGTATAGTGTGTAGCATGTCCTTAGTTGAAAAAAGGTCCTGTGTCTTTCTCCAGCACTAGAAAATAATATTTCCATTTAGAAGATGTAGATTTGAAGAGGATCCAAAATGGCGACACCCAGTGTACATTTTTACTAAGGATTTGACTGTAGTGACTTCACAGCAAGTGAGAGGTCATGCTGTGGACTCGAAAATGCCAGTGTCTATGCTTTACAACTGTACAGAAGATACTGGAAGGAAAAGCCAAACCAAAGAAAGTAAACAACACCCAGAGAAACACAGAAAATAAATAACACAGCTGCTGCAAAACCAAAAGAACAGAAACACAAAACTTGCTGCTATCTTAAAAATCAAAATAACAGGCACTAGCAATCATTAATCATTAGTATCACTCAACGTCTATGGACACAGTTCCTCAATAAAAAACACAGACTAACAAAGTGGATGCATAAGCAGGACTTATCAATCTGCTGCATACAAAAATCTTAAAAACAAAGGAGGACCTCACCTCAGAGTGAAGGGATAGAAATAGGTTTTTCAAGGAAACTGACCCAAGATTCAAGTTGAAAGAAGCCATCCTAATATCTAATAAAATAATCTTTTAACTGAATTTATTCAAAACAGATATGGGAGGACACATATAGCAAAAGGATGCATATGATAGAAAAAAAAATCCACCAAGATGATGTCTCAATTTTGAATATTTTGCTCCAAATACAAGGGCGCCTACATTTGTAAAAGTAACATTACTGAAGCTTAAATTATACACTAATACAGCCAGAGTAATAGAGGGAGACTTCAAAACCCCACACTCACCAAAGTACAGGTCATGAAGACAGAAAATACAGAAACAATTAAACTAACATATGCATGGATCAAATAGATTTAACAGACATCTATAGAATTTTCACCCAGACAAAAAGAATATACCTTCTTTCAGCACCTTACAGAAGCTTTTCCAAAATTGCCCATTGACTTTGACAGAGAGTGAGCCTCAAAAAGTACAATAAAGTTGAAATAACCTTTTATGTCTTATCAGACCACCATGGCTTAAAGCTAGATATCAATAACAATGGAAACAAGAGAAAACCTAAAAAAATCTCATGGAAACTGAACAACTCAGTGACCACTGAGTAAGGGAAGAAATAAATTAAAGATTATCAAGAATTCAATGAAAATGAAGGGGCAACATTCTGGGACACAATGAAAGCAGTGCTAAGAAGAACTTTCATAACATTAAGTGTCTTCCTAAAAAGAATTAAGGAATTCTCATTGTAGCAACTTAAAAACACCTATAAAAGCTCTAGAGCAGACAGAAGTAAACACACCCAAGATGAGTTGACAGCAGGAAATAATCAAACTCATGGATGAAATCAGTATCGTAGTAAAAACCAAGAGCTGTTTCTTTTGAGAACATCAACAAGATAGACATACCTCTACACAAACTAACAAAAAATCAGAGAGACTGTATCCAAATAAACAAAATCAGAAATGAAAAGGGGGAATAACTCCAAAGAATCATTAGATAGTATTTCAAAAGACTGAATTCCACAAGTTTCAAAAATCTAAAGGAAATCGAAAATTTTCCTGATAGGTTTCACTTACTAAAGTTAAATCAAGATCAGGTAAGCAGGTTAAAGTGTCCTATAACCCCTAAGAAAATAGAAGCAGTCATCAAAAGTCTCCAACCAAAATAATAATAATAATAATAATAATAATAATAATAATAATCCAAGAACCAGATGTCTTTAGCATGGAATTCTACCACTTTCAAAGAGGAGCTCATACCAATACCTCAGAAACTATTGAAAAACTCAAACAGAAGAAACATTGCCAAACTCATGCTATGAATCCACAGTCACACTGGTACCTAAACCACACAAGAATCCAACAAAGAAAGAAAAGTTCAAACCCATTTCCCTTATGGACTTTGATGCAAAATTACTTAGTAAGATACAGGTAAAACCAGTCCAAGTCCACATCAAATACATCATCCACTATGATCAAATAGGTATCATCCCAGAGATGCAGGATGCAAGGATCCATCACTGTAATTCACTGAAAGAAAAAAAAATAAACATGTTCATCTCATTAGATACAAAAAAAAGCTTTTGATAAAACCGTGCACCACTTCACGATAAAAGTCCTGTAAAGATCAGGGATACAAGGCCCATACATAAACATAATAAAGGTAATATACAACAAGCTGATAGCCAAAATCAAGTTCAATAGGGAGAAACTCAAAGCAATTACAATAAAGTTAGGGACAATACAAGTCTGTCCACTCTCTTCAAATCTTTTTAGTGTAGTACTTTATGTTCTTGCTAGAGCAATAAGACAACTAAAAATGATCAAGGGGTCCTAATTGGAAAGGAAGAAGTCAAAATATGCCTATTCACAGACGATACACTAGTATATATAAGTGACCCACAAAATTTTACCAGAGATCTTCTAAAGGTGATAAGCTCCTTCAATAAACTGTCTGCTATAAAATTAACACATAAACTCAGTATTCCTCTTGACTATAAATGATAAATTGGCTGATAACAAAATTAGGAAACAGCATCTTTCACAACAGCCAGAAATAATATAATATATCTTGGTAGAACTGCCCAAGCAACAGAAAGACCTCTATGTTAAGAACTTCACATCTCTGAAAAAAGAAACTGAAAAAGATATCAGAATATGAAAAGATTGTCCATGCTCGTGGACGGGTCGCATTAACGTAGTAAAAATGGCCATCCTACTAAAAGCAATCTACAGATTCAATGCAATTACTATCAAAATACCAACCCAATGCTTCAAAGACCTTAAAAGAACAATTCTCAATTTAATATCGAACACCAAAACAAAAACAAAGAAACAACAACATGAAAAACAGAATAGCTAAAACTTTTTTTGTATAATAACTTTTGGAGGTTATACATCCCTAACTTCAAGTTGTACTACGGAGAAATAGTAATAAAATCTTATGGGACAAAATGAAAGCAGTGCTAGAGGAAGTTCATAGCATAAAGTGCTGACAGAAAGAAGGTTGAGACATCTCATACAAAGAACTTAATGACACACATAAAATCCCTGGGGGTGGGGGGGAAACAAGCAGACACACCCAAGAGGAATAGATGGTTAGAAATAATCAAACTCAGAGCTGTAATCAATGAATTAGAAACAAAGAAAACAATTCAAAGAATCAATGAAATCTAGAGCTGGTTCTTTGAGAAAATCAGCAAGATAGACAAACCCTTAATCAAACTAACTAAAAGGCAGAGATAAACTATCCAAATCAGCAAAATCAGAAATGATAAAGGAGACATAATGACAGGTACTGATGAAATCTAAACAATCATTAGGTCTACTACAAAACTCTATATGCCAAAATATTTGAAAATCTAAATTAAATGGACAATTTTCTTGATAGATTCCATTTATCAAAATTAAATCAAGATTGTGTAAATAGATTAAAAAGTCCTATATGCCCCAAATATAAGCAGTCTCAAAAGTATCCCTTACAAAAAAGCCCAGGGCCAGAGGGTTTCAGTGCAGAATTTTAACAGACCTTAAAAAGAGCTAACTCTAGTTTGTGTGCAAGGTGATAAGTATGCATCTATTTTCATTTTTCTACATGTAGACATCCAGTTAGAACAGCACCATTTGTTGAAGATGCTATCTTTTTTCCATTGTATGGTTTTGACATCTTTGTCAAAGATCAGGTGTCCATAAGTGTGTAGGTTTATTTCTGGGTCTTCTATTTCGTTCCATTGATCCACCATTCTGTTTCTATGCCAATACTATGCATTTATTTTTACTGTTGCTCTATGTTACAGCTTGAGATCAGAGATCTCCAGAAGATCTTTCGTTGTAGAGGATTGTTTTAGCAATTCTGGTTTTCTTGTTATTCCATATGAAGTTGAGAATTTTTCTTTCACAAAACTAAAGTCCAAGTGGATCAAAGACCTCAATATAAAACCAGACACACTAAACCTGTTAGAATAAGAAGTGGGGAAGAGCCTTGAACTCATTGGCACAGGAGACAACTTCCTGAACAGAACACCAATAGCACAGACTCTAAGAGCAACAATCAATAAATGGGACCTCATGAAACTGAAAAGCTTCTGTAAAGCAAAGGACACTCTCCTCAGAACAAAATGACTACCTACAGATTGGGAAAGGATCTTCACCAACCCTATATCTGACAGGGGGCTAATATCCACTATATATAAAGAACTAAAGAAGTTAAAATAAAACAAATTAAGTAATCCAATTAAAAAATGAGAAACAGAACTAAACAGAGAATTCTCGATAGAGGAATACTGAATGGCAGAGAAATACTTAAAGAAATGATCAACGTCATTAACCCTCAGGGAAATGCAAATCAAAACAATCCTGAGATTTCACCTTACATATGTCAGAATGACTACTACCTAAAACTCAAGTGACAGCACATTCTGGAGAGTTCAGGGAGAAATGGGAACTCTCCTCCACTGCTGCTGGGAATGTAAACTTGAATACCCACTCTGGAAATCAATCTGGAGCTTTCTCAGACAATTAGGAATAGCGCTTCCTCAAGATCCAGCCATACCACTTCTAGGCATATATCCAAAAGAGGCTCAAGTACACAATGAGGATATTTGCTCAACCATATTTGTAGCAGCTTTATTTGTAATATCCAGAAGCTGGAAACAACCCAGATGCCCCTCAACTGAATAATGGACACAGAATATATATATATTGGTATATCTACACAATGGAATACTCAGCAGTAAAAAAACAAGGAAATCATGAAATTTGCAGGTAAATTGGGGGAACTGGAAAAGATCATCTTAAAAGCAGAAAGACACACACGGTATATACTCACTCATATAGATATATAATATAAGATAAACCTACTAAAATCTGTACACTAAAGAAAGTAATCAAGAGGGAGAACTCTGGCTAAAATGTTCAATTCCCATCCAGAACAGCAAAGAGGATGGACATCAGTAGAAGGAGAAAATGGAACAAGTTAGGAGCCTGCCACAGAGGGCCTCTGAAAAGCTCTGCCCTACAAACTATCAAAGCAGATGCTGAGACAAATGGCCGACCTTTGAGGAGATTGCAGGGAATCTTATGAAAGAAGTGGCAATTAGTAAGACCTGGAAGGGAAAGGAGCTCCACAAGGAGAGCAACAGATCCAAAAAATCTGGGCACATGGGTTTTCCCTAAGACTGATAGTTAAACCAAGTAGCATGCAGAGAGATAACCCAGAACCCCTGCACAGATGTAGCCCATGACAGTTCAGTCTCCTTGTGGTTTCCATAGTATTGGGTACAGGGCCTGTCCCTGACACAAACTGATTAGCCTGCTCTTTGATCACCTTCCCCTGAGGGGAGAGCAGCTTTACCAGGCCACAGAATAAGACAATGCAGCCACTCCTGATGAGACCTAACAGACTAGGATCAGAAGGAAGAAAAAGAAGTCCTCCCCTATCGGTGGACTTGGGGAGGGGCATGCATGGTAAAGGAGAAGGAATGGAACAATTGGGAGGAGAGGAGGGAGGAAACTACAGGGGGGGATACAAAGTAAATAAAGTGTAATTAATTAAAAAAAGTAAAAAAAAGAGCTAACTCCAATTCTATTCAAACTATTCCACAAAATAGCAGAATGAACATTACCAAACTCATTCTATGAAGACAGAGTCACCTTGATACCAAAACCTCACAAAGACCCAAAAAAAGAGAACTTCAAACCTATCTCTCTTAAGAACATTGATGCAAAAATACTCAATAAGATACTTGCAAACCAAAACCCAGAACACATAAGAGATATCATCCACCATGACCAAGTAGGCTTCATTCCAGGCATGCAGGTTCAATAGACAGAAATTCATCACTGTAATCAATCATAAACAAACTGAAGGAGAAAAACCAAATGATCATCTTCTTAGATGCCAAAAAGGCATTTGACAAAATCCAATACCCATTCATGTTTAACTAAGTCTTGGAGAGATCAGGGATACAAGGCACATCCCTAAACATAGTAAAGACAAAATACAGCAAGCCTCTAGTCAACATCAAACTAAATGGAGAGAAACTTAAACCCTTTTCTATTTTAACTTGTACTTTAAATTATAAGATGAAAATGTTTTATTGGCTTGACCACAGCAAATTACTTACTAATAATGTAAGATTCTAAGCTTCACCTGCTTATGAGTGAGGCTTACCTGCCATGGTAGAAGCCAGTCTGTGTTTCTGTCTTCTTTAGATCCCATTTCAATTTTGCTCAATAGCATTTTATGTAGGGCATGGGCCACTGCATGTACTGCACTCCATAAGGAATAGCTTGGCTCAGAAATAGACATCATATCATTTATTTTATCCTTAGTCTTTAGGGAACTATTCAAAGGACAGGGTTTAAAATTTCCACATTGCGAAGCAGGAGGTGAACAATTAAATTTGTCAATCCAGAGTTTAGAGAAGTAAACATCTCCTGGGTAATGGGAGGGTGTAAGGGCCTCAAGAAAGTGCTTGAAGCCAGGGATAGTTCTCTTCTTTAAAAATGATAAGCTTCCACTGAATAGGTTTATCATAATATGCTTTTCATTTATTATAGACTCTAAGTATGTCGAGTGTGGCTTTGCCAAAATCCACACCTTCTTTCTGGTTACAAAGATACTAATGTCTACACAGAACAGCAAGTCATCTATATCACCATAGAATAAATTCACATTTACTTGAGTATGTTGTTTCAAGTTTTGCAAACAATAATCATAGTTTACATTTACATTCAAATTATCTGGGAGTTTTTCTATAAAAGCCACACAGATATCTTCTGTTACCATCTTTACTTTCAGGTCAGAGAGAAACTCCCTTCCTCTCTGATCATCAGACACAATGATCCCCACCCACTTCCAGCCAAAGTGGAGCAATAAAGAGATCAGCCCTTGGGCTAGACCTCTGTCTTCAGTAGACATCTGATAAAGGAATGCAAATGTATCTTTGTCACTAAGCATGGAATCAAATGGTCCATATGTGACCTGGGAAGCAAAGAAAGAAAAAAAGTGATTCTGAGTTTCAGGCATTTGGTATCATCACCCTTAAGAGGAAGTGATTTTATAATTCAAATATGAGGGTTAAAGGACTGACTATTGTTAAGGAGGATGTCTTCTTAGCTTGTCCCGAAATTATGTGGTGCAATACAGTCTTTTACAAATACCATAAGCTCCAAAGTTACTGAGGTGTCTGAAGCAGCCAAGAGGTAAACAATAAGCTGTTCATTGGCTTGAAAGGAATGATAGATCTCTCTTGCTACAATAACAATGCAAAAGAATATCTGATGTAGAGAAAACTGCAGAAGGCATTAACAGGTATTTTCTATTCTCATAACACCTCTGAGAACCTTCACTTTTAGGAAAGCAAATATGGAAAGAGACTAACAGTTTTCAGAGATTCAGTTTCCCAAGTTAAAATTATTCAAGTTGTGATTACCTGGGGCCTCATTGCCAGGGGTTATTGTATCATCCCTCTCAATAGAGACAAAACTCAGACAGATGTAAATTATTGTCTTTATTTTTTATTACATTAGCTTAAACTACAATTATGAATTGTTTAACTGAGTGATAACAATGAGAGTTACCGTGTAGGTTTTTTAATCTTGATTATTGCTGACTCTTGTGCTCACCAGGCATTTTCTGTTTGTAGTAATGTGTGCTGATAGATGCTATGCATTTCTTCAGTGTAGCCTGGCAAGAGTCAATTATGATGATACAGCTAAGTGGTTAGTCTCGTGGGTGCTATTCTGAGATCAACTTTCCTGAATGAGATCATTAATTCCTTCAAAGATTTTCATCGGTGATGGCATTAAACATTGTTCCAAACTTAGTCACATATCCTGAACTTTCTTTTTCCATATGTCAGGTATTGACAACCGTAGGAATTTTGAGATGTATATATGCTAGATTGGGTAGTTACGTATCTTTGCTGTAGAATTTGACTTATGATCAAATGCAGACTGAGTATCCACAGTACATCATCCATTGTTTGGAGATAGAATCATGGATACTACTAAGTGATCTGCTCAGAAACTCCCAGAACTAACTGTTCATGCATTTTGCCACACTCTGCCATCTGTTAACTATTAACATATCAAAGTAATTCGTTCACTGCTATTTGAAATCTGCCTACAGTAAACATAATCCACTTCTCTGTTTTCTTTTGTTTGTTCTGTTATTGTTCTTTTGTTGGTTTGTTTGTTTTCATCAAGTCTAAGATGGAATTGTGCTTAAAATATGTTTCTAACTTACTTGTGGGACATTGTAGAGCTCTGAAAGTGTTGCAATTGCAGCAGAAAATTCCGGCTTGTTTCCTGAAATGATTCCTAGAGGTTTGTATTGAGTGTTGCACTTGTAATTAGGGATATACTCACTCCTTCCAGACAACCATATCAGAGGGTCCTCCAAGGTTATTTTGTTAGAATTAAAAGCATTGTAGATGTGGGAACCCAAGGTCATATTGGGAAGCAGGTTTGAGTCCTTATTTATCTCTTCAATGGCAAAGTATAAGGTCAGCAAATATTGATAGTTTCTCCAAGTCACTCTAAACCAGAGGAACAAAAGGTTGGGTATTGTCAGTACATTTTTCTAAAAAAGTCTTTATCAAATACAGGAACCTAGAGATCCTAGCCTTTGACTTTTCCTGTGACATGTAAGTCTTGTGTGAATAAGCTCATGACAGCCCAGGAACATCATCAAACGGCTCCTAAACTCTCAGAGGTTTAAATGTTTCAAATATTTTTGGTGTACATTGTGTGCATTAAATATCAATTGTTTGTATCTTATGACTACTGAATACATATGTGCTTATGACATTTCAGCTCATGGAATCACTGGGTTACAGAGGAGTCACTAAGGTTTCACTAGGAATATAAAAAAGAGCTTCCTACCCTTTTCTTTTGTAATGATTCAATTTCATACTTATGAAAATTCTAACAAGTTTATGTGCATTACTAGTGGTAAAGTGTCTCTTTGTGGTATAGACAGATGCCCGGGCATCTATCTATAGATAGATCACTTTGAATAAAAGCTAGCATCTCAGTGCCCACAGGGTGGCCTTGGAAACATGTTTAGCTCCAGTTCATAAGATCCTTTCTGGCATCTTTGGGCACCAGGGACACCTGTGGTATTCACATATATATAAGAAGGTGAGCTCTTGAGTAAATGAAATAAGAATAAATAAGCATGTGCAAAATAGTGTTCTTGGGTTTGAAAAATGATATGTTATGACTAGTTGCTGCTCTTATGGAGGACCCTGATTCAAGTCACAGTAGCCAGTTTTAGGTTTGAATAGTGTGTATCAACAGTTCTATGGGATCCATGTCCTCCACTGGCCTCTGAAGGGAACCTTTACATAAGTGGCACACAAACAAACATGTAGGCAAAACACTCATAAACATAATGTAAAAATTAATAAATCTTTACAAAAACTAAAAAAGTAGTAAAGGAAAGATGTTTCTCTAAGCTTGCAGATTAAATGAATGAGTAGAGTTTCCTAGGTAAGGCAGGGGGAAAAAGTAGGTTAAAGTAGCATATGAAAAAGAAAACACCAAGTACATTAAGACAGTACAAAAGTGCTCACAATGGGACAAAGTGGAAATTTGTTGCAGGTGGGTTAGTTGAACTGTGTCACACAGAGCCTTCAGCACTTGGGGATGGGTCCTCAGAAGCTTTTTTTTTCAAAACCTGTGGTAGATAAGAGTCTGGGTGACCCTAATAGAGGGAGCTTAACAGAAATCATTAGCCTAAAGTCAACTGTGTTCTACTGAAGGAAGGATTCTGCCTTCTGACCTGCCATCATCAAGAAGAAATTCCATTTGGTTTTACTACATTAATCTGGGATCTGTGGCTAGATGTTCTGTTAAGAGAGAATCTACCAGGCAAAAGCAGGCAATTACCAAAAACCGAGAGAAAGACAATTAGTCTTCCTCAAGGATTATACCATACTAAATATTGAATTGTAGGAATATATACATATATACATGAAAATTCCTGGACAGAGCAGTGTCTGCAAAGACTGGCTATAAAAAGTTCATTGATGTGGTAAGATTGCAATGTTGTAGTTTGAAAGGCTCATTACCATAGCATGGGCTACCTGAGTAGCCATTTCTTGGACACCTCTGTGGTTAAGATGATAGTTATATATATATATATATATATATATATATATATATATATATATATGTATGTATGTATATATATATATATATCTGCATCTGTATCTCTATATCTATCTATCTATCTATCCTATAGCTGATGAATAAAATCATTTTAGAATATAGTAACCCAGCACTCTACTGGCTTTTGCCAATCTAAAAGATGAGAATGACATCACATAGCCATCTTGGGCCTGTATGATAACTTGCCCCATTTTGCTGTTTAATGTCCTCTCTGAGGTTTCCAGTGATGTATTGGATTTATAGTTTTCTTTATTTATTGTTACTATGAAAATTCATGAAGCTGCTTCCACATTGTATGATGGAATTTGGGATAACATAAACTGTATTCACAGACTCTCAAATTTATTCAAATTTATAGAAGAAATTCTATCTTTTTCCATTTGAGCCGAGGGCTTATGTTTTTTTCAATCACATAAAAGTGATACTAAAGACTAAAGAATCAATTTAGTTGGTTACACCTGTATACTTATTCATTTATATTTGTGTGACAGGGATACCACAAGAATATCACCAGGGCCAATCAAATAGGGCCCAGAGTTTCCTAAGGAGTCTGATGCATCTACCAAGGACAATGCATGATCTCAAACTAGGTCCTCTACATAGAAGTAGCTGATGTGCTGATTAGGGTTCATGCTGGCCTACTAGTTAGTGGAGTGGACATTACTATATTTTATGTTTGTTGGTCACTTTGCCCTGATGGAATTGACCTAACTGGCCACAGGGGAGTAACACAAACTCAGTCATTATAAGACTACAGGGGCTGGGGTGTGTAGGTAGGGGACAGAAGAGTGGAGGAGGATATATATGGTAGAGAGAGTAGGAGTTGGAGGAGAAGAGGGTGGGACCTATGACCAAGATGTAAATTGGATTAATTAATAAAAAATATTCAAGTGAAAAAAATGGCAATAAGTTAGATGCTTTCCTTCAAGGCCCTCATAGAGTTCTGCTGAGTATGGATTTAAGGAATGTAATGAAAATGATTTCTCTGCCAGACATCTTTAGTTGGTAGCTAAGATAGGCAGAAATGGCCTTTCCTTTGATGATATTTCAACTGTGATAATGATGACAACTGAACCATGAATTGTCACATGCTTCATCCAACAATAAATCCCTGCCCAACATTTGGACATTGTTAAGTTAAATGTTCTACTGTGCCTGGCCAAGGTAGGTTACTTTTCCATAAAAATTAAGTCAGGCCTCACAAGTCTGATGTTTGGTGGGTCACGATGCCTTGTGTGGCAGCTGAAGACCATGTTGTTCTGTGTGGCATCCAAAGACTGTCAACCTCTGCTAACTACAAAATCTTTGAGAAAGCAATGGAGGACCCCAGCTTGGGTGCCCACATATTCAGTAAGTCTCTGTCATTTTGACTGATATAGAGGCCATTTGGATTATACGTCCTGCTCAAATTTATCCCTCTCAGAGCTCTTGTCATGTTCACAGCAGGTTGTCACTATAGAAATTTAGCAGAATTTATGAAATTTTAGGCAGCTCCTCTGAACAATGCTGCAGCTGCATGGTCAGTTCATATCATACACAAAAGTCAGGCCTTGTTCTTTTCTACAGATATGTAGAGTCCCTGCTGAAGAAGGCATTACCTTGCTGGCTTCACACTGAAAAATCTAATCTCACAAAATTCGATTTAAATGAGATTCAAATTGAGTCTACTAATACCTAACAGTTTATATTTTATGGTTATTTCACTTAAAAGAACTTACTTTTCAATCATTTTTCCCAGTTATCAAATGACTCTTTCTCCTGGTAAATGCATCAATGGGGGAAACAAACACTTTAAAGTTGATGGAAAGTTTGAATGTCTAAAAATGGGATGTAAGATATGTAAATGCAAGTTGTAAATGTCTGAGAAAGTGGTTTAAAGTATGTGAAAATGAGACTTAAAGAGTTTAAAATTTCAGATTTTTAAAATATTAACCAGTGGAGTTCTTATATACTATGGAAACCACCAGGTGAAAGCACTGGCTAGACTTCTCACAGTTACAGGATCAAAATTTTAATGTCCTTTTATTCCTGCTGAAGACAAACTTCAATGTTTCTCATTGTGCTGAAATCTTATCTGTCATTACATATGCAGATAGAAGAAAGGCTGTTTGTTTTTTTTTTATCCCAGAACCATTGTTTTTTGGTGCCCAAGCTTAACATAAAACATCAGTCTACTCCAACTGTTTACAGACACTTGTTCCCTGCTTTTCCTACAGTGAGAATTTCAGTGTAGATTATAGATTGTGGTCATGTTAAGATATTAAGAACTTGTATATCGGGTGTAAACTTTAAAAACTATGATTTAAACTTCAAGGAGGTGAGACTTGATCCACCTATCACAGCTCAAACAGAATCTAGATTAAGACCGGTCAATTAATGATTCAGTCTTTTCTCCATCTCTGAGGATGGGCTCTTTTCTTCCTCCTATGTTGGGATTCCTTCTATTTCTGGCTGAAGTGGGCTACTAAACTATGGTTTCTCTATCTTGCAAAAGCATTCCAAAGAGTTCTTTACTTCCAGAATAAATTGGACTTCCTGGGCGTTTTTTTCTTTTTTTTTTTCTATTCAAATACTCCATAATAATAAAACTACCAGGACCTTAGGCTAGTATGTTTGTTTCCTACTCAGAAAGGAAATATATATTGAAGTTTCAATAAGGTACTTTTCAGCAAAGGACCAACTTAATCTCCAAATTGATGTTTAATGAACATATGTACCAATTATAGCATTAACTGAAAAACAGTAATATGAAAAAGCCTAATGAGTCCTCCACAGTATCATAAATAACCAACAACCTATCTCAGAGTTTCTTAGATAAAATGGCAGATGAATACTTCAGAAAGTAAAGAGATGAACAACAGAAAAGCAGACAGAACCAAGCAATGAATTCAACTGGTCATTGAGAAAAGAATCAGCATTCTCCACCAGAACTTGGATGAGAGATAGAATAAACAGCTGTACACAAGAAAGACTGAGTACCAGAAAAAACAAATCACAAGACAAAATTGAGATTGTGAGGGAGGAGAAAGACAGATAGAAAGGTTGGAAATGAAAATCATAAAACCTCCAATCAAATCAGAGAACACTGTTTGTCAGTAGAGCTAACTAAGCAGAGGACAGAATATAGGCATGAATGACATGAATTTCAGAACACTCCATTACAATATCAATTATAAATAAATAAGTTATAAATATGACCACCACAGTGTCTAAACACTGAGATACTTTAAAGATACTAAAGCCAGAACACATGAAACCAGAGATTCTAATATTTGTGCTGAGCACATAGGGATATTCAATTTCACTTTATCAGAAACTCTCCAAGTCTTTAGAAAGAAACAGATATTCAAACATAAGATATTTAGATGGCCAAATAGACCTGAGAAGAATGGAAACTTATCTTGACATATTACAGTCAGTGTGTCAAAAATATGTAAGTCTCACCATGCAAACACACCATGAGGCAGACATAAAAGTTGTTCTTTTTTCTATCCCTGATTTCTTTCTCACTGGATACATAACAATGAGAAGTGGAAATGTTTGCAGAGGCACAATGAAGGAGAAAAAAATGTGAAACTGTTTTTCACATTGTTCTGTATCTAGTTCATTATTCTCAATGGAATTACATGTGTTTAGCAGGTCATGTAGTATCTTTTAACCAGAACAACCATAGCACATTCAAGCAAGTACTCACAGGTCGAACTTCCATAGTAGAGTTGGTTTTCTGTCAAAAAGGATATGGAGGTATTGTGATAGATCAAGTGGGATGGAAATGGGAATAAATGTAGCGAGGTTAACATCTGCCTCCATGTAGGTGTTGGTCTCTCCTTTATAACCACAAGTGAACAGAGGAAACTCCATCGATGCATACACAGGTTGTAGGAGGAGGCTGAGGCAAAGCAAAGGAAGGGACATGTCAGGTTCTTCACTACACAGAGACAGACCCCTGCGTCAAGGCAGATCCAAGGAGATTATTGGCTTAGGCCTTGGAACAGGCTCAGACCTCAACAATATCAGAGAAGACTTTGAATGCTACAGCTGCTTCCTACTGTTGCTTCAGGCTCTCAGTCTGTGCATACACAATGGTTCTCATGAGAGGCCAGCATACACACTGCAGCAAAGTCCAGACATCTGAGGGTCACAGTACTGAGATATTTCTGTTGCTGTAGCCAGACTTGCTCTGAATTTGCTGTCTTTTTATTGTTCTGTTTTCCTCTCATCCATGTACTCTTGGAATCCCATAGCCCTGGGGCTCTACACCTGGTTCCTCCATGTGGGTGAAAAACATGTTTGGTTCTTTCTTCAACAATCTGTACGATTTCATCATGGTCCACAGTGACTTTGGAGAGGACCAGAGTCTGAGACAAAATTGTAGTTCATCCAAAAACAGCTTGTTTGTTTTGGATTGCTGTTGTGAGAGTAGTTTGAACATTTGATTTCTCCTAGGAAAGGGAGCAGGGGCAGTCAGACTTTGACCAGTTTGATAGCTCTTTGATCACTTCCACTAGTCAAGGTGGCTAAACTAAGCAACAGGGAAAGTAGATCCAGACAGTTTTGATGAGACCTGATAAGCTACAGTAAGATAGAGGAGGAAGACATCCCTTATCAGTGGATTAGAGGAGGGACATGGGGTTTTGACCAAGAAAGTAAACACTAGTGACTCAGCCTTATGCAGGACACCTGGGTTCAGGGTTCTCAACTCAGCTTTTGCATTCAGACCTCCTCCTGGACGTCTGGCACCAAATTCAGAATTATACAGGATCAAAAGAGGGGGAAAGCTGCTCATAGTCAATATAAGTCATGACAGGCAACAAATTTATGAATTGTGTGCTTAGTTTAGATTATCAGCCACTTTCATCTTTACACTATTTCCTGATTAAAAGTCATACATGAATCACCTGAAGAATCAGAATTGGAGTGGGTTTTGGAGCCTGTAAATATGAATTTAGTTTCGAACCTGGCAGCACATGTCTTGAGATGGCTGGACTCAGCCATCTGTCTCATAACAACAAACAAAAAGAAAAACACTTCATCTCCATACTTTTTCTAATTTACTGAAATATTATTTATCATACTTACTAGTGATATAATTTTGTATTATATATTATTGTTATAATACAATATAAACAATATAATGCAAATCAAAATTGATATCTAACTTATGTAAAATCCATTCATGAAAACAGGACCATAAAATTTCAAAAGAGCTAAAACTGCAAGAAGCTTTGAAGGTAGGAATGTGAAAAAAATGATGTAATGTTAATTCTTATATATAAACAAACAAAATAATGTCTCCTATGTGTAATCTTATACAATTTTGGTTACTGGAATTTAAAAAATGTATACAAATTGCACACACACACACGTGTGTATCTCCCTAGATATAGATAAATATACCTACACCAGCTTAGTTTCTCTATGTTCAGTGAGGTGTTTATGTGCTGTATTCAGCAATAAAGACTTGCAATCCATTTGTGGAGAGCAAACTATAATCTTGACAAAAGTCTGCATTGTTTAGGCATTCCCATAAGATTCCTTTGGCCAACACCTCAAGTAGATATAAACCATTCCAAGTATTGGAATCCTCATTTGATGACAAGTGGCATCCTGTTGGGAATCTCTTTTATTTTTTCGTTTGGATCACCTTCAGTTATGTATATATTTTAGGAAGCTTCTGCTTCTGCTTAGGAATTAGATTAGATTACTACAGTAACATTCAAATAACATTTAAATTTAGCTGTCTTTCTTCATATTACTTTCCTTAATGTCCCCTTGCCTCCCAACTTCCAACTGATTCTCTCTTATGAGCCCGTTTTCCATCTATAAATATTTTATTGCCCTATCCTAGGGAGATCTATTTACTTCTTCTCGGACACTAGTCCTTTTTTCTGTGTGTATCCTACATGGTTTTATGTACTATAGATTGCTTATCATTCACTTTACAAGTAATATTAAGATGTAAGTAGATACATGCGATATTTGTATTTTTCAACTTGTGTTATTACACTCAGACTGATTTTTTTTCTAGTTTACCTGTAGATATGCATTTACTTTGAAATTTCATAATTTACTTTGTAAAATGACTGAGTAACATTTTGTTGTGCAAATGTCCACATTTTCTTTATCTAGTCTTCTGTTGATGGACATCTGGGTTATATCCAATTTCTGGAAGTGCTGATTAGAGCAACATAAATATGTTTGCACAAATGTCTCCATGGAAGGATGAAACATTCTTTGGATATATGCCAAAGAGTGGTATTGCTGGTTCTTGAGGTAGAACAATCCCCATCTTGCTGTGGAAAAGCCACAAAGATGTCCTTAGTGGCAGAATATGTTTGTACTCCTACTAGCAATGTCTGAATATTCTTAGCCATGTGACTCTCTTTAGACCATATCTCAAACTACTTTTGGTTTCTATTTCCCTGATGATTATGGACTTTTCACATATCTTTAAATGTTCCTCAGCCATTTGAATTATTTCTTTAAGAATTCTCTTCTGATATCTTCTTCCATTTCTTTCTTCAGAGACTGAAGTTTTTTTTGGGTTTTTTTTTCAATGCAGTTTATTCAGGAACCTTGAACAATCATCTGACCCTGGGGAAAGCCAGCCCACAGCTTAAATAGCCTCTGGGTAGCCAACCCCAGCGTGCCACGTGGGCAATGCAGATAGGTCCACATACATGGAAGCAAGCCAGATCCTCAGCCTTAGCCAAATGTGGAATTGTTCGTGACAGAGAGCACTCACCATCGGGAAGGTGGAAGGCAGGAAACCAGCTCCATCTTTAAGGCATAGCATTCCACAGCTCTCTACAGTTCCCCCTTTTTGTTTTAGATGCATCAGGCAAGAGTAGAGGTCTGATCTCTGATATTAGAAATAAATTGGGACTTTGTACTGATGTTCATTTAGGTGTCATCCACCCAAAGAGCATCAGACCCGACCGATACCTTTTTCTCAGAGGCGGGACCTGGGGCATCAACCTGCATGCATCAGACATGCTCTTCTCTGGGTCCAAAGCAGCTGACCCTGAGTGCAGTGCTTAGCCTCGCATCCTGAGCATAACATTTTAGCTTTTTATGGTAGCCAACCATGCTCAGGGAAACTGTCCTGCTTCAATGGCTGTAAAGGCCTAAATGATCATGGCTGCATTACGCTGTTGTGAGACTCTAATCTTGCATATATACCACAGGCAAACCAAGGAGACCAACACCAGAAGGCCTGCTAACGCTCCAATGCCCGCCCATTCCTTCAGATGATTCATGGCTGCAGCAATCCATGATGATAATCCTGTGGCTAGTCCTGCGTCCACTCTGGTAGAATTTACTGTGACAATGGCCACTCTCAGCTGCTCCATCATAGTATCGAATTCTCCAGTCCAATTACCTAAAATATAGCTAGACAATTGTTTAGACAGATTTGCAGCACGGGAAAAATTCTCATGTTGTATGCTAGTGACACAAAGTCCAGCATACTTTCATTGACAACTGAAAAAAAAAAAAGAATTTTCAGTACATTGTTGTGGTCAATCTGGAAGTATGCATGTAAAATAATTAAAATAGATCCCTATTTTTCACTCTGCACAAAACTCACCAAAAAATAGATTGAAGAGCTCAGTAAAATCAGTAAACAGAGAATCTGATGGATGAGAAATTAAGAAAGAATATTTTCTCTAGTTATGAGAATGTCTTTTTCATGTTTTGGACTGTGTTGATGAGGCTTATCACTTGAGTTTTTGTTAGACTTCTTCAGTTTTTATTTCTAGGCACATCTCAGTTTTTAATTTTATTGATTCCTTTTGTAATAAAATATCTTCAGCTATCTTCAGTGTTTTATTTCACTTTTTTGTTTGTTTTCACAGACATCATTGAGGTTTTACCCATATCCTCTGTTATAACCTTGATTTCCTCTAGGATGGTTGTGGTGGTTTGGTGTCATGGTGTTAATGATTTTGGTTTCACTCTGGTGTTTAGTTATCTGGATTTGGCATGATTGTGATTCTAGCTGTTGCTATCTGGACTTGTCTATTTTTTTGGTTTATAGTGTTTAATTTCTTCACTTTTATTTTCATCTCTGGATCTTAGGAAAGGGTGTTGGCTGTGTATTGTCTTATAGAGAATTCTTCTGAGTGTGTGCCTTGATAGGTCATTAGGGATACTAGACAGAGACTGTTTTTAGGTGTTTTAAAAAATAATGATGAATAAAGATAAACCTTACCTCAGAGTATAGGGCTGGAAAAGGTTTTGAAAGCAAATTGACCCAAAAAACAAGATGAAGTAGCCATTTTCATGTCTCAAAAATAAGTTTTTAATCAAAATTAATCAAAAGAGATGGGGAAGAACACTTTATACTTACCGAAAGAAAAATCCACCACTACAACCTCTCAATAATGAACATCTGTGATGGAAATGTAAGGATATCATCATTCATAAAAGAAATATTACTAAAGTTTAAATCACACACTGAATCTCATACATTAATAGTCAGAGACGTCAGCACCGACTTTCTCCAAAGGACAGATCATCAAAACAGAAAGTAAATGGCGAAAAAAGAAACTAACAAACATCTTGAATCAAATGGGCCTACCAGTTGTCTATAGAACATTTCTCAGCGGCTCATGAAACCTTCTCCAAATTTGACCATATAATCAGTCACAAAAGAAGACTCAGAAGATTGAAATAACTCCATGAATTTTATCAGACATTCATGGATTAAAGCTAGACTTCAACAACAAGAGAAACACTTGATCATAGAAGAAACAAAGGAAGAAAAAAAAGACATTCTAGTTTTCAATGAAAATGAAGGCAAAACATACCCACACTTATGAGACACAATGAAAGCAGTGCTAATAGAAAAGCTTACATCATTTTGATAAATGAAGTGCCTTCCTAAAGCAATTGGAGAGATCCAATACTAATAATTTAGCAGCACACTTAAAAGCTCTCTAACAGAAGGAAGCAAACACACCAACATGGAGCAGTTGACAGGAAATATTCAAACTTGGGGTTGAAATCAATACATTGGAAACAAAGAGACTGATACAAAGAATCCATAAAACAAAAACTGGTTCTTTGACAATATCAACAAAATACACAAACACTTAGCCAAAGTAACTGAAAGGCAGGAGAAAAGTATCCAGATAAACAACATCAGAAACAAAAAGGGGGACATAACTACAGACAATGAGGAAATAAAAAAAATCATTAGGACTTACTTCAAAGGCCTGTATTACAAAAAAAAATCAAAAATCTAAAGCAAAATAAAATTGATTTTCTGAATAGATTTCACCTACTGAAGATAAATTAAGATCAGGAAAAAGTTTAAACAGTCTAATAACCACTGAGAAAATAGAAGGAATCATCAAAAATCTCCCAACCAAAAAATGCACAGATCCAGATGGTTTTAGTGCAGAATTCTGTCAGGCATTCAAAAAAGAATTAATACAGATACTCTTCAAACTGTTCCACAAAAAAGGAACAGAAAGAACACTGCCAAATTCATTTTATGAGGCCACAGTCACCTTGACACCTAAACCACACAAAGATCCAACAAAGAAAGATAATTCCGGACCAATTTCATGCATGAACTTCCATGCGAAAAACTCAATAAAATACAAACTGAATCCAAGAACACATCATATACATCATCCCGGGGATGCAGGGATGGTTCAACATAAAAAATGTCATCACTATAATCCACCATATTAAAAAATTAAAGAAAAAGATCACATGGTCATCTCATTAGATGGAGAAAATATGTTTGACCAAATCCAACATCCCATTATAATGAAAGTCTTAGAGAGATAAAAAGATACAAGGTCTATATTTAAACATAATAACGGCTATATACAGCAAGCTGTTTGCAAGCATCAAAATAAATAATTGTAGAAATATTGTAGAAAATAAATAAATGTAGAAAAATTCAAAGCAATTCCACTAAATTCAGGGATAGGAGAAGAATACCCACTCTCTCTGTTCCTCTTCAATATAGTACTTTAAGTTCTAGCTAGAGCAATAAGACAACTGAGGGAGATCAAGGGCATATAAATCAGCATGGAAGAAGTAAAAATATTGCTATTTGCAGAGGAGGTGGTAGTGTATGTAAGCAACCTTAAACATTCCACCAGAGAAATCCTACAGCTGATAAACAGCTTCAGCAACGTATCTGGATACAAGATTAATTTAAAAAAATCTGTAACTCTCCTGTACATAAGGGACATATGTGTTGAGAAAGAAATTAAGGAAACTACACCATTCATAATATCCACAAATGCAATAATGTATCTTGGTGTGACTCTAACCAAATACGTGAAAGACCTGCATGAAAAGAACTTCAATGGTCTGAAGAAAGAAAATGAAGATGTCAGAAAATGGAAAGATCTCCCAATTTCCTGGATCCATAAGATTAACATAGTGAAAATGGTCATCTAACCAAAGGCAATCTACACATTCAATATAATCACATCAAAATACCAACACTGTTCTTTTCAGACCTTGAAAGAAGAATTCTAAACTTCATATGGAATAATAATAATAAAAAAACAGAGCAGCTTAAACAATCCTATACAATAAAAGAACTTCTGCAGTTATCGCCATCCCTGACTTCAAGCTACAACACACAGCAGTAGTAATAAAAACTGCATGGTACTGGCATAGAGATAGTCTGGTTGGTTGATCAATAGAATTGAATCAAAGACCCAGAAATAAACCCACATACCTTTGGTCAATTGATTTTTGACAAGGAAGCCGGAACCGTACAATGGAAAAAGACAGCCTCTTCAATAAACCATGCTGGTCTAACTGTATCTCTGCATGTAGAAAAATGCAAATAGATACATATTTTTCTCCCTGAAATAAATAGCAAATCCAAGTGGAGCAGAGACCTCAATATAACTGCAGACACACTAAATCTGTTGAAGAGAAAGCTAGAAAGAGCCTTGAACTCATTGGTACAGGAGACAACTTCCTGAACAGAACACCAACAGATCAGGCTCTAGGATCAAAAGTTAATAAATGAGACCTCATGAAACTGAAAACTTCTATAAGGAGGAAACAATATCAATGAAACTAAATGTCAGTCTACACATTAGGAAAAGAACACATCAATCCTATTTTCAACAAAGTGCTAATATCCAAACTATACAATGGACCGAGGAAATCAAACTCCAATAAAAATGACCCAATTAAATAATTGGCACAGAAGTATACAAAGAATTTTTAACATCGAAATCTTGAATTGCTTAGAAACACTTAAAGAAATGCTCATCTTCCTTCATCATCAGAGAAATGCAAATCAAAAGGACTCTGAGATTCCATCTCATACCAGTCTGAACGACTAAGATAAAATCTCAAGTTATAGTACATCCTGGTGAGGATAAGGACAAAGGGGAGCATGCTTTCCTTGCTGGTGTGAGTGTAAACTTTTACAAGCACTTTGGAAAACAATCTGGGGCTCTCTCAGAAAATTAGGAAGGCCTAGGTATACCACTACTGGATATATACCCAAAAAAGCCTCTACAAGAAGGACACCTAATCAGCTGCATTCATAGCAGTTTTATTTGTAGTAGCCAGAGTCTGAAAACCACCTAGATGTCCCACAACTGAAGAATGGATAAAGAAACCATGGCACATTTACACAAATGATAATACTCAGCCATTGAAAACAAAGCAATCAACTTCCACTGCTTTCCCCAGCCAGCGGTGAGGTTTTCTGAATTCTCTGTTTCTTATCAGGCAAAAAAATCTTGCATTGAGCACACATACACACACCCTACCCACTCCACCCAATCCCCTTCCCCCATATTGGCTGCATATGACAACAACTTCACGTTTGGGTTGGGACTTCTGAAAAAAAAACAAGTTTCTCTAGGATTATAGTAATCAGATTAGAATAGGAGAGAATATTGTCATAGTGATTATGCCATTTAAGGAGACCACAGGCCAGAACTGCACACCCTCATGGTTTTATAAATGGCAAATGCGCCCAGGTCAGGCCTGCACAGAGAGATGATGAGAGACACTAAGGGTGAGGAAATGGAGACCCCCTCCTCCTCTCCAGAGATGCTTCCAAGCTCAGACACACCCAGGAACCTTTGCGGAGGAATTCATCCAAACCCTTCCTGGATGAGAGGAGTTCTGGAGGAGTTTCAAATTCCCTGCAGTCACCAGAGCGGTTAGTGCCACCTGAATTCACTGTGCCAATTGCTTGAGATAAATTTGAAGGCACTGCTGAACTGATGACCCTTTGGACTCTATGAGTTCACAGCTCTAGTCACTAGCTTTCTGCTAGTCATTGGCAGAAGAAGGTTTAGGTGTTGTGCTAAGCACATTGGCATCTACCATATACAATATATTAAGGATAAAACCCCTCAGCAAATGATGTCCTCACTGAGATAATTTCTAAACCAAAGTTTCTGAAAACTTCAGTCTTAATTTGCATACATATTCTACTACTAAAACTTCATAATCATTAAGAAGTGACAAAGTAAACTCATCCAAGTGTTGTGCCAGCCAAATCTGAAAACATCAGTAGTGGATATTTTGGGAACAGGGACAGTCTCTGACATGAACTGATCGGCCTGCTCTTTGATCACCTCCCCTTGAGGGGGGAGCAGCCTTACCAGGCCACGGAGGAGGACAATGCAGCCAGTCCTTATGAGACCTGATAGACTAGGATCAGAATGAATTGGAGGAAAACCACCCCTATCAGTGGACTGTTAGAGGGCCATGGATGAAGAAGGGGGAGAGTGGGTGAGATTGGGAGAGGAGGAGGGAGGGAGCTACAGGGGGGATACAAAGTGAATAAATTGTAACTAATGGAAATAAAAAAATAAAAATAAAGAAATAAAAAAATAAACTCAATCAACTAGGATAATCTCTAGACTGGACAAAGAACCCCATGAATTTATCTGACTGCACTTTTGCAATAGAGCAATTTGGAAGTTAATACCTATTTCAGCTACCAGAGCTTTGAAACAAAAAAATCAGTGAAATTCAGCTGGGCAGGGCTCCCTGGGGAGCGACAGGAACATTTCAGGAGGATCCTAGGGATGCCCTGATGCCCTGTTCCTAGGAGGAACCCAACTCTCTTGGGCACTCAGAGGAAAGCCCAAGGTGAACATTCCCAGGCAAGGAATCCCAGAAACCGTAGGCGCCTCTGAAGATTGCGCAAGTCTTTTCCTCCCCCGCCCGCTCGGTGGCATGTTTCTAAAATCCCAATCTGCACAACATAAACAGGAAACGTGCAGCCAGAAAGCCTTGCCGTGCAAATTCCAAGCTTCCAGCCGAGGGCGGGAGAATCTCTGCTGCGCGGCCAGTGGCAAGCAGGCAGCAGAAAAGAGCAAACTTTGCAAGTGACCCCGCGTCCCTCCACGCCCTTATCCTCCTACAGCAAAAGGGAGAGAGAAGGCGGAAGGAAAGACCCCCGCTCCAGGAGAATAAAGAATAGGGGAGGCGGGCGTTGAAGCAGAGGCCCGGCCTCTAAGAGCTCAGCCTTGGTGGCAAGAATGCTCCAGGCCGCCCACTTCCCTAGCAGCGTGTCCGAGCAGCCTCGGAGGAACCTAAGGGCCGAGCCCTCTGAGGGTGGGGCGGGGTAGGGGCAGGCGCAGCCGCAGAGCGCTCCTCCATTGTCAAGCGTGACGGAAGCGCCGTCGCTATAAATACAGACGCTGAAGGGTTATCGCTGAGCTCGCCTGGGCCTGGTGGGCGGCGGCGGTGAGGGCGGCGATGGGAATCCGCTTCCCGGGCTCGGTGGCGGCGGTCGTGGCTGAGACCAGAAGAAACCAGGTAAGGGTGTGGGGCGGACACATCCTGGGCTCCGCCTCCGCCCACCCAGGCTCCGCCTCCACGCGCTCCACCTCCATCCCCGGGCTCCGCCTCCTCCCCTGAGCTCCGCCTCCGCCCCTCGGGCCCCACCTCCCTCCTTTCCTCCGCCCTCACCGGGCTCTGCCTCTGTCCTTCCCCCGTGCTCCGCCCCCCTCCTCTGCCCTGGGCTTCCCTTCCGACCCTGGCAGCTGTCCAGTGGGCTTTGCTGGGGCAGGCATAGCTGCTGGGAGGTGGGGAAGTGAGAGGGGTGGGTCCCGCGGTGGAGAAGCAGCGGGTTCACCGGTGTCAGCCATCGCGGTGCAGCCGAGCGTGGCTGGCTGTGGGCGTGTGTGAGGGACCCGCAGGATGGCGGTCGCGGGGAGAGACCGCGGCGTTGCAGCCGGGGGCTGAGCGGGTCGGGAGAGCCTGCCTGCATTCAGACAAGAGCTTCTGTGCTGACTGCTGGTACCCGGGACTGTGCACTCTGGCCGCAGTGGTTGGGAGGGCGGGAGCACACTGTGTGTAGTTCCTAGGGATACACTTGCGCCCTGCATCCTGAGGAAGAGTGATGCTGGGGCCAGGCCTCCAGGAAAGGAAGTGCAGAGAGTCTGGTGTTGCCTCCTGCCTGGCCTGGGGCAGCGGGGGAGGGGGGCTTGGACATCCCAGTGGAATGAACACTTGCTGCTTGGAAAGGCCACAGGATCCTTGCACCTTGAAACATTTCTAGGACTATTGTTTCAGGACATATGTGCCGGCATTCCAAAATGAAATGACTCTTCTTAAGACAGCCAGCCAACCACTGCAGGTGCTCTCTCTCATTTAGCTTTCAAGTGATTTGATTGTTCTCTTTATTCCATCAGAGAATTCTTCTTAAGACACAGTTTGGTATATACATTGCTGTTTATACTTTGATGAACTTGCACAACCAGGAGTATACAGGGTTCATGCGGACTTATTTTCCTATTTGTATTTCTTTGGGTTGCTATGTCTAGATAATCAGGATGTAATAACAAGGTTACTGTAGAGCTGGGGAAGCGCTTTTATTTCATGGTAATTCCAGTTTTATACTTGCAAGGAATTTTAGCTACCAGCCCTGTACCCCCTTGTCTCAGGAGGTGCTTAGGTTGTTTTGCTGATTGTTGGTCGTTGGTAGCACTAGAGTACTGCTGTTCTACTCATCTCTTTTTATTGTTTATTTATCCCTACGAATTTGTTTAAGAGAAGGAATCGTTCACATTTTTTCTCACTACTGCCTAATTGAGGTCACTCAAGAGAATCGCTTGTAGGTTGGTGAGATGGCTCAGCAGATAAAGGCTCTTGCTGGGGAAGCCTGGAGAACTGAGTTCGATCCCTGAATTTATGAAAAGGTGGAAGGCAAGACGTGATTGCACAGAGTTGTCTTCTAACCTTCCTATGTGTTCCCTAGTATGCATGCTTCACTGGCATCATGAACACACACACACACACACACACACACACACACACACACAGGCTAAAAAAAAGAAGACATTGTGCTGTACTTAGAGAATCTTCCTGCTGCTCCAAAATGTCACGTCATTTCACTTGTCAGTCTCTTACAAACATTGTCTTACTCAGAATGCTAGTGTGGAGAATCGGTTTTGTTTTAAATCTTGTTCAGTTTCTAGTTACATTGTTCTTCCACCTACAACAATTTTATTTAGTTGTTTTTATTTTTGTTATGAGACAAATTTGCTCTACAGAGCCCTGGCTGTCCTGGGCTTCCCTGTGTAGACCAGGCTGGTCTTGAAACTACAGAGATCCTCCTTCCTTGCCTCTCAAGTGCAGGGGTTAAAGACTATGCCCAGCTTCCCCTACAACAATTTTGAAACAATAACAAACTTGAAAAAAGTTCCAAGTATGGTACACAGTTAATTACTGTTTTACATCAGACTTTTTGAGAGGAAGCTGCTGACCTGATGCCCTGTCACTCTGAATGGTTTAGTGTCAATTTTATACAATAAAGAACATTATCCTATGTAATGACAGTGCAGTTATCAAAACAGCTAATTCATATTGACACAGTATCCCACTTAATTTGGGTTTTGTTGACTATGTTATTACTCACATAAATGTCAAAAGAAGTTAGTACATTTAAGTGGTGCATTGTTTCTTTATCTCTTTAGTCTCTTTCAATATGGAACAGTTTCCTCATCTTTTTCATGATCTTGTCACTTTTGATGACAACGGGTCTGTTATATTTTTCTTCATTAATTTATCGATTGGTTCATTTTACATCTCACTCAAACCTTCACTCCCTCCTCTCTTCCCAGTCCCACCCTTCCACCCACTTTCCTCAAATACCCCCCTAAACAATCTTCCCTGGCACATCACTCAGGAAGCCTCAGAGTTGATGTTCTTGCTTCAGCTGCCCCTCTGCTCAACAATTTTGTCATTTCAGATCCTGTGCCCCTCAAATCTGGTGTGGGTTGGTCACCACCATCTTGGATTACCCTCCTCTGCACTTTCTTATAACGAATCTTAAAGTCCATGGAGCATTCACTCTGAAATTCCTCAGGGAACAAGAATAGGCCAAGAATCAATCTTCTCATATGTAAAGGCAAGCCAATAATCAAGCATTTTATTTGAACAGATCCCCATAATTTTCTTCTATATCTTGTTCTTTTTATTTTAGTCCTTAATTGAAATAATAAGCAATAAACATTACTTGTGTAAATTTGATGTCTTCATTTCCTGTGCAATAGTAATTGCTCTGTTACTTTTTAATTAATTCTTACACAATTTTTGAAGACAAGAACAGAAAGCAGTAGTTCTGTAGCAAGGTGATATGTATGGCAGCTAGATAATCAATGTTCTTGCTGTGCAAACATGACAACATAAATTTGATTCTCATAACTCACAGAAATGTGAAAGATATGTGTTAAACAAGATAGCCTCTGCCTTCCACGTGTGGCTGTCATTGCCTTGTGCAAAGACACCATAAGCTTAATTATTTAAACAAGCTTAAGCATGTGTAAATGTACAGTATTATGTATTGTGCTTTCACTTAGGAACTTTTCTAAAAGTGCACTAATGCTACCAAGTTTAGTGATGTATAAAAACACCTTAAGCAAAACTTTGCTAACTGCTTCAGTTCATGTTATAAAGGAATTTATTACCTTGTGCAAAAATTCAATGTGGTAAATTGCTTTAAAAAACTGTGTGATGGCAAACTGAAATATGAGGAATGGATTTTAAGTGTGGGGGATAGTGGTGAATGAATCCAGAACCTCTTGAATGAAGGGACTACAAGGTTTTCCTGAAGAAGGAGCCTGACAAATCCCCTAAAAGTTTTACTTTTAGCCTTTCTGCAGTCCTTCCGCAGAAGGACCTACTACCTTTTACAAGAGTACTTTCACCCCAGGGTAAAGGAAAAAAAAAATCAATCTTTCTTGTATCTATTTTATGCTAGTTCTTAATTAATATGGATTCCTGGAGATACCAAGAAATATTACAGCACTTCACATAAAGCAGGAGCCTCTGGATGTCAGGTGCTTAATAGAGTTTTGGTCAATACCCAAATTACAATAGGTCCAGTGGTCCAATGGTATTACCCAGTCTGAGAAGGTGTAATTGGGGTATATTACATAAAAAGTAGCCGAATTTTCACATTGGCACCTGGACTTGTGGAGTTGTTATGTGTTCAGGAATAGCCACTCACTAACCACTTAAACACCAAACTCAGACTAGTGAAAGTTTATTGAATACTAAACAAAAACTGACCAGTCAGGGCCATAATCTGGAATCAGGAGCCAGACTATAATGCCAGTTTGTTTTTAAGGCAGGCTTTTTTATTCAAAAGGCCATAGTCAGGTGACAACCAGGTAACCAGGTGGAGGAGACAAGATGAGATAGCATTACATTATTATTACATTTAACTAGCTAAACATAATCAATTTTGGTCTAAGTATTTGTTCCAAGTATATTGTATCTAGACAAAACGTTTTAAGGTAATTGGCTGGAATTTAGGGAGGGGAGCTCTTAGGACCTTTCCAGCTACATTGCTGGATGTTATGCTCTTAATCCTAAAAAAACATTCATTTATCTTTAACTCAAGCACAACGTGCATTTATCATCTATTGTGTTATTCTAAGCAGCAATTATCGAACTATTGAATTGTATTCTGGTCTCAGGCATGTAGGGGGCCTTAGAACTTGAACTTAGTTTCACCTTATGATCAACATGGAGACAGAGAGGCAAAATGGCTTCTGATATGCTAAAGATTCAGTAGTTGTTAACAAAGGAGCTACAGTTATGCTAAGAACTAAAATAGGTCTCAATGGAGGGGCGATAGAGCTTAAGCAGGTTATGCAGGTTAGAACAGAGTGAGAGTTATCATGCTTGAAAATGATAAATGACAGATTTTAATTTCCGTGCCAATGAATACTACGTAAAAAGTATCACATTTGTCAATAAATAGCAGCAATTAGTTCCACCATCAAAAGCTTGAGACATACTGGAATATGTTTCTCAATACATCTACCTTTAATGCTCTTATTCAGCTCGACAGATGGACCTAGGAGAATGACAGCTGATAATCTGAAACTCAATCAGGTAGTGACTCTGATTACAGCTGCTGAACCAGATGTTTCTTCCTTTCTTGAACCAATTAACACATCTGATACACGGTATGCAGCTGTTGTTGTAAGAAATGCATTGTTCTCAGTTCATGTACATAAGGACTATCAGGGACAATTAGCTTCCAGTTGGCAAGGCAAGCAGTATGCTTTTACAGTTTTACCTCAAGAATATAGAAACTCTTCAGGCCTGTGTCATTATCCTGTTAGAAAAGATTGCTATAATCTCTATCATCTGTTTGCATGTTGTTGTCCCCATCCCTCCACTGGAAGTCAAAGCTGGCTATAAGAGGTGGCCACTTCAGGCTGCATATCTCCTATTGCTAATAGTCTCAGCTAGGGTCACCCCATAGACACTCAGGAGTCCCATGAATACCACCCTGAACATACCCAATCTTGTCTCGTGTTTTGTTTGTAATACCTGAGTTGTATTTCATTGTGTAAAATTACCACATTTTATGTATTCATTCTGTGGTTGAGGAACATCTAAGTTGTTTCCAGATACTTGCCTCTCATAAATAAAGCTGCTACAGACATAGTTGGACAACAGTCTTTTGGAGAAGGATTGCTTGGGTCTTGAGGTAAGACTATTTCAATTTGCTGAGAAACCACCAGACTGATTTCCACAGTGGTTGTACAAGTATGCATCCTCACAAGCAACAGATGAGTGTTCCTCTTCTTCCATATCTTTGCCAGCATATACTGTCTCCTGAGTTCCTGATTGTAGTTTCTGACAGGTGTAAGATGGAATCTCAGTGCTTCTCAGCCATTAGAAATTCCTGTTGAGTATTCTGTATTTTGTTCTGTACCAAATTTTTAATTGGCTTATTTGGTTTGCTGGTGTTTAATTTCTTGAGTTCTTTATGTATTTTGGTTATTAGCCCTTTGTCAGAAGTAGAGTTGTTGAATATATTTTCCAATTCTGTAGGGTGCCATTTTGTCTTCTTGACACTGTCCTTTGACCTGCAGCTTTTCCGTTGCATGAAGAACCATTTATTAATTGCTTATTTTTAGAGCCTGAGATGTTAGTGTTCTGTTCAGAAGCTTGCCTCTTGCACTGACATATTCAAGGCTATTTCAATTTTCTCTTCTGCTAGACTTAATGTATCTCATTGTTTGTTGAGGTCTTTCATCCACTTAGATCGAGTTTTATTCAGCATAAATATTTGCATTCTTCCACATGCAGACAGCCAGTTAGCCCCACACCTTTTGTTGAAGTTCCTCCCACACACACACTCTATAGATTTGTCTTCTTTGTCGAATATCAAGTGTCTGTAGCTGTGTGGGTTTATTTTGGGGGTCTTCAGTTTAATTCAATTGATCAACCTCTCCATTTTTATGCCAGTATAATGCAGTTTTTATTACTAATGTTCTGTAGTAAAGTTTGGAATGAGAGATGTTAATACCTCCAGAAGTTCTTTCATTGTATAGGATTATTTTAGCTAATGTGAATTTTTAATTTTTCCAAATGGAGTTCAGAATTGATCTTTCAAGGTCTATAAAGAATTGTGTTGGAATTTTGATAACAATTTCATTGAATCTGTAGATTGCTTTTGGTAAAATGGCCAATTTTGCTATGTTAATCCTAAGGATTGATCCATGAGCAAGGGAAATGTTCCCACTTCCATTTTTTTTCTTCATAGACTTAAAGTTCTTGTCATACATGTCTTTCACTTGCTTGGTTAGAATTACAGCAAGATATTTCATTTTATTTGTCTATTATGAAGGACACTGTTTCCATAATTCCTTTCCCAGCCTGTTATTTTTTTGTATACAGAAGGAGTACTGATATGTTTTTTAAATTTAATTTTGTATCAACCACTTTGCTGAAGGTGTTCATCAGCTGTAGGAATTTCCTGGTAGAATTTGGGGGGGCACTTGTGTATACTATCATATCATCTGTGATTAGCAATAGTTTGACTTCTTATTTTCCAGTTTATATCCCATTAAGTTCCTTTAGTTATCCTATTGCTTCAGCTAATTTTGTCTGTACAGCTGTCTTTGTACACATAAACTCACAAAAATTATTCCTCCATCAATTTTGATTCATACCTTTTCTGACTCGAACATCTTGCCTAACAGTGATGAAGTCTCAGGAGTAAAAGTATATCTTTTGATTTCCTTCTGATGTTAAAGTTTATTTCAAACATTTTGGTATTATTTTAATAGGCTTTCACTTTTGTAAGTTATTTGATCTTTCTCAATTCAAATTTAATAATATTTTTGTGTTTCTAATATTTTAAGTATAATACACTGTTAAAGTTCACATGCTAATCTCTCTCTCTCTCTCTCTCTTTTTCTGCTTTGGCATGTTTCAGGTTATGATCTGGGACAGGATAAAGATTCCCTGTGCGCTTTATCACTTGGGTTACCATGCAACTTACCAGGAAGGATAATTGAAAGGAAAAAGAAGTGGGTAAGGGTGAGAAAGCCAATATTTATTTTCTAAGATTAGGGACTAGCTACACTTTTGCTAAGGAGGAAAACTAAAACTGACTACATTTTTTTTTCACTCTAACAAAAATTGTAAAAAGCAGCTTCTAGTCAAAGCGGAGCTGAGATTAGTTCCTCTGAAGGAACAGGCTTCTGCCGAGACCTTCATAGTTAGGTCCTAAATCTACCACTTATTTGTGAATTCATAAACAAAGGAAAGATGAAAGTAAACAAACAGCATCCATGCACATATGCTTGATGTAAAGGGTGAATAAAATTAAAATCTTAAAGTTCAATTTTAACAAATTTTCACGTTTACATATGACAACGATGTTGATTTTAGCTAGCATCTCCTCTGTAGAAACTGCAGCAAGCTCAGGGTGCTGGTTCCAAAGTATCCACACACATAGATAAATGATCAGACATATAGAACTGTTCATATTCCTAAACACATCACATGGATAATATAAATGGGGCTCTTACATACAAAAAAAAAGCATACCCTCATGTAAAACATTACATGATACAGACAGATGGATATATTTACATATATAATACTCATGGATAAATCAAATTCTAGCAGGCTTCAACCTAACAGGCTTCTACACAATACTTTTCTACCACCGGGCTTCAACCCTCATTTATTGTTTGGTTATCATATTATATGTCCCAGGCATTTAAGTCTGCTAGGAGACAGAATGCTATGGTTTCTTCATTATATTCTGCTTTTATCTCTATGTCAGCATATTGGCCATCACCAAGAAGCTGGTCCTTAGAAATACCAACACCTCTGGCTCTATTTTTTGTGTAATATCTCTCTAGCCTGTTTTCTCCACCATGATAGCCATTGCAATCATGCCTTTGCCATATCCTCCCAGTCTTTTGGCATTACTCTACTTCTGATTGACCAGGAAGTCAGCATTTGTTTTACAAATGGTGAATGCGTTCCAAAATTTGTGATACTTTCCTTAAATTTCCTCAGATCTAGCACTTCCACAAAGCACAATTCAGCTTTATGATAATCCTGTGGATGATCATCATCTGCTGATCTCTGCTGTATACTGACTGGGTTAGTTAACTTTGGTTTCTAACTACTTTTGTTTGGCTTTCTTGTTTTTATCATTTGCCTCTGCCTGAGCATTTTCTTTACTTAGTATTATAAACTCTTCTCTTAAGGTCTGAACTCGTATTTCATACCTATCTCTCAGTTGTTTCATTACTCAAGTGAACAAATATGCCAAGTATACCATGAATGGAAAAACAGGAAATATGGAAAACCCAAATGACTCCTCCATAATATCATACATAACCAACAAATGAACACAAATGTACTCAGAGAGATAAAGTGGCCAATGAATACATCAGAAAGTAAAGAGGTGAATAACCCAAAGGAAGATGAAAACAAACAGTGAATTTGACTGAGCATTGAGACAAGAATTAACAGTGCACAGGAGAACGTGGATGAGGGATCAAAAAGAGGAATACAAATAAAACATTCAGTACCAAAAACGACAAATCCTATGACAAAATTCAGATTCTAGAGGAGAAGGACAAATGTTAATATTGGAAATGAAAACTACTAAGACCCCAATCACACCACAAGGCACTGTTTCCAGCAGAACTAAGTAGACAACAGAATATCATGCATGAAGGACATGACTTTCAGAGGACTGCATTAAAGTATCAGTGAGAAATAAATAAGCCATAACTATAACCGCAGTGTCCAAACTCTGAGACACTTTAAAGAAACTAATGCCAGAGAATGTGAAACAGTAGATGCTCAGATTTGTATTAAGGAGGTGGGGATACTCAACTTCATTTTAGCTGAAAATTGCCAAATCTGGGGAAATAAACATTCAAGCAAAAGATACTTAAATGCCCAAATAAAGGTGCACAGATTTGAAAATTACTTTGACGTATTAGAGTCAATGTGTCAAAAATATATAAGCCTGATCATGGAATTCTACAGTGGAGCAAACATAAAGGGTGGTGGAAACTCTCATTGATTTCTTCCTCTCTGGACATAAAAGGAAGAGAAATATAAATATTTGTAGATGTGTAATGAAGGAGGACAGTTTGAAACTGTCTTTTACATTTCTCTGTATGTAGTTCAATATTTTCAAAGAAATTACATGTTCACAGAAGAACAGGTACTGTCTTGTAGCCACAACACCCACTGTACATTCACAAAGTACTCACAGAAAGACTTTCCATAGAAGACTTGGTTCGCTGTCAAAAATATTCATGAATTTGATGGGTGCTTCTACTGTGGTGTAAATGGGGATAAATGCACCTAGGATTACATCTGCCTTCATGTATGTGTTGGGCTGCTGCCAGTACTCAATACAGCTGTGGTGAGACCCCTCCATTGATGTAAATGGAGACTGCAGGAGTAGTAAGAGACATAGCAAAGGAAAGGACATGTCAGGGTCTTCACAACACAGAGACAATGCACTGCATCTATGTTGATCCAAGGAGATTATTTGCTTCGGTCATGCAGCAGGCTCAGACCTCAACCTTGTCCAAGACCTCAACCTTTATATGCTACAGCTGCTTCCTACTGTTACTTCAGGTTCTTAGTCTGTGCACAACCAATGGTTCTCTTGACAAACCCACTCACAAACTGAAGCAAAGTCCAGACATTAGAATATGGGTCACCGTGCTGAGATATTTCTTTAACTGTAACCAGAGTCACTCTGAATTTCCTGGCTTTTCATTGTTCTATTTTCCTCTCATACCTGTGTTCTGCACTTAAAATATTTCAAGATTGGCAACTGGTGGTGTCAGTCTCTTGTGTCTGCCATTCAAAAACAAAATAGCCATGTGTCTATCTTGACTCCCTGATCTGTTGTCTTCTCTTTTCACCAGTAATTATAATTTTTTTAAAGTAAAGATATTACATTAAGTAAAGATATTACATGATCATTTCCTATATCACCCATTCATAATATTAAGATACTCAAGCATTCATCTCACAATCTGTGCTCTGCTAATAGCACACTCATGTACTCCACAATTACATTTTTTGAAATAAATCCAGTGTTGAATTTTGAAGCACCAAAACAATCCAAAAAATCACAAAATCCAGGAAAACATGATCTTTATTTGAATTATGCATCAAAAACTGACCAGTCTGGGACAAAAGCACAAATTTGTGTACTGACTGATTTTCTAAACATTCCTCATAGTAAATATGCAAGCAGATGACAAAAATCTTACTGCATTCAGGCCACTGATCAATTAGGGCCTCAGAACAGACTTTGTAGCTGAACTGCAATGCTAAAGTGAAATTGTACAGAATTTTTATAGGATGGAACAACAAATCAAGGGTGAGCAGGGAAGGCTGTAGCATTTTCCAATCATATTTTGACAGAGAGCTTTGATCAAGGAAATAAACATTGGTGACTGAGCCCTATCCAGGACACATGCTTTCTGAGTTCTTGACTAAGATTTTGCAATCACAACCCCTCCTGGTCTTACAGGAACTAAGAGGGGAAAAGCTGTTCATAATCAATTTAAGTCATGACAGGCACACATTTACAACTTGTGTGCCTCAGTTTAGACGATCAGCAACTTCCCTCTTTACTTTCTTTACCTATTAACAGGTAACACCTGAAGAAGAAGGTTAAGAGTTGGGTCTGGGGCCTGGGAACATGAACTCAATTTTCACCCTGCCAGTAAGAAGCAGGTTGTTCCTGAGATGGCTTGACTCTGGCAACCATCTACTAACAACTAAAAAGAATAATACTTTACTTCTATACTTTTTCTGCTATTCTTTAATACTGTTTATCATAAATATGCTGGATCTAATTTCATGGTTATATATTACTGTTACTATAATATAAACAAAATTTTGAAATGTTACTTATATAAAAACAGTTTATGAAAAAGTGGCCATGAATTTTTAAAAGACCAAAAAGTGTGTTCAGGAGGCTTTGAAAGGAGGAAAGTGAAAGAAAAATGATTTATTTATAATTTAATATATAAATAATATATGAATAAATGAAAGAGCCATGCCCAAAGGATCCTCAAATGACAGGAAAGTCACTGACATGGGCAGGCAGTGGTTTCTCTAAGGGTTTGGATACTCTTGACTTGGGCCAGGGTTAGGGTTAGGGTTGATGCATTCCTGCTGATCACCGGGGAGGAAGACAATCAACATTTCAGCTTGTGTTCTTATTTACTAATTGAACATTTAATTCATCAGTGTGATTTTCTATGATATGTATAGCCTGACATATTCTGATTCATGATAGTGCCAATATCATGAAAATTTTTATGAGTCTGAAATAGCAATATTTTGACTTCTTCCTCGCTGATTTGTATGCCCTTGATCACCTTTAGTTGACCTACTTTAGTTTCATGAGGTCCTATTTAATAGTTGTTGATCTTAGAGACTGAGCAGTGGATATTCTGTTTAGGAATTTGTCTCTTGTTCTAATGAATTCAGGCTCCTCCCCACTTTCTAATCTAACATATTTAGTGTATCTGCCATTATAGTGAGGTCTTTGATCTACTTGGGCTTCAGATTTTTTGCAGGGAAATAAAGATGATCTATTTCATTTTTCTACATGCAGAAAAACAGTTAGACCAGCACCATTTGTTGAAGATGCTGTCTTTTTTTTTTTTAATTGTGTGGTTTTGGCTTCTGTCAAAAATCAATTGACCAAAGGTATGTGTGTTTATTCCTGCATCTTTGATTCAATTCCAATGATCAATCATTCTATCTCTATTGCAGTACCACACAGTTTTTATTACTATTGCTTTGTACTATAGCTTGAAGTCAGGGATGGAGATAACTCTAAGGGTTCTATTATTGTATAGGATTGTTTAATCTATTCTGTTGGCATTTTGATGGTGATTGCATTGAATCTGTAGAATGACTTTGGTGAGATGGCCATTTTTACTGTGTTAATCCTCTGGATCCAGGAGCATGGGAGATTTTTCTATTTTCTGATATCTTATTTAGTTTCTTCAGACACTTGAAGTTCTGTTCAAACAGATCTTTCACTTGTTTGGTTGCAGTCATACCAAGATAATTTATAGTATTTGTGACTATTGTGAATGGTGTAGGTTCCCTAATTTCTTCATCAGCTCATTTCTCGCTTGTGTACAGGAGGGCTACTGAAGTTTTTTTTAATCAATCCTATATCAGCTACTTTGCTAAAGCTGTTTATCAGCTGCAGGAGTTCTCTGGTGGAGTGTTTGAGGTCACTTACATGCATTACCATCTCACCTGCAAATAGCAATATTTTGACTTCTGCCTTGCTGATTTGTATGCCCTTGACCTCCCTTAGTTGTCTTGTTGCTCTAGCTAGAACTTCAACTACTATTTTGAAGAGGTATCTAGAAAATGGATATCCTCTTGTCCTTGATCTTACTGAAATCACTTTTGAGTTTTTCTGCATTTAGTTTGATGCTTGCAATCAGCTTGCTGTATATGGCCTTTGTTAAGTTTAAATACGGACCTTGTGTCCCTGATCTCTCTAAAACTTTCATCATGAAGGGATGTTGGATTTTTGTTAAAGGCATTTTATGCATCTAGTGAGATGTTCATGTGATTTTTTTTCTTTGAGTTTGTTTACATGGTGGATTACACTGATGAAGTTTTGTATAATGAACCATCCCTACATACGTCGGATGATGCCTACTTGGTCATGTTGATGATGTATAGGATGTGTTCTTAGGTTCAGCTTGTGAGTATTTTAATGAATATTTTCCTTTGCTGTTCATGCATGAAATTGGTCTGAAAATTTCATTCTTTGTTGAGTCTGTGTGGTTTAGGTAACAGGGTGACTGTGGCTTCTTAGAAGGAATTTGTCAATTTTGCTTCTGTTTCTATTTTGCAGAATACTTTGAAGAGTGTTGGTATTAGCTCTTTTTTGAATGTCTGGTAGAATTCTGCTCTAAAACTGTCTGGACCTGGGCTTTTTGGGGGGGAGGGGGAGATTTTGATGACTCCTTCTATTTCCACAGCTGTTATAAGACCTTTTATACTGTTTCCTGATCTTGATATAGTTTTGGTATGTGAAATCTATCAAAAATCATCTGTTTCTTTATCCCAATTTGTGGAATACAGGCTTTTGAAGTAGAACCTAATTATTTTTTTGTATTGCCTCATCGTCTGTTATGTCACCCTTTTTGTTTCTGATTTTGTTAATTAGGATACTCTCCCTCTGCCTTTCAGTTAGTTTGGCTAAGAATTTGTCTATCTTGCTGATTTTCTCCAAGAACCCATTATTGGTTTTATTGATTCTTTGTATCAGTCTCTTTGTTTCCATTTTATTGATTGCAATCCTGAGTTTGAATATTTTCTGTCCACTACTCCTTCTTTGTGTGTTCGCTTCCATGTGTTTGAGAGCTTTCAACAGTGCTGCTACATTATTCATATGGGATCTCTCCAATTTTTTTTTTATGAAGGCACTAAATCCTTAAGCTTTTCTCTTACTACTGCACTCATTGTGTCTCATAAGTTTGGGTATGTTGTGTCTTCGTTTTCATTGAACACTAGAATGTCTCTATTTTCTTTCTTTGTTTCTTCCCTGAACCAGTAGGGTTGTTCAATTTCCATGATTTTTTAGGCTTTCTATTGTTTCCCTTGTTGTTGAAGTCCAGCTTTGATCCACGGAGGTCTGATAAGATTCAGAGTTTATTTCAATCTTCTTATATCTGCTGAGGCTTGCTTTGTGAATGAATATATGTTCAATTTTGGAGAAGGATCCATGAGCTGCTGAGAAATGTTCTGTAGCTATCTCTTAGGTCCATTTGATTCATGATATATCTTAGTTTCTTTATTTCCACATTTAGTTTCTGTCTTGACGATCCGTCCATTTAACATAAGGATATGTTCATTATCCTTAGATATCAAGAAAATTGAAATCAAAAGTAGTTTGAGATATAGTCTAGAAAGAGTCACAATGACCAAGAATAGTCATACACTGCTAATAGGAGTACAAATATGTCTAGCCACTAAGGATATGCTTGGGTCAGTTCTTCACCAGGATGGGATTTGTTCTGCATCAAGAACTAGCTATACAACTCTTGGGAATATATACAAATGATGCTTCATCCTACCACAGAGACATTTGTTCAAACATCTTTATATCTGCTCTAATCCACATAACCAGAAATTGTATATAATCCAGACACCCATCAACAGAAGACTAGATAAAGAAAATGTGGTACTTTTACACAATAAAATATTACGTAGTCATTTTAAAAAGTAAATCATGTAATTTCAAAGCAAATGTGCATTTACAGGTAAACTAGAAAAAAAAATCAGTCTGAGTTCAAAAATACAAATATGGCTTGTATCTACTTACATGTTAACATTACTTGTAAAGTGAATGATAAGCATGCTACAGTACATAAAACCATGTAGTATTCCAACCAACTGGGATCCAAGAAAAAGAAGCAAATGGCTTTCCCTAGGATAAGACAATAAAAAATATATTTATAGATGGATGCTGGGCTCAAAAAGAAGAATCAGTTGGAAGTGGGGAGGGAAGAGGGCAATGTGGAATGTAATACAAGGAAACACAGGTAAAATTAAATGTCATTTGAATGTTACTGTAGTAACAATACAGTAGAAGCTTCCTAAAATATTTGCATTTCTGAAAGTCATTTGATGAAATAATATGAGAGTCCCAACAGGATTTTACTTTTAATCAAATGAAGATTTCAATACTGGGAATGGGTTATATCTACTTGAGGTTTTGGCTAAAGGAGTATTATTACAATGCCCAAACAATGCAGGTTTTGTCAAGATTTTAGGTCGCTCTCCACAAATTGACTGCAAGGCCTTATTGCTGAATACAACACTTATGCAACACACTGAACATAGAGAAATCAAGCCTACATAGAAATTTCAGTGTGTGCATATATATTTTTTATATAATATAATTTATAAAAATATAATAATCTATAAATAATAGCAATTTATAAAATAATAATTTATATAAAACAATAATTTATAATAATATATGTTATATAATATTTATAATATAAATTATATATACATATTTATGTTTGAAATTATATATATACATATATATGTATATATGTATAGAGATATATAGATAGAGAGATAGATATGTTTTTGTGTGTTATCTGTATATATTTTAAAAACTCCATTAACCAAAATTTTGCAAGATAATACATAGAAGATGTCAGTTTTTTTATTTCATTTGTTTGTTTATATTGTACACAATCATTACATCATTTTTTTTCATGTTCCTCCCTTCAAAGCCTCTTGAACTTTTTGCTGTTTTGGAAATTCATGGCCATGTTTTCATGAATGGCTTTTTCAAAAGCAAGTTATCAAAATTTAATTTGCATTATACTGTATATCTTGTATTATAATAACAATAATATATAATACCATAATTATATAAATTATATTATACATATCAATTGTATTAATAAGAAATAGTATTGCAGGAGAGGAGAAAAAGCATATAGATGAAGTATTATTCTGTTGTTGTTGTTAGGAGACATCTGCCTGAGTCCAGCCATCTCAGGACTTCTGCTGCCATGTTCAAAACTAATTTCATACTCACAGTCCCCAGAACCTTCTCCTATCCTGATTATTCATGTGTTTCATGTTTGCTGTTAATCAGGAAAAAATGTAAAGAATGAAGTTGCTGATCATCTAAACTAAAGCACAGAAGTTGTGAATGTGTTTCCTGTCATGACTTAAATTCACTCTGATCACCATTCCCCCTCTTTTGTTCCTGTGTAATTCTAAATTTGGTGCCAGATGTCCAGGAGGAGATTTTATGCAAAAGCTGAGTTAAAACCTTAAGCCCAGGTGTCCTGGATAAGGCTGAGTCACCAGTGTTTACTTTCTCAGTCAAAACCTCCTGTCAAAGTATTATTGGAAAATGCTACCACCAGCTCTGCTTCCCCTTGACTTGTGGTTCCATCCTATAAAAAATTTGTAGAATTTCACTTTAAGGTCGTATTTCAGCTCTCAAATCTGTTCTGAGGACCTGTCCAATCCCTAGCAGCCTGAGTACAATAAGATTTTGTCATTGCATAAACATTTACTAAGATAAATATTCAGAGAATTAGTCAGTGCCCAAATCTGTGTTACTGCCCATGACTGGTCAGTTTTTGCCCCCTAGTTCAAATAAAGTTCTTGCTTTGATGGGCTTTTGCAACTTCTTAAATTGTTTTGGTGTTTCAGACCCCAACATTGTGTATTATTGAGAATGTGGAATGGCTGGTGCAAGAGTATACTAATAGCAGAACACAAATTGTGAGACGAAGGCTTAAGACTCATAATACTGTAAAAGGGTGAGGTAGAAAATCATCATCTGTACTTGGCTATAATATATTTACTTTTTTTACAACTTTATTATTATAGCTGCAAGGGAGTACTTCTGAATGGCAGACACTAGAAACTGATATTACCAGTTCCGCTTCTTAAAAAGCACTGAATTGAATATTTTAAGTATGTGCTGTGGAATGCAGCTATGGCTTTTGTTAACAATCATCTATTCTGTTTTGTTGACTTGTTTCATTAGCATCATCATCATTGTTGTTAATTACATTTTATTCACTTTGTAACCCAGCTGTAGCCCCCTCCCTCATCTCTCTGTCCCACCTTCTCTCTTTCTTCCCCCAATGTCCCTCCCTTAGTCCACTGATAGGGGAGGCTCTCTCCCCTACAACTTGACTCTAGCTTATCAGGTCTCATCTGGACTGTTTGGACCCTCTTTTACTGTGGCCTAGTAAATCCACCTCAACTGGGGGAAGTGGTCAAGGGATACACAATCAAGTTTATGCCAGTGACTTCCCCTGATCCCTTAGTAGGAGAAAACAGATGTTCAAACTACCTTTCACAATAGCAATCCCAACCAAACAAGTTGTTTTTTGATGACCTATAATTCTGTCTCAGACTATGGTGCTCTCCAAAGTCACTGTGGACCATGATGAAATCATACAGGTTTGGAAAGAACAAAACAATCAAACATGTTTTTCACCCACATTGAGGAACCAGGTGCAGAGCTCCAGGACTATGGAATCCCCAGAGCACATGGATGAAAGGGAAATAGAACAATGAAAAGACAGAAAATTCTGAGCAAGGCTGGCTACAGTGACAGAAATATTTCAGCACTGTGACCCCCAGTTTTCTGGACTTGCTGCATTGTGTGCGCTGGCCTGTCATGAGAATCATTGGATATGCACAGCCTGAGTGCCTGAAGCAACTGTAGGAAGCAGCTGTAGCATTCAAAGTCTTCCCTCACATGTGGAGGTCTGAGCCTGTTCCAGACCTCAGCCAATAATCTCCTTGGATCAACCTGGATGCAGGGGACTGTCTCTGTTTAGTGAAGAGCCTGACATGTCCCTTCCTTTGCTTTGCCTCAGCCTCTTCCTGCAACCTGTGTATACATCAATGGGGATGTCTCTGCTCAATTGTAATCATTACTGGAAGCCCAGCACTTACATGGAGGCAGACATTATTCTTGGTACATTTATCCCCATTCACATCCCACTTGTTCAGCCCAGAGAGGTCCAGAACATTTTTGTCAAAGGATCAACTCCTTTATGGAACACCTTTCTGTGAGTACTTGTTCTGGCTACAAGATAGTACATGATCTGCTAAACACGTGTAATTCCATTGAGAATGATGAACTAGTTACAGAACAATGTGAAAAATAGTTTCACATTTTCCAGCTTCATTGTGCAGCTACAGACATTTCCAGTTCTCTTTGTTGTATTTCCAGTCAGAAATAAATCAGGGAAAGAAACCACCAACTTTTGTGTCTGCTCCATGGTGTGATTCCATGGTCAGACTTATGAATTTTTAACATATTGATGCTAATATGTCAAGATAAGTTTCCATTCCTCTCAGATCTATTTGGCCATCTTAATGTCTTTTGCTTTAATATCTGTTTCTTTCCAGAGACTTGGAGAGTTTCTGCTAAAGTAACTTGAATATCCCTATGCCCTCAGTACAAATCTTAGAATCTCTGGTTTCATGTGTTCTGGCTTTAGTATCTTTAACTCAGAGTTTAGACACTGTGGTCATACTTATAACTTGTTTATTTATCGTCATTATTGTAATGTGCTGTTCTGAAATTCATGTCATTCGTGCCCATTTTCTGTCCTCTGCTTAGTTAGCTCTGCTGGAAACCCAGTGTTCTGTTATTAGACAGGAGGTTTTATGATTTTCATTTGCAGCCTTTCTATATATCTTTCTTCTCCCTCACAATCTCAGTTTTGTCTTTTATGGTACTCAGTCTTTCCTGTGTACAGCTGTTTGTTATATCCCCCCTCATCCAAGTTCTGCTGGAGACTGCTGATTCTTGTCTCAGGGCCTAGTTGAATTCATTGCTTTGTTCTGTTTTCTTTTCTGTTGTTCATCTCTTTACTTTCTGAAGTTTCCATCTGCCATTTTATCTCTCTGAGAAACTGTGATTTAGGTTGTTGTTATTTATGATAGTGTGGAGGACTCATTAGGCTTTTTGATATTACTGTTTTCCAGTTGATGCTATAATAGGTACATATGTTCATTTGAACATCAATTTTGGGATTAAGTTAGTCCTTTGTTGAAAAGTACCTTCGTGAAAACTCAATACATATTTCATCTCTTAGCAGGAAAAAAACATACTAGCCTAAGGTCCTGGTAGTTGTATTGTTATGGAGTACTTGAATAGGAAAAAAAAAACAGGATGTCTAATTTTTTCTGAAAGAAAAGAACTCTTAGAATGATTTCACAAGATAGAGAAACTAGTAGCCCACTGCACCAGAAAGAGAAGGAATCCCAACATAAGAGGAAGAAAATAGCCCATCCTCAGAAATAGACAATAGACAGAAATGACTGAATTATTAATTGACAGATGTCTTTTTTTTTTCTAGAGGGTTCTTCTCAGGGGAAGGGGGTGGGGGGAGGGGGGATAGGTCTCAGTGCTCCAGCTGCTTCAGGCTGCCCAGCGCATCCGCACAAGCCCGGATGAGCCCACACAGCTGGATACTAGTCTCCAAGGAGATGCTAGAGCCCAGCTCAACGGAAGCCCAGGTTAGCTTCTGCAGGAGGGCTGACTGTGTGGACGCCACCACATCTGCATTCGGAGCTGCAGCAGGAAGGGGAGGCCCCTGGGATGCCTTGAGGCCCGCTGCAGCCCCCTCACAGTGCTCTGGGCGGGGGACTGGGGGCTGGGATGTGGGCCGAGAGGCCGTGGCAGCCTCTGCAGCCGTGGCCAGCTGGTGTTCCCGAGCTTGAGAGAGGGCCGCCTGTGCGTTCAGGGCCGGGTTGTCTTTATCCACGTCTAAGTCGAGCTCCTGACAAGCCACGCAGTAGATTTTCCGCTGTTTATCCTGGAGGAGGATCGTCCCGCAGTCCGCGCACGTGTCGCCCAGCGTGCGGTAACCACGGAGCAGGTAGTCGCCCATGAGCCGGGAGATGCGATCCTGCCGCTCCCGTCGCGCCTGCAGCACCTTCTTCTCAGCTTCGGTCGGAGGCTCCCAGGCGAAATCCTCGGCCTCCGCGCCGTGCAATGTCTTAATCTAGATGCTGTTCGACCTTTGATAGATAGATCAAGTCTCAAGAAATTAAATCATAGTTTTTAAAGTTTACACAATGATATGAAAGTTTTAAATATATGAACATGACCACAATCCATAATCTACACTGAAATTCTTACTGTAGGAAAAATAGGTAACAAGTGTTTGTAAACAGTTGGAGTAGACTGATGCTTTACAGATAAGCTGGGGCACCAAAAAAGGATGGTTCTGAGCTAAAAACTGAACAGCCTTTCCTCTTTCTGAATACGTAATGACAGATAAGCTTTCAGCACAATGAGAAGCACTGAAGTATATCTTAAGCAGGAATGAAAGGACATTATAAAGTTTGATCCTGTAGCTATGAGATTAACCAGTGCTTTCACCTGGTGTTTTTCATAGCATAACAAAACTCCACTGATTAATATTTTAAAACTCTGAAATTTTAAACTCTTTAAGTCTCATTTTCACATACTTTAAACCACTTCCTCAGACATTTACAACTTGTATTTACATACCTTAAATCCCTTTCTTAGACATTCAAAAATTCCATCAACTTTAAACTGTTTGTCTCCATGCATTTACCAGTAGAAAGATTTGTCTGCTAACTGGGAGAAATGATTGACAAGCAAGTTCTTTTAAATGAAAGAACCATAAAATGTAAGGTATTAGTTAGGTATTAGTAGATATCAGTTTGAATTTCATTTAAATCTAATTTTGTGAGATTAGCATTTTCAGTGTGAAGCCAGAAAGGTAATGCCTTCTTCAGCAGAGAATCTAGTATCTGTGGAAAAGAACAAGGTTTGACTTTCATGTATGATATGGACTGACCATGCAGCTGCAGCATTGTTCATAGGAGCTGCCTAAAATTTCATAAATTCTGCTAAACTTCTATAGTGACAACCTGCTGTGAACATGACAAGAGATCTGAGAGGGGTAAATTTGAGCAGGAAGTATAATACAAATGGTCTCTATATCAGTCAAAAGGACAGAGACTTACTGGGCACCCAGTCTGGGGTCCTCCATGGCATTCTCAAAGACTTTGCAGTGAGCAGGGGTTGAGAGTCTTTGGATGCCAAACAAACAACATTGTCTCCAGCTGCCGCACAAGGCATCATGAGCCTCCAAACATCAGACTTGTGAGGCCTGAGATATTTTTTAAGGATCAGGAACTTGGGATGAGAAACCTACCTTGGCCAGGCAGAGTAGAGCATTTAACTCAATATTGTCCATAGATTGGGCAGGGATTTATTGTTGGGTGAAGCATGTGGCAATTCATGGTTCAGTTGTCAGCATTACCACATTTGAAATATGATCAAAGGAAACACCATTTCTGTCTATCTTAGCTATCAACTAAAAATGTCTGGCAGAGAAATGGTTTTCATTACATCCCTTATATCCATACTCAACAGAACTCCCTGAGGGCTTTGAGGGAGAGCATCTAACTTAGTGCCATATTTTTCACTTGAATACTTTTATTAATTATTTAAATTTACATCTTGGTCATAGGCCCCACCCTCTTCTCTTCCCAATCCTACTCTCTCTTCCATATCCTCCTCCACTTTTCTGCCCCTACCTACACACCCCAGTTCCTACAGTCTTATGATGACTGAATTTGTGTTACTCCCCTGTGATCTGTTAGGGCATTTCCATCAGGGGAAAGTGATCAACAAACAAAATGTAGTCCATGTCCACTCCACTAACTAGGGGGCTCACATGAAGCCTAATCAGCACATCAGGTACTAATATGTAGAGGACCTAGGTTGAGACCATGCATTGTCCTTGGAGATTGCATCAGACTCCTTTGGACCCTCTGGGCCCTGGTTGATTGGCCCTGATGTTCTTGTGGAGTTCCGGTCACACAAATATAAATGAATAAGTATACAGATACAACTAAATAATCAATTCTTTAGACTTTAGTATTGCTTTTATGTGATTGAAAAAACATAAGCCATCAGCTCAAATGAAAAAAAAAGAGAGAATTTCTTTTTTAATAAATTTGAGAGTCTGTGAACACACTTTAGGTTATCCAAAATTCCATGATACAATGTGGAAGCAGCTTCATGTATTTTTCATAGTAACGGAATAAATAAAGAAAACTATAAATCCAATACCTCACTGGAAACCTCAGAGAGGTCGTTGACAGCAAAATGGGGCAAGTTATCATACAGGCCCAAGATGGCTATGTGATTTCATTCTTGACTTTTAGATTGGCAAAAGCCAGGAATGTGCTTGGTTACTACATTCTAAAATGACTTTATTCATCAGCCATAGGAGATATATAGATATAGATACAGATAGAGATATCAATGTAGCTATCATCTTAACCACAGAGATGTTCAAGAAATGGCTACTCAGGGTGCTGCAGGTAGCCCACATGATGGCAATGAGCCTCACAAACTACAACATTGCAATCTCTCCATATCAATGAAGTTTTCATAGCCAGTCTTTGCAGACACAGCTCTTTCCAGGAGTTCTCATTGATATATGTATACATTCATACAGTTCTATCTTTGGTACAGGATAATCCTTGGGGAAGAATAATTCTCTTTCTCTTGGTTGTTACTAATTGCTTGTTTTTGCCCAATAGATTCTCTCTTAATATAACATCTAGACACAGATCTCAGATTAATGTAGTACAACCAAATGGAATTGCTTTGTGGTGATGGCAGGTCAGAAGGCATATTCCTTCCTTCAGTAGACCTCAGTGGACTTCAGGCTAATGATTCTGCTAAGCTCCCTCTATTAGGGTCACCCAGACTATTATATACCACAAGTTTTGAAACAAGCTTCTTGGGGACCATCCCCAATCACTGAAGGCTATGTGTAACACAGTTCAACTCACCTACCTGCAACAAAGTTCCACTTTCTCCCATTGTGAACATTTTTGTCCTGTCTTAATGTACTTGGGGTTTTCCTCTTTTATATATGCTTCTTTAACTTACTTTTCCCCCCTACCTTACCCAGGAAACTCTACTCATTCATTTAATCTGCCAGCTTAGAGAAACACCTTTTCTTTACTACTTTTTTTTTTAATTTTTGTAAGGAGTTATTAATTTTTACATTATGTTAAAAAGTGTTTTGCCTACATGTTTGTGTGTGTACCACTTGTGTGCATGGTCCCTTCAGAGGCCAGTACAGGACATGGATCCCCTAGAACTGGTGTTACACATTATTGCAACCTCACACTGGCTACTGTGACTTGAATCAGGGTCCTCCACAAGAGCAGCAACTAGTCATAACATATCATTTTTCAAGACCTAATAACATCATTTTGCACATGCTTATTTATTTTTATTTCATGTACTAGAGAGTTTACCTTCTTATATATGTGTGAATACCACAGGTGTGCCTGCTGCCCAAAAATGCCAGAAGGGATCTTATTAAGTGGAGCTACACATGTTTCTAAGGCTACCCTGTGGGCACTGAGAACTGATGCTGGCTTTTATTCAAAAGGGTCTATCTATAGATAGATACCTGGGCATCTGTCTATACCACAAAGAGACAGTTTATCACTAGGAGTGCATATAAACTTGTTAGAGTTTTCATAAGTGGGTGAGAAATTGAATCATTACAAAAGAAAAGGATATGAAGCTCTTGTTTGTATTCTTAGTGAACACCTTAGTGACTCTTCCATATAACGCAGTGCTTCTATGTACTGAAACATCATAAGCACATATGTATTCAGTACTCACGGGATACAAACAAGTGACATTTTATGCACAAAATGTACACCAAAAAATATTAGAAACAGTTAAACTTCTGAGAGCTTAGGAGCCATTACATGATGTTCCTGAGTTGTCAAGGTCTTATTCACATAAGATTTACATGTCATGAAAAGTCAAGGGCTAGGACCTCTAAGTTCCTGTATTTGATAAAGACTTTCTGAGAAAAAATGTACTGACAATGCCCATCATTCTGTTCCTCTGGTTTAGATCGCAATGGAGAAACTACCAATATTTGCTGTCCTTATACTTTGCCATTGAAGAGATCAACAAGAACTCAAACCTGCTTCCCAATATGACCTTGGGTTTCCATGTCTACAATGCCTTTAATTCTAACAAAAAAAAAAAAAAAAAAAAAAACTTGGAGGGCCCTCTGATGTGGCTGTCTGGAAGGATTGAGTATATCCCTAACTACAAGTGCAACACTCAACACAAAGCTCTAGGAATCATTTCAGGAAACAAGCCAGAATTTTCTGCTGCAGTTTCAACACTTTCAGAGCTCTACAATCTTCCACAAGTAAGTTAGAAACATATTTTTAAGTACAATCTCATCTTAGACCTGACTGAAACAAACAAACAAGCAAACAAACAAAAAACAATAACAAAACAAAGAAACAAAAAAGAACAGAAAAGTGGTTTATGTTTAGTACAGGCAGATTTCAAATATCAGACAATGAATTATTTTCATATGGCAATAATTAAGAGATGACAGAGTGTGGTAAAAAGCATGAACAGCAAATTCTGGGAATTTCTAAGCATATCACTTAGTAGTATCCACGATTCTATCTCCAAACAATGGATGATGTACTGTGGATACTCATTCTGCATTTGTTCATAAGTCAGATTCTTCAGCAAAGATACCTAACTACCCAATCTAGCATATAAACATCTCAAAATTCCTATAGTTGTCAGTATCTGACATATGGAAAAAGAAAGTTCAGGATATGTAGCTAAATTTGGAACAATGTTTAATGCCATCACTGATGAAAATCCTTCAAGGAATTAATGATCTTATTCAGGAAAGTAGATCTCAGGATAGCACCCACAGAGACCAACCACTTAGCTGTATTATCACAATTGATTCTTTACAGGCTACAATAAAGAAATGCATTGCATCTATCAGCAGGTATTGCTACAAACAGAGAAAATACTTGGTGAGCGCAAGAGTCAGCAATAATCAAGATTAAAAAACTCACATGGTAACTCTCATTGTTATCACACAGTTAAACAATTTGTAAATGTATTGAAACCTAATGTAACAAAAAATAAAAGAAAATAATTTACATCTTTCTGATTTTTTTCTCTAGCAAATCCATCAAGAGGGATGATGTAATAACCCCAAGTAATGTGGCCCCAGATCGTCACCAGAACTTGCACCATTTTAACTTAGGAAACTGAATCTCTAAAAACTTTGTTAGTCTCTTTCTGTATTTGCTTTCCTAAAGATGAAGGTTCTTGGAAATATCGTGTTATTGGACTAGAAATTACCTATTAATGCTTTGTGCAGTCTTTCTCTACATCAGATACTCTGTTCCATTGTTATTGCAACATCAGGGATCTATTGTGCATCTCAAAGCCAGGGAACAGCTTATTGTTTATTCATTGGCTGCTTCAGACATCTTAGTAACTTTGGAGACTATGGTATTTGAAAAGACAGAATTCCACCATATGATTGATAGACAAGCTAATCTCACAGAAGACATCCTCCTTAACAATATTCAGTCCTTTAACCCTCATATGTGAATAATGAAGTCACTTCCTCACTCAGGGTGTTGATTCCAAATACCTGAAACTCAGAATCACTTTTTTTCTTTGCTTCTTCAGATCACATATGGACCATTTGATTATATGCTTAGTGATAAAGATACATTCCCATCCCTTTATCAGATGTCAACTAAAGACAGAGGTCTAACCCAAGGTCTGATCTCTTTATTGCTCCACTTTGGCTGGAAGTGGGTGAGGCTCATTGTGTCTGATGATCAGAGAGGAAGGGAGTTTCTCTCTGACCTGAAAGTGAAGATGGTACCAGAAGATATCTGTGTGGCTTTTATAGAAAAACTCCCAGATAAGTGGGACTATAGGGTAAGATATAGTTATGGTTTGCTGAACTTTAAACAACATACACCAGTAAATGTGAATTTATTTTATGGTGATATAGATGACTTGGTGTTCTTCTGTGTAGACATTTATATATTTTTAAACAGAAAGGTGTAGATCTTGGCAAAGCCACACTTGACTATGGTAACTAAAAATCATGTTTTGAGAAACCTATTCAGTGGAAGCTTCTCATTTTTAAGGAAGAGAACTATCCCTGGCTTCAAGCACTTTCTTGAGGCCCTTAAACCCTCCCATTACCCAGGAGATGTTTACTTCTCTAAATTCTGGATTGACAATTTTAATTGTTCACCTCCTGCTTCGCGATGTGGAAATCATAAACCCTGTCTGGGGAATATTTCCCTAAAGACTAAGGATAAAGTAAATGATATGATGACTATTTCTGAGCCAATCTATTCCATCTGGAGTGCAATGTATACAGTGGCCCATGCCCTCCATAAAATGCTATTGAGTAAAACTGAAATAGGATCTAAAAAAGACAGAAACACAGACTGGCTTTTACCATGGCAGGTAAGCCTCACTCACAAGCAGGGGAAGCTTAGAATCTTATATTATTAGTAAGTAATTTGCTGTGGTCAAGCCAATAAACATTTTCATCTTATAATTGAAAGTATAAGTTAAAATGGAAAAGGGTTTAGGTTTCTTTCCATTTAGTTTCATGAAGGCCATAAGCTTGTTGTATATTGTCTTTACTATGTTTAGAGATGTGTCTTGTATCCCTGATCTCTCCAAGACTTAGTTAAACATGAGTGGGTATTGGATTTTGTCAAATGCTTTTTTTGGCATCTAAGATGATCATGTGTCTTTTTCTCCTTCAGTTTGTTTATATGATGGATTACAATGATGGATTTCTGTATATTGAACCTACGTGCCTAGGATGAAGCCTACGTAGTCATCTGGGTTTCGGTTTGTAAGTAATTTATTGAGTATTTTTGCAGCAACGTTCATAAGAGAGATATGTCTGAAGTTCTTTTTTTGTTGGGTCTTTGTGAGGTTAAGTATTGATGTGACTGTGGCTTCATAGAATGAGTTTGGTAATGTTCATTCTGTTTCTATTTTGTGAAATAGTTTGATGAGAATTGGAATTATCTTTTTTTGAAAGTCTGTAAAATTCTGGCCCTGTTTTTGTTTTTTTTTTTTTGTAAGGGAGACTTTTGAGACTGTTTTTATTTCCTCGGGACATATAGGACTATTTTATCTATTTACCCGATCTTGATTTAATTTTGGTATCAAAAAATTGTCCATCTCTTTTAGATTTTCAAATTTTGTAGCATATAGTCTTTTGTAGTAAGACCTAATGATTGTTTGGATTTCCTCAGTATCTGTTGTTATGTCCCCTTTATTGTTTCTGATTTTGCTGATTTAGATAGTTTCTCTCTGCCTTTTAGTTAGTTTGCCTAAGGGTTTGTCTATCTTGTTGATTTTCTCAAAGAACCAGCTCTGGGTTTCATTGATTCTTAGAATTGTTTCCTTTGTTTATAATTCATTGATCACAGCTCTGAGATTTATTATTTCCAGTTGTCTACTCCTATTGGGTGTGACTGCTTATTTTTTCCTAGGGGTTTTAGTTTTGTCATTGAGTTGCTTGTATGAGATATCTAAAACTTCTTTCTGGCAGCACTTTGTGCTATGAACTTCCTCTTAGCACTGCTTTCCTTTTGTCCCATAAGATTTTATTACCATTGCTTTGTAGAGCAACTTGAAGTCAGGGATGGAGATACCTCCAGAATTTCTTTTAGTATACAATAAAGTTTTAGCTATTCTGTTTCTTGTTTTTGTTTTGGTGTTCATATGAAATTGAGAATTGTTCTTTCAAGGTCTGTGAAGAATTGTGTTGGTATTTTGATAGTAATTGCATTGAATCTGTAAATTGCTTTTAGTAGAATGGCCATTTTTACTATGTTAATCCTACCAATCCATCAGCATGGGCGATCTTTTCATTTTCTGATATCTTTTTCAGTCTTTTTTTCAGAGATGTGACAGTCTTGTCATAGAGGTCTTTCTCTTACTTGGATAGGTACACCCAGATATATTATATTATTTCTGGTTATTGTGAAGGATGTTGTTTCCCTAATTTTGTTATCAGGCCATTTATCATTTATAGTGATGAAGATTACTGATTTAATGAGTTATTTTTATAACAGCCAGTTTACTAAAGGGGGGTTATCAACTGTAGTAGATCTCTGGTAAAATTTTGTGGGTCATATAAATGTACTAGTATGTCATCTGTGAACAGGGATATTTTTACTTCTTCTTCTTTTTCAATTTTGACCCCTTGATCTTTTGTAGTTGTATTATTGCTTTATCTATAACTTAAAGTACTACACTGAAAGATATGAAAAGAGTGGGCAGCCTTCTATTGTCCCTGACTTTACTGTAATTGCTTCGAGTTTCTCCCCATTTAATTTGATTTTGGCTATCGTCTTGTTGTATATTACCTTTATTATGTTTAGGTAGGGCCTTGTATCCCTGATCTTTACAGGTTTTTATCAAGAAATGGTGCTCAATTTTATCAAAGGCATTTTTTTTTTTGCATCTAATGAAATGAACATCTTTATTTTTTTCTTTCAGTGAATTACAGTGATGGATTTAAATATGTTGGGCCATCCCTGCATCTCTGGGATGATGCCTACTTGATCATGGTGGATGATGTATTTGATGTGGTCTTGGTCTCGGTTTACCAGTATCTTGTTGAGTATTTTTGCATCAAAGTCCATAAGGGAAATGGATTTGAACTTTTCTTTCTTTGTTGGGTTCTTGTGTGGTTTAAGTACCTGTGTGACTGTGGATTCATAAGATGAGTTTGGCAATGTCCCTTCTGTTTGATTTTGTAAATAGTTTCAGAAGTACTGGTATGCGCTCCTCTTTGAAATTCTGGTAGAATTCCATGCTAAAGCCTCTGGTTCTAGGATTATTATTATTTTTTGGTTGAGAGTCTCCTGATGACTGCTTCTATTTTCTTAGGGGTTATAGGACTGTTTAACCTGCTTACTTGATCTTGACTTAACTTTGGTAAGTGAAATCAATCAGGAAATTTTTCCATTTCATTTATATTTTCCAAACTTGTGGGATACAGTCTTTTGAAATAATATCTAATGATCCTTTGGAATTATTCCCCTTTTCATTTCTGATTCTGTTTATTTGGATACTGTCTCTCTGACTTTTTGTTAGTTTGTCTAAAGGTATGTCTATCTTGTTGATGTTTTAAAAAAAAACAGCTCTTGGTTTCTCTGATTCTTTCTATTGTTTCCATTTTTTTCTATGATGCTGATTTTATCCATGAGTTTGATTATTTCCTGATGTCAACTCCTCTTGGGTGTGTTTACTTCTGTCTGTTCTAGAGCTTTTACATGTGTTTTAAAATTGCTACTAGAACTTCTCTTTAGCATTGCTTTCATTGTGTCCCAGAGGTTTAGGTATGTTCTCCATTTATTTTCATTGAATTTTAGAAAAACTTTAATTTATTTCTTCCCTGTCTCCGTGGTTACTGAGTTGTTCAGTTTCCATTAGTTTTTTAGGTTTTCTCTTCTTTCCATTGTTATGGAAACCTAGCTTTACTCCATGGTGGTCTGATAAGATACAAGGAGTTTTTCAACTTTCTTGTACCTGTTGAGGCTTGCTTTTTGACCAAGTCAATGGGCAATTTTGGAGAAGCTTCTGTGAGGTGCTGAAAAGAAGTTATATTCCTTTTTGTCTAGGTGAAAATTCTGTGCAAGTCCATTAAATCCATTTGATCTGTTCTTCTGTTAAATTGTTTCTCTGTTTAGTTTCTGTGTTCATGACTTGTCCTTAGGTGAATATGGGGTTTTGAAGTCTCCTTCTATTACTGTGGTGGTGTTAGTGTATGAGTTAAACTTTAGTAATGTTCCTTTTACAAATGTATGTGCCCTTGTATATGGAGTAGTATATTCAGAATTGAGACGTCATCTTGGTGGATTTTTGCAATCATATGTATCCTTTTGCTATGATTTGTGTCCTTTCCCATCTCTTTTTAATAAACTCAGTTAAAACATTATTTTATTAGATATTAGGATGGCTTCTTTCAACTTGCTTCTTGGGTCAGTTTTCTTGCAAAACCTGCCCTTCACTCTGAGGTAATGTCCTCCTTTTTTAAGATTTTTTTTTATGCAGCAGATTGATGAGTTCTGTTTATGCATCCATTCTATTAGTCTGTGTCTTTTTATTGAGGAATTGAGTCCATTGAATGTTGAAATGATTAATGATTGCTAGTGCTTGTTATTTTGATTTTTTTTTTCAATGCAGTTTATTCAGGAACATTGAACAATCCTCGGACCCCGGGGAAAGCCAGCCCACAGCTTAAATAGCCTCTGGGTAGCCAACCCAGGCGTGCCACGTGGGCAATGCAGATAGGTCCACATACATGGAAGCAAGCCAGATCCTCAGCCTTAGCCAAATGTGGAATTGTTTGATTTTTATGATTGTGGTGCGTTTGTGTGTTTCTCTTTTTGTTTGGTTTTGCAGCAGTGGTCTTATTTATTTTCTGTTTCTTTGGTTGCTGTTTATTTCCTTTGGTTGGGGTTCTCCTTCTAGTATATTCTGTACAGTTGTGTAGCATTGACACTGGTATTTTCATGTCTACAACACGACCTCTCACTTGCTGTGGTGTCACTGCAGTCCAAGCCTTAGTAACCAAATGCACTGGGTGTCAACATTTTGGATCCTCTTCAAATCTACATCTTCTAAATGGAAATATTACTTTCTAGTGCTTGAGAAAGACACAGGACATTTTTCCAACTAAGGACATGCTACACACTATATTATCTTTCATTTCATAGATAATACTTCTATTTGTGTTCAGTAGCTCTTGCATTATTTCTATGGAGAATAATTTTACTCTCATTAAACAACTGGGAAGACAAATAAACAAATGAAGCACCTTCAAAAAGAAAGCCATGTTAGAGAGAGGGAAAATGAACTTCTCTGTTTTTAATTTAAATTTTTTTAGTTACATTTTGTTAACTCTGTATCCCAGCTGTATCCCGCTCCCTCATTCCCTCCCCAACCCCACACTCCCTCCCTGGTCTCCTCCCTGCCCCTTTCCAAGTCCACTGATAGGGGAGGACCTCCTCCCCTTTCATTTCACCCTGTTTTATCAGGTATCTTCAGGGCTGGCTGCAAAGTCCTCCTCTGTGGCCTAACAGGACTGCTTCTCCCCTGGGGGTTGGAGAGGTCAAAGAGACTGTCCTTGAGATCCTGTGAGAAATAGTCAGCCAGTAATCTGTGTGGGCCACTCATATCATATGATGTCTCTCTTCAGCTTCATCAATTTCTGAGGAAGATTAAATTTATAAATGCTGCTGGAGATGAAATAAGCTTTGATGAGAACAAGAATATTAGGGAAACATATGATATACAAAACTATATTGCATATAGTTTTCAAAATTCATTACTACTTAAAGTGGGAGAGTTTGTATTCAAGAGTGCACAAGATCAAAGCTTTTTAATCAATGAAGTTCTGATTGAATGGCCAAGCAACTTCAAACAGGTCTGGAAATTTTTCCGTATTTAATATGAAGGGAATTATTTGTAAAGAATTGTAAAAATTGATGGTGTAATAATTCTTTGAACTTTTAAAATAATTGTGAATTTTTACTTTCTTAACTCTATTGTGACAGTGATCTTGTGTGTGGGGGTTCATGCACACAAGCACATGTACTTCTGAAGTCCACAGTCAACTGTGGTTATCTTCTTCAATTGCTGTCCACCTTATTTTTATTGCTGAAACCCTTACTTTCTGATTTTGCTGAATTCAGTGGATAGCTTTACCTAGGTTCTCTCTCTGTCTTCATGATCATAAAGTTTGGATTACAAGCCTATTTTTCTGCACCCAACTTTTCTTCCATCCTTTCATCATGATCAAATTTATGTTTTCCTGCTAATGTGGCAAGCATGTTAAATACTAAAATATCTCTTTAGTTCTGTTTGATGACTTTAAATCAAAAATGAATCAATATATTAGAATTACATATATGTATATATACATACACATATAAATATACATACAAATGCACACATAATTCAGCTAATTCCTTAGCTAGAATTAGGTGAATTGAATTTGAATGTTTGTGTTCATTCATAATGCAGTGAATGAATAATTGAGAGCTCATGGTTATATAGAGGCATGTATGTGTGTTTTTATATGTAAACACACACATGCACACAAACTTATGTAAATTTTCACATATGTTAATTATTCAGGCTACCTGATACTCAAGCATGCTTCCATTCACACAACTCACACTCAAGTATATCAATAATTTTACAACGTTGTGAGCTAGCATAAATAATTAATAAGATATGGATTTGGACACAAGACATTCCTGTAAACAATGTACATGATCTGCTCAATATATGTGTCAGGAACTGAACTTATGTTTAAGTGCAAGAGCTGTATACACTCTTAACAGCTGATCCAGCTATCCAGAAACATACTCCTGTTAATATGTACATATTTGTTAGACAGAAACTGAATCCAAACCAAGGCAGAAAAGAGGTCTAAGATAGAAATATTTCCTGTCCTACAAAATTTCTAACATATAACAAACTAAAATTGCATTAGAATTTTATTAGTTATGTGATTAAGAATGCAACTGATGAAAGTCCAGTTTGATGATGTCACTAACGTTTGAAAAAGGCATAGAACAATCCCTAGCATTGGGAGTCAAGGGTAAAAAACACAGTAACGGATTATAATTCACCATTGCCAAAACCATTTTCATGAGAAAATTGAACTTCCTTTTGCAGCTGAATCAGAGTGCATTGGGTGTTACTACAAGATTGGAAATATAAAGGTAGAAACAAGTGTGCTTGGAGGCAAGTATGATTGGATTCTTGTCTTAAAATCCATCTGTTCCAAAAATCATACAATAAAATGAGTTCTGGCTTACTGCCTCACAAAACAGAATATGTTGATGTCCTACACATTTGACACAAGATAGGCAGTAGTGAGTCATAGTTTGTTCACCATAAAGGAATATTAAACATTTAGTATTGGAAAGTGTGGTAAGTTTAAATCTCCATTCTACAGTCCCACATTAAAACCTCAGAGTTCCTCGTAAATAAATACAATTTCCATAGGTTATGTGTATTTAGCCAAAATGTTTAAACTGATGTTTGATATCATGATCAGTTTTTCTGTGTTGCCTTCAGACTCCTCAATCTGTATGTACACAGAGCTGTGGTCCAGGATTCTGGAAAGTTTTACAAGAAGAAAGACCTGTCTGCTGTTTTTCTTGTGTATTTTGTCCAGAGCAGCACATTTCCAACCAGACAGGTAGAAACAAACAAAAAAAAAAAAACATTTTAACATTTTAATTTAGTTTTGTCATGGAATATCTTGTTTCCTCCATCTCTGTTGATTATAAGTTTTGCTGAGTTCAGTAGTCTGCTCTGGCATCTGTGGTCTCTTCGCTTCTGCATGACATCCCCCCAGGGCCTTCTGGGTTTCATAGGCTCTGTTGGAAAGCCTGCTGTGGTCCTAATAGGTCTGCCTTTATATGTCACTTGATCTTTTTCCTTTGTGCTTTTGATATATTTTGATATATATTTGATATATTTTTTCTTCATTGTGTAGATTTATTGTTTTGATTATTTTATGGCAAGAGAATTTTCTTTTCTGTTCTAGTCTATTTAGTGTACTGTAAGCCTCTTGTATGTTTAAGGTTATCTCTTTCTTAAGATTGGAGAAATTTTCTTCTATGATTTTTATTAAAAATATATTCTGCACGTTGGAGCCTGGAATCATCTGTTTAGTCTATTCCTATTGTTCCTATTGTTTCACATTTTCCTGGCATCCTTGAACTTCTCTGATTATATGTTTTCTTTGAGAGATAGATCAGTTTCTTCAATTGTATCTTCAATGCCTGAGATTCTCTCCTCCATTTCTTGTATTTTGTAGGTGATGCTTATCTCTGTGGTACTTGATCTCTTCTCTATGTATTCCATCTCCAGGGTTTTCTGTGTGTTTTCTTATTGATTCAAATTCCATTTCCAAGAATTGAATAATTTTAATAATTTCCTTCACCTGTTTAATTGTGGTTTCTTGTATATGATGGTCTCTGTTTGCCCTCTATTTCCCTGTATTTCTTTGAGACATTTTTTTCTTCTTTATATGTCTCTAATAACTGCATAAATGTAGATTTAATGTCCCTTTTCTGTGTTTCGGCTGTATTAGAATATCCATTGCTCTCAGGGGTGGGTTCTGGTGGAGCCAGGATGTCCCAGTTTTTGTTGATTGTGTTTCTCTGTTGGCCTTTAGCCATCTGGTTGTCTGTAGCCTTACCTGTTTCTTACTGGAAACTGCATCAAAGACTGGATCCTCCTGTCTTTGAAGTTTAGAGTAGTATTCAGGAAGATGTCAAATGTACAGTTGCTCAGGAATGGATACTGGCAGTTCAGATGACAGCATCTTGAAGGTCAGGGCACATGGCAGTGTATGGACACAAATATGTAGGGACTGGTGAATTGAAGGACAAGGGTGTGCATGCACTGGAACCATAAATTTTGGAGTTCAGGTACTGGTGGTCATCATTAGCAAGGTGCAGGTGCGTCAGGTTGTGTCTGTGGGATTCCTCAGAATAAAGGTGGGCTGCCACTTACAAGCCTGCCCCAAACTGTGCTCGCTGTACTCAGATTCCTCTGAGCTCTGCTTTCTTGGATCTACCATCCCTGTAATTTTATTGTTCAAGTGGTGTCCACAGGGTAACCAGTAGAACAGTGGCTTGGTGGCTAAGATGCTCTCCCAGTAAACCTGAAGCTGCCCTACAGGGAGTAGGAGGGATCCAAAGTCTGGCTTCTAGAGCAAACAGTCCCTGGATATGGAGAGCTAAACTCACTGGAGTATATGAAGGGGCAGGTGACCCAAATTTTGCTACTCCTGATTCCGTGAGATAGCCACAGAGGGCCTGGATCAGATGGACTCCATTTCCTGGATGACATGTCCAGAACAAGAAGCAGCAAAGTTAATGCTCTGGATCTAGCACCTGTCCATACACTGGTCTCAGAGTCTCTGCATCTCTGCCCCTCAGATAAGGTGTACACTGGTCTCCACCATCTTGGATTCTCCTTGTTTTGATCTTTCATCCTTTTCTTTTTTGGCAGGAGCCTTTTGTAATTTTTTGAATTTACACTTGGGTCTATTTAGGTCTATTTAGGTTGATGAATTATTGTTGAATTCATCTTTGACTAATGGTTGCTTGGACAAATCTAAAACTTATCTATCTCATTACCTTTTTAAGCTGACTAGAATATAGTATGTTTTAAAAATATTTCCTGAGAATATTATGAATTTCGTTGAATTCTGTAGTAATGTTTTTCTGTAATTTCTGATTCTGTTAATTTGAGTACTCTATTTTTTCCTTAATTTACTTGAGCTATAGGTCTGTCAATTTTCCTTATCTTCAGAAAGAGACAGCTCTTCCTTTGGTTACTTCTATGTATTGTGTTCTTTGTTTCTGTTTCACTCATTTCTATTACAAAGTTATTATTTCTTTTTATTATATTATTAATTAATTTGTGTACTATCACAGCATTTGCTCACTCCCCTCCTCTCAGACCCTCCCTCTCACCTCACCTCCCAACCCAATGTACCCTCCTCCCTTTCTTTCCAAAAAAAGAAGTCCCCCATGGATATCAACCAGCCTTGGCATATAAAGTTTCAATAAGAATAAGCACAACTTCTGTTATTGAGGCTACACAAGGCAGTCAAATTAGGTGACAAAAGAGTCAGAGAAAGCTTTGGTCTTGCTCTTAGGTGTCCCCAAAAAGACAAAGCTGCACAACTGTTATATATGGGCAGAAATCCCATATCTGTCCCATACATGCTTTACTGTTGGCAGTTCATTCTCTGTGAGCTTGTGCAAGGAGCCTTTCTGTGGGGCAATCCCGAGCATGGAAAGGAGAGGTTTTTGCCTACAGGGTGCTCCAGAGAGCATATGAGGGGTCAATGATGAGAGGGAGTTAGTCAGCTAATGTGGTCAGTGGAATCTAGCAGCTGACTTATAACATTAAGACCTTTCTTTGGCTCTGACTTATTGTTGACAAGGCTCTTCTTGTTTATACAAGTTTCACAGTACAAACACAGATTAATTATATAAGTGGTACAAAATGGGTGTTTGATTTTTTTCATTATCCAGGGATAAAAGTTCCGTTACAATTTAAAAAGTACACACAAAACATATTTGATTATCATTATTAATTAGCCCTATAACTCTACTTTAAAGAATCTAAAGAATGTCTCCTTCACAGAAAACACATTTAATATGTGAAAGCCTGCTTTTAGGCTGGTATTGTTTGCAGTATGAGTGCAGTCCAGAGAAACAAAAAAAAAAAAAAAACATTTTAACTGGTCTTTTTATGCATAGCAAATACAAAGAAATATCTTTTTTACTATATGTATCATTATTTATGCTACAAACTAGAAAAAGTTTATTTAAGTCAATCTATGTTATTTACTAAGTTTTACTCCATCAGGAGTGTATCCTCTGTGACCTTCTATCTTTAAACTACATTTTCAGGGAGCTCTAAGCCTATAATAAAAGATCTTAAACCTATACATGAATCTCCAGGACTCTCAGGGTATGCATATTGCCTTTGTTTACCCTGCACCAATATACTATTTAGGGGCACATACCCCAAGAAAACTCCTGAAATAATGGTCTCATCTCTCTATCTGCTTAACACTGCTTAACAATTTCCAGGGCATAAAGAAGATTTTCAAACAGTGGACAGATAAAGTTAAGTTTAGTATTTTCATAAAGCTCAGGTCTCATCAGGGCTGGCTGCATTGTCTTCCTCTATGACCTGGTAAGACTGCTCCCTGTTAAGGGAAGGTGATCAAAGAGCCAGCCACTGAGTTTAATTCAGAGGCAGTCCCTGTTCCCCTTACAATGCAGCCAGCTCTGATGAGACCTGATAGGCTAGGGTTAGAGGAAAGAGGAGGAAGACCTCCCTATCTACAGACTTGGAGAGGGGTATGGGAGTATATGCGTGTGAGAAGGTGTGGAGGGCATGAGCAAGGGTGCTACAGCTAAGATACAAAGTGAATAAACTATAAATAATTAAAAATTCCTAATTAAAAAAAAGACTCAGACATATTTTTATGTAGAAAAAAAGAACAGAAATTGAATCAAAGTGCAGAAAGTCCCCAGTAATTCAACAAACAATTAAAAAAAAAACCCAGAAGTTAGAGACAGAACAATTGTAACAATCTCAGCTTTGCTGGAATAGCACTAAGCAACTATACTGGCTCATGACTCTCAACAATTTCAGTGAATATGGCTCTGTCATTCTCCCTTTGTGATTTAACATTTTTGTAGATTTATGTTATTTATGACATGCAGGTCATTTTTCAGTCTTCAGAATATTACTGGAAGAACAAGAGTGAAAATTAGAACAATTCCCAGAATTATTCTGGAATTAATAATGAAAGACAAAGAGTCCTGTCCTGAGTCAAAGGATGTCAAAGACTATAGAAATTTATTTGAAACTTCCACAGCTGAGATAGGTAATTATTGGTCTGAGATTATAGCTGGAGTTTGTTGATGCAAGGGCTGGATATTTACCACCAAATCAGAACTGTTTCATAGGTCATGGAGGTGAGACTTAACTTATTCCCATGTTACCTTAGAAAAATCATAAGAGTGGGATAACAAATATCCACTGAAAAAGTGAGTAACAAGAAAAATGAGAAGAATCCATGATGGTGGAAACAATGAAGTATATTTATACATTGATGTCACCAGAATACAGTGTACACATACTTAGAAACTCATCGTGTAAAAAAAAAAGATTTGAAGGCTCACTTGACAGTATTACTTTATCTGAATACAGGTAAAATAGATTTTACTGTCCTTGAGAAACAGTGATAAGCTGCTGAGAAGAAAGCTTATTTTTGATTAAACAAGATAAACAGTACAAATGTGAATTATAAAGATTTCATGTACTTGGCAGTAACAGGAAGCAGAATATACCCGAATACACACATCACTGGAAAGCACTTTAAATGTTCAACAAATAGATATTTATATAAGGTGAAATGTTGATCCAATTTCTCCATACAGACCAGCAGGAGTGCATCACTTGCCCAAGTCATGAGTACCCAAACCCTGAGAGAAACAACTGTCTGCCGAAGGCAGTGACCTTCCTTTCATTTGAGGATCCTCTGGGCATGGCGCTGGCATGCACAGCTATGTCCTTCTCTGTCAGCACAATTGCAGTTTGGGGAGTCTTTCTCAAACACCGAGAATCAGCCATTGTTAAGGCCAATAACAGGACTCTCAGCTACACCCTGCTCATCTCCATCCTCCTCTGCTTCCTCTGTTCCTTTCTCTTCATTGGACGCCCAAACACAACCTCCTGCATACTGCAACAAATAACATTTGCACTTGTGTTCACCTTGGCTATTTCCACCATTTTGGCAAAAACTATAACTGTAATTCTGGCCTTTAGGGTCATGAAACCAGGAAGAACAATGAGAAGGTTGTTTGTCTCAGGCGTCTATAATGCTGTCATCCCCATCTGTGTCCTGATCCAATTTATTCTCTCTGGAGTCTGGCTGGGAACCTCACCTCCTTATATTGACACCGATGAACACTCTGTACATGCTCATGTCATCATTTTATGCAACAAGGGCTCAGTTACTTCTTTCTACTGTGTGCTGGCTTACTTAGGGACCCTGGCCTTAGGCAGCTTCACTGTGGCTTTCCTGGTAAGGAACCTGCCTGACACATTCAATGAGGCCAAGTTCCTGACATTCAGCATGCTGGTCTTCCTCAGTGTCTGGGTCATCTTCATCCCTGTCTACCAGAGCACCAAAGGCAAAGCTGTAGTGGCTGTGGAGGTCTTCTCCATATTGGCCTCTAGTGCAGGGCTGCTGGGGTGCATCTTCTTCCCTAAATGCTACATTATTCTCTTAAGACCTGATAAAAACTCTTTGAGATGTATTAAAAATAAAAAATGATCATTTTGATATATTAGTTTTCTTTTTACTAATAAAACCTATTAGTATACTAAAATTAAATTATTTTAAGTAACTTTTAAGTAACTTTTTAAGTAACTTAAAGTAACTTTTTTAAGTAACTTAAAGTAATTTTTTTAAGTAACTTAAAGTAACTTTTAAGTAACTTTTTTCTTAAATGTATATTTAAACAAAATAAGAGCCCCTCACTTTGTAGAACAATCACAGACATTCTATTTTAGAATAGAAGCTGCTGCTGAATACACATTTTAGTAAGTTATGCATGTTTTTTTATTAATTTTTGGACAATATACATATTCAAAATGTAATTACATGATAGTAATTGAGATAAATAGTACATGAACAAATACTTGTTTTCTTTGTTATTTTGTGGAGTATACAGGGCTTTCGGTGATATCTGAGATTTTTCTATAGACGAGGCATGAAAATCAATTTCTGGAAAGGGGTCCGTGGTGTGTCTTTTTTTTTTCCAGAGATGAGGACTGAACCCAGGGCCTTGTGCTTGCTAGGCAAGTGCTCTACCACTGAGCTAAATCCCCAAACCCTCCGTGGTGTGTCTTTTAAACAGGTTGAGCCATTCCCGAAATCAAAGTAGAGAATTTTCTAAACAGAAATTACAAATCTGCTGCCTGACTCTGCTCTCTTTTCTTTGACATACGTAAAAATGACTTGACATCCCACTCTACAAGTACTTGCTCAGTCACCTTCATTGCTATTCTGTCCACAATAGATAGGAAATGAAAACTCATAAATATGTTTATCATGATAAATATCATACATATAAATAGATGTAAGTAAAAAAAATAATTTAGGTAACCCATATCCATAAGACAAATATCTTTCATTCTCTGCTCGGGGGCATCTAGCTCCAAATGTTGATTTGTGAGTATTGATCATGGAATAACTATAGAAACAAGAAGGCATGGTGGGTAAGCAATACAATGGCAGATACAATTGATCCGATTGGGATAAACCAAGGGAGGTACTCTAATTATGAAGGAGGATAAATATAAAAGAAGGAAGTGGGTGAAATAATAGTAAATTTTTGAAAGAGTTTTAAGCAATCATACTGTGAATTATCTACATAAAATCCCTATAATACATGTAAGTCCATTCATGAATATAAATATGTTGCAATCTAGATATTTTCAATAATGCACACAGATAAGTATAGTTCACCACTGACCAAATTTTATGCTACTGCCATCTAACCTGAAAACTACAGTCCATTTCCAGCCTGAAAAGATGTTTTTTGTTCGGTCTGAAATACCTGAAAATAACATGATACAGGAGGAAGTAGGAAAATGAAGAGGAGCCATGCTAACTCCTGAAAGTTTAATTTCCACCAAGTGTCAGATTCTTGGAGCATAACTTTATAGTTATTCTCAAGTGCCTGCTTTTTCAACAATACATAAGACATTGAAGACATGGCATGCATGCTTGTGGGTGCTCGTGTTTCCCTTAACATTCACCATAGTCCACCTAAAGAGGAATGTACACACCAATCCAGCCATACACCTTTCACTCTCCAATGGTAACTTGCCTACAAGATTTGCTGGTGTGCTTGTGGAACAAATTTCATGGAAGTGACCAATTAATATTTGGTTGAGTTTCAGGAGGCCCACTCCATGAAAAGGAACCTTGATCCAACATGGCTTGGGTGGCCAGGAGCCTGCATCTACACAGGCCAGGGACATCAGAGAAATGTAAATGCTATAGTTGCACTAAAGGAGCACAGCCATAATCACAGATCGATGCCTTACTCAGCCATCATAGAAAACTTCTTCCTGAAGCAGACGGGAACTAATACAGAGACCCACATCCAGTTGATTTGCAGACAGTGAGAGGCCTTGGACCATTCCACCCTAAATGAGATGTCTCCAGCAATTCCCTCCCCTAAGGGCTCAAGGAACTCTGTGCAGAGTGTAAGCACCAGAGGGGATGAAGGACACGAGGGTAACAAGGTCTTTTAAACACAGCAGGACCAACACACATATGAATGCACCCTCACCCACAAGCTAGGTTTCTATCACGTTCCCCTGTTGTGGCTACCTTGCCATGCCACAGGGGAAGAGGATGCACTGAGTCCTGATGCGACTTGATATGGTGGACATAGGGTAGGGGTGATCCCCTTCTCTGAGGAGCCAGGTGATGGGTGATAGGGGAAACAGGGAGAGTAGGACCAGGAGGAGAGGAGGGAGGAGTCTACGACAGGGATGTAAAATGTATCAATAAAAATTTAAAAAATAAAATAATAATAAACGATGGGGCTGGAGAGATGTCACAGAGCTTAAGAGTGCAGGCTTCTCTTCCAAAGATCTGGAGTTTGATTTCCAGCACCCTCGTGGTGGCTCACAACCATCTATAGTGAGATCTGGCTCATTTTTTCTGGTATGCATTCAGAATACTCTACAAATAATAAATTTTCAAAGAAAATAAGAAATGTACCATGGATCACCAATAAAGTTCCCTTCCCTCCAAATAGAACACTCACTACCTCTTTAAATAATAATAATAATAATAATAAATTTTAAAGTTAGTTTTCTTCAAGGGGCCACAAACCAGACTAACTGGTTAGCCCCATGAGCAGCAACAGATGGCAACAGAAATTACTCAAGGGCATATTTGTGAGTTGTCAAGGCTACAATATATATTCAGTTCTTTTGCATGCATATGGCTTCTGGTTTCATGCTTTCATGGTATTTCTGTGTGAGCGAATATCTGTATCTCTGCACCCACGTTTCCCTCATGAATTTTCTTTGCTCTTTTCATTAATAACATTAGACACCTCAGCGGTATTATTGATTTCTGGAAGATTGGAGCCTGACAATTTCCTCCTTATGAAATATGAAAGTGTGTGCCTGTGACATAAATCCACCTCCCCAAACTAATAATCTGGTCTGCCATTTAGGGTTTTCTGGTCATGGGTTTGGTGCATCTCTGTCCTTCTTTGCTATCACTGCTGTGGTTTTGGGTCAATTTGTGAAGTATTAAGCTTGTCCTGGCCATTGTCAAGGGCAATCCCAGAATTCTAAGCCATCTCTTGATTGTCTGCTGCTACTGCTTCCTCTACTATTTATTCTTCATTAGCCACCACAGCACAGTCATCTGTGTCGCCCAGCAAGCCTCTCTGAGGCTCTGTTCATGAGTCATTTGGGGTGTATATGTTTGAGAGAGAGAGAGAGAGAGAGAAAGGGAGACAGAGAGACAGAGACAGACAGACAGAGACAGAGAGAGAATATTGCTATATGTGTGTGTGTGGACATTGCTATAATTCAGAAACACTGACATGTTTGCTGGTATCAGTCGCCTGTCTGTCCTCATTTGTGCTTGGATTCGACTTGTTCTCTGTGGAGTTTGGTGGGAAGGTCTCTCCCATGTTGACAGATTTGCACACCCTGAACCTGACTGCCCACCTCATCATGGGAATGAGCACTTCCACAGAGGAGTGGTGTTGACAGAATCTGACTGACTGAGCAGAACTGAAGTGATGTGGAGATGTTTGTGTGTCCAGAGCCTAATAACAATTTGTCTTGGGCCATCTTTAGTACCTATTAGTCATTCCTTGCTAGCCTCTTTGTTGGACCTAGTGTACTAGGACTAAGAATGCCTTTAGGATCATGATAACTAGAACACAAGCCTCTGCCAAGCCTGATGTTAAGAATTTCACCTGATGGCACTGGAGGCCCATAGCTGAGTTCTCTATGCTTTCCCATAACCCTTTATTCTAAGGTCTAACTAAAGAGCATTTATGGCTGTTCTGAAAGTATAAATCCTTCATGGGACTGCCTCTGTTGTGCCCAGTTTGTGAGACCACAAAAGATCACCAGGAGTCGAGCTGTTGCAGAACACATGAGGATCTTTTTATTACAAGCTATAGCTTTGGCCCACACCCTCAATGACTCAGCAGTTGAGAGTAGAGTACCTCGTGCTTAGGGTAGGTGGACTTGACTCCTTTCTTTTAGTGAGTGCCAACTCTCCTAGTCAAAACAGGCCTGGTCTCAGGAAGGCAGACACATACACAGAAATTATAAATCATTTTAAAGATTATAAAAAAAAGCCAGGTATGGCATCACAGACCTGTGACCATCAGTGGGGCAAGCAGAGGCAGGTGTCAATTTCAAATCATCCAGGTTTGCAAAGTGAGTCCAGGACACACAAGGTCACACAGAGAAACCCTGTCTCCAAAAACAAGGGTTTGTACCCCCTGCCAGCTCTTCACACTCACATGTCTGGACATGTCCTAAGTTACATAGTATGACTTCAACCGAGCTATAAGAACATCCTGCCAAGCATGGTGGCAGACTTTTAATCCCAGCACTGGAGAGGAAAAGGCAGGAGCATCTCTTTGACTTTGAGGCCAGCCTGGCCTTCACAGCAAGTCCAAGACAGCCAGGGCTACACAGAAAAACCCTGTCTAAAGAAGTCAATAATAATAATAATAATAATAATAATAATAATAATAATAATAAACCAAACATCAGAGCCACACCTGCTGGCAGTTTGCAGGGTTCCTTTCACAAGGAAGGCTCACAGTAGTTTATAGAAAAAAATAGTGGATGGAAGAAAGATTTAAATCTTCATTTTATTTCAATTTTTAAATCTCCATTACAAGAAATTCTTAATGGGTTGAAAATGAAAGAAGTCAAAGATGGCAGGAGAAACTACAGAAGACCCATGGCAAGGGCTAGGGGGAGACACAGGGTTCTATTTTTATTTTGTATAGAGAACATTTAAGATCCTTCTACTGAAGATGAATTGTGTGAAACACTTGAGGAAATGTTCTGCACGTCAAGGTCATATCATCACGGTTCTTCTCAGTTGCACATTGCTTCAAAGTGTGCTTTTCTAGTTGTGATTGCACATTTACTTTTTAAAAGACACATATGTTGTGTGTGTGTGTGTATGTGTGTGTGTCCATGGATGATAGAAGAGGATAGTGGATCCTTTAAAGTTGGAATTACAGTTGATTCGGGGTTGCCTGACATCGATACATTTTAATATCTTATTAAATGTGTGAGATACATTAAACATACCAAGTTTGGAATTCTTAAAAGGTGATAATCCTCACAAACAGATAAATGAACCATCTGCTTCAGTATTCTCATTTTAGCGGCCCAAGCTTTGAACCCCAGCATTCAGAAGGCTGACACAGGAGGATCACAAGTCCAAGGCTGGCCTCCCCACCTCCCCATGAAAAGGTGCAATTTACTCACCCATTCAGTTAGCTCAGCTAAGGCAGCATACAGCCTCCCAGTGGTCATGAGTAAGAAATATCCTGAAAACACAATGATAAATTTCATTCACCACATGGTGACATAAACTGTTGAGATATACTCGACAGTATTCATTCAAACTTATGTGTGACCATAGTAAAGAATCATTAACACATTTGTTAATAATCTTTTCATTTTCTTCCTTGAAAAACAATGCCTCATTCTACAGATGTTCATAACACATTCATTTATATTTTAGAAAATTTAAGTAACATGAAGTAAAGAAAAGTGGGACGAGGGCTAGAGAGGTAGCTCAGATGTTAAGAGCATTGGCTGTTCTTGTAAAGGTCCTAAGTTTAATTCCCAGTAACCACATGGTGGCTCACAACCATCTATAGTAAGATCTCATGCCCTCGTATGGCTTGCAGTGGTACATGCAGGCAGAACACTGTAAAATAAATGAATAAATAAACCAATAAATCAATAAATTAGAAGAAAGAAGGAAAGAAAAGATCACGAACAAATTAGTACCTTAAATTCCTTCTTAATGTTCTTGGATGAGGCTGAAGTGGTGGCTCCGAGGTTAAGGGCACTACTCGCTATCCTTCCAAAGGTTATGAGTTCAATTTCCAGCAACCATATGGTATCTCACAACCATCTATACTGAGATCTAATGTGCAGGCAGAATGTTGTATAAATAATAAATAATTCTTTAAAAAGTTTTGGAAACATGATCCCCCTACCTCTGCCTCCTGAGTGCTTACCCTGCAGGTTTGTTCCCCACACCTAGCTTTATCAGGCCACAGAGGAAGACAATGCAGCCAATCCTGATGAGTCCTTATAGACTAGGATCAAAGGGAATGGGAGGAGGATCTCCTTTATCAGTGGATTGGGGGAGGGGTACTGGTAGGGGAAGAGGGAGGGATGGTAGGATTGGGAGGGAAGGAGGGAGGGAGAGAACTACAAGGGGGATATACAGTGAATAAACTGTAATTAATAAAAATAAAAAATAAAAAAACATGTAGCCTTGTAAGATGTTACTTAACAGACATGAAGAGGGGGAGACAAGTAAACAGATCAACTGTGCTTACCCCATCTCAGAGAAATTGTATGAACAGTTCCTAAATATAAAAAGAGTAGGCAAGCTGGGTATATTTTATCATGCCTTTAATTCCAACAACCCTCAGGAGGCAGAGGCAGGTATATCTCATAGAGCTGGATGGTAGCCTGGTCTATGCAATGAGTTCCAGAACAGTCAGGGGCACAAAATACTCTCCAAAAATTAATCAAACAAACAATAGATAGAAAGAACTGACAGCTCTTTGCTCCAGTTTCTACACAGAGCTATTCATTCCCTCTAGTTATGTACATATCTTCTAGAAACTTGAAGTGCCTCACTTTAAATTGTAACATTGATATGATCTTCCTAAAATGAAATCTATATTTAAACAGTTACAAATAACAGATGAAAGCATCATCAATGTAAATGTTGATCAAAAATAGGCAACATAGGGCATGAGATTTGGCTCAGCAGTGAAGCGGTTTTGCTGGTCTTGCAAATAACAAGTCCTGATTGCCAGTACTTACATCAATTTGGAAATCAGGAACCATAGGGAACTGGAATGAGTGGCAACAGAGCCACGCAGAATCCTGGGAATCAAACACCAGAGACAAGACTAAAAGGGGCAGATCTAACTTTATTATCTATTGTAACAGCCTGTAAATGACTGAAAGCCCAATCAGAACCTCCTATGCCATCCTCAAGTACCAGGAACAATCAACGCAGTTGGTTCAACTATGAGGAAAAATGGGAGTTGAGTGGAGAGGCAAGATCATGTTAGGAGACAGATTGGGAAAGATTCTTCACCAACCCTTTATATGACAGAGGGCTAATATCCAGTATATATAAATAACTAAATAAGGTGAAAAGCAGCAAACCAAGTAATCCAATTAAAAAATGGGGAACAGAGCTAAAAAGAGAATTCTCTGTAGAGGAATATCAAATGGCAGAGAAACACTTAAAGAAATGTTCAACGCCATTAGCCATTAGGAAAATGCAAATCAAAATGACCCTGAGATTTCATCTTATACCTATCAGAATGTCAAAGATGAAAAACTAAAGTGACAACACATGCTGGAGAGGTTGTGGAGAAAGGGGAACCCTTCTCCACTGCTGGTGGGAATGTAAACTTGTACAATCACTCTGGAAATCAATCTGGCACTTTCTCAGACAACTAGAAATAGCGATTCCTCAAGATCCAGCTATACCACTCCTGGGCATATATCCAAAAGAGGCTCAAGTACACAAAAAGGACATTTGCTCAACCATGTTTGTAGCAGCTTTATTTGTAATAGCCAGAAGCTGAAAACATCCCAGATGCCCCTCAACTGAAGAATGGATGCAGAAATTGTGGTATTTCTACACAATGGAGTATTACTGTGCAATGAAAAATAAGGAAATCATGAAATTTGCAGGTAAATGGTGGGACTTGGAAAGGATCATCCTGAATGAGCTGTCCCAGAAGTAGAAAGACACACCTGGTATATATTCACTCGTATATACTTATAACAGGATAAACCTACTAAAATCTGTACATCTAAAGAAACTAATTAAGAGAAAGGATCCTGACTAAAATGCTCAATCCCCATCCTGAAAGGCAAAGAGGATGGACGTCAGAAGAAGAAAACATGAAACAACCTAGAAACCTGCCACAGAGAGCCTCTGAAAGGCTCTGCCCTGCAGACTATCAAAGCAGATGCTAAGACTTATAGCCAACTGTTGGGAAGAGTGCATGGAATCTTATGTAAGAAGTGGGAAATAGTAAGACCTGGAGAGGACAGGAACTCCACAAGGAGAGCAACAGAACCAGAAAATTTGAACACAGGGGTCTCCCCAGAGACTCATACTCCAAGTACCAGACATGGAGATAACCTAGAACCACTGCACAGATGTAGCCCAGGGCAGTTTAGTGTCCAAGTGGGTTACACAGTAATGGGAAGAGGGACTGCCTCTGACATAATCTGATTGGCCTGCACTTTGATCACCTCCCCCTGAGGGGGAAACATCCTTACCAGGCCACAGAAGTTGACAATGCAGCCACTCCTGATGTGATCTGATAGACTAAGATCAGAAGGAAGGAGAGGAGGACCTCCCCTATCAGTGGACTTGGGGAGGGGTATGGGTGAAGAAGGAGGGAGGGTGGGACGGGGAGGGAAGGAGGGAGGGACTTATGGGAGGATACAAAGTGAATAAAGTGTAATTATTAAATAAAATTTAATTAAAAAAATTCAGGCTTGGCATGAACACTCACTTTCTGTGTTTTTACCCATTCTGATTGAATAAAATTCTCATGGGATCTTTAGGAAGATGCGCTGCTATTCAGATGAATTAATTCCTGATTATCTAATTCCTGATTTGATTCAAACAAATTTAGAAGTTAACTTGCTTAGAACTTCTAAAACAATTTTACAGTTTTATGGCTGCAATAAATACTTCTGTGGTTCCCCGTAAGCCTCACTAAGAGAAGGGCTTGAGATAGATTGTGGCTTCAGATAATCTCAGTCTAGGAATAGCTCCATTCACTCTTGTATACAGTTAAAATATAGGCAAGTTTACTCTTCCAAAAATGCAAATTATAATGGGGCAACCAAGAAATGACTAAATTAAATACAAAACTTGACGTCAATATATACAAATTGTTTCACTGTAATTCCTTATGCCTTGTCAGCTTATGGCATAAAATACTGTCAGTCTAAATTCACTTTGTATCTTGGAATGAAAGACAGATAAAATTTTGGTCCTGATCTCATTACAAACTAAGAGATAGCTGGAGAATGTGTAGCCAGGTCAGTCCTAATTGAGCAGACATATATCTTCTTGTAATCTCTTGGATCCTGTTAACCTTCAACCCCTGTCAACCTTTGTCATTCTGAACTCTCATGAACTATAATGGATACACAAATACAAAATGTTTAGTTTTAATGAAAATACATGTAACCTGTTACATTTTTTAATTCCTTTTTATCTGTAATCAATTACCTTTTTGACTATGAATTTACTCCTTTGTCTCAGAAATAAAAAAGCTAAGACCAGACCATAAGCAGGACTGAAGCCCACTGGAAGTTACTTCATCCATGAGTTGTAATTATGTAAATATGTGTATTGATGTGTTTGCATGAAATATGTCTGTTTTTGTACACGTTACATGAGTGCATGTCAGTTGCTGCCTGTAAGGTGCTCCTTTTGCATCATCCATGGAATATGTATATAAATATGTACAGGTTTATATATCTGATCATTTGTCTATGTGATTGTATGTGGGAACCAGCCATAACCGGTGGACAGGGAAGATGTTTTCCGAAAGGCAGCCTGAATTTGCTGCAGTTTATGCAGAGGGAATGCTAGCTAAAACCAACATGATCATCATCATCATATGTAAGCTTATGGGAATTTGTTTGAAAAATTTGTTTCAGTGAGTGTGTGCCTGAGACCTCTTTTCTCTCCATTTCTCATTCATTCACAGAGGGCAATGGGACCCTAAATGTCTACCAGCCCTGGGAGCCTGCCTCAGAAAGAGGACAGAGGATGGCCAGTCAGCCCATAGTGGCCTGAAGAAAGTGTCTGAGTAAACAAGCCTGGATAACTTTGTCAGTCTAATTAAGACCACCTGTTGTTAAGTAATAACAACATTAGGAAAAGAGTAATTTTGGTGGGAGAGCAAAAAGCCTTAAGTGGCTCAAATGGTAAAGCACCAGGCTCTAAGTAAGGAGACTGGGGGTTAATACTGAAATAAAACTACTTTTGACTTCCTCATCAAGATGCTCAAACTAAGTTTAGGTATACAGAAAGATACAAATATTTGTCTCTGACCCTGAATTCATGTGCCACAGTCTTTTCACCCTCAGTATTCACTTCTGGATATTAAAATTTATCAATTATTTTGAGTCTATAGTTTCATCACAAAATTTCTTTCTTCCTTTTTTTCTCCCTCCAGGCCTTCCCACATACCCCTCCCACACACACACATACTCACCTTCAAATCAAAGGGTACTTCATGTGTGATATATACATGTATGTTGAAATATAAACTGCTTATTTTTTACAATGCTAATTATAAGTATGTTTTCAAGGATGAACAACATTTCTTTTTATAAGAAAACTAAATGTTCTAAATGATTGTATTTAAATTATAGTTAAATAGATGGATGAACGTAACCAATGATAATCAATTTTAAAAAACTAAAGAAACACCAGAATGAACAAAATAATGGGAATTTATAAACATCTTTCAGTAAAACCTCAGTAGTAAGAGACCCAATCCTACAACAAAGTGGCAAAGATTGTTAGACAAAATATTTAGACAAAACAATTAGAATTTTTGCTGCATTCAAAGAAGTTTAATACATCAATGACAGTGAATTTATTTGTTGTTGTTATTATTTTTTAATTTTTTCAATTACAATGTTATTTCAAGCATAATGTACTTTCATCATTACCCCCCTCATTCCTCCTTTGAAACACTCTCATACACTCCTCATTTTTCTTTTGCAAAGTTGTGGTGTCATTTTTCATTGTTATTACACAGGCACACACACACACACAAACAAACACACACAGTTTTTGAGCATAGCATTAGAAACAATAACAAAGAAAAAAATCAGGCTGGAAAATGCTTGCTTAAAAACTACCCCACCCTCAAGAATAACTGCCAGTACTCACAATTCCTAAATGAATCCTCAGAGGCAGAACTAAACCCAGAAATTTATACACTGAAACCCCACAATATGTCCTCCAGCATATCAAGCCACTTAAAATCTCCAGCCCCTAGTACTACAGCACAGATTCTCCACTTCTTCTCTCAAAAGACTAGCACATCAGTGTTCTGACTGTGAGAAAAATCCTGCTCCTGGAAATGCCTGCCTTCTCTCTATTAATTCCATGTCAACTGCATCAATTTTGATATAACAGACAATACAGCATGCATTGAGGAAAACATAGGTTCGTATTTTAACTCTTCATTCAACTAAACATTCAAATGTAAAATATAAATTGGTAGACTTCTACATGTATAAAATCTAACAAGATTAAATCAAGATGAAGTAGATTATTTAAACAGAAACATAACAACCAAAATAGAAAAAGTAATCTTTCAATTAAAAAAAAATAAAAGAAAGCAAGCATAGGTTTAGATTCAGCATGAATTCTACAAAAGTCTCAAAGAACTCAGTGCAATACTCCTTAAAGTATTCCACAGAAGGGAAAAGGAAGAAACACTTCTATATTTTGTTAAGACACCAGTATTATCTTGATAACAAAAAGTCAACTCCTGAAAATTAATAACTCAACCTAATACTGTGATAACTAATTAATAATTCATGTTATTAAAGAACTTCTGTATAGGTATACAGTTATCTGAACAAGAGACATACTAACTTACTGAACATATTATGACTAGAAGCCATGATTATAGTCTATGTCAATATCTTTGTCAAATATTACTTATTCCCATAACACTAACTTACATAGTACAATAAAGATTCAGAGTTCATCTTGCATTTACCTATCATTGACTGAATGAAGAGATCTTGAAGAGACTTGCTCAACAATATTCTTGATGATACCCTATTTGAAGGTGATCTCCAAGGCTTGTTAAGTGTAAATGAGTCCTAAGTTTACATATTGTTTGTTTAAAACCCTCACATTACATTTATCACCAATACATTGAGATATGTCCCAGGCTCAAGAGCATTTTCTGTATTCTAAAATTTCATAATGGAAGCAGTTTTGGTTTTACCTTCATCTTACTTTACTAATACTAAATAATACTAAATTAAAAATTGAAAGCAAATTACTTTTCAGTTACTGTTGACTCTAGGACAGGGTATTTATTGTCCACAAAGGGATCTTCTTATGGTCTTGTGTCATAAATATAGATTGTAATTTTGGTGAAATGGCTACTTTGGATATGATCCTCTTGTTTATATCTTATGGTGTTGGACATATTCCATGAATTATAAAAAAAAAATTGTTACTGAACTTGCTATATTTTTGCAATGATTACACTTACAACTTACAGAATTCTATCTCACATTGGGAAAACACTTTTTGAAATATATTCAAATTTAATGTCTTCAAATTGGTGCTTTCAGTCTCAAAATCATGTAAGATAATTATAGACATATATGCATACATTGTAATAGTTTCCTTTTCCATTTGAACTTATACTTTTAATTATAAGATGAAAATGTTTTATTGGCTTGACCACAGTAAATAACTTACCAATAATGTAAGATCCTAGCGCTTCCCTTGCTTCTGAGTGAGGCTTACCTGCCATGGTAGAAATCTACCTTTGATTTTTGTCTTGTTTAGATCCTATTTCAGGTTTCTTCAACAGCATTTTACAGATAGTATATGCCACTGCATACACTACATTCCAGATAGAATAGCTGGGCTCAGAATTGGTCATTACAGCAATTTCTTCTGGATTAGTCTTCATAGAAATACGTGCTAGGTATGGCTTACAATTTCTACATAGCAAAGCAGGATGCGAGAAATTAAAATTGTCAATTCAGAATTTATGGAAGAATCTCCTGGGTACTGGGTGAGTGTAGGTGCCTTGAGAAAAATGCTTTAAGCAAGGGATGGTTCTTATCTTTGAATATGAGAAGCTTTCTCTGAAAAAGTTCATCAAGTCATTCTTATTTGATAGACTCTAAATATAATGTGCTGCGTTGCCATGTTCCACACCTTCCTTCTAGTTGAAAATATTTTATTTGCCACGCTGAAAAACATCATTTATTTATACAATTAGAGAGTATGTGCCTGTGTCTGGTTCGAGTTCAGCAAATCAACACCAAATAATACCCAAGTTTCAAAATTTTTTTATGAAAGAAATGACAGATTGATTCATGTTCCTTCCTTCCTCCTCCACCTCCTCCTTTTTCTGTTTGCCCATGTGTGTATGCCTTGAGGTCAGTAGAGGTGGCAGGATCCTTATGTACTGTGTCCCCAGCACCCTAACCACTAAGCACAGTACAACTTACCTGTTCAGCTCCTTACCCTCTAACCGTTATTTATACTGACCTGTCTGCTCGTGAATCTGTCGGCCAGCAGAGGGCGCCCAGTACAAGGTCGTGCACAACCTCAGTCATGGGAAGGGTTAACCCATTTCTCCAGGATGCATGCAGGCGGAGTGGGAGAGGAGGCCTATGCCTCTCTCTTCCTGCCATCCCCCTGCCTGTGGTCAGCCCCACGCACAAGCCGCTGGGCAGGCAGACGAGCAGTGGACGGGGAAACGCCCGCAACCTCCCCTCGGATGATCATAATGCGGAATTCTGGCGAAGAGCTTGAATAGGAAGAATGCTGACCTGGAAAAACCCGCAAAGGTACTGGCGCACCTATTGCGGAAGTTCCGCCCCTTCCGGCTTTGATTCCGAATCTGCCCTGCAGAGAGCAGGGACTTCAGGACTTGGAGCCTCTGAGGCTCTCCTCCCCCACCTCCCTTTCCACTTCCCACCATCTCCCTGGCCTCGGACATGTCCGAGGCCATACATGTAAACACAAAGTTTCTAGTCACAGACCGATCATTATTGTTGGTTTCCTGCTTGGGAGTGCTTGCTGGTCAGTGAAGTAACAACAGTCCCAAGATGCACTGCGTCAGAGGCCCACCTGCCTGGGAACTACATACATGGCTTCGGAGCAAGGACTTCTGGGATTGCATCTGAGAACTAAAAAAAATGGCATCTGGTCCGCGAGATGCCTACCGGGATATCTTGCAGTCAAGCATTGGCCTCTCTCTTCTCCCGCATACACCTTGCCAGGGTACCGCCTACAAATCCCAGAACACCACGCGTGCTGTACCCACCAGCACATGTTGGCGTTCCTGGGCTTAACTCTCCGGTTGTTAGGCCAGTAGCCTGGCAGTAGGCCCAGTAAGCCTCTTCACCGTGCTCATGGCCACTGTGGCACAACGTCGTCCTCAGAGCCCACACAGCCTTTACCCTAGTCAGGGTGTATGTAAATCTACCTGCCAAACCATACTGACCTTGGCATCACGATGGGTCAGAAGCTTTGTGATGTCACCGCCCCGCCCTCTGTCCCGTAAGTTAACACACATAGCTGCTGTTTTTGCTTCTGCTGCTCCTGCTACTACAGTAAAAAAGGCCCAGTTCCTGGTGGATGGAGGAGTCCTTGGGTCTCCTTTAATTACATTATTGGCAGTCAGACACAGATAATAATTCTCTTTCAAATATTAAAAAAAGATGGATGAGTCAAAAACATGCCTGTCGTCCCAGCATTCCTATAGGCAGTGGGAGTGGCATCTCTTGAGTTTTATTCACCACAAAAATTTCACTATCTGATGAACTGTACCATTTTGTTTGACAGTGATTAATACTATATTTTTAAAATTACATAACGAACAGTGGTTAAAGCAGTGTCTACTCTTCCAGATGGACCTAGGTGCAATTCCCAACACCTACCACTATCTGTGAATCCAGATCCAGGTTATATCACACCCTCACACACACAGGAAAGCGAAGAGATATTTTTCTAAAGATATAAAATAAAATTTCTTAGTCATGAGAATAAAAGCTCTGCTCTGAGAAGGACTGTGAGAAAGGAAGCAATGACTGATTTAACATCTATTCACCCGCAGACACACACACACTGATAATAATCAGAGGTCCCCACATCCACCGACTCAGAAACCTTATAAAAAGATCCCTCCCTTAAACAAATCCTTAAAAGTCTAAGGTCCTGCCAGGTGTGCTTGCACAAGCCTTTAATCCAGGCACATAAGAGGCAGGCACAGGCCAGTGTCAGTGAGTTCAGTGTGTGCCTGGTTGACAAAGAGAGTCCAGGATAGACAGGTATACACAATGAAACCAGATTTAAAAAAAAATATGATTAAAACAAAAAAATGTAAGCCAGGTTTGGTGGAACAGACCTTTAATCCTAGCACTCTGCCAGGAAAAAAGCATAGCCATTCTCTGTGAATTCAAGGTCAGGTTGGTTTACACATCTAGTCTAAGATAGCCAGGGCTAAAAGGAGAAACCCTGTATATATACATAGTAATATTAATATAGTATTATTAATACTAGTAATATTATTAATATAATATAATTATATAGTATATATAATTATTAATATAGTAATATTAACTCATATATTAATAAATATACATTATATTAATATATGTTTAATATATTATATACATTTTGTTTTAGTCATATATAATCATATCATATATCATTTTGATATACATATGATTTTGTTTTAATCAGATATATATAATATATGATAATATGATATATAATCTTTTGATATATATGATTATATATTATATATTATACATAAATATTACATACAATATAATTATATTATATATTATAATATAATATTATATATTATAATTATATATTATACTTCATATAATATATAATCATATATATCATATTATTTAAATGAAATATATTTTAATCACATATATTATAGATATGTTTTGATCATATATATGTAATTAAAATAGAAAATCTGAGCCAGACATGGTGGCACAAAGCAAGTCCAGGACATACAGGGCAACAGAGAGAAACCTTGTCTAAAAAAACAGGCTCCTTCACACCCACATGACAAGATATGTCTGAAATCACATAGTGTGACTTAAACTAGACAATAAGAAAGTCTTGCCAGGCACGGTGGCACACATCCTTAGTCCCAGCACTTGGGAGGCAGATGAAGGTGGGTCTCTGTAAATTCAAGGTCAGCCTGGTTACAAAGAGAGTCCCGGACTGCAATGATGCACTGAGACACCATGTCTCAAAAACCAAACACATTAAATTAAGTTAAATATTAAATTAAAAAATCAAAAAGTGCACTGTTGGCAAATGCCTCTAATAACAGCACTATGACTGGCAGAGGGAGATGTATCTGTGTTAGTTCAAGGCTTACCTGGTCTAAAAAGCACAACAGGTCAGTCAAGGCCATACAGAGAATCTCTTTTTCAAAAAATAACGCCCTGGGATGTAAACAAAAACCTTCTAATAACAGAAGATCATTTCCCCTTTTTCACTTAAAAAAATCATTTATGTTTTTATAAATTACAGTTTATGCACATTGTATCCATGCTATAGTCCCATCCTTTATCCCCTCCTTTACACCCCCTCTAAACTTCCTCTCATTTCCCTCTGCAAGTCCACTGATAGGGAGGTCCTCCTCCACTTCTATCTTCCCAGAGCCGATCAGGTCTCCTCAGGACTGGCTGCATTATCTTCCTAGGTATCCTGCTGCCCCCTCAGGGGGAGGTGATCAAAGAGTCAGCCATTGAGTTAATGTCAGAGACAGTTCCTGTTCTGATTACTAGGGAACTCACTTGGAGACTGAACTGCCGTGGACTACATCTGGCAGGGGTTGTAGGAATTCTAGGATATCTCCATGCATGTTCCTTGGTTGGAGTATCAGTCTCAGAAAAGACCTCTGTGCCCAGTATTTTTTATCTGTTGCTCTCCTGGTGGAACTCCTATCCCTTCCAAGTCTTCTTTAGTCATCAGGGAAATGCAAATCAAAATGACCCTGAGATTTCACCTTACACCCATCAAAATGGCTAAGATCAAAAACTCAAGTGACAACACATGCTAGAGAGGATGTGGAGAAAGGGGAACCCTCCTCCACTGCTGATGGTAATTTAAACTTGTACAACCACTTTGGAAATCAATATGGCCCTTTCTCAGAAAATTAGGAATAGTGCTACCTCAAGATCCAGCTATACCCCTCCTAGGCATATGTCCAAAATATGATCAAGTATACAACAAGGACATTTGCTCAACCATGTTTGTAGCTGCTTTATTTGTAATAACCAGAAGCTGGAAACAACCCAGGTGCCACTCAGTTGAGTAATGGATACAGAAATTGTGGTACATTTGCACAAAGGAATACTACTCAGCATTTAAAAATAAGGAAATCATGAAATTGGCCGGCCAATGGGGGGATCTAGAAAAGATCATCCTGAATGAGGTATCCCAGAATCAGAAAGACACACAGAGTATAAACTCAATGATAAGTGGGTATTAGACATATAATATAGGATAAACATACTAAAATCTGTACACCCAGAAAGCTAATCATGAAAAGAAACATTTTTAATCTGTTTTTCATCATAACATTTGAGGAAATAAATTATTTACATGTTCACTTATAATGTAATGGAGGAGATCAGCAGTTATGGTTGTGTTCTGTATTTGTACACATTCGAGTAAATATTGTAGCTGTATGTGTATCAAATCCAAACACAGAAGTTTATTAGGTCATTCTGATATTCTTTCTGTGGCTGCTGTTGATCTAATGCATTTCCACTTGGTGATAGGTATTTTTCTACTGAGAAGTATAGAATGATATACCCATCATCAATATGTTCGTTCCATTGCTTATTTATATCAGGCAGTGTGTGATCTTCAATGTGATTTTCAATGAAGGGTCTCTGAGAAATTGTGGATTTTTTTTTCATTTTCACAAATTCCTATAAAATGTTTGTTTTCAAGCCTGATTTGGATGTCAGTAATTATGCAAAGCTGCCTTTGAAGTATTGATTCTCATGTGTCAGCCTTCTGAGTACATATCCAAGAGTGGAAGATGTTCCCCCAATGTGTTCTGTTTTTACCAACGTTAATGTTAAAATGCTTAATAGTGTATATGTGTGTATGTATGTATGTAACTTCAATATATATATATTGAACAATTTATATATTGTTTGAAGTTCCATTCTTCCTATATTCCCATTAGTTACTATATGGCACCTATTGTTGAAGTACTGCCTTCTGAGAGAATTATCTTGGGGTGCTAAATAATGTAACAGAAATGATATTTATTTCAAAAAAGCATGTCATGGGTGTGTAATGTTAGTACGGGTTCTTAGGCCATGACAGATGTGTGAAGACTTGGTGACAACTTTGTGGGGTTTATTTTGGTCATTGTTATATGATGTTCAAAGTCATGTTGCCAGTTTTGCTTACCACAGACATTCCCCACTAAGTTCATTGATACTCAAATAAACTTAATTGAAATATTACATCACTAAAATATTGTCTTCTATCCAGATTATAAACCTGTTGTCATATAAGGATGGAAGAACATGAAATAATAATAATAATAATAATAATAATAATAATAATAATAATAAATACTATGTACAAATTTAAAATTATATAATGCTGTCTTTTTTTGGAATGTGTTAGTTCATTCTTAGGAGTAAAGATTTATTCATAACACTGTCTCAGATCCACAAGTGAATGTCAGAGAATTGTCTCAGTGGGAATAGTTGGTTGTTTCTAAGCCTGATGATTTGAGCTCAAATTCTAAGTAGCCAATATTACTCCTATAGAAGTTTTCTAATATTTCTATACTTGGGCCTTTGTATATACAAATTCACACACCAGTACATACATAAATAATTTTTAAACCTTTTGGCCAGTGAAAAAACTGGCCCTTATTTAGGTTTAAAAACACTCTTTGGGTTTCATGTCAAAAACTCATATATGGGATGTAAACAGATAGTAAATAGCAATAAGTTGTCCTCTCACTGGCACATACATACTCAAACATTTTTCAATGGATGCAATTAAAGCAAAGGAGAAAACCCACTTACTGACAACATCAGAAATGATTTTGCAATTGTAAATAAATATTTAATTTGAAGACTTATTACTGTGCATTAAAAGAAAAAATGTTACCTTTGTACATCTTATTTTATCCTTTCATTCCTTGATTCAAGAATAAGTAATTAAAAAAATATCTTAGCTTTGCTCAGAGGTGCATCCCTGTCATCCTAGACCTGGGAGTCCATGGCAACCTAATCTTTCTGAGATTATCGTCAGCTAGGTCCACAGAGTGATTTCTTTTTTCTGTTTGTTCGTTCATTTACTTTTTTTTGTTTTTTAGACAGAATTTTCTTGTGTAGTCTTGGCTATCCTAGACTTACTTTGTAGACCTGGCTTGCCTCAAATTCAGGTCTCTTCTTCCCTGAGTGCTGGGATTACAGGTGTGTGCCACCATGCCCAGCTCCAAAGACTGAGTTCTAAAACAGGCATGGCTATGTAGAAATATCATGTATTTAAATGATTCCCCCAAAATGTACTCTGTGTCTCAAATTATAGGGTTTTTTTCCCCATCAGGGATAGTGTCCACAGACCTGGGTCCTGGTACTGTTCCTGGTCCTGGTCCTCAGAGCCTATCTCTTGGCCCAGCTGTGGCCCCAAAATTCTGCTCTCAAGCACTGGCCCTGTTGGGATTTTTTTTTTTCTGGGGCTCAATCTATCCCAGTAGACCCCCTGCGCACCAACTACACACCTGGCACCATCTTTTATAGATGGATGCATGTGCCCAACTCGCAGGAAACTCTCGACAAAAATAGGCTCCATACCCCTTGGCTAAACCACCCACTGTGGGACAATGGGGAGGCCCCATATCTGAATACATCACTTAAGTTGAGTAAGCAACACCTTTTTAATAATAATAGTATGAAACAACAACAATAACACAAGAGTGAAAAACAGCAATTTAAAAATATACAAAATTAAGGGAATCTTTTCTCTAAGGGGAGCAGGCACTGGGTGCAGCTCAGCCGGCAATTGTATCAACTATATGTCTACCACAGGCAGCGAGGACAGGGGATTGGGTGCCCCCAAGTGCACTACAGTGGAGAGAAACAGTAGCTCATCCTCCAAGTCTATAAGGGCCTGTGCGTCCTCTGATGCTAAAGCCAGAGGTTGCACTGGTCCAGCTTCTGGCAAGACTGGGGATCCTGCAGCCATGGGATCCAGGAGCTCAGCATCCTCTTGGGGCTTAGCATCTGCCCCCAAAGCCAGGCTCCATTTCTCCTTTGCCACCAAGGTGTCTTGCATGGGCAGCTCTGCAGTTGAGGCCCCAAGTAGCCCCGGATCTGAGCAAAGAAAGGGGTGAGCCGTCATCTGGGATAAGGGAGCAGCCTGAAGGCACGCAGAATGGGATGAGCTAACCCAAGATGGCCTCTCCATGCCAGGGAAGGCACAGTCCCCTCTCTTACCCGCAGGACAGTCGATTTGACAGTCTTCCTCCTCTGCTTCCTTGGCCAGAGCTTCAGGACACGTCCCCTGTGGGACACGGGGTTGGAATCAGCTGCTGCCTCAACAGGCGCCTCCCCCGGGTCCTCATCCTCCTCCTAATCCTCCTTCTCCTTCTCGGGCTTCAGCTTATCCCGGGCTTATCCATTGCCCGGAGGATCTCCCCAGATTGGCAGTCCAACTCTGCAGTGGGCACATGGATCCTGGCATAGTCCAGCAGCTGCCTCACGATGGCCAGGTCCCGTGGCCCCAGAGAAATCCTGGGGGAATTTCTGCAGCCACTGGGACAAGAACGAGAAGATGGCACTGTGGGTGAGAGCACGGCAGAGGGACACAGTGTTGGGAGCCTGGCCTCTCTTTGGAACTGCGGGGGGGCATTGGTATCCCCCAGGGCCTTTCCTTTTTTGTCTCTCCCTCTGCTGCTCAAAACCTAGGAGCCCAGTGGGAAACCTCTGTCCTCTACCAGCAGGTTAGGTCGTGAGGACAGTCCCTAGGTAGATAACCCCAAAGGTGAGGCTCCTGGCCAAAATTGGCCCTCCACCCTGGCCTTAAACGCCCCTTCCTGCTCACCTCCCCCTCCACCCCAAGCCTACTCATGTCTTTGTCTGCTTTTCCGCCTGAAGGATCTATACCTGTGATAGTCCACGGGGGTGTTACCCCTACTGCCCCGTGTCCCCAAGCCACCCAGACATCTAGAAGGAACTATTAGAAGCTTCCCAGGGATGGGTGTGGGGGTGCTAGGGGCTCCATCCATAACAAACACGCAAATGGGGTCCAGAATCCTTTACACAAACCGGGAAAGGTCGCTCAGGGCATGAGAAAGGGTGGTGTGTGAGATTCCCTGGGGAAGGTGAATGGTACCTGTTAGAGCCCCACCCTGCCACAATCACCCATGTTTGGCCATGTCACTTTAAGGGGTCTGGCCTGGGACTCAGGCTGCTGGGACTCACACGTCCGGTTCTGTGAGGGCACAGGGCACTGGCCCTGGGAAACAGCAGGAGAAGATCTGAGAGCTGGCTAGATCCCCGGTGGAACCACTCTCCTGCCTTTTCAGCATCAGGTCCAGAACCAACCAGATGGTGGCAATCTTTGGATAAAGGGCCAGAAGGTGGGCAAATAGGGAATCATCTGCTTCACATAGTCCATGCGATCATTGCTTAGCATGAGGATGCCATGCAGTAAGGCTCACTACCTTTCGCTATGAGGAAGGACCAGGGCAGGAGGGAGGCTTTAAGTGTGCAAACCCCGAGGGGCACCAATGACCACTTTCCCTACACCTAAGCGGGAAACAGTCATGAAAAGCGTTCCTCAGTGTCCCAACAGGAACACTCTTCCAGGCTGCGATCGCAGTGGATGGGGGGTGGGGTGGACCAGAAAGCTTCCCTGCTGCAGGACAGCCCTGGTTACCTTGGTCTCCCAGTGGGGAACAGGCCAGAAATGTGTCATGGAGCGCACCACATGTCTCCAGCAGCGGCACAGGCGACCACCGCTGTCTTCTCTGAGACCTGAGCCCGTGGAGGTCTGGAAGCAGAACAGACTCATCTCTCCAGCTCCTCTGGACCAGCTGGTCTGTCCAGGCTGCTGTTGCTGCTGCTGGCCTCCCGTTACCTGGCAACCAGGGTTCCGAGTTCCATCCAGAACCGGGCTGAGGAAGCATGGTCACTTCCTGGAGTCACCCTGCCAGAGCCTCCAGTTCATGGGTTCTCCCTGGAGGCCACCAGCCCTGCAGGCTCTGCTGATTAAACAAACCATCAACAGTTCCAGAGAGAAATGATGGAGAAGTTGCCTCCCGTCACCACTAGAGGGCATAGAGTCACATGAGAGGGTGCAAGGATGAAAAAAACAGCAGCAGCAGAGAGGGATGGCTACCATCCTTCTTTAATCTTTTTATTATTATTATCATCATCATCATCATCATCATCATCATCATCATCATCATCATCCCATTCTTCTTCCCTAGTATACTGAAAACAAATTCACCTTTCATTTCACCTACTGAACTAAAATGTTCTCATCTCTCAGCCTTTGAATATGTATGTTCTTTATCTTTTCTGGGGTGTTAGGTACCTCTTGCTTTCCTTTAGGTTTCATAGTGGAATTTATAGTGATGTATACATTTCTATGCATGGTCTATGGGTTTGTTTATGGTGGATTACCCCACAAGACTGTAAACTTATAGAGAAAGTGGTGTTTACATCAATCATTTTTGTGTGTTCAGGACTTAGCAGAGTATTGGGTACCTAATTCACAATAACTCTCTGTGAAAGGACAAATAACCTTTTAAAAAGTAAATTCCTTTAACAAAGTCTTTATAATCTGATAGTAAAACAGAATTCTCACCTAAAGGATGGGAGCATGTAGCATTTTATTTGTTAATGCCAGCCATTGTGCCATCTGTAAAAAACTTTTCCTGGAGTCTTTTTATCTTGTTCTGTTACTGCTGTTAGTAGGCCACCCTACTTTATGCCTGTTGCCTTCTCTGTGTTCTCTTTAATTTATCCCATAACAAGTTACTTCCTTTAAGCTTTAGTGAGATTTAGCATCTGGCTTCATTATATCCAAAGATTATCTGTTTCTGCCTGTTTTGTACAGAAGGCAGGAATACAACTAAGAGGTAGAACATTTGCTTCATATATAGGAGGTAAGGAAGGAGGAGGAAGGGGAGAAGAAAAAAAGAACAGGAGAATTGAAACATTGCTTTTCTTTATGCAGATGCACTTCCTTCAATACAGGAGTTAACAGTCTTCTTGTCTCTGCATTCCAAATAAGGTAGAAATTCCAGATACAGCAACAGTGATACTTATTTGGTGTTAGTTTTTAACCTGGTCCTTCTCCTGACATTTACCTGCTTTATATGTATTTGGTTTTATGTATATGTTCATTTTCTGGGATGAATCAATTTTTTCATTAGGTTTTATGAGAAGTCATATTCTCAGAAAGTGTCCTGAGCTTTGAATCCTACCATACTTATCCCTAGGAGCCCATATCTGCAAAGGTGATTATGTCCTCTCTGTACATCATTTGATGTTATGACTTCAGGATTCATCTTGAACCTTGTTTTCAAGAGAATGTTGTAAACAAGCCTTAAGCTTAGCAGGCATTTTGTGCCTCATGAAAAAAAATTCATCATAAAATGTCCTGTCTGAAAAGAGCATCTGAGATCATTGTACAATGCACTCAGTTATTTTCATTTTAGTCATTAACATTATTAGTACTATTTAATATTTTTCATTACTTTGTTAGAGACACAAATATGATGACCCTGGTGTAAGGGACTGTGTACACACTGTTAACTAAGAAAATAAAATCACACATTCAAAACAAGTAAAACCTCCAAATATGGATAAGAATTAGGTTTAGATTTAGTGCCCAAAAATAATTCAGTTGAAATGTGGGAACGACATTGAAACACCATTATTCAGCAAACGTTTAGAGTATATATGTAAATATGATGAAAGGAATGTACACATAAACACAACTTAAAAATTCTTGGCACACGGTATATACTCACTCATATAGACATATAATATAGGATAAACCTACCAAAATCTGTACATCCAAAGAAACTAATCAAGAGGGAGGATCCTGACTAAAACGCTCAATCCCTATCCTGTAAGGCAAAGAGGATGGACATCAGAAGAAGAAGAAAACAGGAAACAAGTTCAGAACCTGCCACAGAGGCCCTCTAAAAGGCTCTGCCCTGCAGACTATCAAAGCAGATGCTGAGACTTATGGCCAAGTGTTGGGCAGAGTACATGGAATCTTATGAAAGAAGTGGGAAATAGTAAGATCTGGAGAGGACAGAAACTCCACAAGGAGAGCAACAGAATGAGAAAATTTGAACACCAGGGTCTTTCCAGAGACTCATACTCCAACCAAGTACCATGCATGGAGATAACCTAGAACCCCTGCATAGATGTAGCCCATGACAGTTAGTGTCCAAGTGGGTTACATAGTAATGGGAAGAGGGACTGCCTGTAACATAAACTGATTGGCCTGCTCTTTGATCTCAGGCCACAGAGGAAGACAATGCAGCCACTCCTCATGAGACCTAACAGACTAAGATCAGAAGGAAGGAAAGGGAGACCTCCCCTATCAGTGGACTTGGGGAGGATCATTCATGAAGAAAGGGAAAAGTAGGTGGGGTTAGGAGGGGAGGAAGGAGGGGCTTATGGGGGGGATACAAAGTGAATAAAGTGTAATTAATAAAAGTTTAAAAAATTAAAAACATATTTAACACAAATAATTAAATAAATAATGATAAAAAAATTCTTGGGCACACATACAAAAAGTGGGACTTCATTAAGATTTTTTTTTTCTTTTCGTTTTCTTGACAGGAAAAGTTTGAACATGTTTCTCCCCTGTCCTCCTTTTTATTCTCCTCCCTCTCCTTCCCTTCCCTGCCTTCCTTGCTCTGTGTGAATTTACAAACATTGCACTTGAATGGATGCAGATCTTCAAAAGCATTGCCAAAAGGACCCCTGCAGCCTCACTTCTAAACCTTGAACCTCAAATGCATTCTAGCTATTTTTTTTTCTTGCATTGGTGATTAATTAAAGCAACTCATTTTCTGGGGGGTAGGGGTAGATACCCAGACATGGTGAATTCCTCATCTACTCCTCCCCATTCCCCATGCTTACGACCTTTAGCACTTTGGGGAGCACATTGACAGGGGTTCCCCACCCATTCAAACCACAATCATACATGTGCTTTCTAAGATTTTCTAATAAAATTCTTTTAGTTGCCAGTGTGAGACCTTAACTAAAAAAGAATTGTTTTCATTCTCAGGTGACAATCTCATAAGTACAGCCATGATAATAAGTGACATATCAAGATGCTCAGGTGGGTATTCTGTGTACAGTGCCAGTACACAGGCTCAGACCCAGGAACTCAGTGGAGCCAAGCCTTCCCTATTTGAGTTTGGTTCACTTCCTTGTTGAAGCCACCTATGGTTAAAAAAAAGAAGTTTGTGGGATTGGGAGTGTACCTCACTTGATACGAGGTGGAGTAGAAGGATCAGAAATTCAAGGTCATCTTATAGCTGTTTAGTTTAAGGCCGGGCTGGGCTACAGGGGACCCTAACCAAATAATAATAATAGTAATAACTACAATACCTTTCAACTAAGAGCATTATTTGGTGGTCATTGTTCCAAGCTAGAGCTAACCTCAGGTCACCGAACTTCCTCATAGAGATAGCAAGGAGGCAACAAGGTCAAGCCCAGAAAGACTATCTGCACACAGACCCCTCTCCAACCAAGCCTTCCTCGCCAAATATGTGGAAATATGTGTTTCCACTGATGACCAGAGGTGCCCCAGCTTGTAGTGTTGGGAGCATGGGGAAGGCAAAGTCACAATGGAGCACAGCTGTTTGATCACCAGCCCACTGAGGCCATCACAAGCAAACAAAATCACAAAAGTACAACAAAGGAAAAAAAATGTACTGGGTATAATGCGCTCGAAGAGAATGGAAGAAAAAATACCAAAAACTCAGAACAGTGGCCTGTCTCTCTATGGGCCCTCTATCCTATTCCATTAGTGGTGACCTACCCCCAAATCAGGCTCCATCCAACTACACCCGAGTTTGGAATGATGACCTGCATTCAGCCAGACCAGAGAATGGAGCAGCAACATATTTGTTGATCTCTGTCTACCAGACCAGAGCCCAAAGCACCAGCCAAACTCTGCCAGACCAGAGACCACAGCAGCAGCAAATTTCTGCCAGATCAGAGGCCAGAGCAGGGGACACACTCTGCCAGACCCGAGGCCAGAGTAGTGGATAAGATCTGCCAGACCAGAGACCAGAGAACATTGGCAGAGGTGCCAATCCTGGGCTCCACATACTGTATCAATCCCTTGCCACATTCTTGCCACTCTCACTGGAGACTGTGAAGCATGGCTCAAGCCTCCTGAAATAGGAAAAAAATCAGGTCTAGGGGGATAGAAGGATTTTGTCCCATGTCCTCAGTCAGTCCCAGAGACAAAAAATGACAGCGAGAGTCAAAACAGTTAAACAAGACACAGACTAGATCCCATTGCTTGTGCAGCAGAAAAATACACAGAGCCAGACAGCAGATCCCACCACTCCTGCAGTGGAAAAGGAAAGTAGGATATCAGTGAATCTCTGCTGCAGGAGCTACCTGCATTATCCTTGTCCAAAGATCCAGAGATCAAAGAAAACTCGGTGCTCAACTCCCTTTACAGATGTGCCCTTTTGGGGGAGGGTCTGTAAAGTCTTTCAGACCCCCTGTGGCCCACAGCTGTCCAGAGCATCAGCTCTAACCTTTCTGACGACACATATTACACATTTTGCCTTGAGTCCCAAAAAAACAAACTAGAGAAACACCAAGAAAGACACAGACAGATACAGACAGAGTGCTCATTTACTGGCTGTTGTTCAGCTCCATGTGCCTGGGGTGCTTGGGAGACTTGGGGATCCAATATAAGAACCCATATGTTATGGCCAGATCTTAGGGTGACCAAAGATCATCAGGAGCCAGACCACATATGCAAGAGCAAAGAGTTTTATTTGGGCTTATGCTGGGTCTCTCCATTTTTACAAACACAGTGGATCAGAGAGAGCCCTGAGCAGGTGCATGGCAGGGTTTTGATTGGGGTTTTAGGAAGGACCAGGAAGTTCTGGTTTAATAGTTACAGGATTGGTTGACATTCAGCAAGGGCAAGCTTTTTACAAAGTGATTGGCTAGCTAACATAACTAACATTGAGGGAGCTATCTCTATGCCTCAGGAATGTTGGGTATTTTCTTTGTCACTGAAGGTTCTACTACAAAGTTGGTAGACTGCACAGCACAAATGCCCCACTTTGAGATAAGATACCTTCCCATTCTTGTTATCCTCAGGCTGTTCCTTGGGTAAGGAATCTTACGACCTTGTATTTGGAATTGGTGACCCATGGTCCAATTCCTGGTGGCTTTATAATAGAGTCACAATTCTGGTGAAATTTAAGTGCCCTTTTTTAGGCCTAGTTCCTGGTGACCTTTGAAGATGTCTCTCCATTCTAAAAGATCCATTTGGATTTTGTGGGGGTTATAAATTATATGTCCTGTGTCAGAGAGCACTCAAATATTAAGCTGTGATATAGAAGAGTAGAACTGATGATGTAAAGGATTTACTATCGCTGAGAAACTAGTGGTACCAGTTAGAATTTAGCTGAGGGAAGACTGCCTGTAAAACACTCCACAGATACGCAGTATGCTAACCAGACCTGTTAGAGATTAGGATCCCAGGATACACATGTTTGCTCACCAGGATTGTGTAGAAATGTGTCAGGGTTATGTCTTTTTAATTTGTAAATTCCCAATGTGTATTTATTAATTCATGAATGCAAATGAAAGCAGACAAGATTGGTGGGTGTACAATTTGGGTCAGGTATCTTGCTCCAGTAAATATTGAATTTCAAATTAAGGGACTGTCCTATGCCCATATGTACAATCCTCATTGACACAGTTCTGTCAGTTCAAATTTGAGACACAGGCTATGGGCTTAAGCTGTGTCTGTCAGGTTACAGGTCTCAGCAGCTAATATTGTACACAGGGATAACATCAAACAGTATCTTATTAATGGCTTTCCCTCTACAAGAGAATGGCCTGTGTTTTTCAAAGTCAGTATGCTATGTGTTTTTTTTTTTTTCAACTCTGAGTTTAAGAGCACTGGCTGCTCTTCCAGAGGTCAGGAGTTCAATTCCCACCAACCACATGGTGGCTTACAACATCTATAATGAGATATGGTGCTCTTTTCTGGCATGCAAGTGTAGATGCATGCAGAACACTGTATCCACAATAAATAAATATATGAATAAATAAATAAATAAGTCAGTTGTTGGTATTATTAAATTTTATTTTGTTGATGCATTACTGCTCTAGTCTCTTATTAGATAATATTCTTTGATAATCCAGTCATTAAGAATTTCATTCCTTTTCCCCTAGTGCTTTGATATTTGTTTTTGTTAAAGCAATGTCTCCTGTAGATCAGCCTTTCACATGCTATGTAGTTTACACTTTATTGGAACACTGAATGCTGCCCCTACTGCCTAGTGCCTAGAACATAGTCCTGCAGCTCTTTTTAGGTGGGCCCTGACTAGTGAGTGTGAAGTAAAATAGAACAGTGAATTAATGTCCCCTGAAGACCCTAAATTTTTAGAGGTGGGCAATTACAAATAAAGAGGGACCTGTGTAAGAATTGAGTTCACTAACCTACTTTGAAGCTGGTGTAGTCACAACACAGAAAGGGAGGGGGAGAAGGGAAGATGGTAATGAGTCATGTAATCAATTTTAGATGGTCAATAAAAGTGAAAACTGTACATTTGGGGGGAGTCATACACAAAGGGAATCAAGAATATGGATTAGTTGCTGAGCTTGTTTCTGGGAAGCAAATTTCTATAGTTGCATGAGTTCAAACAAAACAGAAGTTCTGGATAAACTGCTGTGGTAGTGACTAACAGGGATGTTTCCCCTCCCCACATTTGAAAATGCACAACCTGAGAAAAGAAGTTGTGAGTAATACTTGGTGTTCTCTAATACATATTCAAAGTCTCTGAAGAATATTGGACCATAAGGCCATTTTCAACTTTTAAAAATAATTTTAAGGTTATAATGAAATCATTTCAACCTTTTCATTCCTCTCTGCTCTTACGTCTCAAATGCTGGGATGAATCTTTAAGGAGGCTACTTAACAATCAAAGCAGACCTGGCTGTCAGGTTCTCCCAGCATCCCTCAATCTTTTCCTGTTACAAGGTATGGGTGTCATACACAGATCTCTACCTCAGAAGTTGAGCTGCCCTCCTCCCAGCTCTCATTCCTTATGTATTCCAACCATTTTGGTTACCTGGTCTTTTTCATTTATCATTTACCTTCCCACCCTTTTCATCTGGCTCTCTTCTCCTCTCACATGGCTCAAGTTCATGTCAATCCTAGACTGTCCCAGATGTTCCTGTGTCTGACTATGTTCTCTCATATATCTATAATAAACTTTCTATTCCAACATTCCTAGGTACAGCCATATCCTTTTTGTTTTATTTCTCATTTTCATTGAGCTCTCATTACCTACTCCTTTCTTTCAAATTCATGGCCATTTGTTTCTTTAATGGTTGTTACTATTTGGCTTTGACTAAAGTTTGGCTGAAGGACTTCCCAAATATGAGGTAGAGATGACTGCGTTGGACACTGATCATGTAATGGAATGTGCAACATAAATGACCTGTATCTTGGAAGATGAGCAGGTGCCCTGGGAAAGTAGAAGATTGTATTTTAAAACATTTCCAAGATGAGGATGTTGCAGGATATTTGATCCCAGTGTGATCCCATAGATTGTGAACAGTAAAAATCTGTGCTTTGTTTGGTATGGTTGAGCCCTAACACAAACCTTAATTCCAACAACTTTCTGTTTATTCTAAAGAGGTGATTATGGTATGGTTCCGTCAGCCCTGGAACATACCTTTAATTCAAAAGCTCTCTGTGCACAGGATTTAATAATGTTAACCCTAGATCAAGAGGCAAAGCAAGAAGCCAGCTGACAGGGATTAAAGAGTAAGTGGAACTTTCAGCTGAAATGTATTTAAGAAAGAGTGTAAAAGTGGAAGGAGTTTTAACATAGTAGATTTTGGGCTTTTTGAGCTTTGAGCTAGAAAGCCTTTGGCCTTGGGTTCCTTTGGCCTATCTCCCCTGATCTGTCATCTGAACTGGTGAGCTTTTGGGGCTTTTTACTCTTGGAGTTGAGGTGAGTAGGATGGTCAGATGGGTGCTTTCTCTGCCTCTCTTCACTGGAAGGTTTTAAAATAGAATAATTGGAATTTTCATTCTTTTATAACAACATTAGCATTCTGTGTGCCCATAGGGGTTAGGGCAAAGCTAGAATGCCTCTGCTATCAGCATCATTTGATCTTTGATCCACTGGTAGAGGAGCTACTACTGTCCTAAGACTCAGCTGTATTGTTCAAGCTAATGAGGGATTCTGGGTAGGCCTAGCAGTCAGGAGCAATAGTGAGAGGTAATTTATGGGTTTGTTTTGGGATTTTCCTCTGATATAGCTCTAAAGAGCTGTGAGTGAGACCAGAGGCCATGTCATGCTGAGTGTGGGGCCATTGTCCCCAGGCCAGGAATAGCAGGCTCCTGAGCTATCACAGCCTGATCTGCTTTGAATGAGATGGACTGTGGTTCAGGCTGTGGTTCTGTTGGTCTCCATGTGGTGATCTTGACAGAGACCCTTGGCCTCTGACCCTTCCTGAGTGTTGATTGTCCAGAGAAGTGAGGACTTTGCCGCCTGGGCAGTAGAAAATTGTGGTGCTTATAATATCACTATCTAGTGTACACACGCAAGCATAAGTTTTGCAGTGGACAGATTGGAAAACTGAAGGTCTCATTTCTAGAAATGATTAATGTTGTATTCCACATAGAGATTTGCATAACAAATTTTACAACTCGTTTTGAACCTGGAAGAAAAGAGGGGTGGTGGTCATCTTTCAGCAATACTTGATTACATTTTTTTAACCTTTCAACTACCACCAGTCACAATGGCATGATTTAGGGAAATTCAATTCCAGGGTACAAAAGGAATTTCTGAGATGCAGAATTTTGTCAGGTGTGCCTGGTTTTAAATAAGAGGATAGGAAAGATTCCACATATTGTGACATAAATCATGCAGAAGGAAACAGAAACTAAATTATTCTCCATCATTTTTTGTGTGTGAGTGTCTGCAAGGGCTGGGCTGTGCCTGAACCCACAAGGGGACATGAGGGACTGCAAGCCATAGCCCAGCTTATGATCACCTCCATTTTTTAAGAGACTTCTAAAGCAAAAGGACTCTCTGTAAATGAGGTTAGTAGTAGCTGGAGGGTCAGGAAAATATAACTGTTTAGGTGTCACTTTGAGTTTGTTTTGTAGCAGTTGTGAAATCTGTGTTTATTTAATTTGTATTAATTAGAAAATCAAAGGTATCTCTGGTTCCATGCCAATATTTCATGCTAGGAGTTACTTATGTCTTTTCATGTTAGCTTGGCTATATTTTAGGCTTATTTTTTGGGCTTTTTTTTTCTCACCCCCTTATTCTTTCACAAACACTGTACACATTCTTGATTATTGAAGTTTGTAGTAAGTACAAAAGTCACATCATGCCAGAAGATTATGAGATTCATGGCAATGGAATCATCCCTTATTTTTCTGTTTTCCTCTGTTTCTTACCAGGTGGCTTTTCTGATATGAGATAGAGATTTTGGATTGTTCTTTAGCAATCACATAAAGACAATTTGCACTTATATCTGTAGAAGACAGAAGAGATAACATGAAGGTGAGTGATACCAGTTGGCCAGTTTACTCCTTCTCTTTTCACATTTTTTTTGGTGATCTGTCATTTTCTTCAGAAGTTTCATGTGTCCAGTGGTCTCCATATTCTTTAGTTGGATGATTTTATTCTCCTGAAAAGATTAAATCAAAACCCTGCCCCATCCCTAATTCTGGGGTGAGGGTTGTAGCTTTTTAGGCATGTTATATCTTTTATAGAGCAAAATGTTTTTTTCGAAATAGAAAAAGTATAATATCTCAATTAAAGTTAAAAAAATCTTTGAAAGTTTCCAAATATACCTTAAAGTGTATTTATTTCTAGATAATAAAGGATATTCACTTTGATTTTCAGCCTGCCTTTTACAAGCAGCTTTTAAATAAAATCAGTGTAAATCCTGTGTGCCTGCCTCTGCCTCCCAGGTGGTATGAAAAGGCACGTGCCTCCCAAATGCTGGGATTAAGGCTATGAACCACCAACACCCTGTCATTGTAACTCCTGAATTTAGAAAACAACTAATTAATATAGAACTGCTTGTCTCTTCTGGGATTAAATGCATGGTCTATCACCATGCTGCTCAGATATGTTATAGTCACTCCAAATTATTCCAACTCAAAAAATTTATACCTTAGAATTTACTTAAAACTTTTTAAAGCTCTTAACTGTTTTTAATATGAAACAACAAAAGTATCTTTTTTATTTAAGAAAAAAAACTTCAGTCTTTATTAAGTTAGTTTGGAGTGAATGACCACACTGTCTGATGAAAAGTTACCTCTGCTTATTCAGGAGATCTCCACTATTAAAATCTAATCATTATCAATTTTGTTAGGATCCTCCTTTCTTTTCCTGTGGTAACATTTGGTTTTACCAGTGAAGACATAGTTCAGTAATTTCTCACTGTCTACTCCTTTTAGTTTTGTTTACTTCATTTTTTTTCTAGAGTATTTAGGTGTGCTGTTAAGTTGCTACTAAGAGATCTTTCTGATTATTTTTTCTGAATGTACTTAGTGGTATGAACTGTCTTCTGGTCAACAATTCCGTTGTGTACTATGACTTTTGATATCTTATGTATTCATTTCATCGACTTTTAGAAAGTCTTTAATTTCTTTATTTCAGTTTTGATCCAATTTTTATTTAATAGAGTGTTGTTCAATTTTTATGAGTTTGTAAGCTTTCTATTGTTTTTGTTATTGGTGATGTGCTGCTTTAAACCTTAGTGGTCTGATAGGATGCAGGAGGTTATTGAAAGTTTCTTATATCTTTTGAGACTTCCACAGTTCAAGTATATCATCAATTATGGAGAACAATATATGTGTTGCTGAGAAGAGAGAACAATCTTTTTGTTTGGGTGGATGTTCTGTAAACATCATTTGGGTAGTGTTTTGATGTCAGTTATCTGGACCATTTCTCTGTTCAGTTTGGTCAGGAGGACCTGTCCATTGGTGAGAGTGATATATTGAAGTCTTCTCCTATCGGTTGATGAGGGCCAGGATGTGATGCCAGCTGCAGAAGTGTTTCTTTTATAACTTGGGTGCTCTTAGGTTAGGGGCATTGATGTTAAGTATTGAAATGTTATATTGCTGGATGTTTTTTTAATATGTCATGTCTTTTGCCATCTTTTGATTAGTTGATTTTGAAGTCTGTTTTGTTAGATATTAAAATTGCTTTACAAGCTTGATATTCTAATTCATTTATTTGGAATATCTTTTCCAACCCTTTACCTTGAGATAATGTCTATCTTGATGTGAAGCTGTGTTTGATGTATTTAGAAGAAGGGTGGATTTTGTTTTATCATCCATTTTTGTGAGCCTGTGTCTTTTTATTGGTGAATTTGGGTCAATGGTATTAAGAGATATCAACAAACAGTGATTGTAAATCCTGGTATTTTGGTGGTGGTGGTGGTGGTGGTTTTAGCACCCTGTGTTGGGCTATATTTATAGATACATATTGTTTAAATTTGACCTTATCATGAAACATCTTATTTTTCTTCATTTGCTGATTGAAACTTTCTGGGCATGGTTAGTAATTTGTCTTGGCTTCTGTAGTTTTTTAGAGTCAGAAGCACTCTGTCTAAGCTGTTCAACTTCTAGCATTTTTACTGAGAATACAGGATTAATTCCAATAGATCTGCCTCTTTTTTTTTGGTTGGTTTTTGTGGGTTATTTTTTGTTTGGTTTGGTTTGGTTTGGTTTGTCTGGTTGGTTAGTTTGGTTTGTTTTTGTTTTTGTTTTCAGTTGCAGCTTTTTATATTCTTTCTTTGTTCTGCATGTTTTGTATTTTGATTATTCTGTGCTAAGAGGACTTTCTTTTCTGGTCCAGTCTCTTTGGTGTTTTTATGCTTCTTGTGCCTTCATAGACATCTTCTTTAGGTTAAGAAATTTTTCTTGTATGATTTTGTTGAAAATATCTTCTGGAACTTTGATCTCATCCTTCTTCTTCTAATCTGATTATTAGTATGTTTTGTGATATCATAATGTCCCAGAGTTCCTGGATGTTTCCTGAAAGTTTGTATGTAGACCAGGCTGGTTTTGAACTTAACAGCTCTAACTCAAGTCAAGTGTTGGGCTTAAATCTAGGCCAACATGCCTGGCATCAACATCACCATCATTGGCTACTGAGCATGGAATATAGAGTTTTAGGTATTTATTTTCTTTTGTTTTGTATATGTAAGCATAGGTTGTTGTGTTGATATTCATCAACATCTTGCATTTGAAATTTGGCAGGGAGTATATTTAATTTCTTAGGATGCCCTTTATTCATGACACTAACACTATCTGAGCTTTCCGAGTCATTGAATTGTAGGTGTGTGATGCTCTTCTTACCAGTTGTATTTTTTTTAATTTTGTTTGTTTTATTCACATTTAATTTATTTTTAATTTAAATTTATTTTTTGTTTTTATTTATTCTCTGACATGAACTTGAGTGTTTGATCACCTCCTCCTTGGTGATGCAGCTTTGCAAGGCCACAGAGGAAGATGATGCAGCCATCCTTGATGAGACCTGATAATCTAGAAGGGAAGGAATTCCTCCCCAATTAGGAGACTAGAGAAAGGGCATAGGAGCAGAAGAAGGAGGGTGGGTGGGACTGGCAGGAGATGAGGGAGGGGGCTATGGCAAGGATACAAAGTGAACACATTGTAATAAATAACTTAATTAAATTAAAAAAAATAATTTATCCACTTGACATCCCAATTGTAATCTTCTCGCTTGACTCTTCCTTGTCTCACCCTCCATTTTTTTCCTCCTTATCCCATTTCCTATATCTCAGATACAGGGAACCCTCCTCTCCTACCATCTGAACCCAGCCTATCAAGTCTCACTAGGACTTCCTGCATCCTCTTCCTCTGTGGCATAGCAATGCCCCTCCACCAAGGGGAAATGATCAAATAGCACACAACAGAGTCCATGTCAAAGCCAGCACCTTCTCCCCTTACTATGGATCAAACATGGAGACTGAGCTGCCTATCAGCTACATCTGAGCAGGGGTCTGTTTCCTCTTCATGAATGGTCTTTGGTGGGTCCACCAATCTCTGCAAGTCCCCATGGGCCCAGATTTGTTGTCCTTGTTGGTCTTCTTATGGAGGTCCTGCCAGCTCTGGGTCTTTCTACATTCTATCCTCTCACTCTTTCCTATGATTCCCTGTGCTCTACCCAAAGTTTGGCTGTGAATCTTAGCATCTGTTTCGAACCCCTGCTGGGCGTCTTTCAGAGGATATGTATGTTAGGCTCTCATCCTCTTCTCTCTCCTCAGTCACTTCTGGTGTCGATTTTATTTGCACTTTTGCATAAGAATTAAGCATCCTCCATAGGGTCCTCCTTTTTATTTAGCTCCTTTAGGTCTATAGATTGTAGTATGTTTATCCTATATTATGGCCATTATCCATTTACAAATGAGTATATACCATGCATGTCTTTCTGGTTTTGGAATAACTCACTTAGGATGATCATTTCTAGTTCCATCTACTTGCCTGAAAATTTTATAGTTTCCTTTTTTTTTAATACCCGAGGTGCATTCCATTGTGTAAATGTACCACAATTTCTGTAAAACAATGGTTTGGTTGAGAGACATATAGTTTGTTTCCCTATTATGGCTATTATGAATATAGATGTTATGAACACAGTTGAGCAAATATCTTTGTTGAATGGTGGAGCATCTTTTTGATATATGCCCAGAAATGGTATAGCTGGGTCTTGAAGTAACACTATTTCTAATTGTCTGAGAAAGTATCAGATTGATTTCTAAAGCGGTTGTATATGTTTTCACTCCCACAGCAATGGAGGAGTGTTCCTTTCTTCACATTCTCACTAACTTGCTGTCACTTCAGGTTTTGACCTTAGCCATGATGGGTTTAAGATGGAATGTCATTTGCATTTCCATGATGACTACAGATATTGAGCATTTAATGTCCACCATTTGATATTCCTCTGTGGAGAAATCTTTGTATAGTTCTGTACCCCAGTTTTAAATTGGATTATTTGGATTATTGGAGTTTAATTTCTTCAGCTCTTTATATATATTGTTTATTAGCTCTTTCAGTTGTATGAAGGGTTGGTGAAGATCTTTTGTCAGTCGGTAGGCGGTCATTTTGTTCTATTGACAGAGTTCTTTGCTTCATAGAAGCTTTTTGTTTCATGTGATCCTATTCATTAATTCTTGGTCTTAGAGCCACTGTTCTTGGTGTTCTGTTGAGGAAGTTACCTTCTATGCCAATGAGATCGAGGATCTTTCCCACTTTTTTTTCTAACAGATTTAGTGTATCTGGTTTTATGTTGAGGTCTTTGAATCACTTGGACTGCAGTTTAGTGCAGGGTGATAAATATGGATCTATTTTCATTTTTCCACATGTAAACTTCAGGTTAGACCAGCACTGTTTGTTGAAGATGCTGTCCTTTTTCCATTGCATGGTTTTGGCTTCGTTGTCAAAAATCAAGTGGCCATAGGTGTGTGGGTTTATTTATGTGTCTTCACTTCAATTCCATTGATCCACTGATTGTTTTTATTATAGTACCATGCAGTTTTTATTACTATTGATTTATAATAGAGCTTGAGATGAAGAATGGTGATACCTCCTGAAGATCTCCTATTGTACAGGATTGTTTTAGCTATTCTGGCTTTTTTATTTTTCCATATGAAGCTGAGAATTGTTCTTTCAAGTTCTTTAATGAATTGTATTGATATTTTGATGGGAATATCATTGAATCTGTAGATTGTTTTGTTACGATGGCAATTTTTACTATGTTGGTCCTAGTGATCCATGAGCACGAGAGATATTTCTATCTTCTGGTTTCTTTTTCAATTTCTTTCTTCAGAGGCTTGAAGTTTTTGGTTTTGTTGTTGTTGTTGTTCATATAGGTTTTTTACTGGCTTGTTGAGGATAACACCAAAATACATTTTTTTTTTTACTGGCTATTGTGAAGGGTGTTATTTTCCTATTTTTTTCAGTCCATTTGTCTTTGGCATACAGGAGTGTATTTTTTGAGGTTCCCTACAGTAGAATTTTGGGGGTCATTTTTGTATACTGTCATATCATCTGTGAATAGAGGTACTTTGACTTCTTCCTTATCACTTTGTATCCCCTTAATCTCCTTTAGTTGTCTTATTGCCCTAGATAGGACTTTGAGTACTGTATTGAAGAGATTTGGAGAGAGTGTGTAGTCTTGTCTTTTCTCCAAGTCCAGTGGAATTGACTTAACAATCTTTTCATTTAGTTTGATGTTAGCTATATACTATTCTGTATATATTCTGTATATTTTCTGTATACTATCTTTACTCTTTTTAGATATGTGCCTTTGTCCCTGGTCTCTCCAAGACTTTAAACAAGAATAACTGTTGGATATTGTCAAATGCTTTTCCAGCATCTAACGAAATGGCTTTTTTTCAATTTGTTTATACAGTGGATTACATTGATGGATTCCATATACTTAACCACCCTTGCATGCCTGGGATGAAGCCTACTTGGTCATGGTGGATGATACCTTTGATATGTTCTTGGATTTGCTTTGCAAGTATTTTATTGAGTATTTTTACATCATTGTTCATAAAAGAGATTGGTCTGAAGTTCTCTTTCTTTTTGGGGATCTTTGAGGATTTATCAAGTTGACTGTGGTCTCACCAAAGGAATTTGGTCATGTTGCATCCATTTCTATTTTATGAAATAATTTGGAGAATATCAGTATTCACTCTTCTTTGAAGGTCTTGTAGAATTCTGCTCTGAAATCATCTGGCCCTTGGCTTTTTTTTTGGTTGGGAGTATTTTGATGGATGCCTCTATTGCCTTATTTACTATAAGACTATTTAATATCTTTACCTGATGTTGATTCAACTTTGCTAAGTGGATTTTAAAGAGAATTGTATATTTCATTTAGATTTTCAAATTTTGGGGCATATAGGCTTTTGACATAAAAGGTAATGGTTCTTTGGATTTTCTCAGTGTCTATTATATCTTTTTTTTCAGACTTTGTTGGTTTGGATAGTATCTTTCTACCATTTACTTAGTTTGGCTAAGAATTTGTCTGTGTTTTTTATTTTCTCAAAGAACTAGCTCTTGGTTTCATTGATTCTTTGAATTATTATCTTTGTTTCTAATTTATTGATATCAGCCCTGAGTTTGGTTTTTCCTAGTGGTCTACTCTTGCTGGGTGTGTCTGCTTCTTTTTTCCTAGGTCTTTCAGGTATACCATTAAGTTGCTTGTATGAGATGTCTCCAATAGCTTATGATGGCCTTTGTTGCTATTCAAACTCCTCTTAGGACTGCTTTCATTGCATCGCATATGAAATTGAGAACTCTTCTATCAAGGTCTGTAAAGTATTCTGTTGGTATTTTGATGGAGATTGCATTGAATCTGTAGATTGTTTTCGATAAGCTGTCCATTTTTACTATGTTAACTCTGCCAAGCCATGAGTATCAGATAGTTCCATATTCTGATATCTTCTTCTAATCTTTCTTCAGAGACTTGAAGTTTTTTTCATACAAGTCTTTGACTTAATTGATTATGGTCACACCAAAGTACTTTATGTCCTTTGAGGCTATTGCGAAGGGTGTTGTTTCGCTATTTTCTTTCTCAGCCCTTTTATCTTTTGTATACAGGAGGGCTAAATTTTTTATGAATTAATTTTGTATCCAGCCACTTTGCTGATGCTGTTTATCATCTGTAGAAGTTCCCTAGTAGAAGTTTTGGAGTTATTCAGGTATACTATCATATCATCTGCAAATAGTGATACTTTGACTTCTCCCTTTCCAATTTGTATCCTTTTGATCTCCTTTAATTGTCTTATTGCTCTAATAAGGACTTCAAGAACTATGTTGAAGAGATATGGAGAGAGTGGACAGCCTTGCCTTGTCCCTGAGTTCAGTGGGACTGCTTTAATTTTCTCTCCATTTAGCTTGATGTTGGCTATAGGCTTGTTGTATATTACCTTTACTATGTTTAGGTATGTGCCCTTTATCCCTGATCTCTCCAATACTTTAAACATGAATGGATGCTGGATTTTTTCAAATGCTTTTTTAGCAACTAAGGAGATTATCATGTGTTTATTTTTCTTTCAATTTGTTAATATGGTGGATCATATCAATGGATTTTTGTATATTGAACCACCCCTGCATACCTGCCATGAAGCCTGCTTGGTTGTAGTGGATGATATCTTTGATGTGTTCTTTTATTGGGTTTGCAAAGTATTTTGTTGAGTATGTTTGCATCAATGTTCATAAGGGAAATTGGCCTGAAATTGTTTTTTATGCTGTGGTATCCAGGGCTGCTTGCTCCTGGATAACTGGGTTCTGGAGATGCCATATTGCTCTGTCTTTTGTTGGTTGAGCTTTTATGCTGGCCTCTATCCATTTGGCTATCTTAGGTGTTGGGTGTTAGTTTCTGGTGGTTCCTAGAATCCTGTGCTGGGGAGAAGGAGAATCCCTTTGGCAGGAAGAAGATTTTTTCAAAGGAGGCTTCCTTAGCTTTTGGGGTACGGTCACTGAATGACAGGTGTTTTTCAGGAATTGTCACAGCTCACCTTAGGCATACAGACGTTAGTGGAAATTTTCCATGTTAGTCAAGGGGGCTCTCTTCTCACCCAGAGAAATCCTGGAGACAGCTGCCCTGATGCTGGGGTTCTTGCTGTAAATTTAGTGAGCTGAAGCTGTAATCTGGGTACCCCATGGTTTGTTCAGTTTAGTTAGGGATAACTGGTTGTCCCTTGGAGCAGTATCTGGGGGTTGTTCTCAGGGAACCCAGGCTTCTGTAGGACTGAGTTTGGAGCTCTGTGCCCCAGTACCCAGGTGGTAATCAGTGGCAGGTGAGCACCACTCTCATGTGTGCAGCAGGAGGTTAGAGTCTGGAGCCCGTGGATAACCAGAAACTTTTCCAGAGCTAGGTGTCCTGAGGTAGGGTGAAATGTTTCTCCCACCTTTGGGTTTTCTCCCAACAGGAAGACCCAGTCTGTACTGTTGGAGGTATGTAGAGTGTGTAGGCACTTGCTTGTGAGTGGTGGCTCCAAGCCGGTGACTGGACAAGAACCTGAGAACTTTTCCCGAGAACATTCCCATATGTGGTGGTCTTGTGGCGGTGGTGGGGTCAGCTGAGTGCTCTAAGCTGGGACCTGCTGTTTCCCTCCCTGTCGGGTTTTCTCCCTACACGGAAACCCATCCTTTAGTGCCCTGGCACACACAGTTCTATCTGTGATGGAGAGAGAGTTGCCTGGGTCTGGCAGCTGGAGCCCCACTCAGGGCTGGCTGCTATGCACCTGCAAGTCTACAGGACCTTTTCCAGGGATAGATTGGGTGACATTCGGTCAGTCCCACTTGCTTCCTTCCCTGTGAGGTTTTCTTGATAGTGCGACTCCCAGTCTCTGGTGCCCTGGGATGCACAGTTCAGCCTGGGAAGGTGATCAGGACATGCTTCTTGGGTCTATTTGCTTGAAAACCTTACTCCTGCCACAACAGCCCAGGAAATTTTCCAGGGATTAGCTCGGTGCTCTGAGGTTGAACCCAATTGTTTTTCTTATCAGTGTGTTTCTTATCACCTGGTAAACACAGTCAATGGTGTTTGGGGGCCAACAGTTCCAACAATTTGTCACTGTGCAGTCTCTGTTACCTGCTGATCAGTCACAGTGTGTGATCGGCCCTGCCATCTGGGATCTGTTTTTAATTTTTTCTGAATATGAGTATTTTGATTTTATGCATGAATATGAACCTCTTGTGTGCCTGATCCTCACAGTAGTCTGATGATGTGCTCAGAACTCATGAACTTATAGCAATTGATAGTAGTGGGTCCCAGTTAAACACTGACAATTGAGCCCAATTATTTGCAAGAGCAGCAAGAGCTCCTCACTGCTGAGCCATCTCTCCTGCATTATGTTGCTTATTTATGATCATCATTTACATTGCTAATATTTTCATCTTTTTATTTTTAGCTGTTTAAACATGCATTCCCTTTTAGTAAGATCTTATTAAAGTTGCAGTTTAAGCTAGGGCAGTACAGATTTCTGGAAAATGAATACAGAACTAGAGTGAATGCATAATTCCTTGTAGAAGCTTCAGTAAAGACCTCTGAGTTCTTTCAATATTTTGTGTTTGTTTGATTGACTTTTAGGGGAGGCTCTGTCTTACTATATAGGACTGGCTGTCCCGGAACTCTTTGCATAGATCATGCTGGCATCCAAATCAATAAGATACACCTGCCTCTGCCTCCTGATTGATGGAATTAAAGGCATGACAGAATACACCCAGCTTGTCCATCATTTTTTTGTCGTTAGTAACTCTTCATAAATTTATCTGATGTGTACTGAATACTGTTCATCTCTTAATTTCTCTCTGTGTGTCTCTGCCTCTCTCTTTCTATTTTGCTCTTTTCTCTCTGTCTTTGTCCATATTAATTACCATGACTATTCCAAAGCTATATCCTATTCAAAAAGTTCAGATATGACACAGTTAAACTTCTTCATTCAGTTTTCTTCTAAAATGAGTTAGTGATAACATTAACACTTCTTTTTTAATACAAAAGTTTAATCTTTATTTTTAAACTAAATTTAAATAAATTTAAAATAAATTTAAATTTATTTTAAATTTCTACATGATTTAGAAAGGAAAATATACAAAACAATGATCAAAGAATAATCCTATGTTGCATACCTTTTCTTTTGTCTGGTCACTCAAAATTTGATGTTATCCACTATGATTATTGTTGCTTGCCACTCACATTATTTTTATCCATGTATTCACTGTAGTACACTTTCCCTTCCATGAATATATGAGCCCCCATTTTCATATACTGATATGCCACATCTCTGATCACTGGTCAGAACATGATATTCAGTGCCATGTTGTCTTTTGACTGACGTCACCCATCTGTTCACTGTCCCCTGATAGCCACATCTCATTTGTTGCTAGATAAAATATCATGAATGTGTTTTTTCCTCCCACCTGTCTCATGACAGGGTCCTGACCTACTCACCCAAGTAACTGAAGATGATTCATAGATCACTCAAGAACCCAACTAATGACTACTTCATATTCATGCCTTACAAACTAATGAAACTCCTTTAACACAGGTTTCCAAAGCACACGTTTGGTTTTCCCTACAATCTAATCTTTAGGCTTTTTCTTTTCCCCTCCTTCACTTGTTGCACAGCACCCAACTGTCTAACACTTGCACTTCAGTTTCAGAAAATAAATAGAAGAAGCACTAGAATTATATGATTATATTGCAAATGAAGCATAAATTTATATTGTTGCCACTCTTTCTTTTGTACAAATGTATGGCATATTTTAGAATTCAGTGACCTTCAATGATGTGCATGTGAAATTCAGCCAAGAAGAGTGGGCTTTGCTGGAACCTTCCCAGAAGCAACTCTACAAAGATGTGATGCTAGAGACCTGTGAAAACCTCACTGCTATAGGTAAGACTGCAAATTTTCTTTCACTTTTAAAATAAAGAGACAACTCTTACTTTGTTATTGATCCTCTTCTATAATTCCAATTTTGAATGAGGAGGAGTGAGGTGAATAAATCAGGCATGGTTCTAAGGGTCACAGAAGATAGTGATTTAACTTTTGCCTTAATAATAACATGATATTTCCAATAATATATATTTTCTGGTACTATATTTTAGGCTACAATTGGGATGACCATAATATTGAAGAACATTTTCAATTTTTTACAAGTAATAAAAGGTAACTTTATGTGCATGTTGATACAGATATGAATCTTAAATTTTAATGTGTCCTGGAAGTTTGCTGTTTTTTTGTTTGTTTTTTGGCTGCTTTTTATTTTCTGTTTTTGAAATAGTTTTTTTTTTCTGGGTATCTGTGACTTTCTTAGACTTGCTTGTTAGACCAACCTGACCTCAAAATCACACAGATCTGCCTGATTCTGCCTCCACAAGTGCTGGGATTAAGGACATGTACCAGCACACTTGGAAGTTTTAAAGAAAAGCAACAGTGTATAAACAGCACTGCTTTAAGTGTACTGATGATCATTAAAATCTCACAATTCCATGTACTTCAATGTTCGGTATCTGATTTGCGATTGCAAGGTACTCCCCTAAGATTGAAGAAAATAAAATAATGTTGTAACAGAATATACCAATTGAATCATATGGTCATTACAGCTACTGAGTTGAACTGCCAATCTGTTTAGTCTCATTCTATCTACTCAGATATTATAAAATGTATATACATTGAATAGGTGATGAGTATGTGTCCAAAACCTTCTAATAAGCAAATATGTCATAGTACAACCAGTGTTACTCATATTCATACAGAAACATTGTAAAGTTTAGTGAAAGGAGCAGCTTATGAGAGTCAAGATTATTGTTGTGGAGAAACCTTAATCTCTATATGACATGTCTATGATGAACAAAAAACAAACTGTCTTAATTGAATGTGGCCAATCTTTTATTACTCTTGTAATTTAATTATGTATATCATATATCACAATGTTTCTAAGACACATGAGCATAGGGATATTGAAAGAAGCAGTGTACCTGTCTTTCTCCAAGAACAATTGATTTTGTAGTAGTTTCCACTTTGAGTAGATTTTCTGAATGTGATAAATGGTTACTGTTAATTGGTTTTACAACTTCACTGAGAATTCATCAGCAAACTCATACTGCTGAAAATACCTATGAATACTAAGAATTTGGAACTTCTTATGCATGTCTTATTCACTTCTGAAATGAAGTGTCATTCATAGAGTACAAAAATTTGTGAATGGTATTGCTGTGGTAAAACTCTGAATTCTTACAATACTCTTCATATATTTGAGAAAAGCTCTTATAGAAAAATGATGCTATAAAAGTGAATCACATAACAAATGCTCTTAACATCACAGGGATCTTCAAAAATACCCATAATGAAGTGGAATACCATGAAAGTAAATAAAGTGATAAAACTTTAAAATTTGATTCTTTTTTACCATTAGACTGAATTATAAAATTTATTCACATAGATAAATATATTTATTAGTGTAATTAAATGACTGTGGTAAATCATTCACATGTTCCAATTATCTTTGCAGGCATGAAAGCAGTCATACCGGAGAGAAACCCTTTAAGTGCACTCTATGTGGTAAAGCCTTCCCCTATACCACTGTTCTCATATGGCATAAAAGAACACACACAGGAGAGAAGCCTTACAAATGTAATCAGTGTGGTAAAACCTTTGCAAAAAACAGTCATGTCGTGCGGCATAAAAGAACACACACTGGAGAGAAACCTTATGAGTGTAACCAGTGTGGTAAAGCCTTTGCACAAAACAGTCATCTCATAATCCATAAAAGAACACACACTGGAGAGAAACCTTATGAATGTAATGAGTGTGGCAAAGCCTTTGCAGAAAACAGTCATCTCATAAGCCATAAAAGAACACACACTGGAGAGAAACCTTATGAATGTAATGAGTGTGGCAAAGCCTTTGCAGAAAACAGTACTCTCTTAAGCCACAAAAGAACACACACTGGAGAGAAACCTTATGAATGTAAACAGTGTGGTAAAGCCTTTGCACAAAACAGTGCTCTCATAAGCCATAAAAGAACACACACTGGAGAGAAACCTTATGAATGTAATGAGTGTGGCAAAGCCTTTGCAGAAAACAGTACTCTCTTAAGCCACAAAAGAACACACACTGGAGAGAAACCTTATGCATGTAAACAGTGTGGTAAAGCCTTTGCACAAAACAGTGCTCTCATAAGCCATAAAAGAACACACACTGGAGAGAAACCTTATGAATGTAACCAGTGTGGTAAAGCCTTTGCAGAAAACAACACTCTCTTAAACCACAAAAGAACACACACTGGAGAGAAACCTTATGAATGTACCCAGTGTTGTAAAGCCTTTGCACAAAACAGTCATCTCATAAGCCATAAAAGAACACACACTGGAGAGAAACCTTATGAATGTGATGAGTGTGGTAAAGCCTTTGCACGAAACAGTAATCTCATAAGCCATAAAAGAACACATACTGGAAAGAAACCTTATAAATATATGCAATGTGATAAAGCGTTTGCACAGCAGAGTAGTCTCTGAAAACATGAAAAAAAAACAGTGGAGAGGAGCCTTGTGAGGGTAATTAGTGTGATAAAGCCTTTACATTTAACAATCATCTCCTAAGACAACCACACATTCTGGAGGGAAACCACACGAATATACCTACATGGCAAAGCCTTTGAACATAACATCTCCTAATACATAAAAGAACACATACTGGAAAGAAGCTGTCTGTCTGTAACCAATGTGAATAAAACTTTTGGATTTCAGAATCATCTTCACACTCATGAAAGAAATCCTAATGGAAAGAAAATCTGTGAGTGCTTTTAACATGTTGAAACCATTCCACATTTGTATAATCTTCATCATCATGAAAGGATTCATAATGGAGGAAAACTTATGAATGTGTTAAAATGGTGAGGCTTTTCACAAATCTAGAGTCATCATCATCATAAAAGTATCCTTACTGGAGAGGAATTCTGTGACTATAAGCAATATGGAAAGGCCTTTGTGTTCCTTGGTCTATTGAGATCCAGCAGAACTGAAAAACTAGCTCAATGGAAATGACCTCCCTTTTCTAAAGGGTAAAGGGAATATGGGGAATAGGAATGGAGGGTAGTACTAGGGGAGAGAAGGGAGAGGGACTACGAGTGGATTTTAAAGTAAATAAACTTATTTTTAAAAAGAATACAATGAATGGTGAATATCAATTACATGCAACAGTATTATATAATAAGGTGTTTATGGAAGACTTATTGATAATCCTGATTCTCAATATTTACTGTTTTCAATTGCCTCACTTTACACAAGAAACTTTTAGTCCAGTGGATGAATATGTAGGGAATGGTGAACTAACACCAGCCAGGAAGTTCTCTGAGAGTAACACAACAGTGGTAGCCTGTAGCAGTTTCTTTGTGTACACATACCTATTGTTCCAGGGGTTCTATTGAAAACCATCACAACCCACACTGAATTTTGAGATGTGAGGGAGGAGGCTTTCTTTTCCATGTATGACTCTGCTTCTGGCCTAGATGGGTAACCATGTCAAGGGTGAGTTTTCTCTGCCTGACTTCATCTGGAGAGTATCTTTAGACATGGACACCACCAATCAAATTTGATAGATGGCCTTTGACACAGATCCCTGATAACTCTCCCCTCCCTTCAAATATCGGATAATTTGGATCTGTGTCCTTGTTCTTATTCATATAATAGGAATGTACTGTTTAATGCAAATCAAGCATCCTTGAATTGCCTAGCATTAAACAATTATCTACACCTATGCTTGGAGCATCCCAGGCACTCCCCAAGGGATATAAGCCTCTGTTTTCTGTTTTCTGGAATTAAAGTTGAACTTACTTTCTGAGGTGGTTCCCAGAGTGGCTGACCACAGTTATGCTTGCGGGCTTTCCAAGCTTTATGCTAATCATCTTCTGCCCATTTTGCCTTCCTGGGCTGGTGGGAAACAGCCCTCCAGGCAGCAAGAAAATCACGATCTCTGTAATGCCTGTGATAAAATGTTTCAGACTTCATAGCATTTCAAATTTCACATGTTTCTGGATATGAGATGGTCAATCAAACAGTGTCTTGGAGTGGGACTCTTTAAAATGAGTTATACTTATTGTTTAGTTCACTGTAAGGTTGCAGGCAAGCTTCATGGTATGAAATCTTCTGAGTACAGTGGCCCATGGAAAATAAATAAGCACAGAAATTTTATTTCTTTGTTTTTAATAGCTGAGTACTGTTCTGATAATGTATGGGTGGATGGCAGAGGAGAGAAACTCCCCTTTTGAGTGGTCTAGGGAAAAGGGATGGGGGAAGATGGAGGAAGGGTGGGACCAGTAGGAGTTGAGGGAGTGACCTTTAATCAGCATATACAATGAATAAATTGTGAAAAATAAAAACAATTAATGAAATAAAATAAAATATAGTAAGGAAAACAAAACAAAAAAGCAAAAATTTGAGTCTAGTTTGGGTAATCGCCCTCCCTCAAAGAGAATAAAGAAGATATATAGAAAGAAAAGAAAAACAGAATCTTTGTCTTTGTCACCTTTCTTCCCCGTGGGCTCACTTGAAGATCATTATCCAATGGAGACCATGCTTCTCTCCCTGAAGTTTATGTTACCATGAAAGTAGGATTCAAACCTGGAACTAATGGCAGAGGTTCCTAGTTTCCTAGTTAACATATCAAATGAAATCTACCTGCCATTTTCTCCCAGCAATCCTTCAGTCCTTCCATGTTATCTGTTCCTCCAGGATAGTATAGCCCATGAAATGCCCTGAATTCTCCTTCCCAGGGCCTGAGCTAACCTTATTCCCCCCTCACCCATATATAGGAAAACTATTTTGGCTACCTGGTCCTGTCAAGAGCCATGCAGGAGCAACAGCAGAACAGCTGTAGAACTCATGGAATATGGCTCCCATTAGCATAGTCATGATGAGTTTGTCTTGGAGAAGCACAATCCCAAGAACTGCTTTTCCTGAGGACTTTGAGCTCTTATGTAGCTTATCTCTGCTTGTTGTCCTTATGATGCCCATATTCCTCAAAACATGAGGTGTATGAAAACTATAAGGAGTATATATGGGCACTATCACTGGCATTTAAAATTAACAATGCTTGATCTCTTTTCACATGTTTACTGGAGCAGATTAATGAATTAACCACTGCCCTTGAAAGGAGTCATAGATGTAGATTGTTAGCAATCACCATTATACCTAGAAAGAATTTAGAGAAATAGATTGTTTAACAAGATCAGGGAAGATGTTTTTGCTGATGACTCTGTTGTAAAAATCTTAGAGAACAATTTAAAGTTAATAAAAGTACACTATTAATAGTAAAGCCAGGAATGTTTTAAGGTTGGTGAGCTGAAACAATAGCCCAAGGTAGCATTGGCTGACTGGGTACCCTCAAAATGGGTCTAAAACTGAGACAGCAGTTGATTCCTCTATATTTGTTTTTTCCCTCAGCTTCTTGATATCATTTAATAAAAATTATTGAGTAGATGCACACCCCTTTAAGATTTAAAGTACAGGTGCCAGTACCATGCTATTTTTTTATTACTGTTGCGCTCTAGTACTACTAGAGATCTCGGAAGATGATACCTCCAGAAAATCTTTTATTGTACAGGCATTTTTTTTTATCAATTCTGGGTTTTTGTTTTTCCATATGAAACTGAGAGTTATTCTTTCAAGGTCTGTAATGAGTTGTGCTGGTATTTTGATTGGAATTGCATTGAGACTGTAGATTTCTTTTGGTAGAGTGGCCATTTTTTACTATGTTAATCCCACCAATCTTGGAGCATGGGAGATCTTTCCATCTTCTGATATCTTCCTTGAAGTTTTGTCTTTTGTATACAGGAGGGCTTCAGATATATTTTTTATTTAATTTTGTATCCAGCCACCGTACTGAAGGTGTTTATCAGTTGTAGGAGTTCCCTGGTTGAATTTTTAGGCTTATTCATTTGTACTATCACATCATCTGCAACACATGCTGGATTGGATATGGAGAAAAGGGAACCCTCCTCCATTGCTGGTGGAAATGTAAACTTGTACAACCACTTTGGAAATCAGACTGGTGCTTTCTCAGAAAATTATGAATAATGCTACCTCAGGATTCAGCTATACAACCTCTGGGCATACATTCAGAAAATTCTCAACCATACAACAAGGACATTTGCTCAACTATTCTCATAGCAGCTTTGTTCATTATAGCCAGAATCTGGAAACAACCTAGATGATGTCCCACAACTGAGGAGTGGATACAGAAATTGCGGCACATTTACACAGTGCAGTACTACTCAGTATTTAATAACAAGGAAATCAGCAGGCAAATGGATACAACTAGGAAAGATCATCGTCAGTGAGGTATCAGACTCAGAAAGACATGGTATATACTCACTTCTAAGTGGATATAAGTCATGTAATATAGAATGAAGCATACAAAAATCTATAGTCCTAAGGAAGCTATCCAACACAGAGGACCCTAGGGAAGATGCTTAATCCTCATTCAGAAAGGCAAATGGGATAGACATTGTTAACATGAGAAGACAGGGAATAGGGCAGGAACCTACCACAGAGGGCCTCTAAAAGAATCTACCAAGCAGGGTATTGAAGCAGATGCTTCGACTGATAGCAAAACTTTGGGTAGAGAGCACAGAATCATATGGAAGATTCAGGAGATAAAGATCTGGATGGGCCAGGCACTCCACAAGACCAACAGAGCAAAAATAAATATGGGCCCTGGGGTTCCTGCTCCAACCAAGGACCATGCATGGAGAACAACTAGAGCCCCTGTTCAGATGTAAGCCATAAGTTTCTCAGTCTCCATGTAGATTTCCTAGTAAGGGTAGCAAGGGCTTTCTCTGACATGAACTCAGTGTCTGGCTCTTTGTTCACCTACTCCTGAGAGGTGCAGCCTTGCCAGACCATAGAAGAAGCAGGTGCAGCCATTCCTAGTGAGTTCTGATAAGATAGGCTAGTATAATATAGTAGGGGAGGAGGACTTCCCCTATAAGTGGACTAGGAGAGGGGTATAGAAAGAGAAGGAGGTAGGTTGTGACAGGCAGAAGGTGAGGGGCGGGCCTACATTCACTATACAAAGTGAATTAATTGTAATAATCAATAAAAATGTGTTTTTTTCCGTGATGACTGGACTTATGCAACTGTCTCCTAACAACAACTGAAAAGAATACTATTTCATTTCTACACATTTTCCTTTTCCTGTAATACTATTTATAATAAATACCCTTGATAAAATTCAGTGGCTTGTTATATATTCCTGGTATCATAATATAGCATAATATATTACAAATCAAAATTTGACATGTTAAGCATATAAAAAGTTTATGAAAAAGTGGCTTGAATTTTCAAAAGAACAAAGAGTATTTGCTTAAATCTCTGGAGGGTGAAAAATGGAAGAAAAATGATGTAAGAATAAATAATAATATATAAATAAATTAATATCTCTTACATAAATTAAAACATTTTGGTTATTGCAATTTAAAAAATATACACAGAACACTTTTTTCTTTATTTTTTATTACTATTATTAATTACACTTTATTCATTTTGTATCCCCCCATAAGCCCCACCCTCCTCCCCTCCCGATCCCACCCTTCCTCCTCTTTCTGCATGCATGCTCCTCCCCAAGTCCACTGATAGGGAAGATCCTCCTCTCCTTCCTTCTGATCTTAGTCTATCAGACCACATCAGGAATGGCTGCATTGTCATCTTCTGTGGCCTGGTAAGGCTGCTCCCCCCTCAAGGGGAGGTGATCAAAGGGCAGGCCAATCAGATTGTGTCAGAGGCAGTCCCTTTTCCCATTACTATGTAATCCACTTGAACACTGAACTGCCATGGGCTACATCTGTGCAGGAGTTCTAGGTTATCTCCATGAATAGTCCTTGGTTGGAGTATGAGTCTCTGGGAAGTTCCCTGTGTTCAAATTTTCTTGTTCTGTTGCTCTCCTTGTGGAGTTCCTGTCCTCTCCAGCTCTTGCTATTTCCCACTTCTTACTTAAAATTCCATTCACTCTGCCTGACAGTTGGCCATCAGGCTCAGCATCTGCTTTGATAGTCTGTAGGGCAGAGGCTTTCAGAGGCCCTCTGTGGCAGGTTGGATACGTAAACAAAACCCAGTAATCTGTTGCATACAAGAAACACACCTAAGGCACAAAGAGAGACATTACCTGAGGGTAAAACGTTGGAAGATGACTTTCCAAGCAAATGGACCCAAGCAGCAAGCAAGAGTAGCCATTCTAATATCTGATAAAATAGACTTTCAACCAAAATTAATAAAAAGATTGGGGAAGGACACTTAATACTCATCAAAAGAAAATTTCACCAGGAAGACATCACAATTCTGAACATCTATGCCCCAAATACAAGAGCACCCACATTTGTTAAAGAAACATTGATAAAATTTAAACCACATATAGATCCCCACACATTAATAGTGGGAGACTTCAACACCCCACTCTCAACAAAGGACAGGTCAACAAAACAGAAATTAAACAAAGAAACAATGTCTCTAACAGAGGTCATGAATCAAATGGACCTAACAGACATTTACAGAACTTTACATCCAAACACAAAAGAATTTACCTTCTTCTTAGCACCTCATGGAACCTTCTCCAAAATAGAACATATAGTTGGTCACAAAGCAAGCCTCAACAGATACAAGAAGATTGACATAATCCCTTGTATCTTGTCTGATCACCATGGAATAAAGCTGGACCTCAACAATTACAGAAATAGCAAAAAGCCTACACACACATGGAAACTGAAAAACTTGTTACTACATGACAGCTGTGTCAGGGAAGAAATAAAGAAAGAAATTAAAGTCTTTCTAGAACTCAATGAAAATGAAGACACAACATACCCGAACTTGTGGGACACAATGAAGGCAGTGCTAAGAGGAAAGTTCATAGCACTAAATGCCTTCAAAAAGAAATGCGAGACAGCTCATTCAAGCAACTTAATGACTCACTTAAACACCCTAGAAAAAGAAGAAGCAGACACACCAAGAAGGAGTAGATGGCTGGAAATAACCAAACTCAGGGCTGATATAAATCAATTGGAAACAAATAAAACAATTCAAAGAATCAATGAAACCAGGAGCTGGTTCTTTGAGAAAATCAACAAGCTCGACAAACCCTTAGCCAAGCTAACTAAAAGGCAGAGAGATACCACAAAAATCAACAAAATCAGAAATGAAAAGGGGGACATAACTACAGACACTGAGGAAATCCTAACAATCATTAGGACTTACTTCAAAAGTCTATATGCCACCAAATTTGAAAATCTAAATGAAAATGGACAATTTTCTTGATCCATTTGACTTACCAAAGCTGAATCAAGACCAGGTAAATCAATTAAATAGTCCTATATCCCTCAAAGAAATAGAAGAAGTCATCAAAAGTCTCCCATCCAAAAAAAGCCCAGGACCAGATGGCTTCAGTGCAGAATTCTACCAGACCTTCAAAGAAGAGCTAACACCAATTCTCTTCAAACTATTCCACAAAATAGAAACAGAAGGAACATTACCAAACTCATTCTATGAAGCCACAGTCACCTTGGTACCTAAACCTCACAAAGACTCAACAAAGAAACAGAATTTCAGGCCAATCTCCCTTATGAACATTGATGCAAAAATACTTAACAAAATACTTTCAAACAGAATCCAAGAACACATCAAAGATATTATCCACTATGACCAAGTCGGCTTCATCCGAGGTATGCATGGGTGGTTCAATATATGGAAATCCATCAATGTGATCCACCATATAAATAAACTGAAAGAAAAAAAAACACATGATAATCTCCCTAGATGCTGAAAAAGCATTTGACAAAATCCAACATCCATTCATGTTTAAAGTATTGGAGAAGTCAGGGATACAAGGCACATATCTAGACATAGAAAAGGCAATATACAACAAGACTATAGCCAACATCAAACTGAACGGAGAGAAACTTAAAGCAATCCCACTGAAATCAGGGACAAGACAAGGCTGCCCACTCTCTCCATATCTCTTCAATATAGTTCTGGAAGTCCTTGCTAGAGCAATTAGACAGTTGAAGGAGATCAAGGGGATACAAATTGGAAAGGAAGAAGGCAAATTATCACTATTTGCAGACGATATGATTGTATACCTGAGTGACCCCAAAAATTCTACAGAGAACACCTACAGCTGATAAACACCTTCAGCAAAGTGGCCGGATAGAAACATAACTCAAAAAAATCAGTAGCCCTGCTGTATACAAAAGAGAAAAGGGCTGAGAAAGAAATTAGGAAAACAACACCCTTCACAATCGCCATAAATGACATAAAGTACCTTGGTGTAAACCTAACCAAGCAAGTCAAGGCTTGTATGAAAAAAAAATTCAAGTTTCTGAAGAAAGAATTAGAAGAAGATATCAGAAGATGGAAATATCTCCCATGCTCATGGCTTGGCAGGTTTAACATAGTAAAAATGGCCATCTTACCAAAAGAAATCTACACATTCAATGCAATTCCCATCAAATTACCAACAAAATTCTTTACAGACATGGAAAGAGAAATTCTCAACTTTGCTACACCCTCTCCAGCATCATCGCTGTAACACATCAATAGATTTTGCTACTAGACGGTAGATACGTTTTCTTCAGAAATAAGCTCCCTGGAGGTCACTGGCAAGAACCCTAACATGGCCACCTAAGACTTATTCTGAGAGTCCCATGCTTACTCAATTACAGGGTTGGATTGATGAGCTTTTTTGCTGTTTCTCTATGATTCTTGGAATAGCACAGTTAACTATTCAAGGAAACACATTTCTGATAGATTACTAAAATATTTAGCAAATATGAGTAAAAGGAAAATAAAATCTTAGGAGAGGTAATTAATCAGATTCACCATCAGGAATTGCTTGTGGAAAAACCAAACATTGTAGGTAATAAAAGGACAAGAGTTTTAGGGCTTTTTAAGAAAATATTTAATCAGGATCTGTTAGGATGAATGCCCTGGATATTACCACTGCAGTAAAACTACTATAAAACCATTACCAAACACAAGTGTTTATGATGAAGCAGAAAGAAGATAGGCAATCATAGGACTTCAGAAGGTTTTATATTATACTATGGATGTTATGGACAGACTGGCTAGAGCGAGTACCCCTTGGTGCCTTATCTCTAAAGAGATTTTAAATCCTTAGCAAGACAAACAGGAGGAATTACTCCTGATGCTTATCTCTAGGAAGAATTGTAAATTTTTAGGCGACTTATCTTGGAGGACTATTAACAGCCCCTAGCTAATAACAATAAACTACATAAGCGAACCACAAGTTTAACAGCCCCTGGTCCTCTACTCACTAAATTAGCAGCAATAACTCTGTGTAAATAGTCACTAGTCCTATGTTTGCTCTGCTTAAGAGGCTTTTAGGCCAAGGTTTTTTGTAGACACTGCCTTTTACCAGATCGCCTTTCGGTTAAAATATAAACTTTGTAAATGTTCTGAGAAATATGTCAACTTCAGGTGCTTCTATATGTATTCACTATAAAAGTGTTGGCTTGATGTCAGTAGAGCACAGCAGATTCAAAACACTACTTGGTCTGGTCTCTGACTGTTAATCTGCCTACCTGTGCCTAACCTGAAAATCCAAACAACTGATTCCCCACAGTTGTGGGGCCCCAGCTGGGCCAGTCTGCTGCACAACTTCATATAAAATAACAAGAAACCCAGAATTGCTAAAACAATCCTCTACAATGAAAGATCTTCTGGAGATATCTCCATCCCTGATCTTAAGCTGTACTATATAGCAACAGTAATAAAACCTGCATGGTACTGGCGTAGAAACAGAATGGTGGATCAATAGAACTGAACAGAAGCCCCAGAAATAAACCCCCATACTTATGGACATCTGATCTTTGACAAAGATACCACAACCATAGAATGGAAAAAAAGATAGCATCTTTAAAAAATGGTGCTGGTCTAACTGGATGTCTACATGTAGAAAAATGCAAATAGATCGATACTTATCACACTGCACAAAACTAAAGTCCAAGTGGATCGAAGACCTCAACATAAAACCAGACACATTAAATCAGTTAGAAGAAAAAGTGGTGAAGACCCTAGAACTCATTGGTACAGGAGGCAACGTCCTGAACAGAACACCAACAGCACAGGACAATCAATAAATGTGACCTCATGAAACTGAAAAGCTTCTGTAAAACAAAGGACACCGTCATCAAAACAAAATGACTGCCTACAGATTGGGAAAGACTCTTCACCAACCCTTTATCTGACAGAGGGCTAATATCCATTATATATAAAGAACTAAAAAAGCTGAAAAGCAGCAAACCAAGCAATCCAATTAAAAAATGGGGAACAGAGCTAAACAGAGAATTCTCTGCATAAGAATATAGAATGGCAAAGAAACACTTAAAAAGATGCTCACCGTCCTTAGCCATTAGAGAGATGCAAGTCAAAATGACCTTGAGATATCACCTTACTCCCTCAGAATGGCCAAGATGAAAAATTCAAGTGACAACACATGCTGGAGAGGCTGTAGAGAAAGAGGAGCCCTCCTCCACTGCTGGTGGGAATGGAAACTTGTACAATCACTCTGGAAATCACCCTGGCACTTTCTCAGACAACTAGGAATAGTGCTTCCTCAAGATCCAGCCATACCACCCCTAGGCATATAGCCAAAAGAGGCTCAAGTACACAATAAGGACATTTGGTCAACCATGTCTGAAGTAGCTTTATTTGTAATTGCCAAAAGCTGGAAAGAGCCAAGATGCCCCTCAACTAGAGAATGGATGCAAAATTTGTGGTACATCTACACAATGGAATGTTACTCAGTAATGAAAAATAAGGAAATCATGAAATTTGCAGGTAAATGGTGGGACCTGGATAGGATCATCCTGAGTGAATGTCCCAGAAGCAGAAGGACACACATGGTATATACTCACTCATATAGACATATAATATAGGATAAAACTACTAAAATCTGTATATCTAAAGAAACTAATCAAGAGAGAGGACCCTGACTAAAATGCTGAATCCCCATCCCTAAAGGCAAAGAGGAAGGACATCAGAAGAAGAAGAAAACAGGAATCAAGCTAGAAACCCGCCACAGAGGGCTTCTGAAAGGCTCTGCCCTGCAGATTATCAAAGTAGATGCTGAGACTTATGGGCAACCTTTGGGCAGAGTGCACGGAATTTATGTAAGAAGTGGGAAATATTAAGATCTGGAGAGGAGAGGAACTCCACAAGGAGAGCAATAGAACCAGAAATTTGAACATAGGGGTCTTCCCAGAGACTCATACTCCAATCAAGTACCGGGCATGAAGATAACCTAGAACCCCTGCACAGATGTAGCCCATGGCAATTCATTGTCCAAGTGGGTTACATAGTAATGGGAAGAGGGACTGTCTCTTTTATTACTTCCCCCTGAAGGGGGAGCAGCCTTACCAGGCCACAGAAGATGACAATGCAGCCACTCCTGATGAGATCTGATAGACTAAGATCAGAAGGAAGGAGAGGAGGGCCTCCCCTATCAGTGGACTTGGGGAGGGGCATTCGTGAAGAAGGGGGTGAGAGGTTGGGATGGGGAGGGGAGGAGGGAGGGGATTATGGGGGGATACAAAGTAAATAAAATGTGATTAATAAAAAAATAAAAAAAAACAATACCTACAATCAAACCTGGTAGGATTTCACAAACTACTTGACCAGTGACAACTCAGAAATACTAATATATTTTTAAATTATATCACAGACAATGAGTGTTTTCAACTTTATGATTCTAATTAGGTCAAAATTAAAAAAGTCCTAGTCTTTTTTATTGTTCAATTAAATGGATTCATTTTTTCAGATAAATGGTTAAATTTTATGTGAAAAAAGAGTAAGAATTAGAAAACTATTATGTAAAATATTTATATATAAGAATTTAATTTATACTTAAACTTAAGTAAAGTACATAAATATAAAAGGACTATAGCATATGTATACTTCAGCAAGATTTTGTAGCTTCATTTCCACAAAGCACTCATTAACATCTATAATAATAAACTATTTAAAAACATTTAAAATATGTTATATTGATTAAATTATATTCTAAAAATTCATGCATATGCATGTATTTATTTATGATGTATTTGTTTTAAATTCATTCTAAAGTATTGAGTACATTAGGCAAAGTGCAGTTAAATCAAGGCCCTATTTTGTTGCAGCCATTGTGCTTCCAACCCACCATGGATTCTGGCATTTTCTTGATCCCTTTGCTTGACTGGAGAATTAGTTATTAATATATCTTCTTGTGGCTTATAAAGGAAATGGACACTGATTGAAAAAAAAAAAAGAACAGGTAAGAATTGATGAAAAATAGTCAGATAGGTTACAACCAACTATTCAAGATTTGTAGTTTGAGGTTAGTGAAGCGAAAAAGGAAGACAGTGGCAGAGCCAAGAAACAGTCTGAACTGAACATTAAACATGTGAAGACATGTGAATGCCTTAACAGAATACAGTACCATATGCATTAACTACACTTTCAGACACAATTTAAAGGAAGAAGTTGTTAGTTATGCCTCTTTTGAAAGGTATTTTTGTAAGTTTATGTGTTTGTCTGTGCCTGCATGAGATTATATGTACTATATCTATGCTTCTGCCTATGGAGACACAAGTTATGAGTCTCCAATTTTGGGTGTTGGGAATAGATTTTGGGTCTTCTGGATGGAGAACACATTTTTATATATTTTTTTATTTTTATATTAATCACAGGTTATTTACTTTGTATCCCAGCCATAACTCTCTCCCTAATTCCCTCCCAATCTCACCCTCCCTCCCTCATCTCCTCCTGAACCTCTCCAAGTCCACTGGTAGAGGAGGTCCTCCTCCCATTCCATCTGACCCTAGTTTAACAGGTTTCATCCGGAATGGCTGCAATGTCCTCCTCTGTGGCCTGGAAAGGCTACTCCTCCCCTGGGGGGGTGTCAAAGAGCCCTCCACTGAGTTCATGTGAAGGAGAACACTTTTAAAGTGCTTAGCCATCTCTATATTTTTCTTGGTTACAGATATTTCTGTCACTGGTTGCTTACTTCCTTTGAGTGGACAGAGCCTATCAGTGGGATCAAGAAAGTGGAGTTTCTTCACCTCAAGAAACACTGGGAGCAGAGTGGAATGGCAACAAAGAAGACCCACACTGGCTCTAGCCCTGGATGGCTCATCTCCATCTACCCAATTCCTCTAACCTGCTCCCTCTAATACAATTCCACAGACTCTCAACAGTCTGTTCAAATTTTGAATCACTCAATGGATTAAACTATGCATGGGTTAATGCCTTGTTAATCTAATTACTTCTAGAAATAGCCTTTGAACACACCAAAGGGTGTGTTTTCTACCCAACCGTGTTAACAGTAAAGACTAAGCAATGCACTGAGGAGTTCCCTCATGAATGTTCCTGAATTATATTAATTTGCATTATTTGCATTGTCTTGAGAGTGACCATGTCATGGAAATTCCCAAAGTAAAATGTGGGAACATTCAATAGGTCAGAAAATATAAGTTGAAATTACAGGGAGGACATGTTTAAAAACTGCTTTTTTGTGGCATAGAATTTGAATCACCTTTTTTATTCATTCAAATATTACAATGAAAAACTCTTCTATATAAGTGTTGGCTGCTGTATTATTTTCATATATTTCTAAACAGTTGCCAAGATTTAGAAATTCAGTTGTGTAGATTATATTTCAAAATACCTGGACTGGACTTGAGAACTAATCTTCAACCAATAAACATAAAAATCATAACCATATGACCAACCCCAAATTGTTTGCTAGAGTAGAATAAAAGCCAAGCACATAAGAGCAGTTATCTATCCCAGGTAAAAAGAGTCAAGTTAAAACAATGTAAGAAAAACATACTTGCATATAAAATTAAAATTTTCAACCTTATGAAAATTTACCAAGATTTTCTCACAAAATTATGAACTAGAATGTAGTTTTTTTCACTGCATTTTTTTTTCATGGAGATTCAGGTTCATTTAAAATCAATGCATTTCCTTTCCTTCCTTCCTTCCTTCCTTCCTTCCTTCCTTTCTTTCTTTCTTTCTTTCTAAATATATTCTTCTCTCATATGTCCTGACTACAGTTTCCCCTCCCTCATCTCCTCTGACTTCCTCCTTGTTATTTTCCCTTTCCCCAGATTCACTTCTACATTTACCTTCATAAAATAGCAGGCATCCCAGGGATAGCAACCAAACATGGTGTAACAAATTACAATAAAACTCAACACATGCCATCAAATCAAGGCTGGATGGATGGGGCACTCTGGTAGGGGAAAAAGGGATCCAAGAACAAGCAAAAGTGTCAGACACTGCACCCACTGTTAGGAGTCCCACAAGAATATGGAAGCAGTCTAAGTTTATGTGTACTGCTGTAAAACAAAACAAAACATACAAACAAAAACCTTCTAGATACTGCATCACTTACAAAGAGCGGGATTTTACTGTTCATAGTTCTGAGGAGGGGAAACCTAGACTCAAGGGTCAGCAGATTTGATGTAAATAGTTTCTACTTCCAAGATAATAATTTACCATTGCTCTCTCATGTGCTAAAAAGCAAAGGGCAAAAGTACCTTCACTATATGATAAAAAGTTAAATTCATAATTCTATGGGAACAGGTGGGTGCTTTAGTATCTATTTGGAATGAACAGTTTAAGACTGGAGTAGAAGATATGGTGGATATGTTTGTGGCAAGATTGACTTAGAATGAAGAATTAGTAAATTTGATGACAATTTTCTCAAGAATATTGATTTTATCAAGTCAGTCTCTAACTTGGAAATACAGTATAGATTCAGGCAGTTATAAATGAAAGAAACATTGGTCCCTTCTTGAAATCAGACTTTGCCCAGTGAATTTCTTTTTTGTGTACACAGATATATCACATTTCACTGAACTCTCCTTCTCAAAGCCATCCAGAAGGAGAGCTGAAAACCACAGCGAATGACTCTTTATCTGTGTTAGTCTAAGTTGCAGGTGAAATCAGTAAATCATTTGCTGCATGGATTTTAGCTACAATGGGAGAAACATTTTGCTTGAGAAAACTCAATAATTTGGTGCTCATATCTTTCACTTTAATATGGAGCTCTATGTAAATTCACTACTTTAAAAAGAAAAATAATCTGAGGTATATAAAATCCCTTTAGTGAGGATTTCATCAGCAACTAATTTCCTCTCCAAATTCCAAGTCAGCTTAGACATAAAATAAAAGTAGAGATATGTAGGAGCCAAAATACCTCTTTAATAATTGAGAGGTCAATAATGATGAGGAAAAAATTTGTTCACAGGAAGCTGAACTTCTAACGACCATGTCCTCAGACCCATACAGTCAACAGCAATGGAGCCTGAAAGTCTAGCTCAGTGTTTCTCAACTTGTGGATTGCAATAGCTTTGGGGTATGAAAGAACTTTTCTCAGAGGTCACATATCAGATATTCTGCATTTTAGATATTCACTTGATTCATAACAGCAGCAAAATTTCAGCTGTTAAGTAGCAATGAAAATAATTTTATGATCGAGGGTCTCCAAATCATGAGGGTAGCAACATTAGGAAGATTTAGAATCACTGGTAGCTGAAAGTACGCTCTCAGTGAACAGCTCAATTTCAAGGCATAAGGTCACTATGCTTTGGTCCTTTATTTTCTTTTTTTAAATTTTAATTATTTTTTTTACAATTAATTCACTATATACCCTGATTGAAGCCCCCTGCCTAAACTCCTCCCAGGCCCACTGAAAGGTGGAGTCCCCTGCCATCTGCCCATAGCTTATCAAGTCTCATCAGCACCACCTGGATCCTCTTCCTTTGTGGCCTACCGAGGCCACATCAATAAGGGCAAGTGATCACAGAGTAGGCAACAAAGTTCATGAGAGAGGCAGCCTCTGCTCCCCTTACTCAGGAAGCCACATAGATACTGAGCTACCAATCAGCTACATCAGAGCAGGGGGTCTAGGTCATCTACATGCTTGGACCCTGGAGGTGCACCATTCCCTGCAGGACCACCTGGGCTGAAACTTTTTATATTTGTTGGTCTCAGCATACAAAATGGGGAAAAATAATCTTCACCACCTCTATATCTGAAAAGGGCTGATATAGAAAATATATTAATAACTCTAGAAATTAAAAAACAACAAATCAGGTAATTAAAAAAATAAGGTACAGAGCTAAATAGAGGATTCTCTGTAGAGGAATATAGAATGGCAGAGAAACATTTAAAGAAATGCTCAATGTCTTTAGTCATCAGAGAGAAGCAAAACAAAACAACGCTGAGATTTCACCCTATACCCAGCAAAATGGCTAAGATCAAAATCTCAAATGACAACACATGCTGGAGAGGTTGTGGAAAAAGGGTATACCTCCTAAACTGCTGGTGGGAATGTAAACTTGTACAAAACTTTGAAAATCAATCTGGTGCTTTCTCACACAATTATGAATAGTGCTTCCTCACGTTCCAGCTAATATTGCATAGAAATAAATACAAAATATACTCAAGAATGCAACAAGGAAATTTGTTCAACCACATTAGTAGCAGCTTCATTCATAATAGCCACAACCTGAAAGCAACCCAGATGTATCAGAGGAACAGATACAGAAATTGTGGTACATTTACACAATGGAATACAACTAAGCAATTAAAAAAAAGGAAATCATGAAATTTGCGGACAAATGGTGGAATCTAGAAAAGCTCCACTCTGTGACTCCTGTAGACGAGTCCTTCTCTGATTGGCTCTTGGTCTGCTCCTCAAATAGAACTCACTTCCAATCACGGCCCTTGCCCTCTCCAAACAAGACTTCCCTACATTGCTTGGGATTAAGGTTGAGTCCTAAGGGTGTGTCAACATTTCAGCCAGGGGGCTTTTCAGGGGTGTCTGCGTTCCAGCCCCAGCAGGCAGCCCATGAAGATCTCTATGTGTGACCCCCCATTGCCAGGTTGCAGGACTAAAATTCCTCTAAAACTGCCTCCCTCCACCAATCCTTGTTGCTTTTTACCAAGGAAGACTCAAGAGCCACCTGCTCGGGGGAAATCCCACTAGCTCAGAGAGACAGGGAGAGCACCCAGCTGACCTTGTACTCAACTGAGGACACAGGAGGAGCGAACCCTCCCCCCACCCCCTTCACCAGGCTGTCCTAAGGACCCTCTGATTCAGTCTCTCTCCTTCCTGGCATCTCTTTCAGCCGAATAGAAACATTGTGCTGGGCTTCAGTCTTCCATCACAGACTATCACCCACTCCCCTAAACTAAACAGTGGAAAAATCCACCTGAAGATTAATGCCTTCATGCCACCTTCCCCTCGAACATCAGTAACCTCAGAAAAAGTCCATTTCAGGATCTAGGTCTTCCCATCTGTCTGTTTCAGGAACTCACTGTCCTCTTTCAGTCAGGTCGATGAGCTCTTCCTGCACCAGGGCATGGCCGTTGTGGAGCTGGCGGTGGTGTTGGTGTTGTGTGTGCATTTGTGCGGGGGCTGTGGGTGGTATCAACTTTCCCGGTGGGACCATGGCTCCGGGTTGCCCTCTATCTGCCTCCTTTCCTTCCTTGAGTAGAGGCCTTCATGGGGAATCCTCTCTCACTGGGGATGGGCTCCTTTGCAATTTGATGGAACCCTTAGGCTCTGCTGACCTGTGGAAATATAGGCAAAAGCTGCTTCTCTGAGCGTCCCATTACCTGAAACCCATCCCACTGTTTTGAAAATCCCATTGAAGAATGGAAGCTCACACTCATTATCACGTTCTCCTACAATCCAGGGACTTTAAACAGCAGTAGTCTGCCTGGTTGCCAATCAGGAAATTTCAACTTAAAAAACAAAACAAAACAAAACAAAACAAAACAAAACAAAACAAAACACAATGGTCTGTATTTGTGGAAGTTCCTGCTCCCTGTTTCTATTTATTTAGAATCTCCATTTTGTGTACACCAAACATCTGTCACTCCTTTCTCCCATATCATACAGCAATGTTCCCTCAGGGAAGGATCTACCAACAGGTGGCAGATCCTAGTGCCCTCCCCTGCCCCGTCCCCACCACACTGTGAGTGCAGTCTCAGCCCAGCTTTGCATCCAACACGAGGCCAGAGAGGGCATTCAGGTCCATCGTGGATGGATGAGCTAGCAGAATCTGGTCAATCTTCTGTTTCTGCTCAGAGTCCGGGAAGATGCTCATCAGCGCCTCCCTCAACTCGCTGGTCTCTGCCCAAGATCTCTGTGCGGGCCTGCCCAGTTTCTGCTGCATCCTGGACAGTGTGACCGGGGCAGTGAAGAGCTGTTGCTGAGGAAGCCCAGGGCTTGGAGAGGCTCCGTGGTTCTGGGGTGGTGGCCAGTGGCTGGGGCTGGGGCTGGGGCTGGAGCTGGGGCTGGGGCTGGGGCCGGGGCTGGGGCTGGGGCTGGGGCTAGGGCTCCTGAGGACAGAGTCCAAACTCATGCCTGAGTCTGCTCATGCCTGGCGGGCCGCTGTCATCAACCAGCTGCTTCTCTGGAGGAAAGAGGTCCTTTTGAAGAAATTTATCCAGCTGAGGTCCTTGTCTTCCCAGAGGGTCATCGGGAATCATAAATATGTCTCCCATGAACGTGTACTGAAGCAGTCTCCTGGCAACGATTTCTCTCCAGGACGCCGACTCAGTCACAAACTCTCTCAGGTTATCATTGGTCATGATGATCCCCCCCCCGGTGTTCTCTGCCAGGTGCAGTAGGAACCTGTCATCATGAGAAGAGATTCTTTCTCGGGAGACCATCCGGGCAGGAGTCAGAGCCACTATGCCGAGCTCCTGGAGCTGGCCCAACAGGTGCTGTTCAGTGACGTGAGGATCTCGTCTCGTTCTCCACTTCGGGACAAACACGGTGATGTTTCTGTTACCAAGCTTCCAGAAATACTCCACGGCGAGGGCTATTCCGCGGCAACTGAAGAACTTTTTCAGGCTGTGGGCCATGGCCACGTTACTCCCGTCTATCACCACATGCTTCAGATCTGCTCTGCTGGGCTCATTTCTCAAGGCCAGACTGTATGGGGTCTTGAGGGCCTCTTGAAATCTCTGAACCCCTGTGACCGAAGCAGTGGGTTCCTCAGAGGATCCGCCCAATGCTGCGGATCCTGTCCCTGAAGGAAACAGCCGGGGCTGCTGAAGGAGAGGCTCAGAAAGTGGGGGACACCTCGGCTTAGGCTCAGGCGAGTCCCCTGAGCAGGAATGCTTTCCATGGGGAGACTCCTTAGATTATGTAAGCACAGGTCCCGCGGAATGTTGAAAACCTTTGTCAGGTGTTCCTCCCTGGGCCAATGGGAAAGGTGGTGGGGGTCGCTGCCCCTGTTTGGTTTCCTTCAGAGCCAGCGGCGACTGAGGTTCCACGGGCTGTCCATCCCGGCCCCCTGACCCATCACGTAAACTAGTTTCTTCTTTGAGGGCCCTCGGTTCTCTCACTTCCCCTTTCTCGTGTCTCTGCAGCCTCAGTAACATCACAGCTAATTTCGCTTGTTGCACGACTACCACTTCTTGCAGTAGTTCTGCTTTTCCAAAGGCTGTTGAGGTGCATTCTTGTTGGGCACATATTGGTCCAAGCTTCTTGGAGAGAAAGTAGAGAAGGACGGCTGCAAGTACAAGTACAAGCAGGCTGGTGATCGTGATGGTGATCAAGGCCCAAAGAACTGCCGCCATGGCTTTCCCAAGGAACCCCTCTAGGCCTTCAGTTTTTCCCCTCTCCAAAATGGAGCCTCCTATGTGTTCTCCAGCAGGAGCCGGGTGAAACAGATGCATCCTCTGCAGAGGATCCCAGGGAATTTCTCCTCCTCCGAGGCTCTCCCTCAGACGTCTGCTCTCCTCTGAGACCTTTCTGTCAGATGTCCTCTGCCTCCTGCAATCTTGGTGGGTTCTCTCCTTCCCGATCAGGTTGGGTTCCACTGCAAACACTTCTGGTCCCTTCTGACTCTCGGGATTCACGTGCCTCTCTTCACCAGCACAGTACCGCACTCAGAAAATCAACAATGGGTGGTGGGTTGCTGGAGGGAAGGGGGTGGGGTGGCGATCTAGCACTCAGCTCCACCTCACTGCACAGTGAGAACTCAACTGAGCTGCTGTAGAGTGTTGCACTCTCTTTAAGAAGCCTCCCTTTCCTGGTGGGCGGATCCTATCTCTGATGCTTGCTGAGGAGTCCTTCTCTGATTGGCTCTTTGTCTGCCCCTCCACTAGACCTCACTTCCAATCAAGGCCCTCTCTCTTTCCAAACTAGAGTTCCTTACATTGTTTGGGAATAAGGTATGTCCTAAGGGTGTGTCAGCCTTTCAGAAAGGGGGATTTTCAGGTGTGTCAGTCCCAGCAGGCAGCCCATGAAGATCTCTTGGTGTAACCCCTTGCTAGAGCAGCCAGGTAGCATGATTGAAATTCCTTTGCAACTGCCTCCCTCCTCCAGCAAACAAACAGACCAAAACCAATAAAAAACACAAAAACAAACAAACAACCAAACCAGGCTAATTCCTTTTGCTTTTTGCCAAGTTGGACTCAAGTTCCATATGCTATTTATTGGATGATGATGCTGTAGGGTGTTCGAAGTTTACAATGATTTGATCATTTTAGGTGAGCAGTACATCTAGTCCTGCCCCTATCTGATTTGGTGAGCTATGATTTTCTGGACTGGTTGTTGGGCAATGTTTTCTCATACTGCATATCTGGACATTCCTCTGCATCAGGGTGGAGAACTTTGGTATTCCTTTGCAACAGTGTGTGTCTTTTCTCAATTCACCTGCTTTTCCTTTTGTCCTTCTGCTTTCTGGAAAAGTACTGATTGAAGTTAGTTTATTATGGGGTATAGATTTCATAAAGAGCCCTGTAGAGCCAACTTGTTCCTTTCATTTATCTGTATTTTTAAATATGTTTATGTCATGTATTGTGTATGTCATGTGTATAGCATTGTTGAGGCATGCACATATGAATAAGCTGCCCATCAGGATTGAAAAGGATGATCAAATCATGAGGCAGACAATGATGCTGGAAATTGATCTGGGCAACAGACATTCAACTGCTAACTCATTGTCTTTCTCCAACTTATCTAAGTTTCTTTCCACTTCCGTTTCAAAATCATTGCTAAAACCCCACAGAAAACCCCACTGTTTTTCCAGGAGCTCATTTTGAGATAATTATAATTCCCATGAACTAGTCTCATTAGTATTAATATATTATATAATAGTATTAATATATTTTAAATAAATTTTAATAAAGTATAAATAGTCCATCATTCATTATTTTGACACATATTAAGTGAAGGTATTCCTGCTATATGATACATTTCTTCATTATTTACAGTTGCTTTGACAGCATCAAAGGTGGTAATACTTTAGAATAAAATAGACAGCTGCACCCTGCTGTCTAGAACCATTTCAGTGGTACCCAGAACACCAAGTATTTGTTCAAAAAGTCATGTACTGAAGGCAGTTATTTTGATCTGTGGGTACAGAGTCAGGAGTGGTGAGAGGATGGAATGATCCTTACATTAGATATAGAATGCATGACTACCTGATTTGCATGGATGTCTCAGAATGAAAGAAAAAAATGGTAAGTAGCTTCAAGTAGCTATTTCAATATAATAACAACACACACACACAGACATACACACAGGAACACACAGACACAACCACACACATATACACAGACACACACATGAGTCTATGAAGTCACGGTTCCTCACCAGGAACTCACATAACAGTTATAGCTAATCCAAAACTATTTTGAAAACAAATAAAATATCATGGCTTTATCTGTATTCTCTGTTTATGCCACTCAGGTACAATATTCCTCCGCAACAGTTTTGATGTGGTTTTTCAGAGGCTTTCTCATTGTCTGTATAGTAACTGTACAGTAACTGAAGGAAGTCTTTTTAATATCTAAAATTGTGAGAGGAGAAAGGAATGAAGGTCAACCTGGACTATAAGAAACTCTGTCTCAAAAACAAAACAGCAGCAACAACAACAAAACAGCACAAGAATCTGAGTGCTTGGGATGTTTTGGGACATTCAAGTTTTTTATCTTAATTCTTGGCTCCATAGGAAGCTATTGAGGAGTGTAGTGCTTTGAATGAAAATGACCCCTACAGTCTCATATGTTTGAAAATATGGTCCCCCCCCATTGGTGGAAAACTTAGGAAGTGTGATCTTGTTGAATAGGTGTGTCACTGTGGGTGGGCTCTGAGGTTTTTTAAATCCCACACCATTCTCAGCTCTTTGCCTCATACTTGTAGATCAGGATGTAAGCTCTCAGCCACTGTTCTCTCTGGTGCTCCGTCTGCTATTCCTGTCTGCCACCATGGTCCCTGCCATGATGGTCAGGGAATTACCCTCTGAAACTCCAGGTACCCAACCAACTGTTTCTTGTATTAGCAGCCTTGGTCATGATATCTTAGCACAGTGATAGAAAAGTAGCTAAGGCAAGGGGTTTGAAAACAGAAGAGAAATGCTTTGATGTACACTTATCTCAAAGATCCTTTTGTCCTGTAAAACTAATAGCAAGATATCAGAAATTTCAAGCCTCAGAGCGCCGGGACCCAGAAGGCAGAGCCCTTGCGGGTGGGGCGGGGGAGGGGCTCGCGCTAGGCGCGGCGCAGGTGCAGTGCGCGCTTCCATTGTCAAGCGTGGCCTAAGCGCCGTTGCTATGGCTACAGACGCTGAAGGGAAAATGCTGAGCTCGCCCTGGCCTGGTGGGCGGCGGTGGCGAGCATTGGCGACGGGAACCCGCTTCCCGGGCGCGGTGGCGGTGGTTGCGGCTCAGCTAGTGGACTACTTCATCTTGGTAGGCTCAGACCAGAAGCCAAGTAAGGGTGTGGGGCAGGCGCCACCTGGGCTCCGCCTCCGCCCCAGGCTCCGCCTCCTTTCCCTCTAGGCTCCGACTCCAGGCCCCGGACTCCGCCTCCGCCCTCCCTGGGCTCCGCCTCAATGCCCGGGTTCCTCCCTCCGCCCCAGGACTCTGCCTCCTCTCGGCACCCGGTTCTGCCTCCATTTCCCTGGGTGCCGCCTCCACCCCCTTGGGCTCCGCCTCCGCCCATGGGCTCCGCCTCCGCCCATGGGCTCCGCCTCCGCTTCCAATAGGCTCTGCCTTTGCTCCCCCGGGCTCCGCCTCCTTCCTTTCCTGGGCTCCGCCTCCGACCTGGGCTCCGCCTCCGACCTCAGGCTCCGCCTCCGTCTCCAGGGTTCCTCTCCGGTCTCCGCCTCTGTGCCCCGCCTCCTCCGCCAGCAGCCTTCCAGTGGGCTAAGTGGTCCTGGGCCTGGCGTCATGGCTGGGAAACGGGGAGGAGAGAATGTTGGGTCCCGCGGTGGAGGAACCGCGGGTCCACGGATGTAGGCCATCGCGGAGCGGTTGAGTCTGGCTGGCTGTGGGCGTGTGTGAGGGACCCGCAGGACGGCAGTCGCGGGGCAAAGCCATAGCTTTGCAACCCGGAGCTGAAGGGCTGTGTGAGTCGGGAGAGCCTGCACGAGTTTAGCCAAAAACTTCTATGGAGGCTGCTGGTACCGGGGACCGCGCCCTCGGGCCACAGGGGTTAGGAGGGCGGAAGCACACTGTACAGAGTTCCTAGGGATACACTTGTGCCCTGCATCCTGAGTAAGAGTGACTCTGGGGCCAGTTCTCCAGGAAATGATGTGCAGAGAGTCGGGTGCTGCCACAGCCTTCATGTGGGTTCCTGCAATTAAACTTAAGTCATGAGGCCTGACAGCAAGTGCCTTTTTCTGTGGAACCATCTTGCTGTTACATATTTTCAGTTACATTTTTCTTCTTCTTTTCTTTTCTTTTATTTCTTTTTCTTCCGTTTTTTCTTTCTCTTTCATTTTTCTGAGACAAGGTCTTACTATATGGTCCTGGATGTACTGGAATTATCTATATAGATGACACTGACTCTCATAGTGACCCACTTAGTTTCTGCTTTCCAAATACTGCAATTAAAGGTGAGCTCGTGTGTGCACACACATAAAACGGGAAAATCTGAATAAGAATGGTGGCTTCTTATATGATACCAGCATCCTAACAGTGATACTGTACTGTAAGGATGCAGCTTGTCTGGTGAAGATAATGTGGTAAAGGGATCCATGGTGTCTCTTATTCCTTCAACTGTTGGTAAATATACAACTTTATCAACATAAAAGCTCCAGAAACCCACCATTAATCCCAGCACTCAGAGTGGCAGAGGCAAGCGGATCTCTGAGAGCTCAAGGCCAGCCTGGCCTACAAAGCGAGTCTAGGACAGCAAGGCTACGCACACACACACACACACACACACACACACAATGTTTTCTTGAAAAACAGAGTTTAGAAACCGTAAAGATAAAATGTAATTTAAGTATCTTGATTTCTCCTCGACACTGATGAGATAAGGAAGTTATTAGTCTATACAATTTTGAAAAAACATACTTTTTAATGATAGAATTATATTTCTGATGATCAGCTTCATTGACTTTATTACTATTGAATACTGCTTTCAGTTTTGTGCTTTTTATGCTAATGTTATTATTTACAAGGACATAGCTTTAAAATCACTGATTTTTATGACAGCTTGGTAATTCATTATTTAAAACTATATTTTTTGGGGCATGGTGAGATGGCTCATTTGGTAAAGCAAGAAGTTGTTGTGTAATGAGGGCCTAATTACTAACGCCCATATAAAAATAGCTCAGTGATGCACAGCATCTGTAACCCAAGGGCTGGGGAGGCAAAGACTCCTGGAGATTCCTGGCCACATAGTTTAGCTGAATCGGTGTGCTTCAAGTTCTGTGAGGACATAAGGTGGACATTAATGGAAGAAGACACCATGTCCACCTGTGTTCTCTACACTCATATACCCACATACATTATCTCCCCCCAAAAAAAACCCTCATTTTACTTTATATTTGGATGATGGTGGAATAATTAGGAACTGTAATTTGTCTCTAAAAGACAAAGTTACTTATTACCTTTACTTTTCTTACTGTTACTCTGTTTTAGTTTTATTGAGATTTGTCTAAGTTAAGTAATAACTTATTTTTTTTATATTCCTTCATGGTTTTTTTTTGTTCTACTGTTTTAGAAATAACCTATCAAGCTGGGGATGTAGTTTAGTAACAGAGCTTTTCTCTAACATGTGCAAGGTCGTAAGTTTTAAGAAATGGCACAGGCAAAAATTATTTGCTGGCAAAATTCTTTATATAGACTTTATTAAACTATATTAATTTACATTAATAATCACTTGAAGTCCTGTATATTTTAAAAATCAGTTTGCTTCAGTGTATTAGAAAAAGTATTCGATATGGATTGCAACTATTAAGCCATACATTGCAGGTGACATAAGTGAAAGTATGTTCTTCCATAAGTAAAATACTGTATTTTGAGACTGAATTTGTGTCTGTGTCTTTGTGTGTGTGTGTGTGTGTGTATACACTGTGGCATATGTCTAGAGGTGAGAGGACGACTTGCTGGAATGTGTTCTCTCCTACAAAGCATGTTCTGGAGATCATTGGGCATGTCTGCAAGCACCTGCTGAGCTGTTTCTATGGCTTTGAAAATGAGAGTTCTTAAGAACCAAGAATTAACAAAATTGTGACTCAAGAAGGACCTGTGTGAAGAAAGTCAGGAGTACTTGCTGTGGAAATGATGGTGTGGATGCTAGAGTTAGAAAGCTGAAATTAGTAAAGCTTCATGATAAATTAATGTGAGGGCTGTAGTAGGAAAAGTGGTTGAGAGCAACAAAGATTCTAAGCTGGGTAACTGGTATATAAATTCAAGCAAAGGTAGAAATAACTGAATTTAATTTTGGACGTGTTAAATATGATTGTTTTTAATAAAGATGGAACTGTTATTTGTGTGTTCAAATACATGAGCCAGGAGTAAAGACAAGTGATGATTAGAGATTTATTTAGCAGTTATCAATACCCAGTTGTTGTTTTTTTTGTCAGATAGCAAGAAAGGAATGTGTAACTTAGCAGAATTACAGGCAGGGTGCAGGGAAGTGGTTATAATTTCAGTTGAGGATCTAATGATGTTCTCCTGACCCTTTTGTGGGTAATCATAGCTGCTGTCATTAAGAAGGTAACAGTCACATCATGCCCTGAATTGTTATCATCACCATCCAAGTGAACTGTGAAAAGATAGAGCAAATAGCGACTAACCATGAAGATCTGGGAGTCATCAGCACAGACAGAGCTGTGGTTTGTGTAGATGTCCTCAGAATGTTGTCACAGAGATAGGAAAATAAACGACCAGGGCCCAGGCTTTGGGGTACACCATTGCTTAGGGGATGAAAGAAGAGGAACAGCAAAAGGATTTGGTGGACCTTGATGAGACCTTCAACTCTCCCTAATAGATATTATCCTTCTTATAGGTGATATGTGCCCTATTTTTCTCTAGTTACATGGCTGTGCAGAAGAGAAAGATTGCTTTCAAATTAAAACTATTTTTTAGATTCCTTTTTTTCTTTTCTTTTTTCTTCTTTTTGGAGGGGGCAGGGATTCCTCAAGGCAGGTTTTCTCTGTGTGTGTAGCCCTGGCTATTCTGGAACTCTGAAGACCAGTCTGGCCTCATACTCACAGAGGTCTGCTTACCTCTGTCTCCCAAGTGCTGAGATTAAAGGTACACACCACCTGATAAGCAGTCAGTACTCTTAACCACTGAGCCAACTCCAGCTCTCTTTAAAAATTTAACAGATATAATCATGTGACTATGTCTACATTAGTTGAATATAAATGGAATGACAAATTCAATGTTTCAAAAATGTTCTAAGGAGAAGAGGGTGTGTATTCCCAGCTTTTCTGTACCTGAGACTGGAGATAAGCTGGGAAGTGGTGGCTCAGGCCTTTAATCCCAGAGTTTGGGAGGCAAGGCAGAAGCATTTGGATCTCTGAATTAAAGGCCAGTCTGGTTTATAGATCTAGTTTCAGGACAGCCAGGAAACCTACAGAGAAACCCAAACCAAGCAATCAAGCAAGCAAAGGACTAGAAATCTAGCAGCCATCTTGGGTAGGAGTAAGAGAGCAAAGAGCTAGAAAGAACTTGGATGACGAATGACTAACAGTAGGGTTGCTATAGCAGGTCTAGATTGCTGCTTTGTGTTTGTTTGTTTGTTTGTTTGTTTGTTTTTAACATGATAATTAATAACATATGTTTAAGTCACTATAGATCTGAGTTTTTAGTTCCATGATGGCAAAACAGGTATAAGGTGACAGGATGGGGTTATTAGGATCTACGGTCATAGATAGTGAAGGAATGTTTCCCAGTGTCCTGGTTAGCCAATTGAGACTGTTGAAAGGAACAGTTTTTGAAGAACTTTGTGGTTGAACATACAAATGATCTAGTAATATACAATGTACAGTTAAGGAGAAAGGAAAGTCTCCCTCCTCCCTGTGGCCTCCTATTTTTTCTTCTGAGTATTTAACTCCATCATTGAATGGCAAATCATAAATGGCAAGTTTACTCCAGTGGATGATGTATTCTTTTGAGAATTTTTACAGGCTTTTCTTTTCCGTTTTTGCTGTTTGTTTGTTTCCCCAAGACAGGGTTTCTCCATGAAGTCCTGACTATACTGCAACTTCCTCTGTAAATTGAGACTGCTCTCAACTCAGAGATCTGCCTTTCTGCTGGGATTAAACGTATGTACCAGCACTGGCTGGAATATAAGATCATTTTTAACTCTGATTTATCTTAGTTAATTGTTGTTTTATTAGCCAAATTGCAGAATATTGGTAGAAGAAATGATAAGAATTGAGGTTAGCTGATTAAACACCCCATGTGAGTAATCTCATTGTTTTAGGTATGAATATATGTTTGGAAAACTTTGAATGTATTTTATTAAAACTTAAAAAGACCAGCTCCATGTACTAGTGTGGTCTGGCTTTTTTCTTTCTTTCCTTCCTTCCTTTCTTCCTTCCTTCCTTTTTACTTTTGAGACAGGATCTCTGTAGTCTAGTCTGTCCTGTAACTCATTAGGTAGTTGCCACCAGTACTTGCAAACTTTACAATTTAAGAGGAAAATACAAAGGAAGTAATTTTTTTGAGACAGGATAATTTTTTTTGAGACAGGATTTCTCTGTGTACCCTTGGCTGTCCTGGTCTCACTTTGTAGACCAGGCTGGCCTGGAACTCACAGAGTCTGCCTGCCTCTGCCACCCTGAGTTGCTGGAATTATAGGCTTGCACCAAGATGCCCGGCTTCTAATCTTTATTTTTTTAAAAAATATTTTATATCCCTCTCTCTCAGTTTATTTTATTTTCACTTTTTATATTTCAGGTTTTTGAGATGGGGTTTCTCTGTGTAGTCCTAGTTGTCTTGGAACTCAGATCTGCTGGCTTCTGCCTCCCAAATTCTGGAATTAAAGACATTGGCCTAATTCTGTTTCTTAATGATGTATTACATAAGAGTTACAAGTTAATTTTCCAGCATTGGAGCTGCTATAACAAAGTGTCATAAATTTGAGGGCTTAAAACAACAGGTGGTTATTGCATAATTTTGGTGGGTAGCTCTGAAATTTATGTGTTAGGAGATAACTCCTTTGGGGGCTGCTAGGGAAGAATAGTCATCCTCTCTGGTTTAGGGGGATCCACAGTGTTCTACCACTTACGGCACCATAATTCTATTTTTGCCCTCTCTTCATATGGCTTTCTTTGAATATTTTTTTTCATAAAAACAATTTCGTTGTTTAGCCTGTTGCATTTCTATAATCCCAGCTATTTTGAGGGCAGATGCTAGAAGATGGCAAGTTCAAGGCTTTTATGAGTTACAGAATGAGTTCAAGGCCTGACTGGGCAAGCCAGAGCCTGCCAACAGAGTTGAACAGTACCTGAGTGGGGAGTGAGAACAAATCACACTACACACGGGATGGTTTGAGGGGGCTGTCATTCTGGCTGAAGCAGCGCAGGTTTATTCCATGGTTCATTATTTATAGGCAAATCAAAAACAAGTCACATCAATACAAAAAGAAAAAGATAAGGAAATGCCTAACTTCTTTTCAAAAACTACTTCCCCAGAAGAGTAGCCAAGGCGAGGGGTTTGAAAACAGGAGAGAAATGCTTTGATGCACACTTGTCTCTAAGATCCTTTTGTCTTGTAAAATTAATAACAAGATTTCAGAAATTTCAGGCTTCACAGCGCCCCTACCCAGAAGGCAGATCCTACTCGGGTGGGGCGGGGGAGGGGCTTGCGCGAGGCACAGCGAAGGAACAGTGCGTGCCTCCATTTTCCAGCGTGACAGAAGCGCTGTTGCTATGGCTGCAGACGCTGAAGGGAAAAACGCTGAGCTCGTCCAGGGCCTGGTGGATGGCGTCGGCGAGGGTTGGCGAGGGGAACCCGTTTCCTGGACGCGGTGGCAGCTGTTATGGCTCGGCTAGTGGATTACTTCAATGTGGTAGGTTGAGACCAGGGGAAGCCAGGTAAGGCTGTGGGATGGGCGCCGCCTGGGCTCCGCCTTCGCCTCAGGCTCCGCCCCCGGACTCCGCCTCCGCCCACCCAGGCTCTGCCTCCACACCTGGGCTCTGCTTCCGACCCCCAGGCTCCGCCTCCATCCCCCCCCCCGCTCCTGGGCTCCGCCTCCGCACCCTGGCCCCTCCCCCGTCCACACCCTGGGCTCCACCTCAGCCCTCGAGCTCTGCCTCCTCTCCCCGGGCTCCTCCCCTGCCTCTCCCTCTGGGCTCTGCCTCAGCCCCCAGCAGCCATTCAGTAGGCTAGGTTGGCGCCGGGCCTGGCATCCCGGCTGGGAGGCGGGGAGGAGAGAGGGTTCTGTCCCGCGGTGGAAGAGCGGCAGGTCCACAGGTGTTGGCCATCACGGAGTGGCCGAGCCTGGTTGGCTGTGAGCGTGTGTGAGGGACCCGCAGGACGGCGGTCGCTGGGAGAGGCCTTGGCTGTACAGTTGGGGGCTGGCAGGCTGGGCGGGTTGGGAGAGCCTCCTTGAGTTCTGCCAAGAGCTTCTGTGGAGGCTGCTGGTTTCCGGGACTGCGCCCTAGGGCCCCAGGGGTTGGGAGGGTGGGAGCACAGTTTGTGGAGTTCATAGGGATTCACTTGTGCCCTGCATCCTGAGGAAGAGTGATGCAGGGCCAGGCCTCCTGGAAAGGAAGTGCAGAGAGTCTTGTTCTGCCTCCTGCCTGCACTGGGGCTCGTGGGGTGGGGGAGCTTGGACATCCAGATTGAGAGAAAGCAGGGTACTTGGAAAGGCTACAGGATCCGTGCACATTTCTGGGAACATTGTTTCAGGACGTATGTGCAGGCATTCCAGAATGAAATGATTCTTCTTAAGTAAAGACAGCCACTGCAAGTGCTCTCTCTCACTTAGCTTCCATGAGATTTTATTATTCTCTTTATTCGTCAGAAAATTCTGCATAAGGAACAGTTTGTCAGATACACTGCTGTTTATACTTTGATGGACTTGCACAACCATATACAGGGAGTATACAGGGTTCACACAGGCTTATTTTCTTATTTTTATATCTTTGTGTTGTTATGTATAGATAAGTGAGATGTAATAACAAGGTTACTGTAGAGCTGGGAAAGGTCTTTTATTTCAGGGTAATGCCAGTTTTACCCTTGCAAGGAATTTTAGCTAACAGCCATGCAGCCTTTGTCTCAGGAAGTGCTTAGGTTGTGTTTGGATGATTGTTGGTCGTTGGTAGCACTAGAGTACAAATGTTCTACTCATCTCTTTTTATTATTTATTCATCCCTAAGAAATTGTTTAAGAGAAGGGACCCTTCACATTTTTTTTCTCACTATTACCTAATTGAGGTCATTTAAGAGAATCACTTGCAGGTCGGTAAGATGGCTTAGCAGATAAATGCTCTTGCTGGGCAAGCCTGGAGACCTGGGATTGATCCCTGAATTCATGAAAAGGTGAAGGCAAAAATGATTGCACAGAGTTGTCATCTAACCTTCTCATGTGTTTACTAGTATTCATCCTTTACCCACATCATGAACACTCCCCCCCCACACACACATACACAATAACAAAAGTAGACTGTGGGCTGTATTTAGAGAATCTTCTTGCTGCTCCAAAATGTCATGTAATTTCATTTTTCAGTCTCTTACAGACAAAGTCTTACCCAGACTGCCAGTGGGGAGAATCAGCTTTGTTTTTAATCTTGTTCAGTTTTCAGTTACATTGTTCTCCTTACAACAATTTTATTTAGTTAGTTTGTTTGTTTTTGACACAAATTCTCTCTACAGAGAACTGGTTGTCCTGGGCTTCCCTATGTAGACCAGGCTGGCCTTGAACCTACAGAGATCTGCCTTCCTCTGCCTCCCAAGTGCTGGAGTTAAAGACAACGCGCAACTTCCCCACAACAATTTTGAAATAATAAAAAAATTTGAAGATAGTTCCAAGTATGTACAGTTAATTGCTGTTTTACTTTGCACATTTTGAGAGGAAGTTGCTGACCTTATGCCCTGTCACTCATAATAGTTTAGTGTTAATTTTATACAAACAAGATCTTTGTCTTACATAATGACAGTGCAGTTATCAAAATTGGTAATTCACGCTGACACAGTATTACATTTAATTTGGGTTGTGTTGACTATGTTATTACTCACATAATTGTCAATGAAGTTGGTACATTTAAGTGTTGCGTTGTTTCCTTATCTCTTTAGTCTCTTTCAATATGGAATAGTTCCATCATCTTTTTCATGATCTTGTCACTTTTGATGACTGTGGATCAATTGTATTTTGTCTTCATTAATTTATTTATTTGTTCATTTTACATCCCACTCACAACCCCACTTCCTCCTCTCCTCCCATTCCTGCCCTCATCCCACTCACCCATTTTCCCCAGATAGCCCCCAACCAACCCACCCTGGAACATCAAGTTACATCAGTATTAAGTACCTCCTCTTTCACTGAGGCAAGACAAGGCAGCCCTGATAGGAAAATGGGATCCAGAGGGAGGCCACAGAGATAGGAGCCCAAGTCAGAGACAGCTCCTGATCTAGTTGTTAGGGGACCTACTTGAGGACAAACAGCCCCATCAATTTCATATGTAGAGGGGTCCTAGGAATAGTCCAGGCATGTTCTTTTGTTGGTGGTTCAGTCTCTATGAGGCCCCATAGTCCCAGGTGAGCTGGCTATGTAAGTCTTGTAGTGTACTACCCCCCTCCCAGCTCCCTAAATCTTTCCTCTAACTGTTCCACAAGACTTTCCAAATTCTGCCTAATGCTTGATTGGCTGTGGGTCTCTGTAACTGTTTCCATTATCTGTTGGATGAAGCCTCTCAGATGATAGTTATGCTAGTCCCATGTCTACAAGCATATCAGAGTATTATTAATAGTGTCAGAACTTGAGTCTTTCCCATGGGTTGGGTCTTAAGTTGTGCCCGTCATTGGTTGGCCATTTCCTTAATCTCTGTTCCATCTTTTATTCCTGCATATCTTGTAGGTGACAAATTTGGGTCAAGGGTTTTGTGTGTTGGTTGGTGTTCCCCTCCCTCCACTGGCTACAAGATGTGTCCACTTCAGTCTCAATATCCCTGCTGCTAGGCATCTCAGCCAGGCTCAAACCCCCATATTTTCCTAGGTACCTCCAGAATTCCAGGTCTTCATTTTATTTCAGAGATGCTGCAACAATTTCTCTTCTCTCCTAGCCCTCTCACCCCCATCCTCACTTTTCCCACACCTGATCTCCTGTCCTGTTCCTCTCACCTCCTCTCCCACCCACTTCCTCTTTCCCTCAACTTTCTGTCTGTCCCCTTCTTAGTGGGATTCAAGTATCCTCTCTTCTACCCTCATGTTACTTAGTTTATTTAGGTCTGTGGGTTGTACCATGATTATCCTGTACTATATGGCTAATATCCCACGTTATTTTCATAGATTCTCTCTAAGCATTGTGTTCTCATGAATCAATACATAAACTGGGACAAGGGTATCACAAAAGTGTAACACATTGTGTCCTATCAGGTGGGACATACTTTCACTTTGATTACTGGTAATCATTGTTTTCCAAGCTTTTCTGCTACTCAGTTAATACCCTGCACCCCCATGAGTACCTTGACATTCATCAGAATGTTAGTGCATTTGCCATACACTTACATCAATATGGATTCATGATTTATGTGTCTTCTATAGTGGACTGGACTGTTACTGTTTGTTTTAGTCTACTGGACCTAAGTGACAAATGATTTATAAACAAAGGCTTTACTTTTCACAGTTGTGAACTCTGGAAAGTCTAAAGTTAAATTATAAGGTCTACTTGGAGGCATGCTTGTCTACAGTCCTGTTCTCACTTTAAACTCAGTGTTCTAAAGGGCCACATAATTTTATAAGATCTCTTCAATAAGATTATGAACCTATTTATAAGGGCTTCACTCCCAGACCCAAATACCTCCCAAGGATCTCATGCAGTTCTATTAGTGTGGGTCTCAAGACTTCAACATAGGAATTTTAGGAGGACATAGATATGTAGATCATTTTGATGTTTAAATTGTTTTGTCATTTGACCAATGAGGGCTTATAAATCTGGCTTCTGTCTTTATTTTCTTTCCATTTTTTAATCTTAATTTTTATTAATAACACTTTATTCACTTTGAATCCCTCTGTGCTCCTTCCCTCCTCCTCTCCCAATCCCATCCTCCCTCCCCCTTCTCCACACATGTGCCTCCCCAAGTCCACTGATAGGGGAAGTCCTCCTCTCCCTCACTCTGAACATTGTTTATCAGGGCTCATCACAAATAACTTCACTGTCTTCCTCTGTGGCCTGGTAATGTTGCTTCCCTCTCAGGGGGAGGTTATCAAAGAGCAGGCCAATCAGTTCATGTCAGAGACACTCCCTATTCCCATTACAATGGAACCCACTTGGACACTGAACTGCCATGAGCAACATCTGTGAATGGTTCTAGTTTATCTCCATCAGTGTTCCTTGGTTGAATTATCAGTCTCAGAAAAGACCCCTCTGCCCAGATTGTTTTGGTTCTGTTGCTCTCCTTGTGGAGCCCTTGTCCTCTCCATGTCTCATTATTTCCTAATTCTTTCTTGAAGTTCTCAGCACTCTGCCCAAAATTTGGCTACACGTCTCAGCATCTTCTCTGATATCCTGCAGGGTAGAGCCTTTCAGATTCTCTCTGTGGTAGGCTCCTGTCCTGTTCCCTGTTTTCTCCCTCTTCTGATGTCCATCCTCTTTGCCTTTCTGAATAAGGATTCAGCATCTTAGCCAGAGTCCTCCTCCTTCATAAATTTCTTTAGTTGTACAGATTTTAGTATGTTTATCCTATACTATATTTATAATATCCACTTAAGAGTAGTATATACCCTGTGTGTCTTTCTGCTTCTGGGATACCTCACTAAGGTGATCTTTTCCAGTTCCCACCATTTGCCTGCAATTTTCATGATTTCCTTGTTTTTTATTGCTGAGTAATATTCCATTAAGTAGATGTACCACAATTTCTGTGCCCATTCCGCAGTTGAGGGGCATCTGGATTGTTTCCAAGTTCTGACCATTACAAATAAAGCTGCTACAAACATGGTTGAGCAAATGTCTTTGTTGTATACTTGAGCATCTTTTGGATATATGCTTAGGAGTGGTATAGCTGAATCTTGAGGAAGCAGTATTCCTAATTGTCTGAGAAAGTGCCAGATTGATTTCCAATGTGATGTACAAGTTTACATTCCCACCAGGTGTGGAAGTTTCCTCTTTCTCAACATCCTCTTCAGCATGTATTGTCACTTCAGCTTTAGATCTTAGCTATTCTGATGGATGTAAGGTGAAATCTCGCAATTGTTTTGATTTGCATTCCCCTGATAACTAAGGGCATTGAACATTTCTTTAAGTGTTTCTCTGCCATTCCTGTATTGAGAATTCTCTGTTTAGCTCTGTATCCCATTTTTTAATTGGATTACTTGATTTGTTGCTGTTTAACTTCTTGAGTTTTCTATATATTCTGGATATTAGCTCTCTTGTCAGATATAGGGTTAGTGAACATCCTTTCCAAATCTGTAGACAGTGTCCTTTGCTTACAGAAGCTTTTCAGCTTCATGAGGTCCCATTTATCGAGTTTTGCCCTTAGAGCCAGTGCTGTTGGTGTTTTGTTACACCAGCCAAAAAACAAGACCTGAGAAAGATATTTTCCTGATACAGGCAAGAAGAGCATAAGGGTCCTTTCCAAAGCAATGGTTTTCTTCAACAAAGCAAGCACCGGGATTTAACTTAGGGCATATGGATATGTTCAAATGTGGGTTTCCTACTCAGAGACATGCTAAATTAAGTCCTATTCTGAATGTGATCATAATGTAAAATCAGAGATAAAAAGACACTTTTGGCTCAAAGTCATGCAGAAATATGTGTAAATTTTTTTTTAAATTGGACAGAAATGCCCCTGAGATTTTTAATTGTGACCACAAGTTCTTAACTGAAAATTAAGTAAATGAGGCCATGAAACTATATTGCACAGGAGGCAATACCATCTGGTAGTCATGATGTCTGATCTATGAGGGGGATGTTTCTCACACAAAGGACAGAGAGCACAAATTCAGAAAACTTCTAACATCCCTGTGTACACTATACCTCAGGAAAAAAAAATCTATAACTTGAAATATAGTATGCATTTTGAAATCATTTTGATACATGACATTTCTACATAGCTATGGCTGTCTTAGAACTGTCCATGGAGCTGGGCATGGTGGCACATACCTGTAATCCCCGCACTCAGGGAGGAAGAGGCATGGATTTATGTGATTTTGAGGATGACTGGGTCTACAAAGTGAGTCCATAACAGCCAATTCTACACAAGAAAATTGTGTCTCAAAAACAACCAGAGAAGACACTCTGTGGAACAATATGGCCTCAGTCTCAGAGAGATCAGCCTGCCACTGAATCCTAGGTTTAGGATGATAGGGATGCACTTCTGAGCCAAGCTTTGATTTTTAAGTGGTCTATCCTTGAATCAAGGAATTAAAGGATAAAATAAGATGTACAAAGGTACCATTTTCCTTTTAATGAGCAGCAATAAGTCTTCAAATTCTACGAATAGTTTGTCTTCTCTAAGTGGCTACATTGCTTTGTTAATTTCATCATTTATAACTGGATATTAGACATATAATATAGAATAATCATACTAAAATCTGTACAGCTAAAGAAGCTAATCAAGAAGGAGGTCCCTGGGTAAGATGCTCAATCTTCATTCAAATAGGCAAACGGATGGACATCAGAAGAGGGAGAAAATAGGGAACTGGACAGGAGCCTACCACAGAGGGCCTCTGAAAGACTATCCAGCAGGGTATCAAAACAGATGCTGAGACTCATAACCAACCTTTGGGCAGAGTGCAGGTAATCTTATGAAAGAAGGGGGAGATAGAAAGACCTGAGGGGAATGGAGCTCCACAAGGAGAACAATAGAATCAAAAATCTGGGCACAGTGATTTTTGGAGACTCATACTCCAAGCAAGGACCACAAATGGAGATAATGTAGTACCCCTGACAGATTCAGCTCATTGCAGCTTAGTGTCTCTAGTAATGGAAAAAAGGACTGTCTCTGACATGAACTCAGTGCCTGGCTCTTTGATCACCTCTGCCTGTGGGGGGAACAGCCTTACCAGTCCACAGAGGAAGACAATGAAGACAGTCCAGATGAGACCTGATAAACTAGGTTCAGATGGAAGGAGAGAAGTACCTCCCCTATCAGTGGACTGGGGGAGGAACATAGGAGAAGAGGGAGAGAGGGTAAGATTGGGAGGGGATGAAGAGGGATCTATAGCAGGGATACAAAGTGAATAAACTGTAATCAATAAAAATAATGTAAAAATGCTGGAGTGTGTTTGTGTGTACATACATAAGTTATGGTGTATACATGCTACTAAGAGTACAGCTTATTGCTATTTATTATCTACATCCCATATATAAGTTCTTCACATGGAACACAAAGAGTCTTTTGGCCAGTGACTACACTGGCCCTTATTTAGCGTGAAAATATATTTACATATCTGCTAGTGTGTGAATTTGCATACACAATAGCTCAACTATAAAAACATTAGAAAAATCTCTAACAGTGATATGGACTACTCAGGGATTGAGCACAAATCACGCTTAGCAATAACTAAATTTACCCACTGAGACAATTCTCTGACCTTCACTTGCAGTTTTGAGAAATTCTTAAGAATAAGTCTTTACTCCTAAGAAAGAACTAACACATTCCAAAACAAGACAGGAGTGTATAATTTTCATTTGCAAGTAGCATTTATTATTAGAATAATTTCATTTTTTCCCATCCTCAGATGACAATATATTCATAATCAGAATACAAGACAATATTGTACTGATGAAATTTTTCAAGTAAGGTTTATGAGTCTCAATGAGCTTAGTGGGGAGTGTTTGTGGTGTGCAAGAGAGACAACATACCTTGAAGATCATAGAACCATGACGAATATAGACCCCACACTCTTCATATATCTGTCATAGCCTAAGAATGAATAGTCCATCACACACATAACATGTCTTTTTGAAATAAATCTTGTTGCTGTTACATTAACTATCACTTCTAGATAAATCTCTAAGAAGGCAATACTTCAAGATGATGTGCCATATAGTAAATATGGGAACATGTAGAAGCATGAAACTTCAAACAATATATACATACATATGTACACATACTATTAAGCATCAATTAATTATTTATATCCAAGAAAGGCTTAAAAACAAACATCTTAAATGAATTTGTGAAAACATAAAAAAAGTACAAGTTCTCATAGACCCTTCCTTGAAAACTATGATTTCACACTGTCTGATATAAATAAGCAATGGGCCACATAGAGGATGTGGATTCCATTCTATGCATTGCAGCAGAAAAATACCTATAACCAAGTGGAAATGCATTCGAATATGAACAGCCACCACAGAAGGAATATCAGAACAACATAATAAACTTCTGTGAATGGATTTGCTACACACACAGCCAATTCAATACCTACTCTAATGTTTCAAAATTCAGTCCACAACCACAATTGGGGATCTCCTCCATTATAATGAAGTGAACATGATAAATAATTACTTCCTCTGTGGCTCTGATAAAAACAGATTCAAAATATTTTCTTTTCTTGGAAATAAATACATTTATTATGTCCAAAGTAATAAACACTTTTGCATAAATAACATTTCTCTCTTCTATGAATATTTTTCTACTTCCTGCCATCAAGATGATATATTAAGATTTAAAATATTTACAGTACTAGATACATGGATTTGCAGTTAAGACAAGTTCATTCCCAGGGCCTAGTTCAGGATTTGGACAACTTTCTATAATTCTTGGTATGAGAAAATCAGTGGGTCTAGTCTACTTGGAAACTAGAATGGACAGGCACATAAACACACAAAGAAAAACAGTTATCACGTAAGGGAAATTAAAACAAATTCTTAAATATATGTTTACTCATGAATGTTTACTTGTATAAGCATTCACTACTGAATTCAGGTGTTGAAATAACTACAGGCTTATCTACAAATGTCTTCATCATGAATTCCTTCATGTAAAAGAAATCAAACATGTAGGTTTGAAATCAGAGAAATGAATCCTTTTCAGTTGGTGGTATCATTTGGGAATGTTTAAAAAATGTATCCCTGCTGGAGAAAGTATGTTACTTGGGGTGGGCTCGATAGTTTTCAGTTGCATACCATCTGTAGTCCCCATTCTCTGCTTCATGCTGCAGGTGGTGTTTGTAAGCTCCAAGCTTCCTACTTTAGCTGCCACTATGACACTTGTCTTGCCCGATTTATAGTGATCCCATAACCTCTCAGGTCATAAGGCAAAGTAAAAACATTTGCAAGTTGACTTGGATATTGTGTATGGTCACAGAAAATGCAATAATATGCACACATAAATTTTACAACTAGATAATTTATTTCATGTAATTGAAGTGAACTGTGAAATAAAAAAGGATTATCGTATTGTTTACATTCATCTTTGGTCCTTATGAGATTTCAATTGGAAACAAAATAAGGATGGATGTCATAAATGCATGCATACACTGTTGACACTTGTTAGAATTTTCCTCCAAAATAATCTAGTGTAATTGAATGCAACTGGTGGGTCAAAGAACTTAACAAATCTTTTATTCTAATAGATGTTCTACAGAATGAGTTCTTTTAGGTTCTCAAAGACTACCCTGATATGCAAAGGCTTTAAGATGTAGCCCACACAGTAAGGCTTTTACTCTTATATAATGGTAGCATGAAGCAGAAAACCTTACCATACTGACTACATTCATGGGGTTTCTCTGCAGCATGACATTTTCTCATGATTTCAAAGAAAACCCTATGAAAAGGATTTACCACATTGCTTATTCAGAGGGTTTCACTGCAGTGTATGTTCTTTTATGTATTTGGAGATGACTGTATTAAGAAAAGGCATTATCACATTGAAGACGTGTAAGGTTTCTCTCTACTATCTGCTCATTTGTATACTTGAAGATGATTTTATATGCAAAACATGTAAATGCAAATTGTATGTGGGAATATGAGAAAGCAATTTGTCCTAAGTATTTCCTTTTAGTTACCAGCATTCATTGATTTATAGGATTTAAGTTCATAGTCCCTAGGAAAGCTGTAGACTTCTCAATAGCTGACCAGCTTTAATTACTTAGCTTTTGTTGCCCAAAACATGACTGTTCCATACCATGATTTCTGGTCCCCTAACATAATGACTGACCCAAACCACACATTCTCTTTACTAAAACATAATACCTTTTCCTAACCACAAAAGAACAAATGGATATGAATGTTTTGACTGTTAAACCTACATTTTGCATCAGGTGACTTCCTCAAAGACATAAACAAATCCCATATGCCTAAACCATGACTGATGGAAATAATTCAGTTGTAAAACGCTAAAGATGTTTATGATTTTCAAGCTCAGAACCTCTGTAACTTTCTGGCTCATTGGATGGGTAGGCATCACAGTTCAACATTATATGTCCTTCATCAAACTTGATGACAATATTTTTTTTTCATCTGTATTGACCTGTTTGAGTTGTATTGGATTCAGTGAACAGAAGAACACAAAAGCCTTACCATATTGATTATATTCTCAGATTTTTCTCTCCATTTTGAAACTTTTATGAGGATGTAGAATATAGATATGTGTAAAGGTCTCCCATTTTAACACATTCATAAATTTTCTCTCTGTATGAATTCTTTCATGATGACAAAGATTATACAAATGTGGAGTAGCTTCACCATGTAAATACACTCATAGTCTTTTGTTCCAGTATGAATTCTTTCATGATGTTGAAGATGATCGTGAACAGCACATTTTCATTAGATGACAGTTATGTGAAAAGGCTTTACCACATAGGTTACATTAATAAGGTTTCTCTCGAGTGTGAGCTCTTTTATGTATTAGGAGATGACTGTTACAAACAAAGGCTTTCACACATTGATTACATCCATAAGAGTTCTCTCCAGTGTTAGTTCTTTTTTGTATTAGGAGACTACTGTTACATGCAATGGCTTCACCACCTTAGTTACATTCATAAGGTTTCTCTCTAGTATGCGTTATGTCATAGGAGATTACTATTACATCAAAATGCTTTATCACATTGGTTTCATTCAAAAAGTTTCTATCCAGTGTGCTTCTTATAGGTACATGGAGATTATTATGGCATGCAAACTTTTTCACACATTGGTCATATTCATAGGGTTTCACTTCAATAAGTGTTCTTGTTCAAGATAAGTCTTACATGAAAAGACTTCATGACATTAGTTATATTCATAAGGATTTATGCAACATGGATTTTTATGTCTTTGGAGAACACTGGTATCTACGAAGGTTTTACAACATTGGTTACATTCATAAGGTTTCTCTCCAGTGTGAGTTCTTTTATGTATTAGGAATTGACTGTTCTGTGAAAAGGTTTTACCACATTGGTTACATTCATGAGGTTTTTCTCCAGTGTGAATTCTTTTATGTACTCGTAGATTACTGTTAGATACAAAGGCTTTACCACATTGGATACATTCATAAGGTTTCTCTCCAGTGTGAGTTCTTTTATGTATTAGGAGATGACTGTTACATACAAAGGCTTCACCACATTGGTTACATTCATAAGGTTTCTCTCCAGTGTGAGTTCTTTTATGTCTTAGGAGATCACTGTTAGATGCATAGGCTTTACCACATCGGTTACATTCATGAGGTTTCTCTCCTATATGTATCCTTTTATGTCTTAGGATATGACTTTTATTTGCAAAGGCATTACTATATAGGCTACATTCATAGTGGTCCGCACCAGTATGCATGCTTTTACATGTGTGGGGACTACTGTGATGTGCAAAGACTTCATATTGAGTATCTTCAGGGAGTTTATCTCCACATTGATTGTTTTCATACCTGCAAAGATAATTGGCACATATGACAGCTTTTCCACATCCATTACACTAATGGATGTTTTTGCCACATGACTTAATTTTGCAGTTTGAATTAAAAGTAAAGAATAATTACATTTTGAGTTTTCATCATTATTTTTACATTCACAGTGTTCTCCTCTACTGGTTGTTTTGCTGAGCCAGCAATCAGCTAAGTACTGATGAAATCATAGTGTTGTTAGTTCTATGGCTGATCACCTGTCGTATATTTTGTAAACCTTTGCCCTTCCTTACTTATCTACTGGAAATAATAAAGAGCTAACAAGTGATAGCAGGGCGCAAAATGCAGGACAGAACTTCTGAGTGAGAAAGGGTTGCTGGGAAGTAGAAAGCAAATGACACACCAGCATGACAGTGAGGTTAACAGATGGACATGACCATGAACAAAGAAGTAGAGCTGGCCATGCATCCGGACACTGTGCTAGGTTTGTGTTAGGGGAAAAAAAAGGTTCAGAATCTGCCCAGTAATTTGCCTAAGCTTTAAAATATTAAAAAGCCTCTGCATCATTATTTGTACTGCTGGAAGCTCTAAATAGCCCATATAAAGCATAATAGGTATCAATTTTTAAACATCTACTCAAAATGGGGACTACTATACCTTTTAGTTGTTCTGGGTGGTACATTGTTTCTTTCAATATACACATATTAAAATGACTTGTACTCATTGTGATATATGATATAATTATTAAAAGAATAATAATAAATGACATGGTTCCATGATGCATTCACACATTTGATTTTTGTTCATCACAGACATGTGATATAGGGATTATGGTTTTTCCACAACAACATTCCTGACTAAAAAAACTGCCCTTCTCACAAAACTTAGCAACATTACTACAAGTATATGAGTAACCCTATTTTACTATGGATGAGTTGATTAGTATAATCTTTTGGATATAGTTTCATCACCTATTTACTGTGAATACATTTAGCAATATCTGAGTTGTAGGATACTAAACAAATTGCAGTTTTACCTCAGCGCTAATGAGTAAACAATTTAAACATTGATCTTGTGTGAGTATTATTTCCTTGCATTCTTTCTTAGAGGAGTGCCCTGCAAACACACATCAAATACCTAACTTGGATGTCCATAGTTTAGTAACAAGTTAGTCATCATCAATAAATACACTTAAAACAAATCATTTACACTGTCCCTTCTCTTTCAAACTTCCAGAACATATTAAAATTTTTTTCAGAACCATATTCATATCAGCTTACAATGAAAATTACCTTGTATGTCTTCTAGAATTTTGACAATGCTCTTCTATATTATGACTTTCCCAATTGTAGCCTAAAATACAGTAACAGAAAATGTATGCTTTATTATTGGAAATAATACAAAGTTTAAGTCGTGATCTATGGTCAATCAAAGATCGATTCATCTAATTCTTCCTCATCCTCAAGAGAAATTACAGAAGCACATCAATAATGAACAGTATTTCCCCATATTTTAAGAAGTAAAGAAAATTTATTGCCCTACCTATTGCAGTGAGGTTCCTGTAGGTCTCTAGCATCACATCTTTGTAGAGATTCCTTTGGGAAGGATCCAGCAAAGCCCACTCTTCTTGAGTGAAGTTCACATGCACATCATTGTAGGTCAATGCAGTCTAAAATATCCACACACATGTACAACAGAAAGTATGATACTTAGAATACTGGAAATGTATCCTTCTTTTACAATATTTTCAATGTATTCTGGTGGTTCTTCTACTTATTTTCTCACACACAAGTTGTAATGTAATCCCCAACTCTTTTTTGGAGTAAACTCAACAGTGAGGTTCACCTCTCTAATTTCTGCATCCTTTTAGTAGGATATAGGCTTACAAGAGAAATGTCAATTAAGAGATAAAGAGAGAGAGAGAGTAAAGAGAAAAACAGTACAGAGCCCACATGAGAAAAATAGTATAAATGATTCCTGACTCTTATAAGAATGGGCAGGCTGGGTGTATTATCTGATGACTTTAATTCCAAATTCCCTCAGGAAACAGAGGCTGGTGTATTTCACAGAGGTGGACAGTAAACGGCTCTTTGCAATAAATTCCAGGACACTCAGGGGTACATAATAAGATCCTGAACAATATGCAAAAATTAATCAAACCAACAAGATAAAAAACCTTAAAGATCTTTCTCAACTTTTTATAAAGAGTTACACATTCACTCCAGTTCTGCATACATGTCTAGAAACCTGAAGTACCTCATTTTAAACTGTAATATTAATATGATCTTCTTAAAAATGAAATGTATGTTTGAACAATTACAAAAGGAGAGATGAAAATATTAGCAATGTAAATTTTGATCATAAATAAGCAACATGGGGATGGAGGTATGGCTCAGTAGTTAAGAACATTGTCTGTTCTTCCAGAGGACATGGGTTAAATTCCCAGCACACATATGACAGCTAATAGCTGTCTGTAACACAAATATATTCAATAAAATACTCGTAAAACATATGCAAGAACACATCAAAGATATACACGATGAAAAAATTGGCTTAATCTCAGGAATACAGGGATAGTTCAGTATATGAAAATCCATCTGTAATCCATCATATAAACTGACTGAAAGACCAAGATCACATGATCATCTCATTAGATGAAAAAAAAAGGCTTTGACAAAATTCAACAACCCTTCATGTTAAAAGACTTGGAGAAATCAAGCATACAAGGATTCAGGCACACACTTAACATAATAAAGGTAGTAAAAAGTGAACTGAGGGCCAACATCAAATTATTTGGAGAGAAACTTAAAGAAATTCCACTCATATGAGGTACATATCTCCATATCTCTTCAATATACTCCTTAAGTCCTAGCCAAAACTATAAGACAACTGAAGGTTATAAAGGAGATACAAATTGGAAAGGAAGAATTCAAAGTATCACTATTCGTAGATGATTTCTTAGTATACCTAGGTGACCCAAGAAATCCTACCAGGGAATTCCTACAGTTGAAATACACTTTCCACAAAGTGGCTGGGAGCACAACTAAAATTTTCATTATTCCTTCTGTATACAAATAAAAAATGGGCTGAGAATAAAATTTGGGAAACAACACCCTGAACAGTAGCCACAAACAAGATGAAGTGAAAGACCTCTATGACTAGAATTTGAAGTCTTTAAAGAAAGAAACTGAAGAAAATATCAAAAGATGGAAAGATCTCCCAAACTCATGGATATATAGGATTAACATAGAAAAACAGCATTCTTTTTAAAATATTTTATTAATTACAGTTTATTCACTTTGCATCCGTCCTCCTTCTCCCCTCCCAAATGCTCCCTTTATTCCTTTTCTCTAAAGCAGCATTCTTAAAAATGGAGTCTACAGATTCAATCCATTTCCCAACAACATTCCAACACAGTTCTTTACAGACCTTGAAAGAGCAAACATTAAATTTAAGTGGAAAAATAAAATACCCTTGATAACAGTACAATCCTATAAAATTGGAATAATGACACAGAAATAAACCCATACTCCTATTGGAACTTTACTTTCAACAAAGAAGCCAAAATTATACAATGGAAAAAAGACAGCATCTTAAACAAATTGTGGTAGATGTCTGCACATAGAAAAATGAAAATAGACCCTTTGTATGACCCTGCAGAAACTGAAGTCCAAGGGAATCAAAGACCGTCACATAAACCCAGAGACTCTAAATCATATAGAAGACAAGGTGGAGAAAATTCTGGAACTAATTAACACAGGAGAACAACACCAGCACAGGCTCTGAGATCAACAATAAATGGCATCTCAAACTGAAAAGCTTCTGTAAGTCAAAGGACACTATCAATAGAACAAAACAGCAGTCAACAGATTGGGAAAATATGTACATCAACCCTACATCAGACAGAAAAGTAATATCCAAAATATACAAAGAACTTAAGAAATTAAACACCAACAAATCAAATAAACCAATTTAAAAATGGGGTTCAGAGCTAAACTGAGAAGTCATAAGAGAGAAAAGTCAAATGGCTGAGAAACACTTAAAGAAAAGATCAAAGTCCTTAGCCATTAGACAAATGGAAATCAAAATGACTCTAAGATTCCATCGTACACCAATGAAGTTGCTAAGATAAAAAAACTCAAGTGACAACACATTCTGGTGAGGATGTAGAGAAAAGGGAAATTTCCTCCAGGTCTGATGGGAGTGCAAACTTGTACTACTTCTCTGGTAATCAAACTGGTGCATTCTCAGAAAATTGGGCATATTTCTACTCAATACCCATCTATACCACTCCAGGGAATACATCCCAAAAATGTTCCATTATAGAACAAGGACATTTGTTCTACTATGTTCATAGCTGTTTTATTCATAACATCCAGAAAGTGAAGAATGGATAAAGAACTACTAATACATTTATACAATGGAATACACCTCAGTTATTAAAAATAAATCATGGAAATTGCAGGCAAATGGATCAAACTAGAAAAGATCATCCTGAGAGAGGTAACCCAGACACAGAAAGAAACGCATTGCTTATAAGCAGATATTAGACCTATAGTACAGCATACACATTCTACAATCCATACACCCAAAGAAGCTAAGTAAGAAGGGTCCATGGGAGGTTGGCAGAATATCACTCAGAATAAAAAAAAGAGAACAGACAGCAGAAGTAGATGAATAGAGGGAATTGTGCAGAAGTTAGAATGGGGAGGGAAACAAATGTGGGTAGCAGATGTGGGGAGAATTGTAGTAGGATGTGAGAGGCCTGAGAACAAGAAGGGTAACTGAGGGGGCTTCTCCTTGGAGTCATTTGACAGGGAAGTTTCATGAGAGGACCTGGGTGTGACTGGGTGTGACTCTAGCTGAGAATCCTAATGGAGGGGCAGGAGAAGAGAGACATGGAAAATTAAGTATGAAATGACCACCTCTTAGCCAGTCAGGACTAGTGGAGAGAGGGAACAACAACTGGACAACAAAACCCACTATCCAAAAATTACCCTGACTGCAATAAGTTTAGGGATAATGATGGAACAAAGATTGAGGGAATGTCCAACCAATAATTGGGCCAACCTGAGACCCACACTACACTAGAGAGCCAGCCAATGAAACTGTAAATGTTGCATTGCTGAGCTTGTAGAAAAGAGCCTAATTATGCCTGTTACCTCAGAGGCTCCACCCAATAGCCAATGGAGACAGATGCTGGAACTTGCAACTAAGCATGGGGAGGATCTCTGGGCGTCTTATGGAAGTACTGGGGGAAACATGGAAGAACCCGAAAGGGATAGAAAGCCACAAGAAGACCAACAGAGAAAAGTAACCCAGACCTGGGGGGGGGGGTTAAGAAAATGAGACATCAGCTAAGGAGCATGCATGTTCTAGACCTAGGCTTCTTGAACTTATCTGTACTAAGGGTGGTTGGGTCCATGTGGGTTGAGTGGTAAGTTGAGGGGACTGTTTCTAAAAGGAACTCTACTGCCCGCTTTTAGAAAATCTCCCCCTGTCAAGTGTGCCTTGAATGGCCTTAGTAGATGAGGATATGCTCAGTCCTGATGTGACTTGATGTGCTGCAATGGGGTGATACAGGAAGACTAAGGCTCTATTTTTGTGAGAGGGGAGGAAGAAGGGTGAGGGTGGACTGAGAGCAGAGGAAGGAAGGATCACTCTTTGGATGTAAAGTCAAAAAACAAACTAATCTCTCTAAAAAATTTAATACACTCAGAGAGAGAGACAATGGAATTGAAAGGTGATAACGGAGGGGGCTGTAGGTGGGACATGAAATAAACATAATAAATAAAAATGAAAAAGAATAATATTAATACATTCTCTGAAATATCCAGAGGGAAAACTGGCAACATGACCTTGCCCATCAAATTAGAATTCGTCCAAATAAACCTCCAAAACTGTCATCAAATCTTCATATATCTGTCATAGTCTAAGAACACAGTCATATTATACATCTATAACATGCTTTTTTGAAATTAATTTAATTATTGTGTCATTATATAGAATCTGTAGGAAATTCTCTTACAAGGCAGAACTTCAGCACGATGTGACATAAAGAAGTATGTAACTTCAAACAATACATATATACATACATACATACATTTTATTAAACATTTTAATGTTAATGTCCAGGAGCAAAGTCACTTTTAGCATACTTTTTTTTCTTCTAACCTGCTACTGTGCTGCTCTGATTGAATCCCCTAACCACCAACATCTCAGGTCATGAATGGGTTTACTTTTTTGGCCCATCATTTTGAAAACCTAGGATAGAAACTCAAATTTCAAGAAAACTAAGGAAAAAAATCAGGGCAAATATTGTTTCCTGTCTTGCTCTCATTTCTTCATTGTCTCAGGCTCAGCTAGCTTTTTTATGCAGCCCAGGGCCACTTAATTAGGGATACTGCCATCCTCAATTGAAGAACCTTCTATAGAAATCATCAGTCAATGCAATCTCTCGTTTACATAGAAACCAGCCATTTTCTCATTAGTTTACTTACTTTTTCACCTTATAGCCTGCTCAAAGCTCTGTACCTCCTCTCCTGCTGTTATCATCCCCACCATCATCCTTCACTCCTCCTCCCCTTCTTCTCAGGAAAGGGGAGACTCCCCATAACAAATCTCAGCACATCAAGTTGCATACAAACTAAGTGCATCTTCTTCCACTGAGGCCAGAGAAGGCTTCCAAGCTAGGGCAAAATGATTCATAAGCAGTCAACTGTGTCCATGTCACAGACAGCCCCCATTTCAGATTCTAGGTGACCAACATGAAGACAAAGCTGACCATCAACTAGACATGTGTAAGTGCCTAGGTCCATTCCATGCATGTTCTTTGAATGGTGGCAACCAGCAATTTTAGGCTGGCATGCTGTGAACTGAATTTATCATGTAAAAAACCCACAGTATTATGAAACGCAGGATTATGAAGATATATTATGGACACAAAAATATGACTTCTGTACTTACTGTTCAGCAAAAGTAATGACGATTGTATACAATATGTGTGAAGGAATATAGCAAAAATTCCAAAACATAAGCCCAACAATATACTCAAGTTTTCATCAAGACACCTAAGGAAACTCAACCAAGAAAAAAAGGTAGACCAATGTTTCCTATGATTATATACATATAGAAATTAAATAAACACAAACATCACAACTCCCACAAAAATAACTCAAAGTAACTCCTACACTGTTCAAATTATGCTCTAGGTACTACTGACCTTATTTTCAAACAGAGTCCCCATGACCTGTCTCTCTAAATGGAGGTCACCAAAATGACAGACTATGGCACTGTAGCCCTGCATGGCCCCCTAGTGACTGCAGGCAAATCCAGTCCCACTGATGCCCCTAAACAAAACAATGTTAAATAATAATTTTATAACTGTTTCCTGCCACATCTATTATGTCACAAGCTGTGAAATCTGCCCTAGTTAACTATATAACACAATGTGCATCTGTGACACCACTGCAGCTCAGAAACTCCTTTTAACCCTGGAATTGAGTTCCTTAAGTCCCAGAAATTTGACCTTCATTTTTTTCAAGTTGTCTTCCCACTTCGCACACATAAATAGGCAGCTCATTACATGACTCAAATGAGTAATTTTTAGAACTCAGCTCTGGTACAGGCTTTACCTTAAAATTTTGGGAATTTTAACCAAGAGGAAAGCAAAGTCATGCTGCTGGGAAGCAATAGACTGGGATCTAAGAGACCTGTACCAATAAAGTTTGCCTTAGAAATATTTTTCCAAAAGGCTGAAGATGCAGCTGTTCTAGAATTAATATCCACCCCCACAGTGAAAGTACACCATACATAATTAAATGGTTAACTAAAAAATAATCTCTTTGATAGTAGCACGTATCTAGCTCTACTTAATGCTATAAGTGAAGTCAGCCTAAAACTGATTTTGTATTCCATACACACAGTCTTTCTTAAGTCTCTTAATTTTAGGCTTCAGTTTATACTTTAAACAATTTTAATATGGACCAGAGATTTCAAGTCTAGCCACTGAAAGAAATGGGAGATTTACACAGCAAAGATATTCCTTGAATGATTTAAGTACTCCACTTCCATAATACAGCAGGTCATTATTCAGTGTCAAGGTAGAAGAGAGAGGACTCAGTGGTTTCAAATGTTAAGAAAAGTAGAAGGTAGAAAAAGTGCCAAAACCATACAATGAAAAAAAAAAAAGACATCTTAACAAATGGTGTTGGACTAACTGGATGTGTACATGTACAAAAATGCAAACAGACAAATACTTATCACCCTGCACAAAACTAAAATACATATGGATCAAAGACCTCAATATAAAAACGGACACACTAAACCTGTTAGAAGAAAAAGTGGGGAAGAGCCTAGAACACATTGGCACAGGAGACAACTTCCTGAACAGAACACCAACAGCACAGGCTCTAAAATCAACAATCAATAAATGGGACCTCATGAAACTGAAAGGCTTCTGTAAAACAAAGGACACTGTCATGAGAACAAAACAGTTTACAGACGATCTACAGGTTGGGAAAGGATCTTCACCAACTCTATATCTGACAGAGGGCTGATATCTAGAATATATAAAGAAATTAAGAAGCAACAAATCAAGTAATCCAATTTAAAAAATGGGATACAGAGCTAAACAGAATTCTCAATAAAGGAACATCAAATCACAAAGAAACACGTAAAGAAAGGCCCAACATCTTTAGTCTCATGGAAATGCAAACCAACACGACCCTGAGATTTCACCTTACACCCATAAGAATGGCTAACATCAAAAACTCAAGTGACAACACATGCTGGAGATTATGTGAAGCGGAACCCTCCTCCATTGCTGGTGGAAAAGTAAACTTGTGCAACCACCTTGGAAATCAATCTGGTCCTTTCTCAGACACTTAGCAATAGTGCTAACTCAAGATCCAGCTATAACACTCCTAGGCATATATCCAAAAGTTACTCAAGTATACAACAAGGACATTTGCTCAACCATGTTCATAGAAGCTATATTTGTAATAGTCAGAAGCTGGAAACAACCCAGATGTCCCTCATCGGAGAAATGGATACAGAAATTATGGTACATTTACACAATGGAATACTACTCAGCAAAGAAAGCATGAAATCAGCAAGCAAAAGGTGGGATCTAGAAATGATCATCCTGAGTGAGGTATCCCAGAAGCAGAAAGAGGCACATGGTATATACTCACTTATAAGTGGATATTAGACATATAATATAGGATAATCATACTAAAATCTGTACACCTAAGGAAGCTGATCAAGAGGGAGGACCCTGGTACGATACTCAATCTTCATTGAGAAAGGCAAACAAGACAGACATCGGAAGAGGGAGAAAACAGAAAACAGGACAGGAGCCTATCACAGAGGGCTTCTGAAAGACTTTACTCAGCAGGATATCAAAAAAATATGCTGAGACTCATAGCCCACCTTTTTGCAGAGTGCAGGGAATTTGGGGGAGGAAGGGGGAGATAGAGGGACCTGGAAGGAAAAAAAGCCCCACAAGAGCAACAGAACCAAGAACTCTGGGCACAGGGGTCATTTCTGAGACTGATACTCCAAGGAAGGATCATGCATGGAGATAACTTGGAACTCCTGCATAGAAGTGCCCCATGGCAGTTCAGTGTCCAAGGGGGTTCCCTGGTAGAGGGAACAGGGACTGTCTCTGACATGAAATCAATGACTGGCTCTTTGATCACCTCCACCTGAGGGGGGAACAGCCTTGTCAGTCCACAGAGGAAGACAGAGAAGCTGGTCCTGATGAAACCTGATGGACTAGGATTAGATGGAAGTGGGAAGGACCTACCCTGTTATTGGAATGGGGGAGGGGCATGGGAGAGAAGGAGAAAGGGAATGTGGGATTAGGAGAGGAAACGGGAAGGGGATGCAGCTGGGATGGAAAGTGAATAAACTAATAAAATAAAAATTAATAAAAATAAAATTAAAAAAATACAACAACAACAAAAAGCTAGGGTGGGAAGGTCTTGCACAAGCTACATCTTATCCTAACTAAGCTTCTTGAGAAGAATAGCATCTTGTACACTACTTCCTTGAAAGAAATGGAAGGAAAGAGGAAACGTCTATGAATTGATCAGAAATTCTCATACAATGGGATAAAATCATGAGGAGTCTAAAAAAACAATACTGCATGAGGGAAACACAAGATCTCAATAACATTATTTACCAACACCACAGTGACTTTGGAACTGATGAGGGTATCTCCATGTGTTTGAAAGAGGTGGGTTCTCAAAATGAGAAGCAAGCACTCCTCAAATGTCCTTACCCTGCTGCTCACCCTATTTCTGGTTTTAGAAAAGGAACAGTGCTTTATTTTAAATAACTCAGAATCTTGGGGAAATCTCCCAAGGCCTAGGCCACAGGATATACTGGCTCTGCAAAGCATATTTGAGGAGTGTGAGAAGTTAGATTATTCTCCATCATGAGGACCTCAAGGAAGGTTTTGTTTGGTCAGGGCAGCCCTCAACACAACAGTGTTTTCTCTGTTCAACTGTTTTCATCAGATGTCTTGCCCGTGTGGCTGAACTATGCTTTTCTTAAGAAGAAAACTGCAACTTTATGGCACATCAGGCTTTAATGTTGGCTCTGATTCTGTAATGGCCCACTAAGCAGCTTGTTAGATGTCTCTTTTTTGACATGGAGATGGGCCAATGGTTGGTATGAATCAGGGGCTTTCTCCTTGGTTATGGCTGGAGACAAATTTGTTGACTATCCTCTTGAGAAAATGGGTTTCCTAGCATCCCAATGTCTAACAGGCTGGGTTGGCATGCTACTTATCTGTTTTAAAACAGCCCTTAGCTATTCTACTTGGTGTGATGTCCTGTCACCTAAGCACTGAAAATTTCTGTACATCAACTGTTCTATGAATTTACATCACAGCTTTACACTGAAGTGCTACTCAATACATATGTTACCTACAACTTCCACTAAACATGCATACACATAGTGTGTAAGAGGTGGCCTCCGGAGCCCAACCTTCCTCAAACAGCTCTTCCATTTTACTAGCAAGATAAATCTAACTTTAAAGTCCCAATGTTGCAGCGCCATTTTCCACTGAACACATTGAAACATTTTCCTAATTATCAGTTAACTGGTTAAACTTGCTGTTACTTTAACCAGGTGCCTTAAATTGTATAAGTAAGCCCTCACTTACTAACAGTCAGAGGACACACTTCTCTGTTGCCTTATCACCTTGAGCTCTGGAACAAATGTCAAGTGATAAAAATTAGAGGCCTTAGGTTCCAGGCCGAATGTCTTAGAAAACATTTAAAAGTGTTGAGCCCAGGTGTACTGGATTAGCATAGCCTCCAACATAAACTCCCTTGCTTAACCCACATTTGATTGGATGACCCCGACTCTCTCCAAGGGGCCCTCACCTTGTGAATTTAAACCTTTAAATATACAATAAAGCATACCCTGGGGCACCATTCAGATATGAACTGGCCACTTCCCTGAGCTCAGAAAATAAAGCATTCATTCTAACCTCCTGTTCCAGAAGTGAGTTCTCTCTGTTCGGGACCAAAAGTCAATATACTCAAGATATTCAGATGCCCGGCTATGTTCAGGGCTAGGAAAGGGGGCCTCTCTGGTGGCTGTTTCTGGTTGCCAGCTCCCACCCAGCCTCAGGAAGGACCCTAAACAGCTTCTACTGCTGTTCAGCCTCCTGCTCCACCAGGCTGGGGGCAGTGGACACACACCATGTTGCAACTTCGGAACTTGGCTGAAATCCCCTCACAGTACACAGCAGCAGCGCTTATACCAGAGCAGACCAACCATTCAACCCTGCTCAGCTAAAGAGCGAACTTGCAGCAAGGCGCCAGGAAGAACCCGCCTCTCCCTCTGACTGCAGGAATGAAAGCATCTGATTGGCCAATGAGTCGTAAGTGACATGAGCACCTCCCTTAGGATTACAGTGTACTGAAAGGACAAGGCTTAGTGATTCCTGGTCCAGGCTTCTCTTTTAGGACCAAACTTTCTTCAGATCTGCACATGTTTGCATTTCATCATCATTTGTGCCTGTTCTCCCATAGCCTACCCTGTGTCTTTCAGCACTCAGGATACAATTACCCTCTTCCTCCTCGAATCAGCTTGCATAGCTGCACAAACATTATTCAACCTGTAGCAGAGTGAACACTCTGTCCAACAGGTGGAAGAAGGCCAAGAATTTTAAGAATTAAAGAGAGATTTAAGAAAATGCAAAGAGTTTTTTGTTCTGTGACTTCAGGTAAACTGGAGCCACTTTTCTCCTGGAAGAGACCCAGGAGAAAAAAAAGCAGGGAAAACATGACACTTTGGAGTACTATCATCAGGTAAAACTTCTTCCTCAATAGGAAGATGAAGAACACAGAAACCTGCACTAGTGAAGGCTCTCTGCATGAAATGACCTGACAGAATAAATTTTTCTGTGTATGTATACAGCTAATACATATATATTTATGTATACACACACACACACACACGATTTGGTATTTTGAGACAGGGCCTCTTCTTTTAGCCCTGGTTGTCTTGGACTAGATCTGTAGACCAGGCTGACCTTGGACTCGCTGATACTGGCCTGCTTCTTCCTGCCAGAAGGCTGGGATTCAAGCCCTGTGCCACTAAATCCATCTTAGATTTTCTGTTTTATTTTATTTTTTTTTAAGACCGGGTTTCATCATGTAGGCCCGTTTGTGCTGGACTCTTTGTCAACGAGGCCAACACTGAACTCACAGAGCACAGCCTGTGTCTGCCTTTCAGGTGCCTGGATTAAAGGCTTGTGCAAGCATGGCTGGCAAGACCTTAGACTTTTAAGGATATGTTTAAAGGAGGGTTTCTTATCTAACTAATTTTTTTTTAAGATTTTTGGGTAGGTGGATGAGGAGACCTCTGACTATTATTATCTGTATGTGTCTGTGTGTGCATTAAATCAGACATTGTTGCCATGCTCACAGACCTTCTTAGATCAGAGCTTTTACTCTTATGCCTAAGAAATTTTTATTTTATTTTATTAGAAAAACATCTCCCCAGGCAGTGAGTTCTGTGCTGAGCATCACTTGCACTGTGGGTCTGATCCTCTGAGGGCAAGGAATCATATGAAAGAAGAGAGACTTAGTATCACCTGGAGAGGACAGGAGCTCCACAAGGACCAAATATATCTGGCCACAGGGGTCTTTTATGAGACTGTATCTCCAATCAAGGACCATGTATGGATATAAACTAGAACCCCTGCTTGGATGGAACCCATGGTAGCTTAGTAGATAAGTAATGTGAACAGGGACTGTTTATGACATGAACTCAATGGCTGTCACTTTGATCTAACCCCCACTCCCAGGGAGGAGCAGCCTTCATAGACCACAAAGGTGGACACTGCAGCAAGTCCTGAAGATACCTGATAAGGTAAGGTGAGGAGGACCTCCCTTATCAGTGGCCTTGGAAAGGGGCATGGAGAAAATGAGGGAGAGAGGGTGGGATTGGAAGGGAGTGAGGGAGCGGGCTACAGCTGGGATAAAAAGTTAATAAACTGTAACTAATATTAAAAAATAAAATTAAAAACAGAGAACAGATCTCAATGTAAAATTTTCAACAGCAGAATCTCAGATGGCCGAGAAACACTGTTCAGGTTCAGCATCCTTAGCCTTTAAGGAAATGCAACTGGAAACTACTTTGAGCTTTAATTTTACACATGTCAGAATGGTGAAGTTTAACAGGACAAATGACAGCTCGCTCACACTGACAAAGGTGTTGGGGAAGGGGAACACTCCTCCATTGCTGGTTGGAGGGCAAACAAATACAACCAACATTGTATTTTCTCACACAACTGGGTTGTTGTCCCAGGAGGTTGTATGAGGATGCCTAAAAGCCCAGGCTGATGTTAGGAGAGAGCGTTGCTCTCTGAAAAACAACAGCAGGGCCACACTCTGGAGGAAAGCTTATACACAGTGCACTGAAAGTGGAGAGGTGGACCAGGTGCAGGCTGAAAGATTTCACCCCTATGTTCTAGTCTCTTTGGGGTGAGACAGTACTGTACAGTCTCCCAAAAAAGAAACCTGGACACAAATCCAGAATAAAAACTACTCCACCTAAAATCTGTATTGCGTGCAAGATGTAAAGGGGCAGTGATGGCCCCAAACTTGCTTGAGTGGTGAGCTAATGTTTGGTTTAACTTGCAGCCCAAGCCATGAAATGGAACTCACTCCATTTATGGCCAGGAATGTCACCGAGATATAAATGGTAAGGATGGTGTGTGCATGTGTCTGCACCAGGTCCTCTGCTGAGATGTCATGGCTGTTAGCTCTGTATTTTTGTGGGACTCCTAACATTATGAACAGGTGTAGCTTTGACTCTCTCACCTGCTCTTGAGAGTCTTTTCCCCTATTGGGTTCCTTGTCCATCCTCACTGTGAGGTCTGTTGGCCTTGTCTTTTTTGTATCTTGTTCGGCAGTCCTATCTTAGAGGCCTGTTCTTTTCTGAAAAGGATATAGAGGAAGGAAGTAGTTATGGGGAAGAAGGGAGGTATGCTGGATGTGGGAGAAGGGCAGGGAGGGAAAACAGTGGTCAGAATATATTGTATGAGGGAAGAATCCTTTTCAATTAAAAAGCATTAATTTAATTTTCCTACCTAAAAATGCAAAGAAGAGACGCAATCAAAGAGAAGTGAAATAGTGAAGACAAGGAAAACAAAATCATGATGTACAGTTATTATTCTGTGTGGTGCAAAGAGGGGAAACATCACTCAGGAGTTTAACAAGCTTATTCTTTAGTCTTATCTAGATCTATGAAATCAGATGTTTTGCTCTCACCAATGTGAAATGTATATCACACAGGTAAAATGAGGTAATTTTCTGGTGTTATGTGGAATTACAGGGGTCCCTGCTCACTTAATTCCAAAAGAGTACTCTTTCTTCTCTATAATAAAAACTAAAGTTTGGAGCTAGAGAGGTGGCTCAACAGATAAGAACACTCTCTGTTCCTTCAGAGGTCCTGAGTTCAATTCCCAGAAAGCACATAGTGGCTCACAATCATCTATACTGAGATATGTTGCCCTCTTCTGGCATGCAGGTACAAATGCTGATAGAACATTAATTAAATATATAGTCTTTAAAAAAACAAAAAAGTAAATTTGAATAATATTCACAATAATATAAATAAGTATGTAATGTTATACAATATTTATGCATAACTATATAATACATTAAGTATATACAAACTGATATTTTAAAATGCTAAGTGTTTAAACATGTTTTCCCAATAAAAATAAAAGTGTCATCATCTAAGGTGGGTTAGCTGATCAAAATAAAACTAAGAAAAGTGTTACTTGTCTAATATTATTACATTTTTATTCAACTGTAATTTGTCATTATTTCAATTCAAACAAAACAAGTCAGTCTGTTTCTTAACTCATTTTCACTTCATGCAGCATGACTCATTGGCAGAAAACTCTTATGCCATTAAAATAAACCAACTTTCTGCATTTTTATAGTATATTGTAAAAGCACATTTGCTTTTTATTTCAATAACAACTTTTGCTCTAAAAATCCTGAGATTTGATTTTCCTTCTCCGCATACCAACTAAAAATATGTTACAAAAATTCTTTGAAAGTGATTGCTTTAGCTAGGTTGTGTTGTTTTTGCCCTTCATTTTCTATTGTGAACTATAAGTTAGACAAGTTGACTGAAGCTCTCCTACCCAATGAACAAATGGGAATGCAGCAAGATTGAAATCAGAGAGAGAGAGAGAAGTTTGTTGATTTGACACTGCTTATGCTGTAATTATACACTGTTTCATGACCAATATAGCACTGACTGTGAAAGTCTTTTGTAAGTGTGTAATCCCTTTACCATTGTTATTGTCTTCATTCATTTACCATACCGTCCTTCTGAGTCACAAACCATGACCTCAACAAATACGGAATTAGGTTATTTTAAAAGTTATCCACCACGAACATAAACACAATAAGCGTGAGAATACAGATACTTTTTTAAAACTAATCAAAAGCACATGAAACTTTACTGAGACGACTGCTGGGATCAATAGCAATTTTGTCATTTTATGAGAGCTACGCGCAATGTAGGCACACGTAAACATGGATACAATGAGAAGGTGTGAAGAACATGGTTTATTGTGTTTTTTTTGGTAATGAGGAGGTGTAGGTGTAGGTAACACCAACAAATGCATCAGATTACAAACACTAAACACTTGCAGTTTTACATGAACTATAAGAACACAAACTGATGTTACTTAATTTTAGTTCAAATCTGTGGGAATTCCTAAATTCTGCTATCAAGAGATTATTTTGTATGCTAATACATGATCCCATACCACATTCAAATTTATTGTTCAATTGTGAACCATGTTTTATTTTCACTTTTTGTCTTCTCAAATTATACATAGGGGAATAACTTTTATAACCATAGCAATGTATTTTGTGTCAGTAAACTCTATACTAAAGTCTTCTTTCTACGGCTGTGTAAATTATTTCATCACTTTCAATTTTATATACTAACTGTAGTTTGCTAAACAAATGATTATGTAAGATATCATTTACACTTTTATACTAAACAACACCAATGGAATGATGTATTTAAAAAAAAAGATGTCGGCTATTTTCTATTTCAATATGAATTCACCAGAATCCAAAGAAAATTTCTATGAATTCCTAAGAGGAAAGCTGATTCCAAAGCTATGTCCCATGAAAAAATGACAAAGAATTCCAAATAGGATAATGAAGTAAGAGTACACACATATGCAGCTGTGACCTCAGAACGTATCTCAGAGCTACAACTATCAAGAATGTGTACAACAGTTGTGACCAAATTAGGAGACAAAGAGAAAAAGCCAAAATCATAAGCCTAAAAATATATTCAAGTTTTCCTCAAAAGACCCAAGGAAACTCTGCCAGGAAAAATGTGACTTGACCAAGGTTACTTATGGTTATATGTGTATAGAAATTAAATAAGCACAGACTGCAAAACTCTTACAAAAGCAACTCAAACTGACCCCTAAAAAGTATATTTCTGACAAACCAGCTACTGTAGATCGCTCTTCTAAAAGGAGAGACCACATGCTCAATGGTCTGGAGTTCACTGTGGAAAAAAAGTGATCAAAAAAGAGGGCTATGATTCTAAAGCCCCTCATGCTTTCTTGTGGTTTCAGGCAAATCCAGTCCCACTGAAAGCAATACACAAACCAATGTGGTGAGTGTTTTCATGTTTGCTTACTCCCACATGGATTGTGCCATGAGATATGGAATCTGCCTTATCCACCTCCACAACACTAGCACACCTTAAAAACCTCTGCATCTCAGAAATTCCTTTTATGTCCTGAAATTAAATTTTCCTGAATCACACCACTTTGGCTGAAAGTAACGAAGAGATAAAAAGATTCCAAACAAAAATTGATGGAGGATTCACATTGCCTACTTTTTGCAGCTTCAAAACTATTTATAAAATTTGCCACACAAACCTGAATGTGGAATGCAAGGTTCAGAACTTCTAGAGAGCAGACCATAAGTTTTCCAATTTCTCTTCTTACCACACACCAAAAGCAATGTGTGTGTGTGTGTGTGCGCGCGCGCGCGCGCACTGGACAGTGATATTTTAAGTATCACAGCTTTCAGCTGCCAGGGATGCAGAGGAATTCTCCCAGCTCCCACCCACTGCCCCCAAGGAATCCACACTCAAGGAAGATTCAGAGACCAAGGACCAATCCCCAAGTCACCACATAGATCAACAGAATGACAGTTGACCCACAGTCTCACAATATCAGACTCTGAGAGATAGCAGATCTGTTCCTCCTGGTTTTGGTACAGTGGCCCACACACTCAACATTGCATGGTTTGAAGTCCCCCTCACAGTTCTCTTCAGCTTCATGAGAAAAGAATCCTGGAAACAAACTATGAGCTACCTCCCACTGGTGCTACTGACTGATAGGTCTGCCTAGAGTCCCTCGTTTCCTTTGACTACCCAGCTGGGCTTAAGGTTACTAACAGCTACTCTACTGGGTGATGAGATCAAATAGCTCAGGGAGCTGAGACCTTCCCAGCTTGGCCCACACCTTAGGCACACACAGAGCCCTACTCTATGAAATCTGTATTTTAGTATGACTTTCCCATTTCCAAGACACAAGGAGACAGTTCCTCTTCTACCTCACAGGGCCCTTTGTGTGCACATTCCAACACACAATCATTGTTCAGTGTCGCTATCTCTACCTTATAGCTGGGAAACCCTGAAGCCAAACAAGTCAAAGTCAAACAGTAACAATTAAAACAAAAATTGACGAAGAATTTGAAAGGAGTGGTACATGGGAAATGAATGAAAAAAAAATAAAATAAAAAGGAAAGGTCATGGATGATTCTAGGTATGGTGGGGTAGAAAGTTTATTATAGAGAAAAGGGATAGAATAGCCAGATGCAGGGACATCTGGGGGAGTCCAGAGGGGACATGACTGTGAGCATTATGAGGAAAAGTAGGAGGGGAGAGGGGAAAGCTAGACCAAGATGCCTGGATAGTAAATGATAGATGAAAAAGCCCAGGTAACCAAAATGGTTGGATTACATAAGGAAGACCACCCAGGGGAGGGGGAACTCAGACCCTGGTCTAGAAGGCTGGGTATGCCAACCATTACCCTATGGCAGGTAGAAACAGAGATGCTGGGAGAACCAGCAGCTGAGCCTGCTTTTATTTGTTAAATAGGTACCTCAGCCATTTGTCCCAGGATTTGAGACTTAACAATAGGGAAGAATGAGGAGGTTAAATGATTTCACTATAATCTCAAAACTTGTTTTAAAAAGTTGAAACTGGAGAGCATCAGAACAAGAAAATTTGAACACAGGGAACTTCCCAGAGACTCATACTCCAACCAAGGACTAGTCATGGAGATAACCTAGAACCCCTGCACAAATGTAGCACACGGCAGTTCAGTGTCCATGTGGGTTACATAGTAATGGGAAGAGGGACTGCCTCTGACATAATCTGATTGGCCTACTCTTTGATCACCTCACCCTGATGGGAGAGCAGCCTTACCAGGCCACAGTAGAGGACGATGCAGCCACTTTTGATGATAAATGATAGACTAAGATCAGAAAGGAGAGGAGAACTTCCCCTACCACTGGACTTGGGGAGTGGCATGCATACAGAAAGGGGAGGCAGGGGGGATTGGGAGGGGAGGAGGGAGGGGCTTATGGGGGATACAAAATGAATAAAGTGTAATTAATAAAAAATTTAAAAAAAAGAAAATTTGAAACTGGCTTCATTACCCAAGATTTTTCTGGGACTAGACATACATTGAAGAGCACACCAAGTATTATGCACTCCTTTTCTCTTGGGATGCACCATTATTGTTAGAGCAATAACATTCCTGTTAGGCTCAGCCACACCTGTTTGCCCAGGTCTTCTGTGTTTGTTAACCAGTATAACTATAGAAATTTGGTTTCTAGAAATAAGTTCAGTTCCTCTTCCAGAATCTTGATTGCCTTGGTCTGTGAACTCTAAGTAGTGCCAGTTTGGACTTTTCCTAACCATTTAAATTGAATAACTGACACTTCTGTCCAAGCAGGAAAGCTCTCACCATCCTTTTTCTCCATCCCTTTCTCTGCTATGATGACACCAGCTTCAAAGTAGGTCATTGAACTCAATTCATACACAGGTCCCTCTTTATTTGTAAATACCTACCCTATGAAAGCCAGGGATGATTGAGGGACCTCAGTCACTGGTTCTTTTTCTATTTCACTGACCAGGTTAAGGTCTAGCCTGAAATGAGTTGCAAGACGCTGGGCCACAAAGGCAGGATTAGGTGGTTCAAAGCAAGTCTTAACTACATAGCATGAAGAAAGGCTGAGTTTTTGGAGACATTTCTCTAAGCAGAAACTAATGAGAAATCCATTTTTAATTAGGCATGAAATTCTTTTTAAAAAATATTTAATTTTATTTTCTGTGCATTAGTGATTGCTTGAAATTGGCATTACAGACAGTTGTGAGCTGTCCCTATAGCTGACTGCCTTAGTCTTTGATCTAGCTATTGACTACCCTGATTCACACAGCAATTGTATATAATAGATTGTTCTTCCTGTTCTGAACAGAAGGCACAAACCATGCTCCACATGCAAATCCTTTCACTGTAACTACAACACGGAGAGTTTGTTACCAACTCAAATTATAAAGCTCTTTTGTGGTACAGCCATTTAACTAAAGAATTTAGAAATTTTAATCAAGAGAAAAGCAAGGTCATTGCCCTAGGGAGAAACAAACTCACTCTGAATAGCTTGCCTTGAAAACATTTCTCTACAAGGGTGAAGATGCAACTGTTCTAGAAATACTATCCCCTCCCAAGGAGAAATCACTGCAAACACAATTAAAAGTGTAATTAAGACAGAATACATTTAATGACAGCATACATTCAGCTCTGGCCAATGCTTAAAAGGAGCCAGTTGAGGACAGAATTTTGCATTACACATATCTTGTAACCCTTAAGTCACTTTTAGGTTCAGTCCCAGGTTATGTTTTCAACAATTAAAATGTGGACTGGGGACTTGTAAGTCTAGCCACTTAGAAAGATTTACATGGCAACAATATTGCCAGAAGTAGACTGGTGCCCTCAAACAGCAGGTCACTCTTCAGTGACAGGATCCTGAAGTGATTATGCCAGAAGAGGAAAAGACAGAAAAGGCAACATTGGAAAAAATAAAAGCTGGGGCGGGGAGGTCTTATGCAAGGTATGTGTTAAGCCGAGTAAGCATTTTTGTCCTTCAGTTCATTTATTTAATCACTTAACAGCCAGATGGAAAACACCACCCTCCTTTCCTCCCTGTCTCATCCCCACACCCCACTCCTCCCTACCTCTATCCTCATAGAAGCAGATCCCCTTCCCCACTTAAGTACCAACATACCCTGATGCATCAAGTCTAAATGGAACCAATTGTTCCCTTTCCCACTGAAGCTAGGCAAGTCAGTCCAGGTGGAAGGAAAGTGATCCCAACTCAGGCACAGAGTCAGAAACAGCCAGGACTCCCACTGTTAGGTGAGCTACATGATGACCAAGCTGCACATCTGCTACATATGTGGAGGGGTTCTATGTCCAGCCCATGAATACTATTTAGTTGGTGGTTCAGCCTCTGAGAGGTCCATGGCCAAGTTAGCTTCTCAAGAATAGCATCTGGTATACTACTTTCAGGGGAAATGGAAGGAAATGGTTAACTTCTGTGATGTCAGAAGAAAATATCATAAGTAGAAACAAATTCACAAGGAGTCTAATGAAATAGAGCTGCATTAAGAGGAACACAGGGTCTCTCAAGAACATTACTAACCAAGCCTACAGTGGCCTTGGAATTGACAACCACAGCCCCATGTGGTGGGAAGAGCTGCAATCTCATGATCTGAAGCAATGCCTCCCCAAAGGCCTGGGGCCCAGAACATAACAGTCTCTCCCAAACATTTTTGTGGCTTTTGAGAATAAACTCAATTTTATTCTCAATACATGGAGACGGTAGAGAAAGTTCCAAAGGCCTAAGCCCCAGTCTGTTACTGGCTATGCCAAGAATGTTAATGGGTTTAAGAAAGAACTATGCCATTCCCCTTATATGAAGGCCTCATGGAATACCTTTATTGATCAAGTCAGCCATGAACACAAACAAGTTTTTTGTTTGTTTGTTTGTTTTTCCCTTTTCAAAGAGTTGTCAACCAGTATAGGCCCGCCCCTGTGGCAAAACTATTCTTTTCTCAAAAACAAAACTGGATCTTTAGGTAAATGAATTTTAATTCAAAACATGGCTGTTCTGGCAAGAGAACACATCCAAAGACTTTCTAGGTCTATATGATCTGGTTGGAATACAGACACACCTTTACTCCCAGGAGAAAGAGATAAGCAGTCTTTGTCATCAAGGCCAGCCAGTAGAGCAAGCTTCAGGTAAAGAAAAGCTTAGGTCTGGGTGTGGTGGTACAAAACTTTAACCCTAGCCCTCAGGAAACAGAGGCATTCAGATGACTGAGTTCTAGACATTTCTGCTCAGGCTGTTCAGGTAAGTCAGTGAGTTGAGAGGCAGTGCGCTCAAGTTGAGTTTGCAGAATTCAGAAAAAGTTTTCACTGGGAGACTTTTACAGACACAAGTTGAAGAGAGAAACTAGACACAGGTGAAGACAGACAGAGCCTGAGAATGAAAACCATCAGGAATATTATAACATATTGCCAAAGTTAGCAGAGCAATTCAATCAGAAAAGGCGGGTTGATTCAGTCAACTTGGAGGGGAGTCTGAGCCAGAACAGTTGAGTTGAAAAGGCCAGTAAGAGTTCAGAAACAACTAGAAAGGGTGAACTTATCCAGCACTAAGTCTCAGAGGATGAAAACATTCTAGGCCTAGATTTGATTGTATGGAGGCTAGAAGCTTGCAGGACTAGGCCTAGTTAGCAGATGAAGGCACTAGTCTCCTGGAGGACAATTACATCAGGGGAATAAATGTTACTTTAACACCTTTATGTCACCACAGGCTATAATGTTGGTTGGGACGCTGTAAAACTGCCTTGAGCAGCTTGGTAGAGCCCTGTTTTTTTGGATATGAGGATCGGCCTGGTAGCTGGTTGTAAATCAGAGTTGTCTCTCTCCTTTGCTATGGTTGGAGACAAATTTCTGGACAAGCCCGGTCAACATGTGTTTGCTAGAGTACTAATCTCTAACAGGCCTGGTTAGCATCCTATTTACCTGTGGGGTGATTGTGAGGCAGTCCTCCCCTGGCTAAATTGTATTTACTGTCACCTACTATTTCCCAAGCATTGGAAATCCTTTACATCATCAATTCTACTCTTCCTCATCACAGCTTAATATTGGAGTGCTACCCAACACACAAGATGCCACTTACAACCCCCCCCAAAACTACCTCCGAATGGAACTCACACCTAAAGGTTAAATGCTAAGAGCAGTACTTGTAGAAGACACGAGAGAAACTGGAACACCAAAGACTCCTGCCATGAGTATGATTCTGCACACAAACCCCTGCTGCAAACGCTCTACGCGGATAAGGCTCCAGCACATGAGTGACTCAGTTGCCACCACTGGGTCCAGCAAGCGCCCAGGACCACAAGGTCCCTCCCCAGGGGCCGCTGCTGATCAGCCAGTCGCGGAAGAGACCCCGCATACCAGCTCCCGCCGCTCAGCTGCCTTCTCCTCCCTGCACTCACCATAGTGCGACTTTGGAGCTTGCCTCAGTTCACCTCGCAGCACCAAGCAGCAGCGGTGGCGCTCAGAGGACTTCACCCGGAACCACAAGAGCCTGCTCAGCAGCGGGAGCTGAACCAGCAAAAAGGGATCCGGAAGGACACGCCCCCTCTTCACTGGTGGGCCCAGGCGGGGACCTGATTGGCCAGAGCGTTTTGAGTGACAGGAACCCCTCCCTTAGGGGTAGGGTGTCTCCCTTAGGGTTAGAGTGTGTGGAAGGGACACAGCCCTTTAGTTCCTGACTCTGGCATCCAGTCCAGGACTGCGCCTTCTCCAGATCTACAGAGATTCGCATTGCAGCAGTGCTAGTGCCTGTCCTCCCATTGCCTACAAGTCTGCCTGCACATCCAGCCTCGGGACCGCCCAGCCCTCCTACCCTGGCCGCTCGGCCATCTGCTGCGCTCCTCTGTGGAAGGGGACCCTAGGCTCCCCAACTCAAGATCTCAGGGCATTCCTGAGCTCCCCCACAGCTCTGCTTCTTCCTCCTGGTGGATCAGGCTTCCACAGCCCATTACTAAAGTGCAGTGGAGTTGCCCATCTGTCCCACAAATGGAAGGGGTCCTAGAATAATTAACAGGTAAGGAGAACTTTTTAAATTATTCATACATTTTATAATTAAAGAACAAAATACAAATCAAGGTGACTTCTCTATTAAATTGCCATGGTGTTTAAAAGCTTTGGCAGTAATATACATATATACACGCATATATATGTGTATATATGTATATTACTGCTAAAGCTTTTAACTATAAAATATAAAAGGTAGGAATCACATACTCCAAGAACCCCATTCCTGTGAGATGATTAACATGTCTAGAGAACATATTCAGTACAATCAAACAATTCTGACAAAATGATTGCAGGATTCATAAGTTGTGCTAAATCATATTCATCTTTGGTGGAGTATCTAGTTTATAGTGATTTACAAGTACCACAAAGGAATTTATTAGATTTTATAAATGACTATCAGAGAGTTATATAGTCTTCTCAGAGAAAAATATGAATTGTGTTTTGTAATAAATGCAAAATGCACGCTTGGCAAAAAGTATAAAATCTGATAACAGAATTTTGGTTGGGACTGTGTGTTCCTTATACATTTCATTTCTTAATGTTATGAATATTTTTAAATTTTTTATATTAAGTTTATTCACTTTGTATTCCAGCTGTAGCCCCATCACTCAATCCCTCCCAGTCTCATTTCTCCCTCATTTCCATCCATGCCCCACTCCATCTGTCTTTTCTGAGACTGAGTCTCCAACCAAGGACCATGCACGGAGATAACCTAGAACTTCTGCACAGATGTAGCCCATGGTAGCTCAGTATCCATGTGGGATCCATATTAATGGGAACAGGGACTGTCTCTGACATGAATCAGTGGCTATCTCTTTGATCACCTCCTCCTGAATGAGGAACAGGCCATAGAGGAAAACATTAAAGCCACTCCTGATGAGACCTGAGGAGGACCTTCCCTATCAGAGAAATTTCAAGAAACAAGATTTGTGTTTTGTGGCTTCATACTGGGCTCAGATAACTGCACCTATGTTTCACCTGGTACCTGAGAGAAAAACAGTTAACAAATGAAAAACTTTGTGGAGCAGTGTTTTTAGCAGCCATAGCTTCCCAAATGGAAAGGTAAACAAAACAAAACATACGTATTAGTAAAGATTCTCTAGCTGAACAGAACAAATGGAATGCATGTACATATGTAGACAGTGGGTTTTTTAGAATGGCTCACAGGCAGTGTTCCAACTGGTCCAATAATGCCTGTCTACCAATGGAAAGTTGAAGAACCCATGTTGCAGGATTATTTAGTTATACTGTGAACCCTGAGATGGTATCCTGGAAAAATCTGTCTCTAGTTGTGGTGTGGTTTAGTGTAAGCATATACCTTTAATCCACGAAACAGGCTTGGATTAATTCAACCATAGGTCAAGAGACCAAGCAAGCAACCAGTTGGGAGAGATTCACATGAAGTGGAATGTAGGGACATTCAGTTTGAGAGGATTTTAAAAATAGCATGGAAGGTGAAGTAGTTTTTGTTTTGTTTTCTGAGCCTTTGGCTGAGTAGGAAGGTAGGCTGGGTGCTTTCTCTGCCTCCCTGAGATAGTAAGTTTTCACCCAGGCATCTGATTCCAGCATCTTTATTGGTGATATCCAATATTTTGGATTTTGCTTAAAAACCAAAAATACAGTAATGGTTCAGCCAATGTAGCTCGATGTCTCAGATGGTCTTCAGTATATACCATAATTCTTAAGAAATAAGCTTTAATGCCAGTTTTTTTTTTTTAAATGAGCTTGCTAGCCAGAGGTAGGGCCAGCAGACAAAGAAAAAGAGCTACCATCTCCAATATTATATGTATGTATTGTGTGTGTATGTATGTTACCATCAGAGACTGTGGATGAGATTAAAGGTGGGTTTTATCACATCAAAAATCTAGATCGTGATTGAAGAGTTTTTCCACTTCCCAACAATTTGGGTTTTAGTTAATTCCATACATATAGTCAATTTGGCTGCCTAGAATAGCCATCACAACAGTGAAAACAGATTTTTTTTTCCCCTGTGGCAGGAAAGGAGAGCATGGGAGTCTTTTCCAAAGCATGATTTTCTTCATCAAAGGAATCTTTGATGTTTTACTTTGGGAATCTGGAAAAGTTCAATTATAGGTTTGCCTATGTTAAAGCATGCTAAGTTAAATCCTTTTTCTTAACATGGTGGTAGTGTATAAGGAGATATATTTAAATGCATCTTAGCTCAAAGTCATGCAGAAACATATGTAAATTATAAAAGTGGACAGAAATGCCTCTGGAATGTTCATCTTGTACCACAAGGTCTTAGATGAAAATAAGGGACACTAGAAATCGTTTGCATGTGGCCAGTGCTACCTGTCAATCATGTTGTATGATTTCACAGATAGAAGTATCAAGGCCATTTTCTCACACATACAAATCCAGAGAATACAGATTCAGAAAATATCAAGGAAGTCACCTATCAGCACCATGGACACTATTCTTAGAGGAACAGCTTTGCTGAGCTAGTCTAACCTCACAATGAGCCTGTTTTTGCCTGTGAGATGGCTGGTTCAGAGGGATGCTGCAGCTACTTTCATACAGAAGTAGAAAGAGTTCATTTTTAACTAGCCCTGGCTGCTGTCTGTCTCAATGCTGTGATATCTCTGTAGAGATTACTACAATTTTAAGTTTTATTTTTATTTTATATACATGGGTGTTTTTCTGTGTGTGTCTATGTTCAGTAACAACAGAAGCCAGAAGATGGCAGGAGATGACATTGACTGGAATTAGAGCAAATGGCTAGCTACCATGTGGTTTCTGGAGATGGAACCTCTATCTTCTGTACCAATATCCATTGTTCTTAACTGCTAGACTATCTCTATAGCCATGTTCTAATTTAAAATATATTTAATTAAAATATATTACATTGCTTTACCCATTTCTTGTCCTCTCTCTATTCCTTATTCTTCCCAGGCTATTTCTTCCAAGCTAAGAATGGGTGAATAAGTCTGCTCAAATATTTGAATAAAACTTGCTGAGTCCCTTTCTGTTGATTGTTTATATATGGTTTCAGGACTGACCACATTGTATTGGAAAAGCAATTAGGGAGCTCATCCTTGTTTGATGCTAATTATCCTACTTTCAGGAAAATTCCACTCTTCAATGAATAACAGGATGTTGAACCACAAAGGTCCTTGTACCCACAGATCACTAGGGAAACCAGGAATGTTAAACATGCAGAGGCCTCTTCTCAGTGCATTAGATCAAATACCTGCATTCAATCCAAAAGGCTGGGAGTGGAATTTGTTAATGACTTCTTTGCTAGCTGTGGGGCAGACCTCACCTACCTCTTGCTACAGAGGCAGACTTTACCAAAATTTTCCAGAATGATGATTATCTCAGACTATTTCTTTCCTAGATAGTTACCCATCTGAGTGACCAAAGATGCACCCCTATCTGTAAAGGGTGGGAGAGCACCCAGTTTTTTATGAGGACAAGGTAGGTATGATGTGCCTGATTTGAGAAATGCCAAAAGACCACTAGGAGTCCAGTCCATTGAAAATCACACGAGGATCTTTATTCAAGCTAAATCTCTGGCCACCAATCTTCCCCAACATAGCAGGTTAGAGAGTGAGGCCCTTAATCTCAGGGAGGCAGACTTTTTAAAAGGAAAAAACGGCAAGCAGGGGATTCCTAGCCTTAGAGTTACAGAGGATAAGTTTTAGGTAGGGGATTCAGCAATCTGACCTTTTGGTTAATTGTTCCAAGCCCCCTGGCCAAACCGACAGATAGTGTTATACCCAGTTCGCGGTTCGAGAGCCCCCAGAAGATCTCCAGGAATCGACTCTGTTGCAAAACACATGAGGGTCTTTTTTATTGTAAATTACAAGCTGCAGCTTAGGCCTACACAGCCCCACTGCCGAAACGGTGGGAGCTGAGCGCGACACGCCCTTAGTTGGGTCATATAGATTCTGGTCCCTCCCAGCATGCCCAAGGCAGGGGCGATTCCTGCCTGGCAAGCATCTATTGGTCAAGATGCTAAATTTTGAATCGATTGGCTATAGGAAGATTCCCAGACCATTAATGACCAGGTGTCCCTCCCTAGGGGGAGGGTCCAGTTTCCTAGCAACTGTATTTCTAGTGGGTGGGGAAAGAACGGAGCGAGGCGGTCCATCCCCTCAGGGCATTACTAGACTTCTCCACCCACATAGTTCAGGCCTTAATAATAGCTGCTAATTTTTAATCTTTTTGGTCTCTCAATAGCAATCTGTATGATAGCCAGCTGGGTGAAGAGGAGGATCCACTAACACACTCTGTGGCATTTATGATAACATGTGGGGTGGAGGCCTGGTTATAATTATCTATTTACACATTTTGTGGTATCCACAAAACCTGCAGGATGGAGGGCCATGTGGCCCTTTTTGGAACCCAAAGGTGGTGACCAAATCATTCCAAGGTCAGTCAACTTAAGATAGAGTCTGAAAAACAAAATGGAGCCACCACTGCCATCCTCAGTTCCTTCAATACAAACAAACTGAAAAGGCCAGAATGAGCCTAAATTCGGTGTTATTTGTATACCACTAGCTTAAGACAGTCACACTGTGAATCCCAAATATGGCTATAGATTAAGAAATTCTGTTGCCCTGGAACTCAGTATGAGTGGTGAAATTGCCATCCTGATTCACAGGGACCCATAGCCCTGCTAATAAATTCTCTAGTCCATGTCTACTCGCAAGTGTCAGAAATTGCCATCCTGATTCACAGGGATCCATAGCCCTGCTAATAAATTCTCTAGTCCATGTCTACTCGCAAGTGTCAGTGGATGTTCCCCTGACCTGTAAATGGCAAGACTGAAGAGCTAGCAAAGAGGAAAGCTCAGGCAGCAGGTCTCTATTATGAGTATGAGGCCAGAAGGGTCTATGCAAATGAGTGCCGGTGTCCTCAGACTCCCGAAGAATGCATTTTGCACAACAGGAGCACTGCAGACACAATGGATTGTCACAGGACACCGCATAGATGCATGCGAATTTTTAAATGCTCATGGTGTGTACTGTTCGGCTTTAAATTGAATGAGTGCAGATGAGAAATTGGGTAGGTGATGCATTTTCCATTGTCAATGGTTTTTAAACTATGAGAATATTCACTCCGAGGCATTCCTGAGACATAAACAAAAAGCTGGGAAGATGACTCAGCAGTTAGGACATTGGCTCGGTGGCCTCCCCACTATCTCCCGGGCCACCATGTTTCTGAACTGTAAACACAAACCTGCAAAGCACAGGAGCCATTTACCCCTTTCGTTGATCAATACAGAGCTCACCAAAGTCAGAGAACTACAAACAGTCCCAGAATGCATTGTGCCCACAGCAAGCTTCTGTGAGAACTACAAGCATGTCTCAATGAGAACTACAAACATGGCGGGCTGCAGAGCAAACACTTCTGGGATTGTTTGTAGTCATCTCCGCTTACGGCCAAGCCGTAACGTGGTGCAGGCGCAGAAACACAATTCCCAGAATGCTGCGGGCATTGTTTATGCCTTCACAAGGCAGCCTGGGTTGTTTTCCCTCCCTGGTAGGGTAGCCTGGACCGGAAGTCGCCCTGAAGCTGTTTTCCACTGCTGCAGAGGCCCTGGTCTGGGAAGTCACCGACCAACCAGTGCACACATCCTTTCCCCCGGTCCCATGGTTATGTAAATGTCCCCTCTCTTTGCCCCTTGCCATCTTAGGAATCAAGACCTTTCTAGGAGCATCTCCGTGATGTCATCGCCCCGCCCCCTGGTAATGGAAGTAAACACCAGCTGCTGGAAGTAGCTTGTGTAGAGGAAGAATGTGCAGTTTGCATTCTTCTGCTCAGAGGCCGCCCACCTCGTCTATGGGAAAGGAATCCTGGGGTCTCGGCCCCCCTTTTTTTTGTAATTGCGGCCCTCCCAGTCAAAGCAGCGCTGCTCTCTCGGGAAGGCAGAAATGCGCTCACCCTGATAAATATTTTTAAAGATTAAACAACATCAACAACAAAAGGCGGCGCAGTGGCATACACCTAGGATCCCAGCACTGGGGAGGCAGGGGCAGGCGGTTCTCAGTGTGTTCCTGAAGAGAAAGCGAGTCCAGGAAAGACAGGGACACAGAATCGCTATTTCTTTCCCAGGATCCCCAGGGACAACAGGTTGGATCCCCAGGGACAACAGGGTGGTGCATGAACATCTGGTTCCCTCTGGTGATGTGCACGTGTCCATGAAGACAGAGCGCTCCTGCACCTAATAGCTAGATTTATATATGTGATAATTTTAATACTATATATTTTAATTTAGTAAAGACAGAACTGTCTTGAGTACCCACATCCTCTAGTCCTGTGGCATCGTTGGATGAACCACTGAAAGATAATGGCCTTATTCTGCCCTAAACATGGAGGGACCCTGTGCCAGAATTAAGCTCAAGGGAGTGGAGGGGAGGGGGATGCTAAGGCATTTACCTGGGCCCCTGCACCTGCATTCAACCTCTAAAAGTTGTTGCTGCAGGCTATGGAGGACACAGGTTTTCCCTTAATTTAGAAAAAAAAAAAACTTGAGAGAATTTATTCCAAATTTTAATACAAACAAGTAATTGACCTGTATTGTACATGCACAACAATTTCAGTTGCTCTCCTCTGCTCACACACACAAAAAGCATAAAGTGTACATGACACTACTTCACTCTTGGAGGAAAACATGGCTGTGCTTTGGGCTGGTTTTGTGTTTCTGAGTTTTCTGCAGTGCTGTGGCAGTTATGATCCCACAGGTGATAACACATAGGGTGATCAGGAGTACCCACCCAGGTACATAAAGGGGCAAGGTGCAGCAACTTTGATACAAAGGATAAAGACCAAACAAACCATTCCCGGATGTGTAAATGGACAAACACACACACACACACACACACACACACACACACACACTTGAGGACCACTTCATTCCTTCTCAAATAACAAGGGTTCCAGGTCCTGAAGTAGTTTTGAACAATTTTTGTTTTGTTTTCATTTTAATGGCCCACATACAGAAAAAATTTGGAGAGGGATTTGGTTCTGGCTCCTGATTGGTATCAAATGAGAGCAAATTCCCACTGATCTCCATTTATTGAGGAATATCTGAGGATGCATATGTCTTCAGTCATGGCCTCTTAAAAGACTATCATAATATTTAGTGAAGTTTAAATAGCAAATGATGATGTTATTCCTGTTACTCAATTTCATCTCTGGTGAAAATTCATATTCTGAGGAACATGTGGAAGGTTTTCTAAAACGACTCTCCCCTACATGCACCACTTTCACACACTCAAAAAAAAAAAATACAGCATTACTCTTTTCCCATGTCTGACAAAATCATAATTTCTGAAGAGCCTACACTGCCAAAAACTCACTAGCTAGCACCCAGAACACATGCACCTATCACGAAGTATAAGAACCTTTGATACAATGACCATCATCATGTACCAAGATGGCCAGTATGAACCAGACAATCACAGTGAGGCTGCCCACTGACCAGTGTTATAGTGGAATTCAAATAAAATTATAGTCTTTAACCCAATAATCACTCTGCATGGTAGACTGTCCAGGTGAGTCAGAGAGGGAGACTTGTGCTTGTGAGAGTAGCATCACTCCCAGCAGCCACAGAAGTAGACATGCAGCTCAGCTCTTCCTGCCAGTCTTCACATTCTCCCAAACTGTGCTCAGCCTAAACCCAGAAAACCATCAGTACCCCTACCTTCCAGCTAGCTCCAAATGACAGTGAAGCATCTCCAACACTTCTAAGAACATGAACACTTCCTGATGTGTGCTTGACATCACTGAACCAGCCAGGAAAATGTCTGTTCTTATCCTGGAAGTAGTAACTGCGTGGCTTTCACCACGATCATACAAAATGTTTAAATAATGTGACATCTTCCAAAACACACAACAGGAAGCATCAATGTAACTTGGTATTGTTGCCTTTTTTTCCCCTCTCATTCATCACAGCAAATTCTCAGTGTAGCTATGATTTTCTAGGTCCCAAAGTTCCTTTCTTACAATCCCAGTATCTTCTCAAACCAAAATGAATGTTATAACCCAGCAGCTATTTCTTTCTTCCTGAGCAAATGTAGTTATCAAAATGGAATTGGTGAATTCCTTTTTGATGGGGTCACCCAAGCTGGTGCACCTCTCCAGAGAAGATGGAAAAGAGTAAATTCCCTAGGATGGTGTCCTAAAGTGAATCAAGTATGGCAAAGCATGATAACAGGAGCCATGCTGGCCCTGCCTTGATTTCCAGAGTCTTCAATATTTCACAAGGACAAACAGTGAGGTCAACCAAATCTCAGCATATGGTTCCTATATTATCATTTAAGATATGCTCAGGAAAACAATAGGATTTTTTATTAGGATTTCCCCCAAATACCTTCACATTGGCTGTTTGTGCATGGGGTGCCCACAAATACCCAAAGTCTCATGGGTCTGAGAAAGGTAAGAAATAATAGTCAGAGAACCAAAAAACACCCTTGAGAGAAGACAAATCCTGTACAATTGGAATAAGGACACAGAAATAAACCCACACTCCTACTAAAACTTTACTTTCAACAAAGACAAAACCATACAATGGAAAAATGACAGCATCTTCAACAAATAGTTGTGGTCTAACTAGATGTCTGCCTGTAGAAAAATGCAAATTGACCCCTTTGTATATCACCATGCAGAAACTCAAGTCCAAGTGGATCAAAGACCTTGACCTAAAACCAGAGACTCTAAATCATTTAGAAGACAAGGTAGAAAAAAGTTTGGAACTCAGTAACATGGGACACAATAGAAGAAATCAGTGCAGGCTCTGAGATCAACGATTAATAAATGGGATCTCAAGAAACTGAAAAGCTTCTGTAAGTCAAAGGACATTATCAAAAGAACAAAACAGCAGCCAACAGATTGGGAAAATAGCAACACCAACCCTATATCAGACAGAGCATTAAAAATCCAAAATACACAAAGAACTTAAGAAATTAAACACCAACAAATCAACTAATCCAATTTAAAAATGGGGTTCAGAGCTAAACTGAGAATTCATCACAGAGGAATCTCGAATGGTTGAGAAGCACTAAAGGAAATCATCAAAGTCCTTAGTCATCAAACAGAAATCAAAATGACTCCAGGATTCCATCTTAAACCACTTGAATGGCTAAGATAAAAAACTCAAGTGACAACATATTCTGGTGAGGATGTGGTAAAAAGGGAACATTCCTCCACTGCTGATGGGAGTGCAAACTTGTACAACTTCTCTGGAAATCAATCTGGTGCATTTGCAGAAAATTGGGAATAGTTCTACCTCCAGACCCAGCCATAGCACTCCAGGAATAATATCCAAAAGTTGTTCCCTTATATTATATAACAAGGACATTTGTTCTACGGTGTTCATAGCTGTTTATTCATAACAGCTAGAAACTGGAAACAACCTAGGTGTCCCTCAAATCTAGAAGAATGGATAAAGTACTTCTGGTACACTTACATAATGGAATACTCATCAGTTATTAAAAATAAGAAATCATGGAAACTGCAGGCAAATGGATTGAACTAGAAAAAATCATCCTGAGTGAGGTAGCACAGACACAGACAGAAACACAGAGTATATACTCGCTTATGAGCAGATATTAGACCTATAATACAGGATAACCGTACTACAATCCACAGACCCAAAGAAGCTAAATAACAAGGAGGGTCCACAGGAGGGTGCCAGAATGTCACCCAGAATAAAAAACAGAATAGACAGCAGAAGTGGATGAAGAAAGGGAACTGAGCAGAATTTTTTTTTCTGACTCTAAGACAGGCTATTTATTGTCCACAAAAGAATCTTTTTATGGTTTTTTTTGCCATAAATATAGATTCTATTTTATGTGAAATGGTTGCTTTGGATACAGTCCTCTCGTATATATATCTTATGGCACTGGACATATTCCATGAAATCATAAAAATTTTGGTTATTGAACTTGCCATATTTTTACATATTTACACATATATCTTACAGAATTTCATCTCACACTAGGAAAGCATTTGTTGAAAGACATTCAAATTAAATGTCTTCAAATGAGTGCTTTCAGTCTCCAAATCATTTAAGATACAGATATATACACATATACGTTGTCAGAACCTTTTTCTATTTTAATTTGTACTTTCAACTATAAGGTGAAAATGTTTTATTGGCTTGATAACAGTGAATTACTACCAATAATATAAGATCCTGAGGCTACCCTTGCTTACCAGTGAGGCTTACCTGGCATGGAAGAAGCCGGTCCATGTTTCTGTATGCTTTAGGTCCCATTTCAATTTTGCTCAACAGAGTTCTATGGAGGGCACGGGCCACTACATAAACTGCATACCATATGGAATAGCTGGGCTCAGAAACGGTCACCACATCATTTTCTTCTGGTTTAATCTCTACAGAAATTGGGTATGGGTCATGATTTTCACATAGCAAAGCAGGAGGTGAGCAATTAAACCTGTCAATCCAGAATTTATGGAAGTAAAAATCTCCTGGGTACTGGAAGGCTGTAGAAGACAGAAAGTTCATTAAGCCAGTGATAGCTCTTGTTTTCGAATATGAGAAGCTTCCTCTGAAAAAGTTCATCAAGTCATTCCTATTTGATAGGGACTCAAAATAAAATGTGTTGGTTTGCCATGTTCTACACTTTCCTTCTGGTTGAAAATAATTTATTTACCATGTGAAAAAACTTAAGTTACTTATATGACTACAGAATACCTGCACATTTACCTGTGTATGTTGGTTCAAATTCAGCAAATCAACAGCAAATAGTACCCAAGTTTCAATTAGCTGGCTGTTTTTCTGCAAAGCCAAACAGATTTCTTTCTTTCTTTCCTTCTTCCCTTCCTTTTCTTTCTTTCTTCTCTCTCTCCTTCCTTCCCTCTTCTTCCTCCTCCATCTCTTTTTTTCTCTTTGCCCATATGTATATGCCCTCAGCCCAGCAGAGGCGGTTAGATGCTTATGTACTGAGTCCCCAGCACCCTAACAACTAAGCCCTGTGCACCTTACCTACTCAACCCCCAGCCCCCTAAAAATTATTTATAGGATCTTCCCTGCTCGTGCACCCGCAGGCCAGCAGAGGGCGCCAAAACAACCAATACAAGGTCTTGCACAGCCTCACCCAGGACGGGGTGCACCCATCTCCCCCAGGAAGCACGCAGGCCTGGAGGGAGCAGAGGACTGTGCGTCTTCTCATCCCGCCAACCCTCTGCCTGCAGTTCTGCCCTCCGCACCACCAGCTGGGGGACTCCAGGCGGACGGATGGAAGGCGAGGAGCGGACAGAGGAGGGAAGCGGGGAACCCCAAAATCCCTCCTTCTCCCCTTCCTCCCCGCACCCACCCTACGTGTGAGCAGGACTATGAATTCATAACTGCTTGGGATAAGAAGATTGCTGACCTGGAAAAACCGTTCCGGGTAGCAGCACGTCTCTGGAGGAAGTCCCGCCCCTTAGGGCTTCGCTTCCAGATCCGCCCCGCAGAGAGTCGAGACTTCCGGGCTCGGAGGCACCAAGGCCGCCCTACCATCTCCCTGGCCCCTGCCACGGGGATGTAAACACAAACCTTCTAGTCACAGACATACCTTTATCCCTTCGTTTCTCACTTCAGAGCTCTTGCTGGTCACGGAAGTCCCAAGAGTCCCAAGAGGAATCGCGGCTGAGACTCACCGGCGCGAAAACTACAAACATGGCTTCGGAGCAGGGATTTCTGGGATTGTATACTAGAACTACAAAAATGGCGTCCAGGCGGCGCCATGCATACTGGGATTGTTTGTAGTCACGAGCCTGCGTCTCTCCCTCTCTGTTGCCTAGACCGTGGCCCAGGAGTCGCCTACAAATCCCAGAATCCGCTGAGTGCTGTTGCCAGCATCATATGCATGTGTTCCTTGATTACCAGCAGTTGGCTTGGCGAGGATCGTGGAAGTAGGCACGAGAAATCTTTGTCCTCAGACCCCACACAGCCTTTCCCCTGCTCTCCCTGTCAATCTCTCTGCCACTCCTTACTGTCCTTAGGATCAGGAGCTTTGTGACGTCATCGCCCCGCCCCTTGTCCATGAAGTCAACACACAGTAGCTGCTCCTGCTACTACAGTAAAAAGTCCTGTCCCTGGTAGCTTTTCCTATGTCACTGGGAGTCAGACACAGACAGTATTTTTTTTTTTTTTACATGAATACCACTCTGCCTTCTTTTGGAGGGGGACTTTTTTTAAAATTTTTTATTAATTACACTATTCATTTTGTCTCCCCCATGTAGCTCCCTCCACCCTCCCCTCCCAACTCCTCCCCTCCTCCCCCTTCTCCACGCAAGCCCCTCCCCAAGTTCACTGATAAGAGAGGTCTTCTTTTCCTTCCTTCTGATCCTAGTCTATTAGGTTTCATCAGGAGTGGCTGCATTGTCTCTCTCTGTGGCTTCTCCTTTCAAAATGGAGTCACCCAAGCTAACTTAAACTCTTCAATCACATAAGTAGGAAAGTAACTAACATGCACACATGATATGTACCCAAAGTTAAAATGTAAAATTCTGCTGGAGACATAAATGTATTCTACTGCCAATCAGTGACTAGTGTTTCCTTTCTGTATCGCTTGTTTTGACTGGACTATGTTTTCACAAACTCCACAGGAAAATGAGTGTCACAAATTACAGGCTAAAAATCGGGACTGGGGGGATGACTCAGCAGTTAAGAGGACTTGCTGCCCTGCCAGGGGAACTGAATTTAGTTTCCAGCATTCACATTGGCCTACTCCCAATGGTCTGTAACACCAGATCCAAGTGATCTGACACCCTCTTCTGGCCTCCGTGAGGACCCACATTCCTCTGTAAACACACACACACACACACACACACACACACAGAGAGAGAGAGAGAGAGAGAGAGAGAGAGAGAGAGAGAGGAAAGTGAGAGGGGGAAAGGGTAGTGTGAGTGTGTGTGTGTGTGTGTGTGTGTGTGTGTGTGTATGACAGGATCTCCCATTTGTATTGTCTTTTAAAAGCACATATAAACTAAAATGACCTTGATCCAATCATCTTGCCTCTAACTCCTGGTGCTTGGATTCCAGGTGTGCAGCACCACACCTCAGTTCAAGCAGTGGTGAAGAGGGGACTCAGATTTTCTTGTGGTTGCTAAGCATTTGGTCAGCTGAACCATGTCTCCATCCCCTGACTTTATTTAACCTTTCATTTCTCCATGCACTGTGCCTACTGTGAGAATTTTAGGAGGACGTGTTGATGTAATTGGATATCAGTGGGGGTATTTGAGGGTTCAGTGGGACTGTGCTGACTGCCGGTTTCTTCACCTCCTGCCTCCATCTTTCTGCCGCTTAAAATGTTTCCTCCATGAACTCCATGACAGGTAGAGTTGCCCAGTTGGGAGAGCCTTGTTTAGCTACAGAGAAATGAAGTCGAAAAGAACAGAAAGTAGCTTTAAGGAATCTCCATCATTGGCTGAGGGATAGTCTGCCCTTCCTCATCAGTTCTTTGTGTGTGTATGTGTAATTATATTTTATTTCATACAGTTTTTCATAATGGATAAATACACCAACTATTGTAATTTCTTTTATAATTTATTACAATTTATTCACTTGTATCCCAGCTGTAGCCCCACCCTCATCCCCTCCCAATCCCATACTCCCTCCCTCTTCTCCTTCCAGGCCCCTTCCCCAGTCCACTGATAGTGGAGGACCTCCTCCCCTTCCATCTGACCCTAACCTATCAGGTCTCATCAGGACTGTCATTCGTAGTCTTCCTCTGTGGCATGGTAAGGTTGCTCCCCCCTCAGGGGGAGGTGATCAAAGAGCCAGCCACTGAGTTCATGTCAGAAACAAAATGTGGAAACAACCCAGATGTCCCTAAACTGAGGAATGGATACAGAAATTATGGTACATTTATACTACTCGGCAGTTAAAAACAAAAAAAAATGAAATTTGTAGGCAAATAGTGGGAACTAGAGATCATCCTGATTGAGCTATCCCAGAAGCACAAAGACACATGGTGTATATACTCACTTATAAGTGGATATTAGACTTATAAGATAATCATACTAAAATATGTATACCTAAAGAAGCTAAGCAAGGAGGACCCTGGGTAAGATGCTCAATCTTCATTCAGAAAGGCAAAGTGGATGGACATTGGAAGAAAGTGAAAATAAGGAACAAGACAGGACCCTACTACAGAGGACATCTGAAAGACTCTATCCAGCAGGGTATCAAAGTGGATGCTGAGTCTCATAGCCAATCTTGGGGCAGAGTGCAGGGAATCTTATGAAAGAAGGGACTACAAAGAGACTGAGAGACCAAAAAGATTAAAAATTAGCAGCTATTATTAAGGGCTAAACTATGTGGGTGGAGAAGTCTGTTGATGCCCTGAGGGGAAGGACTGCCTTACTGCATTATTTCCCCACCTACTAGAGATAACAGTTGCTAGGAAACTGGCCCATCTCCCTAGGGAGGGACACCAGGTCATTATGGTCTGGGGACCTTCCTATAGCCAATTCAAAATGTAGCATTTTGACCAATGGATGCTTGCCAGGCAAGAATTGCCCCTGCTTTGGGCATGCTGGGAGGAACCAGAATCTATATATCACCCAACTAACCTGAGTGCAGCGCGCTCAGCTCCCACAGCTTCGGCGATGGGGCTGTGTAGCCCAAGCTGCAGCTTGTAATTTTTCAATAAAAAAGACCCTCATGTGTTTTGCAAGGGAGTCAATTCCTGGAGATCTTTTGGGGGCTCGCGAACTGGGTGTAACAAGACCAACTGAACTAATAAATCTGGGCCTAGGGATCTTTTATGAGACTGATACTCCTCATCAGCTGCTTAAAGAGGTGGGTGCCATTCTGTTTTCATTTTGTTGTTGTGATCATAAAATTTTCTACCCAGAAGCAACTGGCAGAGAAAAGGATTAGACTTAACACTTCCAGGTCACAATCCATCAATGAGGGAGGTCATGATGGGACCACAGAGGAACAACCCTGCTTGCTGGTTTGCTCTCTAGCTTGCTTGCTTACAGGCTCACACTTAGCTAGCCTTCTTACACTGCCCAAAACTTCTGGAGTTGAAATTGTGCCACCTGAAATGGGCTGGGTTCTCCTTAATCAGTGAATAACCAAGACAATTTCCCACAGATATGTCCTAAGGTCAAACTAATCTAGACAATTCCTCAGTCGAAGCTTTTCTCTCAGATGAGCCTCCTAGGGCTCAAGGTGACAATTAAAATGGGTTTTAGAAGGTGAAAGCACATGGTGAAGGCACTGGCCACCATTAGTTTCATCCAAAACAGATCTGTACAGCAAGACTATACATTCCTTCAGTGAACCGTCTGAAGAACCACAGTGGGTCTTTGAGAATAAGTTTCTGAAGGAAAATTTGAGAAGGATATGGAGCCTGGCAGTGGGGGCACACACTTTTGATCCCAGCACTTGGAAAACAGGGGCAGGTGGATGTTTGAGTTTGAGGCCAGCCTGGTCTATAGAGGTGTTCCAGGACAGCCAGGGCTACACAGAGAAATCACGTCTTTAAAAAAAAATTAAAAATAGAGAGATAGAGAGGGAGGGAGACAGAGACACATTATCATGTATATACTAGAGATCAAAGTGCACACATATGGTGGAACCAACAATTACAGTCTAGCCACAAAGGAGGAGGCAGATGAACCCTCCTTCTTGTGTCACTGGCCAGGGCTGCAGCTTAAGCCACGGGATCATAAAGGAAAGCCAATCATACAACATGGAATTTGGCCATACTGAGCTATCAAAGCTAGTCCATTAGGTGTGAAGATGGTCAGTTAGTAATTATCAGGTTACTGAAATTCAGAAATGGTGATTGTTAATTGATAAAGGAAGTTCTAGGCCCTAGTGGGCAGTGGTATTCCCGAGGCAGTGGATTTTGAGCAGTATAAGAGAAAAGCACTTGTGAGCTGCAGAGATGGCTCAGTGGTTAAGAGCACCAGCTGCTCTTCCAGAGGTCCTGAGTTCATTTCCCAGCACCCACAAAGGAGGCTTACAACTATCTACACTGGTATCTGAGGCTCTCTTCTGGGATGTGATAGAGCACTCAAGTGAATATTTTTGTTTGTTTGCAAGATTAAGTTCCAAACCACCTTACATACATACATATAGGTGGATGGAACAAACTCCAAAGAGCAAGCACCAAACCACCTTACCTACATATACATACATCATGATGGATGGAACAAACACAAAAGAGCAAGCTCCATCCCAACCTTACATACATACATATACATACATCTTTTCAGATGAAACTAACTCCAAAGAGTGAGGTGCAAACCACCCAACATACATACACCTTGGTGGATGGAACAAGACCCAGAAGGCCAGTTCAGACCACACTTTTACTCTTTTTCCGCAGCTTATCTATCCCAGCAAGATCTTTCAAGCTAAACACACAATATGGTTACACTCAATTTTTCTTTAAGTGAGTGAGTACAATGAATATATGAAAAAAAACCACATATTCCCCCATACCTTCACATGATCAAATGTTTTATGTATTATGGGTGAAAAACAAATATAAAAAAACAAGTTAGTCCCAAGACCCCATATACACTTCTAATTAACCAACTTGTGATAAATTAACAAGATGAGCCAGCAACTTAACTTCTCAGCCAGCATTTCTTTACTGGCAAGGTGAAATTTGGGGTAACCAAGAATCAATTACAATAAAAATAATCTTATGAAAGTCTTTAAAGTATCACAAATCTAAACTTTTATATAAAAAATAAGCCACCTCTACTTTAAATCTTGATGGGTGGGGTGTGCATCTGCTCATTAATAACTTTATTAAAACATATCAAGAAGCTGAGGGCCAAAAACAAGTATAAGGAAATCAATTGTTGTCTCAGTTACAGGCCCAGCTGGAGAGTGTCAGTCAGGAGGTGCTATCTTGGGCTTTGATTTCTGCTCATCAACCTTAAAGAGTCCCTCGCTTTACTACTAAGAGGGTATTTTCTTAACTTTACATGGTTCTCTAAGATTTTTTACATTAGTCATTAGTAAAAACATCTTCCCTGACCTTGCAAAACAATCTACAAGTTGCTAAGGGGAAGAGAGGTTAGCCCAGACTCTGAGCAGGTAAACTCATAGTAGGGAGTGGGGTATGCCAGCCAAAAGAACCATATTATGCTTTGGAATGACTGAGGGATTTCTTGGAGGAAATTGGCAGCTAGGTTTAATGTGATAATAAGGAACCTCTGCCATTTGTCTCAGATTTGAAACCTACATCTATGGAAATAACAACTTTAGAGAGCAGTATGGTCTCCAATGGGTAATGATTATCAAATGAGCCTATAAGAAAGACAGGTGGCAAAGAAGATTCTATAATTTCTTTACTTTCTTTAAATCTCCTTTCTTTTCTGTAAGGGAGGGCAGTTACACAGGCTGGCCTCAAATTTCTGCTCTTATTTCTTCTCCATAGGCCGCTCTGTTCAACTGAGAAGATTCTGTAACCTGAGTCTTGCTTGCAACATCACTGAGAAATAAACGTTACCTGTAACTCATTTTACAGAGTCCCACCCCCAAAGCACTGGGTGAGTGGGCATCTCACATCCAGAAACATCTGAAATAAGAAATGCTGTGACGTCTCAAACTTTTTATCCCAAGCATTTCAGAGATAAGGTGTTTCTCTTCCAGCCTCAGGGCATGTTTCCCACCAGCCCAGGAAAGCAGGAGGGGAAGATTGGGTGAAAAGCTTGGAAGCCCAGCAAACATGACTGAGATCAGACATTCTAGGAACCACCGCAGAGCACAAGTTCTACTTTAATTCAAGAAAACAAAGACTATATGTTGCTGGAGCCTGCCAGTTGAGTTGAATGGTTCTTGAGTTGGGAGTGAGGATTAAAATAAATAAACTAACACACAACACATGGAACCTTTCTGAGAGGCTCTATTGGAGAGTAGACTCAATCAGCAGCCTGGCTTTATTGCTGAGTGCTTTTAAGCCAGAGTAAAAACAGCTCAGAACAATGGGTTAAATTTACAAGAAGGTGAAACAAGAGGTGTGATCTTGACAAGCTATCTCACCTGCTGTCACAAACAAAAGGAGATGGGCTTGGAAATTCTTCCCTGACTTCAGTGAAGGCCTGGTAAAGCAGTCTTCCCACTGAGATTTAAATATCAAAGCAGCTGCCAGAACAGTGGCTCCCAACAACATATCCCTTGGGACTGGGGTGCTCCAAGGATTGGTGTATATAATTGTTTAAAATTAGGCACATCTAGGATGCTTGCTTTGCATTAAACAGCACACTCCTATCATATGAACAAGAACACAGTACCAAATAATTATCCTATAGGTGAAGTGAGTGGAGAGTTAGCTAGGCTGTGTCCAAGGCCATCCATCAAATGTGGTTGGTGGCATCTGAGAGATCAGGAGGCTCTGGTGGGGAGAGGGAGTCCTGCACCTTAATGCATAGCTCCGAATGGCTATACAGAAGGGAGGGCTGCAACCTTAAACAGCAGGGTACTTCTATCCAGAGAAGAGACATTCTGCCTGCAATTTGCATGTAATTAACAACTAAAAATGGAGATCTTTTGTTGGCAGATCTTTTCAAATTCACAAACTCGGGTCCTCAAGAGCAAAAAGTGCTCTTATCCAATTAATTAGCCAATTAATCAGCCACTGTTCTAGAGTACCAGTTCAGTTCCTACTGTGCACATCAGTCAGGTTACAATCTCCTTTAACCTTACCTTCAAGGAGTCTGAAAGTTTCTTCTGGCCTCCAGGGATACCTGCACTTACTGTGCATATACGTCCATACAGACCCTTACAAATATACTTAATTAAAAATAAAATAAACCTAAAAATATATCTTTAAAAATCAACTTATACTTTGTTTTTACTAAAGACAGATGAGCATGTAACTTGGTAAAAAGCTGAAGATCTTCTGTGTTCCTTATTCTTCTCCTCTCTCAAATGTTGATATTACAAGCCATGTGCATCAAAGTCTTTATACACATTTTCAAAAATACTGCTTCATTAATGAAATTTATCAATTATACGGAACTTTAATCTGTGTGTGAATAGGCACACAGTATATATATTTGTGTGTGTATACATAATTCAAAATAAAATAATTAAAACACTAATAACAGTTGAATACAATTAACACTGTCATATTGTTACCTAAAAATTAATCAGAATCATCTGGATGGTGGGTGGCTTAGGCCTTTAATTCCAGCACTCTGGAGGCAGAGGCAGAGAATTCCCTGTGAGTTTGGGGCTAGTCTGATCTACAGAGGGAGGTCCAGGATAAATATAGTTAAAAAACAAAAACAAAAACAAAATCGTAGTTTAGCTGACTAAAAGATTTGAGGGATATGCAGCACAAAAAACAAACAAACAAAAAAAACCCCAAACAAACAAAAAAAGCCATGTAGACTAATATTTTGAGTGTTTATTACTTAATTTCTTTTTAAATATTTTCATGTTCTCATAAAGCATTGAGTGTCATTTTTTCATCTGGTGATATGTTTGGAACCAGTTCTCAGTTTCTGGACAAAGAAAAGAGGGATCCTGAGACCATAGGTACCATTTCTCTGTAAAACAACTTAGTCTGTTCAAGGGAGAAAACTAGTTCAAGCTCTAGGCCAGGCACATGGTCTCACTGTGGGAGATGGAAATGAGGTTTACAACAGGTGTTAGTTAGCTTTTTAAAATGAGGTTTTCGGTATTACACATCAGTGCCTGTGATTATGTGGAAGTGTTCCATCTCTTTGGATAAGCTGCTATATTAAGATCAGTGCTGTGGGATTGCAGAAAAATCACAGGCCTGGCCAGGCTAAGATCCAGAAAGCCAGGAGGTGCAGGCCTCTTGGACTAAAAGGCAGGTCTCAGCCCAGTGGGTGCTTCACCTGAGGTCAACAGAGTTTGTAGATATACTGCACTATCCAGCCACCATAGTTGAAAGCCAAGCCCTGGGAATTCAGTGGCAAATCTCCAGGAAGGAGGGGAGTACTCCCTCCCCCCAGGATAAATGATTGACAAATTTCAAGTAGCCATGGTGGAAAGCTGATTATATCATCAAACACATTTTTGTCCTGTGATATCAAGGATTTATAATCCTTGGGCCTTAGGAGAGATTAAAGGGTACATGTATTTGATTCCCTGGGGATAGAGATGCTAGGGATATAGTTGATTTACATGTTGTGGTACAGTACCTCATTTGCATGTAGTATCACAGTACTATTACAAGGAGAATATGTTAATTAATTATCCTATTCATGGGGGAACATCTCCAGGTACAGTTGAAGGGCATTTGCTGAAAGCCAAGATCTCCTTAGGATAGGGTAGATTATTTTCAGGAATCCACAGGTGCTTGCTGAGCAGGTTTCTTATCAGGAAAAGGACAGGTATGTAATTGTCACTTAGGGCCATGTGGTGCTCCTTATAGGATCTGAGGTTCCCCAGATCAGGCAAAGAGAGAATTCCACTGAGAAAGTGAGTACACTGTTACATACCAAGTTCAGAGGCTATCTGGAATGGTCATCCTACAAAATTATATTCAGAGTCCCACAACTGAGGTTCTGCAACCACTCCTCAGTATCAACAGTTTAACAGTGCTCCTTATGCAGTACCAGCCTGTCTGTTCGCTGTTTGGTGATGATGAGAATCAAGGCGAGGGCCTTCTGCCCAGGCAGGTCCTCTAGCAATTACCAACATCATTTTTTTCCATTATCAATGACAGCATCTTATATAGTTATGGTTTTGCATTTCTGTGAAGATTTTTAAATAGTGCAAACATAATTTTTAATATATTATGCCATAAAAGGAATCATGCCTTGTCAACACCAAGAGTCAGTTAAGAGCAGTCAAGGTCACTATGTAAAGTGTTAGAAGACTGAAGGACACATTGGCTGCCTGAGTCAACAATCCTTAGAAGCTTCTCTAGGTTGTAGAATTCAGTCAAAAACAGTTATAGGAATCAGGTCTGTAGTGTCTGTAGTGAAGGAAAAGGAAAGTAAGAATGTCCAGATTAAAGAACACAGAAAATCAGAGAAAACTCACTCTTGCCATCATTACACAACTAGGGTCTTACATAGCAGGGTCTGCCAAAACTTATGCACCTAAAATAAATCTATTTTAATTTCTAAAGAAAAAATAACATATACAGGAAGAAAACCTTAGGAAATTACATGTGCATGTGTATTGTCACCATTTTCATTGTCTTATCCTCTAGGATGCCAAAAGACTACATTTGATATCCTGGACTTGGAAACAGACAGTTCTGAGCCCTTGATGTAAGTGCTAGGAATTAAAATTGGCTTCAAAAGGTAGTAGTACCGTAATTCTCTAGATCCCAGTGATGTCATTATAATGGAGAGGATGAAGATGCTGTATTACGCTTCTTTCTCCTAGCACTTAAAGGTGATGAAGACTCTAATAAATGGCTGCTGGATTTCTCCCCCTTTGTGAATGGACTTCCCATATTACTTCTTTTTTTAATTTTATTATTATTATTATTAATTACACTTTGTTAATTTTGTATCCCCCCATAAGCCCCTCCCTCCTCCCCTTTCTGCATGCATGCTCCTCCCCAAGTCCACTGATAGGGGAAGTCCTCTTCTCCTTCCTTCTGATCTTAATCTATCAGATCACATCAGAAATGGCTGCATTGTCTTCTCCTGTGGCCTGGTAAGGCTGCTCCCCTCTCAGGGTGAGGTGATCAAAGAGCAGGCCAATCAGTTTCTGTCAGAGGCAGTCCCTCTTCCCATCACTATGTAACCCACTTGGACACTAAACTGCCATCGGCTACATCTGTGCAGGGGTTCTAGGTTATCTCCATGACTAGTCCTTGGTTGGAGTATGAGTCTCTGGGAAGTTCCCTGTGTTCATATTTTCTTGTTCTGTTGCTCTCCTTGTAAAGTTCCTGTCCTCTCCAGCTCTTGCTATTTCCCACTTCTTACATAAAATTCCATTCACTGTGCTGTCAGTTGGCCATCTGGTTCAGTATCTGCTTTGATAGTCTGCAGGGCAGAGGCTTTCAGAGGCCCTCTGTGGCAGGTTCCTAGGTTGTTTCCTGTTTTCTTCTTCTGATGTCCATCCTCTTTGCCTTTCAGGATGGGGATTTACCGTTTTAGTTAGGGTCCTCTCTTTTGTTTAGTTTGTTTAGATGTACTGATTTTAGTGGGTTTATCCTATGTTGTATCTGTATATGAGTGAGTATATACCATGTGTGTCTTTTTGCTTCTGGGACAACTCACTCAGGATGATCTTTTCCAGGTCCCACCATTTACCTGCAAATTTCATGATTTCCTTATTTTTCATTGCTGAGTAATACTCCATTGTATAGATGTACCACAGTTTCTGCATCCATTCTTCAGTTGAGGGGCATTTGGGCTGTTTCCAGCTTCTGTCTATTACAAATAAAGCTGCTACAAACATGGTTGAGCAAATTTCCTTTTTGTGTACTTGAGCCTCTTTTGGATATATGCCTAGGAGCAGTATGGCTGGATCTTGAGGAAGCGCTATTCCTAGTTGTCTGAGAAAGTGCCAGATTGATTTCCAGAGTGGTTGTACAAGTTTATATTCCCACCAGGGTTCCCCTTTCTCCACAACCTCTCCAGCATGTGTTGTCACTTGAGTTTTTGATCTTGGCCATTCTGATGGGTGTAAGGTGAAATCTCAGGGTTGTTTTGATTTGCATTTCCCTAATGGCTAATGAAGTTGAGCATTTCTTTAAATGCTTCTCTGCCATTCGATATTCCTCTACAGAGAATTCTCTGTTTAGCTCCGTTCCCCATTTTTTAAGTGGATTGCTTGGTTTGTTGCTTTTCAGCTTCTTTAGTTCTTTATATATACTGGATATTAGTCCTCTGTCAGATAAAGGGTTGGTGAAGGTTCTTTCCCGATCTGTAGGCAGTTACTTTGTTTTGATGACAGTATCCTTTGCTTTACAGAAGCTTTTCAGTTTCATGAGGTCCCATTTATTGATTGTTGCTCTTAGAGCCAGTGCTGTTGGTGTTCTGTTCAGGAAGTTTTCTCCTGTACCAATGAGTTTTAGGGTATTCCCCACATTTTTTTCTAGCTGATTTAATGTGTCTGGTTTTATGTTAAGGTCTTTGATCCATTTGGACTTCAGTTTTGTGCAGTGTGATAAGTATGGATCTATTTTCATTTTTCTACATGTAGACATCCTTTTAGACCAGCACCATTTCTTGAAGATGCTATCTTTTTTTCCATTGTATAGCTTTGGCATCTTTGTCAAAAACCAGGTATCCATAAGTGTGTGGGTTTATTTCTGGGTCTTCTGTTCGGTTCCATTGATCCACCATTCTGTTTCTATGCCAGTACCATGCAGTTTTTTATAACTGTTGCTCTATAGTACAGCTTGAGATCAGGGATGGAGATACCTCTGGAAGATCTTTTATTGTAGAGGATTGTTTTAGCAATTATGGGTTCCTTGTTATTCCATAGGAAGTTGAGAATTTTTCTTTCCAGGTCTGTTAAGAATTGTGTTGGCAATTTGATGGGAATTGCATTAAATCTGAGATTGCTTTTGGTAAGATGGCCATTTTTACTAAGCTAATCCTGATAAGCCATGAACATGGGAGATCTTTCCATCTTCTCATATCTTCTTCTAATTCTTTCTTCAGAGACTTGAAATTTTTTTCATACAAGTCTTTGACTTGCTTGGTTAGGGTTACACCAAGGTACTTTATGTCATTTGTGGCTATTGTGAAGGATGTTGTTTCCCTAATTCCTTTCTCAGCCCTTTTGTCTTTTGTATACAGTAGTGCTACTGATTTTTTTGAGTTAATTTTGTATCCAGCCACTTTGCTGAAGGTGTTTATCAGCTTTAGGAGCTCCCTGGTAGAGTTTTTGGGGTCACTAATGTATACTATCATATCATCTACAAATAGTGATAATTTGACCTCTTCCTTTCCCATCTGTATCTCCTTGATATCCTTCAACTGTCTTATTGCTCTTAGCAAGGACTTCCAGCACTATGTTGAAGAGATATGGAGAGAGTGGGCAGCCTTGTCTTGTCCCTGACTTTAGTGGGATTGCTTTAAGTTTCTCTCCGTTGAGTTTGATGTTGGCTATAGGCTTGCTGTATATCGCCTTTACTATGTTTAGATATGTGCCTTGTATCCCTGATCTCTCCAATACTTTAAACATGAATGGATGTTGGATTTTGTCAAATGCTTTTTCAGCGTCTAGGGAGATTATCATGTGTTTTTTATTTCTTTCAGTTTGTTAATATGGTGGATCACATTGATGGATTTCCATATATTGAACCACCCCTGCTTACCTGGGATGAAGCCTACTTAGTCATTGTGGATAATATCTTTGATGTGTTCTTGGATTCGGTTTGCAAGTATTTTGTTAAGTATTTTTGCATCAATGTTCATAAGAAAGATTGGCCTGAAATTCACTTTGTTGAATCTTTGTGAGGTTTAGGTACCAAGGTGAATGTGGCTTCATAGAATGAGTTTGGTAATGTTCCTTCTGTTTCTATTTTATGGAATAGTTTGAAGAAAATTGGTGTTAGCTCTTCTTTGAAGGTCTGGTAGAATTCTGCTCTGAAGCCATCTGGTCCTGGGCTTTTTTTTGGATGGGAGACTTTTGATGACCGATTCTATTTCTTTGGGGGATATAGGACTATTTAGTTGATTTACCTGGTCCTGATTCAGCTTTGGTAAGTCAAATCAATCAAGAAAATTGTCCATTTCATTTAGATTTTCAAATTTTGTGGCATATAGACTTTTTATGTAAGTCTTAATGATTGTTTGGATTTCCTCAGTGTCTGTAGCTATGTCCCCCTTTTCATTTCTGATTTTGTTTATTTGGGTGCTGTTTCTCTGCCTTTTAGTTAGCTTGGCTAAGGGTTTGTCGATCTTGTTGATTTTCTCAAAGAACCAACTCTTGGTTTCATTGATTCTATGAATTGTTATTTGTTTCCAATTGATTGATTTCAGCCCTGAGTTTGATTATTTCCAGCCCTCTACTCCTTCTTGGTGTGTCTGCTTCTTCTTTTTCTAGGGTTTTTAAGTGAGCCATTAAGTTGCTTGAATGAGCTGTCTCAAATTTCTTCTTGAAGGCACTTAGTGCTATGAACTTTCCTTTTAGCACTGCTTTCATTGTGTCCAACAAGTTCGGGTATGTTGTGTCTTCATTTTCATTGATTTCTAGAAAGACTTTAATTTCTTTCTTTATTTCTTCCCTGACCCAGCTGTCATTTAGTAACAAGTTGTTCAGTTTCCGTGTGTGTAGGCTTTTTGTTATTTCTGTTATTGTTGAGGTCCAGCTTTATTCCATGGTGATCAGACAAGATACAAGGGATTATTCCAATCTTCTTGTATCTATTGATGCTTGCTTTGTGACCCACTATATGGTCTATGTTGGAGAAGGTTCCATGAGGTGCTGAGAAGGTAAATTCTTTTGTGTTTGGGTGTAAAGTTTTGTAAATGTGTGTTAGGTTCATTTGATTCATGACCTCTGTCAGAGACATTGTTTCTTTGTTTAATTTCTGTTTTGTTGACCTGTCCTTTGTTGAGAGTGGGATGTTGAAGTCTCCCACTATTAATGTGTGGGGATCTACATGTGGTTTAAATTTTATTAATGTTTCTTTAACAAATGTGGGTGCTCTTGTATTTGGGGCATAGATGTTCAGGATTGTGATGTCTTCCTGGTGGAATTTTCCCTTGATGAGTATGAAGTGTCCTTCCCCGTCTCTTTTTATTAATTTTGGTTGAAAGTCTATTTTATCAGATATTAGAATGGCTACTCCTGCTTGCTTCTTGGGTCCATTTGCTTGGAAAGTCATCTTCCAACCCTTTACCCTCAGGTAATGTCTATCTTTGTGCCTTAGGTGTGTTTCTTGTATGCAACAGATTGCTGGGATTTGTTTACGTATCCATTCTGTTAATCTGTGTCTTTTTATTGGAGAGATGAGTCCACTGATGTTGAGAGAGATTAATGACCAGTGCCTGTTAGATCCCTTGATTTTGATGTTGGCTGTGGTCATCAGGTTGTGTGCTTGGTTGCTTTTTGTTTTACTGTAGTAAGGTTAATTATTTCCTGTGTTTTCTTGAAAGAAGCTAATTTTTGGGGGTTGTATTTTCCCTTCCAGAGTCTTTTGTAATGCTGGATTTGTGTGTAGGTATTGTTCAAATTTGTTTTTGTCATTGAATATAGTATATTCTCCGTCTATGAGGACTGATAGCTTTGCAGGGTATAGTAGCCTGGGATGACATCTGTGTTCTCTTAGGGTCTGGATGATATCTGTCCAGGCCCTTCTGGCTTTCATAGTCTTTGTTGAAAAGTCAGGTGTGCCCATAAATTCAACCAGAGAACTCCTTCAGCTGATAAACACCTTCAGCAAAGTGGCAGGATACAAAATCAACTCAAAAAAAAAAATCAGAAGCCCTCCTATATACCAAAGACAAAAAGGCTGAGAAATAAATTAGGGAAACAACACCCTTCACAATAGCCACTAATAACATAAAGTACCTTGGTGTGACTCTAACCAAGCAAGTGAAAGACCTGTTTGAGAAAAACTTCAAGTCTCTGAAGAAAGAAATTGAAGAAGATATCAGAAGATGGAAAGATCTCCCGTGCTCATGGATTGGTAGGATTAACATTGTGAAAATGGCCATACTGCCAAAAGCAATCTACAGATCTACAGATTCAATGCAATTCCCATCAAAATACCAACTCAATTCTTTACAGACCTTGAAAAAAAGATTCTCAGCTTCATATGGAGAAACAAAAAACCCAGAATCTCCAAAACAATCCTGTACAACAACAGATCATCTGGAGGTATCTCCATCCCTGATTTCAAGCTGTACTATAGGGCAACAGTAATGCATGGTATTGGCATAGAAACAGAAAGGAGGATCAATGGAACCGCATAGAAGACCCAGAAATAAACCCATACAACTATGAATACTCGATATTTGACAAAGAAGCCAAATCCATTTAATGGAAAAAAGACAGCATCTTCAACAAATGGTGCTGGACCAACTGGATGTCTACATGTAGAAAAATGAAAATAAATCCATATTTATCACCCTGCACAAAACTAAAGTCAAAGTGGATCAAGGACCTCAACATAAGACCAGATACCCTAAATCAATTGGAAAAAAAAAGTGGGGAACAACCTAGAACTCATTGGCACAGGAGACAACTTCCTGAACAGAAGACCAATAGCACAGGCTCTAAGAGCAAAGCAAAGGACACCGTCATCAAAACAAAATGACTGCCTACAGATTGGGAAAGAATCTTCACTAACCCTTTATCTGACAGAGGACTAATATCCAGCATATACAAAGAACTAAAAGAGCTGAAAAGCAGCAAACGAAGTAATCCAATTAAAAAAATGGGGAACAGAGCTAAACAGAGAACTCTCTGTAACGGAATATCGAATGGCAGAGAAGCATTTAAAGAAATGCTCAACCTCATTAGCCATTAGGGAAATGCAAATCAAAACAACCCTGAGATTTCACCTTACATCCATCAGAATGGCCAAGATCAAAAACTCAAGTGACAACACATGCTGGAGCGGTTGTGGAGAAAGGGGAACCCTCCTCCACTGCTGGTGGGAATGTAAACTGGTACAACCACTCTGGAAAGCTATCTGGCACTTTAAAAGACAATTAGGAATAGTGCTTCCTCAAGACCCAGCTATACCACTCCTAGGTGTTCGTTCAAGTACACAAAAGAGATACTTGCTCAACCATGTTTATAGCAGCTTTATTTGTAATAGCCAGAACCTGGAAACACCCCAGATGTCCATCACCCGAGGAATGGGTACAGAAATTGTGGTATTTTTACACAATGGACTACTACTCAGCAATCAAAAAGGAGGAAATCATGAAATTTGCAGGCAAATGGTGGGATCTAGAAAAGATCATTCTGAGTGAAATATCCCAGAAGGAGAAAGACAAACATGGGCTATACTCACTTATATAGACCTATAAGATATGATAAACATAATGAAATCTATACACCTAAAAAAGATAATCAATTGAGCGGACATGGGGCAAGATGATCAATCCTCGTTTAGAAAGACAGATGGGATGTGCATTGAACGTATAACAGGAGTCTACTGAGCGCACCTGAAAGACTCTAACTAGCAGTGTTTTCAAAGCAAAGACTCATGACCAAACCTTTGGCAGAGTACAGGGAATCATAAGAAAGAAGGGGAGTTAGTCTGATGGGGAAAGGATAGGAGCTCCACAAGGACCAAATATATCTGGGCACAGGGTCTTTTCTGAGACTGACATTCAACCAAGGACCATGTATGGATATAACCTAGAACCTCCACTCAGATGTAGCCTGTGGTAACTCAGTAACCAATTGGTTTCCCAAAGTGAGGGAACAAGGACTATTTCTAACAGGAACTCAATGACTGGCTCTTTGGCCTCCCCACCCCCGAAGGGAGGAGCAGTCCTGCTAGGCCACAGAGGAGGGCTTTGCAGCCAGTCCTGAAGATACCTGATAAAACAGGATCCGATGAATGGGGAGGAGGTCCCCCCCACCATCAGTGGACTTGGAAAGGGGCACGGTGGAGATGAGGGAGGGAGGGAGGGACTGGGAGGGAATGAGGGATCGGGACACGGCTGGGATACAGAGTTAATAAAATGTACCTGATTAAAAAAAAAAAGAAAAGTCAGGTGTGATTCTAATGGGTTTGCCATTATATGTTACTTGGCCTTTTCCCCTTGCGGCTTTTAGTATTTTTTCTTTGTTCTGTATACTTACTGTTTTGATTATTATGTGGCGGGAGGATTTTCTTCTCTGGTCAAATTTGTTGGGTGTTCTGTTGGCCTCATGTATGCTTATTGGCCTCTCCTTTAACTTGGGGAAATTTTCTTCAATGATTTTGTTGAAAATATTTTCTGGTCCTTGGAGAAGGGAGTCTTCTTTTTCCTCTATACCTATTATTCTTAGGTTTTGTCTTTTCATATTGTCTTGGATTTCTTGGACGGTCTGTGTCAGGAATTTTTTGAATGTAACATTTTCTTTGACAGATACATCGATTTCTTCCATTGTATCTTCTACACCTGAGATTCTTTCTTCCATCTCTTGTAGTCTGTTGGTTATGCTTACCTCTGTAGTTCCTGTTTTCTTCCCCAGGTTCTTCCTCTCCATTATTTCCTCCATTTGTGTTTTCTTTAATTTTTCCAATTCTATCTTCAGGTCTTGAGTTGTTTTGTTTACTTCCTTCACCTGTCTGATTGTACTTTCCTGTTTTTCTTTCAGTTCCTTCAACTCTGTTTCTATCATTTCATTCAGTGTTTTAAGCATTTCCTTTCTAAAGGCCATAAACTGTTTGGCTGCAGCTTCCTCTATTTCTTTACGGATGGCAATATTCTGTTTGAGTTTATCTTCCTCTATGTCTTTACGAATCTTATTTGTTTCCTCTGTTATCATCTTCATGAGCATACTTGTTAGGTCATCTTCTTGGATTTCAGTTATGGTGGGGTGTCCAGGGCTACTTGCCCCTGGGTAACTGGGTTCTGGAGATGCCATATTGCTCTGTCTTTTGTTGCTTGAGCTTTTACGCTGGCCTCTACCCATTGTGTTATCTTAGGAGTTTGGGGTTATTTTCTGGTGGTTCCTGGGGATCCTGTGGTGGAGAGAATCCCCTTTGCAGAAAGCTGGATTTTCCTGAAGGATGTCTTCTCAGCTTTTTGGTTATAGTCCCTGGATGGCTTGTGTTTTTTCAGGAGTTGCTCACCTCAAGGATATAGACCTGAGTGGTAACTGTGGTCTTTGTTAGTCGAGAGGGTTCTCCTCTCACCCAGGGAAGTCCTGAGGGCAGCTGCCCTGTTTCTGGGTTTCTTGTTGCAAATTTAATGATCAGCTGCTGTGGCCCAGTTGGACATCAGGCGCGCCTCAACTGTTTGTGCTTGTGTCTGGAGCACAGCTGAGTGCTGGCGCCTCGGCCCCACTAGACTACTAGACTTTTTCTAGGGAAGGATTGGGTGATTTAGATCAGTACAGTTTCCTTCCTTCCCCATGGATTCTCTGGAGACACGGACTCCTAGTGTCTTTTTTTGCCCTGGTGCACACTGCTCAGTGTCCGCCAGCTGGCTGGCCACAGAAATTTGCCTGTGCCTGGAGCACAGCTGTGTGAGGGCGGCTCAGTCTCTGCCAGCTGTCTGGTGCGCAGAAACTGCCTGTGTCTGCCTTTGCGGCTTTTGGGGGCCTGAGTGCTTCCCTCAGATGGGTAATTTTCCGGGGACCTTTTCAGGTTGGGGGTGAGCTGAGTGCTCTGAGATCAGACCCGCCGTTTCTATCTCCGGCGGCGAATCAGGCGCGCAGGCAGGCAGGGCTCTGTGCTGGAACCTGGGTCCCCGGCTCTGGCTCTGGGCTGGCTCCTGGGGTGCCCGTGGAACCCGCCCGAGTCTTTTCCAGGGGATGTCTGGGTGACCTAAGGCCGGTCCCAATCGTTTCCTGTACCCTGGGGTTATCTCTCGACTGAAAATTCCAGTCTCTGATAGTGTGGTGCCCAAGGTTCAGTCTGGGACAGTGACCAGAGACACTGGCTTGTGGCTCTGGGCTGGGGCTGGGGCTGGCGGCCGGCAGCCAAGCGTCTGGCGGAACCGGGATCTCTTCCGTGGTTTAGCTGGGTGAGTTAAAAGCTGATTGAATCCCCCACCGTGGGGTATCCTCTCACCTGGGAAACACAATGACTGTGTTTTATGGCCGAGAGTTCTGATTGCTGTTCACTGTGCTGATCCTGCTGTGCTGCTGCTCAGAATGAGAGTCCTCCCGGCGCCGCCATCTTGCCCCTCCTAACAATTTTCTTAATAGATTCCACTTACCAAAGTTAAATCAAGATCAGATAAATAAAAAGTCCTATCTCCCCTAAGGAAATATAGGAAGTCTTCAAAAGTCCCCATCCAAAAAAAGCCCAGGGCCAGATGGTTTCAGCTCAGAATTCTACCAGACCTTCAAAGAAGAGTAAATACCAATACTCTCCAAACTATCCCACAAAAAAGAAACAGAAGGGACATTAACAAATTAATTCTATGAAGATGCAGTCATGTCACAGTCAAGACCGAAGAAAGACATGAACTTCAGACCAATTTCCCTCATGAACACTGACACAAAAATACCCAGTCAAATACTCACAAACCAAATACAAGAACACATAAAAGATATCATTCACCACTGTCACATAAGCTTTATCCCAGGCATGCAGGAGTGGTTCAGTCTATAGAAATTGATAAATTTAACCTACCACATCAACAAAGAGAAGGAAAAGAATCACATGATCATTTCCATAGAAGCCAAAAATCCAATGCCAGTTTATGTATAAAATTTTGGAGAGATCAGGACACAAAATACATACCTAAACATAGTAAAGTCAATATGCAGCAACTCTATAGCCAACATTAACCTAAACAGAGAGAAACTCAAATCAATCCCATTGAAATCAGAGGAACAAGACAAGGCTGCTTACTCTCTCCATATCTTTTTAACCAAGGAATTGAAGTCATGTGTCACTCTGCAAGGAATTTAACCTATGATAGCATTAAATCTAAGAATACAACGAATATATAATTAATTTTTCAACATTTGATCATTTGCAATAATACATAAAAAATTCTGTTTGTATTACGATTGTCTAAGGATTGGTCTTGTTTAATATATAGTAGATTCTCATCATTATATTAATGTATTTTCCTTCTGAAATTTTTTTATAAAAGTTTTCATTTTAAATATGCCTCTTCTTTTTGATCGCTCTAAACCTTCTCCCACACCCACCTTATATTTATTCTCTCTCAAATAGTTGGGGTCTTTTCTCATTAAATGTGTTTGTGTCTTTGTGTGTGCGTTTGTATATAAAAATGCAACCTGCTCATTCCATATGATGTTACTTATGTATGTTATCACACATTTGACCACAACCCTAAACAAGCAGCCATATTATTATTTACAAAGGCTTGCTTTTTCTATTTTTGATACCGAAAATGACAACTGTGGTGTAAATGCAATTCAGTTTCTTGTACATTCAGAAACAATCAGACGTACTTTTCCTGGAGTTATTTTGAGGCAAGAATCATTAGGTTTGTTAATCACAGAAATACAAATCGATCCTGGACAACTTTAGAGCTCACACTTAATGGGGAGCTCATAGCATGGAACACTGCAAGAGCTGAGATGGCCATTCCATGCAACAAAAAGCAGGTTTATAAAAGTAGGGTGCATATGACACAGTAGCACGAGAACTGACACTCTAAAAATCGCACATTGTGTGGCTTCAGCAATGATTAATAATGGATTCAGGGATGAGTGTTAGAGACATAGGGAACAGTACTACATTATGACACCAAGGTCACTTCTTAACTTTCCCCATCTCTATTCCCAAGCATTTTGAGTAAAAGTATTATTTTTCTACCTGTCTGGTTAGAAATGTGCTGCTCTGGACAAAATGCACAAGAAAAACAGCAGACTGGCCTTTCTTTTTGTAGAACTTTCCAGAATCCTGGACCACAGCTCTGTGTACATACAGATTGAGGAGTCTGAAGGCAATGCAAAAAAACTGGTCACAATATTGAACATCAGTTTAAAATAGTTTAGGATAAATTCACATAACCTATGGGAATTGTATTTATTTATGAGGAACTCTGAGGTTTTAATGTGGGAATGTAGAATGGAGATTTAAACTTAACACACTTTCCAATACTAAATGTTCAACATCCCTTTATGGTAACCAAAATACAACTCACTACTGCCTATCCTGTGTGAAATGTGTAGGACATCAAGATACCCTCTTCTGTGAGGCAGTAAACCAGAACTCATTTTATTGTATTGTATGAATTTTGGGACAGTTGGATTTTAAGACAAGAATCCAATCATACTTGCCTCCAAGCACACTTGTTTCTACCTTTATATTGCCAGTCTTGTATTAACACCCATGCACACTGATTCAGCTGCAAAAGGAAGTTCAATTTTCTCATGAAAATGGTTTTGCCATTGGTGAATTATAATCTGTTACTGTGACTTTTACTCTTGACTCCCAATGCTAGGGATTGTTCTATGCCTTTCTTTTCAAATGTTAGTGACATCTTCAAATGGCACTTTAACCAGTTGCATTCTTAATCACTACATAACTAATACAATTCTAATGCAATTTTAGTTTGTTATATGTTAGAAATTTTGTAGGACAGGAAATATTTCTATCTTAGACTTCTTTTCTGCCTTGGAAACTGTTTGGATTCAGTTTCTGACTAATAAATATGTCCATATTAACAGGAATATGTTTCTGAATAACTGGATCAGCTGTTAAGAATGCATATAGCTCTTGCACTGAAATAGGAGTTCAGTTCCTGACACACATATTGGGCAGCTCATATATATTGTTTTCAGAAATATCTTGTGTAAAAATCCACAATTTATTAATTATTTATGCTATCTCACAACCTTGTTGTTATTATTGATATGCTTGAGTGTGAGTTGTGTGAATGGAAGAATGCTTGATCATCAGTTAGCCTGTATAATTAACATATGTGAACATTTACATAAGTTTATGTGCATGTGTATGTTTACATATAGAAACACTCATACATGCCTCTATATAACCATGGACTCTCAATTATTCATTCACTGCCTTATTAACAAACACAAACATTCAAATTCAATTCATCTAATTCTAGCTAAGGAATTAGCGGACATTATGTGTGTATTTGTATGTATATTTATATGTGTACGTATACATACATATATGTAATTCTGAAATATTGGTTCATTTCTGATTTAAAGTCATCAAACAGAACTAAAGAGATGTTTTAGTATTTAACATGCTTGCCACATAAGCAAGAAAATGTGAATTTGATCATGATGAAAGGATGGAAGACAAGCTGGGTGCAGAAAAATAGGACTGTAATCCAAACTTCATGATCATTAAGACAGAGAACCTAGGTAATGCTGTCCATTGAGTTCAGCAAAATCAGAAAGCAAGGGTTTCACAGAGATAAAAATAAAGTTGACAGCAACTGAAAAAGATAACCACAGTTGACTGTAGACTTAAGAACCACAGTGCTCTTGTGCATGAACACCCAGACACAAGCTCACAGTCACAATAGAGCTAAGATATTAAAATTTCACAATTATTTTAAAAGTTCAAAGAATTATTACACAATCAATTTTTATAATTCTTTACAAATAATTGCCTTCATATTAAATACTGAAAAATTTACAGACCTGTGTGTAGTTGCTTGGCCATTGAATCACAACTTCATTGATGAAAAAGCCTTGATCTTGTGCACTCTTAAAGACAAACTCTCCCACTTTAAGTAGTAATACATTTTGAAAATTATATGCAATAAAGTTTTGTATATCATATGTTTCTATACTATTCTTGTTCTCATCAAAGCTTATTTCATCTCCAGCAGCATTTGTAAATTTAATTTTCCTCAGAAATGGATGCAGCTGAAGAGAAACATCATATGATATGAGTGGCCCACAAGATTACTGGCTGACTTTAAAGAGAAGTTCATTTTCCCTCTCTCTAACATGGCTTTCTTTTTGAAAGTGCTTAGTTTGTTTATTTGTCTTCCCAGTTGTTTAGTGAGATTAAAATTATTCCCCATACAGATAATGCAAGAGCTACTGAACACAAGTAGAAATATTGTCTATGAGATGGAAGATAGTATAGTGTGTAGCATGTCCTTAGTTGGAAAAAGTCCTGTGTCTTTCTCCAGCACCAGAAAATAATATTTCCATTAAGAAGATGAGGATCCAAAATGGTGGCACCCACTGCACATGGTTACTAAGGCTTCAACTATAGTGACTTCACAGCAAGTGAGAGGCCATGCTGTGGTTTTGAAAATGCCAATGTCTATGCTTCACAACAGTATAGAAGTTACTAGAAAGAAAACCTCAACCAAAGGAAGTAAACAACACCCAAAGAAACACAGAAAATAAATAACACCCCTGCTGCAAAACCAAAAGAATAGAAACACAGAAAAATTGCTACAATCATAAAAATCAAAATAACAGGCACTAGCAATCATTAATCATTAATATCACTCAACATCAATGGACTCAGTTCCTCAATAAAAAGACAGACTAACAGAATGGATGCATAAACAGGACTCATTAATCTGTTGCATACAAAAAAAAAACACATCTTAAAAAAAGAGGACATTACCTCAGAGTGAAGGGCTGGAAATAGCTTTTTCAAGGAAACTGACCCAAGAAGCAAGATGAAAGGAGCCATCCTAATATCTAATAAAATAATGTTTTAACTGAATTTATTCAAAAGAGATGGGAAAGGACACATATCATAGCAAAAGGATACATATGATTGCAAAAACCCACCAAGATGACTTCTCAATTCTGAATATTCTGCTCTATATACAAGGGCACCTACATTTGTAAAAGTAACATTACTAAAGTTTAAATCATAACACTAATATCACCACAGTAATAGAGGGAGACTTCAAGACCCCACACTCACCAAAGGACAAGTCATGAATACAGCAACTAAGTAGAGAAACAAATTAATGGAAGAAGAGATCAAATGGATTTAATGGACTTGCACAGAATTTTGACCCAGACAAAAAGGAATATACCTTCTTTTCAGCACTTCACATCTTCTCCAGAATTGCCCATTGACATGGTCAGAAAGCAAGCCTCAACAGGTACAACAAAGTTGAAATAAACCCTTGTATCTTATCATACCACCACAGATTAAAGCTAGATTTCCATAACAATGGAAAGAAGAGAAAACCTAAAAAACTCATGGAAACTGAACATCTCGGTAACCACTGAGACAAGGAAGAAATGAATTAAAGTTGTTCTAGAATTCAATGAAAATGAAGGGACAACATACCTAAACCTCTGGGATACAATGAAAGCAGTGCTAAGGAGAAGGCTCGTAGCATTAAGTGCCTTCCTAAATATAATTAATGAATTCTCATAGTAGCAATTTAAAAACCCATGTAAAAGCTCTAGAACAGACTGAAGTAAACATACACGAGAGGAGTTAACAGCAGGAAATAATCAAACTCATGGATGAAATTAGAATCATAGAAAAAATGGAAACAATACAAAGAATCAGAGACACCAAGTGATGTTGTTTTTTTGAGAACATCAATAAGATAGACACCTCTAGACAAACTAACAAAAAGTCAGAGACAGTATCCAAATGAACAAAATCAGAAATGAAAAGGGGGAATAAGTCCAAAGAATCATTAGATCTTATTTCACAAGCCTGTATCCCACAAGTTTGGAAAATATAAATGAAATGGAAGATTTTCCTGATAGATTTCACTTAGCAAAGTTAAATCAAGATCAGTTAAGCAGGTTAAACAGTCCTATAACTCCTAAGAAAATAGAAGCAGTCATCAGAAGACTCCCAACCAAAATAATAATAATAATAATAATAATAATAATAATAATAATAATAACCCCACAACCAGATGGCTTTAGCATGGAATTCTACCAGACTTTCAAAGAGGAGCTCATACCAGTACTTCTGAAACTATTTACAAAATCAAACAGAAGGGACATTGCCAAACCCATCCTTTGAATCCACAGTCACACAGGCACCTAAACCATACAAGGACTCAACAAAGAAAGAAAAGTTCAAATCCATTTATTTTACGAACTTTGATGCAAAAATACTTAACAAGATACTGGTAAACCCAGTCCAAGACCACAGGAAATATATCATCCACAATGATCAAGTAGGCATCATCCCAGGCTCAACATATTTAAATCTATCACTGTAATTCACTGAAAGAAAAAATAAATAAACATGTTCATTTTATTACATGGAAAAAAAAGCCTTTGATGAAATCGAACACCACTTCATGATAAAAGCCCTGTAAAGATTGGGATAGAAGGCCCTACATAAACATAATAAAGGTAATATATAACAAGCCAATAGCCAAATTCAAATTAAATGTGGAGAAAGTCGAAGCAATTACACTAAAGTCAGAAACAATACAAAGCTGTCCACTCTCTTCATATCTTTTCAGTGTAGTACTCTAAGTTCTAGCTAGAGCAATAAGACAACTACAAAAGATCAAGGGGTCAAAAGTATCGGAAAGGAAGAAGTCAAAATATCCCTATTCACAGATGATATAATAGTATATATATGTGACCCATGAAATTTTACCAGAGATATTCTACAGTTGATAAACCCCCTTTAGTAAACTGGCTGTTATAAATTTAACTTATAAAATCAGTAGTCCACATGACTGTAAATAATAAATGGGCTTGTAAAAAATTAGGAAAACAACATACTTCACAGTAACCAGAAATAATATAATATATCTTGGTGTAACTACCCAAGTAAGAGAAAGACCTCTATGACAAGAACTTTATATCTCTGAAAAAAGAAACTGAAAAAGATATTACAAGATGGAAAGATCGCCCATGCTCATGGATTGGTAGAATTAACATAGTAAAAATGGCCATCCGACTAAAAGCAATCTACAGATTCAATGCAATTACTATCAAAGTACAAACACAATTCTTCACAGACCTTGAAAGAACAATTCTCAGTTTCATATGGAGCACAAAGACAAAAACAAAAAAAATAGAATAGATAAAACTTTTTTATATAATCAAAGAACTTCTGCAGGTATCTCCATCCCTGACTTCAAGTGGTGCTACAGAGCAATAGTAATAAAAATCTTATGGGACAAAAAGAAAGCAGTGCTAAGAGGAAGTTCATAGCACAATGTGCCACCAGAAAGAAGTTTGAGACATCTCATAAAAGAAACTTAATGACACACCTAAATTCCCTAGGAAAAAAGTAAGCAGTCACACCCAATAGGAGTAGACAATCGGAAATAATCAAACTCAGAGCTGTACTCAATGAATTAGAAACAAAGAAAACAATTCAAAGAATCAATGAGACCCAGAGCTGGTTCTTTGAGAAAATCAACCAGATAGACAAACCCTTAGGCAAACTAACTAAAAGGCAGAGAGAAACTATCCAAATTAACAAAATCAGAACGACAGATACTGAAGAAATTCAAACAACCATTAGGTCTTACTACAAAAGGCTATATGCCGCAAAATTTGAAAACATAAATGAAATGGACAATTTTCTTGATAGATTCCATTTACCAAAATTAAATCAAGATCGGGTAAATAGATAAAATAGTCCTGAATGTCCCAAGGAAATAGAAACAGTCTCAAAAGTATCACTTACAAAAAAGCCCAGGGCCAGAGGGTTTCAGTACAGAATTTTACAGACCTTCAAAAAGAGTTATCTCTAATTCTCTTAAAAATATTCCAAAAAGGGAGCCAAGATGGTGGCGCCGGGAGAATAGCGCTTCTGAGAAGCAGGACAGCACTCTCCGTGCAGAGACCAGGAGACTGAACTCGGGGCCCTGAAACTACATAGATCGCGTTTCCCAGGTGAGGGGAGGCTCCCACGGTGTGGGAATCGGTTGGGTCCACTCATGGCTACCCAGCCAGAACCCGGAAGAAATCCCAGGTAACACAGGCTTTGGGTCTCCAGACTGGAGCCGCAAGCGGGCGTATCCCAGTCACTTTCCCAGGCTGATCCGTGGGCACGAGGGTACCTGAGACTGGGAGTCCCAGTCGAGGGGGGACCCCACGGGGAAGCAGGGTTGCGGGTCTGATCGCAGGTCACCCAGTCTTTCCCCGGAAGGTCTCTGCCACCATCACAGCCAAGCTCCTGCTGTGCTCGGAGAGCTTTGCGCTCAGCTCAGCAGTACAGACAAGCTGTCTTCCCCAGTACAATAGGGACTGGGAACCCCTGTCCAGAAAGGACCCCACAGAGAAGGAAGAAACCATGCTGCTGGGGTCACCTAGGGAAAGTCTAGCAGCCTGCAGATCGCAGACAGGTGAGTACTCCCAGCCATCACAGATCTGAGCCCAAACAGGGAGCACAGAGTGATTGGAAACTCAGCTCCCACAGACTAGCAGGTGGGCACACGCTCCGCCAGCTCAGAGGCCTGCTTCGTACCAACTACTCCTTACAGACAGAACTGAGTGCCCCAAGACACCAGAGCAGTACTCACCCGCCACAGATTACCTCTTGGGTTCTGGGGCACAGAGCCCCAACCTCAGACCTACAAAAGACCAGGAACCCTGAGATCAACCCCCAGATACTGCTCCAAGGGGCAACCAGTTATCCCTAACAAAACCGACCAAACCACGGGACACACAGGTTACAGCAGCTGATCACTAAATTTACAGCAAGAAACCCAGAAGGAGGGCAGCTGTCTCCAGGACTTCTCCCAGTGAGAGGAGAGCCCTCTTGACCAATCAGGACCACAGTTACCATCCAGGTCTCTATGCCTGAGGTGAGCTGTAGCAACTCCTGAAAAACACCAGACATCCAGGGACTATACCCAAAAAGCTGGGAAGGCTTCCTTGAGGAAAAACCATCTTCCTGCTAAAGGGATTCTCTCCACTACAACAGTCCAGGAACAACCAGAAACTAAATTCAAACAACTAAGATAGCCCAATGGGTAGAGGACAGTGTAAAAGTTGAACCAACAAAAGCCAGAGCATTATGGCATCTCCAGAACCCAGTTATCCAGGGGCAAATAGCCCTAGACACCCCAGCATAAATGAAATTCAAGGAGATGACCTAACATCTATGCTCAAGAAGATGATAACAGAGGAAACAAATAAAATATGAAAAGAAATAGAAGAAGCTGCAGTCAAACGGTATGTGGCCTTTAAAGAGGAAATGCTTAAATCACTGAATGAAATAAAAGAAACAGTGGATTGTTCAAACAAACAGCTGAAGGAATTGACGGAAAAACATGAAAATACAGTCAGACAGGGAAGGAAACCAACAAAATAGCTCAAGACCTGAAGATAGAATTGGAAAATTAAAAAAAAAAAAAACACAAATGGAAGAAATTGTGGAGAGAAAGAACTTAGGGAAGAAAGCAGAAATTACAGAGGTTAGCATAAACAATAGGCTACAAGAAATGGAAGAAAGAATCTCAGGTGTGGAAGACACAATGGAAGAAATAGATGTATCTGTCAAAGAAAATGTTAAATCTAAAAAATTCCTGACACAGACCGTCCAAGAAATTCAAGACAACATAAAAAGACAAAACCTAAGAATAATAGGAATAGAGGAAAAAGAAGGTTCCCTGCACCAAGGCCCAGAAAATATTTTCAACAAAATCATTGAAGAAAATTTCCCCAACTTAAAGGAGAGGCCAATCAGAATACAAGAGGCCTATAGAACACCCAATAAATTAGACCAGAAAAGAAAATCCTCCCGCCACATAATAATCAAAACCGTAAGTATACAGAACAAAGAAAAAATACTAAAAGCTGCAAGAGAAAAAGGCCAAGTAACCTATAGTGGCAAACCCATTAGAATCACACCTGATTTTCAACACAGACTATGAAAGCCAGAAGGGCCTGGACAGATATCATGCAGACCCTATGAGAACACGGATGTCAGGCCAGGCTACTATAACCTGCAAAACTCTCAGTCCTCATAGACGGAGAAAACAAGATATTCAATTACAAAAACAAATTTCAACAATACCTACAAACAAATCCAGCATTACAGAAGACACTGGAAGGGAAAATAAAACCCAAGAAAGCTAGCTATATTCAAGAAAACACAGGAAATAAATAACCACACTACAGTAAAACATAAAGCAACCAAGCACACAACCGTATGACCACAGGAAACGTCAAATTCAAAGGATCTAACAGCCACTGGTCATTACTGTCTCTCAATATCAGTGGACTTAATTCTACAATAAAATGACACAGACTAACAGAATGGATGCTTAAACAAAACCCAGTAATCTGTTGTATACAAGAAACACACCTAAGTCACAAAGATAGACATTACCTGAGGGTAAAGGGATGGAAGACGGCTTTTCAAGCAAATGGATGCAAGAAGCAAGCAGGAGTAGCCATTCTAATATCTGATAAAAATAGTCTTTCAACCAAAATTAATCAAAAGAGATGGGGAAGGACACTTCATACTCATCAAGGGAAAATTCCACCAAGAAGACATCACAATCCTGAACATCTATGCCCCAAATACAAGGGCACCCACATTTGTGAAAGAAATATTGATAAAACTTAAACCACATATAGATCCCCACACACTAATAGTAGGAGACTTCAACACCCCACTCTCAACAAAACAGAAATTAAACAAAGAAACAATATCTGTAACAGAGGTCATGAATCAAATGGACCTAACAGACATTTACAGAACCTTACACCCAAACACAAAAGAATTTACCTTCTTGTCAGCACCTCATGGAACCTTCTCCAAAACAGACCACATAGTTGGTCACAAAGCAAGCCTCAACAAATACAGGAAGATTGAAATAATCCCTTGTATCCTGTCTGATCACCATGGAATAAAGCTGGACCTCAGTAACAACAGAAATAGCAAAAAGCCTACACATACATGGAAACTGAACAACTTACTACTAAAAGACAGCTGGGTCAGGGAAGAAATAAAGAAAGAAATTAAAATCTTCCTAGAACTCAATGAAAATGAAGACACAACATACCCAAACTTGTGGGACACAATGAAAGCACTGCTAAGAGGAAAGTTCATAGCACTAAGTGCCTTCAAGAAGAAATTTGAGACAGTGCATTCAAGCAACTTAATGGCTCACTTAAAAACCCTAGAAAAAGAAGAAGCAGACACACCAAGAAGGAGCAGACAGCTGGAAATAATCAAACTCAGGGCTGAAATCAATCAATTAGAAACAAATAAAACAATTCAAAGAATCAATGAAACCAAGAGCTGGTTCTTTGAGAAAATCAACAAGATAGACAAGCCCTTAGCCAAGCTAACTAAAAGGCAGCGAGACACCATCCAAATCAACGAAATCAGAAATGAAAAGGGGGACATAACTACAGACACTGAGGAAATCCAAGCAATCATTAGGACTTACTTCAAAAGTCTATATGGAACAAAATTTGAAAATTGAAATGAAATGGACAATTTTCTTGATCGATTCCACTTAACAAAGCTAAATCAGGACCAGGTAAATCAATTAAATAGTCCTATATCCCCCAAGGAAATAGAAGCAGTCATCGAAAGTCTCCCATCCAAAAAAAGCCCAGGACCTGATGGTTTCAGCACAGAATTCTACCAGACATTCAAAAAAGAGCTAACTCCAATTCTCTTAAAACTATTCCACAAATTCGAAACAGAAGCAACATTACCAAACTCATTCTATGAAGCCACAGTCACCTTGGTACCTAAACCTCACAAAGACCTAACCAAAAAAGTGAACTTCAGGCCAATCTCCCTTATGGACATTGATGCAAAAATACTCAACAAAATACTCGCAAACCGAATCCAAGAACACATCAAAGATATCATCCACCATGACCAAGTAGGCTTCATCCCAGGTATGCAGGGGTGGTTCAATATACGGAAATCCATCAATGTGATTCACCATATTAACAAATTGAAAGAAAAAAACCATATGATCCTCTCCCTAGATGCTGAAAAAGCCTTTGACAAAATCCAACATCCATTCATGTTTAAAGTATTGGAGAGATCAGGGATACAAGGCACATATCTAAACATAGTAAAGGTAATATACAGCAAACCTATAGCCAACATCAAACTGAATGGAGAGAAACTTAAAGCAATCCCACTGAAATCAAGGACAAGACAAGGCTGCCCACTCTCTCCATATCTCTTCAACATAGTGCTGGAAGTCCTTGCTAGAGCAATAAGACAGTTGAAGGAGATCAAGGGGATACAAATTGGAAAGGAAGAAGTCAAATTATCACTATTTGCAGATGATATGATAGTACATGTGAGTGACCCCAAAAACTCTACCAGGGAACTCCTACAGCTGATAAACACCTTCAGCAAATTGGCCGGATAAAAAATTAACTCAAAAACATCAGTAGCCCTCCTGTATACAAAAGACAAAAGGGCTGAGAAAGAAATTAGGGAAACAACACCCTTCACAATAGCCACAGATGACATAAGGTACCTCGGAGTAACCCTAACCAAGGAAGTCAAAGACTTGTATGAAAAAAAAACTTCAAATCTCTGAAGAAAGAACTAGAAGAAGATATGAGAAAATGGATAGATCTCCCATGCTCATGGATTGGCAGGATTAACATAGTAAAAATGGCCATCTTACCAAAAGCAATCTACAGATTCAATGCAATGCCCATCAAATTACCAACACAATTCTTTACAGACCTGGAAAGAAAAATTCTCAACTTCATATGGAATAACAAGAAACCCAGCATTGCTAAAACGATCCTCTGCAATAAAAGATCTTCTGGAGGTATCTCCATCCCTGTTCTTAAGTTGTACTATAGAGCAACAGTTTTAAAAACTGCATGGTACTGGCATAGAAACAGAATGGTGGATCAATGGAACCAAACAGAGGACCCAGAAATAAACCCACACATTTATGGACACCTGATATTTGACAAAGACGCCAAAACCATACAATGGAAAATTAGATAGCATCTTCAACAAATGGTGCTGGTCCAACTGGATGTCTACATGTCGAAAAATGAAAATAGATCCATACTTATCACCCTGCACAAAACTGAAGTCAAAGTGGATCAAAGACCTCAACATAAAACCAGACACATTAAATCGGCTTGAAAAAAAAGTGGGGAATACCCTAGAACTCATTGATATAGGGGAAAACTTCCTGAACAGAACAACAACAGCACAGGCTCTAAGAGCAACAATCAATAAATGGGACCTCATGAAACTGAAAAGCTTCTGCAAAGCAAAGGACACCATCATCAAAACAAAGCGACTGCCTACAGATTGGGAAAGAATCTTCACCAACCCTTTATCTGACAGAGGACTCATATCCAGTATATATAAAGAACTAAAGAAGCTGAAAAGCAGCAAACCAAGTAACCCACTTAAAAATGGTGAACAGAGCTAAACAGAGAATTCTCTGTAGAGGAATACCGAATGGCAGAGAAGCACTTAAAGAAATGCTCAACCTCACTAGCCATTAGGGAAATGCAAATCATAACAACCCTGAGATTTCACCTTACACCCATGAGAATGGCCAAGATCAAATTCTCAAGTGACAACACATGCTGGAGAGGTTGTGGAGAAAGAGGAACCCTTCTCCACTGCTGGTGGGAATGTAAACTTGTACAACCACTCTGGAAATCAAACTGGCACTTTCTCAGACAACTAGGAATAGTGCTTCCCCAAGATCCAGCCATACCACTCCTAGGCATATATCCAAAAGAGGCTCAAGCACACAAAAAGGAAATTTGCTCAACCGTGTTTGTAGCAGCTTTATTTGTAATAGCCAGAAGCTGGAAACAACCCAGATGCCCCTCAACTGAAGAATGGATGCAGAAAATGTGGTACATCTACACAATGGACTATTACTCAGCAATGAAAAAATAAGGAAATCATGAAATTTGCAGGTAAAGGGTGGGATCTGGAAAGCATCATCCTGAGTGAGTTGTCCCAGAAGCAAAAAGACGGACATGGTACATACTCACTCATATAGACATACAACATAGGACAAACCCACTAAAACCTGCGCATCTAAAGAAACTAAGCAAGAGAGAGGACCCTAACTAAAATGTCCAATCCCCATCCAGAAAGGAAAAGAGGATGGACATCAGAAGAAGAAGAAAACAGGAAACAACCTAGGAACCTACCACACAGGGCCTCTGAAAGCCTCTGCCCTACAGACTATCAAAGCAGATGCTGAGCCTGATGGGCAACTGTTGGGCAGAGTGAATGGAATTTTATGTAAGAACTGGGAAATATTAAGAGCTGGAGAGGACAGGGTCTCCACAAGGAGAGCAACAGAACAAGAAAATTTGAACACAGGGAACTTCCCAGAGACTCATACTCCAAGCAAGGATTATTCATAGAGATAACCCAGAACCCCTGCATAGATATAGCCCAGGGCAGTTCAGAGTCCAATTGGGTTACATAGTAATGTGAAGAGGGACTGCCTCTGACATGAACTGACTGGCCTGCTCTTTAGTCACCTCCTCCTGAGGGGGAGCAGCCTTACCAGGCCATAGTAGAGGACAATGCAGCCACTTTTGATGTGAACTGATGGACTAAGATCAGAAAGGAGAGGAGAACCTCCCCTATCAGTGGATTTGGAAAGTGGCTTGCATGCAGAGGGAGGAGGGAGGGTGGGATTGGGAGGGGAGGAGGGAGGGGATTATGGGAGGATGCAGAATGAATAAAGTGTAATTGATAAAAAAATTTTAAAAAAAGGGAAAAAAATAATTTAAGAACCTTAAATGACTTTCAAAAGTGGAGGAAAACATGGCATGGAGTTAGTCAATTTACATGGAGCACATCTCACCCCTGGGGCCATGGTCTCCTGAACCAACTCAGACCTCAGACACCACCACTGCTAGTTCTAGAACTGATGCAGGATGTTCCAACAAGGGGGTTAAGGCTTCTCATAATATTTCCTATAAGCCCACACCTGTTTGTCTATATCCCCCATTTTATTAGCCAGATAGAGCCAAGTAATTGTGGTAATGATACTTGCTTTTTTGCCCAATGCTGGAATGCTAGTAAATTTAGGTATGCCCTGGTTACTCGCATGCCTCACTGGGTGCCTGTGCCCATTGATGCCCCTCACGCTATGACTCTCTTCAGACAGAAAAGGGATCTTGGAACTACAGCCACCATTGTTACTACCATCTCATTGGCGGCTGTTGGAGCTACCACCGGGCATTAGCCATGAGTCATACTGGGCAGACTGCTCAGACCCTGAATAACCTTTTAGCCAATGTAGCTCATGCCTTAGATGTACAAAAAGGAATTAATGCTCAACTAAAAGGAGGCTTGATGGTGTTCAATCAGAGGATTGACCTCGTGCAGGAGCAAATTGATACCCTATGGCAAATCGCTCAACTTGGCTGTCAATGAAAGTATGCTGGACTTTGTGTCACTAGCATACAACATGAGAATTTTTCCTGTGCTGCAAATCTGTCTAAACAATTGTCTAGCTATATTTTAGGTAATTGGACTGGAGAATTTGATACTATGATGGAACAGCTGAGAGTGGCCATTGTCACGGTAAATTCTACCAGAGTGGACGTAGGACTAGCCACAGGATTATCATCATGGACTGCTGCAGCCATGAATCATCTGAAGGAATGGGCGGGCATGGGAGCATTAGCAGGCCTTCTGGTGTTGGTCTCCTTGGTTTGCCTGTGGTGTATATGCAAGATTAGAGTCTCACAACAGCGTAACGCAGCCATGATCATTCAGGCCTTTACAGCCATTGAAGCAGGACAGTCTCCCCAAGCATGGTTGGCTACCATAAAAAGCTACAATGTTACACTCAGGATGCGAGGCTAAGCACTGCACTCAGGGTCAGCCGCTTTGGACCCAGAGAAAAGCAAATCTGATTGCATGCAGGTTGATGCCCCAGGTCCCGCCTCTGAGAAAAAGGTATCGGACGGGTCTGATGCTCTTTGGGTGGATGACACCTAAATGAACATCGGTACAAAGTCTCAATTTATTTTTAATATCAGAGATCAGACCTCTACTCTTGCCTGATGCGTCTAAAACAAAAAGGGGGAACTGTAGAGAGCTGCGAAATGCTGCACCCTAAAGATGGAGCTGGTTTCTGCCTTCCACCTTCCCGATGGTGAGTGCTCTCTGTCACAAACAACTCCACATTTGGCTAAGGCTGAGGATCTGGCTTGCTTCCGTGTATGTGGACCTATCTGCATTGTCCACGAGACACACTGGTGTTGGCTACCCAGAGGCTATTTAAGCTGTGGGCTGGCTTTCCCCAGGGTCAGATGATTGTTCAAGGTTCCTAAATAAACTGCATTGAAAAAAAATAAAAATAAAAGGAGAAAAAAAATATTCAGAGAAAGGAAAGGCTGTTTGTTTTTAGCCCAGAACCATCCTTTTTTGGTACCCAAGCTTATCTGTAAAACATTAGTCTACTCCAACTGTTTACAGACACTTGTTACCTGCTTTTCCTACAGTGAGAATTTCAGTGTAGATTATAGATTGTGGTCATGTTAATATATTTAGAACTTGTATATCTGTGTGTAAACTTTAAACAACTCTGATTTAAACTTCAAGGAGTTGATACTTGATCCACCTATCACATGTCAAACAGAATCTAGATTAAGACCAGTCAATTAACAACTTGGTCTTTTCTGTCTTTTATCTATATCTGAGGATGGGCTCTTTTCTTCCTCCTGTTTTGGGATTCCTTATCTCTCTGGCTGAACTATGAAACCATAGTTGAACTCTATCTTGTGAAAGCATTCCTAAGAGTTCTTTACTTCCAGAATATAATAAGTAAAGACATTCTTTGGCTTTTTTTTTCTATGCAAGTACTCCATAACAATACAAGTAACAGGATCTTAGGCTAGTATGTTTGTTTCCTACTCAGAGAGGAAATATGTATTGAAGTTTCATGAAGAGACTTTTCAGCAAAGGACCATCCTATTCCTAACACTGATGTTCAAATGAACAAATGTACCAATTATAGCATCAACTGAAAAACAGGAATATGAAAAGTCCTAATGATTCCTCCACTTATCATAATAACCAACAACCTACCATACAGTTTCTCAGAGATATAAAGTGGCAGATGAATATTTCAGAAAGTAAAAAGATGAACAACAGAAAAGGAGAAAGAACCAAGCAATGAATTCAACGGGGTATCGAGACAAGGATCAGGAGTCTCCATGAGAACTCAGAAGAAGGAAAGAATAAACAGCTGTACACATGAAAGACTGAGTAGAATAAAAGACAAACAATAAGACAAAACTGAGATTGTGAGGGAGGACAAAGACAGATAGAAATGTTGCAAATTAAAATCATAAAACCTCCAATAAAATCAGAGAACATTGGGTTTCCAGCAGAGCTAACTAAGCAGAGAACAGAATATGGGCATAAATGACATGAATTTCAGAACACTACATTACAACATCAGTGATAAATAAATAAGTTATAAGTATGACCACAGTGTCTAAACTCTGAGATACTTTAAAGATACTAAAGACAGAACACATGAAACTGGAGATTCTAAGATTTGTACTGAGCACATAGGTATACTCAAGTTCACTTTAGCAGAAACTCTCCAAGTCTCTGGAAAGAAACAGATATTTAAGCATAAGACATTTAGATGGCCAAATAGACCTGAGAAGAATGGAAACTTTTCTTGACATATTAGAGTCAGTGTGTTAAAAATATGTAAGTCTCACCATGGAATCGCACCATGGATTGACACAAAAGTTGTTCTCTTTTTCTATCCCTGATTTCTTTCTGACTGGAAGCATAACAAAGAAAAGTGGAAATGTTTGCAGAGGCACAATGAAGCAGAAAAAATGTGTAACTGCTTTTCACATTGTTCTATATCTAGTTCATTATTCTCAATAGAATCACATGTGTTTAGCAGGTCATGTACTAACTTTTAACCAGAACAACCATAGCACATTCAAGCAAGTACTCACAGGTCTAACTTCCATAGTAGACTTGGTTCTCTGTCAAAAAAGATCTTGTCAGTTTGGGATACATCAACTGGGATGGAAATGGGGATAAATGTAGCGATGTTAACATCTGCCTCCTTGTAGGTGTTTGTCTCCCAGTAATTGTCACAACCAAACAGAGATATCTCAATTGATGTATACACAGGTTGCAGGAGGAGTGTGAGGCAAAGCAAAGGAAGGGACATGTCAGGCTCTTCACTACACAGAGACAGAACCCTGCATCAAGGCGGATCCAAGGAGATTATTGGCTTAGGTCCTGCAACAGGCTGAGACCTCAACAATGTCAGAGAAGACTTTTAATGCTGTAGTTGCTTCCTCCTGTTGCGTCAGGCTCTCAGTCTGTGCACACCCAATGGTTCTCATGATGGGCCAGCACATACACTGCAGCAAAGCCCAGCCATTGTGGATCACAGTACTGTGATATTTCTGTCTTTGTAGCCACACTTGCTCTGAATTTGCTGTCTTCTTATTGTTCTATTTGCCTCTCATCAATGTACCCTTGGAATCCCATAGCCCTGGGGCTTTGCACCTGGTTCCTCTATGTGGGTGAAAAACATGTTTGGTTCTTTCTTTCTTCAACAACCTGTATGATTTCATCATGGTCCACGGTGACTTTGGAGAGCACCAGAGTCTGAGACAAAATTGTAGGTCATCAAAAAAACTGCTTGTTTGTTTTGGATTGCTGTTATGAAAGGTAGTTTAAACATTTGATTTCCTCTAGTAAGGGGAGCAGGGACAGTCACTCTTTGATCACTTTGCTACCTCTTTGATCACTTCCACCAGTCAAAGTGGCTAAACTAAGTAACAGGGAAAATAGTTTCAGACAGTTTTGATGAGATCTGATAGGCTACAGTAACATTGTAGAGGAGGAGGACATCCCTTATCAGTGAACTAGAGGAGGGACATCAGGGTAGGGGCTTCAGAGGGAGAGATTTCAGTCATACTTTGACATGGAGTTTTGACCAAGAAAGTAAAGACTGGTGACTCAGCCTAATGCAGGACACCTGGGTTCACGATTCTCAACTTAGCTTTTGCATTCAGACCTGGACGTCTGGCACCAAATTAAGAATTATACAGGACCAAAAGAGGGGGCAAGATGCTCATAGGCAATTTAAGTCATGACAGACAACACATTTACAACTTGTGTGCTTAGCTTATATTACCAGCCACTTTCCTCTTTACATTCTTTCCTGATTAAAAGACAGACATTAACCACCTTAAGAATCAGGATAGGAGTAAGTTTTGGAGCCTGAGATTATGAACTCAGGTTTAAACCTGGCAGCAGAAGTCTTGAGATAGCTGGAGTCAGTCAACTAACTCATAATAACAACCAAAAAGAAAAGTACTTCATCTCTATACTTTTTCTACTTTATGGTTATCATAATTACTACTGATATAATTTCATGGTATTTTTATTACATATATTTTTATAATAAGATATATACAATATAATGCAAATCAAAATTTGATATATAACTTATGTAAAATCCATTCATGAAAATGCAGCCATGAAATTTCAAAAGAGCTAAAACTGCAAGAGGCTTTGAAGGTAAGAAAGTGAAAAAAATGATGTACTGTTAATTCTTCTATATATACAAACAAAATAATTAATTGATGCCTCCTATGTATAATCTTGCAAAATTTGTTAACTGGAATTAAAAAATATATAGTGATTACACACGAATCTATCTATCTATCTATCTATCTATCTATCTATCTATCTATCTATCTATCATCTATCTATCTATCTCAATCCAGATATAGATAAATATACCTACACAGTGAAATTTCTATGTAGGTACCAGCTTAATTTCTCTATGTTCAGCGAGTTGTGTAAGTGCTGTATTCAGCAATAGAGACTTGCAGTGAATTTATGGAGAGCAAAATATAATCTTGATAAAAGTGTGCATTGTTTGGGCATTCCAATAAGACTCCTTTGACCACCACCTCAAGTAGATATAACCCATTCTTCATTTGATGACAAGTGACATCCTGTTGGGATTCTCATGTATTATTTCATTTGGATCACCTTCAGATATGTATATATTTTAGGAAGCTCCTGCTGTATTAGGTTACTACAGTAACATTCAATTGACATTTCATCTTCTCTGTCTCTCTTCATATTACTTTCCTTAATGTCCTCTTTCTTCCCCACTTCCAACCGATTCTTCTTTATGAGCCCATCCTCCATCTATAAATAACTATTTTACTGACCTATCCTAGGGAGGTCTAGTTACTTGTTCTCGAACACTAGTCCCTTATTCTGTGTGTATCCTACATGGTTTTATGTACTGTAGGTTGCTTATCATTCACTTTAAAATAATATTAACATGTAAGAAGATACATGCCATATTTGTATTTTTGAACTTGTATTACTATATACTCAGACTGATTTTTTTTCTAGTTTACCTGCAGATTTAAATTTAAATTTACTTTCAAATTTCATGGCTTACTTTGTAAAATGACTGAGTAATATTTTGTTGTGTAAATGTTCATATTTTCTTTATCTATTCTTCTGTTAATGGACATCTGGGTTATACCCAATTTCTGGAAGTGTTGATTAGAGCAATCATAAACATGTTTGCATAAATGTCTCCATGGAAGGATGAAACATTCTTTGGATATATGCCCAAGAGTAGTATAGCTGGTTCTTGAGGCAGAAGAATTCCGACCTTGCTGCGGAAAAGCCACAAGTATGTCCTTAACTAAACATGTTTGTACTCCTACTAGCAATGTCTGAATATTCTTAGTGATTGTGACTCTCTTTAGACCATACCTCAAACTACTTTTGATTTCCATTTCCCCAGTGACTATGGATCTTGCTCATATCTTTAAATGTTTCTCAGCCATTTGAATTATTTCTTTAAGAATTTTCTTCTGATATCTTCTATTTCTTTCTTCAGAGACTGAAGATTTTTTTTTTTCAATTGCTTGGTTAGAGTTACACCAATCTACTTTATGTCCTTTGAGGCTGTTGTGAAGTGTGTTGTTTTCCCAAATTCATTCTCATCCCTTTTGTCTTCTGCATATAGGAGTGCTATTAAATTTTTTGAGTTGATTTTGTATCCAGCCACTTGGCTGAATGGATTTATCAGCTGTAAGCGTTCACAGGTAGAATTTTTGGGGTCACTCAGGTATACTATCATATATCATCTGCAAATAGTGACATGACATGAACTCATGGGCTGGCTCTTTGACCACCTCCATGTGAGGGGATAGCAGCCTTACCACTCCACAAAGGAAAACAACGAAGTCAGTCCTGATGAGACCTGATGGACTCGTGTCAGATGGAAGGGGAGGAGGTTCTACCCTATCATTTGATTGGGGGAAAGGCATAGGAAAATAAAAGGGAAGGTGGGATTGGGAGGGGATAAGGGAGGATGCTACATCTGGAATACAAAGTGAATAAACTGTAATTAATAATAGTAATAAATAATCCTTTATTTAGAATTACATGTGTGTTTTATTTGTATTTTATATATTCTTTATATCTAATTTTTCTTTTGACTTATTTATGCATTTGAATATTACCCTTTATTTGGGTGTGCAATTGATGAAAATATTTTAGCTTTCTGTACACTTATACATTTTCAGAATGATGGTAGTTCTTTGTTATGGAGAAGATTTGCAGTTATCTGCTGTATTTTTGAAGATGGTTTATCTTTATGCCTGGGCAAGGTCTAGGAAGCTCTCCCCTGCTCATTGATAAGTAAGATTAATAGAGTAAAACTCTCTATCCTAAAAAAAAAAAAAACAATCAACATTAACATTCAGTGCAATCCTCATCAAAATTCCAGACAATTCTTTCTAGATGTTGAAAGGACAATTTTCAGCTTCAAATAGAAGCACAAACAAACCATGAAACCTAAAACAATCCTAAATAAGGACTGCGAGAGGGATCCCCCATCCAAAGATTAAATTGAACTAAAAAATATATAGTAGTAAGTAACAGGATGGTATTGGCAGAGTTACAACACTTTGGTCGATGATGAGATCGAAGACCCAGGCAGAAATCCAAATACCTATGGACAATTGATATTTTTAAAATAAGAAATCTTGAAATAAATACTGGAAAAAGACAGCATCTTCAACACATTATTGTGGTCAAACTAGAAGTATGCACATAAAATAATTCAAAAGATCCCTATGTATCACTCTGCACAAAACTCACCAAAATAGATTAAAGAGCTCAGTAAAAGTCAAGAAACAGAGAATCTTATGGATGAGAAATTAAGGAATAGCATTTTATCTAGTCATAAGAATGTCTTTTTCATGTTTTGGACTGTGTTGGTGAGGCTTATCACTTGAGTTTTTGTTAGACTTCTTCAGCCATTTTTTTATTTCTAGATATATCTCAGTTTTTCATTTTATTGATTCCTTTTGTAATAAAATGTCTTCAACTATCTTCAGTGTTTTATTTCACTTTTTGTTTTCACAGACATCATTGAGGTTTTATATATATCCTGTGCTATATCCTTGAAATCATTGTCTTGTTTTGTGGTTATATTGAATTCCTCAGGGTCTCCTCTAGTAGGGTTGTGCTGATTTGCTGTCTTGGGTGTTAATGATTTTGATTTCACTCTGGTGTCTAGTTATCTGGGTTTGGGATAATTATGATTCTAGTTGTTGCTATCCTCACTTGTCTATTTTAGGTTTATGATGTTTAATTTCTTCACTTCTGTTTCTCTCTCTGGATCTTAGGAAAGGGTGTTGGCTGTTTATTGTCTTGTAGAGAATTCTTCTGAGTGTGTGCCTTGATAGATAGGTCATTAGGGATACTATCGAGAGAGTGTTCTGAGGTGTGGGTGATTACACTAAAAAATAATGATGCATAAAGATAGCCCTTACCTCAGAGTATAGGGCTGGAAAAGGTTTTGAAAGCAAATTGACCCCCCAAAAAAACAAGATGAAGTAGCCATTTTCATGTCTCAAAATAAGTTTTCAATCAAAATTAATCAAAAGAGATGGGAAAGAACACTTTATACTCACTAAAGGAAAAATCCACCACTACAACCATTCAATAATGAACATCTATGATGCAAATGTAAGGGTAGTGTCATTCATAAAAAAAATATTACTAAAGCTTAAATCACACATTGAATCTCACACATTGATAGTCAGAGACTTCAGCACAGACTTTCTCCAAAGGACAGATCAAGACAGAAAGTAAGTGGGGAAATAAATAAACTTACAGACATCCTGAATCAAATGGGCCTAACAGATATATACAGAACATTTCTCAGTGGCTCGGGAAACCTCCAAATTTGACCATAAAATCAGTCACAAAGCAAGCCTCAGAAGATATAAGAAGATTGAAATAACTCCTTGAATCTTATTAGACATCCATGGATTAAAGCTAGACTTCAAAAAGAGAAACACCACATGATCATGGAAGAAACAAAGGAAGAAATAAAAGACGTTTTAGTTTTCAATAAAAATAAAGGCAAAACATACCCAAGCTTATGAGACACAATGAAAGTAGTCCTAAGAGAAAAGCTCACAGCATTTTGATAAATGAAGTGCCTTCATAAAGAAATTGGAGAGACCCCAAATTAGTAATTTAGCAGCATACTTGAAAGCTCTCTAAGAGAAGGAAGCAAACACACCAACATGTAGCAGTTGACAGGAAATATTCAGTCTTGAGGCTGGAATCAATACATTGGAAACAAAGAGACTAATACAAAGAATCAATAAAACCAAAAGCTGATTCTTTGAAAATATCAACAAGATAAACAAACCCTTAGCCAAACTAACTAAAAGACAGAGGGAGAGTATCCAGGTAAACATCAGAAACAAAAAGGGGAACATAACTACAGACAATGAGGAAATAAAAAAAAAATCAGTAGGACTTAACTCAAAAGCCTGTATTCCACAAAATTGAAAAATCTAAAGTAAACAAAAGATTTTTCTGGATATATTTCACCTACCAAAGATAAATCAAGATCAGGAAAAAGTTTAAACAGTCCAATAACCACTAAGAAAATAGAAGAAATCATCAAAAACCTCCCATCAAAATAAAAAAAAAGGCCAGACCCAGATGGTTTTAGTGCAGAATTCTGTCAGACATTCAAAAAAGAACTAATACAGATACTCTTCATATTGTTCTACAAAATAGAAACAGAAGGAACATTGCCAGATTCATTCTATGAGGCCACAGTCATGCTGAAACCTAAACTACATAAAAACCCAAAAAAGAAAGATAATTCCAGACCAATTTCATGCATGAACTTCCATGTAAAAAAACTCAATAAAATACAAACTGAATCCAAGGACACATCATATACATTATCCCAGGGATGCAGGGATGGTTCAACATACAAAATGTCTTCAATGTAATCCACCACATTAAAAAACTTAAAGAAAAAAATCACTGTCTTCTCATTAGATGGAGAAAATGTGCTTGATAAAATCCAACATCCCATCATGATGAAAGTCTTAGAGAGATTAAGGATACTATATCTACATTTAAACATAATAAAGACTATATACAGCAAGCTAATTGCAAGCATCAGAATAAATGTGGAAAAATTCAAAGCAATTTCATTAAAATCAGGGACAGAAGAAGAATGTCCACTCTTTCTGTACCTCTTCAATATAGTACTTTAAGTTCTAGCTAGAGCAATAAGACAATGAAGGGAGATCAAGGGCATACAAATCAGCACGGAAGAAGTAAAAATATTGCTATTTTCGGATGAGGTGTCAGTGTATGTAAGCGACCCCAAACATTCCACAAGAGAACTCCTATAGGTGATAAACAGCTTCAGCAAAGTAGCTGGATACAAGATTAATGTTTTAAAAAAATTCATAGCCCTCCTGTACATAAGGGACATATGTGTTGAGAAAGAAATTAAGAAAACTTCACCATTCATAATATCCACAAATGTTATAATGTATCTTGGTGTGACTCTAACCAAATAAGTGAAAGACCTGCATGAAAAGAACTTCAATGGTCTGAAGAAAGAAAATGAAGATGTCAGAAAATGGAAGGATCTCCCAATTTCCTGGATCCATAGGATTAACATAGTGAAAATGGCCATCTAACCAAAGGCAATCTACAGATTCAATGCAATCACATCAAAATACTAATGCAGTTCTTTTCAGATCTTGAAAGAACAATTCTAAACTTTATATGGAAGAATAAAAAAACCCAGAACAGCTTAAACAGTCCTAGACAACAAAAGAACTTCTGGAGTTATCTACATCCCTGACTTCAAGCTACAACACACAGCAATAGTAATAATACTGCATGGTGCTGGCATAGAGATAGACTGGTTGGTTGATCAATGGAATTGAATCAAAGACGCAGAAATAAACCCACATACCTTTGGTCAATTGATTTTTGACAAGGAAGCCAGAACCGTACAATGGAAAAAACACAGCCTCTTCAACAAACCATGCTGGTCTAACTATCTCTACATGTAGAAAAATGCAAATAGATATATATTTTTCTCCCTGAAAAAAAATCTCAAATCCAAGTGGATCAGAGACCTCAATATAACTGCAGAAATACTAAATCTGTTAGAAGAGAAACCTGGAAAGAGCCTTGAACTCATTGGCACAGGAGACAACTTTCTGAAAAGAACACCAACAGATCTATAAGGAGTAAACACTATCAATGGAACTAAATGTCAATCTACACATAAGGAAAAGAACACATCAATCCTATTTTCAACAAATATCCAAACTATACAATGGACTCAAGAAATCAAACTACAAAAAAATGACCCAATTAAATAATTTTGCAGAACTAAACAAAGAATTTTCAACAGTGAAATCTTGAATGGCTTAGAAGCACTTAAAGAAATGCTCACCTTCCATCATCATCAGAGAAATGCAAATCAAAATTACTCTGAGATTCTATCTCATACCCAGTCTGAAAGGCTAAGATCAAAAATCTCAAGTTGTAGCACATCCTGGTGAGGATGAGGACAAAGGGGAACACGCCTTCCTTGCTGGTGTGAGTGGAAACTTTTACAAGCACTTTGGAAATCAATATAGCGATTTCTCAGAAATTTGGAAAGGCCTAGCTATACCACTAATGGATATATCCCCCAAAGAAGCTCTATAAGAAGGACACCTAATCAACTACATTCATAGCAGTTTTATTTGTAATAGTCAGAATCTGGAAACCACTTAGATGTCCCACAACTGAAGAATGGATAAAGAAACCGTGGCACATTTACACAAAAGAATATACTCAGCCATTAAAAACAAAGCAATCAACTTCCACTGCTTTCCCCAGCCATCTGTGAGATTATCTGAATTCTCTGTTTCTTATCAGAGAAAGAAATCTTACTCTGAGCATGCATAGACACACCTTACCCACTCCACCCCAACCCCTCCTCCATATTGGCTACATATGACAACAATTTCATGATCAAATCGGGACCCCTGAGAAAAAGAAGTTTCTCTAGGATTACAGTAATCAGAATAGAATAGGATAGAATAGTGTCATAGTGATTATGACATTTAAGGAAACCACAGGCCGCAAATGCACACCCTCATGGTTTTATAAATGGTAAATGCACCTGGGTCAGGCCTGCACAGGTAGATGATGAGAGACATTTAAGGGTGAGGAGAGGAAGACCCTCTCCTCCTCTTCAGGGATGCTCTCCAAGCTCAGACACACATAGAAACCTTCGCAGAGGAATTCATCCAAACCCTTGGACGAGAGGAGTTCTGGAGGAGTTTTGAATTCCCTGCAGTCACCAGAGCAGTTAGTGCCACCTGAATTCACTATGCCAATTTCTTGAGAAAAAATTTGAAGACACTGCCTGACCTCCACATGGGCTGAGATGCTGTGGCTCCTTCATGGGTCTTTCTCGAGTTCTGTTTAAGTCCCTCAGTTTCCTATTCTTGTATTTGAAGAATGACTGACACAAAGGAACACAGAGAACATTACAATATGACAATGGAAATCATATTTCTTTCCCATAAGCCAAGTTTGGGAAACTGCCACTGTAATGAAAGACTGTTGATATAGAGCCTCTTTTTCCTTTCTTCGGTAAGATCTGACTGAAGCCTGGCCTGTGAGTTCAAGGCCAGCCTGGTCTACAGAGTCCTGGACAGCCTAGAAAAACAAAAACAAGCAAACAATCAAAATCCAACCATCCAAAACAAATCAAAACAGACAAACACAAACAGCTGCTATGGGAAGTTGAAATTGTATGTATTTTACTATATATAATTTAGGAAATAAACCCAGCTTCTATCTTGTCATGGCCTTAACTCAACCTTCACATCCACACTCACTTTTCTCTCTGTTCCCCAGTGCCTCCTACTGAGGAAAATAACTGCTGAGGTCCTAGTGAGTACTATTTCTCTTCTATTTCTTCTGCAACAATTTCACAGTTGAATCATATAAGGACAGGCTGGAAAGGGCAGCAACTGAACCTCTTTTTAGATAGGATTCACTACAGAGCAGTTGCATCAGAGGCAAGAGAAACGATTCGGCCATGAGACAAGCAGCCTTGGATTCATCCCTGGCTTGGGTTTCAATTCTGATCTAATGCGGCATCAAAGGGTTCCATTATTTCTCTTCCCTTGTTTTCCCTCCCTGCCACCTGCACCCCAATGAATCATGTCCCTGCCCTTCGATGATGAGCTCATTAGAATGAGGTCATGGGCCAACAACCTACTCCTCTCTGTAGTCTTCCCACCAGCAACGAGAAACCATAACCATAAATTACATTATCCAGTGGTTCTTTGGAATGTATAAAGCAGAGCCTTGTGATTTTGCCAACTTTTCAAGATGTGCATACACGAGTGTAAGGCTGTGTCAATTCTATATGCACTCTCATCTGACGATTAAAGGTTTGTTTTTTAGTAACATAAGTCTGGTGTCCTGCACTACTAGGGTACTGTGTGAACAAACAATCCATAAATATATAAAATATATCTATATAAATATATGTATATAAAAACCAATCAATAAATATATAATATATAATTATATATAAATATATATGGTATACATAATATATATAAAATATATCTCTATAACTATATTAATATTATTATATAAAATAACAATCCAGAAATATATAAAAATATATAATATATATAATTACATATAAATATGTGTTATACAGTATATAATATATCACATATCTATATTAATATATATATATTAAAAATAAATTTTGTAAACCCAATTAAGAAAAAATCACAATGCTTCTGCTCACTGAATGCTTTATAATATTAACACATCATGACTTCTGAATCATGGGAGGGTAGCAATTCTGTCCTATTTTCTTATAAGTGCTTGTTATGTTTTGTTTTTTGTTTTGTTTTGTTTTTGTTTTTTTACAATTCTGCTTTATTTGGGGGTGTTTAAGCCTCAGCCTCCCCATTGTGGGGAATAGGTAAAACAGACCGCTTTACTTCTCTGGGCTGTTGTTGATCAAGGGTCCTTTGAGAGTCTCCATATCAGTCCCCATCAACTGCAAATACATCCACCTTCTCTCTACTCCAGGATGTGCTCAGAGGCCCTCTCAGTGCACGAGGCAGGCCTGTTATCAGCTGTCAAAAAGCCATGTCCTGAGAGACCATTAATAGGTGTGGATGAACTATGTGCAAACTGAAATCCCACACTCGGGATTAAGATGGAAACAAATTCACACAACATTCCCAGCACTTCCATTCTGTCTCCTCACTGTGGCCTCCAACTGTCTGGAACCCATTTGACTCCAATCAGGCTTGTTACCCTGAATAAAAGGAGGAGGCCGCCACCCAGGTTCTAGTTATGCAAAAGCCAAAATAGACAGAGACACTGGACACATATAGAAGTAGGACCAACTTCCAGGGGCAACTCAACCAAAACCACCATTATCCCAAAAGGACTTAAATCAATGTGTCTTTTAAGGACTGGGGAGACATCTCAGGTATGTCTATGTGCTGCTGAACTTGCTCTTGTGTATTTTTACTGGCTGAATGCATTGTTAAATCAGGCCACTAGGAAACATTTTTGTTTCCATTCAAGCGAGTCCTTGCACAACCAAGAGTTCACCTAGTGACTTAATATCCTTCCTGCAAAAATCAGACTGGTATGCAGGGCCCATATTCTTCCCATATAGTCAGTTCCTGCACCTTCCCCAAACATGTCCATTTCCAAGGGAAACCATCTCATTAAGGGCCTCCTCCACAGCCAGAATATGCATTGTTTCCTTTTGGAGACATTGAGGTGAGAACCTTTTTTCAGATTACAGGCCTCGACTTCCCCTCCAAAGTTCAATATAATCTTGTTCAGTTTAAGCGGGGACTGTGTTTTCAGAACAGCCCCTGGTAAGGGCTTCTGGAAGGTTTGTACTTTGGGAGCCAAGGTGACTCTGGCCTGGCTGTGGATAGGCCTGTCTTTTAAGTGGTTCACCAGCATACTGGCTCCCTTCAAATTCTTTGGATCTGCACCAAACAGAGCATATGTTTTAAGCTTTAAGCTTTAAAGAGAAACCCATGAGTTGTTTTTTTTAATTATTTATTTATACATATGAGCACTCTGTCTGAATATATGCCTGTATGAAACAAGAGAGCACCAGATCCCATTGTAGACAATTGTGGGTCACCATGTGGGGTGCTGGGAATTGAACTCAGGACCATCTGGAAGGGCAGCCAATGCTCTTCACCACTGAGCCATCTCTCCATCACCCACCCATGAGTTTTTAAATCAGATAAGGCCATTCAGCTCTTCAGTCCTTAAGCTCTGGTTTCTCACGGTTCCCCATCAAAGCAGCCTCACCAAATAAAGAAAAGTGTCCGGCTTTTTCCATGCATAATTTTTATCTGCAGGGAAAACCTCCCCAAGACCTGCACATGCACACACACACACACACACACACACACAACCTCTCTCATTGGTCCTTGTGGGCACAGGTGAAACTTAGGTGCAGTTATCTGAGCCCAACATGAAGCCACAAAACAAAAATCTTGTTTCTTGAAATTTCTCTGATAGGGGAGGTCCTCCTCCCCTTTAATCTGACCCTAGCCTATTAGGTCTCATCAGGACTGGCTGATTCCTCTGTGGCCTGGTCAGGTTGATCCCCCCCTTAGGAGGAGGTGATTAAAGAGCCAACTACTGATTTCATGTCAGAAACAGTCCCTGTTCCCCTTACTAGAGTTCCCACATGGATACTGAGCTGCCATGGGCTACATCTGAGCAGGAGTTCTAGGTTATCTCCATGCATGGTCCTTGGTTGGAGAATCAGCCTCAGAAAAGATGGAGTGGGGCATGGATGGAAATGAGGGAGCAAGGGTGAGATTGGGAGAGATTGAAGGAGGGGGCTATAGATGGGATAGAGAGTGAATAAACTTTGAATATTATAAAAAAATTTTAAAAAATCATTTATATTCAGAAATGAAATGTATAAGGAACTCAGTCTCAACCCAAATTCTGTTAGCAGCTTTTACACTTTTTGCCAAGAGTGCATTTTGCATTTATTACAAAACACAATCCATATTGTTCTCTGAGAAGACTATATGACTCCTGTGGGAGTCATTTATAAAATCTAATAAATTCCTCTGTAGTACTTGTAAATCACTGTAAACTCAACATTTCACCAAAGATGAATATGACGTAGCATAACTTAAGAATCCTGCAATCATTTTTTTTGTCACCATTGTTTGATTGTACTAAGTATGTTCTCTAGACATATTAATCATCTCACAAGAATGGGCTTCTTGGTGTATGTGATTCCTACCTTTTTTATATTATATTATTATATTATATTATATTATATTATATTATATTATATTATATTATATGTGTATATTACTGCTAAAGCATTTAAACACCATGGTAATTTAATAAAGAATTAACCTTAATTTGTATTTTGTTCTTTAATTATAAAATGTATAAATAATTAAAAAAATTTCTTTACTTGTTAATATTCAAGGGCACCTTCCATTTGTGGAACAGATGGGTAACTCCACTGCATTTGAGGAATGGGCTAAGGAAGCCTGATCCACCAGGAGGAAGAAAGAGAACTGCTTACTGAGTGCTGTGGGGCCTCCGGCATGCCCTGAGATCTTGAATTTGGGAGCCTAGGGTCCCTTCCCAGAGAGTAGAGCAACAAGTGGCTGAGCGGCCAGGGTGGGAGGGCTGGGTGGTCCCGATGCTGGGTGTGCAGTTAGATGTATGCTATGGGAGGACAGGCGTTAGTGCTGCTGAAATGTGAATCTCCTTAGACCTGAAGAAGGCAAGGTCCTGGCCCGGAAGCCAGGGTCAGGGAATACGGGCTAAGTCCCTTCCACACACTCTAACCCTAAGAGAGACACCCTAACTCTAAGGGAGCCCTCCTGTCACTCAAAACTTTCCGGCCAATCAGGGCCTCCGACCGGACCTGCCAGTCAAGAGAGGGGGGCGTGCCCTTCCGGGTGCCTTTGTATGGGTTCAGCTCCTGCTGCTCAGCAGGCTCTCATGGTTCTAGGTGAAGAGCTCTGAGCGCCGCCGCCACTGCTTGGGTGCTGTGAGGGAACTGAGGCAAGCTACAAAGTCGCAACATGGTGAGTGCGGGGAGGAGAAGGCGGCTGAGCGGCGGGAGCTGGTGTGCGGGGTCTCTTCCGGGCCTGGCTGGTCAGCTGCGGCCACTGGGGAGGGACCTTGTGGTCCTGGGCGCTCGCTGGACCTAGCGGTGACATCTGAGTCACTTCAGTGCAGGGACCGTATCCACGCAGAGCTTTTTCAGCAGGGGTTTGTGTGCAGAATCATCCTCGTGGTAGGATGCCAAACTCGGAATACTTTAGTTTTAGTTTCTCTTTGATGTTCCAGTTTCTCTTGTGTCTTCTACAAGTTCTGCTCTTAGCATTTAAACTCAGGTGTGCGATCCATTCGTGGTAGTTTTGGGGAGTTGTAAATGGCATCTTGTGTGTTGGGTAGCACTCCAATATTAAGCTGTGATGAGGAAGAGTAGAATTGATGATGTAAAGGATTTCCAATGCTTGGGAAATAGTAGGTGACACTAAATAGAATTTATCCAGGGGAGAACTGCCTCTAAATCACCCCACAGGTAAATAGCATGCTAACCAGGCCTGTTAGAGATTAGCATGCTAGCATACTTATGTTGACTGGGCTTGTCCGGAAATTTGGCTCCAACCCTAGCAAAGGAGAGAGAACTCTGAGTTACAACCAGCTACCAGGCCCATCCTCATATCAAAGAACAGGGCTCTACCAAGCTGGTCAAGGCGGTCTTACAGGGTTACAGCCTGTGGTGACATAAAAGTGTTAAAGTAACTTTTATTCCCCTGATGTAATTGTTCCCCAGGAGCTTAGTGCCTTCATCTGCTAACCTAAGCCTAGTCCTGTAAACTTCTAGCCTTCATACAATCTAATCTAGGCCTAGAATGTTTTCATCCTCTGAGACTTAGTGCTTAAGAAGCTCACCCTTTCTAGTTCTTTCTGAACTCTTGCTGGCCTGTTCAACTCAGCTGTTCTGGCTCAGAGTCCCCTCCAAGGTGAATGAATCAACCTGACTTTTCTTAGTTTATGACTGAATTGCTCTGTTTGGCCTCATACTAACTTTGGCAATATGTTATAATCTTCTGGATGGTTCTCATTCTCTGGCTCTGTCTGTCTTCACCTGTGCCTAGTTTCTCTCTCCAACTTGTGTCTTTAAAAATCTCCCAGTAAAACTTTTTCTGAATTCTGCAAACTCAACTTGACTGCATTGCCTCTCAATGCACTGACTCAGCTGAACAGCCTGAGCAGAAATGGCTAGAACTCAAACATCTGCATGCCTCTGTTTCCTGAGGGTTAGGATTAAAGTTTTGTACCACCACTCCCAGACCTAAGCTTGTTTTACTTGAAGCTTGATTTATACCTGGCTGGCCTTGACCACAAAGACTGCTTATCTCTTTCTCCTTGGATTAAATTATGTCTGTATTACAACCAGATCGTATAGACCTAGAAAGTCTTTGGATGTTATCTCTTATCAGAAAAGCCATGTTTTGAATTAAAGCTCATTTTCCTAAAGGTCCAGTTTTCTTTTTGAGAAAAAGAATAGTTTTGCCAGAGGGGCAAGTCTATACTGGTTGACAACTCTTTGAAAAGGGAAAAACAAACACACAAAAAACTTGTTTGTGTTCATGGCTGACTTAATCAATAAAGGTATTCCATGAGGACTTCTTATAAGGGAATGGCATAGTTCTTTCTCAAACCCATTAACATTCTTGGCATAGCTAGTAACAGACTGGGGCCTAGGCCTTTGGAACTTTCTCTACCGTCTCCATGTATTAAGAATAAAATGGAGTTCCTTCTCAAAAGCCAAGAAAATGTTTGGGAGAGCCTGTCATGGTCTGGGTCCCAGGCCTTTGGGGAGGCATTGCTTCAGATCTTGAAATCCCAGCTCTTCCCACCACATGTGTCCGAAGGCCATGTGTCCGTAGGCTTGGTTAGTAATGTTCTTGAGAGACCCTGTGTTCCTCTTAATGCAGCTTTCTTTCATGAGACTCCTCATGAGTTTGTTCCATCCTATAATATATTTTCTTGACATCATAGAAGTTAACTATTTCCTTCCATTTTCCCCTGAAAGTGGTATACCAGATGATATCCTTGAGACGCTAACTTGGCCCATGGTGCTCACAGACACTGAACTACCAACTAAGTAGTAAGAGTGGGCTGGACTTAGCACCCCTCCACATTTGTAACAGATGTGCAGCTTGGTCATCATGTAGCTCTCCTAACAATGGGAGTTTCTGGCTGTTTCTGACTCTGTGTTTGGATCACATTCCTCCGCCTGGCCTTCCTTGCCTAGATTCAGTGGGAAATGGTACAGTAGGTCCCATTTAGACTTGATGCATCAGGGTATATTGGTACTTAAGTGGGAAAAGGGGCTCTGCTTCTATGAGGATAGAGGTAGGGTGGAGTGGGATGTGGGGGTGAGACAGGGAGGAAAGGAAGGAGGAGGTTTCCATCTGGCTGTTAAGTGATTAAATAAATGAACTGAAGGACAAAAATGCTTACTTGTTTACACATAACTTGTACAAGACCTCCCAACCTCAGCTTTTATTATTTCCAATGTTGCCTTTTCCCGTCTTTGCTTCTTCTGGCACACTCACTTCAGGACTCTGTCACTGAAGAGTGGTCTGCTGTTTGAGGACACTGGTGTACTTCTGGCAAAATTTTTTGCTGTGTAAATCTCCAATCTTTCTAAGTGGGTAGGCTTACAAGTCTCCAGTCCACATTTAAATTGTTGAAAACATAACCTGGGGCCTGAACCTAGAAGTGACTTAAGGGTTATAAGATATGTGTAATGCAAAATTCTGTCCTCAGCAGGCTCCTTTTGAGCATTGGCCAGAGCTGAATATATGCTGTCATTAAATGTATGCTGTCTTAATTAATCTTTTAATTGTGTTTGCAGTGATTTCTCCTTGGGGGGATATTAATTCTAGACCAGCTGCATCTTCAGCCTGGTAGATAAATGTTTCCAACACAAGCTATTTGGACTGAGGTCACCTTCATCCAAGTCTGTTTCTCCCTAGGGCAATGACCTTGCCTTCCTCTTGATTAAACTTTCTAAATTCTTTTGTACCAAAAAAGAGCTTTATAATTTGTGTTAGTAATAAACTGTCCATTGCAGTTACAGGGAAAGGATTTGCATGTGGAGCATGTTTTCTGCCTTCTGGTAAGAACAGGAAGAACAATTTATTATGTACAATTGTTTGGTGAAACAGGGTTGGTAATAGCTAGATCAAAGACTAAAGTTTAAGGCAGTTAGCTGCAGGGGTCACCCTATGAAGAAGGACATGATTCCCACAGGGTTAGTGATTTTTCAATTTCTAGCACATATTAACTTTTGCATGTGAGTGAAAACAGACCAGGTTGGTGGGTGTTCAGTTTTGGTAGGTTAGATGGAGCCAGTGAATATTAAATTTCCCAGTTGTTCTATTCTATGCATTTATGTACAGTCTTCACAGACAGGGCTATGTCTGCTCAGAGATTTGAGACTCAGCTATTGGTGGGAGCTTTGTATGTCAGGTTAGCAATCTCAGCAGGTAACAATGAAGGTAGAATCAAGGTCAAATAATATGTGATTAATGCCATTATCTCTACCAGAGAAGGGCTTGCTTTTGTTCAAAGTCAGTATACCTACATATTTTTCAATTATATTTATCTTTCTAAAAAAGTCAATTGTTGTTTTTACATACTAAGTTTTATTTGCTTTATGCATCACTGCTCTAATCTCATATTTGTTTCTCTTCTCCAACATTTCCTCATCATTAAGAATTTCATTCCTGGGACTGGAGAGATGGCTCAGTGGTTAAGAGCACTGTCTCCTCTTCTAAAGGACCAGGATTCAATTCCCAGCACCCATGTGGCAGCTCCTAACTGTCTGTAATGCCAATTACAAGGGATCTGACACCTTCACACTAATGTACAGATATGAAAATTGAATAACTTTTTTTTAAAAAAAAATATTATTTCATTCCTATTTAAAAAGGGATTTCTCATTAGTTTCTGTTTAGAGCAATGTCTCCCAAAACTCAGCCTTTCTTCATGCTGTGTACTTAAGACTTGCTTTGAACTCCTAATCCTGCCTCTGTGGCCCAGTGTTTTGCAACTCATTTCAGTCTGAACCATAACCTGGTCAGTGAAATCGAAAAGAGAACAGTGAATGAGTTTCCTCAAACATCCCTGGCTTTCGTAGGTTGGACAATTAAAAATAAAAAAGGACTTGTGTATGAATTGAGTTCACTGAGCAACTTCAAAGCTGGTGTTGTTCATTATAGCACAGAAAAGGATGGAGAAGGATGGTGAGAACTTTCCTGCTTTGACAGAAGTGTCAGTTATTCTATTTTAGATGATTAGGAAAAGTCCAAATTGGCAATACTTGAGAGTTCACAGACCAAGACAATCAAGATTCTGGAAGAGGAACTAAACTTATTTCTAGAAACCAAATTTCTATAGTTACACTGGTTCAACAGGCACAAAAGACCTGGACAAACTGGTGTGGCCTAGCCTAACAGGAATGTTATTATTCTAACAATGGTGCCGCACCCCAAAAGAAAAGGAGTGCATAATACTTGGTGTGCTCTGCTACTCATGTCTAGTCCCAGAAAACTATTGGAGCATGAAACCTGATTCAACTTTTTATGACAATTTTTGAGATTATACTTAAATCATTTCAACCTCCTCATTCTTCCCTACTGTTAAGCCTCAAATGCTGGGACAAATGGCTGAGATACCTATTTAACAAATCAAAGGAGGCTCAGCTTCTGGTTCTTCCAGCATCCCTCTGTTTCTACATGCCATAGGGTAATGGTTGGCATCCCCAGCCTTCTAGCCCAGGGGCTGAACTCCTTTTCCCCTGGATGCTCTTTTTATGTAATCTAACCATTTTGGTTACCTGGGCCTTTTCATCTACCATTTATTATCCTGGCCTCTTGGTCTGGCTTTCCCCTCTCCCCTCCTACTTTTCCTCATAATGCTCACAGTCATGTCCCCTATGGACTCTCCCAGATGTCCCTGTATCTGGCTATTCTGTCCCTTTTATCTATAATAAACTTTCTACCCCACCATACCTAGAGTCATCTTTGACCTTTCTTTTTATTTATTTATTTTTCATTCATTTCCCATTTACCACTCCTTACTTTCAAATTCATGGTCATTTTTTTGTTTTAATTGTTGTTACTGTTTGACTTTGACTTGTTTGGCTTTGGGATTTCTTAGCTATAAGGTAGAGATAGCGGCACTGAGCATTGATTGTTTGTTGGAATGTGCACACAAAGAACCCTGTGACGTAGAAGAGGAACTGTCTCCTTGTGTCTTGGAGACTGGAAAGTTGTACTAAAATACAGATTTCTTAGAGTAGGGCTCTGTCTGCCCCTAAGGTAGAAGGGCCCAGCTGGGAAGGTCTCAGCTGTCTGAGTCATTTGATCTGATCCTCCAGTAGAGGAGCTGCTACTGTCCTGAAGCCCAGTTGGGTGGTCAAAGGAAATGAGGAACCTTGGGTAGACCTGCCAATCAGCAGCACCAGTGGGAAGTAGCTCATAGTTTCTTTTCTGATGAAGCTGAAGAGAACTGTGAGGGAGACCACAAACCATGCAATGGTGGGTGTGTGGGCCACTGCCCCAAACCAGGAGGAACAGGTGTGCTAAGCTCTCAGAGTCTGATATGGTGATGCTGAGACCTTGGGTCAACTGTCATTCTATTGATATATGTGGTGACTTTGGGAGTGGTCCTTGGTCTCTGACTCTCCCTTGAGTGTGGATTCCTTGAGGGCAGTAGGTGGTAGGCTGGGAGAATTCCCTTGCAACCCTGGCAGTTTAAAGCTGTGATGATTAAAATATCACTATCCAGTGCGCACACACACATTGCTTTTGGTGTGTGGTGGGAAGACAGAGTGGAAAACTGATGAACTTGCATTTCACATTGTTTTGTGTGGCAAATTTTATAAATAGTTTTGAAGCTGGTAGAAAGGGGGTGATGTGCATTCCTCAGCAATTTTGTTTGGAATCTTTTTATCTTTTTGCTGCTTTCAACCACAGTGGTATGATTCCAGAAAATTTAATTTCAGGACACAAAAGGAACTTCTGAGATGCAGAGGTTTTTAAGGTGTGCATGGTGTTGGGAAGGTAGATAAGGCAGATTCCATATCTTGTGGTACAATCTGTGTGGGAGTAAGAAAACATGAAAACACTCACCACATTGGTTTGTGTGTGGCTTTCAGTGGGGCTGGATTTGCTTGAAACCACAAGAAGTCATGAGCAGCTGGAGAATTGTAGCCCACATTTTTGATCACTTATTTTTTTCCACAGAGAGCTCCAGAGCGTAGAGCATATGGTCTTTCCTTTCATAAAACCCATCTACAGTAGCTAGTGGGTCAGAAATGTATGATAGCAGTCAGTTTGAGTTGCTTTTGTAAGAGTTTTGAAGTCTGTGTTTATTTAATTTCTGTACACATATAACCAAAAGTACATATGGTCAAGTACACATTTTTCCTGGCAGAGTTTCCTTGGGTCTTTTGAGAAAAATTTGAATATATTTTTAGGCTTATGATTTTGGCTTTTTCTCTTATCTCCTAATTTTGTCACAACTGTTGTACACATTCTTGATAGTTGTAGCTCTGAGATACGTTTTGAGGTCACAGCTACCCATGTGTGCAATCTTACTTCATTATCACATTTGGAATTCTGTGTTGTTTTTCATGGGATATAACTTTGGAATCAGCTTTCCTCTTAGAAATTCATAGAAATTTTCTTTAGATTCTATTGAATTCATATTGAAATAGAAAATAACCAACATCTTTTTTTAAATACATCATTCCATTGGTGTTGTTTATTACAGTATAAAAGTGTAGATATTATCCTACATAATAATTTGTTTAGAAACCTAGAGTTAGTATATAAAATTGAAAGTGATATGAAATAATTTACACAGTCATAGAAAGAAGACTTCAGTATAGAGTTTACTGGCACAAAATACATTGTTATGATCAGAAAAGCTATCCCACCAAGAATAATTTGAGAAGACAAAAAGTGAAAATAAAACATGGTCCAGAACTGAACAATAAATTTGAATGTGATATGGGATCTTCTATTAGCATACAAAATAAACTCTTGAATTTGGGATTTCCCATGTATACAAACTAAAATTAGGTAACATCAAGTTGTGTTGTTATAGTCAATGTAAAACTGCAAGTATTTAGTGTATGTAATCTGATGTATTTTCAGATATTACCTACTCCCACACCCACTCATTTGCAAAAACAACACAATATACCATCTTTTCACACATTCTCATAGTATCCATGTTTATGTGTGCCTGCATTGCACAGAGCTCTCATAAAATGGCAGAGTTATGATTGATCCCAACAGTGTTCTCAGTAAATTTTCATGTATTTTGAATAGTTTTAAAGAAGTATCTGAATTCTCATCCTTATTGCATTTTTACTTGTGGTGGCATAACTTTTAAAATAATCTAATTCCTCATTTGTTGAGGCCAGGAGTACAGTATGGTAAATGAATGAAGACAATAGCAATTGTTAAAAGGATTACACACTTATAAAAGACTCTCACAGTCAGTGTTATATTGTGTTGAAACAGCATATAATTACAGCATAAGCAGTGTCAAATCAACAAACCTCTCTCTCTCTCTGATTTCAATCTTGCTACATTCCCATTTGTCCATTGGGTATGAGAGCTTCGGTCATCTTGTCTACCTTATAGTTCGCAATAGAAAATGAAGGGCAGAAACAGCACAACCTAGGTGAAGCAATCACTTTCAAAGAATTTTTGTAACATACTTTTTTTTATTTGATATGTGGAGAAGGAAAAATAAAATATCAGGCTTTTTAGAGCAAGAGTTTTTATAGAAATGAAAAGCAAATATGCTTTTATAGTATATTATTAAAATGGAAAAAGTTGGTTCATTTTGACGGTATGAGAGCTTTCTGCCAATGAGTCATGCTGCAGGACGTGAAAATGAGTTAAGAAACATACTGACTTGTTTTGATTGAATTGAAATGATGACAATAAATTACAGTTGAATAAAAATGTAATAGTCTTAAACAAGTGACACTTTTCTTAGTTTTGTTCTGATCAGCTAACCTGCTTTAGATGGTAACACTTTTACTTTTATTGGGAAAACATGTTTAAACACTTAACATTTTAAAATATCAGTTTTTATATATTTACTGTATTATATAGTTAATGTATAAATAGTGCATAACATTACGTATTTATTTCTATTGTGAATATTATTCAAACTATTTTTTTGTTTTTTTTAAAGATTTTATTTATTTTATTAATGTTTTGTCTGCATGTGTGCCTGCATGCCAGAAGAGGGCAACAGATCTCAATGTAGATGGTTGTGAGCCACCATGTGGTTGCCAGGAATTGAACTTAGGACCTCTGAAGGAAAAGAGAGTGTTTGTGTCTGCTGAGCCACCTCTCCAGCTCCAAACTTTAGTTTTATTATCGAGAAGAAAGAGTACTCTTTTGGAATTACGTGAGCAGAGACCCCTATAATTCCACATAACACCAGAAAATTACCTGGTTTTGTTTTTTTGTTTTTTTTTGTTTTTTGTTTTACCTTTTGGAGCAGGAGGCTGAACATAAGGAGCTGCCTTGTAGGGTCCTTCCTGGAGCTGGGTGGGAACCGGCAGCCAGAATCAACCAACTTAATGATACCTGTCTGAGCTGTGACCACAACTCGTTCATCTGAATATCTTTACTATAATGGGTTCCAGTTGGAAGCCAAAAAACAGAAGGTTAAAATGAAAGCTGTATTTTCTGAGCTCAGGGAGGCGGCCAGTTCATGATCTGAATGGTGCCCCATGGTAAGCTTTATTGTATATTTAAAGGGTTAACTCCACAAGGTGGGGGCCCCTTGGTGAGTGTTGGGGTTATCCAAACAAATTTTAGCATTGTGGATTAAGCAAAGGAGTTTCTGTTAGTGCTCTGCTGTTCTAGGATACTAGGCTCAAGGTCTTTAACTGTTTTCCAAGAACTTTAGTCTGGAATCCAAGGCCCTTAATTTATATCTCTTGACATTTGGTCCAGAGCTGAAAGTGAAAAGTGAGCCAAGAAGTGTGTCTCTGTCCATAGAAAGGTAGGGCTTGGTAAGTGATATATTTTTACGATTTAGGCACCTTGGTTAAGATAACAGCAATTTTAACCAGTTAACTGATAATCAGAAAAATGTTTCAAGGGGTTGAGTGGGAAATTGCAATGCATGCTTGGGGATGTGAAGTTAGTTTAATCTTGCTAGTAAAATGGAAGAGCAAAATAGAAGAGCTGCTTGGAGAAAGCTGGGCTCTTGAGTCCGCCTCCTTACACACAGTGGAACACCGTGTTCACAAAGTATTTGCAGCGGGGGCTTGAACATAGAAATGTCCTTGGTAGGATGCAAACTCAGAGAGGCCTAGTTTCTAGGATCTTTTCCAAGTTCTGACCTTGGCATTTAACATTCACGTATAAGATTCCTTTGGAGTAAATTTTGTGGAGGTTGAAAATAATGTACGTGTTGAGTAGCACTTCATTGGAAAGCTGTGATGTAAACGGGTAGAATTGTTCATGTAAGGGATTTACCAATACTTGGTGAAAGGAAGTCACATCAAATAGAATTTAGCTAAGGGCTAAGTAGATAAGTAGCATTCCAAGCAGGCCTGTTTGAGATTAGGATGCTAGGAAATACATGTTTGCTCAAGAGGATAGTCAAAAAATTTGTCTCCAGTCATAACCAGGGAGACAGCCCTGATTCATAGCAACCATTTGCCCATCTCCATATCAAAGAAGACACATCTACCAAGCTGCTTAATTGCCATTACAGACTCACAGCCAACATTAAAGACTGGTGTGCCAGAAAGTTGCAGTTTTCTTCTTGAGAAAAGCCTAGCTCTGTCACATGGAGAAGATATATGGTTAAAACCAATTGAACAGGGAAAATACTGTTGTTTTGAGGGCTGCTATAATAAAACAAAGCTTTCCACAAGAGCTTCATGTATGTAGAGTCATCTAACTTCTTCTGACAGTCCCCAAATATGTTTGGCAGAGCTAGTAGAACCTGTGGCCTGCACTTTGGGAGATTTCCCAAAAATTTTGAGGTATTTAAAATAAAGCAGTGTTCCTTTTTTAAAACCAGAAATAGGGTGAGCTGCAGGGTTGGGGCATTTGAGGAGGGTTTCCCTCAGATTCTCAAAATCCACCTCTTTCCAACACATGGAGATACCCTCATCAGTTCCAAAGTCAATGTGGTCTTCGTAAATAATGTTCTTGAGATCCTATGTTCCCCTTGCGCAGTATTTTTTTTTATTAAACTCATGATTTTATCCCATTTTATGAGAGTGTCTGATCAATTCATAGATGTCTCCTGTTTCCTTCCATTTCTCCCCCGGAAGTAATGTACAAGGTGCTATTCTTCTTAAGAAGCTTACTTATTATAAGATATTGCTTGCGCAAAACCTTTCCACCCCAGCTTTTACATTTTCTACCTTCTACTTTTCCTAACATTTGAAACCTCTGAGACCTCTCACTTATACCATGCCACTGAATAATGACCTGCTGTTTTAGGGCAGTAGAGTACAGAAATCATTCTAAGAATGTCTTTGCTGTGTAAATCTCCCAATTGACTCAGTGGCTAAACTTGAACTCTCTAATCCATATTGAAACTGTTTAATATATAACCTGGAGCCTAAAAGAGACTTAAGGAAGACTACATGTATGGAGTACAAAATCAGCTTTAGGCTGTCTTCTCTTATAGCATTAACTAGAAATGGACACATGCTACTATTAAAGAGAACTCTTTTATTTAACCATTTGATTGTGTGTCGCATTCTTTCTTCTGGGTGGTGGATATTCATTCTATAATAGCTTCATCTTCAGCCTTTTGGAAAAATATTTCTGAGACAAGCTTTGTTGGCTCAGGTCACATTCATCCCAGTCTATTGCTCCCCAGATGCATAACTTTGCCTTCCTCTTGGTTAAAATTCCTAAACCCTTAAGTTAAAGGCTGTACACAACAGAGTTTTAGACATTACTCATTTAAGACATATAATGAGCTGTCTATTGTGTGCAGTAGAAGACAGTTTGGAAAAAAATGAAGGTTGGATTTCTGGAAGTTTTAAACATTGTTTCCTAATTCAATTTTTTTTGTGAAAAATATTTCAATTTTACACATAGGTTACAAAATGGTGTCAAGGAAGAAATGTGGGTGAAACTTCTGAAGTATTTTATTAGCATCCTTTTACCTTTCTAATGACAGCAGCCATGATGATGTGGCTTAAGGAACTCAAATCCAGGGTTAAAAGGAGTTTCTGAGCTGCAGAGGTGTCTCAAGTGTACATGGTGTTACTCAGGTACATAGGACCGATTTCACGTTTTGTGCTGGAATAGATGTGGCAAGAAGGAGACATAAAATTAATATTTAACATTGTTTTGTTTATGGGAATCAGTAAGACTGGGTTTGCCTTCAATCACTAGGGGGACCTACAGCTCCATAGCCCACCTTTCTGGTAACCTCCATTTACAGAGAGAGGTCTAGAGCAGGGGGACTTAAAAAAAGATTAGTTGTTTCTAGAAGGTAATATGAATAGTGTAAGGATCATTTTGAGTTATTTTTGTGGGTGTTGTGATGTTTCTGTTTATTTAATTTCTATATGTATATAATCATAGGTAGCATTGGTCTACTTCACATTTTTCTTGGTTGAGTATCCTTAGGTATCTTAATGAAAACTTGACTATATTTTTCGGTTTATGTTCTCGGTATTTTTGCTTTATTTTTTCACAAAAATTGTACTCAGTTTTCATTGTTGTGGTCATAAAGTAAGTACAGAAGTCATATTTTGTCTCTGTGTGTAATACATCTTCATAATCCTGCTGAGAATTCTGAGTTATATTTTTCGCATGGTAAATTCAGTTAGTAGCATGCCATCATAGAATGCTGGTTGCCAGCACCCAAAGAGCATGCAGGTGCTAGACCTAGGCACCCTACACATATCTAACTGATGGACACTTTTGTCTTCATGTCGGTCACCTAGCATTTGAAATTGGGGCTGTCTGTCACGTTGACACAGTTGCCTTTTTATGATTCACTTTGCCATAGCTGAGCTGCCTTGTCTGGCCTCAGTGGATGAAGATGCACTTAATTCATATGTAACTTGGTGTGTTGAGGATAGTTGATATGGGGAGACTCCCCTTCACTGAGAAGAAGAGAAGAGGAGTACGGGTAGAAGGGGGGAGGATGATACCAGGAAAAGAGGAGGTACAGAGCTGCAAGCAGATTCTAAAGTGAAAAAATAAATGAAGTAATGAGAAAATGGCTGGTTTTTATGTAAGTGAAAGATTGTGTTGACATGATTTTATAGACACTCTTCAATTGTGGGCGACAGTATCTCTGAGCAAGTGGCTCTAGGCTGGATAAGAAAGCTAGCTGAGCATGAGACTATGAAGAAATAAGATCAAGGCAGGAAACAATATTTGCTATGTTTTTTTTTTTTTTTTGCCTAAGTTTACTTGAAACTTGAGATTCTATCCTAGGATTCCAAATTGATGGAATCTGATCAGAGAGGACCAAACAAGGATGGAAGATGTACTCCCAATTCGTTCTGTCAACATATTTTACCAATGTTAATATTAAAATGCTTAATAGTATGTATGTATGTATGTATTGTTGGAAGTTACATGCTTCTTTATGGTCTCATTTGTTACTATATGGTACATCATGCTGAAGTTCTGCCTTGTAAGACAACTTTCTACAGGTTCTATATAATGCCACAACAATGAGATTTATATCAAAAAGCATGTTATATATGTATAATATGGCTGTTATGGCTGTGTTCTTAGACTATGACAGATATATGAAGATTTGATGATGGTTTGGGGGGTTTGTTTTGACCATTCTAATTTGATGGTCAATGTCATGTTGCCAGTTTTCCCTCTGGATATTTCAAAGAATGTATTACTATTATTCTCTTTTTTCACTTTTATTTATTATGTTTATTTCATGTCCCACATACACCCCCTCCCTATCCCCTCTCACTCCCACTGTTTCTCTCTCTGAGCGTATTAAATTTTTTAAAGAAATTAGTTTGTTTTTTGACTTACATCCAAAGGGTGATCCCTCCTTCCTTTGCTCTCAGTCCACCCTCACCCTTCTCCCTCCCCTCCCAGAAAAAATGAAGCCCTAGTCTCCCTGTATCACCCCATTGCAGCACATCAAGTCACATCAGGACTGAGCATATCCTCATCCACTAAGGCCAGTCTAGGCATGCCTGATGGGGAGAGGATCTAAAAGCAGGCAGTAGAGTTCATATTAGAAACAAGCCTCTCCACTTACCACCCAACCCACATGTACCAAGCCATCCATAGTACAGATAAGTTCAAGAGTCCCAGATCCAGAAAATGCATGCTCCTTAGTTGATGCCTCATTTTCTGTACCCCCCCCACGGGTCTGGTTTACTTGTCTCTGTTAGTCTTCTTGTGGCTTACTATCCCTTCCAGGTTCTTCCATTTTTCCCCCAGTACTTCCATAAGACCCCCAGAGATCCACCCCATGCTTAGGTACAAGTTCCAGCATCTTTCCATTGGCTGCTGGGTGGAGCCTCTGAGATAACAGACATGTTTAGGCTCTTTTCTAGATGTTCAGCAAAGCAACATTTACAGTTTTGCTCGCTTTGTAGTGTAAGGTGGAACTCAGGTTGGCCCAATTATTGGTTGGACTTTCCCTCAGTCTTTGTTCTGTCATTATCCATAAGCTTCTTATAGGCAAGGTAATTTTTGGATTGTGTGTTTTGTGGTTGAGTCGTTGTTCCCTCTCTCCACTAGTCCTGTCTGGCTAAGAGGTGGTAACATCATTTTCCATGTCTCTTTTCCCCTATACCTCCGTTCGGAGTCTCAGCTAGAGTCACACCCAGGTCACACCCAGTTACACCCAGGTCCTCTCAGGAACCTTCCCTGTCAAATGACGCCAAAGAGAAACCACCTCAGTTTCCCTTCTTGTTCTCAGCCTTCTCACCTCCTCCTCCAATTCTCCCCACATCTGATACTCACATTTGTTTCCCTCCCCATTCCAACTTCTACCCTGTTCCTTCTCTTCATCCACTTCTGCTGTCTGTTTTGTTTTCTATTCTGAGTGACATCTGGCAACCTCCCATGTACCCTTCTTGTTACTTAGCTTCTTTGGGTGTGTGGATTGTAGTATGCTAATCCTGTACTGTAAGTCTAATAGTCACTTATTAGCAATGTGTTTCTTCTGTGTCTGGGTTACCTCTCTCACATGATGATCTTTTCTAGTGCAATCCATTTGCCTGCAATTTCCATGATTTCTTATTTTTAATAACTGAGGAGTAGTCCAACTATAAATGTACTAGAAGTTCTTTATCCATTCTTCACTTTCTGGCTGTTATGAATAAAACAGCTATGAACATAGTAAAACAAATGTCCTTGTTCTATAATGGAACATCTTTTGGATGTATTCCCTGGAGTGGTATAGATGGGTATTGAGGTAGAACTATTCCCAATTTTCTTGAATGCAGCAGTTTGATTACCAGGGAAGTTGTACAAGTTTTCACTCCCATCAGCCCTGGAGGAAAGTTCCCTTTTCTCCACATCCTCAACAGAATGTGTTGTCACTTGAGTTTTTTATCTTAGCCATTTGCATGGTATAAGATGGAATCTTAGAATTGTTTTGATTTTACATTTGTCTGATGGCTAAGGACTTTGATCATTTCTTTAAGTGTTTCTCAGCCATTTGAGATTCCTTTGTTTGAGTTTGCAGTTTATCTCTGAACCACATTTTTAAATTGGATTATTTGATTTGTTGATGTTTAATTTCTTATGTTCTTTGCATATTTGGGATATTACCTTTCTGTCTGATGTAGGGTTGTTGTGGATATTTTCTCAATCTGTTGACTGGTGTTTTGTTCTATTGATAGTGTCCTTTGACTTATAGAAGCTTTTCAGTTTCTTGAGATCCCGTTTATTAATTGTTGATCTCCGACCCTGTGCTGTTGTTCTCCTGTGTTAATGAGTTTACACTTTTCTACACCTTTTCTTCTAAATGATTTAGAGTTTCTGGTTTTATGTTAAGCTCTTAGATCCCTTGGACTTGAATTTCTGCGGGGTGATACAAAGGGTCTATTTTTATTTTTCTACATGCAGACATCTAGTTAAAGCACTGCCATTTGTTGAAGATAACTGTCTTTTTTTCCATTGTATGATTTTGACTTCTTTGTTGAAAGTAAAGTTCCAATAGGAGTGTGGTTTTATTTCTGTGTTCTTATTCCATTTGGACAGGGTTTTCTGCTATCAAGAGTATTTTATTTTTCCATTTGAAGTTAATGTTTGCTCTTTCAAGGTTGGAAAGAATTATGTTGGAATGTTGTAGGGAAATGGATTGAACCTGGAGACTCCATATTTTAAGAATGCTGTTTTCGAGAAAGGGGATAAAGGGAGCGTTTGGGAGGGGAGAAGGATGTGCACTACAGGGGGGGATACAAAGTGAATAAATTGTAATTAATAAAATATTTTAAAAAGAATGCTGTTTTCTATGTTAATCCTATCTATCCATGAGTTTGGGAGATCTTTCCATCTTTTGATATTTTCTTCAGTTTCTTTCTTTAAAGACTTCAAATTCTATTCATAGAGGTCTTTCACTTCATGTTGTTTGTAGCTACTGTTCAGGGTGTTTTTTTTCCAAATTTCATTCTCAGCCCATTTTTCATTTGTATACAGAAGGACTAATGAAATTTTTAGTGCGTTGTGTTCCCAGCCATTTTGTGGAAAGTGTATAACAGCTGTAGGAATTTTCTGGTAAAATTTCTTTGGTCACCTATGTATACTAGTAAATCATCTGTGATGATACCTTGAATTTTTCCTTTCCAATTTATATCTCCTTGATAACCTTCAGTGGTCTTATTGCTTTACTAGGACTTAAGGAGCATATTGAAGAGATATGGAGAGGGGAGGCATCCTGTACCTCATATGAGTGGAATTTCTTTAAGTGTCTCTCCAAATAATTTGATGTTAGCTCTCACCTTGCTTTTTACTGCCTTTATTATGTTAAGTATGTGCCTGATTCCTTATATGCCTGATTTCTCCAAGTCTTTTAACATGAAGGGGTGTTAGATTTTGTCAAAGGCATTTTCTCATCTAATGAGATGATCATGTGATCTTGATCTTTCACTTTGTTTATATGGTAGATTACATTGATGTATTTTCATATGTTGAACCATCCCTGTATCCCTGAGATGAAGCCAATTTTTTTTTGTTTATATCTTTGATGTGTGCTTGGATATGTTTTGCGAGTATTTTATTGAATATATTTGTGTCTCAGACAGCTAATAGCTGTCACGTGGGTGCTAAGAATTTAGCTGGAAGAACAGACAGTGTTCTTAACCACTGAACCATACCTCCATCCCCTATGTTGCTTATTTATGATCAACATTTAAATTGCTAATATTTTCATTTCTCCTTTTGTAATTGCTCAAACATACATTTCATTTAAAAAATATCACATTAATATTAGAGTTTAAAATGAGTTTAAAACTTCAGGTTTCTAGACACATATGCAAAACTGGAGTGGATGTATAACTCTTTGTAGAAACTTGAGAAAGATCTTTAAGTTTTTTATCTTGTTTGTTTGATTAATTTTTGTGTATTATTCAGGATCTGATTATGTACCCCTGAGTGTCCTGGAACTTATTGCATAGAGCAGGCTACCATCCATCTCTATGAGATACACCAGCCTTTGTTTCCTGAGTGATTTTGGAATTAAAGTCACCAGATAATACACCCAGCCTGCCCATTCTTAAAAGAGTCAGGAATTGTTTATACTATTTCTCTCATCTGGGCTCAGTATTGTTGATCTGTTTATTGTAAATGAAGGATACATTTCCAGTATTCTAAGCATCATGCTTTCTTTTATACATGTGTGTGGTTATTTTAGACTGCATTGACCTGCAATGATGTGCATATGAACTTCACTCAAGAAGAGTGGGCTTTGCTGGATCCTTCCCAGAGGAATCTCTACAAAGATGTAATGCTGGAGACCTACTGGAACCTTACTGCTATAGGTAGGACAGTGAATTTTCTTTACTTTTTAAAATGTGGGGAAAAATCTTTATTCATTATTGATGTGTTTCTGTAATTTCTCTTGAAGATATGGAAGAATGAGGTGAATGGTTCTTTGATTGACCATAGATCATGATTTTAATTTTGTCATATTTCCAATAATAAAGCATACCTTTTTTGTTACTATGTTTTAGGCTACAGTTGGGAAGGTCATAATATGGAAGAGTATTGTCAACCTTATAGAAGACATGCAAGGTAATTTTCATGTGTAAGCTTATATGAATATGGTTCTGAGAAAGTTTTAATATGTTCTGGAAGTTGGAAAGAGAATGGACAGTATAAATGAACTGCTTTAAGTGTATTTATTGATGATGACTAACTTGTTAATAAACCATGTACCTCCATGTTAGGTATTTGATGTGTTTTTGCAGGGCATCCTCTAAGAAAGAATGCAAGGAAAACATACCTTACACAAGGTCAATTTTTAACTCATGGCCTCATTACTGTAATAAGGTAGAACTGCAATTTGTTTAGGCTCCTACAACTCAGATATTGCCAAATGTATTCAAAGTAAAGAGTGATGAAAGTATATCCAAAACATTATACTAATCAAGTAGTCCATAGTAAAACTAGGTTACTAATATACTTGTAGTAATGTTGCTAAGTTTGTGGAAAAACCATAATCTCTATAGCACATGTCTGTGATGAAAAAAATCAAATGTCTGAATGCATCATGAAACCATGTCATTTATTATTCTTTTAATAGTTATATATCACAATGAGTACAAGTCATGTTAGTATATGTATATTGAAATAAACAATGTACCATCCATAACAACTAAAAGGTATAGTATTCCCCATTTTGAGTAGATGTTTAAAAATTGATACCTGTTATGGATTATATGCCCTAATTAGAGCTGTCAGCACTACAAATAATGACACAGAGGCTTTTTAATATTTTAAAGCTTAGGCAATTTTCCTGGGCATATTCTGAACCATTTTTTCCCTAACACAAATAAACCTAGCACACTGTCCTGATGCATGGCCAGCTCTACTTCTCTGTTCATATTCATGTCCTTCTGTTAACATCACTGGCCTGTGGTAAATCGCCTGTCATTTGCTTTCTTCCCAGCAACCCTCTCTCACTCAGAAGTTCTGCACTCCATTTTGTGCCCTGCTATCAGTTGTTAGCTCTTTATTATTCCCAATAGATAAGTGATGAAAGACAAATGTTTACAAAATATAGGACAGGTGATGGGCCACAGAACTAACAATACTATGATCTCATTAGCATGTATTTCTCTGCTGACTTAGCAGTTGGCATTCACACACTTTCACAAAGTATTATGCACCAACATCAATGAACTTGTTATTCATCTTCATTAGGAATTCTCACAAAATCACACTACAGAAAATATAAGTTTTAGGAATATACAAATTACTCTGTGTGTTAGTTTTCTTTGCATATTTAGTATGGCGCACAGTATAGGGAAATTTATGAATCCTGTCAGTGTGTTAAAGGTCTGAGGTCTTGCAGTTTTCTACAAATCTGTGGTGAAACATTATATAGAAGAAAGTATAATATAAATGTGAGACAGGTAACAATTATTTTTACCACCACAGGTATTTTGAAATATGCAAAACAACCCCCTAGATAAGATCACCATGAATGTAAAAATAATGATGAAAACTCAAGATGTAATTATTCTTTACCTTCACACCGAATTGAAAAATTAAGTCACATAGACAATAACATTCTTTAGTGTAATGAATGTGGTAAAGCTTTCATATGTCCTGATTATCTTTGCAGGTATGAAAACAGTCATAGTGGAGACAAACCCCCTGAAGATACTCAATATGACGAAGTCTTTGCACATCACAGGTGTCCCTACACATATAAAAGTGCGCATACTGGTGAGGATCACTATAAATGTAACGAACATGATAACTCCTTTGCAAATAACAGTCATGTCCTAAGACGTAAAAGGACACATATAGTAGAGAAAACTCATGAATGTAACCAACGTGGTAAAGCCTTTGCATGTAACAGTAGTCTCAAAGTACATAAAGGAATTCACACTGGAGAGAAAACATATGAATGTAACCAATGTGGAAAAGCGTTTGCATCTAAGAGTGATTTCCTAAGACATAAAAGAACACACACTGGAGAGAAACCTTATGAATGTAATCAGTGTGGTAAAGCCTTTGCATGTAACAGTAGTCTCCAAATACATAAAAGAACTCACACTGGAGAGAAACCTTATTAATGTAATCAGTGTGGTAAAGCCTTTGCATGTAACAGTAATCTAATACATAAAAGAATTCACACTGGAGAGAAACCTTATGGAAGTAACCAATGTGGTAAAGCCTTTGCACGTAACAGTGATCTCCTAATACATAAAAGAACTCACACTGGAGAGAAACCTTATGAATGTAACCAATGTGGTAAAGCCTTTGCACAGAGAAGTACTCTTCTAATACATAAAAGAACTCACACTAAAGAGAAACCTTATGAATGTAACCATTGTGGTAAATCCTTTGCATGTAACAGTAGTCTCCAAATACATAAAAGAACTCACACTGGAGAGAAACCTTATGAATGTAATCAGTGTGGTAAAGCTTTTGCACGTATCAGCATTCTCCAAAGATATAAAAGAACTCACACTGGAGAGAAACCTTATGAATGTAATCAGTGTGGTAAAGCCTTTTCCTGTAATAGTACTCTCCTGCTACATAAAAGAACTCACACTGGAGAGAAACCTTATGAATGTAATCAGTGTGGTAAAGCCTTTTCCTGTAATAGTACTCTCCTGCTACATAAAAGAACTCACACTGGAGAGAAACCTTATGAATGTAACCATTGTGGTAAAGCATTTACACATAATGGTAATCTCCTAAAACATAAGAGAATGCACACTGGAGAGAAACCTTATGAATGCAACCAGTGTGGTAAAGCCTTTGCACAGAACAGTCATCTGGTAGCACATGAAAGAACTCACACTGGAGAGAAATCTTTTGAATGTACCCAATGTGATAAAGTCTATGCATTTCCCGAATCGTCTCTAAAGACAAAATGAACACATCCTGGAGAACAACCTTATGAATATAAGCAGTGTGGATTCACCTTTGTACAACACAGTCATTTCTTAATACATAAAAATCCATGTTGCAGAAAATCCTTATGAATATTGTCAATGTCCTAAAGTCTTTTCATGTAAGAGTCATCTTGAACAAGAACACTTTCTGGAGTGAAACCTTATGAATGTAACCAATGTGTCAAAACCTTTGTATTCCATAATAATCTGCATGCACATAGAAGAATGCACACTGGAAACTTTATGAATGTAACCAATGTGATAAAGTATTTTGACAGGATAGTAATTTCCTATAACATGAAGACATACTGGAGAGAAACCTTATGAATGTAACCAATGTGGAAAAATTTGCTCCTCACAATCATACTCAAAGTCATGGAAGCATTCATATTGGACAGAAAGACTATGAATGTATTTAAGGTGGTTAAGCTGTTCCACATTTGTATAACCATCATCATGAAAGAATTAGAACTGGAGAGAAACTTTATAAATGTTTCAAAATGTGAGCCCTTTGCATATGTCTATCGTCTTCATCATAAAAGTTTCATACTGGAGAGAAATTCTGAGTACATAAGCAACATGGTAAGGCCTTTGTGTTTTTCGATCCACAGAATCCAATACAACTGAAACACATGTTCAAAGCAAATGACAAAAATTTATTGTCACCCAGTCACTACTGGTTGGTTAGTGGTACATAACATTCTTGGGAACTGAACTGTGATACCTATCCACCCACTAAGCCAGAAAGTTACAGAGGTTCTGAGTTAAAAATCATAAACATCTCTGACATTTTACAAGTAAGTTATTTCCATCAGTCACGGTTAAGGATATGGGATTTGTTTATGGCATTGAGGAATTCACCTGATGCAAAAGTGTAGATTTTACAGTCCAAACAGTCATATCCATTTGTTCTTTTGTGGTTAGGAAAAGGTATTATGTTTTAGGGAAGAGAAAATGTGGTTTGGGACAGTCACTATGTTTGGCGAAGTGAATATATGGTATGGAACAGTCGTGTTTTGGGAAACAAAAGATGAATGATGAAAGCTTGTCAGCTATTGGGAAGTCTGCAGCTTTCCTAGGAATGATGAACTTAAATTTGGGTTCACCCTAAATTTCATTGGGAACTGTTATCTAAAAAGCAATACATAGAGAAAAATTTTTTAGCATATTCACACCTACAAATTACTTTTGCATGTTTTGCATGTCAAAGTCAACTTCAAGTCTATAAAAGAGTAGATAGTAGCGAGAAACCTTGCACATGTAATCAATGTGATAAAGCCTTTTCTTAATGCATTTATTTCCACGTACTTAGAAGAACACATACCTCAGTGAGACCCTCTGAATATGCAATGTGGTAAATCCTTTTCATGGATTTGTCTTTGAAATCATGAGAAAAAGTCATGCTAAAAAGAAACCCCATGAATGTAGTCAGTACAGTAAACTTTTGTACTTCGTATTACCATTATAGAAGAGTAAAGACTTTAGTGTGTGAGCAAGCTCTTAAAGCCTTTGCATATCACAGGAGTCATTGAGAACCTGAAAGAATTCATTCTCAAGAAAACCTAACAGGATAAAAGATTTGTTGAGGTCTTTAACAAGTCAACTTGCATTCAGTTACAGGAGATTTGGGAGGAAAATTGTAACAAGTGTCAACAATGTATTCATGCATTATGACATCCATCTTAATTTTGTTTCCAATTACAAGCTGATATGGACAAAAGGCCTAGGAATTTAAACCACTAGGTAAACCTTTTAGATTTTAAAATTCTCTTCAGTTACCTGAAGTAAATCGTCCAGTTATAAATTTTACATGTGTGTATTATTGCCCTTTCTGTGACAAAACACAATGTCAAAGGCAACCTCCAAATGTCTTTAATTTGCCTTAAGGTTCCGGAGGGATATGGGATCACTATGAAATGGGCATCACAAGTATCATATATGGCAGATAAAGTAGGAAGCTTGGAGTTCACATCCTCAACCTGCTGCATGAAGCAGAGTGTGAACTACAGATGAATACAGTTGAGTACTATCATGCCCTTCCCAAGTAAGATACAGCCTCCAAGAGTGCTGTATTTCCTAAACATTCACAAATGATACCACCAACTTGGAAGGATTCATTTCTCTCACTTCACCCTACAGATTTGATTTCACTTACATGAAGGAGTTTTTGACGAAGAAAAATTCTGTGCATAAGACTGTAGTTGCCTCAACCCCTGAGTTACAGGAATGCATGCTTACACAAGTAAAACATTCTTGAGTAAACATATATTTGGTTAAGAATTTATTTTAATTTCCATCATTATCTCAGTGTGTCTTTGTGTGTTTATATGCCTGTCCATTTTGGTTTCCATTTGATCTTCTTGTAACAGGAATTACAGAAAGTTGTCAAAAACCTGACCTAGGTCCTGGGAATGAACTTGTCTTAACTTCACATCTATGTCTCTAGTACTGTAACTATGTTAAATCTTTATATATCATCTTGATGTCAAGAAGTAGAAAAGAATTCCTAGAAGAGAGCAAACCTATTTTTATATAAGATGTGATGACTTTGGACATAATAAATATATTCTATTTCAAGAAAAGAAACTCCTTTAAATGTTTTTCTCATAGTCTTGGAGGAAGTAAATGATTTACAATATTCACTTAAATGTAATGGAGGAGATCACCAGCTGTGGTTGTGGTCATTATTTTGAAACACTGGAGTAGGTATTGAAGTATGCTGTATGTGCAGCAAATCTACTCACAGAAGTTTATTAGGTTGTTCTGATATTCTTTCTGTGGTGGCTTTCATGTTCTAATGCATTTCCACTTGGTGAAAGTTATTTTTCTGCTGCAATGTATAGAATGGGATCTCCATCATCTATGTGGCCCATTGCTTATTTATATCAGGCAGTCTGTGGTCATAGTTTTCAAGGAAGGGTCTCTGAGAAAGTGTGGTACTTTTTCTATGTTTTTACAAATTCCATTAAGACGTTTGTTTTCAGTCTTGTTTGGTTGTCAGTAATTAGTTACTATTAAGATGCTCAATGGTAAGTGTTTATATATATATATATTGTTTGAAGTTCCATGCTTCTTCATGTTCACATATTTACTATATGTCACATCATCTTGGAGAACTGACTTCTAAGAGTTATCTTGAGGTGTTAGATAATGTAAAAGCAATGAGATGTATTTCAAAAAAGCATGTTGTATGTGTGTAATGTAAATATGGGATCTTAGGCCATGGCAGATATATGAAGTGTGTGTGACACTTTGTGGGGTTTGTCATTGTTATATGTTGTTCAAGGTTATGTTGCCAGTTTTACATACCACAGTCATTCCCCCACCGAGTTCATTGATACTCAAATAAACTTAGTTGAAACAGTACATCAGTATAATATTGTCTTCTATTCAGATTGTAAACAAATTGTCATCTGAGGATGGAGGAAAAATGATGTGATTTGAATAATAAATGCTATTAGCAAATGAAAATAATTTACTGTTTTGTGTTTTGAAATGGGTTAGTTCATTCTTAGGAGTAAAGACTTGTTCATAACACTTTCTCAGAACTACAAGTGAATGTCAGAGAATTGTCTCAGTGGGTAAAGTTGGTTGTTGCTAACCTTGATTTGAGCTCAAACTTTGAGTAGCCTATATCACTCCTACAAATGTTTTTAACATTTGTAAAATTGTGCTGTGTATATGCAAACTCACACACTAGCACATACACAAATATTTTTTCAACCTAAATAAAGGCCATTGTGGTCACTGGCTAAAAGACTCTTTGAGTTCCATGCTGAGAACTCACATATGGGATGCAGATAATAAAGAGCAACAAGTTGTCCTCTCACTGGCACATATACACACACCATAGCATAGGTATGTACACAGAAACACACTCAAACAAGTTTAAATGGATAATATTAACAAAGCAAAGAACCCACTTATTGATGACAAATGATTTTCAGGTGTAAATAATTGTAGCATTTGAAGATTTACTACTGTTCATTAAAAGAAAAATGTTTCCTTTGTACATCTTATTTTATCATTTCGTTCCTTGAATGAAGGATAGGTCATTTTAAAAACATGTCTCCATTTGGATCAGAAGTGCATCCCTGTCAGCCTAGACCTGGGAGTCTATGGTAGGCTAATTCCTCTGAGATTATGGTCAGCTTGATCCACAGAGTGAGTTGTCTGCTTGTTTGTTTGTTTTACAGACAGAATTTCCTTGTGTAGCCTTGGCTGTCCTGTTCTCAATTTGTAGACCGGGTTGGCCACAAATTTGGGCTTCATCCTTCCTGAGTGCTGTTATTCTAGGTGTGTGCCACCATGCCCAAATCCACAGATTAAGTTCTAAAGCATCCATTGTTATGTGGAAGTATTATGTATCAAAACGATTCCAAAAATATACAGTATATTGCATTGCATTTTCCCCTCAAGGATACTGGCCCCAGTGCTGACAGATGTATATTTGAATTGAAGTTTTGTGAATTGGTGCTCTCTGTCCTTTGTATAAATGGGAAATGTAGCATTAAAACATCAACCTGATAGATCAGAAATCATGATTACTAGAAGGCATTGCCTACTGAGCAATCTACTTTAGTAGAGTCATTTACTTAATTGTCAGGTAGGAAATTGTGGTCCAAAATAAAAGTTCCAAAGGCATTTCTGTCCATCATTCTTTGAAATTACATATATTTCAGCATGACTTTGTGCAAAGAGTGCCCTTAAAGCTCTGATTTTACATTGTGATTACATTCAGAGTAGGATTTAATTTAGCATAGATATTATTTAGCATGGCTCAGAGTAGGTGAACCCACATTTGGCCATATCCATATTCCCAGAGTGAAATTCCAATGCTTTCTTTGTTGAATAAAGCCATTGCTTTGGAAAGGGCTCACATGCTCTTATTGCTTGCCCCAGCAAAAACCTATTTCTCAGTTCTTCTGCATTGCCTAGTGTGATGGCTAGTCTAGACAGTAATTTTCACTATATCTGGACCTACGGCAAACACAAAGAGTTGGGTACTGTGGGGAATTTTTCATACTCATAGCTTTTGAAATGGAAAAATCCTTCTTTAATCTGAGTGTTTTAAAGTGATAAGATCCACCTTTACTCTCATCCACACCTGTGTCTAGTCTGATTATATCCTATCAATGTAAAGGACATTAAGAGTATTAGCTTTTTCTCTTTTTCTGCTTGCCCTATTTCTGGCTACCAAGTTCATTTTTCTTTTATTCCCATTAGAGCCTACTCTTTGGAATTCTGTTATATACTGAAGACCATCTGAGATATTCAGTTACGTGCCCTGAACAACTATTTGCTTCTTCAACTTTCCATTGGTAGTCAGCCATTGTTTGGACTAGTTGGACTATAGCTTTTGAGATATTCAAATGAATAAACTTTCTATATACATAGAGATTTATTCTATGAGTTCTGTTCATGTATGGAACCTTGAATGATAGATATATATCTGGCTTCTTTTTCCCTTCCTCACTGAGGAAGATGTGCAGGCTAACAATGCACTTCAGTGTTTATCATCACTTTCTTGCTCTTCTGTTAGGTTTGTCTCATGCCTACCATTTAAAAAGCTGCAGTTTACCTGAACCCAACATAAAGACAAAAACTCAAACCCTTGTTTCCTAAACTCTCTTTCTGTAATTGTGGGACAGACTGATAACTCCAGTTCAATTTGATTATACTAGTTATCCACCTTGATTCCAGTAAGAGGAAGGGGAAATATTCGTGGGTGTTGTGCCTTCCTGAGTTCAGTATCACTACACACAAAGGGGAGGAGCAGGCAGCTGAACAGAGCAAGCTGAAGTGGTTAGTCCTCCCTAGTCTGGATGGGAAGACAGACAGGAAGGCAGGAAGACAGGCACAACTGCTGCTGAACTGTGAATCTCTGCATACCTAGAAAAGTTTTGTCCTTGGATAGGAAGCCTGAACCAGGAACCAATATGTTATGCACCTTCAGCACATTCTAACCCTATCAAAGGTGTTCATGTCACTCAAGACAAACTAGCCAATCAGACCCTTCAGGTAGACTTGCCTGTCAGGCTAGGAGGCAGGATCTTCAGGTAGTTATGCTGGAGGTTTTGCTCTGTAGCTGATCAGGTTTGAATGATTCCATGTGAAGTGCTCTGAGCACTGCTGGTAGGTGTTGTGAGGGAACCTCAAGCAAGTTCCAAAGTCCCAACATGGTGAGTGGAGTGTCACTGCCCATAAATGAAAGGAGTAGGCCACTGAGCAGGGCTGAGTGGAATGATGGGCCCTGCCTGGGAATAGTTGGGAAGACAGATGGAAGACAGGCACATGTGCTACTGAAATGCACATCTCTACAGGTCTGGAAAAGGCATGGTCCTGAATGGCTAACCTGGGACTAGGACTATCATGCTGTGTACCTTCATCAGGGACTAACCCTAAGGGAAAGGCTCATGTCACTCAAGACACTCTGGCCAATCAGTGTCTCCAGGGAGATTTGCCTGTCAAGTTAGGAGGCAGGTTTCATTTACTGCTCATTAATTTTAAATTGATGATGACTGTTTTCATTAGTTGTTGTTATTGGTTAACTTTGATTAAAGGGGTTCTCAGCTATAAGGTAGAGAAATCTACACTATGGACGTTTAAATATTGAAATGAATGGTCTGAATATCTATGTCCTCCAAAAATTTCTATATTGAAGACCTAAGACCCAAAGTAACAGAACTGCATGAGATCTTTGAAAGGTACTCAGGTCTGAGAAGTGAATAAAATAGGTGAATAAAATAAAACTTATAAATAGGTTCATAACTTTATTAAAGAAATCCTTTAAAATCGTGTGGCCCTTTAGGCCACTGAGGTTAAAGTGAGAACAGGACTGTAGAAAAGCATGCCCCCAACTAGACCTCATATTTTAACTTTGGAGTTTCCAGAGTTGACAACTGTGAAAAGTAAAGCCTTTGTTTATAAATCATTTGTCACAGTAGCCCCAGCAGACTGAAACAAACAACAGTACAGTCTCCTACAGAAGGCACATAAATCATGAATCCATAATAATGTAAGTATGGCAGATGCATTAACATTCTGATGAGAACCATCACAGAGTGTCAGGGTACTCATAGGGATGCAGGGTATTAACTCTGTAGCAGAAAAGCCTTGCAGATACTGATTACAAGTAATCAAAGTGAAAGTATGTACCACCTGACAAGACTGTGTGCCACTGTTGTGATACCCTTGCCTAAGTATACATATTGCTCCATGAGAGCAAAGAGAGCTGCGAGACAGTTTACAAAAATAACTAACCTGGAATATTAGCCATTTAGTAAAAGATAAGCATACTACAACCTATAGACCCAAATAAACTAAATAATATGGAGGTTTCAAAAGAGGGGAAATAAAATAGACATCATAGACAGGAGAAGTGGAGGGGAAAAGGAAGTGGAAAAGAGAGGGGGTGAAGAGAGGAGCAGGAGGGGTTTAAAATGTTGGGATAAAGGTGAGGGCTAGGAGAGAAGGGAAATTGGTATTGGGGCATTTCTGAGACAAGATGAAGACCTGAAATTATGGAGAAGATATGGCGGTGACTGGCTAAGACTCCTAGCAGCAAGGATATTGAGACTGAAGTGGATAAATCCTGTAGCCAGTGGAGCGAGGGGGACACTAACCAACTCATAAAACCCTCAACCCAAATTTGTTGCCTACAAGATGTGCAGGGATAAAAGATGGAACAGAGATTGAGGACATGGCCAACCAATGACTGGCACAACTTGAGACCCAACCAATGGGAGAGGCCCAACTTCTCACACTATTAATAATACTCTATTATGCCTGTAGACAGGAGACCAGCACAACTGTCATCTGAGAGGCTTCATTTAGCAGATAATGGAAAAAGTTGAAGATATCCACAGCCAAACAAATGTTAGGCAGAACTTAGGGAGACTTGTGGAACAATTAGAGGAAGGATTGAGAGAGCTGGAGGGGTAGGACACCAAAAAAAATACCTACATAACCAGCTCACCTGGAACCATGGGGCCTTGTAGAGACCAAACCACCAACAAAAGAACATGCCTGGACTATTCCTAGCCCCCCTTCACATATGAAACCGATGGGCTGCTTGTCCTCAAGTGGCTCCCCTAACAACTAGAGCAGGGGCTGTCTCTGACTTGTACTCTGTTGCCTTCCTCTGGATCTCATTTCCCTAGCAGGGCTTCCTTGTCTTGCCTCAATGAAAGAGGAGGTACTTAATCCTAATGTACCTTAATATGCCAAGATAGGTTGTTTAATGGGGGGATTATAGGGAAAGTGGGTGGGAGGGTGGAACTGGGAGGAGAGGAGGGAGTGCAGATTTGAGGGGGATGTAAAATGAACAAATAAATAAATTAATGAAGAATGCAGCCAGTTCAGATGAGACTAGATATGCAAGGGTCAGATGGAAGGGAAGGAGGACCTCCCCTATATGTGGACTTGGAGAGGGGCATAGGAGGAGATGAGAGAGGGAGGGTGGGACTGGAAGGGAAGAAAAAGGGGGCTACAGCTTGGATGCAAAGTAAAGGAACTGTAATTAATATAAAAATAAAAAATTAATTAAAAAAGAAAAAATATAACTGACACTTAGTCATAAAAAGTGACAAGATCATAAAAAAGATGAGGGAACCGTTCCATATTGAAAGAGACTAAAGAAATAAAGAGACAATGCAACACTTAAATGAACCAACTTCTTTCAACATTTATTTGAGTAATAACATAGTCAACAAAACCCAAATTAAATGGAATATTATGTCAGCATAAATTTCCTATTCTGATAACTGCACTGTCATTACATAGAACAGCATTCTTGTTTGTATAAAATTGACACTAAACCATTCCGAGTGACAGGGCATAAGGTCAGCAGCTTCCTCTCAAAATGTCCAAAGTAAAACAGCAATTAACTGTACATACTTGTAACTATCTTCAAGTTTGTTATTATTTCAAAATTGTTGTGGGGGAAACTGGACATGGTCTTTAACACCAGCACTTGGGAGGCAGAGGAAGGCAGATCTCTGGAGGTTCAACACCAGCCTAATCTACATAGAAAAGCCCAGGATATCCAGGGCTCTGTAGAGAGAATCTGTCTCAAAACAAAACAAAAACAAACAAACAAAAATAACTAAATAACATTGCTTTAGGGGAAAGAACAATGTAACTAAAAGCTGAACAAGATTAAAAAAAAACTGATTCTTCATACTGGCAGGCTGGGTAAGACTATGTCTGTAAGAGACTAAAAAGTGAAATGACGTGATATTATGGAGCAGCATGAAGATTTCCTTAATACAGGTCAATGTCTTCTTTATAGTCTGTGTGTGTGTGTGTTTGTGTGTTCATGATGCAGGTGAAGCATGCATACTAGGGGACACATAGAAGGTCAGAAGACAACTCTTGCCTTCCACCTTTTCATGAATTCAGGGATCAAACTCAGATCTCCAGGCTTGCCCAGCAAGAGTCTTTATCTGCTGAGCCATCTCACCAACCTGCAAGCAATTCTCTTAAGTGGCCTCAATTAGGTAGTAGGGAGAAAAAAATAATGTGAAGGACCCCTTCTCTTAAACAAATTCTTAGGGTTGAATAAATAATAAAAAGAGATGAGTAGAACATTGTTATCCTAGTGTTACCAATGACTAAAAATCAGCAAAACATAACCTAAGCACCTCCTGAGACAAGGGCCTGCATGGCTGGTAGCTAAAATTCCTTGCAAGGGGAAAACTGGAATTACCCTGAAATAGAAGACCTTTCCCAGCTCTACAGTAACCTTGTTATTACATCTCGCTTATCTATACATAACACAAAGATATAATAATAAGAAAATAAGCCTGTGTGAACCCTGTATACTCCTGGTGTGCAAGTCCATCAAAGTGTAAACAGCAATGTATCCGCCAAACTGTTCCTTATGACGAAATCTCTGATGAATAAGGGGAACAATCAAATCATGTGAAAGCTAAGTGAGAGAGAGCACCTGCAGTGGTTGGCTGGCTGTCTTTTATTTAAGAAGCAGCATTTCATTCTGGAACGCCGGCACGTACATTCTGAAACAATATTCCTAGAAATGTGCAAGGCTCCTGTCGCCTTTCCCAGTACTTTCATTAGACTGGGATGCCCAAGCTCCTCCACCCCACCCGTCCTAGGGCAAGCAGGACGCAGCACTGGAATCTCTGCATGTCCTTTCCTGGAGGACTGGCCCCAGTATCACTCTTCAGTGTGCTCCTGCCCTCTCAACCCCAGCAGCACTAGGACGCTGTCCTGGGTACCAACAGCCTCCACTGAAGCACAAGGCAGGCTCTCCCGACCCGCCCAGCCCGCCAGCCCCTGGCTCCACCGCCCCGGCCTCGCCCCGCGACCGCCATCCTGCAGGTCCCTCACACACTCCCACAGCCAGCCAGGCTCAACCGCTCTGCGATGGCCGACACCCGTGGACCCGCCTCTCCTCCACCAAAGGACCCAACTCTCTCTTCTCCCCACTTCCCAGCCACGATTCCAGGCCCAGCACAACCTAGCCCACTGGATGGCTGCAGGGGGCGGAGCTGGGGCCCAGGGTGGGGACGGGGAAGGAGCCAGGACACTGCGGGAGGTGGAGCCCTGGGAGGTAAAGGCGAAGCCCAGGAGAGGAGGAGCTTAGTGGGGCGGAGGCGGAGCCCGGAGGCGGAGGCGGCGCCAGGGAGAGGCAGAAACTGGAGCCAGGCAGGGGCAGAGACCTGGGGCGGAGGGAGGATCCCGGGGGCGGGGGTGGAGCCCGGAGGGGCGGAGGATGGAGGGGGAGCCCGGGGAAGCGTAGGCGGAGCCTGGGAGACGGAGGCGGAGCCCGTGGCGGGGCGGGGGCAGAGCCATGGGGCGGAGGCGGAGCTTGAGGAGGAGGCTGAGGTGTGGCGCCTGCCCCACACCCTTACCTGGCTTCTCCTGGTCTCAGCCTACCAAAATGAAGTAGTCCACTATCTGAGCCATGACCGCCGCCACCGCGCCCGGGAAGAGAGTTCCTGTCGCCAACCCTCGCTGCCACCAACCACCAGGCCCAGGACAAGCTCAGCATTTTCCCTTCAGCGTCTGTAGCCATAGCAACGGCGCTTCTGCCATGCTTCACAATGGAGGCGCGCACTGTGCCTGCGCTGTGCCTAGCGAAAGCACCTCTCCGGCCCCACCTGAGAGGGCTCGGCCTTTGGGTTCCTCCGAGGACGCTTGGACACGCCAATTGGGGTGTGGGCGGCCCGACGCATTCTTGCCACGGAGGCCGAACTCTTAAAGGCCGGGCCTCTGCTTCAACGCCCCCTCTCCTATTCTTTATTCTCCTGGAGCAGGGTCTTTCCTTCCACCTTCTCTCTCCCTTTTGCAGTGGGGGGACAAGGGTGTGGAGGGGCGCGGGGTCACTTGGAAAGTTTGCTCTTTTCTGCTGCCTGCTTGCCACTGGCCGCACAGCAAAGATTCTCTCGCCCTTTCCTGGAAGCTTGGAATTTGCACCACCAAGGCGTTTTCTGCACGTTTCCTGTTTATGTTGTGCAGATGGGAATTTTAGAAACAAGACACCGAGCTGGCGGGGGAAGAAAAGACCTGTGCAATCTTCAGAGGCATCTATGGTCTCTGGACTGGGGGCGATCAGCTTGGGCTTTCCTCTGAGACCTCGAAGGAGTTGGGTTCCTCCTAGGAACAGGGCATCCTAGGGATCCTCCTGAAATGGTCCTGTCTCTCCCCAGGGAGTCCTGCCTGCCTGACTTTCACTGCTCTTTTATTTCAAGGCTCTGGTAGCTGAAACAGGTGTTTAATTTTAAGTTGCTCTACTATAAAAGTGCAAGTGAATAAATTTGTGGGCTCTAGTCCCGTCTAGAGATTATCCAAATCTCTAGAGGGGGAGGAAAAGATATGCGTAATCTTCAGAGGAGCCTATGATTTCTGGGCGGTCAACTTGGGCTTTTCTCTGAGTGCCCAAGGGAGTTGGGTTCCTCCTAGGAACAGGACATCAGGATCCTCCTGAAATGGTCCTGTCTCTCCCCCGGGAGCCCTGCCCACCTGACTTTCACTGCTTTTTTGTCTCAACACTCTGGTAGCTGAAGCAGGTGTTAACTTCCAAGTTGCTCTACTGCAAAAGCACAATTGAATAAATTCATGGGGCTCTTTGTCGAGTCTAGAGATTATCCAAGTCAATTGAGTTCATTTTTTATATTGTTAATTTTTTAATTTTTATTAATTACAATTTATTCACTTTGTATCCCCCTGTAGCTCCCTCCCGTCTCCCCTCCCAATCCCACCCACTCTCCCCCTTCTCCACCCTCTCCACCCATGCCCCTCCCCCAGTCCACTGATAGGGGACGTTTTCTTCCCCTTCTTTCTGATCCTAGTTTATCAGGTCTCATCAGGACTGGCTGCATTGTCTTCCTCCGTGGCCTGGTAAGGCTGCTCCCCCCCTTAAGGGGAGGAGATCAAAGAGCAGGCCAATCAGTTCATGTCAGAGACAGTCCCTGTTCTCAAAATATCCACTACTAATGTTTTCAGATTTGGCTGGCACAACACTTAGATGAGTTTACTTTCTCACTAATAATGATTATGAAGTTTTAGTAGTAGAATATGTATGCAAATTAAGACTGAAGTTTTTGGGACCTTTCGTTTAGAAATTATTTTAGTGAGGACATCATTTGCTGAGGGGTTTTATCCTTAATATATTGTATATAGTAGATGCCAATGTGCTTAGCACGACACCCAAACCCTCTGACAATGACTAGCAGAAAGCTAGTGACTAGAGCTGTGAACTCATAGAGTCCAAAGGGTCATCAGTTCAGCAGTGCCTTCAAATTTTTCTCAAGCAATTGGCACAGTGAATTCAGGTGTCACTAACCACTCTGGTGACTGCAGGGAACTTGAAACTCCTCCAGAACTCCTCTCATCCAGGAAGGGTTAGGATGAATTCCTCCACAAAGTTTCCTGGGTGGGTCTGAGCTTGGAGAGCATCTCTGGAGAGGAGGAGGGGATTTTCCTTTCCTCACCCTTAGTGTCTCTCATCATCTTACTGTGCAGGCCTGACCTGGGCACATTTGCCATTTATAAAACCATGAGGGTGTGCATTTGTGGCCTGTGATCTCCTTAAATGCCATAATCACTATGACAATATTCTATCCTATTCTAATCTGATTATTATAATCTTAGAGAAACTTGTTTTTTTTTTCAGAGGTCCTGACCCAAACGTGAAGTTGTTGTCATATGCAGCCGATATGGGGGAAGGGAATGGGGTGGAGTGGGTAGGGTGTGTCTATGCGTGCTCAATTCAAGATTTCTTTGCCTGATAAGAAACAGAGAATTCAAAAAAAAATCTCACCACTGGCTGGGGAAAGCAGTGGAAGTTGATTGCTTTGATTTAATGGCTGAGTATTATCGTTTGTGTGAATGTGCCACAGTTTCTTTATCCATTCTTCAGTTGTGGGACATCTAGGTGGTTTCTAGATTCTGACTACTACAAATAAAACTGCTATGAATCTCGTAGTTGATTAGGTGTCCTTTTGTAGAGCCTCTTTTGGGTTGGGAGGTTTTTGATGATTCCTTCTATTTTCTTAGTTGTTATTGGATTGTTTAAACTTTTTCCTGATCTTGATTTATCTTCGGTAGGTGAAATCTATCCAGAAAATCAATTGTTTCCTTTAGATTTTTTAATTTTGTGGAATACAGGCTTTTGAGGTAAGTCCTAATGATTTTTTTGGATTTCCTCATTGTCTGTAGTTATGTCCACCTTTTTGTTTCTGATGTTGTTTACCTGGATACTCTCCCTCTGTCTTTTAGTTAGTTTGGCTAAGGGTTTGTTTATCTTGTTGATATTTTCAAAGAATCAGCTTTTGGTTTTATTGATTCTTTGTATAAGGCTCTTTGTTTCCAATGTATTGATTCCAGCCTCAAATTTGAATATTTCTTGTCAACTGCTCCATGTTGGTGTGTTTGCTTCCTTCTGTTAGGGAACTTCCAAGTGTGCTGCTAAATTACTAGTATGGGATCTCTCTAATTTCTTTATAAAGGCACTTCATTTATCAAAATGTTGTGAGCTTTTCTCTTAGCAGTACTTTCATTCTGTCTCATAAGTTTGGGTATGTTTTGCCTTCATTTTCATTGAAAACTAAAATGTCTTTTATTTCTTCCTTTGTTTCTTCCATGACCAAGTGGTGTTTCTCTTGTTGAAGTCTAGCTTTAATCCATGGATGTCTAATAAGATTCATGGAGTTATTTCAATCTTTTTATATCTTCTGAGGCTTGCTTCGTGACTGATTTTATGGTAAAATTTGGAGAAGGTTTCATGAGCCTCTGAGAAATGTTCTATATATATTGGTTAGGCACATTTGATTCAATATGTCTGTTAGTTTCTTTATTTCCCCATTTACATTCTGTCTTGATCTGTCCTTTGGAGAAAGTCAGTGCTGAAGTCTCCGAATATTAATGTGTGAGATTCAATGTGTGATTTAAGCTTTAGTAATATTTCTTTTATGAATGATGCTACCCTTAGATTTGCATCACAGATGTTCATTATTGAATGGTAGTGGTGGGTTTTTTCTTCAGTGAGTATAAAGTGTTCTTCCCCTTCTCTTTTGATTAATTTTGATTGAAAACTTATTTTTGAGACATGAAAATGGATACTTCATCTTGTTTTTTTGGGGGGTCAATTTGCTTTCCAAACCATTTCCAGCCTTATAATCTGAGGAAAGGGCTATCTTTATTCATCATTATTTTTAGTGTAATCACCCACACCTAAGAACAGTCTCTCTCTAGTATCCCTAATGACCTATCAAGGCACACATTCAGAAGAATCCTCTACAAGACAATACACAGCCAACACCCTTTCCTAAGATCCAGAGAGAGAAACAGAAGTGAAGGAATTAAACATCATAAACCTACAATAGACAAGTCCAGATAGCAACAGCTAGAATCACAATCATATGAAACCCAGATAACTAGACACTACAGTGAAATCAAAATCATTAACACCCAAGACACCAAATCACCACAATCCTATTAGAGGGGACCCTGAGAAATTTAATATAGCCACAGAATAAGACAATGATTTCAAAACAAAGATAAATCAAGTCTATAACAGAGGATATGAATAAAACCTCAATGATGTCTGTGAAAACAAACAAAAAGTGAAATAACACACTGAAGATAGTTAAGACATTTTATTGCATAGGAATCAATAAAATTAAAAACTGAGGTGTAACTAGAAATAAAAAAAGTGAAGAAGTCTAAGAAACTCAAGTGATAAGCTTCACCAACACAGTCCAAAACATGAAAAAGATATTTTCATGACTAGAGAAAATACAATTCCTTAATTTCTCATCTATCAGATTCTCTGTTTCTTGATTTATACTGAGCTCTTTATTTTGGTGAGTTTTATGCAGAGTGATACATAAGGATCTTTCAAATTATTTTATGTGCATACTTCTAGTTTGACCACAACAATGTGTTGAAGATGTTGTCTTTTTTCCAGTGTTTATTTTAAGATTTTTTTCTTTTAAAAATATCAAGTGTCCATACGTATTTGGATTTCTGCTTGGATCTTAGATCTCATCATCGACCAAAGTGTTTGTTACTCTGCCAATACCATCCTGTTACTTACTACCATAGTTTTTAGTTCAATTTAATCTTTGGATAGGCGATCCCTCTTGCAATTCTTATTTAGGATTGTTTTAGGTTTCATGCTCTGTTTGTGCTTCTAGCTGAAGCTGAAAATTGTCCTTTAAACATCTGGTAAGAATTGTCTGGAATTTTGATGAGGTTTGCACTGAATGTTGATGTTGACATTTTTTAGGATGGAGAGTTTTACTCTATTAATCTTACTTATCAATAAGCAGGGGAGATTCTTCTAGCCCTTGCCCAGGCATAAAAATAAACCATCTTCAAAAACACAGTAGATAACTGAAAATCTTCTGCATAACAAAAGACCACCATCATTCTGAAAATGTAGAAGTGTACAGAAAGCTAAACTACTTTCACCAACTACACACCCAAATAAAGGCTAATATTCAAATGCATAAATAAGTCAAAAGAAAAATTAGATATCAAGAAAATATACAATACAAATAAAACACACATATAATTCTAAATAAAGAATTCTTTATTAGTATTATTAAGTACAGTTTATTCACTTTGTATCCCAGGTGTAACACCCTCTCCCAACCCCTCCCAATCCCACCCACCCTTTTCTTCTATGCCCCTCCCACAGTCCAATGATAGGGTAGGACCTCCTCCCCTTCCGTCTGACAAGAGTCTATCAGGTCTCATCAGGACTGGCTTCGTTGTTTTCCTCTGTGGACTGGTAAGGCTGCTACACCATCATGTGTAAGTGATCAAAGAGCCATCCCATGAGTTCATGTCATGTCACTATTTGCAGATGATATATGATAGTATACCTGAGTGACCCCAAAAATTCTACCAGGGAACTCCTACAGCTGATAAATCCATTCAGCCAAGTGCCTGGATACAAAATCAACTCAAAAAATTTAGTAGCACTCTTATATGCAGAAGACAAAAGGGATGAGAAAGAAATTGGGAAACAACACACTTCACAATAGCCTCAAAGGACATAAAGTACGTTGGTGTAACTCTAACCAAGCAATTGAAAGACTTATATGAAAAAAAATCTTCAGTCCCTGAAGAAATAAATAGAAAAATATATCAGAAGATAATTCTTAAAGAAATAATTCAAATGGCTGAGAAACATTTAAAGATACGAGCAAGATCCATAGTCCCTGGGGAAATGGAAATCAAAAATAGTTTGAGGTATGGCCTAAAGAGAGTCACAATCGCTAAGAATATTCAGACATTGCTAGTAGGAGTACAAACATGTTTAGTTAAGGACATACTTGTGGCTTTTCCGCAGCAAGGTGGGAATTGTTCTGCCTTAAGAACCAGCTATACTAATCTTGGGCATATATCCAAAGAATGTTTCATCCTTCCATGGAGACATTTGTGCAAACATGTTTATGATTGCTCTAATCAATACTTCCAGATATTGGATATAACCCAGATGTCCATTAACAGAAGAATAGATAAAGAAAATGTGGACATTTACACAACAAAATATTACTCAGTCTTTTTACAAAGCAAACCATGAAATTTGAAAGAAAATGCATATCTGCAGGCAAACTAGAAAAAAATCAGTCTGAGTATATAGTAACACAAGTTCAAAAATACAAATATGGCACGTTCTTAAGGTGATTAATGTTTGTCTTTTAATCAGGAAAGAATGTAAAGAGGAAAGTGGCTGATAATCTAAACTAAGCAAACACATCGTAAATGTGTTGCCTGTCATGACTTAAATTGACTATGAGCAGCTTGCCCTCTCTTTTGGTCCTGTATAATTCTGAATTTGGTGCCAGACATCCAGGACGAGGTCTGAATGCAAAAGCTGAGTTGAGAACCCTGAACCCAGGTGTCCTGCATAAGGTTGAGTCACTACTGTTTACTTTCTTGGTCAAAACCCCATGTCAAAGTATGATTGAAGTCTCCCTCTCCAGTCCCCCTCCATGTCCCTCCTCTAGTCCACTGATAAGGGATGTCCTCCTCCTCTACTAACTTACTCTAGCTTATCCAGTCTCATCAAACTCTCTGGATCTACTTTCCTTGTTGCTTAGTTTAAGCCACCTTGACTGGTGGAAGTGATAAAAGAGCTATCAAACTGATCAAAGCATGACTGCCCCTGCTCCCCTTCCTAGGAAAAATCAAATGTTGAAACTACTTTCACAACAGCAATCCAAAACAAACAAGCTGTTTTTGGATGACCGACTATTTTGTCTCAGACTCTGGTGCTCACCAAAGTCACTGTGGACCATGATGAAATCATACAGATTGTTGAAGAAAGAACCAAACATGTTTTTCACCCACATGGAGAAACCAGGTGCAGAGCTTCAAGGCTATGGGATTCCAAGAATACATGGATGAGAGAAACAGAACAATAAAAAGACAGTAAATTCAGAGCAAGTCTGGCTACAGTGACAGAAATATCTCAGCACTGTGACCCTCAGTTGTCTGGACTTTGCTACAGTGAGTGAGCTGGCCTGTCATGAGAACCTTTGGGTAGGCACAGACTGAGAGCCTGAAGCAACAGTAGGAAGCATCTGTTGCAAACAAAGTCTTTTCTGACATCCATGAGGTCTGAGCCTGTTGCAGGACCTAAGCCAATAATCTCCCTGGAAATGCCTTGATGCAGGAGACTGTCTCTGTGCAGCAAAGAGCCTGACATGTCCCTTCCTCTGATTTGCCTCAGCCTCCTCCTGCAACCTGTGTATATATCATTGGAGATATCTTTGTTCGGTTGTGGCAATTACAGGGAGACCAACACCTACAAGGAGGCAGATGTTAACATCACTACATTTATCCCCATTTCCACCCCACTTGATCTATCCGAAAATGAGGAGATTTTTTTTGACAGAGAACCAAGTCTAATATGGAATTCCAACCTGTGAGTACTTGCTTGAATGTGCTATGGTTGTTCTGGTTAAAAGACAGTATATGACCTGCTAAATACATGTAATTCCATTGAGAATAATGAACTAGATACAGAACAATGTGAAAAACAGTTTCACATTTTTTTTTCTGCTTCATTGTGCCTCTGCAAACATTTCCACTTCTCTTTGTTATGTTTCCAGTGAATAAGAAATCAGGGATGGAAAAACAAAACAAAACAACAACAAAAAAACAAAACAACTTTTGTGTCTCTCCATGGAATGATTCCATGGCGAGTCTTACATATTTTTAACACACTGACTCTAATATGTCAAGATAAGTTTCCATTCTTCTCAGGTATATTTGGCCATCTAAATGTCTTATGTTTGAATATCTGATTCTTTCCAGAGACTTGGAGAGTTTCTGCTAAAGTGACCTTGAGTACTTGTCCTTAGAATCTCCAGGTTCACGTGTTCTGGCTTTAGTATCTTTAAAGTTTCTCAGAGTTTAGACACTGTGATCATACTTATAACTTATTTATCACTGATGTTGTAATGTAGTGTTCTGAAAATTATGTCATTCATGCCCATATTCTGTTCTCTGCTTAGTTAGCTCTGCTGGAAACCTAGTATTCCCTGACTTGATTGGTGGTTTTATTATTTTCATTTGCAACCTTTCTATCTGTCTTTCTCCTCCCTTACAATTTCAATTTTGTCTTATGATTCGTCTTTTATGGTACTCAGATGTGTACAGCTGTTTATTCTATCCCTCATCCAAGTTCTCATGGAGACTGCTTATTCTTCTCTCAATGCCCAGTTGAATTCATTGCTTAGTTCTCTCTTCTTTTCTGTTGTTCATCTCTTTACTTTCGGAAATATTCATCTGCCACTTTATCTCTCTGAGAAACTGTATGGTAGGTTATTGGATATTTATGATAATGTGGAGGACTCATTAGGCTTTTTCATATTCCTGTTTTTCAGTTAATGCTATAATTGGTACATATGTTCATTTGAAAATCAGTGTTGAGAATAGGGTGGTCCTTTGAAGAAAAGTACCTTCTTGAAACCTCAATACGTATTTCCTCTATGAGTAGGAAACAAACATACTAGCCTAAGGTCCTGGTAGTTGTATTATTATGGATTAGTTGAATAGAAAAAAACAAGCCCAGGATGTCTAATTTATTCTGGAAGACTCTTAGGAATGTTTTCACAAGATAGAGAAAGCACAGTTCAGTAGCCCACTGCAGCCAGAGATAGAAGGAATCCCAACACAGGAGGAAGAAAAGAGCCCATACTCAGAGATAGATAAAAGACAGAAAAGACTGAATTGTTAATTGACAAGTCTTAATCTAGATTCTGTTTGACATGTGATAGGTGGATCAAGTCTCAACACCTTGAAATTTAAATCATACTTTATTAAAGTTTACACACAGATATACAAGTTCTAAATATATTAACAGGACCACAATCTATAATCTACACTGAAAATCCCACTGTAGGAAAAGCAGGTAACACGTGTCTGTAAACAGTTAGAGTAGACTGATGCTTTACAGACAAGCTTGGGCACCAAAATATAGTTCTGGGTTTAAAAACGAACAATCTTTTCTCTCTCTGAATATGTAATGACAGATAAGATTTCAACACAATGAGAAGCATTGAAGTATATCTTCAGCAGGAATGAAAGGACATTACAAGTTTGATCCTGTAACTATGAGAAGACTAGCCAGTGCTTTCACCTGGTGGTTTTCATAGCATATCAAAACTCTGCTGATTAATATTTTAAAACTCTGAAATTTTATACTCTTTAAGTCTCATGTTCACATACTTTAAACCACTTTCTCTGACATTTACAACTTGCATTTACATACCTTAAATCCCTTTCTTAGACATTCAAAATTTCCATCAACTTTAAAGTACTTATTTTCCCCCATTGATGCATTTACCAGGAGACATATTTGATTGATAACTGGGAGAAATGATTGACAACAAATTCTTTTAAATGAAAGAACCATAAAATGTAAACTGTTAGGTATTAGTAGCCTCAGTTTGAATTTCATTTAAATCTAATTTTGTGAGATTAGATTTTTCAGTGTGAAGCCAGCAAGATAATGTCTTCTTCAGCAGGGAATCTAGTATCTGTAGAAAAGAACAAGGCCTGGCTTTCATGCATGATATGGACAGAGCATACAGCTGCAGCATTGTTCAGAGGAGCTGCCTAAAGTTTCATAACCTCTGTTAAACTTTTATAGTGACAACTTCCTATAAAAATGACAAGAGATCTCAGATGGGTAAATTTGAGCAGGAAGTATAATCCAAATGGCCTCTATACCAGTCGAAATGACAGAGATTTCATGGATACCTGAGCACCCAGTCTGGGATCCTCAATGGAATTTTCAAAGATTATGTAGGGAGCAGAGGTCAACAGTCTTTGGATGCCACACAAAATAACATTTTCTTCAGCTGCCACACAAGGCATCATGAGCCTCCAAATATCAGACTTGTGAGGCCAGAGATATTTTTTTATGGAGCAGGAACTTGGGAAAAATAACCTGCCTTGGCCAGGCAGAGTAGAGGATTTAATTCAACAATGTCCATAGGTTTGGCAGGGATTTATTGTTGGGTGAAGCATGTGGCAATTCATGGCTCAGTTGTCAGCATTACCACAGTTGAAATATGATCAAAGAAAAGTCCATTTCTGCCTATCCTATCTGTGGATAGGCATAGCAACTGACTCCAGAAATCTGTTAGAAAATTCATTTTTCATTAAATTCCTTAAATCTATACTCAGCAAAACTCTCTGAGGGCTTTGAGGTAGAGCATGTAATTTATTACCATATTTTTCACTTGAATATTTACTTTTATTACTTCAATTTACATCTTGGTCATAGGCCCCACACAATCCTCCCAATTCTACACTGTCTCCCACACCCTCCTCCACTATTCTGTCCCCTACCTACACACCCCAGCCCCTGTAGCCTTATGAGGACTGAATTTGTGTTCCTCCCCTGTGGTCTGTTAGGGCAGTTTCACCAGGGGTAAGTGATCAAAAACAGAAAACGTAGTCCATGTCCACTCCACCAACTAGTGGGACCACATGAAACCTAATCAGCACATCAGCTACTTATATGTACAGGACCTAGGCTGTGGACATGCATTGTCCTTAGTGGGTGCTTCAGAACCCATGGGTCCCTCTGGTCCCTGGTTGATTGGCCCTAATGATCTTCTTGTGGATCATGAATAAGTATACAGATATAACCAACTGAATTTACTTTAGTCCATTGACTATTGCTTTTATGTGATTGGAAACATGTAAGCCCTCAGCTCAAATGGAAAAAAGAGAATATTTATTGAATAAATTTGAGAGTCTGTGAACATAATTTAGGTTATCCCAAATTCCATGATACAATGTGGAATCAGTTTTGTGCATAGTAACATAATAAATAAAGAAAATTATAAATCCATTACATCACTGGAAACCTCAGAGAGGATGTTAACAGTAAAATGGGGCAAGGTATCATACAGGCCTAAGATGGCTATGTGATGTCATTCTTGTCTTTTAGATTGGCAAAAGCCAGTAGTGTGCTGGGCTACTACATTCTAAAATGATTTTATTCATCAGATATAGGAGATCCTCTTAACCTCAGAGATGTCTAAGAAATGTCTACTCGGGGTGCTATGGGTAGCCTGGGCTATGGTAATGAGACTCTCAAACTACAACCTTGCAATCTTTCCACATGAATGAAGTTTTTATAACCAGTCTTTGCAGAGACTCCTCTTTTCAGGACTTCTCATTGATACAGGTATACATTCATACAGTTCAATATTTAGTGTCGGAAAATCCTTGGGGAAGAGTAATTCTCTTTCTCTCAGTTTTTGTTAATTGCCTGCTTTTGCCCAGTAGATTCTCTTTTAATTTGGTTGTACTACATTAATCACTTCCTGGTGATGGCAGGACAGAAGGCAGAATCCTTCCTTTGGTAGAACCCAGTGGACTTCAGGTTCATGATTTCTGTTAAGCTCCCTCTATTAGGGGCACCCACACTCTTATCTACCACAGGTTTTGAAACAAGCTTCTGATGACTCATACCCAAGCACTGAAGACTATGTGTGACACTGTTCAACCCACCTACCTGCAACAAAGTTCCACTTTCTCCCATTGTGAGCACTTTTGTACTGTCTTAATGTACTTGGAGTTTTCCTCTATTTTATATGCTACTTTAACTTATTCTCCCTGCCGCCTTATCCAGGAAACTCTACTCATTCATTTAATCTGCAAGCTTATAGAAACACCTTTCCTTTATTATTTTTTACTACCTTTTGAATTTTTGTAAAGATTTATTAATTTTTACATTATATTTACAAGTGTTTTGCCTACATGTTTGTGTGTGTGTTACTTGTGTGCATGGTCCCTTTAAAGGCCTGTGGAGGACATGGATCCCCTAGAACTGGTGACATATTATTGGAACCTAAAACTGGCTATTGTGGCTTGAATCAGTGTCCTTCACGAGAGCAGTGAGTACTCAGTCATTTCTCATGCCCCAAGAACACTATTTTACACAGGTTAAATTATTTTTTATTTCATGTACTTGAGGGTTTACTTTCTTGTATATGTGTGAATACCACGGGTGTGCATGGTGCCTAAAGATGCCAGAAGAGATCTTATGATCTGGAGCTACACATGGTTCCAAGGCCATCCTGTGGGCCCTGAGAATTAATGCTAGATTTATTCAAAGGGCCAGTGTGCCACAATTCCTGGACATCTGGCATCCCATAGAGACACTTTAAAACTAGGAGTACAGACAAACAAACTTCTTACAATGTTTAGGTGAGTTTGAAGTTAAATCATTAACTTCAAAATGAAAAAACATTAAGCTCTTATCTACATTCCTAGTGAACACCTTAGTGACTCTTCCATAACCCAGTGCTTCCATGAACAGAAACATCATAAGCACCTATGCATTCAGCAGTCATAGGAAACAGACAAGTAACACTTTATCCACACAGTGCACAGCAAGAAATTAATTACTAGATACAGTTTAATTTCTGAAGGTTTAGGAGCCATTCCATGATGTTCCTGAGTCGTTAGGGGCTTATTCATAACAGCTTTACATGTCACAAGAAAAGACAAGGCCTAAGTCTGCTAGGTTCCTGAATTTGATAAAAAAAAAAACAACAACAAACAAACAACAACAAAAAAAAAAACGCTCAGAAAAATGAACTGACTATACTCATTGCTCTATCCCTATGTGTTTAGAGGGAAAATGAAAAACTATCAAATTTTGCTGACCTTATACTTTGCCATTGAAGAGATCAATAAGGACTCACAACTACTTCCCAATGTGAGTTTGGGTTTCCAAGTCTACAATGCCTTTAATTCTAACAAAAGAACCTTGGAGGGCCCTCTGATGTTGATCTCTGGAAAGAGTGATTATATCCCTAACTACCAATGCAAAACTCAACACAAAGCTCTTGGAATAATTTCAGGAACCAGACCAGAATTTTCTGCTGCTATTGGAACATATTTGGAGCTCTACAAAGTCCCACAAGTAAGTTAGGAAAGTATTTAGTGCCCAATCACATAGGAAAATCTTACCAAAAGAAAACAAACAAGTGATTTATGTTTACTGTTGGCAGATTTCAAACAGCAGTGAATGAATTACCTTTTTCTCACAATGATTAACCGTGGAAAGAGTGTGGTGAAAAGCATGAGCAGTACATTCTGATCATTTTTAAACAGATCACTTAGTAGTATTCATGATTCTGTCTCTAAATGCTGGCAAGGTCTAATGTAGCTTTATTTTCTCAAAAGTCAAATTCTACAACACAGATAACTAACTACCCAATTTAGCATATAAACATCTTATAATTCATAGAGAGGTCAATATCTGACATAAGAAAATAGAAAGTACAGGACATGTAACTAAATTTGGAACAATCCTAAAGACCATCACCAGTGAAAATGTTCCATAAAATTTTTATGATCTCATTCAGGATAGCAGATCTCAGAAGAGCAGTCAGAGAATACCCACTTCAGTATATTCCCACTACCGACTATCACCAGCCTATGCTAAAGCAACACATCCATCAGAGGGCATTAGCACAGAGAATCCATTGAGTGAGTGTAAGGGTCAGGAATAATCAAGATTACAAAACCCACATTGTAACTCTGATTGTTATCACTCAGTTAAACAATTCATATATAAATAATGAACCCATTTCCTCTCTTAGGGTAATGACCCCAAATACCTAGAACATCAGAATCATCCTTTTTTTTCTTTGCTTCTTCAGGTCACATATGGACCTTTTGATACTGAGCTAAGTGACAAAGTTACAGTACCATCCCTTTATCAGATGTCTCCTAAAGACAGAGGTCTAGCCCATGGGGTGATCTCTTTGTTGCTACACTTTGGCTGGACTTGGGTGGGGATCTTTGTAGTTGATAATCTAAAAGGAGAAGAAGTCCTCTCTCACCTGAAAGCAGAGATGACATCAGAAGATATCTGTGTGGCTTTTACACAAAAATTCCCAGTGTATTGGAAAGAAGGGTTAAAATATGTTGCTGGTTTGGTGGACTTGAACCAACATACACAAGTAAATGTACAGGTATTTTATGGTGATATAGACGACTTGTTGTTATTCTGCATTAATAATGAAATCCTTTTAGCCAGAGGGAAGGTGTGGATCATGGCAAAGCAACACTTCATATATTTAGAGTCTGCAGCAGGGGACTATTATTTGTTAAAGTTTTTCAGAGGAAGTGTATCATTTTCAAAGAAAAGAACTATCCCTGGCTTGAAGAACTTTCTTGAGGATCTTACACCAAACCAGTACCCAGATTTTAACTTCTATAAATTCTGGATTGACTACTTTTTTTGTTCACCTCCTGTGATGCAATGTAAATATCCTAAACCCTGCCCAGCAAATACTTCCCTAAACATTAAGCATAAAAAAATTGATCTGATGACCATTTCTGAGCCCAGCTATTCCATATGGAATGCAGTGAATGCAGTGGCCCATGCACTCCAAAAATGATGTTGACCAAAACTGAAATGGAATCTAAGCAAGACAGAAACACAGACTGGCTTCTACCATGGCAGGTAAGCCTCGTTCATAAGCAAGGGAAACTCAGTATATAACATTATTAGTAAGCAATTTGCTGTGGTCAAGCCACTACAATGTTTTCATCTTATAAATAATAGTATAAGTTAAAATGGAAAAGGGTTCTGTCACAGTGTATATGTATATGACTGTAATTATCTCATGATTTTGTGACTAAAAGGACTGATTTGAAGACAGTAAGTTTAAATGTCTTTCGACAAATGTTTTCCTAGTGTGAGATGAAATTCTGTAAGATATGAATGCAATCCATGTAAAAATAAAGCAAGTCCAAAAATAAAAATGCATGTGTTTTCATGGAATATGTCAAGTGCCATAAGATTTAGTCACAGTGACCATATGCAAAGCTGTTATTCCACATAAAATGCAATTTATTTTAATAACACAAGACCATAGGAAGAACATTTTGTGGAAAATAAATTGCCTGTCCTAGAATCATAAGTAACTAAAAATTAATTGCTTGTATAAATTCTTTATTCTTATTTGAGTAAAATGGAGTTAAAACCAAACTGTGCTTCCATCTTAAAGTTTAGAGCACAGTGTTCATAAGCTGAGGCTATATCTCCATGCATTAGTGATAAATAGATGTGTTCAGGTTTTAAACCAACAAGATAAAAACAGAACTCATCCAAATATATGAGCCTTGATGATCACCTTCAAAGAGGGTATCATCAAGAAGATTGTTGAATGTCTCAATTTAACTATAAATTCTATCAAAGGTAGATAAATAAAAAAAAATAAATTCTGAATGTATAGTGTACTATATAATCCTTAGTATCATGGAAAACAATAATATTTGACATAGTTTGTGAACATAGCTTTCCAGAGAAGTTATATTAGGTCAGTTAGTATAACTCTTGTATAGATAACAGAGTGACTAAGCAACAGTTCTTTATAACATGGGTTGGACTTAGGTAACACAACATTGAATATCATAAGTTGAAGTATTAACCCATTGTGTTTGCTAGATATGTAATTAAATGATGGTCAAGGGATGACTCAGCAGTTATAATCAGTTGCTGCTCATACAGAGTACTCCACGTTGATTGTTAGCACACATATGGTGGCTCAGAACTTTCTTTAACTTCAGCTCCAAGGAATCTGACACAAAATTTTGCTCTCTGCAGACATCAGGCATGCACCTCAGGCCTGAGGTATCTCAGTGTTTAGAAGTACTTTTTGCTTTTGAGAAGACCACACTCGGGTCCTGGTATCTAGATAAAAGCTTATAACTGTCTGTAACACCACTTCTGGGAGACCCAACACCTTCCTCTGGCCTTCAGAGACACCAGACACACTTGTAGTGCACATTGTCCCACATAGTGTTCATGTCAAAGCTGAAAGTCAAATGTTGTGACCCAAAGAGGAATGAAGGAAGGCAGTGTGTCTTTTTTTTTTATTTCCTGAGCTATAACTGACATAATTTTTGTATTATTTAATATAAATTTTAAATGAACCTGGAGCTTTGTATAAATTCCTACTAATGTTATCTCATTAAGGAAATCTGTATACCTATTTGCCTAATTAAGACACACTCATATTCATTGTGTGGCAAAAACAAAATGGACATATCTTAATACATATGTACCCACTAAATTATGTTTACATTTTATTCAAAATTTTCTCTACAAAAATTTGCATTTTCTAATTGGAAATATTTTGCTGGTGCTGGGGAAAGACACAGGGCATTGTTCCCTCTAAGAATATGCTCCACATTTTCCATATCTTAGACAGCATTTCTACTTGTGTTCAGTAACTCTTGCCTTTCTTTCATAGGGAGAACTGTTCATCTCATTAAAACAAGGTGGGGGGGCACCAAAACAAGCTAAGCCTTTTAAAAAACAAAGCCATGTTAGAGAAGGAAAGAATGGATTTCTCTTAAAGATAATCAACTAGTAATTTGTATGGGCCACTCATATCAAGTGACATCTCTCTTCAGCTGCATCCATTTCTGAGGAAAATTAAAGTGACAAATGCTGCTGGAGATGAAATAAGCTTTGATGAGAACAAGAAAATTATGGAAACATATGATATACTAAATTTTGTGGAATATACAAAGAGTATTCCATTACTAGTTAAAGTGGGAGAGTTTGTCTTCAAGAGTCCACAAGATCAAGACTTTTTCATCAGTGAGGTTCTAATTAAATGGCCAAGCAACTTCAATCAGGTCTGGAATTGTTCAATAATTAATATGCAGAGAAATGTTTATAAAGAGTTATTAAAATTGATGGTGTGATGTCTCTTTGAGATTTTAAAATAATTGTTTTTTAAATTTTAGTTTATTTTTTTATATCCTGAGATGGTCCCTCCTTCTTCACCTCCAGCTTCCCACTCTTCCTCTTTGCCTCTCTCCTTCTCCCTATACCCCCAGAAAAAGGGATCTCCACTCCCCCCATATCAACCCGCTCTAGTACATCAAGTCACATCGGGACTGAGCACATCATCATCTACTGAGGCCAACCAAGGAAATCCTGCTAGGGGGAAGTGGTCCAAAAGCAAGCAATAGAGTCCAGGTTAGAAACAAGGCATGCAACTACACTTTCTGGGTGATCCACATGAATACCAAACTACTCATTGTCCATATATGTGAAGAAGGCCTAGGTCCACACCATGTATGCTCCTTAGTTGATGATTCAGTCCCTGTAAGCCTCCATGGATCTGAGTTAGTTGTCTCTGTTTGTCTTCTTGTAGAGTCCCTGTCCCTTCCAGGTGGAGCCTCCCAGAAAACTGTCCTGTAAGGCTCTCTACTGTGTGGTGGGTCTCAGGTTGGGCCAATTACTGGTTGGACTTTGCTTCAATCTTTGTTCCATCTTCATTCCTGCACTTCTTGAAGAAAGGATAATTTTTGGATCAAGGGTTTGGTGATGGGTTGTTTTCCCCTCCCTTCACTATTCCTGCCTGGCTAGGAAGTGGTCACATCAGGCTTCATGTCTCCCTCTGTTAGGGGTCTCAGCTAGAGCACACCCATATCCTCCCAGGAGCCTGCACTGTAACTGGCCTCCATCTTAACAAAGAGATGACTCCCTTTGTGTTCTCTTCTTGTTCCCAGCCCTAGAACCTTCCACCACATTGTCCTTACATTTGATCCCCACCCATTTTTCTATCACACTTACATCTCTTGCCTGTTCCTCCTCTTCATCCATGTCTGCTGTCTAATCTATTTCCCCTTCTTAGTGACATTCTAGTGACATCCCTCCCGTGCACCCTCTTTCTTACTTAGCTTCTTTGCGTCTGTGGATTGTGGTATGTTTATCCGGTACTATAGGACAAACATCTGCTAATAAGCCAGTATATACAATGTGTCTCTTTCTGCTTCTGGATTACCTCATTCTGGGTGATTTTTTTTTTAGTTTCCACCATTTGCCTGAAAATTTCATGATTTCCTTGTTTTTAATAGCTGAGTAAAGTTCCATTGTGTAAATGTAGAATATTTTTTTTTTTTTACCTATTCTTTGGTTGAGGGACATCTAAGTTGTTTCCAATTTCTGGTTATTAAAAATATAGTAGCTATGAATATAGCTGAGCAAATGCCCTTATTGTATGGTAGAGCATCTTTTGGATATATGTCCAGGAATGATATATCAAGGTCTTGAGGTAGAACTATTCCTAGTTTTCTGAGAAAATGCCAGCTTGATTTCCAGAGAGGATGTACAAGTTTCCACTCCCATCAGCAAAGAAGGAGTCTTCCCCTTTCTCCACATCCTTGCTAGTATGTGTTGTCACATGAGTTTTTTATCTTAGCCATTCTGACTGGAGTAAAATGGATTCTTAAAGTCATTTTGATTTGCAGTTCTCTGATGGGTAAAGACATTGAACATTTAAGTGCTTCTCTGCCATTTGTGATTCCTGCTGTGAATTCTCAGTTTATCTTTGTACCTCGTGTTTTAATTGGATTATTTGATTTGCTGATGTTTGATTTCTTAAGTTCTTTATGTATTTTGTATATCAGCCCTCTCTGATATAGGGTTGGTGAAGATCTTTTCCCAAACTGTAAGCTGCCGTTTTGTTCTATAGACAGTATTCTTTGATTTACAGAAGCTTTAGAGTTTCATGAGATCCCATTTATTAATTGTTGATCTCAGAGCCTGTTCTATTGTCATTCTATTGTCTTCTACGATAATGAGTTCCAGACTTTTCTTCCATTTTATCTTCTGATACATTTAGAGTCTCTGGTTTTATCTCAAGGTCTTTGATCCACTTGGACTTGAGTATGTGCTGGATGGTACATACAGGTGTATTTGCATTTTTCTATATGCAGACATCTAGATAGACCTTCAGTTTGGTTCTACTAATCAACCAGTCTGCTTCTGTGCCAATACCATGAAGGTTTTATTTTTATTGCTATGTAATATAGTTTGAATCAAGGATGTTGATACTGCCAGAAGTTTTTATTGTACAGAATTGTTTTGGTTATCCTGGGTCTTTTATTTTTCCATATGAAGTTAATGGTTGAACTTTCAAGGTCTGTAAAGAACTGTTTTGGAATTTAATGGGAATTGCATTGAATGTGGATGGCTTTTGGCAGGATGACCATTTGTAGTATGTTAATCCTAACAATCTATGACCATGGGAGTTCTTTCCATCTTCTAAAATCTTCAGTTTCTTATTTCAAAGACTTGAAGTTCCTGTCATACAGGTCTTTTAATTGCTTGGGTGGAGTTACACCAAGATATTTTATAGTATTTGTGGCTATTATGAAGTGTGTTTTTTAACCTAGTTTCTTTCTCAGCCTTATTGTGCTTCTGTACAGAAAGTCTACTGAATTTTTTGAGTTAATTTTGTATCCAGACACTTCACTGAAATTATTTAGCAGCTGTAGGATTTCACTAGTAGAATCTTGGGAGTCATTTATCATCTGCAAATAATGATACTTTCAGTTCTTCTCTTCCTGCCTTTATCCCTTTGATATCCTTTGTTTTATCACTTTGGGTAGAAATTCAAGCACTGTATTGAGGAGTTATGGTGCAATTGGCAGCCTTGTCTTGTCCCTAATTTTAGCAGGAATGCTTGAAGTTTTTGTCCATTTTACTTGTTGTTGTCTATTGCCTTTATTGTGTTTAGTATGTGTCTTGCCTCCCTGATTGTATGATGTCTCTTTGAAAATTTAAAATGATTCTTATATTCTAAATTCTTAGCTCTATTGTGATTATGAGCTTGTATGTGACTGAGCACATGTACTTGTTAGGGCCACTCTCAACACTGGTTATCTTCCTCAGTTGCTTTCCCTTTTATTTTTAAACTGGTTCTGAAACCTATGCTCATTGTTTTTGCCTTATTCAGTGGAAAGCATTTCTTTGAATTTCTCTTGTCTTCATGACCAGAAAATTTCTATTACAGGAATATTTTCTACACTCAACTTTTCTTTCTATCCCTTCAGCATGATCAGTTCAGGTATTTATGTTCATGTGACAAGAATGTTAAACACTAAATCATCTCTTCAGTCCAATTTGATTATTTTCAGAAATAAACCAGTATTTCAGAATTATGTATATGTATACATACAAACAAACTCATAATGTTAACTACTTCCTGCAGATAGAATTAGATGAACTGATTTTCAATGTGTGTTCATTCGTGCTGCAGTCAATGAGTGAGTGTTCATGGTTTTATAGGTGTGTAGGTGTGTGGGTTTCTATGTGTACACACACATGCATACAAATGTATGTACATATTCACATATTTTTAATATAGCATGCATGATCATGCTCAAGCATCCTTTCATTAACACAACTCATACTCAAGTATATCAATAACTTTACAAGTTTGTGAATTAGCATGAACAGGAAATAAACTATGGATTTTGATACAACACATTTCTGTAACAAATGTATATGAGCTGCCAGATATGTGTGCCAGGAACTAAACTCATATTTCTCTGCAAAAAAAAAAAAAAAAAGTATGGGCTCTTAACTGCTGAGCCAGTTATCCAGAAGTATATTCCTGTTAATATATTAAAATTTATGAGATAGAAAATGAATCCAAACAAAGGCAAAAAAGAGGTCTAAGAATAGATAGAAATGTTTGTTCCTGTCCTACACAATTTTTAACATATAACAAACTAAAGTTGTGCTAGTTTAGTAGTTAATGTGATTAACTAATGTGCAACTGGTGAAAATCCTATGTAACAGTGTCACTAATATTTAAAAAGAAAGAAGTATTCTTAGCATTGGGAATTAAAGGTAAAAGTCACAGTAATAGATCATAATTCACCAATGGCCAAACCATCTTTCATGAGAAAAGTAAACTTCCTTTTGCAGCTGAATGAGAGTGCATGGGTATTACTACATGATTGGAAATGTAAAGGTAGAAATAGATGGGGAAAGAGAGACTGGGTTTCTGTCTGACAATCCAACTGTTTCATAATTCATATGAAAAATGAGTTCTGGCTTGCTGCCTCACAGGAGAAAATATGTGGACATCGTACACATTTCACAAAGGCTAGAAAGGAGTCACAGATTAGTCACCATAAAAGGATGTTGAACATTTAGCATTGGAAAGTCTGCTAACTTCAAATTTCCATTCTACACTCTCATATTAAACACTCTGATGTCCTCATAAACACATAGAATTTCCATAGGATATATGAATTTAAGTCATTTAGCCTAAATTATTTTAAATTAATGTACAATATTACTACCAGTTTTTCTGTGTTTCCCTCAGATTCCTCAATCTGTATGTTCACAGAGCTGTAGTCCAGGATTCTGGAAAGTTCCACAAGAAGAAAGACCTATCTGCTGTTTTTCTTGTGTATTTTGTCCAGAGCAGCACATTTCCAACCAGACAGGTATAAAAATAATATCTTTCCTCAAACTGCTTGGGAATGTAGAATCAGAAAGCTAAGAAGTGACCATGGTATCATAATGTAGTGCTCTTCTTTATGTCTTTTTCACTCATCCCTGAATCCATTAGTAACCACTGCTGATTCCACACAATGTGTGAAGGTTTGAGTGGCAGTTCTCTTGCTATTGTGTCAAAATCAACCTACTTAAAAATCCTTCCTTTTGGTTCATGGAATGGCCATCTCAACTCTTGCAGTGATACATGCTTTAGGCTACCCATTGAATGTGAGATATCCAGTTGTTCAAGATAGAATTATATTTCTATAATAAACAAATGTAATGATCGGTGCCTGAAAATAACTCCAGGAAAAGTAGATGTGTAATTGTTTCCTCAATACACAAGAAATGGAACTGCATTTAAAACACTTATAGTTGACATTTCAAGTATCAACAATAGCAGAAAAAGCCAATCTTCCTAAATGAAAGTATGGCTGCCTGTTTAAGGTTATGGTCAACCATGTGATAACATATACATGTAACATCACATGGAATGAGCACGTAGTATTTATGAATGAAAAGACAAACACACAAAGACACAAATACAACATTTAATGAGAAAGAGTCCATGAATTTGAGAGACATTAAATATAAGGTGGGTCCAGGAGAAGGTCTGGAAAGAAGAACAAAGAGGTATAGTGAGGCAAATATGTTATTTTAAAAATGAAAAATTTTATAAAAAAATAAAAAGTCAGAAGGAAGAAGCATTATTATAATGATGAGAATCTATTATTATTTATTAAACTGAAAAAGGCCAACCCTTAGGCAATTTTATAAGGCTTGTCTATGCTGTTGATTTTCTCAAAGAAATAAAAAAAATGGTTTTGTTGGCTCTTTGACTCATTTTGGTTTTAGTATATTGATTTTAGCACTGAGTTTGATTATTTCCAGCCATCTACTCCTCTTCGGTGTGTCTATATCTTTTTTTATTTACTTAGGGGAGATAGGCCTATTTAATTTATTTACTTGATCTTGATTTCACTTTGGTAAGTGGAATCTATCAAGAAAATTGTGCATTCTATATAAAGTTTTTGTAAAGTATAGGCTTTTGAAGTACCACTTAAAGATTCTTTTTGATTTCCTTTGTGTCTGTCCTTATGTCCCTCTTTTCATTTTTAACTTTGTTCATTTCAGTACTGTCTTTCTGCCTTTTGTTACTTTGTTTCAGGGCTTGTCTATGCTGTTGATTCTCTCAAAGAAATAAAAAAATGGTTTTGTTGGCTCTTTTAATCATTTTGTCTTTAGTATATTGATTTTAGCACTGAGTTTGATTATTTCCAGACATCTACTCCTCTTCAGTGTGTCTATATCTTTTTTTATGTCTTTCAGGTGTGTCCTTAGATTACTTGTATGAGATGTATCAAATTTCCTTAAGAAAGCACTGAGTGCTATCAACTTTCTTGTAAGCACTGCTTTCATTGTGTCCCATAAATTTGGGCATGTTGTGTCTCCATTTTCATTGAATTATAGAAAATCTTTGATTACTTTATTTCTTCGATTGCCCTGACCCTCGGGGCTTCAATGGGGTTCCGAAGGTGGATAGATTGGAAGGAATGGGGGAAAAAAGAACAAGAGAAGCAAGAAATGAAAACCAAGTCTGTTCATCTGATCAAGGCTTCTGTTTATTAGAAATTTTTACCCAATTAATATAGGGAGAAGGCAGGAAGGTAGTAAAGGATAATCTACTGCTGCAGGAAATAGGAAGAGTGCTTTCGTGGGTTAAATATTGTACCTGCAAGATACCATAAGGATGTTCTCTTAAGATATCTTACGGATGCTCTAACAAAGAATGTCCTCACAAGGCACTTCTCTATTTATATAAGTTTCACAGTACAAACCTAGACTAATGATTACACAAGTGATTCAGAGTGGGTGTATGATTTGTTTCAATTACATATCCAGGGTTACAAGTTCAGTTACAATTTAAAAAATACAAAAGGAACATATATTATTATTTTTAGCTCAATAACTCTACTTTAAGGAATCCAAAGGATGTCTCCTTAAAAGAAAACACATTTACTATATGACAGCCTGCTTTTAGGCTGGCAGTGTTTGCAGAATGATTGCATTCTGATTGCAGTCCAGAGACACAGAAAATACATGAACTTGTCTTTTATGAATAGAAAATAATAATAAATAACTCCTTTCACTAAATGTATCATCATCTATGCTATAAATTAGATTTAGTCTATTTTAGTCAATTCTTATTTATTAAATTTTATTTCATCAGGAATGTATGCTCCATTGCATCATATCTTTAAACAACATTTACAGGGAGTTCTCAGCCTATAATAAAAGAAATATAAATTTTAACTCAAATCTCTTGGCTTCTCAGGGTTTGCATATTGTCTTTGTTTACCCTGCACCAATATACTGTTTAGGGGCATATAGCCCAAGAAAACTCCTGAAATGATGGCCTCATCTCTCTATCTGCTTGTCTGTGCTTAATGATCTCCAGGGCCTATAGAAGATTTCCAAACAGTGGACACATATATTAAGTTTAGAATTTTCATAAAAAGGACTCAAACATAACTTTTCTGTAGGAAAAAAAAAAAACCAAACAACCAGAAATTGAATCATATTGCAGAACGTCCCCTATAATACAACACATGGAAAAAAGTTAGATATAGAATAACAGTGATCCTAACAATCTGGGATTGTGTCAAGCAACTGTGCTGGCTTAATGACTCGCAACAATTTCAGTGAATATGGCTGTGTCATTCTCCCTTTCTGATTCAATATTTATAGATTTATGGCACTCTTATATGACATGTCGGTCATTTTTCAGTCTTCAGAATATTACTGAAAGAACAATAGTGAAAATTAGAACAATTCCCAGGCATATTTTGGAATTAATAATGAAATATTAAGAGTCCTGTCCTGAGTCAAAGGATGTCAAAGACTATAGAAATTTATTTGAAACTTCCACATCTGAGATAGGTACTAGTTGATCTGAGCAGATAGCTGCTGTTTGTTGATGCAAGTGTTGTATATTTACTGCCAAATCAGAATTGCTCCATAGTCCATAGAGGTCAGATATAACTTATTCCCATGTTACCTTAGAAAAAATATATAGAAGTGGGGTAACAAATATCCATTAAAACTGTGGGTAACAAGAAAATTGAGAAGAACCCATAATGGTGGAATTAATGGAGTATTTTTTATACATGGAAGTGATCAAAATACTTTGTATTGTATACATACTTAGAAACTCACAGTATATAAAAAATCATTTGAAGGATTGCTTGATAGTGTCACTGCATCTGAATATGACTAATATATATTTCACTGCCCTACAGAAACTGATAAATTCTTCAGCAGAAAGCTTATTGTTTATTAAAGAAGATAAAGAGTAAAAATGGGAATTATAAAGAGTTCTTTCCTTGGCATTATCAGAAAGCAGAATATGCCAGGCTACACTTATAAATGGAAAGCACTCTCATGAATTAAATGTGCAATGACTAAATAATTGTAAAAGCTGAAATGTTGATTCACTGCCTCCCCTCAGATTAGCAGGCATGCATCCCTTGCTCAAGTCAAGAGTACCCAAACCCTGAGAGAAACTATTGCCTGCCCAAGAGATTGACCTTCTTGTCCTTTGAAGATCCTCTGGGCATGGCTATGGCCTGCACAGCTCTGTGCTTCTCTGTCAGCACAACTGCAGTTTGGGGGATCTTTCTTAAACACCGAGAATCAGCCATTGTTAAGGCCAATAACCGGACTCTCAGCTACATCCTGCTCATCTCCATCCTCCTCTGTTTCCTCTGCTCTTTTTTCTTCATTGGCCGTCCAAACACAACCTCCTGCATACTGCAACAAATAACATTTGCACTTGTGTTTACCTTGGCTATTTCCACCGTTTTGGCAAAAACTATAACTGTAATTCTGGCCTTTAGAGTCATGAAACCAGGGAGAACAATGAGAAGATTCTTTGTCTCAGGTGTCTATAATGCTGTCATTCCCATCTGTGTCCTGATCCAACTTATTCTCTGTGCAGTCTGGCTGGGAACCTCACCTCCCTATATTGACACAGATGCACACTCTGAAAATGCTCAAGTCATCATTTTATGCAACAAGGGCTCAGTAACTGCTTTCTACTGTGTGCTGGCCTACTTTGGGTCCCTGGCCCTAGGCAGTTTCACTGTGGCTTTTCTGGTGAGGAACCTGCCTGACACATTCAATGAGGCCAAGTTCCTGACATTCAGCATGCTGGTGTTCTGCAGTGTCTGGGTCACCTTCATCCCTGTCTACCAGAGCACCAAGGGAAAGCCATGGTGGCTGTGGAAGTCTTCTCCATTTTGGCCTCCAGTGCAGGACTTCTGGGATGCATCTTTTCCCCTAAGTGCTACATTATACTCTTGAGACCTGATAAGAACTCTTTGAGATGTATTAAAACAAAAAAATAGCAAATAAAAATTGATCCTTTTGATGTATTAGTTTTCTAATAAAACCCATTAGTATACTAAAATTAAATTATTTACATACTTTTAAGTAACCTTTCTCTGAAATGTATATTTAAACAAAAATAAGATCTCCTCACTTTGTCTCACAATCATAGACATTCTATTTCAGAATAGAAGCTGCTGATGAAATAATTTTAGTAAGATATTCATGTTACTTATTAATTTGTGGACAATATTCAAAATGTAATTACATGATAGTAATTTAGATAAACAGTGCATGAACTAAATACTTGTTTTATTTCTTATTTTTGGGAGTATAACAGGGCATTTGGTGGTATTTGAGATTCTTCTATAGAACAGGCATGAAAATAGATCTCTGGAAAGGGGGAGGGTCTTTTAAACAGTTCAGCCATTCCAAAAATCAGAGTAGAGAATTTTCTAAAAGAAAAAAAAATAAATCTACTACCTGGCCCTGCTCTCCTTTCCTAGACATACATAAAAGTAACTCAGCACCCCACTCTAGAAATACTTGCTCAGTCACCTTCATTGCTATTGTGTTCACAATAGGTAGGAAATGGAAAATCATAAATATGTTTAACATGATAAATATCATACACATAATTAGTTGTAAGTAGAAAAATTATAATTTAGGTAACCCATATCAAGAAGACAAATATCACTCATTCTCTACACTGGGGCATCTAGATCCCAAGTTTCAGATGTGAGTATCACCATGGAATAACTGTAGAAACAAGAAAAAATGTTGGGCAAGCAATAAAATGGCAGGTACAATTGATCTGATTGGGATAATGTGGGGAAGGTCCCCTAATTATTAAGGTGGATAAATATGAAAGAAGGAAGTGGAACAAATAACAGTAAATATTTGTGAAAGGGTTTTAAGCAATCATACTGGGAATTTATCTACATAAAATCCCTACACTACATGTAAGTTCATGCATGAATATGTTACATGTTACAACCTAAATATTTTTAATAATGCACACAGATAAGTATAGTTCATCACTGTCAGAAGAAGCTTTTCTTTGCGACAGCAATCATGACTGAAAAGCACAACCAATCACAAGGCAGAATTCTGCAGAACACTCACATCTGAAATATCTCCAAAAAATATCCCAGATCTAAGGCTCAGAGATCATGCAGAATAGGTGATGAAAAAAATTATATAAGGCAGAGGATCAGAGTATGTTCTGGTAATGTGTCTTCTTTTTTTTTTTTAATTTTTCATCAATTACACTTTATTCATTCTGCATCCCCCCATAAGCCCCTCCCTCCTCCCCTCCCAATCCCACCCTCCCTCCTCCCTCTGCTTGCATGCCACTCCCCAAGTCCACTAATAGGGGAGGTTCTCCTCTCCTTTCTGATCTTAGTCTGTCAGTTCACATCAAAAGTGGCTGTATTGTCCTCTACTGTGGCCTGGTAAGGCTGCTCCCCCCCCAGAGGGAGGTGATCAAAGAGCAGGCCAATCAGGTAATGTGTCTTCTAATAATACTAGAAGCTACACCCATAAGACGAACCAATATAAAAAAATAAAGAAAAAAAAGGCTTACCAACCCGCATGCAACCAGACATGCTCTTCTCTGGGTCCAAAGCGGCTGACCCTGAGTGCAGTGCTTAGCCTCGCATCCTGAGCGTAACATTTTAGCTTTTTATGGTATCCAACCATGCTTGGGGAGAATGTCCTGCTTCAATGGCTGTAAAGGCCTGAATGATCATGGCTGCATCACACTGTTGTGAGACTCTAATCTTGCATATATACCACAGGCAAACCAAGGAGACCAACACCAGAAGGCCTGCTAACGCTCCCATGACCGCCCATTCCTTCAGATGATTCATGGCTGCAGCAATCCATGATGATAATTCTGTGGCTAGTCCTGCGTCCACTCTGGTAGAATTTACTGTGACAATGGCCACCCAGGTCCCGCCTCTGAGAAAAAGGTATTGGACGGGTCTGATGCTCTTTGGGTGGATGACACCTAAATGAACATCAGTACAAAGTCCCAATTTATTTTAATATCAGAGATCAGACCTCTACTCTTGCCTGATGAGTCTAAAACAAAAAGGGGGAACTGTAGAGAGCTGCGGAATGTTATGCCTTAAAGATGGAGCTGGTTTCCGCCTTCCACCTTCCTGATGGTGAGTGCTCTCTGTCACGAACAATTCCACATTTGGCTAAGGCTGAGGATCTGGCTTGCTTCCATGTTTGTGGACCTATCTGCATTGCCCATGTGGCATGCCTGGGTTGGCTACCCAGAGGCTATTTAAGCTGTGGGCTGGCTTTCCCCAGGGTCAGATGATTGTTCAAGGTTCCTGAATAAAGTGCATTGAAAAAAAAAAGACAAAAAAATAATGGTGATATTAAAAAAAAAAAGGCTTACCAATATAACTGCATAAACATGAACCAAAAAATGGAAAACACCAATAGGCATGCAAAAGTGGTCCAGGAAGAAACCATTGTCCTTAATCCTATGCAAAAATCTGTAGGGAAGTAATAAAAGCTGAGAGTATGAGAAAAGAGCCTAAAATCAGTTAGTTATTTAACACCAAACAATCAACCCTAAAAACATACAGGGAACCAGAAGTATCCCCGGAGGCCCTTTTCTGTCCCCACAGTACACAAAGAGTTTCCCAAGGTCTCTGCTGTCTTGTAAATGTTCCCATCCTTTGCCACTCCCTGTCTTCAGGATGCAGAGCTTCCAGGGATTAGGGATTCCTGATATGATTGCCCTGCCCATTTGCTTCTGGCAATAAACGGGCCCAGCTGCTGGAAGTCATTTGTGTGAAGGAAAAACGTGCCCTTTGAATTCTCCCGATCTGACCTAGTCCAGCTGGTCCCTGGTCCCTGGAGAAGGGATTCTGGGGTCTCTGCCCCCTTTTTTCAGTCATTTTGACTCTCCCAGTCAAAGCAGGGCTGGTCTTGGGAAGGCAAAAATGCAGTCACAGAGATAATAAATCTGTTTTAAAAATTAAAAAAAAAAGAACGCTGGAGGCTGGAAAGATGGCTCAAAGGTTAACAGCACTGGTTGCTCTTCCAAAGGTCCTGAGTTTAATTCCTAGCAACCACATGGTGGCCCACAACCATCTATAACGAGATCTGGTGCCTTCTTATAGTGCACAGGTATAATGCTGGAGAATGAATGAATCTAAAAAAATAAAGAAGAAAAAAAACCGCTGGACTCAGTGTCTCATGCCTGTCATCCCAACAGCCAGGTGGCTCTCTGAAGCAGAGATTCCCTCTCTCTTCCCTAGGTGCCTGGATCCATCCCCACCGACCAAAGGGTCATCTCTCAAGGGACGTGGTGCCCTCTCGTGGCAAGCAAGTGTCACTTAATAAGGAGCTTTATATAGATGATGTACTTAATTTAATACTATGTATTTATTTCCATTTCCTAAGAACAGGGCAAGGAGTGTCTCGAGAGCTGGCCTCCTCCTCGAGTCCTGTGAGGTCGGAACTCGGGAGGACTTTGTGCTAGATCAAAGCAGTGCCTGGGACCACCTAACTTGTGTCCACCCTTTTGGGCTCTCCCCAACCTGATGGTAAAATTCTGTTGCTGAGGACAACTCCCAGCTGGTGCCTACCTGGAACCTTCACCCCCTATAGACTACTGTTCATGATACTGGAACATAAGCTGCATGTCATCAGAAGAGAAAGGTACACACCAACCCAGCCATACAGCCTTCGCTCTCCAATGGTGACATGCCTACAAGATTTGCTGGTGCGCTTGTGGCGCAAACATCATGGAAGTGACCAACTAATATATGGTTGGGTTTCAGGAGGCCCACTCTATGCGAAGGAACCTTGATCCAATACTGCTTGGGTACTCAGGAGCCTGAGTCTACACAAGCCAGGAATATAAGAGAAATCTAAATGCTACAGTGACTCTAAAGGAGAACAGCCATAGTCACAGATCCATGCCTTGCTTGGACATCATTGGAAACTTCCTCCTGCAGCAGATGGGAACAAATAAAGACACCCACATCCAGTTGACATGCAGAGAGAGAGAAGCCTTGGACCATTCCACCCTAAATGAGATGTCTCCAGCAAACTCTCACCCCTAAGGTCTCAAGGTACTCTGTGTGCAGAGTGTAAGTGCCAGAGGGGATGAAGGACAGGAGGGTAACAATGCCATGTAAACACTTCAGGACCAACACACATAAGACTGCACCCTGACCTACAATCTATCTTTTCTATCACTTTCCCCTTTCAGGGCTACCTCGCCAGACCACAGGGAAAAAGAATGCTCTCAGTCCTGATGTGACTTGATATGCTAGCATGGTTGGGCGGACAAAGGGTCAGGGGATCCCAGTCTCTGAGGAGTCAGGTGAGTCGTGACAGGGGAAACAGGGAGGGTAGGCCTGGGAGGAGAAGAGAAAGGGGTCTATGACAGGGATGTAAAATGAATAAATAAAAATAAAAAATAAAGGAGCTGGAGAGATGACACAGAGCTTAAGAGCACCAGCTGTTCTTCCAAAGGTTTTGGGTTTGATTCCCAGCACCCACATGGCAGCTCATAATCATCTATAGTGAGACGAGGCAACCTCCTCTGACATGGAGACAGAATACTGTACAAATAATAAACAAATCTTCCATAATAAAAAGAACTACAACATGAATCCTAAAGTTTCCCTCCCTCCAAAAAGAACACTCACTACCTCCTTAAATAATAATAATAATAAATGAAAAACTTAGTTTTCTCCAAGGGGGTATCATTGGGGCAACAAACCAGACTAACATATAGGTCCCATGAGCAACAACAGATGGCAACAGAAAAAATAAATATATCTGTTGGGTGTCAATGCTTTATATATGTGTGTGTGTGTATATATATATGTGTGTGTGTGTGTGTGTGTATATGTGTATGTGTATATGTGTATATATGTATATATATATATATATATGTATATACACATACTGTTCCTTTGTGTACATTATGGCTTCTGTTTTCATGCTTTTATGGTATTTCCATGTGAACGAACATCTGTATCTCTACCCACATGTATCCCTCATATTTTTCTTTGCTCTTTTTATTAATAACAATATACACAGTAATCATTTTAATGATTCCTGGAAAACTGGAGCCTAACAATTTCCTTATTATGAAATACGAAAGTGTGTGTCTGTGAGATAAAGCCCTTTATCCAAACAAATGATCTGCAGTGCCTTTTAGTGTCCTCTGGTCATGGTTTTGGCATAGCTCTGTGGGTCTCTGCTATCATTGCTGTGGGTTCCAGTGATTTCATGGAGTATTAAGCCTTGGTCAATTGTTGAGGGCAATCCCAAAATTTTAAGCCATCTCTTGATTATCTGGTGCTGCTGCTTCCTCTGCAGTGATGTGGCGACATTGGCATGTCCAGAGCCTAATAACGATTTGTGTTGGGCCATCTTTAGCCCTTATTGGCCATTCTTTGCCAGCCTCTTTGGTGGACCTACTCTACTAGGACTGAGGAATACCTGTACGGTTGTGCCAACTGTAACTCAAATTTCTCCCAGACCCAGTGTTAAGAATTTCACCTGATGGCACTGGAGGCCCATAGCTGAGTTTTCTATGCTCTGCCATAACCCACTTTTGTAAGGTATAACTGAGAGAATTTATGGCTGTTCTTATAGTATAAATTCTTCATGGGACTTCCTGTTTTGTCCAGTTCACAAGACCACAAAAGACCACCAGGAGTTGAATCCATTGCAGAACACATGAGGATCTTTTTATTACAAGCTATAGGGCCCACACCCTCACTGACTCATCGGTTGAGAGTAGAGTACCTTGTGCTTAGTGTAGGTGGACTTGACTCCTTTCTGTTAGTGAGTGCCGACTCTCATAGTCAAAACAGGGCTGGCCTCAGGAAGGCAGACACATACACAGAGATTATAAATCATTTTAATGATTATAACAAGAAACCAGGTGTGGTGTCACACACCTGTGACCATCAGTGGGGCAAGCAGAGGCAGGTGTCAGTTCCAGGTCATCCAGGTTTGTAAAGCAAGTCCAGGACATGCAAGACCACACAGAGAAACCCTGTCTCCAAAAACAAGGGCTTGCACCCCCTGCCATCTCATCACACTCACATGTCTAGACATGTTCTAAGTTACATAGTATGACTTTAATCAGGCTATAAGAACATGCTGCCAAGCATGGTTGCATAGAATGTTAAGCCCAGCACTGGAGAGGTAGAGGCAAGAAGATGTCTGTGAGTTTGAGGCCAGCCTGGCCTACAGAGCAAGTCCAAGACAGCCAGGGCTACACAGAGAAATGCTGTCTAAAAAATCCAAAATATTAATAATAATAATAATAATAATAATAAATAATAAATAATAATAATAATAATATTAAACCAAACATCAGAGTCATGACTGCTGGCAGTTTGCAGGGTTCCTTTCACAAGGAAGGCACACAGTAGTTAGTAGAAAAAATGGCGGATGGAAGAAAGATTTAAATCTTGATTTTATTTCAATATTTAAATCTCCATTACAAGAAATTCTTAATGGGTTGAAAACAAAAGAAGTCAAAGATGGCAGGAGAAACTACAGAAGACCCATGGGGCAAGGGCAAGGAGGAAACACAGGATTCCATTTTTATTTTGTATAGAGAACATGTGAGCACATTCTACTGCAGATGAATGGTGTGAAACACTTGAGGAAATATTCTGCACGTCAAGGTCATATCACCATGGTGCTTCTCAGTTGCATCTCTTTAAAATGTTCTTTTCTACTTGTGATTGCACATTTACTTTTTCAAATAACACATATGTTTTTGTTTGTTTGTTTGGTGTGTGTGTGTGTGTGTGTGTGTGTGTGTGTGTCTGTGGAGGATAGAAGAGGATAGTGGATCCCCCAGAGTTGGAATTACAGTTGGTTAGGGGCTGCCTGACATGGCACAGCGATGCATTTTAATATTTTATTAAATGTGTGAGATACATTAAACATACCAAGTTTGGAATTCTTAAAAGGTGATAATCCCCACAAACAGATAAATGTACCATCTGCTTCAGTGTTCTCAATTTAGCAGCCCAAGCCTAGAACCCAAGCATTCAGAAGGCTGAAACAGGAGGATCACAAGGTCAAGACTGACCTTCCCACCTCTCCATGAAAAGGTGCAATTTACTTATCCATCCAGTTAGATCAGCTAAGGCAGCATGTAGCCTCCTAGTGGTTGTGAATTAGAAACATCATCCTGACAACACAATGATAAATTTAATTCACCACATGGTGACATAAGGTGTTTAGATGAACTTGACAGTATTCATTCAAACTTATGTGTGGCCGTAGTAAAGAATAATTAAGACATTTGTTAATCAGCTTTTTATTTTTTTTTCCTTGAAAAACAATGCCTCCTTCTACAGATGTTCATAAAACACTCATTTATGTTTTTGAAAATTTGAGCAACATGAAGTAAAGAAAAGTGGGACCAGGGCTAGAGAGGTAGCTCAGATGTTAAAAGTATTGGCTATTCTTGTAAAGGTCCTGAGTTTAATTCCCAGCAACCACATGGTGGCTCACAACCATCTATAGTGAGATCTCATGCCCTCATATAGCATGCAGCAGTACATGCAGGCAGAACACTGTATAATAAATAAATAAATAAATAAATAAATAAATAAATAAACTAGAAGGAATAAAGGAGGGAGGAAGGAAGGAAAGAAGGAAGGAAGGAAGGAAGGAAGGAAGAACCATAAACAAATTAATACAATAAATTCCATCTTAAAAACGTTCTTGGATGAGGCTGGAGAGGTGGCTCAGAGATTAAGAGCACTACTTGTTATTCTTCCAAATATCATGTGTTCAATTCCCAGCAACCACAACCATCTATACTGAGATCTAGTGTGCAGGCACAATGTTGTATAAATAATAAATAAATGTTTTAAAAGTTTTGGAAACATGATCCTTCTGCCTCTGCCTCCTGAGTGCTTATCCTGCAGGTGTGTTCCCCACACCTAGCCTTACCAGGCTACAGATGAATACAATGTAGCTACTCCTGATGAGTCCTTATAGACTAGGATCAGAGGGAAGGGGAGGCGGACCTCCCTTATCAGTGGACTGAGGGAGGGGAACTACTAAGGAAGAGTGAGGGAGGGTGAGATTTTGAGGGAAGGTGGGAGGGAGCTACAAGGGGATACAAAGTGAATAAACTGTAATTAATAAAATTAAAAATTAAAAAAAAAACATGTAGCCTTGTAAGATAAATGCTACTTAACAGACATAAAGAGGGGGAGACAAGTAAACAGATCAACTGTGCTTAGCCCATCTCAGAGAAATTGTATGAACAGTTCCTAAATATAAAAACAATGGGCAAGCTAGGTGTACTTTATCATGCCTTTAATTCCAACAACCCTCAGGAGGCAGAGGCAGGTATATCTCATAGATCTGGATGGTAGCCTCGTCTATGCAATGAGTTCCAGAATAGTCAGGGGAAAAGAATACTCTGCCAAAATTAGTCAAACAAACAATAGATAGAAAGAACTGACAGCTCTTTGCCCAAGTTTCTACACAGAGCTATTCATTCCCTCTAGTTATGTACATACCTTCTAGAAACTTGAAGTGCCTCACTTTAAATTGTAACATTGATATGATCTTCCTAAAATGAAATCTATATTTAAACAGTAACAAATAACAGATGAAAGCATCAGCAATGTAAATGTTGATCAAAAATAGGCAACATAGGGCATGAAAGTTGGCTCAGCAGTGAAGCGGTTTTGCTGGTCTTGCAAATAACAAGTCCTGATTGCCAGTACTTACATAAATTTGGAAATCAGGAACCATAGGGAACTGGAATGAGTGGCAACAGAGCCACGCAGAATCCTGGGAATCAAACACCAGAGACAAGACTAAAAGGGGCATATCTAACTTTATTATCCATTGTAACAGCCTGTAAATGACTGAAAGCCCAATGAGAACCTCCCATGCTATCCTCAAGTACCAGGAACAATCAACGCAGTTGGTTCAACTATGAGGAAAAATGGGAGTTGAGTGGAGAGGCAAGGTCATGTTAGGAGACAGATTGGGAAAGATTCTTCACCAACCCTTTATATGACAGAGGGCTAATATCCAGTATATATAAATAACTAAATAAGCTGAAAAGCAGCAAACCAAGTAATCCAATTAAAAAATGGGGAACAGAGCTAAACAGAGAATTCTCTGTAGAGGAATATCAAATGGCAGAGAAACACTTAAAAAAATGTTCAACGTCATTAGCCATTAGGAAAATGCAAATCAAAATGACCCTGAGATTTCATCTTATACCTATCAGAATGTCAAAGATGAAAAACTAAAGTGACAACACATGCTGGAGAGGTTGTGGAGAAAGGGGAACCCTTCTCCACTGCTGGTGGGAATGTAAACTTGTACAATCACTCTGGAAATCAATCTGGCACTTTCTCAGACAACTAGAAATAGCGATTCCTCAAGATCCAGCTATACCACTCCTGGGCATATATCCAAAAGAGGCTCAAGTACACAAAAAGGACATTTGCTCAACCATGTTTGTAGCAGCTTTATTTGTAATAGCCAGAAGCTGAAAACATCCCAGATGCCCCTCAACTGAAGAATGGATGCAGAAATTGTGGTATTTCTACACAATGGAGTATTACTGTGCAATGAAAAATAAGGAAATCATGAAATTTGCAGGTAAATGGTGGGACTTGGAAAGGATCATCCTGAATGAGCTGTCCCAGAAGTAGAAAGACACACCTGGTATATATTCACTCGTATATACTTATAACATAGGATAAACCTACTAAAATCTGTACATCTAAAGAAACTAATTAAGAGAGAGGATCCTGACTAAAATGCTCAATCCCCATCTTGAAAGGCAAAGAGGATGGATGTCAGAAGAAGAAAATATGAAACAACCTAGAAACCTGCCACAGAGAGCCTCTGAAAGGCTCTGCCCTGCAGACTATCAAAGCAGATGCTGAGACTTATAGCCAACTGTTGGGAAGAGTGCATGGAATCTTATGTAAGAAGTGGGAAATAGTAAGACCTGGAGAGGACAGGAACTCCACAAGGAGAGCAACAGAACCAGAAAATTTGAACACAGGGGTCTCCCCAGAGACTCATACTCCAAGTACCAGACATGGAGATAACCTAGAACCACTGCACAGATGTAGCCCAGGGCAGTTTAGTGTCCAAGTGGGTTACACAGTAATGGGAAGAGGGACTGCCTCTGACATAATCTGATTGGCCTGCACTTTGATCACCTCCCCCTGAGGGGGAAACATCCTTACCAGGCCACAGAAGTTGACAATGCAGCCACTCCTGATGTGATCTGATAGACTAAGATCAGAAGGAAGGAGAGGAGGACCTCCCCTATCAGTGGACTTGGGGAGGGGTATGGGTGAAGAAGGAGGGAGGGTGGGACGGGCAGGGGAGGAGGGAGGGACTTATGGGAGGATACAAAGTGAATAAAGTGTAATTAATTAAATAAAATTTAATTAAAAAAATTCAGGCTTGGCATGAACACTCACTTTCTGTGTTTTTACCCATTCTGATTGAATAAAATTCTCATGGGATCTTTAGGAAGATGTGCTGCTATTCAGATGAATTAATTCCTGATTATCTAATTCCTGATTTGATTCAAACAAATTTAGAAGTTAACTTGCTTAGAACGTCTAAAACAATTTTACAGTTTTATGGCTGCAATAAATACTTCTGTGGTTCCCTGTAAGCCTCACTAAGAGAAGGGCTTGAGATAGATTGTGGCTTCAGATAATCTCAGTCTAGGAATAGCTCCATTCACTCTTGTATACAGTTAAAATATAGGCAAGTTTACTCTTCCAAAAATGCAAATTATAATGGGGCAACCAAGAAATGACTAAATTAAATACAAAACTTGACGTCAATATATACAAATTGTTTCACTGTAATTCCTTATGCCTTGTCAGCTTATGGCATAAAATACTGTCCAAGATACTTTGTATCTTGGAATGAAAGACAGATAAAATTTTGGTCCTGATCTCACTACAAACTAAGAGATAGCTGGAGAATGTGTAGCCAGGTCAGTCCTAATTGAGCAGACATATATCTTCTTTTAATCTCTTAGATCCTGTTAACCTTCAACCCCTGTCAACCTTTGTCATTCTGAACTCTCATGAACTATAATGGATACACAAATACAAAATGTTTAGTTTTAATGAAAATACATGTAACCTGTTACATTTTTTAATTCCTTTTTATCTGTAATCAATTACCTTTTTGACTATGAATTTACTCCTTTGTCTCAGAAATAAAAAAGCTAAGACCAGACCATAAGCAGGACTGAAGCCCACTGGAAGTTACTTCATCCATGAGTTGTAATTATGTAAATATGTGTATTGATGTGTTTGCATGAAATATGTCTGTTTTTGTACACGTTACATGAGTGCATGTCAGTTGCTGCCTGTAAGGTGCTCCTTTTGCATCATCCATGGAATATGTATATAAATATGTACAGGTTTATATATCTGATCATTTGTCTATGTGATTGTATGTGGGAACCAGCCATAACCGGTGGACAGGGAAGATGTTTTCCGAAAGGCAGCCTGAATTTGCTGCAGTTTATGCAGAGGGAATGCTAGCTAAAACCAACATGATCATCATCATCATATGTAAGCTTATGGGAATTTGTTTGAAAAATTTGTTTCAGTGAGTGTGTATGCCTGAGACCTCTTTTCTCTCCATTTCTCATTCATTCACAGAGGGCAATGGGACCCTAAATGTCTACCAGCCCTGGGAGCCTGCCTCAGAAAGAGGACAGAGGATGGCCAGTCAGCCCATAGTGGCCTGAAGAAAGTGTCTGAGTAAACAAGCCTGGATAACTTTGTCAGTCTAATTAAGACCACCTGTTGTTAAGTAATAACAACATTAGGAAAAGAGTAATTTTGGTGGGAGAGCAAAAAGCCTTAAGTGGCTCAAATGGTAAAGCACCAGGCTCTAAGTAAGGAGACTGGGGGTTAATACTGAAATAAAACTACTTTTGACTTCCTCATCAAGATGCTCAAACTAAGTTTAGGTATACAGAAAGATACAAATATTAGTCTCTGACCCTGAATTCATGTGCCACAGTCTTTTCACCCTCAGTATTCACTTCTGGATATTAAAATTTATCAATTATTTTGAGTCTATAGTTTCATCACAAAATTTCTTTCTTCCTTTTTTTCTCCCTCCAGGCCTTCCCACATACCCCTCCCACACACACACATACTCACCTTCAAATCAAAGGGTACTTCATGTGTGATATATACATGTATGTTGAAATATAAACTGCTTATTTTTTACAATGCTAATTATAAGTATGTTTTCAAGGATGAACAACATTTCTTTTTATAAGAAAACTAAATGTTCTAAATGATTGTATTTAAATTATAGTTAAATAGATGAATGAACGTAACCAATGATAATCAATTTTAAAAAACTAAAGAAACACCAGAATGAACAAAATAATGGGAATTTATAAACATCTTTCAGTAAAACCTCAGTAGTAAGAGACCCAATCCTACAACAAAGTGGCAAAGATTGTTAGACAAAATATTTAGACAAAACAATTAGAATTTTTGCTGCATTCAAAGAAGTTTAATACATCAATGACAGTGAATTTATTTGTTGTTGTTATTATTTTTTAATTTTTTCAATTACAATGTTATTTCAAGCATAATGTACTTTCATCATTACCCCCCTCATTCCTCCTTTGAAACACTCTCATACACTCCTCATTTTTCTTTCGCAAAGTTGTGGTGTCATTTTTCATTGTTATTACACAGGCACACACACACACACAAACAAACACACACAGTTTTTGAGCATAGCATTAGAAACAATAACAAAGAAAAAAATCAGGCTGGAAAATGCTTGCTTAAAAACTACCCCACCCTCAAGAATAACTGCCAGCACTCACAATTCCTAAATGAATCCTCAGAGGCAGAACTAAGCCCAGAAATTTATACACTGAAACCCCACAATATGTCCTCCAGCATATCAAGCCACTTAAAATCTCCAGCCCCTAGTACTACAGCACAGATTCTCCACTTCTTCTCTCAAAAGACTAGCACATCAGTGTTCTGACTGTGAGAAAAATCCTGCTCCTGGAAATGCCTGCCTTCTCTCTATTAATTCCATGTCAACTGCATCAATTTTGATATAACAGACAATACAGCATGCATTGAGGAAAACATAGGTTCGTATTTTAACTCTTCATTCAACTAAACATTCAAATGTAAAATATAAATTGGTAGACTTCTACATGTATAAAATCTAACAAGATTAAATCAAGATGAAGTAGATTATTTAAACAGAAACATAACAACCAAAATAGAAAAAGTAATCTTTCAATTAAAAAAAAATAAAAGAAAGCAAGCATAGGTTTAGATTCAGCATGAATTCTACAAAAGTCTCAAAGAACTCAGTGCAATACTCCTTAAAGTATTCCACAGAAGGGAAAAGGAAGAAACACTTCTATATTTTGTTAAGACACCAGTATTATCTTGATAACAAAAAGTCAACTCCTGAAAATTAATAACTCAACCTAATACTGTGATAACTAATTAATAATTCATGTTATTAAAGAACTTCTGTATAGGTATACAGTTATCTGAACAAGAGACATACTAACTTACTGAACATATTATGACTAGAAGCCATGATTATAGTCTATGTCAATATCTTTGTCAAATATTACTTATTCCCATAACACTAACTTACATAGTACAATAAAGATTCAGAGTTCATCTTGCATTTACCTATCATTGACTGAATGAAGAGATCTTGAAGAGACTTGCTCAACAATATTCTTGATGATACCCTATTTGAAGGTGATCTCCAAGGCTTGTTAAGTGTAAATGAGTCCTAAGTTTACATATTGTTTGTTTAAAACCCTCACATTACATTTATCACCAATACATTGAGATATGTCCCAGGCTCAAGAGCATTTTCTGTATTCTAAAATTTCATAATGGAAGCAGTTTTGGTTTTACCTTCATCTTACTTTACTAATACTAAATAATACTAAATTAAAAATTGAAAGCAAATTACTTTTCAGTTACTGTTGACTCTAGGACAGGGTATTTATTGTCCACAAAGGGATCTTCTTATGGTCTTGTGTCATAAATATAGATTGTAATTTTGGTGAAATGGCTACTTTGGATATGATCCTCTTGTTTATATCTTATGGTGTTGGACATATTCCATGAAGTATAAAAAAAATTGTTACTGAACTTGCTATATTTTTGCAATGATTACACTTACAACTTACAGAATTCTATCTCACATTGGGAAAACACTTTTTGAAATATATTCAAATTTAATGTCTTCAAATTGGTGCTTTCAGTCTCAAAATCATGTAAGATAATTATAGACATATATGCATACATTGTAATAGTTTCCTTTTCCATTTTAACTTATACTTTTAATTATAAGATGAAAATGTTTTATTGGCTTGACCACAGTAAATAACTTACCAATAATGTAAGATCCTAGCGCTTCCCTTGCTTCTGAGTGAGGCTTACCTGCCATGGTAGAAATCTACCTTTGATTTTTGTCTTGTTTAGATCCTATTTCAGGTTTCTTCAACAGCATTTTACAGATAGTATATGCCACTGCATACACTACATTCCAGATAGAATAGCTGGGCTCAGAATTGGTCATTACAGCAATTTCTTCTGGATTAGTCTTCATAGAAATACGTGCTAGGTATGGCTTACAATTTCTACACAGCAAAGCAGGATGCGAGAAATTAAAATTGTCAATTCAGAATTTATGGAAGTAAGAATCTCCTGGGTACTGGGTGAGTGTAGGTGCCTTGAGAAAAATGCTTTAAGCAAGGGATGGTTCTTATCTTTGAATATGAGAAGCTTTCTCTGAAAAAGTTCATCAAGTCATTCTTATTTGATAGACTCTAAATATAATGTGCTGCGTTGCCATGTTCCACACCTTCCTTCTAGTTGAAAATATTTTATTTGCCACGCTGAAAAACATCATTTATTTATACAATTAGAGAGTATGTGCCTGTGTCTGGTTCGAGTTCAGCAAATCAACACCAAATAATACCCAAGTTTCAAAAATTTTTTCTGAAAGAAATGACAGATTGATTCATGTTCCTTCCTTCCTCCTCCACCTCCTCCTTTTTCTGTTTGCCCATGTGTGTATGCCTTGAGGTCAGTAGAGGTGGCAGGATCCTTATGTACTGTGTCCCCAGCACCCTAACCACTAAGCACAGTACAACTTACCTGTTCAGCTCCTTACCCTCTAACCGTTATTTATACTGACCTGTCTGCTCGTGAATCTGTCGGCCAGCAGAGGGCGCCCAGTACAAGGTCGTGCACAACCTCAGTCATGGGAAGGGTTAACCCATTTCTCCAGGATGCACGCAGGCGGAGTGGGAGAGGAGGCCTATGCCTCTCTCTTCCTGCCATCCCCCTGCCTGTGGTCAGCCCCACGCACAAGCCGCTGGGCAGGCAGATGAGCAGTGGACGGGGAAACGCCCGCAACCTCCCCTCGGATGATCATAAACTGGCGAAGAGCTTGAATAGGAAGAATGCTGACCTGGAAAAACCCGCAAAGGTACTGGTGCTCCTATTGCGGAAGTCCTGTCCCTTCCGGCTTTGATTCCGAATCTGCCCTGCAGAAAGCAGGGACTTAAGGACTTGGAGCCTCTGAGGCTCTCCTCCCGCACTTCCCTTTCCACTTCCCACCATCTCCCTGGCCTCGGACATGTATGTCCGAGGCCATACATGTAAACACAAAGTTTCTAGTCACAGACCGATCATTATCGTTGGTTTCCTGCTTGGGAGTGCTTGCTGGTCAGTGAAGTAACAACAGTCCCAAGATGCACTGCGGCAGAGGCCCACCTGCCTGGGAACTACATACATGGCTTCGGAGCAAGGACTTCTGGGATTGCATCTGAGAACTAAAAAAATGGCATCTGGTCCGCGAGATGCCTACCGGGATATCTTGCAGTCAAGCATTGGCCTCTCTCTTCTCCCGCATACACCTTGCCAGGGTACCGCCTACAAATCCCAGAACACCACGCGTGCTGTACGCACCAGCACATGTTGGCGTTCCTGGGCTTAACTCTCCGGTTGTTAGGCCAGTAGCCTGGCAGTAGGCCCAGTAAGCCTCTTCACCGTGCTCATGGCCACTGTGGCACAACGTCGTCCTCAGAGCCCACACAGCCTTTACCCTGGTCAGGGTGTATGTAAATCTACCTGCCAAACCATACTGACCTTGGCATCACGATGGGTCAGAAGCTTTGTGATGTCACCGCCCCGCCCTCTGTCCCGGAAGTTAACACACATAGCTGCTGTTTTTGCTTCTGCTGCTCCTGCTACTACAGTAAAAAAGGCCCAGTTCCTGGTGGATGGAGGAGTCCTTGGGTCTCCTTTAATTACATTATTGGCAGTCAGACACAGATAATAATTCTCTTTCAAATAATAAAAAAAGATGGATGAGTCAAAAACATGCCTGTCGTCCCAGCATTCCTATAGGCAGTGGGAGTGGCATCTCTTGAGTTTTATTCACCCCAAAAATTTCACTATCTGATGAACTGTACCATTTTGTTTGACAGTGATTAATACTATATTTTTAAAATTACATAACGAACAGTGGTTAAAGCAGTGTCTACTCTTCCAGATGGACCTAGGTGCAATTCCCAACACCTACCACTATCTGTGAATCCCGATCCAGGTTATATCACACCCTCACACACCCAGGAAAGCTAAGAGATATTTTTCTAAAGATATAAAATAAAATTTCTTAGTCATGGGAATAAAAGCTCTGCTCTGAGAAGGACTGTGAGAAAGGAAGCAATGACTGATTTAACATCTATTCACCCACAGACACACACACACTGATAATAATCAGAGGTCCCCTCATCCACCGACTCAGAACCTTATAAAAAGATTAGGATATATGAGTCCCTCCCTTAAACAAATCCTTAAAAGTCTAAGGTCCTGCCAGATGTGCTTGCACAAGCCTTTAATCCAGGCACATAAGAGGCAGGCACAGGCCAGTCTCAGTGAGTTCAGTGTGTGCCTTGTTGACAAAGAGAGTCCAGGATAGACAGGTATACACAATGAAACCCGATTTAAAAAAAAAATAAGATTAAAACAAAAAATGTAAGCCGGGTTTGGTGGAACAGACCTTTAATCCCAGCACTCTGCCAGGAAAAAGCATAGCTATTCTCTTTGAGTTCAAGGTCAGGTTGGTTTACACGTCTAGTTTAAAATACCCAGGGCTAAAAGGAGAAATCCTGTCTCAAAATACCAAATCATTAATATATATATAATATATACTTATTAATATAGTAATATTAACTCATATATTTAATAAATATATATTATATTAATATATGTTTAATATATTATATACATTTTGTTTTAGTCATATATAATCATATTATATATCATTTTGATATACATATGATTTTGTTTAATCAGATATATATAATATATGATTGTATGATATATATAATCTTTTGATATATATGATTATATATTATATATTATACATAAATATTACATACAATATAATTATAATATATATTATAATATAATATTATATATTATACTTCTTATAATCATATATCATATGATTTAAATGAAATATATTTTAATCACATATATATTATAGATATGTTTTAATCATATATATGTAATTAAAATAGAAAATCTGAGCCAGACACAAAGCAAGTCCAGGACATACACGGATACAGAGAGAAACTTTGTCTAAAAAAACAGGCTCCTTCACACCCACATGACAAGATATGTCTGAAATCACATAGTGTGACTTCAACTAGACAATAAGAAAGTCTTGCCAGGCACGGTGGCACACATCCTTAGTCCCAGCACTTGGGAGGCAGATGAAGGTGGGTCTCTGTAAATTCAAGGTCAGCCTGGTTACAAAGAGAGTCCTGGCCTGCAATGATGCACTGAGACACCATGTCTCAAAAACCAAACACATTAAATTAACTTAAATATTAAATTAAAAAATCAAAGTGTGCACTGTTGGCAAATGCCTCTAATAACAGCACTATGACTGGCAGAGGGAGCTCTATCTGTGTTAGTTCAAGGCTTACCTGGTCTAGAAAGCACAACAGGTCAGTCAAGGCCATACAGAGAATCTCTTTTTCCAAAAACAACGTCCTGGAATGTAAAAAAAAAAAAAAAAAAAAAAAAAAAAACTAATAACAGAAGATCATTTCTGTTTTTTCACTTTAAAAATATCATTTATATTTTTTATAAATTACAGTTTATTCACATTGTATCCATGCTGTAGTCCCATCCTTCATCCCCTCCTTTACCCTCCCTCTAAACTTCCTCTTATTTCTCTCTGCAAGTCCACTGATAGGGAGGTCCTCCTCCACTTCTATCTTCCCAGAGCCTATCAGGTCTCATCAGGACTGGCTGCATTATCCTCCTCTGTATCCTGCTGCCCCCTCAGGGGGAGGTGATCAAAGAGTCAGCCATTGAGTTAATGTCAGAGACAGTTCCTGTTCTGATTACTAGGGAACTCACTTGGAGACTGAACTGCCGTGGACTACATCTGGCAGGGGTTGTAGGAATTCTAGGATATCTCCATGCATGTTCCTTGGTTGGAGCATCAGTCTCAGAAAAGACCCCTGTGCCCAGTATTTTTTTTTATCTGTTGCTCTCCTTGTGGACCTCCTATCCCTTCCAAGTCTTCTTTAGTCATCAGGGAAATGCAAATCAAAATGACCCTGAGATTTCACCTTACACCCATCAAAATGGCTAAGATCAAAAACTCAAGTGACAACACATGCTAGAGAGGATTTGGAGAAAGGGGAACCCTCCTCCACTACTGATGGTAATGTAAACTTGTACAACCACTTTGGAAATCAATATGGCCCTTTCTCAGAAAATTAGGAATAGTGCTACCTCAAGATCCAGCTATACCACTCCTAGGCATATGTCCAAAATATGATCAAGTATACAACAAGGACATTTGCTCAACCATGTTTGTAGCTGCTTTATTTGTAATAACCAGAAGCTGGAAACAACCCAGGTGCCACTCAGTTGAGTAATGGATACAGAAATTGTGGTACATTTGCACAAGGGAATACTACTCAGCATTTAAAAATAAGGAAATCATGAAATTGGCTGGCCAATGGGGGGATCTAGAAAAGATCATCCTGAGTGAGGTATCCCAGAATCAGAAAGACACACAGAGTATAAACTCAATGATAAGTGGGTATTAGACATATAATATAGGATAAACATACTAAAATCTGTACACCCAGAAAGCTAATCATGAAAAGAAACATTTTTAATCTGTGTTTCATCATAACATTTGAGGAAATAAATTATTTACATGTTCACTTATAATGTAATGGAGGAGATCACCAGTTATGGTTGTGTTCTGTATTTGTACACATTCGAGTAAATATTGTAGCTGTATGTGTATCAAATCCAAACACAGAAGTTTATTAGGTCATTCTGATATTCTTTCTGTGGCTGCTGTTGATCTAATGCATTTCCACTCGGTGATAGGTATTTTTCTGCTGAAAAGTATAGAATGAGATACCCATCATCAATATGTTCGTTCCATTGCTTATTTATATCAGGCAGTGTGTGATCTTCAATGTGATTTTCAATGAAGGGTCTCTGAGAAAGTGTGGAATTTTTTTTTCATTTTCACAAATTCCTATAAAATGTTTGTTTTCAAGCCTGACTTGGATGTCAGTAATTATGCAAAGCTGCATTTGAAGTATTGATTCTCATGTGTCAGCCTTCTGAGTACACATCCAAGAGTGGAAGATGTTCCCCCAATGTGTTCTGTTTTTACCAACATTAATGTTAAAATGCTTAATAGTGTATATGTGTGTATGTATGTATGTAACTTCAATATATATATTGAACAATTTATATATTGGTTGAAGTTCCATTCTTCCTATATTCCCATTAGTTACTATATGACACATAATGTTGAAGTACTGCCTTCTGGAGAATTATCTAGGGGTGCTAAATAATGTAACAGACATGATATTTATTTCAAAAAGGCATGTCATGGGTGTGTAATGTTAGTATGGGTTCTTAGGCCATGACAGATGTTTGAAGACTTGGTGACAGCTTTGTGGGGTTTATTTTGGTCATTGTTATATGATGTTCAAAGTCATGTTGCCAGTTTTGCTTACCACAGACATTCCCCACTAAGTTCATTGATACTCAAATAAACTTAATTGAAATATTACATCAGTAAAATATTGTCTTCTATCCAGATTATAAACCTGTTGTCATATAAGGATGGAAAAACATGAAATTAATAATAATAATAATAATAATTACTATGTACAAATTAAAATGATATAATACTGTCATTTTTTTGGGATGTGTTAGTTCATTCTTAGGAGTAAGGACTTGCTCATAACACTGTCTCAGATCTACAAGTGAATGTCAGAGAATTGTCTCAGTGGGAATAGTTGGTTGTTTCTAAGCCTGATGATTTGAGCTCAATTTCTAGATAGCTAATATTACTCCTATAGAATTTTTCTAATATTTCTATACTTGGGCCTTTATATATATAAATTCACACACTAGTACATACATAAATCATTTTTAAACCTAAATAAGGGCCAGTTTTTTCACTGGCCAAAACATTCTTTGGGTTTCATGTCAAAAACTCATATATGGGATGTAAACAGATAGTAAACAGCAATAAGTTGTCCTCTCATGGCACATACATACTCAAACATTTTTCAATGGATGAAATTAAAGCAAAGGAGAAAACCCACTTACTGACAACATCAGAAATGATTTTGCAATTGTAAATAAATATAGAATTTGAAGACTTATTACTGTTTGTTCATTAGAAGAAAAAATGTTACCTTTGTACATCTTATTTTATCCTTTCATTTCTTGATTCAAGAATAAGTCATTAAAAATATCTTAGCTTTGCTCAGAAGTGCATCCCTGTCATCCTAGACCTGGTAGTCCATGGCAACCTAATCTTTCTGAGATTATGGTCAGCTTGGTCCACACAGTGAGCTCTCTTTTGTGTTTGTTCGTTCATTTATTTGTTTGTTTTTTAGACAGAATTTCCTTGTGTAGTCTTGGCTGTCCTAGACTTACTTTGTAGACCTGGCTTGCCTCAAATTCAAGTCTCTTCTTCTCTGAGTGCTGGGATTACAGGTGTGTGCCACCATGCCCAGCTCCAAAGACTGAGTTCTAAAACAGGCATGGCTATGTAGAAATATCATGTATTTAAATGATCCCCCAAAATGTACTCTGTATCTCAAATTATAGGGTTTTTTTCCCCTCAGGGATAGTGTCCACAGAGCTGGGTCCTGGTACTGTTCCTGGTCCTGGTCCTGGTCCTGGTCCTCAGAGCCTAGCTCTTGGCCCAGCTGTGGCCCCAAAATTCTGCTGTCAAGCACTGGCCCTGTTGGGCTTTTTTTTCTGGGGCTCAATCTATCCCAGTAGACCCCCTGCACACCAACTACACACCTGGCATCATCGTCTATAGATGGATGCACATGCCCAACTCGCAGGAAACTCTCAACAAAAACAGGCTCCATACCCCTTGGCTAAGCCACCCAATGTGGGCCGATGGGGAGGCCCCATCTCTGAATACATCACGTAAGTTGAGTAAGCAACACGTTTTAAATAATAATAATATGAAACCAACAACAATAACACAAGAGTGAAAAACAGCAATTTAAAAATATACAAAATTAAGGGAATCTTTTCTCTAAGGGGAGCAGGCGCTGGATGCAGCTCAGCCGGCAATTGTACGAACTATATGTCTACCTCGGGCAGCGGGGACAGGGGAATGGGTGCCCCCAAGTGCACTACAGTGGAGAGAAACAGTAGCTCATCCGCCAAGTCCACAAGGGCCTGTGCGTCCTCTGATGCTAAAGCCAGAGGTTGCACTGGTCCAGCTTCTGGCAAGACTGGGGATCCTGCAGCCATGGGATCCAGGATCTCAGCATCCTCTTTGGGCTTAGCATCTGCCTCCAAAACCAGGCTCCATTTCTCCTGTGCCACCAAGGTGTCTTGCATGGACAGCTCTGCAGTTGAGGCCCCAAGTAGCCCCGGATCTGGGCAAAGAAAGGGGTGAGCCGTCATCTGGGATAAGGGAGCAGCCTGAAGGCACGCAGAATGGGGTGAGCTAATCCAAGATGGCCTCCCCATGCCAGAGAAGGCACAGTCCCCTCTCCTACCCGCAGGACAGTCGATTTGACAGTCTTCCTCCTCTGCTTCCTTGGCCAGAGCTTCAGGACACTTCCCCTGTGGGACACGGGGTTGGAATCAGCTGCTACCTCACTAGGCGCCTCCCTCGGGTCCTCATCCTCCTCCTAATTCTCCTCCTCCTTCTCAGGCTTAAGCTTATCTAGGGCTTATCCATTGCCCGGAGGATCTCCCCAGATTGGCAGTCCGACTCTGCAGTGGGCACATGGATCCTGGCATAGTCCAGCAGCCGTTTCACGATGGCCAGGTCCGGGGGCCCAGAGAAATCCTGGGGGAATTTCTGCAGCCACTGGGACAAGAACGAGAAGATGGCACTGTGGGTGAGAGCAGGGCAAAGGGACACTGTGTCGGGAGTCTGGCCTCTCTTTGGAACTGCGGGGGGACATTGGTATCCCCCAGGGCCTTTCCTTTTTTGTCTCTCCCTCTACTGCTCAAAACCTAGGAGCCCAGTGGGAAACCTCTATCCTCTACCAGCAGGTTAGGTCGTGAGGACAGTCCCTAGGTAGAGAACCCCAAAGGTGAGGCTCCTGGCCAAAATTGGCCCTCCACCCTGGCCTTAAACGCCCCTTCCTGCTCACCTCCCCCTCCACCCCAAGCCTACTCATGTCTTTGTCTGCTTTTCTGCCTGAAGGATCTATATCTGTGACAGTTCATGGGGGTGATACCCCTACTGCCCCGTGTCCCCAAGCCACCCAGACATCTAGAAGGAACTATTAGAATCTTCCCAGGGATGGGTGTGGGGGTGCTAGGGGCTCCATCCATAACAAACAGTGCAAATGGGGTCCAGAATCCTTTACACAAACGGGGAAAGGTCGCTCAGGGCATGAGAAAGGGTGGTGTGTGAGATTCCCTGGGGAAGGTGAATGGCACCTGTGAGAGCCCCACCCTGCCACAATCACCCATGTTTGGCCATGTCACTTTAAGGGGTCTGGCCTGGGACTCAGGCTGCTGGGACTCACACGTCCGGTTCTGTGAGGGCACAGGGCACTGGCCCTGGGAAACAGCAGGAGAAGATCTGAGAGCTGGCTAGATCCCTGGTGGAACCACTCTCCTGCCTTTTCAGCATCAGGTCCAGAACCAACCAGATGGTGGCAATCTTTGGATAAAGGGCCAGAAGGTGGGCAAATAGGGAATCATCTGCTTCACATAGTCCATGTGATCATTGCTGAGCATGAGGATGCCATGAAGGAAGGCTCACTACCTTTCGCTATGAGGAAGGACCAGGGCAGGAGGGAGGCTTTAAGTGTGCAAACCCCGAGGGGCACCAATGACCACTTTCCCTACACCTAAGCGGGAAACAGGCATGAAAAGCGTTCCTCAGTGTCCCAACAGGAACACTCTTCCAGGCTGCGATCGCGGTGGATGGGGGGTGGGGTGGACCAGAAAGCTTCCCTGCTGCAGGACAGCCCTGGTTACCTTGGTCTCCCAGTGGGGAACAGGCCAGAAATGTGTCATGGAGCGCACCTCATGTCTCCAGCAGCGGCACAGGCGATCACCGCCATCTTATCTGAGACCTGAGCCCCTGGAGGTCTGGAAGCAGAACAGACTCCTCTCTCCAGCTCCTCTGGACAGGCTGGTCTGTCCAGGCTGCTGTTGCTGCTGCTGGCCTCCCGTTACCTGGCAACTGGGGTTCCGAGTTCCATCCGGAACCGGGCTGAGGAAGCATGGTCATTTCCTGGAGTCACCCTGCCAGAGCCTCCCCCTCATGGGCTCTCCCTGGAGGCCACCAGCCCTGCAGGCTCTGCTGATTAAACCATCAACTGTTCCAGAGAGAAATGATGGAGAAGTTGCCTCCCGTCACCACTAGAGGGCATAGAGTCACATGAGAGGGTGCAAGGATGAAAAGAGCAGCAGCAGCAGAGAGGGATGGCTACCATCCTTCTTTAATCTTTTATTATTATTACTATTATTATTATTATTATCATCATCATCATCATCATCATCATCATCATCATCATTCCTTTCTTCTTCCCTAGTATACTGAAAACAAATTCACCTTCTTTCATTTCACCTACTGAACTAAAATGTTCTCATTTCTTAGCCTTTGAATATGTATGTTCTTTTATCTTTTCTGGGGTGTTAGGTACCTCTTGCTTTCCTTTAGGTTTCATAGTGGAATTTATAGTGATGTATACATTTCTATGCATAGTCTATGGGTTTGTTTATGGTGGATTACCCCACAAGACTGTAAGCTTATAGAGAAAGAGTGGTTTTTACATCAATCATTTTTGTGTGTTCAGGACTTAGCAGAGTATTGGTTACCTAATTCACAATAACTATCTGTGGAAGGACAAATAACCTTTTAAAAAGTAAATTACTTTAACAAAGTCTTCATAATCTGATAGTAATACAGAATTCCCACCTAAAGGATGGGAGCATGTAGCATTTTATTTGTTAATGCTAGCCATTGTGCCATCTGTAAAAAACTTCCTGGAGTCTATTTATCTTGTTCTGTTACTGCTGTTACTAGGACAGCCTCCTCTATCCCTGTTGCCTTCTCTGCGTTCTCTTTAATTTATCCCATAATAAGTTACTTCCTCTAAGCTTTAGTGAGCTTTAGCATCTGGGTTTATTAGATCTAAAGAATATCTGTTTCTGCCTGTTTTGTACAGAAGTCAGGAATACAACTCAGAGGTAGAACATTTGCTTCACATATAGAAGGTAAGGAAGGAGAAGAAAGGGGAGGAGAAAAAAAGGAAGAGGAGAAGTGAAACATTGCTTTTCTTTATGCAGATGCACTTCCTTAAATACAGGGGTTAACAGTCTTCTTGTCTCTGCATTCCAAATAAAGTAGAAATTCCAGATACAGCAACAGTGATACTTATTTGGTGTTAGTTTTTAACCTGATCCTTCTCCTGACATTTACTCTGTACCTGCTTTATATGTAGTTGGTTTTATGTACATGTTCATTTTCTGGGAAGAATCTTTTTTTTTTTTCATTAGGTTTTATGAGAAGTCATATCCTCAGAAAGTGTCCTGGGCTTTTAATCCTACCATACTTATCCCTAGGAGACCAAATCTGCAATGGTGATTATGTCCTCTCTGTACATAATTTGATGTTATGACTTCAGGATGCATCTTGAACCTTTTTTTCAAGAGAATGTTATAAACAAGCCTTAAGCTTAACAGGCATTCGTGCCTCATGAAAAAAATTTTCATCATAAAATGTCCTGTCTGAAAAGAACATCTGAGATCATTGTAAAATACACTCTGTTACTTTCATTTTAGTCATTAACATTATTAGTACTATTTACTGTTCTTCATTATTTTGTTAGAGATCCAAATATGATGACTCAGGTGTAAGAGACTGTGTACACACTATTAACTAAAAAAATAAAACCACACATTCAAAACAAGTAAAACCTCCAAATATGGATAAGAATTAGGTTTAGATTTAGTGCCCAAAAATAATTCAGTTGAAATGTGGAAAAAAACATTGAAACACCATTATTCAGCAAGCATTTAGAGTATATATGTAAATATGATGAAAGGAATATACACATAAACACAACTTAAAAATTCTTGGCACACGGTATATACTCACTCATATAGACATATAATATAGGATAAACCTACTAAAATCTGTACATCTAAAGAAACTAATCAAGAGGGAGGATCCTGACTAAAGTGCTCAATCCCTATCCTGTAAGGCAAAGAGGATGGACATCAGAAGAAGAAGAAAACAGGAAACAATTTAGGAATCTGCCACAGAGGCCCTCTAAAAGGCTCTGCCCTGCAGACTATCAAAGCAGATGCTGAGACTTATGGCCAACTGTTGGGCAGAGTACATGGAATCTTATGAAAGAAGTGGGAAATAGTAAGATCTGGAGAGGACAGAAACTCCACAAGGAGAGCAACAGAATGAGAAAATTTGAATACCAGGGTCTTTCCAGAGACTCATACTCCAACCAAGTACCATGCATGGAGATAACCTAGAACTCCTGCACAGATGTAGCCCATGACAGTTAGTGTCCAAGTGGGTTACATAGTAATGAGAAGAGGGACTGCCTCTAACATAAACTGATTGGCCTGCTCTTTGATCTCAGGCCACAGAGGAAGACAATGCAGCCACTCCTCATGAGACCTAACAGACTAAGATCAGAAGGAAGGAAAGGGAGACCTCCCCTATCAGTGGACTTGGGGAGGATCATTCATGAAGAAAGGGAAAGGTAGGTGGTATTAGGAGGGGAGGAAGAAGGGGTTTATGGGGGGATACAAAATGAATAAAGTGCAATTAATAAAAGTTTAAAAAATTAAAAAAATATTTAACATAAAAAAATTAAATAAATAATAATAAAAAATTCTTGGGCACACATACAAAAAATGGGACTTCATTAAGATTTTTTTCCTTTTTGTTTTCTTGACAGGAAAAGTTTGAACATGTTCCTCCCCTGTCCTCCTTTTTATTCTCCTCCCCTTCCCTTCCCTTCCCTGCCTTCCTTGCTCAGTGTGAATTTACCAACATTGCACTTGAATGGATGCAGTTCTTCGAAAGCATTGCCAAAAGGACCCCTGCAGCCTCACTTCTAAACTTTGAACCTCAAATGCATTCTAGCTATTTTTTTTTCTTGCATTGGTGATTAAGTAAAGCAACTCATTTTCTGGGGGGTAGGGGTAGATACCCAGACATGGTGAATTCCTCATCTACCCTTCCTCGTTCCCCATGCTTACGTCCTTTAGCACTTTGGGGAGCACATTGATAGAGGTCCCCACCCATTCAAACCACAATCAAACATGTGCTTTCTAATATTTTCTAATAAAATTCTTTTAGTTGCCCGTATGAGACCTTGACTAAAAAAGAATTGGCTTCATTCTCAGGTGACAATCTCATAAGTACAGCCAGGCTAATAAGTGACATATCAAGGTGCTCAGGTGGGTATTCTGTGTACAGTGCCAGTACACAGGCTCAGACCCAGGAGCTCAGTGGAGCCAAGCCTTCCCTATTTGAGTTTGGTTCACTTCCTTGTTGAAGCCACCTATGAGTAAAAAAAAAAAAGAAGTTTGTGGGATTGGGATTGTAGCTCAGTTGATAAGTGGTGAAGCAGAAGAATCAGAAATTCAAGGTCATCTTATAGCTGTATAGTTTAAGGCCAGGCTGGGCTACAGGGGACCCTAACCAAATAATAATAATAATAATAATAATAATAATAATAATAATAACTACAATATGTTTCAGCTAAGAGCATTATTTGGCGGTCATTGTTCCAAGCCAGAGCTATCCTCAGGTCACCGACCTTCCTAATAGATTTAGCAAGGAGGCAACAAGGTTGAGCCCAGCAAGATTTTCTACACACAGACCCCTCTCCAACCAATGCTTCCTAGCTAAATATGTGGAAATATGTGTTCCCACTGATGACCAGAGGTGCCCCAGCTTGTAGTGTTGGGAACATGGGGAAGGCAAAGTCACAATGGAGCACAGCTGTTTGATCACCAGCCCACTGAGACCATCACAAGCAAACAAAATCACAAAAGTACAACAAAGGAAAAAATGTACTGGGTATAATGCGCTCAAAGAGTATGGAAGAAGAAAATACCAAAACTCAGAACAGTGGCCTGTCTCTCTATAGGCCCTCTATCCTGTTCCATTAGTGGTGACCCACCCCCAAATCAGGCTCCACCCAACTACACCCGAGTTTGGAATGGTGACCTGCATTCAGCCAGACCAGAGAATGGAGCAGCAACATATCTGTTGATCTCTGTCTACCAGACCACAGGCCAAAGCACCAGCCAAACTCTGCCAGACCAGAGACCACAGCAGCAGGAAATCTCTCCGAGATCAGATTCCAGAGCAGGGGACACGTTCTGCCAAACCCGAGGCCAGAGTAGTGGATAAGATCTGCCAGACCAGAGACCAGAAAACATTGGCAGAGGTGCCAAGCTTGGGGTTCTACATACTGTATCAATCCCTTGCCACCTCCTTGCCACTCTCACTGGAACTTATGAAGCATGGCTTAAGCCTCCCTGAAATGGGAAAGAATCAGGTCTAGGGGGATAGAAGGATTTTGTCCCATGTCCTCAGTCAGTCCCAGAGACAAAAAAAAAATGCAGTGAGAGTCAAAACAGTTAAACAAGACACAGACTAGATCCCATTGCTTGTGAAGCAGAAAAATACACAGAGCCAGACAGCAGATCCCACCACTCCTGCAGTGGAAAAATGAAAGTAGGATATCAGTGAATCCCTGATGCAGGAGCTACCTGCATTGTCCTTGTCCAAAGATCCAGAGATCACAGAAAACTGGGTACTCTACCACCCTTTACAGATAGGGGCACATTCCTCCTCTCTGAGGTCCAGAGAACACAGAAAAGTGGATGCTCAACTCCCTTTACAGATGTGGCCCTTCAAGGGGGGGTCTGGAATGTCTTCCAGGCTCCCTGTGGCCCACAGTTGTCCAGAGCATCAGCTCTAACCTTTCTGACCACATAGATGCATTTTGCCTCATGGCCCGAAAAAAGAAACTAGAGAAACACAGAGACAGACACAGACAGATACAGACAGAGTGCTCACTTACTGGCTGTTGTTCAGTACCTTGTGCCCGGGTGCTTGGGAGTCTTGAGGATCCAATATGAGACCCCACATGTTATGCGCAGATCTTAGGGTCCCCAAAGATCATCAGGAGCTGGACCACATATGTAAGAGCAAAGAATTTTATTTGGGCTTAAGCTTGGTCTCTCCAACATCACCAACAGAGTGGATCAGAGAGCAGAACCCTGAGCAGCTGCATGGCAGGGTTTTGACTGGGGTTTTAGGAAGGACCAGGAAGTTCCAGTTTAACAGTTACAGGATTGGGTGACATTCAGCAATGGCAAGCTTTTTATAAAGTGATTGGCTAGCTAACATAACTAACATTGAGCAAGCTATCTCTAGGCCTTAGGAATGTTAGGAATTTTCTGTGTCACTGAATGTTCTACTACAAGGTTGGTAGGGTGCTCAGCACATATGTCCCACTTTAAGATACTTTTCCATCCTTGTGGTTATCCTCAGACTGTTCCTTGGGTAAGGAATCTTACAACATGCCCCAATTCCTGGTGACCTTATGGTAGAGTCACTAGTCTGGTGACCTTTAAGTGATCTTTTAAGGCCTAGTTCTTGGTGTCCTTTGAGAGGTGTCAGATAGGTTCTCTCAGTTCTAAAAGATCCATTTGAATTTTGTGGGGGTTGTAAATGTTATGTCCTGTGCCAGAGAGCACTCCAATATCAAGCTGTGATATAGAAGAGTAGAACTGATGATGTAAAGGATTTACTATTGCTGAGAAACTAGTGGTCCCGTTAGAATTTAGCTGAAGGAAAGCTGCCTGTAAAATACTTCACAGATAAATAGTATGCTAACCAGGCCTGTTAGAGATTAGGATCCTGGATTATGTAGAAATGTGGCAGGGTGAGGTTTTTTAATTTGTAATTTTCCAACGTGTATTTATTAATTCGTGAATGCGAATGAAAACAGACCAGATTGGTGGGTGTTCAATTTGGGTCAGGTTGCTTGATCCAGTGAATATTGAATTTCAAATTAAGGGACTGTCCTATGCCCATATGTCCAATCCTGATTGACACAGTAATGTCAATTCAAATTTGAGACACAGGCTATTGGCTAAAGCTGTTTCTGTCAGGTTACAGGTCTTAGCAGCTAATATTGTACACAGGGGCAAGGTCAAATAGTATCTTATTAATTGCTTTCCCTCTATAAGAGAATGACCTGTGTTTTTCAAAGTCAGTATACCTATGTGTTTTGTTTTTGTTTTTGTTATTTGTTTTTTTTTTTTTTTTTCAACTAAGAGTTTAACAGCACTGGCTGCTCTTCCAGAAGTCAAAAGTTCAATAAACCACTGATAAACCACATGGTGGTGACTCACAACATCTATAATGAGATCTGGTGTTCTTTTCTGGCATGCAAGTATACATGCATGCAGTACACTGTACACGTATTAAATGAATATTTAAAATAGTCAGTTGTTGGTATTATTACATTTTGTTTTGTTGATGCATCATTGCTCTAGTCTCTTGTTAGTTAATATTCTCTGATAATCCCCAGTCATGAAGAATTTCATTTCTTTTCTCTAGTCTTTGATATTTGTTTTTGTTTAAAGCAATGACTCCTGTAGATAAGCCTTTCACATGTTTTGTAGTTTACATTTTATTTGAACACTGAATGCTACCTCTAATGTCCAGTGCTTAGAACATAGTTCTGCAACTCTTTTCAGGTGTACCCTGACTGGTCAGTGTGAAGTAAAGAAGACCAGTGAATGAGTGTCCATTGACTTTCCTGGTTTGTTTGTTTGTTTGTTTGTTTTTGGAGGTGGGTAATTACAACTAAAGAGGGACCTGTGTAAGAACTGAGTTCACTGACCTACTTTGAAGCTTTAGTTACAACACAAGAAGGGAGGGGGAGGAGGGAAGATGGCAATGAGTCAGGTAATCAACTTTAGACAGTAAAAGTGAAAACTGTACATTTGGAGGGATTCATATACAGTGAAATCAAGAATATGGATTAGGAGCTGAGCTTGTTTCTGGAAAGCAAATTTCTATAGTTGAACTATAGATCTGGAGAAACTCATGTGGTAATTCCTAACAGGAATGTCCTCTCTGTCCCTGTTTGAAAATGCACAACCTGAGAGGAAAAAAAGGGTTTGAGTAATAATTGATGTGCCCTAATACATACCTGAAGTACCTGAAGAATATTGGACCATAAGGCCATTTTCAACTTTTAAAAATAATTTTTGAGATTATAATGAAATTATTTCATCCTTCTCTCTTCTCTCTACTCTTACATCTCAAATGCTGGGATGAATCGTTAAGGAGGCTACTTAACAATCAAAGCAGACGTGGCTGTCAGGTTCTCCCAGCATCCCTCAGTCCTCACCTGTTATAAGGTATGGGTGTCATACACAGATCTCTAGCCCAGGAGTTGAGTTGCCCTCCTCCCAGCTGTCCTTACTATGTATTCTAAATGTTTTGGTTACTTGGTCTTTTTCATTTGTCGTTTATCCTCCTGGCCCTTTGTTCAGGCTCTCCACTTCTCTTTCTCCTCTCTTCTCACATAGCTCAGGGTCATGTCAACTCTAGACTGTCCCAGATTTCCCTGTGTCTGACTATGTTCTCTCGTCTATCTATAATAAACTTTCTACTCCAACATACGTAGGAACAGCCACATCCTTTTTGTTTTATATCTCATTTTCATTGAGCTCCCATTAACTACTCCTTTCTTTCAAATTCATGGCCATTTGTTTCTTTATTGGTTGTTACTCTTTGGCTTTGACTGAAGTTTGGCTGATGGACTTCCCAACTATGAGGTAGAGATGAATTCACTGGACACTGAGTGTGTAACATAAATTACCTGTATCTTGGAAAATGAACAGGTGCCCTGGGAGAGTGGAAGATTGAATTTTAAATCATTTCCAAGATGAGGGTGTTGGAGGATATTTGATCCCAGGGTGATCCCTGAGATTGTGAACTGTAAAAACCCGTGCTTTGTTTGGTGTGGGTGAGCCCTAACACAAATCTTAATTCCAAGAATTTACAATTTATTGTAAACAGGTGATTACGGTATGGTTCCATCAGCCCTAGAACATGCCTTTAATTCAAAAGCTCTCTGTGCACAGGATTTAATAGTGTTAATTCTAGGTCAAGAGGCAAAGCAAGAAACCAGCTGACAGATATTAAAGAGTAAGTGGAACTTTCAGCTGAAATATATTTAAGACAGGGTAAAAGTGGAAGGAGTTTTAGCTTTGTAGATTTTGGGCTTTTTGAACTTTGAGCTAGAAGCCTTTGGCCTTGGGTTCCTTTAGCCTATCTTCCCTGAGCTGTCATCTGAACTGGTGAGCTTTTGGGGCTTTTTCCTCTTAGAGGTAAGGTGAATAGCAGGGTCAGATGGATGCTTTCTTTGCCTCTCTGCACTAGCAGGTTTTAAAATCGAATAATTGGGATTTTCATTCTTTTATAACAACACTAGGTTTCTGTGTGCCCATAGGGTTTAGGACAAAGCTAGAATGCCTCTGCTATCTGCATCATTTGATCTTTGATCCACTGGTAGAGGAGCTACTACTGTCCTGAGACTCAGCTCTATTGTTCAAGATAATGATGTACTCTGGGCAGGCCTAACAATCAGGAGCAACAGTGGGAGGTAGTTTATGGGTTTGTTCTGGGATTTTCCTCTGAGGTAGCTCTAAAGAGCTGTGAGTGAGACCAGACCATGTCATGCTGAGTGTGGGGCCATTGTCCCCAGGCCAGGAAGAGCAGGCTGCTGAGCTATCACAGCCTGTTCTGCTTTGAAAGAGATGGACTGTGGTTCAGACTGTGGTTCAGGCTGTGGTTCTGTTGGTCTCCATGTGGTGATCTCGGCAGAGACCCTTGGCCTCCAACCCTTCTTGAGTGTCCAGAGAAGTGAGGACTTTGTGGCCTGGGCAGTAGAAAGTTGTGGTGCTTATAATATCACTTTCTAGTGTGCACACACATGCATTGGTTTTGCAGTGGACAGATTGGAAAACTGAAGGTCTCATTTCTAGAAATGATGAATGTTGTATTCCACATACAGCTTTGAGTAACAAATTTTACAAATCATTTTGAAACTGGAAGAAAATAGGTGGTGGTGCTCATCTTTCAGGAATACTTGATTATGTTTTTTTTTTTTTTTTAACTTTCAACTACCACCAGTCACAATGGCATGCTTTAGAGAAATTCAATTCCAGGGTACAAAATGAATTTCTGAGATGCAGAATTTTGTCAGGTGTGCCTGGTTTTAGGTAAGTGGATAGGGCAGATTCGACATCTTGTGACATAATCCATGCATCCGAAAACATATTAAATTATTCTCCAACATTGCTTTGTGTGTGACTTTTGGCAAGGGCTGGGATGTGCCTGAACCCACCAGGGAACATGAGGGACTGCAAGCTATAGCTTATCTTTATGATCAACTCCATTTTCCACTTCCAGAGCAAAAGGGCTCTCTGGAAAGGAGGTTAGTAGTAGATGGAGGGTTAGAAATATAACAGTTTAGGTGTCACTTTGAGTTTGTCTTGTGTGATTTGTGAAATCTGTGTTTATTTTATTTTTATTAAAAAACAATCAAAGTTATCTCTGGTCCAGTGCACATTTTTCATGTTAGAGTTTCCTTAGGTCTTTTCATGTAAACTTGGCTATATTTTAGGCTTATGTTTTTGGCTTTTTCTCTCACCCCTTCATTCTTTCACAAACACTGTACACGTTCTTAATTATTGAAGTTTGTGGTAAGTACAGAAGTCACATAATGCCAGAAGATTATGAGATTCATGACAATAGAATCATCCCTCATTTTTCTGTTTTCCTCTGTTTCTTACCAGGTGACTTTTCTGATATGAGATAGAGATTTTGGATTGTTCCTTAGCAATCACATAAAGACAATTTGCACTATGTCTGTAGAAGGCAGAAGAGACAACATGAAGGTGAGTGATACCAGTTGGACAGTTTTTTCTTTCCTTTTGACAATTTCTTTTGGTGATCTGTCATTTTCTTCAGAAGTTTCATGTGTCCAGTTGTCTCCATATTCATTAGTTGGAAGATTTTATTCTCCTGAAAAGATTAAATCAAAACCCTGCCCCATCCCTAATTCAGGGGAGAGGGTCCTACCTTTTTAGGCATGTTATATCTTTTATAGGGCAAATTGGTTTTTTGGAAATAGAAAAAGTATAATATCTCAATTAAAGTTAAAAGATCTTTGAAAGTTTATAAATATACCTTAAAGTGTATTTATTTCTAGATAATAAAGTGCATTCACTTTGATTTTCAGCCTGTCTTTTACATGTAGCTTTCAAATGAAATCAATGTAAATCATATGTGCCTGCCTCTGCTTCCCAGGTGGTATGTAAAAGGCATGTGCCTCCCAAATGCTGGGATTAAGGCTGTGAACCACCAACACCCTGTCATTGTAACTCCTGAATTCAGAAAACAACTAATTAATAGTAAACTGCTTGTCTCTGCTGGGATTAAAGGCACTGTCTGTCACTACACTGCTCAAAAATTTTATATTCACTCCAAATTATTCCATCTCAAACAAGTTTATAACTTTGAATTTACTTAAAACATTTAAACCTCTTAACTGTTTTTCATATGAAACAACAAAAGTATCCTTTTTATTTAAGAAGAAAAAACTAGTCTTTATAAGTTTGTGTGGACTCAATGACCAAGCTGTCTGATGAACAGTTACCTCTGCTTATTCAGGGGATCTCCACTATTCAAATCTAATCATTATCAATTTTAATAGGATCCACCATTCCTTTCCTGTGGAGACATTTAGTTTTACCTGTGAAGACACAGTTCAACAGTTTCTCATTGTCTACTCCTTTTAGTTTTGTTTACTTCTTTTTGTTGTACAGTATTTAGATGTGCTGTTAAGTTGCTAGTAAGAGATCTTGCAGATTTTTTTTTTTCTAAATGTACTTAGTGCTATGAACTGTCTTCTGGTCAACATTTCTATTGTGTACTATGAGTTTTGATATGTTATATATTCATTTCATGGAATTATTGCAAGTTTCTTATATCTTTTGATACTTCCACTGTTCAAGTATATCATCAGTTTTGGAGAACAATGTATGAGTTGCTGAGAAGATGGAATAATCTTTTGTGCTTGGGTGGATGTTCTGTAAACATCATTTGGGTATATTTAGTTTTTGATGTTAGTTAGCTGGAGCATTTCTCTGTTTAGTTTGGTCAGGAGTGTCCATTGGTGAGAGTGATATATTGAAGTCTTCCTCTATTGGTTTATGAGGGCCAGGATGTGATGCAAGCTGCAGAAGTGTTTCTTTTATAACTTGGGTGCTCTTAGGTTGGGGGCATAGATGTTAAGTGTTGAAATGTTATATTGCTGGATGTTTTATTTTAATATGTCATGTCATTTGCCATCTTTTGATTAGTTTTTTTGGAAACTGTTTCGTTACATATTAAAATTTCTATACAAGCTTGATACTCTAGTCCATTTATTTAGAATATCTTTTTCCAACCCTTTACCTTGAGATAATGTCTATCTTGATGTGAAGCTTTGTTTGTTGTACTTAGAAGAAGGGTGGATTCTATTTTATCATCAATTTTGTGAGTCTGTGTCTTTTTATTGGTGAATTTGGGTTGATGTTATTAAGAAATATCATTGAACAGTGATTGTTATTTTTGTGGTGGTGGTGGTTTTAGCACCTTGAGTGGGGCTGTATTTATAGATACATATTATTTGAAATTGACCTTTTTATGGAACATCTTATTTTCCCCATTTGGTGATTGAAACTTTCTGGGCATGGTTAGTAATTTGTATTGTATTGTATTGGCTTCTGCAGTTTTTTAGAGTCAGAAGCACTCTGTCTAAGCCCTTCATCTTCTAGCATTTTTACTGAGAATACAGGATTAATTCCAAGAGATCTGCCTTTTTTGTTTTTTGGTTGGTTTTTGTTTGTTTTGGTTTGTCGGATTGGTTGGTTAGTTTGGTTTGTTTGTTTGTTTTCAGTTGCAGCTTTTCATATTCTTTCTCTGTTCTGTATATTTAGAGTTTTGATTATTCTCTGGTAAGAGGACTTTCTTTTCTGATCCAGTATCTTTGGTATTTTGTATGCTTCTTGTGCTTTGATAGACATCTTCTTCTTTAGGTTAAGAAATTTTTCTTGTATGATTTTGTTGAAAATGTCTTCTGGACCTTTGATCTCATCCTTCTTCTTCTAATCTGATTATCAGCATGTTGTGTGTTGTCATAATGTCCCAGAGTTCCTGGATGTTTCCTGAAAGTTTGTATGTAGACAGGCTGGTTTTGAACTTCTAGCTCTAACTCCAGTCGAGTGTTGGGCTTAAATGTAGGCCAACATGCCTGGCATCAACATCACCATCATTGGCTGCTGAGCATGGAATATATGGTTTTAGGTATTTATTTTGTTTTGTTTTGTATATGTAAGCATAGGCTATTGTGTTGATTTTCATCAACATCATGCATTTGAAATTTGGCAGGGAGTATATTTAATTTCTTAGGATGGCATTTAATGATGACACTAACACTATCTGAGCTTTCTGAGTCATTGAATTGTGGGTTTGTGACACTATCCTTACCTGTTGTATTTGGGTTTTTTTAAATTTTATTTGTTTGTTTTATTCCCATTTAATTCATTTTTAATTTAAATTTGTTTTTTTTTTAATTTATTCTCTGACATGAACTCGAGTCTTTGATTACCTCCTCCTGAGTGTTGCAGTCTTGCAATGCCACAGAGGAAGATGATGCAGCCATCCTTGATGAGACCTGATAAGCTAGAAGGGAAGGAATTCCTCCCCAATTAGGAGACTAGAGAAAGGGCATAGGGGCAGAAGAAGGAGGGTCGGTGGGCCTGGGAGGAGATGAGGGAGAGGGCAATGGCAAGGATACAAAGTGAACACATTGCAATAAATAAATTAATTAAATTAAAAAATAATTTATCCACTAAACATCCCAATTGTAATCTTCTCCCTTGACTCTTCCTTTTCTCACCCTCCATTCTTCTTTCCTCCTTATCCCACTTCCTATATCTCAGATACAGGGAACCTTCCTGTCCTACCATCTGAACCCAGCCTATCAAGTCTCATTACAACTTCCTGCATCCTCTTCCTCTGTGGCATAGCAATGCCCCCTCCACCAAGGGGAAATGATCAAATAGCAGACAACAGAGTCCATGTCAAAGCCAGCACCTTCTCCCCTTACTATGGATCGAACATGGAGACTGAGCTGCCTATCAGCTACATCTGAGCAGGGGTCTGGTTCCTCTTCATGAATGGTCTTTGGGGGGTCCATCAATCTCTGCAAGTCCCCATGGGCCCAGATTTGTTGTCCTTGTTGGTCTTCTTATGGAGGTTCTGCCAGCTCTGGGTCTTTCTACATTCTATTCTCCCATTCTTTCCTATGATTCCCTGTGCTCTACCCAAAGTTTGGCTGTGAATCTTAGCATCTGTTTCGAACCCCTAATGGGCAGAGTCTTTTGGAGGATATGTATGTTAGGCTCTCATCCTCTTCCCTCTCCTCAGTCACTTCTGGTGTTGATTCTATTTCCACTTTTGCATAAGAATTGAGCATCTTTCATAGGGTCCTCCTTTTTATTTAGCTCCTTTAGGTCTGTAGATTGTAGTATGTTTATCCAATATTATGGCCATTATCCATTTACAAATGAACATATACCATGCATGTCTTTCTGGTTTTGGAATAACTCACTTAGGATGATCATTTCTAGTTCCATCTACTTGCCTGAAAATTTTATAGTTTCCTTTATTTTTTAAATACCCGAGGTGCATTCCATTGTGTAAATGTACTACAATTTCTGTAAAACAATGGTTTGGTTGAGAGACATGTAGTTTGTTTCGCTATTATGAATAGAGATGCTATAAACACAGTTGAGCAAATATCTTTGTTGAATGGTGGATCATCTTTTTGATATATGCCCAGGAATGGTAGAGCTGGGTCTTGAAGTAACACTATTTCCAATTGTCTGAGAAAGCATCGGATTGATTTTTATAGTGGTTGTATAAGTTTGCACTCTCACCAGCAATGTAGGAGTGTTCCTCTTTCTCCACATTCTCACTAGCTTGCTGTCACTTCAGGTTTTGACCTTAATCATGATGGGTTGAAGATGGAATGTCATTTTCATTTCCATGATTACTACAGATATTGAGCATTTAATGTCCACCATTTGATATTTCTCTGTGGAGAAATCTCTGTATAGTTCTGTACCACAGTTTTAAATTGGATTATTTGGATTATTGGAGTTTAATTTCTTCAGCTCTTTATATATATTGTTTATTAGCTCTTTCTGTTGTATGTAGGGTTGGTGAAGATCTTTTGCCAGGCTGTAGGCTGTCATTTTGTTCTGTTGACAGAGTTCTTTGCTTCATAGAAGCTTTTTGTTTCATGAGATCCTATTCCTTAATTCTTGATCTTAGAGCCAGTGTTCTTGGTGTTCTGGTGAGGAATTTATTATCTATGCCAATGAGATCAAGACTCTTTCCCACTTTTTCTTCTAACAGATTTAGTGTATCTGGTTTTATGTTGAGGTCTTTGAACAACTTGGACTGTAGTTTGATGTGGGGTGATAAATATGGATCTATTTTCATTTTTCTACATGTAGACTTCCAGTTAGACCAGCACCATTTGTTGAAGATGCTGTCCTTTTTCCATTGCATGGTTTTGGCTTCTTTGTCAAAAATCAAGTGTCGATAGGTGTGTGGGTTTATTTATGACTCTTCACTTCAATTCCATTCATCCACCATTCTGATTTTATTTCAGTACCGTGCATTTTTTTATTACTATTGATTTATAGTAGAGCTTGAGATCAGGGATGGTGATACCTACTGAAGATCTGCTATAGTACAGGAGTGTTTTAGCTATTCTGGCTTTTTTATTTATCCATATGAAGCTGAGAATTGTTTTTTTCAAGTTCGTTAAGGAATTGTGTTGATATTTTGATGGGAATATTATTTAATCTATAGATTGTTTTTGGTATGATAGCAATTTTTACTATGTTGATCCTACTGACCCATGAGCATGAGAGATATTTCTCTCTTCTGGTATCTTTTTCAATTTCTTTCTTCAGAGGCTTAAAGTTGTTTATTTTTTTTTCATGCGGGTTTTTCACTTGCTTGTTGAGGATAACTCCAAGATACATTATGTTGTTTTGTTTTTTTCCTACCTATTGTGAAGGGTGTTGTTCTCCTAATTCTTTCTCAGTCCATTTGTCTTTTGCATACAGGAGTGCTACTGATTTTTTTTAGTTAACTTTATATCCAACCACTTTGATAAAGTGTTATTCAACTGTAGGAGTTTCGTACAGTAGAATATTTGGGGTCACTTTTATATACTGTCATATATGTGAATAGCAATACTTTGACTTCTTCCTTATCAATTTGTATCCCCTTGATCACCTTTAGTTGTCTTATTGCCCTAGATAGGACTTTGAGTACTGTACTGAAGAGATTTGGAGAGAGTGTGTGGCCTTGTCTTGTCCCTGAGTTCAGTGGAATTGATTTAACTTTCTTTTCATTTAGTTTGATGTTAGCTATAGGACTGCTGTATATTGTTTTTATTATTTTTAGATCTGTGCCTCTGTCCCCAGTCACTCCAAGACTTTAAACAAGAATAACTGTTGGATATTGTCAAATGCTTTTTTGGCTTCTAAGGAAATGATCCTGTGCTATTTTTTTTTCAATTTGTTTATATGATGGATTAAGATTCCATATATTGGACCATCCCTGCATGCCTGGAATGAAGCCTACTTGGTCATGTTGGATGATATTTTTGGTATGTTCTTGGATTTGGTTTGTGGTTAATTTATTGAGTATTTTTGCATCATTGTTCATAAAAGAGATTGGTCTGAAGATTTCTTTCTCTTTTGGGGTCTTTTAGGATTTATCAAGGTAACTGTGGTCTTACAAAAGGAGTTTGGTCATGCTGTGTCCATTTCTATTTTGTGGAATAATTTGAAGAATATCGGTTTTCACTCTTCATTGAAGTTCTTGTAGCATTCTGCTATGAAATCATCTTGCCCTTGGCTCTTTTTATGGAAGGATTTTGATAGCTGCTTCTATTTTTTTAGGCAGTATAAGTCTCTTTAATATCTTTACCTGATTTTTATTCAACTTTGGTAAGTGGAATCTAACAAGAGAATTGTATATTTCATTTAGATTTTTCAAATTTTGTGGCATATAGGCTTTTGACATAAGAGCTAATGGTTCTTCAGATTTTCTCAGTGTCTGTTATTTCTCTGTCTTCCTTTCAGACATTGTTGATTTGGATAGTGTCTTTCTGCCATTTACTTAGTTTGGCTAAGAGTTTGTCTATATATTTGATTTTCTCAAAGAACTAGCTCTTGGTTTTGTTGATTTTTTTAAATTATTTTCTTTGTTTCTAATTTATTGATTTCAGCCCTGATGTTGGTTATTCCTAGTGGTCTACTCCTGTTGGGTGTGTTTGCTTCTTTTTTTTTCTAGGGCTTTCAGGTGTGCCATTAAGTTGCTTGTATGGGATGTCTCCAATAGCTTATGAAGGCCTTTAGTGATATTAAAAGTCCTCTTAGGACTGCTTTCATTGCATCCAACGAGATTAGGTATGATGTGCATTCATTTTCATTGAACTGTAGGAAGTTCTTTCTTTATTTCTTCCCTCACCTAGATTTCATTGAGTAGGGAGTTGTTCAGTTCCCACGTGTGTGTAGGCTTTTTATTATTTCTGTTATTGTTGAGGTTCATCTTTAGTCCATCATGGTCTGATAATGTACAAGATATCATTTCAGTCTTGTTGTATCTTTTGAGGCCTGGTTTGTGACCTACTGTACGGTCAGTTTTGGAGAAGGGTCCATGAGGTGCTAAAAGAAGATAGATTCTTTTCTTTTTGGGTTTAAAAATTCTCTAGATATCTGTTAGGTCCATTTGATTCATGACATCCATTAGTGTCATTATCTCTCAGTTTAAGTTCTTTTCCATTGCTCTGTCCCTTGATAATAGTGACATGTTGACTTCTCCCACTATTAATGTACGGTGATTGATATGTTCTTTAAGTTTTATTAATGTTTCTTTTACAAATGTGGGTGTCCTTGTATTTGGGGCATTGTTGCTCAGAATACAGATGCCATCTTGGTGGAATTTTCCTTTGATGAGTATGAAGTAGTCTTCCTCATTATTTATTTATTTATTTATTTATTTATTTATTTATTTATATTTAGGAGCAATAACTGACATCAGGCAATATTTTCATAGTTTGAAACTATGTGTAACAGCATAGTTTTTAAAAAAAATCTTTCAACATTTTATTGTGTTCTTTTTACATTTTTATTAATAACAGTTTATTCACTTTGTATCCCCCCTGTACCTCCCTTCCTCCTCCCCTTCCAATCCCACCCTCCATCTTTCCCACCCCTGGTCCTTTCCCAGTCCACTGATAAGGGAGGTCCTCCTCCCCTTCACTCTGATCCTAGTCTATCGGGTCTCATTAGGAGTGGCTGCATTGTCTTCTTCTGTGGCCTGGCAAGGCTGATTCCCCCTCAATGGGAGGTGATCAAAATCAAAAAGCAGGACAATGAGTTCCTGTCAGAGACAGTGCCTGTCCCCATTACTATGAAGCCCACTTGAATACTGAACTGCCATAGGCTACCTTTTGTGCAGGGGTTTCAGGCCATCTCCATGAGTGGTCCTTGGCTGGCGTATTAGTTTCACAAAAGACCTCTGTGCCCAGAATTTTTGGAACAGTTACTGTCCTTGTGGAGCTCCTGTCCTCTCCAGGTTTACTATCTCGCAGTTCTTCCATAAGATTCCCTGCACTCTGCCCAAAGTTTGGCAATGAGTCTCAGCATCTGCCTTGACACCCTTCTGGGTTAGAGCCTTTCAAAGGCCCTCTGTGGTAGGCTCCTGTCCTGTTCCTTTGTTCTCCATCATCTGATGTCCATCCTCTTTGCCTTTTTGCATGGGGTTTGAGCATCTTAACCAGCATACTTCCTGATTGACTTCCTTAGGTGTACAGATTTTAGTATTTTTATCCTATATATTATATTCTATATCCACTTATGAGTGAGTATATACCCTGTGAGTCTTTCTGCTTCTGGGATACCACACTCAGCATGATCTTTTCCACTTCCCACCATTTACCTGCAAGTTTCATGTTTTCCTTGTTTTTCATTGCTGAGTTATATTCCATAGTATAGATATACCACAATTTCTGTATCCATTTCTCAACTGAGGGCCATCTCTGCTGTTTCCAGCTTCTGGCTATTACAAATAAAGCTATTACAAACATAGCTGAGTAGATGTCCTTGTTGTATACTTGAGCGCCTTTTGGATATATGCTTAGGAGTGGTATAGCTGGATCTTGAGGAGGCGCTATTCCTAATTGTCTGAGAAAGTGTCAGGTTGATTTGTAAAGTGGTTGTATAAGTTTACATTCCCACCAGCAATGAAGTAGGGTTCCCCTTTCTCCAAATCCTATCCAGCATGAGTTGTCACTTAAGTTATTCTTCTTAGTCATTTTGATGGGTGTAAGGTGAAATCTCAGGGTGGTTTTGATTTGCATTTCGCTGATGACTAAGAATGTTGAACATTTCTTTAACTGTTTCTCTGCCATTCTATATTCCTCTATTGAGAATTCTCTGTTTTGCTTTGTACCCCATTTTTTAATTTGGGTTACTTGATTTGTTGCTGTTTAACTTCTTGAATTCTTTATAAATACTGGATATTAACCCTCTGTCAGATATAGGGTTAGTGAAGATCCTTTCCCAATCTGTAGGCAGGAGTTTTGTTTTGAAAACAGTTTCCTTTGACTTATAGAAGATTTTCAGTTTCATGAGGTCCCATTTATTGATTGTTGCTCTTAGATTCTGCACTGTTGGTGTTCTGTTCAGGAAGTTGTAGCCTGTGCAAATGAGTTCAAGGCTCTTCCTCACTTTTTCTTCTAACAGGGTTAGTATGTCTGGTTTTATACTATACTGAGGTCTTTGATCCACCTGAACTTTAGTTTTGTGCAGAGTGGTAATTATGGATCTATTTTCATTTTCCTACATGTAGACATCCAGTTAGACCAGCACCTTTTGTTGAAGATGCTATCTTTTTTCCGTTGTATGGTTTTGGCATCTTTGTAAAAATCAGGAGTCCATAGTGTGTGGGTGTATTTCTGGGACTTCTATCCAATTCCTTTGATCCACTAGTTAGTGTCTATGCAAGTACCATGCAGTTTTTATTACTTTTGCTCTAGAGTACAGCTTGAGATCAGGGATGGAGATACCTCCAGAAGATCTTTTATTATGGAAGATTGTTTTAGCAATTCTGGGTTTCTTGTTATTCCATATGAAGTTGGGAATTTTTCTTTCAAGGTCTGTAAAGATTTGTGTTGGTAATTTGATGGGAATTACATTAAATCTGTAGATTGAATTTGGTAAGAGGACCATTTTTACTATGTTTATCCTGCCAAGCCATGAGCATGGGAGATCTTTCCATCTTCTGATATCTTCTATTTCTTTCTTTAGAGACTTGAAATTTTTTCATACAAGTCTTTGACTTGCTTGGTTAGGGTCACACCAAGGTACTTTATGTCCTTTTTGACTATTGTGAAGGGTGTTGTTTACCTAATTTCTTTCTCAGCACTTTTGTCATTTGTATACAAAAGGGCTACTGATTTTTTGAGTTGATTTTGTATCCAGCCACATTGCTGAAAGTATTTGTCAGCTTTAGGGGTTCCCTGGTAGAATTTTGGGGGTCACTCAGGTATACTCTCATATCATCTACAAATAGTGATACTTTGACTTCTTCTTTTCCCATTTGTATCCCCTTAATCTTCTTTAATTGTCTTATTACTCTAGCAAGGACTTCGAGAACTATGTTGAAGAGATATGGAGAGAGGGGGCAGCCTTGCCTTGTCCCTGAATTCAGTGGGATTGTTTTAAGTTTCTCTCCATTCAGTTTGATGTTGGCTATATGTTTTCTGTATATTGCCTTTACTATGTTTAGGTATATGCCCTGTATCCCTGATCTCTCCAATACTTTAAAAATGAATGGATGCTGGATTTTTTCAAATGCTTTTTCAGCATCTAAGGAGATTATCATGTGTTTATTTTTCTTTCAGTTTGTTAATATGGTGGATCATATCGATAGATTTTTGCATATTGAACCACCCCTGAATACCTGGCCTGAAGCCTGCTTGGTTGTAGTGGATGATATCTTTGATGTATTTTTGTATTGGGTTTGCAAAGTATTTTGTTGAGTATTTTTGCATCAATGCTCATAAGAGTGATTGGCCTGAAATTGTCTTTATGCTGGAGTATCCAGGGCTGCTTGCTCCTGAATAACTGGGTTCTGGAGATGCCATATTGTTTGTCTTTTGTTGGTTGAGCTTTTACACTGGCCTCTACCCATTGGTATATCTTAGGTGTTGGGTGTTAGTTTCTGGTACTTCCTGGAATCCTGTGGTGGGTCGAATCCCCTTGGCAGAAAGATTTTTCCCAAAGGAGCTCTCCTCCGTTTTTTAGGTATGGTCAATGAATGGCAGGTGTTTTTCAAGAATTGCCACAGCTCATCTCAGGCATACAGACCTGAGTAGTAATTGTTGCCTTTGTTAGTAAAGGGGGCTATCCTCTCACCCAGAGAAGTTCTGGAGACAGCTGCCCTGCTGCTGGGTTTCTTGCTGTAAATTTAGTGAGCTGCTGCTGTAACCTGGGTGCCTTCTGGTTTGGTCAGTTTAGTTAGGGAAAACTGGTTGTCCTTTGGAGCAGTATCTGGGGGTTGATCTCAAGGAACCCAGGCTTCTGTAGGTTTGAGTTTGGAGCTCTATACCACAGTAGCCAAGTGGTAATCAGTGGCAGGTGAGCACCACTTTCATGTATACAGCAGGAGGCTAGAGTATGGATCCTGTGGATAACCAGAAAGTTTTCTGGAGCTAGGTGTCCTGAGGTAGGGCCATATATTTTCCCCACCTTAGGGTTTTCTCCCAATATGAAGACTCAGTCTGTGGTGTTTGACGTGGTGTGTAGAATGCATAGGCACTTGCCAATGATGGCTCCAAGCTGGTGACTGGGAAAGAAGCTGAGAACTTTTCCAAAAATGTTCCTGTGTATGGTGGATGTAGTGTGTGTGTGGAGAGTTGGCTGAGTTCTCTAAGCTGGGCCCTGCTGTTTCCCTGCCTGTGGGGTTTTCTCCAGACAGGAAAACCCAGCCTCTAGTGTCCGGGGGCACACAATTCTGTGATGGAGAGTAGGGCATATAAGCCTAGCAGCTGGAGGCACACTCAGGCCTGGCGGCTGTGCACCCACCGGTCTGCAGAACCTTTCCAGGGATAAAATGGGTGACCTGAGGTCAGTCCTGCTTTCTTCCCTGTTATTTTTTTCCTAGACTGGGGCTCCCAGTCTATGGTGCCCTGGAGAACATAATTTAGTCTGGAAAGTTTATCAGGACAGAAAGGTGTATCCTGGGACCCGGGATATCTTCCGGGTTCTTGCTGAGTGACTTGAGAGTGGACCTGACTGACTCCCACACCGTGGAGTTTCCTCTCACCTGGGAAACAGGATCTCTGTTGTTTTAGGGCCCAGAGTTCAGTCTTTTAGTTGCTGTACCAACATTGCTGTCCTACTCCTCAGACCCAATGTCCTTCTGGCACCACCATCTTGGATTCCCCCCTTCCTCATCCCTTTCAATTAATTTTGGTTGAAAGTCTATTTTATTAGATATTAGAATAGCTACTCCTGCTTGCTTCTTGGGTCCATTTGCCTGAAAACCTTATTCCTGCTGCAACATCCCAGGAACTTTCCCAGAGATTAGCTGGGTGCTCTGAGGTTGGACCCGATTGTTTACCTCATCATTGGTTTTCTTCTTACATTTGAAACACAGTCAGTTGGGACCCACAGATCCAACTATTGGACGCCATGCAGTCTCTGCTACCCAGCTTATCAGACACAGTATGCAATCAGCCCAACCATCTGGGATCTATTTTTTTTTACAGTTTTTTTTCTTTATTTTTTTTTATCAGTTACATTTTATTAACTCTGTATCTCAGCCGTGTCCCGATCCCTCATTCCCTCCCAGTCTCTCCCTCCCTCCCTCATCTCCACCGTGTCGCTTTCCAAGTTCACTGATAGGGGGGACCTCCTCCCCATTCATCTGATCCTGTTTTATCAGGTATCTTCAGGACTGGCTACAAAGCCCTCCTCTGTGGCCTAACAGGACTGCTCCTCCCTTCGGGGGTGGGGAGACCAAAGAGAAAAAAGATAATCAATTGAGCGGACATGGGGTAAGATGATCAATCCTCATTTAGAAAGACAGATGGGATGTGCATTGAACGTATGACAGGAGTCTACTGAGCACATCTGAAAGACTCTAACTAGCAGTGTTTTCAAAGCAAAGACTCATGACCAAACCTTTGGCAGAGTACAGGGAATCATAAGAAAGAAGGGGAGTTAGTCTGATGGGGAAAGGATAGGAGCTCCACAAGGACCAAATATATCTGGGATCTATTTTTAATTTTTACTGAATATGAGTATTTTGATTGTATGCATGAATATGCACCTCTTGCGTGCCTAATCCTCACAGTAGTCTGAAGATGTCTTCAGAACTCATGAACTTATAGCAATTGATAGTAGTGGGTCCCAGGTAATCACTGACAATTGAGCCCAATTATTTGAAAAAGCAGCAAGAACTCCTCACTGCTGAGCCATCTGTCCTGTTTTATGTTGCTTATTTATGATCAGCATTTACATTTACATGTTAATATTTTCATCTTTCTATTTTTAGGTGTTTAAACATGCATTCCCTTTTAGTAAGATATCATTGAAGTTACAGTTTAAGCTGGGGCAGTGCAATTTCTGGAGAATAAATATACAACAGGAGTGAATGTATAATTCCTTGTAGGAGCTTCAGTAAAGACCTCTGAGTTCTTTCAATATTTTGTGTTTGTTTGATTGACTTTTAGAGGAGGCTCTGTCTTACTCTATAAGTCTGGCTGTCCTAGAACTTTTTGAATAGATAATGCTGACATCCAGTTCAATAAGATACAGCTGCGTCTGCCTCCTGAGTGATGGAATTGAAGGCATGACAGAATACACCCAGCTTGTCCACCATTTTTTGTAGTTAATAACTGTTAATAAATTTCTCTGATCTGTACTTAGTATTGATCATCTGTTAATTTCTCTCTCTGTGTGTCTCTGTCTCTATGTCTGTGTCTCTCTATTTCAAACCCTTCTCTCTGTTTGTCTTTGTCCACATTAATTGCCATGTCTATTCCAAAGCTATATCCTCTTCAAAAAGTTCATATATGATACAGTTAAAACTTGTTATTCCGTTTTCTTCTAAAATGACTTAGTGATAACATTAATACTTCTTTTTCAATAGAATGTTTTAATCTTTATTTTTAATCTATAGACTACATTATTTAGTAAGGAGAATATACAAAACAATGATCAAAGAATAATCGTGTGTTCTATTCCTTTTCTTTTGTCTGGTCACTCAGAAATATGGTGCTATTGGCTATGATTGTTGTTGCTTGCCACTCACATTATTTTTATCCATGTATTCACTGTAGTCCACTTTCCCTTCCACAAATATATGAGTCCCCCTCTTCACATACTGATATGCCACATCCCTGAGCCCTGGTCAAAACAATATTCAGTACCATGTTGTCTTTTGACTGATGTTACCCATCTGTTCAGTGTCCCCTGATCAACACATCTCATTTGTTGCTATATAAAATATCATGACTGTGTTTTGTCCTTCCACCTTTCTCATGACAGGGTCCTGACCTACTCACCCAAGTAACTGAAAATGATTCATAGATTGCTCAAGTACCCAACTAATGGCTACTTTATATTCATGTCTTACAAACTGATGAAACACAGGTTTTTGAAGCACGCCTTTGTTTTTTGTTTGTTTGTTTGTTTTTGTTTCTTTTTCAATCTAACCTTTAGGCTTTTTCATCTCCCCTACTTCACATCACACACAGCACCCAACTGTATAACATTCGCACTTCTGTGTCAGAAAATAAATGGAAGAAGCAGTAGAATTATATGATTATATTGACAATGACGTATAAATCATATCATTGCCACTGTTTCTGTTGTACAAATGTATGGCATATTTTAGAATTCAGTGACCTTCAATGATGTGCATGTGAAATTCAGCCAAGAAGAGTGGGCCTTGCTGGAACCTTCCCAGAAGCAACTCTACAAAGATGTGATGCTAGAGACCTGTGAAAACCTCACTGCTATAGGTAAGACTGCAATTTTTCTTTCACTTTTAAAATAAAGAGACAACTCTTACTTTGTTATTGATCCTCTTCTGTAATTCCAATTGAGAATGAGGAGGAATGTGGTAAATAAATCGGGCATGATTCTAAGGGTCACAGAAGATAATGATTTAAGTTTTGCCTTAATAATAACATGTTATTTCCAATAATATATATTTTCTCGTACTATATTTTAGGCTACAATTGGGATGACCATAATATTGAAGAACATTTTCAAAGTTCTACAAGTAATAAAAGGTAACATTATGTGCACACTGATACAGATATGAATCTTAAATTTTAATGTGTCCTGGAAGTTTGGGGTTTTCTGTTTGTTTGTTTATTGGCTGCTTTTTATTTTCTGTTTTTGAAATAGATTTTTTCTGGGTATCTGTGACTTTCTTAGACTTGCTTGTTAGACCAGCCTGACCTCAAAATAACAAGCAAGATATGCCTGCTTCTGCCTCCACAAGTGCTGGGATTGAAGGCATGTACCAGCACACATGGCTGTGTCCTGGAAGTTTTAAAGAAAAGCAACAGTGTAAAAACAGCACTGCTTTACGTGTACTGATGATCATTAAAATCTCATAATTCCATGTATTCAATGTCAGGTATCTGATTTGTGTTTACAAGGCACTCCCCTAAGATAGAAGAAAATAAAATAATATTGTAACAAAAATACCATTTGAATCATATGGACATTACAGCTACTGACTTGAACTGCCAATCTGTTTAGTCTCATTCTATCTACTCAGATATTCTAAGAGGTATGCACACTGAATTGGTGATCAGTATGTGTCCAAAACCTTTTAATAAGCAAAAATTTCATAGTAGAACCAGTGTTACTCATTTTCGTGCAGTAACTTTGTAAAGTTTAGTGAAAGAAGCAGCTTATGAGAATCAAGAATATTGTTGTGGAGAAACCTTAATCCCTATATGACATATCTATGATGAACAAAAAACAAACTGTGTTAATTCAATGTGGGAATCTTTATTATATTTGTAAATTAAACTGGTATATCATATGTCAAAATGATTCTAAGACACATGAGCATAGGGATATTGAAAGAAGCAGTGTCCCTGTCTTTCTCCAAGAACAATTGATTTGGTAGTAGTCCCCACTGTGAGTAAATTTTCTGAATGTGATAAATGGTTACTGTTAATTGGCTTTGCAACTTCACTGAGAATTTATCAGCAAACTCATATTGCTGAAAATACCTATGAATACTAGGAATTTGGAACTTCTGCTTTTCCTGGCTCACTTTGTAAATGAAGTATCATTCATACAGTACAAAATTTTGTGAATGGGATTGCTGTGGTAAAACTCTGAATTCTTAAATACTCTTCATATATAGGAGAAAACCTCTTACAGAAAAATGATGCTATAAAAGTGATCCACATAACAAATTCTCTTACCATCACAGGGATCTTCAAAAATACCCATAATGAAGAGGAATACTGTGAATGTAAATAATGTGATAAAACTTTTAAATTTGATTCTTCTTTACCATTAGACCAAATTATGAAATTAATTCATATAGATAAATATATTTATTAGTGTAATGAAATGACGGTGTTAAATCTTTCACATGTGCCAATTTTCTTTGCAGGCATGAAAGCAGTCATACTGGAGAGAAACCCTTTAAATGCACTCTATGTGGGAAAACCTTCCCCTATATCACTGTTCTTATATGGCATAAAAGAACACACACTGGAGAGAAGCCTTACAAATGTAATCAATGTGGTAAAGCCTTTGCAAAAAACAGTCATCTCATGAGCCATAAAAGAACACACACTGGAGAGAAACCTTATGAATGTAATGAGTGTGGCAAAGCCTTTGCAGAAAACAGTACTCTCTTAAGCCATAAAAGAACACACACTGGAGAGAAACCTTATGAATGTAACCAGTGTGGTAAAGCCTTTGCACAAAACAGTCATCTCATAAGCCATAAAAGAACACACACTGGAGAGAAACCTTATGAATGTAATGAGTGTGGTAAAGCCTTTGCAAAAAACAGTCATCTCATGAGCCATAAAAGAACACACACTGGAGAGAAACCTTATGAATGTAATGAGTGTGGCAAAGCCTTTGCAGAAAACAGTACTCTCTTAAGCCATAAAAGAACACACACTGGAGAGAAACCTTATGAATGTAACCAGTGTGGTAAAGCCTTTGCAGAAAACAGTCATCTCATAAGACATAAAAGAACACACACTGGAGAGAAACCTTATGAATGTAATGAGTGTGGCAAAGCCTTTGCAGAAAACAGTACTCTCTTAAGCCATAAAAGAACACACACTGGAGAGAAACCTTATGAATGTAATGAGTGTGGCAAAGCCTTTGCAGAAAACAGTACTCTCTTAAGCCATAAAAGAACACACACTGGAGAGAAACCTTATGAATGTAACCAGTGTGGTAAAGCCTTTGCAGAAAACAGTCATCTCATAAGACATAAAAGAACACATACTGGAAAGAAACCTTATGAATATACCCAATCTGATAAAGCCTTTGCACAGCAGAGTAGTCTCCAAAAACAGGAAAAGACACACAGTGGAGAGAAGCCTTGTGAGGGTAATTAGTGTGATAAAGCCTTTGCATGTAACAATCATCTCCTAAGACAACAGCACATTCTGGAGGGAAACCATATGAATATAACTATGTGGCAAAGCCTTTGCACATAACATCTCCTAATACATAAAAGAACACATACTGGAAAGATGTCTGACAGTAACCAATGTGAAAAAACTTTTGGACTTCAGAATCATCTTCACACTCATGAAAGAAATCCTAATGGACAGAAAGCCTGTGAGTGCTTTAAACATGGTGAAACCATTCCACATTTGTATAATCTTCATCATCATGAAAGGATTCATAATAGAGGAAAAACTTACGAATGTGTTAAAATGGTGAGGCCTTGCATAAATCTAGAATCATCATCATCATAAAAGTATCCTTACTGGAGAGGAATTCTGTGAGTATAAGCAATTTGGAAAGGCCTTTGTGTACTTTGGTCCACTGAGATGCAACGGAACTGTAAAACTAGTTCAATGGAAATGACCTCCCTTTTCTGAAGGGAACATGCAACAGTATTATATATTAAGGGGCAATAGGAACGGAGAGTAGTCATGGGGCAGAGAAGGGAGGGGGATTACTATTGGAATTTAAAGTAAATAAACTTATTTTTAAAAAGAATACAATGAATGGTGAATATCAATTACATGCAACAGTATTATATAATAAGGTATTTACGGAAGACTTATTGATAATCCTGATTCTCAACATTTACTGTTTTCAATTGCCTCAGTTTACACAAGAAACTTTTAGTCCAGTGGATGAATATGTAGGGAATGGTGAATTAACACCAGCCAGGAAGTTCTCTGAGAGTATCACAACAGTGGTAGCCTGTAGAAGTTTCTTTGTGTACACATACCTATTGTTCCAGGGGTTCTATTGAAAAACATCACAACCCAGACTGAAGTTTGAGATGTGAGGGAGGAGGCTTTCTCTTCTATGTATGACCCTGCTGCTGGCCTAGTTGTATAACCATGGCAAGGATGAGTTTTCTCTGCCTGACATCATCTGGAGAGTGTCTTTACACATAGATGCCATCAATCAAGTTTGATAAATGGCCTTTGACACAGATTCCTGATAACTCTCCCCTCCCTTCAAATATAGGATAATTAGGTTCCATGTTCTTGTTCACATGATAGGAATGTGCTTTTTAATGCAAATCAAGCATCCTTGAAGTGCCCAGTTTTAAACAATTATCTACACCTATCCTTAGAGCATCCCAGTTACTCCCCAAGGGGTACATACCCTCTGTTTTCTGGAATTAAAGTTTAACTTACTTTCTGAGGTGGTTCCCAGAGTGTTCTGATCACTGTTATGCTTGTGGGTCTTCCAAGCTTTATACCTCATCTTCTGGCCCCTCCTTCCTTTCTGGGCTGGTGAGAAACAGTCTCCAGGCAGCAAGAAAACCACGTTCTCGGAAATGCTTGTGATAAAATGTTTTACATTTCATAGCATTTCAAATTTCATGTGTTTCTGGATATGAGATGGTAAATAAAACAGTGTCTTTGGGATGGGACTCTTTGAAATGAATTATACCTAGTGTTGATTTCACTAAAAGCTTGCAGGTATGAAATCTTCTGAGTTGAGCACAGTGGCCTATGGAGGAGAAATAAGAGCAGAAATTTTATTTTCCTGTTTTTAATAGCTGAGTAGTGTTCTGATAATGTATGGGTAGATGGCAGAGGAGGGGAACTTCTCTTTTCAGTGGACTAAGGAAAAAGGATTGGGGGAAAGAGGGAAGGAGGGTGGGACCAGTAGGAGTTGAGGGAGTAGCCTTTAATAGGGATATATAATGAATAAATTGTGAAAAATAACAATGATTAATAAAATAAAAATGAAGTAGAAAAACAAAACTTATAAGCAAAACTTCGAGTCCAGTCTGGGTACCCTCCCTCCATCAAAGAAAAGAAAGAAGATATAAAGAAAGAAAAAAAATTAGAAAGATATAAAGAAAGAAAAAATATTTTCTTGTATCTGTTGAGACTTTCTTCCTTGTGAGCTCATTTTTTAATCATTGCCTAATGGAGAACATGCTGCTCTCTCTGAAGTTTATATTTCCATAAACATAGGTTTCACACCTGGAACAAATGGCAGAGGTTCATATTTAACATATCAAAACAGACATAGCTGCTAATTTTCTCCCAGCAATCCCTAAGTCCTTCCATGTTATATTGTTCTCCAGGCTGGCATAGTGCACCCAATACCCTGAATTCTTCCCAGGGCCTGAGCTAAACTCATTTCCCCCTTCCCCATATGTAGGCAAACTATTTTGGCTTCTTGGTCCTGTTGATAGCCATGCAAGAGTAACAGCAAAACATCTGTAGCACTCGTGGAATGTGGCTCCCCCGTTAGCATAGTCATGATGAGTTTGTCTTGGAGAAGCATAACCCCAAGAACTGCTTATACTGAGGACTTTGTGCTGTTGTGGAACATAGCTCTATTTGATGCCATTATGATGCCCATATTCCTCATTTGGTGTCTGTTGTTATGCCCCCATTTTCATTTCTTATGTTGCTGATTTGCATATTTTCTCTCTGGCTTTTAGTTAGTTTGGCTAAGGGTTTGTCTACCTTGTTGATTTTCTCAAAGAATCAGCTCTTGGTCCCATTGATTGTTTGAATTGTTTTCTTTGTTTCTAATTCATTGATATTCTTAGTTTGAATATTTCCAATCATCTACTCCACTTGGGTGTGTCTGCTTAAGTTGAAGTCACACCATAATTCTTCCAGACATTTAAAAGGAGCTACAATAATCCTTCCTAAACTATCAAGAAAAGAGAAGATAAGAAAAAAGGAAAAGAAACAGAAGGAACCCTTTGAAACGCTTTCTAGAAATCCAGCATTGCTGTCATAAGCAATCTAGTAAAACACAAAAAACAACAACAAAAGAAAACTACAGGCCAAAACTGTTGATAAAAATAGACTTTCAACCAAAGTTAAACAAAAAAGATAAGGAGGGGGTGCTGGAGAGATGTCTCAGAGGTTAAGAACTGACTGACTGCTCTTGGAAAGGTCCTGAGTTCAATTCCCAGCAACCATATTTTGGCTCACAACCATCTATAATGAGATCTGGTGTTCTCTTCTGGTGTGCAGGTGTACATGCTGGCAGAATAATGTTCACATAATAAATAAATAAATAAATAAATAAATAAATAAATAAATAAATAAATAAATCTTAAAAAAGAAATTAAAAAAAGATAAGGAGGGACAATTCATTCTCATCAAAGGAAAATTCCACCAGGAGGACATCACAGTCCTGAACATCTATGCCCCAAATATAAGAGCACCTGCTTTTGTAAATAAAAACATGATTAAATCTTAAATCACACATCCCAACACCTTAATAGTGGGAGACTTCAACACTCCACTCTCATCAAGGGACAGATCATCTACACAAAAGCTAAATAGGGAGAAATGACACTTACAGAGCAAATTTACTGAAGCAAATAGACCTAATGTCTACAGAACTTTTCAACCAAACACAATGGAGTATGCCTTATTTTCAGTACCTCATGGAAATTTCTCAAAAATTGACCACATAGTCAGACACAAAGCAAGTCTCAACACATGCAAGAAAATAAAAATAATTTCTTGTATTCTTTCAGACCACCATAGCCTAAAACTGGACCTCAACAACAACAGAAACTACAAAAGCATACATACATATGGTAACTAAACAACTCTCTACTCAGTGACAGCTTTCTCAGGAAAGAAACAAAAAAAGAAATTGGAGACTTCCTAAAATTCAATGAAAATGAAGGCACAACATACCAAAAGTTATGGGAAATGATGAAAGTGCACCTAAGAGGAAAGTTCATAGCACTAAGTTTCTTCAAAAAGAAGTTCTAGACAAGCAATTTAATGGCAAACCTAAAATCCCTAGTATAAAAAGAAGTAGACACACACAAGAAGAGAAGATGATTGGAAATATTCAAACTCAGAGCTGAAATCAATGAATTAGAAACAAAGAAAACAATTCAAAGAATCAATGTGACCAAAAGCTGGTTCTTTGACAAAATCAACACTATAGACAAACCCTTAGTAAATCTAACTAAAAGGCTAATAGAAACTATCCAAATCAGCAAAATCAGAAATCAAAATGGGGGCATAACAAGAGACACTGAGGAAATCCAAACAATCATTAGGTCATAGTACAAAAGCCTACATGCCACAAAATTTTAAAATCTAAATGAAATGGACAATTTTCTTGATAGATTCCATCTACCAAAATTAAATCAAGATCAGGCAGAAAGATTGAATAGTCCTATATCCCCCAAGGAAATAGAAGCAGTCACCACAAGTCTCTCTTCCAAAAAAAATGCCCAGGCCACATGGTTTCAGCACAGAATTCTACCAGACCTTCAAAGAAGTGCTAACTCCAATTCAACTTAAATTATTCCACAAAATAGAAACAGAAGGAACATTACCAAATTCATTCTAGATAGCCACAGTCACCTTGAAACCTAAACTACACAAAGACACAACCAAAAAAGAGAAATTCAGACCTATTGCTCTTATGAGAATTGGTGGAAAAATATTCAATAAAATATTGGCAAACCTAATTCAAGAATATATAAAAGATATCATCCACCATGACCAAGTAGGCTTCATCTCATGCATGCAGGGGTGGTTCAGTAAATGGAAATCCATCATTTAAACAAACTGAAGGAGGAAAACCACATGATCATCTCCTTAGACATTTGACAAAATCCAACATCCATTCATGTTTAAAGTCTTGGAGAGATCAGATATACAAGGCACATAGCTAAACATAGTGAAGAAAATACACAGCAAGTCTATAGCTAACATCAAACTAAATGGAAAAAAAAACTTACATCAATCCCACTGAAATCAGGGACAAGGCAAGGCTGCCCAAGTACTGGAAGTCTTCGCTAGAGCAATAAGACAACTAAAGGAGATCAAGGGGATACAAATTGGAATGGAAGAAATCAAAGTATCACTATTTGCAGAAGATATGATAGTCTACATGAATGACACCAAAAATTCATCCAGAGAACACCTTCAGCTGATAAACACCTTCAGCCTTGCCAGGCCACAGAGGAGGACAATGAAGTCAGTTTGGATGAGATCAAATAAGCTAGTGTCAGATGAAAGGGGAAGAGGACCTCCCTTATCTCTGGACTTGGAGAGGGGCATAGGAGGAGATGAGGAGGAGTAGGTGGAATTGGGAGGGGAGGAAAGAGGGGGCTACAGCTGGGATACAAAGTGAATAAGCTCTAATTAGTATAAAAAATAAAAACTTAATTTAAAAAATTGAACAGCAAAAAGTTTAAAGAAAAAAGTTGCACTTAGCACTTTTGGAACTGAATACAGCTGACAGCCTTCAACAAAGATAGTGGTAAAACCATGGCTCCACCTTCTTTATCCATGAACCAACATGGAGGCTAGCCATGTGTTGCTGCATACTGTGGCCGCCAATGCAAAACAGCCATTAGGTGTCACTGATGGTGTTACTACAGCCTACAGTATAGCACTGTGGAGCATTTACAGTTCCCCATAACTAAAATTTCTAAAATTGTAATCAAATATGTTTTAGAACCAACTGCATAAAAGAACAGTACTTTAACTATTCTGGCCATACCAAACCTGTCAGCCAGAAAGAAACGGCATTAATCCATTTACTCAGGAGCTGGTGGTAAGTATATAATGGTTAACAATTACCTGAATACAACCCTGTATAACCCTATGGTAACATGGAGCTGCAGTTTTATTCTCCTGTTAAAGAGCATAAGCAGACATTTTGCATCGAATAATCTCCAGCCTTTTAAGTGAAAAACAACATATTTTACAGTTCTTTCTCAAATCATATTTGCAGGAACGCAAAACCAAAGCAAATACAGTTCATATGTCCTCTGGCTTTCTATACATACTCTGATCTTCCATAAAATTCTATATAACTTCCGGTTACTTTGGACAAGCTATTCCTTTCTTTTTTCTTTTTTTTTCTTTTCTTTTCTCTTCTTTTCCTTTCCTTTCCTTTCTTTTCTTTTCTTTTCTTTTCTTTTCTTTCCCTTTCCTTTCCTTCCCTTTCTTTTCTTTATTGTCACAGTCTCTTGCCTTCTCTCTTGCTTTTCAGACAACATAAAAACCTTCATCAAAATCCTCTCAACATTTCTTTACTAAGCCATGGGTTTTTTACCATCTTGAGATGATACACTGTAAAAACTGCACTTTTCTTAATTGCTTCAAACAATATGGCTTAGTTTCATTTGGTAAAATGAATAAAATAAATACCAAGGTCTCTTGACCTTCCCAAAGGGTCAAGAAACTGTTCTATGTTCTTTGTTAGATAGCCCAAGGTCATTATTTTAAATGCCTGATAAACTTTAAAATGTGTCATAGTCTTAAACATTTAAACATTCTCCAAAACTTGTTTTTGCTATATGAAAATAAATTACTCTTTTTATGAGTAAAACCACAAAGCATAACCATAGTTTTGAAAGTCAGAATCAAATTTTAAAACCAAATTTTACCAGTGCGAACCATCCAATCTCTAAATTCAATACCAATTTAGAATGAGTCTTGTTTTCTTAGTCTAAAAGGAAACGGGATAAACAAAATTCATTTTGACCAAGAGGTTCTGTAACCACTCTTTTCCTTTGTTCTACCCCACGTGGCAATTTCAAAATGGTGGAGTCACATCAGAATGCATGACAAGCCACATGGTTGCTATTTAAAAACATCTGTGCTTCTGTAGATCTAATAAACACATATGCACACATATATGTTCTAAAGAAGTGTTTGAATTTAATCTTTAGACATATTCAATAACTGTTAAGCTATAAATAAGACATACAGAGCATATTAACCATTTAAGATCAGTCAAAAATATGAAGTGGTGATATATACATTTAAACTGAGAAAACTTCTCTTACTCCATCCAGCTGTAATTGCCCTATCAGTCTGGGAAAGCTCTCACAGCCCACCCTGCTCTTGGGTGTCCTCTATCTGTCCCACCCCGAGGCATTCTCCTACCAAAGGCCAAAGGCTTCCCAGCTTATAGTGCTAGGAGCATGGGGCAAGCAAAGTCACCATAGTGCATAGCTGTTTGGTCATCTGCCTACTGAGACCATCATAAACAAACAAACAAACCCATAAAATAAGACAAGAAAATAATGTTCCAATACAATGTATACAAAAAGAAAGGGAGAGGAAAGAAAACCCAAAGGGTTAGTGGACCATTTCTCAATGGCTCTCTTCCCTGTTCCATTAGAAGGTGGCCTTCCCCCAAATTGAGCTACATACAATTATCCTAGCCTGAAATGGCAGCCCGTTATTATACCAGACCAGTTGATCTGAAATCTCAATTCCCTCAGCCCACTCCTGCCATGGGGCATTGCTGCTGCTGCCCCCACCATGATGAAAATGCACTCAACAATCATAGCTCCTAGCTGGGAGGAGCAGTCCTGACAATTTAATTCCAAGACCCACCCTTGCATTCTCTCCCTCTGGCTGCCAGAACACCTGATTCTACCACAGCAGGACGTGGGGAAGGTGAACAGTATGAGGGTGGAGGGGCTGAAAGGAACAAGGAGGGATTACAGCAAGTCTGTCTCATAGCATCATCACAGTCCCATACTCCAATACAAACAAACATTCATAAACACAAGGAACAAAATAGACAGACAAATGCATGCATACTTGCTGCTACACTACTGAAAACAAAACCAGAACCAAGTGTCTGGCTTTTGTTCATGGTTGGAAAGGCAAAAGCAGAAACAGGTTCTTCCTCTGGGAAAGGCACATCTGTCCCAAAGAAGTTTCTAAACACAAGGAATAAAATAGGACAGGTGCAGACTGAGTGGCCATGTAGCCAGATCATAAGGTAAGCTCAGATCCATGGAACTTCAGATCACTGCTCTGGTTTCCCTGCCACAAAAGCTCCAGAGCAGTGGGTGATTCTGAATCACCTCCCAACCTCAGGACTCTACTCAAGTGCCCACCAAAAAAAAAAAAAAAAAAAAAAAAAAAAAAAAAAAAGAAAGAAAAAACAATGAAGCCAGGGGTAATCCCCTGACTTTGGCAGCTGTGTTTACCCTGAAGTCTTCCTCTGATCACATCCTGCTGCCATCACAAATATGAACAACTGAGGATTTTTCAGAATAGAGGACAGAAAGTAATCACACACATGCACACTTAGATACTTACGAGCTGCAATAAGACCATCTAGGTCAGGGTCCTGGAGTCTTGGGGATCCTGATGAGCCCCCCAAATGTTATTCTCAGTTCGTGCGACCCCAAAAGGCCACCAGGAATTGACTCCACTGAAAACATATGAGGGTTTATTTAATACAAGCTCAAATCCAGGTCACAAACAACCTCCTTGGTGAAGAGGAGGAGTACGGCAGGGTGGTCTAGGGCAACAAGGTTTTTAAAGGGAAAAGCCATAAGCAGTGAGTTACATGCCTTGGAGTTACATGACTGTGTAAGGGAAATTTACTTTTGAAATGATTGGTTTACTTTACATGCTAAGACACTAAACGGTTCTGGCCTGAACATCTGGTCCGGTAACCTAGCAACTATATCTCTACTGGGCAAGAAAAGAATGTGGTAGGGCTAGTTCACCCCTGAAGGTGGCTGGACACGTATACACCTGTCTGGTCTTTCTTTAGTCTTATGCTTTAAACTTTAAACCAAAGCCCCTCCCCAAAAAATTAAAAAATAAAGCTTAAATTTTGATTCTTTGGTCTCTCACTATGTAGTAATTCCTTTGTCTCAGAAATGTAAAAACTATGAAGCCCACTGGAATTTTCTTCACACATGTGATGTAAATATGTATATTGATGGGTTTGCATGAACTAGGTCAGTCTGTTTTTTTGGTATATTTTACATGATTGTATGTCAGTTATCTGGCTATTAGGAGTTCCTTTTTCATCGTCCATGGAATATGTGCAAATATGTACAGGTTTATATATCTGATCATTTGTCTACGTGTATGTATGGGAGAACAGGCCATAACAGCTGGTCAGGGAAGATGTTTTTCTAAAGGGCAGCCTGAACTTGCTACAGTTTCTGCAGAGGACATGCTAGCTGAAATCACCATCATCGTCATACATAAACTTGTAGGAATTTGTTAGTAAAATTTCTTGTTTCACCCACTTTTTTTCAGTAAGTGTATGCCTGCAACCTCTATCTTTTCTATCCATTTCTCTTTAGATCATGGAGGGTTAATAGGACCCTAAAACTCTACCAGACCTCTGAGCCTGCCTCAGAGACAGGAAAGATGATTGCCACTGAGCCCATGGTGGCCTGAAGAGTATCTCGGGGTAAACAAGCCTGCAATTCTTTGTCAGTCTAATTAAGACCACCTGTTGTTAAGCAATAAAAACATTAGGGAAAGAGTGACTTTGTTGTCAGAGTGACCAGAAAGCCTTAAGTGGCTCAATTGGTAAAGCACTAGGCTCCAAGTAAGGAGACTGGGGATTAACACCTAAATAAAACTGCTTTTGACTTCATCAAGATTCCCAAATCAAGTTTAGGTATACAGAAAGAGACAAATATAAGTCCCTGACCCTGAATTCACCTGCTTCAGTCTTTCCAAGCTGGGTATTCACTTCTGGATATTAACAATTATCAATTATTTTGAGGCTAAAATTTCATCGTGAAATTTCTTTCTTCCCTTTTCTTTCTCCAGGCCTTCCCACACACTGCCCCATGCTCACCTTCAAATTCATGGCTTCTTTCTTCATTGTTATTTCATGTGTTATATATACATGTATTTTAAAATATAAACTGCTTGTTTTTTGAAGTATATGCAAATTTATTGTCTTTAATCAGTGCTTTCAGTTCCAAAATCATGTAAGATAATTACAGACATATATACATAAACTGTGACAGAACCCTTTTCCATTTTATCTCATATTTTTAATTATAAGATGAAAATGTTTTACTGTCTTGACCACACTAAATTACTTACAAATGATGTAAGATTGTGAAGCTTCTCTTGCTGATGAGTGAGGCTTACCTGCCATGGTAGACTCTCACCCTTGTTTGTGTCTTCTTTAGATCCCGTTTCAGTTTTGCTCAACAGCATTTTCTGGAGGGCATGGGCCACTGCCTACACTACATTTCATATGGAATAGCTGGGCTCAGACTTGGTCATCCCATCATTTTCTTCTGATTTAATCTGTATTGAAATGTTTGCTGTGTATGGTTTATGATTTCCACATAGCAAAGCAGGTGAGCAATCAAAGTTGTCAATCCAGAATTTATGGAAGAATTGCCTGGGTACTGGGGGATGTAGGTGCCTCGAGAAAATGCTTTAAGCCAGGGATGGCTCTTTTCTTTTAACATGAGAAGATTCCTCTGAAAAAGTTTATAAAATCATTCTTATTTGATAGACTCTAAATATAATGTGTTGTTTGGCCACGTTCCACACCTTCCTTCTGGTTGAAAATATTTTGCCATACGAAAAACACATCAATTATTTATATCACTATAGACTACCTGTATATTTGCCTGTGTATTTTGGTTCAAGTCCAGCAAATCAACACCAACTAGTACCCAAGTATCAATTAGCTGGGATTTTTTCCGAAAACAGACACACACATAGATTGATCTTTCTTCCTTCTTTCTTCCTCCTCCACCTCTTCCTTTTTTTCTTGGCCCATGTATATATGCCTTCATGTCAGCAGAGGAAGCCTTATGCACAGAGCTTACCACTGAGCACAGAGCACCTTACCTACTAAGCCTCCAGCACACCAAGCATTATTTAGTGTCCTGCCTGCTCACACACCGCTGGCCAGCAGAGGGCGCCAGAACACCCTAAACAAGGTCATGATGCCCAACCTGAGCTCAGGCGGGTTGGACCAATCCCCACAGGATGCAGGCAGCAGTGTGGGAGTGCAGGATTGTGCATCTCTCTTTAGTCACCCCCCGCCGTCTGCGGTTCTGCCCCACGCACGAGGCGTTAGGGAACTCCAGGTAGACGGACTGACAGATGTCGGTGGACAGGGGAGGGATTGCTTGCAGTCAAATATCTGAGTCCCCCACCCCGTCTCCCTCATGAATCCTGTCCCTTGTGCTGCCTATAAAGCCCCTGCGGGCTAGTCCCTAAATCACGTGCCAGGGTCCCTCAGCTTTGCTCATGGGTGGCATGGCAAAAAGCCTGGAAGTAGGCTGGGGAAGCCTCTTCACGCTACTGCAGGCCTCAGTGGCATACAGCCAACACAGCCTTTCCCCTGGTCCCTGTGTTGGTAAATCTAAGGTCTTGCCAGACAAGCTTGCAATAGCCTTTAATCCAGGCACATGGGATGCAGACACAGGATGATCCTTGTGATTTCAATGTAAGCCTGGTTGGCAAAGACAGTCCAGGACTGTGGTTTTTATTTTTTGAGGTATTTCTGCATTGGGATTTTTACGTAATGAGTTATCTCATAGGTAACATGGTTTTCAAACCACCTTTGATTTTTTTCCCCCCAGAAGTGTTCATAGTGTTCAGAATTGGGAAACTCATAGCAGTCTTGGAAACATTTAAACAGTTTTACTATTTTTATGTGTTTTCGTGTTTTCCCACGTGTATGTCTGTGCATGACATGCATGCCTATTGTCTGCAGGGGCCAGAAATAGGCAATGGATCTTCTGAAATTGTTCTTACACAAAGTAGCGAGATACTATGCCCATGCTGGTAAGAGAATTCAAGACTGTGGAAGTCTTATCAGTGATTTGATTTGATTTTAGTTCTTAATTTTTTTCACAATTTCTTGTTATATAGCCTGATTGAAACCCCCTTCCTCCAATCCCCCCAGTCCCACCATCCCTCCTTCTTCCTCCTCTCCCCTTTTCCTAGTGCAGGTAAAGGGGGAGTGCTTCACCATTGCCATCTCACATAGCCTGTTAAGTCCCATCAGGAGTGCATGGATCCTCTTCCTCCATGGCGGCATCCCAAGGGGTGAGTAATTAAAGAGCAGGCAATGGAGAATTTCTTTACCAAAAAATATATATATATATATATCACCCCAAAAAATCTACTTTAGAAATCATGAAAAGAACATAATATCTTCCACAAGCCAAAAACAAACAAACAAACAAAAAACCAGACATTTTACTCTTTGGGCCATTATACTGAAAAAAAAAATTTAAAAGCTTGAACATTATCACAGCTTTGAGTTTATTACTTTCATATTTATACCATTGAGAATTTATTTAGTCTTCCTACATGTGTATGAGTGTTTAATAAATGTTTTCTTGTGTGTCCCTGGTTGTATGCCCTTGCACCAACCACAGGCATGCACTGCTTTCGGGAAATTCTGAGCCTCTGACTGAGTGATCAAAATCCTTTACATGAACTGCCAGAGTTCTTAAATGAGGAGCCATCTCTCAAGACACATTATTTATTTATTAATGAAATTCCCTTTTTATTTTCCATATTATTGTCTGTTCACTCAAATGTGATCAACATGTTTGCTTATAATAATTTTATTAGTGAATCTGTTATTTAAGTGAAGGTATATTATTTTTTTATTAAAAATATTTCGTTATGAATTTTTAATTTATTTTTATTATTACAATTTATTCACTTTGTATGCTATCTGTAGCCCCATCCCTCATCTCCCCCAAATCCCACCCTCCTTTCCTCATCTTCTCCTATACCCTTCCTCAAGACAACTGATAGGGAGATCCTCCCCTCCTTCCATCTGACCCTAGCCTATCAGGTCTTATCAGGACTGGCTGCCTTGTCTTGCTCTGTGGCCTGCTAGCACTGCACTCTGCTTCAGGGGGAGGTAATCAAAGAGTTCATATCAGAGATGGCCCCTGCTCCCCTTACTAGGGTGTTGACTTGGAGGCTGAGCTGCCACGGGCTCCATCTGAGTATGGGGTTTAGGTATCTCCACGAATGGTCCTTGGTTGGAGTATCATCACTCCTTGAAAGAAACCCTGGGCCCAGAATTTTTGATCTGTCGCTCTCTTTGTGGAGCTCCTGTCCCCTCCAGGTCTTCCCAGCTCCCCCTTCTTTCATAAGATTCCCTGTGCTCTGCCCAAAGATTGGCTGCGAGTCTCAGCATCTGCTTGGCTACCCTGTTAGACAGAGGCTCTCAGAGGCCCTCTCTGGTAGGTCCCTGTCCTTTCACTTCTTATCCCGGTCCCCCCCCCACCCGTGTACATCACATTGGCTTTCTGGGTGAGGACTGAGCGGTTTCCCGAAGGTCCTCCTTCTTGTTCTGCAAATTTTCACATGTTCATTCTGCATGATATGACTCAAAGTTCCTTATAAGTGAGTCTCTACCAGGCCTGTCTTTCTGCTTCTGGGATACCTCGCTCGGGATGACATGGGAAGACTAAATAAAATCTCAGATATAGAAATACGAAAGTAATAAACTCAAGGCTGTTAAAGTGTTCAAGCTTTACTTTTCGGAAGGGCCACTCTCTTTCTCTAGTGGCCCAAAAAAAGTAAAATGTATGTTGTTTTGCTTGTGGAAGATATTATGTCATTTTAAAGATGTGTCTAAGGTAGATTATTGGGCTGTCTTTTCTTTTTTTTAAATAAATTCTCAGTTCCATAGAATTTATTATTTATTTATTTATTATTATTTTATTGATTTTTATTACAGAGTTAATAAAATGTAATTAATAAACAACAACAACAATAATAGTAGTAGTAGTAGTAGTAGTAGGAATAAAATAATAAAATACTTCTCAAAAAAAATTCTCAGTTGCTTGCTCCTTGATTACTCACCCCCAGTGATGTAGCCTTGCCAGGCCCCAGACAAAGAGGTTCCATGTCCTCCTTATGGACGTTAAGGAGCTAGGGGAAGATGGCAATGGTGGAGAGAACTCCCCCTTTCAGTGGAACAGGGGAAGAAGATAGGGGGAAAAGGGAGGGAGGGTGCTACTGGAAGGGGAGTTGTGGAATGGGTCTCCATTAGGTAATGATTAAAAAATGAGCTCACAAGGAAGAAAGGTGGCAAAGACAAAGATTCTATTGTTCTTTGCTTTTTTTATATCATCTTTCTTTTCTTTGAGGGATGGCGGGTACCCAGACTGGACTCAAATTTTTGCTGTCAAGTTTGGTTTTTCTAATTAATTTGTATTTTATTAATCATTTTTATTTTTTCAAAATTTATTCATTATATACCCCTTTTTAAAGGCCACTTCCTCAACTCCTACTGGTCCCATACTCCTTCCCTCTTTCCCCCAAACCCTTTCCCCTAATCCTCTCAAAGGAGGAGTCCCCCTCCTCTCCCATCCATCCACACATTATCAGAACACTACTCAGCTATTAAAATGAGGGAAATAAAATTTTTGCTCTTATTACTTCTGTATAGGCCACTGTGCTCAACTCAGAAGACTTCATACTATGAAGCTTGCCTGTAAGCTTACTGTGAAATAAACAATAGGTATAACTCGGTTTAGAGAGTCCCACCCCCAAGACACTGTTTGATTTACCATCTCACATCAAGAAACATGTGAAATTTGAAATGCTATGAAGTGTGAAACATTTTTTTCACAAGCGTTTCAGAGAACGTGGTTCTCTTGCTGCCTGGAGGCTATTTCCCACCAGCCCAGGAAGGAAGGAGCCCCAGAAGATTAGGTATAAAACTTGGAAGGCACCTAAGCATAACAGTGATCAGAACACTCGGGGAACCACCTCAGAAAGTAAGTTCAACTTTAATTTTAGAAAACAGAGGGTATGTACCCCTTGGGGAGTAACTGGGATGCTCTAAGGATAGGTGTAGATAATTGTTTAAAACAGGGCACTTCAAGGATGCTTGATTTGCATTAAACAGCACATTCCTATCATGTGAAAAAGAACATGGAACCTGATTATCCTATATTTGAAGGGAGGGGAGTTATCAGAGATCTGTGTCAAAGGCCATGTATGAATTTTGGTTGGTGGCATCTATGTCTAAAGACACTCTCCAGATGAAGTCAGGCAGAGAAAACTCACCCTTGCCATGGTTATACAACTAGGCCAGCAGCAGGGTCATACATGAAAGAGAAAGCCTCGTCCCTCACATCTCAAAATTCAGTCTGGGTTGTGATGGTTTTCAATAGAACCCCTGTAACAATAGGTATGTGTACACAAAGAAACTTCTACAGGCTGCCACTGTTGTGATACTCTCAGAGAACTTCCTGGCTGGTGTTAGTTCACCATTCCCTACATATTCATCCACTGGACTAAAAGTTTCTTGTGTAAACTGAGGCAATTGAAAATAGTAAAGGTTGAGAAACAGGACTATCAAAAAGTCTTCCGTAAACACCTTATTATATAGTACTGTTGCATGTAATTGATATTCACCATTCATTGTATTCTTTTTAAAAATAAGTTTATTTACTTTAAATTCCAATTGTAATCCCCCTCCTTCCTCTGCCCCATGACTACCCTCTGTTCCTATTGCCCCCTATTACCTTTCCCCTTCAGAAAAGGGAGGTCTTTCCATTGAGCTAGTTTTACAGTTCTGTTGCATCTCAGTGGACCAAAGTACATAAAGGCCTTTCCACCTTGCTTATACTCTCAGAATTGCTCTCCAGTAAGAATACTTTTATGATGATGATGACTCTAGATTTGTGCAAGGCATAACCCTTTTAACACATTCATAAGTTTTTCCTCTAGTATGAATCCTTTCATGATGATGAAGATTATACAAATGTGGAATGGTTTCACCATGTTTAAAGCACTCACAGGCTTTCTGTCCATTAGGATTTCATTCATAAGTGTGGAGATTATTCTGAAGTCCAAAAGTTTTTTCACATTGGTTACAGTCAGACATCTTTCCAGTATGTGTTATTTTATATATTAAGAGATGTTACATGCAAAGGCTTTGCCACATAGTTATATTCATATGTGTTGTTGTCTTAGGAGATGATTGGTACATGCAAAGGCTTTATAACACTAATTATACTCACAAGGCTTCTCTCCACTGTGTGTCTTTTCCTATTTTCGGAGACTACTCTGCTGTGCAAAGGCTTTATCACGTTAGGTATATTCGTAAGGTTTCTATCCAGTATGTGTTCTTTTATGTCTTATGAGATGACTGTTTTCTGCAAAGGTTTTACCACACTGGTTACATTCATAAGGTTTCTCTCCAGTGTGTGTTCTTTTATGGCTTAAGAGAGTACTGTTTTGTGCAAAGGCTTTACCACACTGGTTACATTCATAAGGTTTCTCTCCAGTGTGTGTTGTTTTATGTCTTATGAGATGACTGTTTCGTGCAAAGGCTTTACCACACTGGTTACATTCATAATGTTTCTCTCCAGTGTGTGTTCTTTTATGGCTTATGAGATGACTGTTTTGTGCAAAGGCTTTACCACACTCGTTACATTCATAAGGTTTCTCTCCAGTGTGTGTTCTTTTATGGTTTATGAGATGACTGCTTTCTGCAAAGGCTTTACCACACTCGTTACATTCAAAAGGTTTCTCTCCAGTGTGTGTTCTTTTATGGCTTATGAGATGACTGTTTTCTGCAAAGGCTTTACCACACTGGTTACATTCATAAGGTTTCTCTCCAGTATGTGTTCTTTTATGCCGTATGAGCTGACTGCTTTTTGCAAAGGCTTTACCACATTGATTACATTTGTAAGGCTTCTCTCCAGTGTGTGTTCTTTTATGGCTTATGAGATGACTGTTTTGTGCAAAGGCTTTACCACACTGGTTACATTCATAAGGTTTCTCTCCAGTGTGTGTTCTTTTATGGCTTATGAGATGACTGTTTTCTGCAAAGGCTTTACCACACTGATTACATTCATAAGGTTTCTCTCCAGTATGTGTTCTTTTATGCCGTATGAGCTGACTGCTTATTGCAAAGGCTTTACCACATTGATTACATTTGTAAGGCTTCTCTCCAGTGTGTGTTCTTTTATGCCATATGAGTACAGTGATATAGGGGAAGGTTTTCCCACATAGAGTGCATTTAAAGGGTTTCTCTCCAGTATGACTGCTTTCATGCCTGCAAAGAAAATTGGCACATGTGAAAGATTTACCACCGTCATTTCATTACACTAATAAATATATTTATCTACATGAATTAATTTCATAATTTGGTCTAATGGTAAAGAAGAATCAAATTTTAAAGTTTTATCACTTTATTTACATTCACGGTATTCCCCTTCATTATGGGTATTTTTGAAGATCCCTGTGATGGTAAGGGAATTTGTTATGTGGATCTCTTTTATAGCATCATTTTTCTATAAGAGGTTTTCTCCTATATATGAAGAGTATTTAAGAATTCAGAGTTTCACCACACCAATCCCATTCACAAATTTTTGTACTGTATGAATGATACTTCATTTTCAAAGTGAGCCAAGAGAAGCAGAAGTTCCAAATTCCTAGTATTCATAGGTATTTTCAGCAATATGAGTTTGCTGATGAATTCTCAGTGAAGTTGCAAAACCAATTAACAGTAACCATTTATCACATTCAGAAAATTTACTCACAGTGGGGACCACTACCAAATCAATTGTTCTTGGAGAAAGACAGGGACACTGCTTCTTTCAATATCCCTATGCTCATGTCTTGAATCATTTTGACATATGATATACCAGTTTAATTTACAAATATAATAAAGATTCCCATATTGAATTAACACAGTTTGTTTTTTGTTCATTATAGACATGTCATATAGGGACTAAGGTTTCTCCAAAACAATATTCTTGATTCTCATAAGCTGCTCCTTTCACTAAACTTTACAATGTTACTGCATGAAAATGAGTAACACTGGTTCTAATATGAAATTTTTGCTTATTAGAAGGTTTTGGACACATACTGATCACCAATTCAGTGTGTATACCTTTACAATATCTGAGTAGATAGAATGAGACTAAACAGATTGGCAGTTCAAGTCAGTAGCTGTAATGTCCATATGATTCAAATGGTATTTTTGTTACAATATTATTTTATTTTCTTCTATCTTAGAGGAGTGCCTTGTAAACACAAATCAGATGCCTGACATTGAAGTACATGGAATTATGAGATTTTAATGATCATCAGTACACTTAAAGCAGTGCTGTTTTTATACTGTTGCTTTTCTTTAAAACTTCCAGGACACAGCCATGTGTGCTGGTACATGCCTTCAATCCCAGCACTTGTGGAGGCAGAATCTGGCAGATCTGTGTGATTTTGAGGTCAGGCTGGTATAACAAGTAAGTCTAAGAAAGTCACAGATACTCAGAAAAAAAATCTATTTCAAAAACAGAAAATAAAAAGCAGCCAACAAACAAACAAACAAACAAACAGAAACAAACAAAAAACACCAAACTTCCAGGACACATTAAAAATTAAGATTTATATCTGTATCAACATGCACATAAAGTTACCTTTTATTACTTGTAGAACTTTGAAAATGTTCTTCAATATTATGGTCATCCCAATTGTAGCCTAAAATATAGTACGATAAAATATATATTATTGGAAATATCATGTTATTATTAAGGCAAAACTTAAATCACTATCTTCTGTGACCCTTAGAACCATGCCTGATTTATTTACCTCATTCCTCCTCATTCTCAATTGGAATTACAGAAGATGATCAATAACAAAGTAAGAGTTGTCTCTTTATTTTTAAAGTGAAAGAAAAATTGCAGTCTTACCTATAGCAGTGAGGTTTTCACAGGTCTCTAGCATCACATCTTTGTAGAGTTGCTTCTGGGAAGGTTCCAGCAAGGCCCACTCTTCTTGGCTGAATTTCACATGCACATCATTGAAGGTCACTGAATTCTAAAATATGCCATACATTTGTACAACAGAAACAGTGGCAACAATATAATTTATACGTCATTGTCAATATAATCATATAATTCTACTGCATCTTCAATTCATTTTCTGACACAGAAGTGTGAATGTTTTATAGTTGGGTGCTGTGTGTGATGTGAAGTAGGGGAGATGAAAAAGCCTAAAGGTTAGATTGAAAAATAAAAATAAAAACCAAAGGCGTGCTTCAAAAACCTGTGTTTCATCAGTTTGTAAGATATGAATATAAAGTAGCCATTAGTTGGGTTCTTGAGCAATCTATGAATCATCTTCAGTTACTTGGGTGAGTAGGTCAGGACCCTGTCATGATACAAGTGGAAGGACAAAACACAGTCATGGTATTTTATATAGCAACAAATGAGATGTGTTGATCAGGGGTCACTGAACAAACAGATGGGTAACATCAGTCAAAAGACAACATGGTACTGAATATTATGTTTTGACCAGGGCTCAGGGATGTGGCATATCAGTATGTGAAGAGGAGGGCTCATATATTTGTGGAAGGGAAAGTGGACTACAGTGAATACATGAATAAAAATAATGTGAGTGGCAAGCAACAACAATCATAGCCAATAACATGATATTTCTGAGTGACCAGACAAAAGAAAAGGAATAGAACACATGGTTGTTTTTTGATCATTATTTTGTATATCCTCCTTACTAAATAATGTAGTCTATAGATTAAAAATAAAGATTAAAACTTTTCTATTAAAAATAAGTGTTATTGATATCACTAAGTCATTTTAGAAGAAAACAGAATAACAAGTTTTAACTGTATCATATCTGAACTTTTTGAAGAGGATATAGCTTTGGAATAGACGTGGCAATTTATGTGGACAAAGACAAACAGAGAGAAGAGTGTAAAACAGAGAGACAGAGACATAGAGACAGAGACACAGAGAGAGAGAAATTAACAGATGAACAATACTAATTACAGATCAGAGAAATTTATTAGCAGTTACTAACTACAAAAAATGGTGGACAAGCTGGGTGTATTCTGTCATGCCTTCAATTCCATCACTCAGGAGGCAGACACAGGTGTATCTTATTGAACTGGATGTCAGTATTATCTATTCAAAGAGTTCTAGGACAGCCAGACCTATATATTAAGACAGAGTCTCCCCTAAAAGTCAATCAAACAAACAAAATATTGAAAGAACTCAGAGGTCTTTACTGAAGATTCTACGAGGAATTATACATTCACTCCTGTTGTATATTTATTTTCCAGAAATCTGCACTACCCCAGCTTAAACTGTAACTTCAATGATATCTTACTAAAAGGGAATGGATGTTTAAACAGGTAAAAATAGAAGACAAAAATACTAGCAGTGTAAATGTTGATCATAAATGAGCAACGTAAGATAGGAGAGATGGCTCAGCAGTGAGGAGCTCTTATTGCTCTTGGAAATAATTGGGCTCAATTGTTAGTGTTTACATGGGACCCACTACTTTCAATTGTTATAAGTTCATCAGTTCTGAAGACATCTTCAGACTACTGTGAGGATTAGGCACACAAGAGGTGCATATTCATGCATACAATCAAAATACTTATATTCAGTAAAAAGTAAAAATAGATCCCAGATGGCTGGGCTGATTGCACACTGTTCTGATAAGCTGGGTAGCAGAGACTGCACAGTGACCAATAGTTGGATCTGTGGGCCGCCAAACACCACTGACTGTGTTTCCTAGGTAAGAAGAAAACCAATGATGAGGGAAACTATTGGGTCCAACCTCAGAGCACCCAGCTAATCTCTGGAAAAATTTCTTTGATATTGCAGCAGGAATAAGATTTTCAAGCAAATGGATCCAAGAAGCAAGCTATTCTAATATCTAATAAAACAGACTTTCAACCAAAATTAATTGAAAGGGATGAGGAAGAGGGAATCCAAGATGGCATTGCCAGGAGGACCACGACAGGAACAGGACAGCAATGTTGGTACAGCAACTAAAAGACTGAACTCTGGGCCCTAAAACAACAGCAATCGTGTTTCCCAGGTGAGAGGAAACTCCGTGGTGTGGGGATCACTCAGTCCCACTCTCAGGTCACTCAGTGAGAGCCTGGAAAATATCCCAGGTGAAGGATACACCTGTTTGTCCTGATCACCTTCCCAGGCCTAACTGTGTGCTCCAGGGCACCAGAGACTGGGAGCTCCAGGCTCAAAAAAAAAAAAAAAAAAAAAAAAAAAAAAAAAAAAAACAGGGAAGAAGAAAGTGGGACTGACCTCAGGTCACCCAGTCTATCCCTGGAAAAGGTCCTGCAGACTGGTGGGTACACAGCTGTCAGCCTTGAGTGGGCCTCCAGTCACTAGACCTCCATGCCCTACTCTCCATCACAGACAGAACTGTGTGCCCCAGGACACTAGAAGATGGGTTTCCCTGTCTGGAGAAAACCCCACAGGCAGGGAAAGAGCAGGTCCCAGCTTAGAGCACTCAGCCAACTCCCCCACACACACACTACCACCACCACACATGGGAACATTCTTGGAAATGTTCTCAGGTTCTTTCCCAGTCACCAGCTTGGTAGCCATCTGGCAAGTGCCTACCCATTCTACACACCACGTCAAACACCACAGATTAGGTCTTCATGTTGGGAGAAAACCCAAAGGTGGGGAAAACATCTGGCCCTACCTCAGGACACCTAGCCCTGGAAAAGTTTCTGGTTATTCACAGGCTCCAGACTCTAGCCTCCTGCTGCACATGGGAGAGCAGTGATCAGCTGCCACGGATTACTGCTTGGGTACTGGGGCACAGAGCTCTAACCTCAGACCTACAGAAGCCTTGGATCCCCAAGATCAACCCCCAGATACTGCTCCAAGGGACAACCAGTTATCCCTAACTAAGCTGACCAAACCATGGGGTACCCAGGTTACAGTTATAGCTTACTAAATTTACAGCAAGAAAGCCAGAAGCAGGACAGCTGTCTCCAGGACTTCTCTGGGTGAGAGGAGAGCCCCCTTGACTAAAAAAGACCACAATTACCGCTCATGTCTCTATGCCTGTGGTGAGTTTTGGCAATTCCTGAGAAATACCTGCTATTCAGTGACTGTACCCCAAAAGCTGAGGAGGCCTCCTTCAGGAAAAATCATCTTCCTGCCAAGGGGATTATCCCCACCACAGGATTCCAGGAGGTGCCAGAAAATAACACCCAACACCTAAGATAGCCAAATGGGTACAGACAAGTGTAAAAGCTCAAAATGGCAGAGCAGTATGGCATCTCCAGAACACGGTTATTCAGGGGCAAGCAGCCCTGGACACACCAGGGTAAATGAAATTCAAGAAGATGACCTTACATCTGTGCTTATGAACCGGATAATAGAGGAAAAAATAAACTGCGTAAAGACCTAGATGACGATAAAGTCAAACAGATTATTGCCTTTTGCAAAGAAATGGAGGAAGATAAAGTCAAACAGATTATGGACATCCTTAATGAAATACAGGAAGTTGCAGCCAAATAATTTGTGGCCTTTAGAGAAGAAATACTTAAATCACTGAAAGATATTAAAGAAACAGAGGATTGTTTGAACAAACAGCTGAAGGAATTGAAAAAAATACGGTCAGAGAAGTGAAGGAAATCAATAAAATGGCTCAAGATCTGATACGAGAATTGGAAAAAATTAAAGAAAACACAAGTGAGGAAACTGTGGAGAGAAAGAACTTAGGGAGGAAAAGAGGAACTACAGAGGTAAGCATAATCAATAGACTACGAGAGATGGAAGAAATAATCTTAGGTGTGGAAGACACAATGGAAGAAATAGATGTAGCTATCAAAGAAAATGTTAAATCTAAAAAATTCCTGACACAGAGCATCCAAGAAATCCAAGACAACATGAAAAGCAAAACCTAAAAATAATAGGAATAGAGGAAAAAGAAGATTCCCTCCTCCAAGGCCCAGAAAATATTTTCAACAAAATCATAGAAGAAAATTTCCCCAACTTAAAAGAGAGGTCTATAAGACTACAAGAGGCCTACAGAACAACCAATAAATTAGAGCAGAATAGAAAATCCTCCCACCACATAATAAACAGTAAGTATACAGAACAAAGAAAAAATACTAAAAGCTGCAAAAGAAAAAGGCGAAGTAACATATAATGGCAAACGAATCAGAATCACACCTGACTTCTCAATAGAGACTATGAAAGCCAGAAGGGACTGAACAGATATCATGCAGACCCTAAGAGAACATAGATGTCCACCCAGGCTACTATATCCAGCAAAAGTTTCAGTCATCATAGATGGAGCAAACAAGATATTTAATGACAAAAACAAATTTAAACAATACCTACCCACAAATCCAGAGGTAAAAAAGCTCTTAGAGGGAAAACTACAACCCAGGAAAGCTAACTACATTCAGGAAAACACAGGAAATAAATAATGTCACTACAGCAAAACTAAAAGTAACCAAGCACACAAACACTACCACAAGCAACATCAAAATAAAAGGAACTAACAGCCACTGGTCATTAATTTCCCTCAACATCAATGGACTTAACTCTCCAATAAAGACACAGACTAACATAAATGGACACTTAAACAAGACCAAACAAACTGTTGCATACAAGAAACACATCTAAGTCACAAAGATAGACATTACCTGAGAGTAAAGAGCTGGAAGGGTCCAAGAAAATGGACGCAAGAAACATGCAGGAGTAGCCATTCTAATATCTAATAAAATAGATTTTCAACCAAAATTAATCAAAAGACATGAGGAAGATCATTCATACTCATCAAAGGAAAATTCCACCAAGAAGAAATCAAAATTCTGAACATCTATGCCCCAAATACAAAGGTACCCACGTTTGTAAAAAGAAACATTAATAAAACCTAAACCAAACACAAATCCCCATACATTACTACTGGGAGACTTCAACACTCCACTCTCAACAAAGGACAGGTAAACAACAGAAATTACACAAAGAATATCTCTAATAGAGGTCATGTATCAAATGGACCTAACAGATATCTACAGAATCTTACACCCAAAGAAAAAAGAATTTACCTTCTCTCAGCACCTCATGGAAACTTTTCCAAAACAGACCATATCATTGGTCACAAAGTGAGCCTCAACCTATACAAGAAGATTGAAATAATCCCTTGTATCCTATCTATTACCGTGGTCTAAACCTGGACCTCAACAACAACAGAAATAGCAAAAAGCCTACAGACACATGGAAAGAGAAGAACTCACTACTAAATTACAGCTGGGGCAGGGAAGAAATAAATAAAGAAATTAAAGTCTTCCTAGAATTCAATGGAAATGAAGACACAACATTACAAAACTTCTGGGACACAATGAAAGCAGTGCTAAGACGAAAGTTCATAGCACTAAGTGCCTTCAAAAAGAAATTTATAACACCTCATACAGTCAACTTAATGGCTCACCTAAAATCCCTAGAAAAAAGAAGCAGACACACCAAAAAAGAGTAGAATAATCAAACTCAGGGCTGAAATCAATAAATTAGAAACAAATAAAACAATTCAAAGAATCAATGAAACCAAGAGCTGGTTCTTTGAGAAAATCAAGATAGACAAACCCTTAGCCAAAATAACTAAAAGGCAGAGAGACACTATCCAAATTAACAAAATCAGAATTGAAAAGGAGGAGAAAACAATAGACACTGAAGAACTCTAAACAATCATTAGGACTTACTTCAACAGTCTATATACCAAAAAAATTGAAAAGTCTAAATAAAATGGACAATTTTCTTGATCGATTCCACTTACCAAAGCTTAATCAAGACCAGGTAAATCAATAAAATAGTCCTGTATCCACTAAGGAAATAGAAGCATTCATCAAAAATCTCTAATCCCCCAAAAGCTCAGAGCCAGATGGTTTCAGTGCAGAAATCTAACAGACCTTCAAAGAAGAGGTAACTCCAGCTCTCTTCAATCTATTCCACAAAAGAGAAACAGAAGGAACACTACAAAACTCATTCATTGAAGCCACAGTTACCTTGTAACCTAAACCCAGAAAGACCCAACAAAGAAAGGTAATTTCAGGCCATTCTCCCTTATGAACATTGATGCAAAAACACTCAACAAAATACTTTGCAAACCCAATACAAGAACATATCAAAGATAGCATCCATTATGACCAAGTAGGCGTCATACTAGGTATGCAGGGGTGGTTCAATAACCAAAAATCCATCGATATGATCCACCATATTAACAAATTGAAAGAAAAAAAAACACATGATAATCTCCTTAGATGCTGAAAAAGCATTTGAAAAAAAAATCCAGCATCCATTCATGTTTAAAGTATTGGAGAGATCAGGGATACAGGGCACATACCTAAACATAGTAAAGGTAATATACTGCAAGCCTATAGCCAACATCAAGCTAAATGGAGAGAAACTTACAGCAATCCCACTGAATTCAGGGACAAGGCAAGGCTGACCACTCTCTCCATATCTCTTCAACATAGTTCTTGAAGTCCTTGCTAAAGCAATAAGACAATTAAAGGAGATCAAAAAGATACAAATTGGAAAGGAGGAAGTCAAAGTATCACTATTTGCAGATGATATGATAGTACACCTGAGTAAGTCCAAAATTTCTACCAGGAAACTTCTACAGCTGATAAACACCTTCAGCAAAGTGGCTGGATACAAAATTAACTAAAAAAAAAAAAATCAGTAGTCCTTCTGTATACAAAAGATAAAAGGACTGAGAAAGAAATTAGGGAAACAACACCCTTCACAATAACAAAAATGACATAAAGTACCTTGCTGTGACCCTAACCAAGGAAGTCAAAGACTTGTATGAAAAAAATTTCAAGTCTCTAAAGAAAGAATTAGAAGAAGATATCAGAAGATGGAACTATCTCCCATGCTCATGGCTTAGCAGGATTAACATAGTAAAAATGGACATCTTACCAAAAGCTATCTACAGATTCAATGCAGTTTCCATTAAAATACAACAGAAAAAAAAACATAATGTATCCTGATGTTATCCTCAACAAGCCAGTGGGGAGGGGGAATATATATATATATATATATATATATATATATATATATATATATAACAACTTCAAACCTTGAAACAACTACAAACCTTGAAAGAAAAATTCTCAACTTCACATGGGATGCAATGAAAGCAGTCCTAAGAGGAGTTTTAATAGCACTAACGGCCTTCATATGCTATTGGAGACATCCCATACAAGCAACTTATTGGCACACCTGAAAGCCCCAGGAAAAAAGAATCAGACACACCCAGCAGGAATAGACCACTAGGAATAACCAAACTCGGGGCTGAAATCAATTAATTAGAAACAAAGAGAATAATTCAAAGAATCGATGAAACCAAGAACTAGTTCTTTGAGAAAATAAAAAACATAGACAAACTCTTAGCCAAACCAAGTAAACAGCAGAAAGACACTATCCAAACCAACAAAATCTGAAAGAAAGAAATATAACAGACACTGAGAAAATCCAAAGAACCACTAACTCTTATGTCAAAAGCCTATATGCCACAAAATTTGAAAATCTAAATGAAATATACAATTATCTTTAGATTCCACTCAGCAAAGTTTAATCAACATCAGGTAAAGCTATTAAATAGTCTTATACTGCCTAAGGGAATAGAAGGAGCCATCAAAATACTCCCAACCAAAAATAGCCAAGGGCCAGATGATTTCAGAGCAGAATTCTACAAGACCTTCAAAGAAGAGCGAATACTGATATTCTTCAAATTATAATACAAAACATAAATGGATGCAACATGACCAAACTCCTTTCATAAGACCACCGTCAACTTGATAAATCCTCAAAGATCCCCAAAAAGAAAGAGAACGTCAGACCAATCTCTTTTATGAACAATGATGCAGAAATACTCAGTAAATACTCACAAACCAAATCCAAGAACATATCAAAGATATCATCCACCATGACCAAGTAGGCTTCATCCCAGGCATGCAGGAGTGGTTAAGCATATGGAATCCATCAATGTAATCCACCATATAAACAAATTGAAAAAAAAAACACACAGGATGCTGAAAAAGCATTTGACAATATGCAACAATTATTCTTGTTTAAAGTCTTGGAGGGACTGGGGACAAAGGCACAGATCTAAAAATAGTAAAGACAGTGTAAAGAAACTTCATAGCTAACATCAGACTAAATGAAAAGAAAGTTAAATCAATTCCACTGAACTCAGGAACAAGAAAAGGCTACACACTCTCTACCAATCTCTTCAATACAGTACTCATAGTCCTATCTAGGGCAATAAGACAACTAAAGGAGATCAAGGGGACACAACTTGATAAGGAAGTAGTCAAGTATCACTATTCACAGATGATATGACAGTATACAAAAATGACCCCAAAAATTCTACTGTAGGGAACTCCTACAGTTGAAAAACACTTCGGCAAAGTGGTTGGATATAAAGTTAACTCAAAAAAAAAAATCAGGAGCACTCCTGTATGCAAAAGACAAATGCACTGAGAAAGAATTAGGAAAAAAAAAACAACATAATGTATCTTGGTGTTATCCTCAACAAGCCAATGAAAAACCTAATTGAAAACAAAAACAAAATATAACTTCAAGTCTGTGAAGAAAGAAATTGAAAAAGATACCAGAATATAGAAATAGCTCTCATGCTCATGGATCAGTAGGATCAACATAGTAAAAATTGCTATTGTACCAAAAACAATCTACAGATTCAATGATATTCCCATCAAAATATCAATACAATTCCTTAAGGAATTTGAAAAAAACATTCCCAGCTTCATATGGAAAAATAAAAAGCCAGAATAGCTAAAACAATCCTGTACAAAGACAGTTCTTCAATAGGTATCACCATCCCTGATCTCAAGCTCTACTATAAATCAATAGTAATAAAAACTGCACAGTACTGTGATAAAAACAGAATGGTGGACAAATGGAATTGAAGTGAAGACCCACAAATAAACCCACACACCTATGGACACTTGATTTTTGACAAAGAAGCCAAAACCATGCAATGGAAAAATGATGGCATCTTCAACAAATGGTGCTGGTCTAACTGGATGTCTACATGTAGAAAAATGAAAATAGATCCATATTTATCACCCCACATCAAACTACAGTCCAAGTTGTTCAAAGACCTCAACATAAAACAGATACACTAAATCTGTAAGAAGAAAAATTGGGAAAGAGTCTTGATCTCATTGGCATAGATGATAAATTCCTCAACAGAACACCAAGAACACTGGCTCTAAGATCAAGAATTAATGAATAGGATCTCATGAAACAAAAAGCTTCTATAAAGCAAAGAACTCTGTCAATAGAATAAAATGGCCACGTACAGCCTGGCAAAAGATCTTCACCAACCCTACATACAACTGAAAGAGCTAATAAACAATATATATATATATAAAGAGCTGAAGAAATTGAACTCCAATAATCCAAATAATCCAATTTAAAACTGGGGTACAGAACTATACAGAGATTTCTCCACAGAGGAATATCAAATGGTGGACATTAAATGCTCAATATCTTTAGTCATCATGGAAATGCAAATGACATTCCATCTTAAACCCATCATGATTAAGGTCAAAACCTGAAGTGACAGCAAGCTAGTGAGAATGTGGAGAAAGAGGAACACTCCTCTATTGCTGGTGAGAGTGCAAACTTATACAACCACTTTAAAAATCAATCTGATGCTTTCTCAGACAATTGGAAATAGTGTTACTTCAAGACCCAGCTCTACCATTCCTGGGCATATATCAAAAAGATGCTCCACCATTCAACAAAGATATTTGTTCAACTGTGTTCATAGCATCTCTATTCATAATAGCCATAACAGGGAAACAAACTACATGTCTCTCAACCAAACCATTGTTTTACAGAAATTGTGGTACATTGACACAATGGAATGCACCTTGGGTATTTAAAAAAAGAAAACAAGGAAACTATAAAATTTTCAGATGGAACTAGAAATGATCGTCCTAAGTGAGTTATTACAAAACCAGAACGACATGCATGGTATATACTCATATTTAAATGGATAATGGCCATAATATAGCATAAACATACTACAATCTACAGACCTAAAGGAGCTAAATAAAAAGGAGGACCCTATGGCGGATCCTAAATTCTTATGCAAAAGTGCAAATAGAATCGACACCAGAAGTGACTGAGAGGGAAGAGGATGATAGTCTAACATACATATCCTCTGAAAGACTCTGCCCAGCAGGGGTTCAAAGCAGGTGCTAAGATTCACAGCCAAACTCTGGGTAGAGCACAGGGAATCATAGGAAAGAGTGGGAGGATAGAATGTAGAAAGACCCAGAGCTGGCAGGACCTCCATGAGAAGACCAACAGGGACAACAAATCTGGGCACATGGGTACCTGCCGAAACTGATGCACCCACCACAAACCATTCACTATGAGGACCTGACCCCTGTTCAGATGTAGTTGAAAGCTCAGTCTCCATGTGGGATCCATAGTAAGGGGGGAAGATGCTGGCTCTGACATGGACTCTGTTGTCTGCTATTTGATCACTTCCCCTTGGTGGAGGGGGGATTGCTATGCCACAGAGGAAGAGGATGCAGACAGTCCTACTGAGACTTGATAGGCTGGGTTCACATTGTAGGACAGGAGGGCTCCCTGTATCTGAGCTATAGGAAATGGGATAAGGGGAAAAAAGAATGGAGGGTGAGACTAGGAAGAGACAAGGGAGAGGATTACAATTTGGATGTTAAGTGGATAAATTACTTTTTAATTTAATTAATTAATTTATTACAATGTGTTCACTTTGTATTCTTGCCATAGGCCCCTCCCTCATCTCCTTCCAGTCCCACCCACCCTCCTTCTTCTCCCCCTATGCCCTTTCTCTAGTCTCCTAATTGGGGAAGAACTCCTCCTCCTCTAGCTTATCAGGTCTCATCAAGGATGGCTGCATCGTCTTCCTCTGTGGCCTTGAAAGCCTGTACCACCAAGAAGGAGGTGATCAAAGACTTGAGTTCATGTCAGAGAATAAATTTAAAAAAACAAATTTAAATTAAAAAATAAATTAAATGTGAATAAAACAAACAAATAAAATAAAAAAACAGGCAAGAAGAGTGTCACGCACCTACAATTCAATGACCCAGAAAGCTCAGATAGTGTTAGTGTTATGAATAAATGCCATCCTAAGAAATTAAATATACTCCCTGCTAAATTTCAAATGCCAGATGTGGGTGAAGATCAACACAAAAACCTATGCTTACATATACAAAACAAAACAAAACAAAATAAAATAAAATATCTAAAACCCTATATTCCAGGCTCAGCAGCCAATGATGGTGATGTTGATGCCAGGCATGTTGGCCTAAATTTAAGCCCAACACACGACTGGAGTTAGAGCTGTAAGTTCAAAACCAGCCTGGTCTACATATAAACTTTCAGGACAGGCAGGGCTACACAGAAACTTTTTCTTCATTGTCAAAAACAGAAACACCATCTTTTCTGGGAGCTTTTTTGATTCAATCGAATACGTTCTAACCAAATTCACTATAGGCTTATTGTCATCCCATGATGAAAATGTAGTCTAACTTCAATGATCCTAAAATTCTGCAATAGCTCATACATGGTTCAAATGTTCACAGTCTCTTCTGACACACAAGAGAATCTCTTGGGTGCCACATCTTGTAACATTAGAAGCAAGTTACATCATTCCAATATAGATGCACAGAATACCCCTTTCCCATTCTTGTAGAGAGGAATGTGTACATATTGAGGGAAGACTGGACCAAGGAAAGAAGATCAGCAAGGAAAACAGTAAATTCTGATGCTGTTTGAAAAGGTTTAGGTGGTCCTATCCCTGAAACATCTCATACGTCCCCAAGATTGCTTACTTCCACTCCCTATAGGCAAAAATATATGGTAGGTGTCTCCTAACTTAGGTATCTAAACATCTTGTAGTATCAAGATACAACTCAGTCTTCACCCTCACTGCTTCATGCAATGAAACTTTACAGTATCTTCACTGGTAATCTGACTCTGCTAAACACTGATGGCTGGCACCGGGCTGAACTGAAGCTACAAAGAAAGAATCTATTACCTTAAATTTTGCATCTTTCTTGTTTCTAGAACCAGCACAACATGTGTGATCCTGTCAAGTTAGATTCTACATTGGGGTGGACAAATTGGGATGGACCGTGCCACACTTGGACCACTTTTGGAGCAGTTTTTATATGAAGTTCCTTCCTGGCACTAGGAAACACTTTGCCTACCCCTTCCATTAATAGAAGAATTAACAGTGGGGATTTTTACTGTATGGATACCATCTTAGGCTTCAAATCCAGAGCTAGGACCTACTCTTTGATGGTGATACTTTCCTTGAAAATTACTGTCTCTGTTTCAGCATGTGACTGCCATCTGAAACTACCTAGTGATGCTTTTCTCAACAAACAAAAACTACCTTTATTTCTGCTCCACTTGTATCTTTCTTTCACTGTGGTCCTGAATGTCTCACTAACAATAACCATTCAACAGATTTAGTATTCCAAGTAATAAATCCAACCCATTATTTTTTAATTCTGCCTTACTCAATTGCTCAGGGCATGGGCAGAATAAGTATGATTTTTCAGTCAAAATATCACACAAATGACCTCTAGCTTAATTTTCCATGGAGTCTATTGTCCACTGAAATCCTATGACCTGGACTTCCTCTGTCTGCACTACTCTCAACACTCTGATCTACCAGGTCCTACCAGAACAGTTGATGAAGCTCTGTATACAAAAGCATTCTAAAGCTTTTGCCATCTTAAATCCTGATGTTTTCCATATTTCTTAAAAAGAGAACATTCCAAGATTCTGTGCAGCAGCTAAATCACTCCTTGCATGTAATTTTTATTCTAATTTTCTGCTTTGTTGCTGTGACTAAATCCCCTAACCAAAAGCATCTCAGGTCATGAATGGGTTTACTTGTTTAGTTTGGTACTGTCAGATCACAGTCCACCATTTTGGGAGCTTAGCATAGAAAGTCAAGCTTGAAGAAAATTAAGGCAAAAGCGATGGGCAAATGTTTCCCATTCTCTTCCTTCACCTCTGTCTCATGCTCAGGTAGTTGTCTTATGCAGCCCAGGCCCACTTACTTAGGGATATTGCATCTCTCAGTGGAAGAGCCTTCCCACATCAATCATCCATCAACACAACCTCTCACAGATAGAGCTTCTCTGATGAGGGCATGCCCTTAACTGAGGCTCTCTCTGATGCCTGTAGACTTTGAAATGTTGGCAACTGAAGCGAATTAGGACACAAAGACAATATATAAGAAAGTTTTAAAAACCCCAAAACAATGTGTTAACTCTATCAATCACTTAAGTAGCAAAAACCGAGACATTATTGCTACAACTTGAAAACACAGATATACCAAGAAATGAGGAGAGGCAAGCCTGTAGGATCAAGAAGAGAAAAGTAAAATTGTTTCTCTAAATCAAGTTTCCAAATAAACAAAACATCAGGGAATGATAACATAATAAAATTTCAGAAAGCAAAAATATGTGATGGTCTATCACTTTCAAGAGAAACAATATAGCTAGATTATATCTAATCAAATCATACAGTATACATAGCACACTTGACAAAAGGAAACACAAAGATAGGCCTATAAATATAACACAGTCTTATAACAGGATTACACTTAAAATCAAAATCAAAGTAATCACTGACGAACACTCAACTTGAGCATTCTGATTCTTTCCTTTGCCAACAATAAAAATGCATTGGAGGTGGAGGGATATTATAATTAAAGAGATTCTATTAAAGCATACAAATGTTTCAACATTAGGAAAAATAATTTTGACTACTAAAATTATCTCATACTCTTATGAGAAAGAAAATGATATCTGTTAGGATCAGTTGGAAAACGTATTGTTTTCTATGGTTGATGATTGGATATATGTCTGCAGCAGTGCAAAAAGTATATATAAACTTTTAAAAACCAAGTGGAAGATAGAAGATTTTTAAAGAAACAGTGTGTTTGTATTGTACACTTAAACACCTCCTTTTGCATTAATTGCTTTAATGACCAATATCATATTCATATAGTTCCTTTTAAGATCTTTTTCTTGGGCTTTCAGTTATATTTGTATATTTAGGATATGCTGCAGTATGTTATATGAATAAATTCCATAAAGAAATCCAGGCAAAACATAAACAATTGGAGGAAAACAATAAATTCTTTAAATAAAGCCAGGAAATAAGAAACAAACATGTGAGGATTTTCTGGATGAGGGTGAAGTCTGACATCTCTGGATGTTCGCATTCAATCTATGATGGTTCACTGTTTTCTCAGTGAAGGGCCTAAAAATCTGCCTCATGATCCATATGACCCCATTCATATAAAGAGCCTCACATAGCCCTCAGGACAAATTATTGGACAAACCCTTTCCTGAGAAGGAAACTGCTCCAACTGACATGTGGGAATTCCTCGAAATGGATCACCCAACTAAGGATCTTAGTCTTTAGCAGTTACTTTCAACTATACTCAGAGATTCCCCACACAAACATATATAGGATAATTAAGTACTGTGTTCTTCCTCTTGCAATAGCTCCATGCTACTGCATGAAAAATGAGGCATGGTAGCACTACATGTAAGCCAAGTATCCTTTACCCCTACACCCCAGAAAATCAGACATTCATCCTCGAAATCCTTCCCTCTGCCCAAGGTTTATGAATCCCTGATTTTGAATAAACATGCTGGGAATTCATTCATGCTGACTGGTTGTATACCACCTGATACCATCAGCCTTTTATCATGGTCCCTGAAAGTAGTCATTTATCCCCCTCTGGACCTGGTCTCTGAATCACTGGGCCTAGGCCTCACTGGGACTGGGTCTCACCAAGCCTGTGTCTTGGTTTCAAACCAACCAGCCATGGAATTTAACTGCACCTCTGAGGTGTTTAGTATGGCAGCTTAACCAAGAATGGTAACACTTTGCTATTGCCATAGCTCTAGAACACCCGAATTTCCACTACCCCGGAGATCTAATTCTAAAAGAGCTAGCTGGCTGTATCAGTCCATACAAAATTCTTTCCACACCCTAGCCTAGTGAACCTGGTCTTCGACTTAATGTGCTCTAGATGCCCCTGAGACATGGAACCACTGTTATCCATCTAGAAGCTGAGATCCAGTCCCCTGCTGAAAGGAGAATGACAGAATGAAACACATACTGGAAATATGGAAAAAGAAGCAATAAAGAAAGAACAAACAAGCTGGGCATGGCGGTGCATGCATGTGATCCCAGCATTTGGAAAGGCAGAGGCAGAGACATTTCTGTGACTTTAAGTCTGGCCTGATCTACAAAGTAATTCCAGGACAGTCAATGCTACACAGAGAAACCCAGCCTCAAAAAAAATTAATTATTTTATAAAGCAGAAACTTAGGGAATCTTGGAAATGAAAAATTTAAAGACTATAACAAGGAACTACAGAGGTAATATTCACACAGAAAACAGAGATCAATTAGAGAAAGTTAGGCATTGAATGCAAAATAGAAGAAATGGAAGACAAGTGTGGTTGCACACTCCTTTAATAGCAGTACTCAGGGAGGCAGCTGGATTGTCCTGAGTTTACGGCCAGCCTGATCTACAAAGTGATTCCAGGATAGCTAAGGCTATACAAATATACTCTGTCTGAAAACCACAAACAAACAGAAAAAATAAGAAATGGATACATGCATCAATGAAAATGTTAAATCTAAAAATCCCCTACCACAAAACATCGAGGAACTCTGGGACATTATGTAAAGACAAAATCTGCTAATAATCAGATTAGAGGTGAAGAATGAGGTCAATGGTCTAGAAGATATTTTCAACAAAATCATATAAGAAAAAATTTCTTAACCTAAAAAAAGAAGATATCTATCAAGGCACAAGAAGCATACAAAATACCGAAGAGACTGGATCAGAAAACAAAGTCCTCTTACCACAGAATAATCAAAACACTAAACATACAGAACAAGAAAGAATATAAAAATCTGCAACAGAAAAGCAAGCAAACAAACCAAATTAACCAACCAATCAACAGAAAAACTAAGGCAAACAACAGCCATGAAACAAATATAGGCAGATTTATTTGGAATTAATCCTGTATCCTCCATAAAGATGCTAGAAGTTGAATGGCTTACACAGTGTGCTTCCGACTCAAAACAAACAAACAAACAAACAAACAAAAACAACAAAAAACAAACAAAAAAAACAACTATAAAAGCCAACACAAATTACTAACTATGCCAAGAACCTTTCAATCCACAAATGGAGAAAATAGGATGTTCCATGATAAGGTCAAATTTACACAATATGTATGTATAAATATAGCCCTACACAAGATGCTAAAACCACCTCCACCACCAATACCATCAAGATACTAGGATTAACAATTACTGTTGATATCTCTTAATGCCATTGACCCAAATTCACCAATAAAAAGACACAGGCTCACAAAATGAAGGATAAAACAGGACCCACCCTTCTTCTAAATACATAAAACACAGCTTCAAATCAAGATAGGCATTATCTCAAGGAAAAGGGTTGGAAAAGTTATTCCAAAAATGAATTAGAGTATCAAGCTTGTGTAGCAATTTTAATATCTAACAAAACAGACTTCAAAAACAACTACCTTCCCGATGGTGAGTGCTCTCTGTCACAAACAACTCCACATTTGGCTAAGGCTGAGGATCTGGCTTGCTTCCATGTATGTGGACCTATCTGCATTGCCTACATGGCACGCTGGGGTTGGCTACCCAGAGGCTATTTAAGCTGTGGGCTGGCTTTCTCCAGGATCAGATGATTGTTCAAGGTTCCTGAATAAACTGCATTGAAAAAAAAAAAAAAAAACCACAACTAATCAAAAGATGGCAAAGGACATGACATATTAAAAAAAAATCCAGCAATATAACATTTCAATATTTAACATCTATGCCCTAAACATAAGAGCACCCAAGTTATAAAAGAAACCCTTCTGCAGCTTGCTTCACATCCTGGCCCTCATAAACTGATAGGGAAAGACTTCAATATATCACTCTCACCAATGGACAGGTCCTCCTGACCAAACTGAACAGATGAATGCTCCAGCTATCTAACATCAAAAAACTAAATATACCCAAATGATGTTTACAGAACATTCACCCAAGCACAAAAGATTGTTCCCTCTTCTCAGCAACTCATATATTATTCTCCAAAATTGATGATATACTTGAACAGTGGAAGTCTCAAAAGATATAAGAAACTTGCAATAACCTTCTGCATCCTATCAGACCACTAAGGTTTAAAGCAGCACATCATCAATAACAAAAACAACTGAAAGCTTAAAAACTCATAGAAATTGAACAACTCTCTACTGAATAAAAATGGATCAAAACTGAAATAAAGAAATTAAAGACTTTCTAGAAGTCAATGAAATGAATACATAACATATCAAAACTCATAGTACATAATGGAAGTGTTGACCAGAAGACAGTTCATAGCACTAAGTACATTCAGAAAAAATAATTAGAAATATCTCTTAGTAGCAACTTAACAGCACACCTAAATACTCTAGAACAAAAAGAAGTAAACATAACCAAAAGGAGTAGACAGTGAGAAACTACTGAACTGTGTTTTCACTGGTAAAACCGAATGTTTCCACAGGGAAAAAAATGGTGGATTCTATCAAAATTGATAATGATTAGATTTGAATAGTAGAGATCTCCTTAATAAGCAGAGGTAACTGTTCATCAGGCAGTTTGGTCATTCAGTCCGAACTAACTTAATAAAGACTAAAGTTTTCTTCTTAAATAAAAAAAAGGATACTTTTGTTGTTTCATATTAAAAACAGTTAAGAGGTTTAAAATGTTTGAAGTAAATTCAAAGGTATAAACTTGTTTGAGTTGGAATAATTTGGAGTGAATATAACATATTTGAGCAGCATGGTGATAGACCGTTCATTTAATCCCAACAGAGACAAGTAGTTCTCTATTAATTAGTTGTTTTCTAAATTCAAGAGTTACAATGACAGGGTGTTGGTGGTTTATAGCATATCCCTAATCCCAGCATTTTGGAGGCACATGACTTTTACATACCACCTGGAAGGGAGAGGCAGGCACATAGGATTTACAGTGATTTTATTTAAAAGCTGCTTGTAATAGGCAGGCTGAAAATCAAAGTGAATGCCCTTTATTATCTAGAAATAAATAAACTTTAAGGTATATTTGTAAACTTTCAAAGATTTTTTTAACTTTAATTAAGATACTATACTTTTTCTATTTTCAAAAAATCATTTTGCCCTATAAAAGATATAACATGCCTAAAAAGGTACAACCCTCATCCCCGAATTAGGGATGGGGCAGGGTTTTGATTTAATATTTTCAGGAGAATAAAATCATCCAACTAAAGAATATGGAGACCACTTGACACATGAAACTTCTGAAGAAAATGACAGATCACCAAAAGAAAATGTCAAAAGAGAAGGAGTAAACTGGCTAACTGGTATCACTCACCTTCATGTTGTCTCTTCTGCCTTCTGCAGACATAGTGCAAATTGTCTTTATGTGATTGCTAAAGAACAATCCAAAATCTCTATCTCATATCAGAAAAGCCACCTGGTAAGAAACAGAGGAAAACAGAAAAATAAGGGATGATTCTATTGTCATGAATCTCATAATCTTCTGGCATAATGTGACTTCTGTACTTATCACAAAGTTCAATAATTAAGAATGTATACAGTGTTTGTGGAAGAATGAGGGGGTGAGAAGAAAAGGCAAAAACATAAGCCTAAAATATAGCCAAGTTTACATGAAAAGACCTAAGGAAACTCTAACATGAAAAATGTGCACTGGACCAGAGATACCTTTTTTTTTCTAACTAATACAAATTAATTAAACACAGATTCCACAATTGTTATGAGACAAACATAAAATGACACATAAACTGTTATATTTCTGACCCCCCAGCTACTACTAACCTCCTTTACAGAGAGTCCTTTTGCTCTGGAAGTCTTTTGGAAAATGGAGGTGATCATAAAGCTGGGCTGTGGCTTGTAGTCCCTCATGTCCCCTTGTGGGTTTAGGCACAGCCCAGCCCTTGCCGCCACTCACACACAAAATTAATCTAGAACCTCTGCTCAGATGTAGCCTGTGGTAGCTCAGTAACCAATTGGTTTCCCAAAGTGAGGGGAACAAGGACTATTTCTAACAGGAACTCAATGACTGGCTCTTTGGTCTCCCCACCCCCGAAGGGAGGAGCAGTCCTGTTAGGCCACAGAGAAGGGCTTTGTAGCCAGTCCTGAAGATACCTGATAAAACAGGATCAGATGAATGGGGAGGAGGTCCCCCCTATCAGTGGACTTGGAAAGGGGCACAGTGGAGATGAGGGAGGGAGGGAGGGACTGGGAGGGAATGAGGGATCTGGACACAGCTGGGATACAGTTAATAAAATGTAACTGATGAAAAAATGAAAAAAATAAAAAATAAACAAAAAATGTTGGAGAATAATTTAGCATCTGTTCCCTGCTGCATGAATTATGTCACAAGATGTGGAATCTGACCTATCCACTTATTTAAAACCATGCACCCCTGACAAAATTCTGCATCTCAGAAATTTCTTTTGTACCCTGGAATTGAATTTCCCTAAACCACACCATTGTGACTGGTAGAAGTTGAAATGTTAAAAATACGTAATCAAGTATTGCTGAAAGATGACCACCACCACCTCTTTTCTTCCAGTTTGAAAACAATTTGTAAAATTTGTTACAAAAAGGTGTATGTGGAATACAACATTCATCATTTCTAGAAATGAGACCTTCAGTTTTCCAATCTGTCCACTGCAAAACCAATGCTTGATATTATAAGCACCACAAATTTCTACTGCCCAGGCCACAAAATCCTCATTTCTCTGGACAATCAACTCTCAGGAAGGGTCAGAGGCCACGGGTCTCTGACAGGATCACCACATGGAGACAAACAGAACCACAGCCTGAACTACAGTCTGAACCACAGTCCATCTCGGCCAAAGCAGATCAGGCTGTGATAGCTCAGCAGCCTGCTATTCGTGGCCTGGGGACAATGGCCCCACACTCAGCATGACATGGCCTCTGGTCTCACAGCTCTTTAGAGCTACATCAGAGGAAAATCCCAGAACAAACCCATAAACTACCTCCCACTATTGCTCCTGACTGCTAGGCCTACCCAGAGTCCCTCATTAGCTTGAACAATACAGCTGAGTCTCAGGATAATAGTAGCTCTTCTACCAGTGGATCAAAGATCAAATGATGCTGATAGCAGAGGCATTGTAGCTTTGCCCTAAACTCTATGAGAACACAGAACCCTAGTGTTGTTATAAAAGAATTAAAATCCCAATTATTCTATTTTAAAACCTTCTAGCGCAGAGAGGCAGAGAAAGCACTCATCTGACCATCCTACTCACCTCAATTCCAAGAGTAAAAAGCCCCAAAAGCTCACCAGTTCAGATGACAGCTCAGGGGGGGATAGGCCAAGGTTTTCTAGCTCAAAGCTCAAAAAGCCCAAAATCTACCATGCAAAAACTCCTTCCACTTTTACACTCTGTCTTAAATACATTTAGCTGAAAGTTCCACTTACTCTTTAATCCCTGTCAGCTGGCTTCTTGCTTTGCCTCTTGATCTAGGGTTAACATTATTTAATCCTGTGCACAGAGAGCTTTTGAATTAAAGGTATGTTCCAGGGCTGAAGGAACCATACCATAATCACCTGTTTAGAATAAACAGACAGTCCTTGGAATTAAGGTTTGTGTTAGGGCTCAACCATACCAAACAAAGAAGAGGATTTTACAGTTCACAATCTAAGGAATCACACTGGGATCAAATATCCCGCAACTCCCTCATCTTGGAAATGATTTAAAATACAATCTTCCACTCTCCCAGGGCACATGTGCATTTTCCAAGATACAGGTAATTTATGTTACAGACTCAGTGTCCAGTGCATTCATCTCTACCTCATAGTTGGGAAGTCCTTCAGCCAAACTTCAGTCAAAGCCAAAGAGTAACAACCAATAAAGAAACAAATGGCCATGAATTTGAAAGAAAGGAGTAGTTAATCGGAGCTCAATGAAAATGAGATATAAAACAAAAAGGATGTGGCTGTTCCTACGTTTGTTGGAGTAGAAAGTTTATTATAGATAGATGAGAGAACATAGTCAGACACAGGGAAATCTGGGACAGTCTAGAGTTGACATGACCCTGAGCTATGTGAGAAGAGAGGAGAGAGAGAAGTGGAGAGCCTGAACAAAGGGCCAGGAGGATAAACGACAAATGAAAAAGACCAGGTAAGCAAAATGGTTAGAATACATAGGAAGGACAGCTGGGAGGAGAGCAACTCAACTCCTGGGCTAGAGATCTGTGTATGACACCCATACCTTATAACAGGTGAGGACTGAGGGATGCTGGGAGAACCTGACAGCCACGTCTGCTTTGATTGTTAAGGAGCCTCCTTAACGATTCATCCCAGCATTTGATATGTAAGAGTAGAGAGAAAAGAGAAGGATGAAATGATTTCATTATAATCTCAAAAATTATTTTTAAAAGTTGGAAATGGCCTTATGGTCCAATATTCTTCAGGTACTTCAGGTATGTATTAGGGCACATCAATTATTACTCAAACTTTTTTTTTCTCTCAGGTTGTGCATTTTCAAACAGGGACAGAGGGGACATTCCTGTTAGGAATTACCACATGAGTTTCTCCAGATCTATAGTTCAACTATAGAAATTTGCTTTCCAGAAACAAGCTCAGCTCCTAATCCATATTCTTGATTTCACTGTATATGAATCCCCCCAAATGTACAGTTTTCACTTTTACTGTCTAAAATTGATTACCTGACTCATTGCCATCTTCCCTCTCCCCCTCCCTTTTTGTGTTGTAACTAAAGCTTCAAAGTAGGTCAGTGAACTCAGTTCTTACACAGGTCCCTCTTTAGTTGTAATTACCCACCTCCAAAAACAAACAAACAAACCAACCAGGAAAGTCAATGGACACTCATTCACTGGTCTTCTTTACTTCACACTGACCAGTCAGGGTACACCTGTAAAGAGTTGCATAACTATGTTCTAAGCACTGGACAATAGAGGTAGCATTCAGTGTTCAAATAAAATGTAAACTACAAAACATGTGAAAGGCTTATCTACAGGAGTCATTGCTTTAAACAAAAACAAATGTCAAAGACTAGAGAAAAGAAATGAAATTCTTCATGACTGGGGATTATCAGAGAATATTAACTAACAAGAGACTAAAGCAATGATGCATCAACAAAACAAAATGTAATAATACCAACAACTGACTATTTTAAATATTCATTTATTACGTGTACAGTGTACTGCATGCATGTATACTTGCATGCCAGAAAAGAACACCAGATCTCATTATAGATGTTGTGAGTCACCACCATGTGGTTTATCAGTGGTTTATTGAACTTTTGACTTCTGGAAGAGCAGCCAGTGCTGTTAACCTCTTAGTTGAAAAAAAAAAACAAAAAACAAAAACAAAAACAAAACACATAGGTATACTGACTTTGAAAAACACAGGTCATTCTCTTATAGAGGGAAAGCAATTAATAAGATACTATTTGACCTTGCCCCTGTGTACAATATTAGCTGCTAAGACCTGTAACCTGACAGAAACAGCTTTAGCCAATAGCCTGTGTCTCAAATTTGAATTGACATTACTGTGTCAATCAGGATTGGACATATGGGCATAGGACAGTCCCTTAATTTGAAATTCAATATTCACTGGATCAAGCAACCTGACCCAAATTGAACACCCACCAATCTGGTCTGTTTTCATTCACATTCACGAATTAATAAATACACGTTGGAAAATTACAAATTAAAAAACCTCACCCTGCCACATTTCTACATAATCCAGGATCCTAATCTCTAACAGGCCTGGTTAGCATACTACTTATCTGTGAAGTATTTTACAGGCAGCTTTCCTTCAGATAAATTCTAACAGGACCACTAGTTTCTCAGCAATAGTAAATCCTTTACATCATCAGTTCTACTCTTCTATATCACAGCTTGATATTGGAGTGCTCTCTGACACAGGGCATATCATTTACAACCCCCACAAAATTCAAATGGATCTTTTAGAACTGAGAGAACCTATCTGACACCTCCCAAAGGACACCAAGAACTAGGCCTTAAAAGGTCACTTAAAGGTCACCAGACTAGTGACTCTACCATAAGGTCACCAGGAATTGGGGCATGTTGTAAGATTCCTTACCCAAGGAACAGTCTGAGGATAACCACAAGGATGGAAAAGTATCTTAAAGTGGGACATATGTGCTGAGCACCCTACCAACCTTGTAGTAGAACATTCAGTGACACAGAAAATACCTAACATTCCTGAGGCCTAGAGATAGCTTGCTCAATGTTAGTTATGTTAGCTAGCCAATCACTTTATAAAAAGCTTGCCATTGCTGAATGTCACCCAATCCTGTAACTGTTAAACTGGAACTTCCTGGTCCTTCCTAAAACCCCAGTCAAAACCCTGCCATGCCGCTGCTCAGGGTTCTGCTCTCTGATCCACTCTGTTGGTGATGTTGGAGAGACCAAGCTTAAGCCCAAATAAAATTCTTTGCTCTTACATATGTGGTCCAGCTCCTGATGATCTTTGGGGACCCTAAGATCTGCGCATAACATGTGGGGTCTCATATTGGATCCTCAAGACTCCCAAGCACCTCAGGCACAAGGAACTGAACAACAGCCAGTAAGTGAGCACTCTGTCTGTATCTGTCTGTGTCTGTCTCTGTGTTTCTCTAGTTTCTTTTTTCGGGCCATGGGGCAAAATGCATCTATGTGGTCAGAAAGGTTAGAGCTGATGCTCTGGACAACTGTGGGCCACAGGGAGCCTGGAAGACATTCCAGACCCCCCCTTGAAGGGCCACATCTGTAAAGGGAGTTGAGCATCCACTTTTCTGTGTTCTCTGGACCTCAGAGAGGAGGAATGTGCCCCTATCTGTAAAGGGTGGTAGAGTACCCAGTTTTCTGTGATCTCTGGATCTTTGGACAAGGACAATGCAGGTAGCTCCTGCATCAGGGATTCACTGATATCCTACTTTCATTTTTCCACTGCAGGAGTGGTGGGATCTGCTGTCTGGCTCTGTGTATTTTTCTGCTTCACAAGCAATGGGATCTAGTCTGTGTCTTGTTTAACTGTTTTGACTTTCACTGCATTTTTTTTGTCTCTGGGACTGACTGAGGACATGGGACAAAATCCTTCTATCCCCCTAGACCTGATTCTTTCCCATTTCAGGGAGGCTTAAGCCATGCTTCATAAGTTCCAGTGAGAGTGGCAAGGAGGTGGCAAGGGATTGATACAGTATGTAGAGACCCAAGCTTGGCACCTCTGCCAATGTTTTCTGGTCTCTGGTCTGGCAGATCTTATCCACTACTCTGGCCTCCGGTTTGGCAGAGCGTGTCCCCTGCTCTGGACTCTGCTCTCGGAGAGATTTCCTGCTGCTGTGGTCTCTGGTCTGGCAGAGTTTGTCTGGTGCTTTGGCCTGTGGTCTGGTAGACAGAGATCAACAGATATGTTGCTGCTCCATTCTCTGGTCTGGCTGAATGCAGGTCACCATTCCAAACTCGGGTGTAGTTGGGTGGAGCCTGATTTGGGGGTGGGTCACCACTAATGGAACAGGATAGAGGGCCCATAGAGAGACAGGCCACTGTTTTGAGTTTTGGTATTTTCTTCTTCCATACACTTTGAGCACATTATACCCAGTACATTTTTTTCCTTTGTTGTACTTTTGTGATTTTGTTTGCTTGTGATGGTCTCAGTGGGCTGGTGATCAAACAGCTGTGCTCCATTGTGACTTTGCCTTCCCCATGTTCCCAACACTACAAGCTGGGGCACCTCTGGTCATCAGTGGGAACACATATTTCCACATATTTGGCTAGGAAGGCTCGGTTGGAGAGGGGTCTGTGTACAGAAAATATTGCTGGGCTGGACCTTGTTGCCTCCTTGCTATCTCTATGAGGAAGGTCGGTGACCTGAGGATAGCTCTGGCTTGGAACAATGACCGCCAAATAATGCTCTTAGCTGAAACGTATTGTAGTTATTATTATTATTATTATTATTATTATTATTATTATTATTATTTGGTTAGGGTCCTCTGTAGCCCAGCCTGGCCTTAAACTAAACAGCTATAAGATGACCTTGAATTTCTGATTCTTCTGCTTCACCACTTATCAACTGAGCTACAATCCCAATTCCACAAACGTCTTTTTTTTTTTTACCCATAGGTGGCTTCAACAAGGAAGTGAAACGAACTCAAATAGGGAAGGCTTGGCTCCACTGAGCTCCTGGGTCTGAGCCTGTGTACTAGCACTGTACACAGAATACCCACCTGAGCACCTTGATATGTCACTTATTAGCCTGGCTGTACTTATGAGATTGTCATCTGAGAATGAAGCCAATTCTTTTTTAGTCAAGGTCTCATACTGGCAACTAAAAGAATTTTATTAGAAAATATTAGAAAGCACATGTTTGATTGTGGTTTGAATGGGTGGGGAACCTCTATCAATGTGCTCCCCAAAGTGCTAAAGGACGTAAGCATGGGGAACGGGGAGGGGTAGATGAGGAATTCACCATGTCTGGGTATCTACCCCTACGCCCCAGAAAATGAGTTGCTTTACTTAATCACCAATGCGAGAAAAAAAATAGCTAGAATGCATTTGAGGTTCAAAGTTTAGAAGTGAGGCTGCAGGGGTCCTTTTGGCAATGCTTTCAAAGAACTGCATCCATTCAAGTGCAATTTTTGTAAATTCACACTGAGCAAGGAAGGCAGGGAAGGGAAGGGGAGGGGAGGAGAATAAAAAGGAGGACAGGGGAGGAACATGTTCAAACTTTTCCTGTCAAGAAAACAGAAATGAAAAAAATCTTAATGAAGTCCCACTTTTTGTATGTGTGCCCAAGAATTTTTTTATTATTTATTTAATTTTTTTGTGTTAAATATTTTTTAATTTTTAAACTTTTATTAATTACACTTTATTCATTTTGTATCCCCCCATAAACCCCTCCTTCCTCCCCTCCTAATCCCACCTACTTTTCCCTTTCTTCATGAATGATCCTCCCCAAGTCCACTGATAGGGGAGGTCTCCATTTCCTTCCTTCTGATCTTAGTCTGTTAGGTCTCATCAGGAGTTGCTGCATTGTCTTCCTCTGTGGCCTGAGATCAAAGAGCAGGCCAATCAGTTTATGTTAGAAGCAGTCCCTCTTCCCATTACTATGTAACCCACTTAGACACTAACTGTCATGGGCTACATCTGTGCAGGAGTTCTAGGTTATCTCCATGCATGATACTTGGTTGGAGTATGAGTCTCTGGAAAGACCCTGGTATTCAAATTTTCTCATTCTGTCCCTCTCCTTGTTGAGTTTCTGTCCTCTCCAGATCTTACTATTTCCCACTTCTTTCATAAGATTCCATGTACTCTGCCCAACAGTTGGCCATAAGTCTCAGCATCTGCTTTGATAGTCTGCAGGGCAGAGCCTTTTAGAGGGCCTCTGTGGAAGGTTCCTAACTTGTTTCCTGTTTTCTTCTTCTTTTGATGCCCATCCTCTTTGCCTTACAGGATAGGGATTGAGCATTTTAGTCAGGATCCTCCCTCTTGATTAGTTTCTTTAGATGTACAGATTTTAGTAGGTTTATCCTATATTATATGTCTATATGAGTGAGTATATACTGTGAGCCAAGAATTTTTGTGTTTATGTGTACATTCCTTTCATCATATTTACATATATACTCTAAACGTTTGCTGAATAATGGTGTTTCAATGTTTTTCCCACATTTCAACTGAATTATTTTTGGGCACTAAATCTAAACCTAATTCTTATCAATATTTGGAGGTTTTACTTGTTTTGAATGTGTGGTTTTATTTTTTTAGTTAACAGTGTGTACACAGTCTCTTACACCTGAGTCATCATATTTGGATCTCTAACAAAATAATGAAGAACAGTAAATAGTACTAATAATGTTAATGACTAAAATGAAAGTAACAGAGTGCATTTTACAATGATCTCAGATGTTCTTTTCAGACAGGACATTTTATGATGAAAATTTTTTTATGAGGCACAAATGCCTGTTAAGCTTAAGGCTTGTTTATAACATTCTCTTGAAAAAAAGGTTCAAGATGCATCCTGAAGTCATAATATCAAATTATGTACAGAGAGGACATAATCACCATTGCAGATATGGTCTCCTAGGGATAAGTATGGTAGGATTAAAAGCCCAGGACACTTTCTGAGGATATGACTTCTCATAAAACCTAATGAAAAAAAATGATTCTTCCCAGAAAATGAACATGTACATAAAACCAACTACATATAAAGCAGGTACAGAGTAAATGTCAGGAGAAGGATCAGGTTAAAAACTAACACCAAATAAGTATCACTGTTGCTGTATCTGGAATTTCTACTTTATTTGGAATGCAGAGACAAGAAGACTGTTAACCCCTGTATTTAAGGAAGTGCATCTGCATAAAGAAAAGAAATGTTTCACTTCTCCTCTTCCTTTTTTTCTCCTCCCCTTTCTTCTCCTTCCTTACCTTCTATATGTGAAGCAAATGTTCTACCTCTGAGTTGTATTCCTGCCTTCTGTACAAAACAGGCAGAAACAGATAGTCTTTAGATATAATAAACCCAGATGCTAAAGCTCACTAAAGCTTAGAGGAAGTAACTTATTATGGGATGAATTAAAGAGAACACAGAGAAGGCAACAGGGATAGAGGAGGCTGTCCTAGTAACAGCAGTAACAGAACAAGATAAAAAGACTTGAGGAAAAGTTTTTTACAGATGGCACAATGGCTGGCATTAACAAATAAGATGCTACATGTTCCCATCCTTTAGGTGGGAATTCTGTAGTACTATGAGATTATGAAGATTTTGTTAAAGGAATTTACTGTTTAAAAGGTTATTAGTCCTTCCACAGAAGGACAAATTGTGAATTAGGTACCCAATACTGTGCTAAGTCCTAAACACACCAAAATGATTGATGTAAACACCACTCTTTCTCTATAAGCTTACAGTCTTGTGGGGTAATCCACCATAAACAAACCCAGAGACCATGCATAGAAATGTTTACATCACTATAAATTACACTATGAAACCTAAAGGAAAGCAAGAGGGACCTAACACCCCAGAAATGATAAAGAGCATACATATTCAAAGGCTGAGAGATGAGAACATTTTAGTTCAATAGGGGAAATGAAAGAAGGTGAATTTGTTTGAAGTATACTAGGGAAGAAGAAAGGAATGATAATGATGATGATGATGATAATAATAATAATAATAATGACAAAAGATTAAAGAGGGATGATAGCCATCCCTCTCTGCTGCTGCTTTTCTTTTCATCCTTGCACCCTCTCATGTGCCTCTGTGCCCTCTAGTGGTGATGGGAGGCAACTTCTCCATCATTTCTCTCTGGAACTGTTGCAGAGCCTGCAGGGCTGGTGGCTCCCAGGGAGAGCCCATGTTGGGGAGGCTTGGGCAGGTGACTCCAGGAAGTGACCATGCTTCCTCAGCATTGTTCCAGGTGGAACTCGGAACCCTGGTTGCCAGGTAACCAGAAGCCAGTAGCAGCAACAGCTGCCTGGACAGACCAGCTGGTCCAGAGGAGCTGGAGAGATGAATCTGTTCTTCTGCTTCCAGACTTCCAGGGTCTCAGGTCTCTTGGAAGTCAGTGGTGGTCGCCTGGGCCGCTGCTGGAGACATATGGTGCGCTCACTGACACGTTTCTGGCCTGTTCCCCACCGGGAGACCAAGGTAACCACGGCCTCTATGTGGTGGGGGAGCTTTCTGGTCCACTCTCACCCCCTATCCACCGTGGTCGCGGCCTGGGCAAGTGTTCCTATTGGGTCACTGAGGAACACTTTTCAAGCCCGCTTTGGTGTAGGCAAAGAAGTCATTGGTGCCCCTCGGGGTTTGCACACTTCACGCCTACCTCCTGCCCTGGTCCTTTCTCAGAGAGAAAGGAAGCGAGCCTTCCAGCATGGTATCCCCATTGCTCAGCAATGATGGCGTGAACTTCGTGGAGCAGATGATCCCCTATTTGCCCACCACTCTTTCTGGCCCTTTATCCAAAGTTTGCGACCACAGGAGTGGTTCTGGACCTGATCCTGAAAAGGCAGTTGAGCGGCTCCACCAGGGAGGCAGCCCTCAGTCCTCCTCCTGCTGTTTCCTAGGGCCTGTGCCCACACAGAACCGGGACGACGGAGTTGCAGCAGCCTAGGTGCCGGGCCTAGCCCTTTAAAGTGACATGTCCATACATGGCAATTGGGACAGAGGTGGGGCTCTAGCAGGTGCCATTCACCTTCCCCAGGGAATGTCAGACACCACCCTTTCTCATGCCCTGAGCGTCCTTTCCCCGTTTGTGTAAAGGATTCTGGACCCCATTTGCAGTGTTTGTTATGGATGGAGCCCCTAGCACCCCCGTACCCCACCCTGGAAGATTATAATAGTTCCTTCTAGATGTCTGGGTGGGTTGGGGACACAGGGCCTTAGGGGTAACACCCCCGTGGACTGTCACAGGTATAGATCCTTCAGGTCAGACTGTGATGGGGACCAGCAGACAACGATGTGAGTGGGCTTGGGGTGGAGGGGGAGGTGAGCGGGGAGGGACGTTTGAGGCCAGGGTGGAGGGCCAATTTTGGCCAGGAGCCTCACCTTTGGGGTTCTCTCCCTAGGGACTGTCCCACCAGGCTCCTGGGTTTTGAGCAGCAGAGGGAGGGACAGGAAAGGAAGGATACCAATGCCCGCCCCCCGCAGCAGCGAAGCTAGGCCAGGCTCCCAACCCTGTGTCCCTCTGCCCTGCTCTCACCCACAGTGGCATCTTCTCGTTCTTGTCCCAGTGGCTGCAGAAATTCCCCCAGGATTTCTCTGGAGCCCCGGAACTGGCCATTGTGAGGTGGCTGCTGGACTATGCGGGACCCCCAGTCTTGCCAGAACTTGGACCAGTGCAACCTCCAGCTTTAGTATCAGAGGACACACAGTCCCTTGTGGACTTGAAGAGTGAGCTACTGTTTCTCTCCAATGTGGTGCACTTGGGGGCACCTGATCCTGTGTACTCACTGCCCAAGGTAGACATATAGTTGGTACAATCACCGACTGAGCACACCCAGCGCCTATTCCCATTAGAGAAAAGATTGCCTTAATTTTGTATATTTTTAAATTGCTGTTTTTCACTGTTGCATTATTGTTATTGGTTTCATATTATTATTAAAAAGGTGTTGCTTACTCATCTTAAGTGATATATTTGGAGATGGGGCCTCCGCATTTGCCCACAGTGGTTGGAGCCATTCCTAGGTTGTGTTCCTGACTAAGCCAAGAGCCTGTTTTTGTTGAGAGTTTCCTGTGAATTGGGCATGCGCATCCATCTATAGACGATGCTGCCAGGTGTGTAGTTGGTGCCCAGGGGGTCTACTGGGATAGATTGAGTCCCAGAGAGAAAGCCCAACAGAGTCAGCACTTGACAGCAGACTTTTGGGGCCACAGCTGGGTCTAGGGCTAGGATCTGAGGTCAAGGACCAGGATCAGTACCAAGACCCAGCATTTTGGGCACTATCCCTGAGGGGGAACCTATAATTTGAGATATAGAGTACATTTTGGTGGATCATTTAAATACATGATATGTCTACATAGCACGCCTGTTTTAGAACTCAATCTTTGGAGCTGGGCATGGTGGCACACACCTGAAATTCCAGCACTCAGGGAGGAAGCGGCCTGAATTTGAGTCCAGCCAGGTCTATAAAGTGACTGTAGGACATCCAAGCTTACACCAAATAAATTCTGTCTAAACAAACAAACAAACAAATATAGAAACTAATGAACAAACCCAAAGAGAACTCACTCTGTGGACCAAGCTGACCACAGTCTCAGAAAGATTAGCTTACCATGGACTCCCAGGTCTAGGATGACAGGGATGCACCTCTGAGCCAAGCTAAGATATTTTTAATGACCTATTCTTGAATCAAGGAATGAAAGGATAAAATAAGATGTACAAAGCTACCATTTTTCTTTTAATGAACAGTAATAAGTCTTCAATATCTACATTTATTTACAATTGCAAATCATTTCTGATGTTCTCAATAGGTGAGTTTTCTCCTTTACTTTAATTTCATACATTGAAAAATGTTTGAGTACGTATCTGCCAGTGAGAGGACAACTTATTGCTGTTTGCTATCTGTTTGCATCCCATATATGAGTTTTCAACATGAAACCCAAAGAGTCTTTTGACCAGTGAAAAAACTGGCCCTTATTTAGGTTTAAAAATGATTTATGTATGTGCTGGTGTGTGAATTTGTATATACAAGTGCCCAAGTATAGAAATATTAGAAAAATCTATAGGAGTAATATGGGCTACCCAGAAATTGAGTTCAAATTATCAGGCTCAGAAACAACCTACTATTCCCACTGAGACAGTTCTCTGACATTCACTTATAGAACTGAGACAGTGTCATGAGCAAGTCTTTACTCCTAAGACTGAACAAACATATTCCAAAACACAAAAGGATTATATAATTTTAATTTGGAAATAGCATTTATTATTCAAATTATTTCATGTTCTTCCATCCTTATATAACAATAAGTTTATAATCTGGATAGAAGACAATATTTTACTGATGTAATGTTTCATTTAAGGTTATTTGAGTATCAATGAAATCAGTGGAGAACGTCTGTGGTAAGCAAAACTGGCAACATGACTTTGAATATCATATAACAATGACCAAAATAAGCCCCACAAAGCTGTCACCAGGTCTTCACACATCTGTCATGGCCTAAGAACCCATAATAACATTACACACCATAACATCCTTTTTTGAAATAAATATAATTGCTGTTACATTAGTTAGCACCTCTAGCTAATTCATTCAGAAGGCAGTACTTCAACATTAGGTGCCATATAGTAACTAAAGGGAACATGAAGAAGAATGGAACTTCAAACTGTACACACACACACACACACACACACACACATATATATATATATATATATATATACAGTCATACATTCATACACACTATTAAGCATTTTAACATTAATGTTGGTAAAAATAGAACACATTGGGGAACATCTTCCACCCTTGGACGTGTACTCAGATGGCTGACACATGATAATCAAGATTTCAAATGTAGCTTTGCCTAATTACTGACATCCAAATCAGGCTTGAAAACAAACATCTTAGAGGAATTTGTGAAAATGAAAAAAAAAATCACCACACTTTCTCAGAGACCCTTCATTGAAAAGCATGATCACACTCTACCTAATATTAATAAGCAATGGGTTATATAGATGATGGGAATTCCATTCTATACTTTGCAGGAGAAAAATACCTATCACCAAGTAGAAATGCATTAGATCAACAACAGCCACAGAAAGAATATCAGAAAGTCCTAATAAGCTTCTGTGATTGGATTTGATACGCATACAGCAAACTTCAATACCTACACCAATATTTCAAAATATAGCACACAAACCACAATTGGTGACCTCCTCCATTACATTATAAGTGAACATGGTAAATAATTTACTTCCTCCAAAGCTATGATGAAAAACAGATCAAAAATGTTTCTTTTCGTGATTAAATTCTTAGGGTGTACAGATTTTAGTATGTTTATCCTGTATTATATGTGTAATACCCACTTATGAGTGAGTGTATACCCTGTGTGTCTTTATGCTCCTGGGATAAGTCACTCAGGATGATATTTTCTAGATCCCACCATTTGCCTGCCAATTTCATGACTTCCTTATTTTTAAATGCTGAGTAGTATTCCATTGTGTAAATGTACCACAATTTCTGTAACTATTCCTCAACTGAGGAGCATCTGGGTTGTTTCCAGATTCTGGCTATTACAAATAAAGCAGCTACAAACATGGTTGAGCAAATGTCCTTGTTTTATACTTGAGCATATTTTGGACATGTGCTGGATCTTGAGGTAGCGCTATTCCTAATTTTCTGAGAAAGTGCCAGATTGATTTCCAAAGTGGTTGTGCAAGTTTACATTCCCACCAGCAGTGGAGGAGGGTTCTGCTTTCTGCACGTCCTCTCCAGCATGTGTTGTCACTTGAGTTTTTTATCTTATTCATTCTGATGGGTGTAATGTGAAATCTCTGGGTCATTTTGATTTGCATTTTCTTCTGATAACTAAGAAAGACTTTTGAGGGGACAGGAGTTCCACAAGGAAAGCAACAGATGAAAAACTACTGAGCACAGGGATCTTTTCTGAGCCTGGTACTCCAACTGAGGAACATGCATGGAAATAACCTAGAACTCCTACAACCCCTGCCCAGATGTATTCCATGGCAGCTCAGTCTCAAACTGAGATCCCTAGTAATGTGAACAGGAACTGTCTCTGACATGAACTCAGTGTCTGGCTCTTTGATCACCTCCCCCTCAGGGGGTGCAGCCTTACCAGGCCACAGAGTAAGACAATGCAGCCAGTCCTGATGAGACCTGATAGGCTAGGATCAAAAGGAAGTGGAGGAGGACCTCCCTATCAGTGGACTTGGGGGTGGGAATGGAAGGAAGTTTGGAAGGATGGTTAAAGAGAGGAAGAGAGGAAGAAGGATGGGGTTACCACATGGATACAAAGTGAATAAACTGTAATTTATAAAATCATAAATAAATTTTTTAAAAAGTGAAGAAAGGAAATTATCTTTCATCATTAGAATGTTTTTGTTTACATCCTAGGATGTTTTTTTTTTTTTTGAAAGAGATTCTCTGAATGGCTTTGACTGACCTGTCGTGCTTTCTAGACCAAGCAAGCCTTGAACTAACACAGATCCATCTCCCTCTGCCAGTCATAATGCTGGTGTTAGAAGCATTTTCTACCAGTCCAGGCTTTGATTTTTCTTTTAATTTAATATTTAATTTAATGTGTTTTAATTTTGAGGCATGGTGTCTCGGTGCATCGTTGCCAGTCCACGATTTTCTTTGTAAACCAGGCTGACCTTGAACTCACAGAGACCCTCCTTCATCTGTCTCCAAAGTGCTGGGACAAAGGATGTGTACCACCATGCCTAACAAGACTTTCTTATAGCCAAGGCACACTATGTGATTTCAGACATATCTAGTCGTGTGGGTGCAAAGGAACCTGTTTTTTTAGACAAGGTTTCTCTCTGTAGCCATGATGTCCTGGACTTGTTTTGTGGACCCCAGTGACATTGAACTCATACAGCAGCATGTTTGTGTCTCCTGGAGAGATGGGATTAGAGACATGTGCCAACATGCCTGGCTCAGTTTTTTTTTTTTTTTTGTTTTAATCTTATTTTTTTTAAGACTGGGTTTCATTGTGTAGGCCTGTCTATCCTGGACTCTCTTTGCCAACCAGACAGACATTGAACTCACAGAGATTGGTCTGTGTCTGCCTCTCATGTGCCTGTATTAAAAGCTTTTGCAAGCACACCTGGCAGGACCTTAGACTTTTAAGAATTTGTTTAAGGGAGGGATTCATATATCCTAATCTTTTTTAAAAAGTTTCTGAGTGTGTGAATGAGGGGACCTCTGACTATTATTATCAGTGTGTGTGTCTGTGGGTGCATAGATGTTAAATCATTCATTGCTGCCTTTCTCACAGTCCTTCTCAGAGCAGAGCTTTTATTCTCATGACTAAGAAATTTTATTTTATATTTTTAGAAAAAATAATATCTCTCAGCCTTCCTGTTTGTGTGAGGGTGTGATATACCCTGGATCTGGATTCACAGATAGTGGTAGGTGTTAGGGATTGAACCTAGGTTCACCTCGAAGAGTAGACACTGCTTTATCCACTGTTCATTATGTAATTTTAAAAATATAATACAATCACTGTCAAACAAAATGGTACAATTCATCAGATAGTGAAATTTTTGCAGTGCATAAAATTCAGAGACGCTCCTCCCACTGTCTGTAGGAATGCTGGGATGACAGGCGTGTGCCGCCTCATCCATCTTTTTTTTTAATATTTGAAAGAGAATTAATATCTGTGTCTGACTCCCAATGACGTAATTAAAGGAGACCCAAGGACTCCTTCTCCAGCTACCAGGGCCTGGGCCTTTATTACTGTATGTAGTAGCAGCAGCAGCAGAAGCAGAAACAGCAGCTAAGTGTGTTAAATTCCGGGACAGGGGGCGGGGCGGTGACATCACAAAGCTTCTGACCAATCGTGATGCTAGAATCAGTATGGCGTGGCAGGGAGATTTACATACACCCCGACCAGGGGAAAGGCTCTGTGGGCTTTGAGGACGACGTTATGCCACAGCGGCCATCAGCATGGTGAAGAGGCTTACTGGGCCTACTGCCGGGCTACTCGCCTAACCACCCGAGAGTTAAGCCCAGGAACGCCAACATGTGATGGTGGGTCCAGCACGCGGGGTGTTCAGGGATTTGTAGGCGGTACCCTGGCAACGGTGTATGCGGGGAGAAGGCATCGCGCGACCGGACGCCATTTTTGTAGTTCTCAGATACAATCCCAGAAGTCTTTGCTCCGAAGCCATGTTTGTAGTTCTCAGGCAGGTGGGTCTCTGCCGCGATGCATCTTGGGACTGTTAGTACTTCACTGACCGGTGAGCGCTCCCAAGTGGGAAACCAATGACAAATGGTTGGTCTGTGACTAGAAGCTTTGTATTTACGAACCTGTGTCCGAGGCCAGGGAGATTCTGGGAAGTGGAAAGGGGGTGGGGGAGGGGACTCAGAGCCTCCAAGCCCTGAAGTCTCTGCTCTCTGCAGGGCAGATTCGAAAACAAAGCCGGAAGGGGTGGGACTTCCGCAATAGGTGCGCCAGTACCTTTGCGGGTTTTTCCAGGTCAGCATCTTTATGCAAGCTCTTCGCCAGAACTCCACAATCAGGAGGTTGCGGGATTCCCAGTCCACCGCCCGCCTGCCTAGAGTCCTCGAGCGACTCGTGCGTGGGGCCGACGACAGGCAGGGGGATGGCGGGAAGAGAGAGGCACAAGCCTCTCCCACTCTACCTGCGTGCATCCTGGGGAAATGGGTTTACCCCTGCCAGGGCTGAGGTTGTACACGACCTTGTAAAGGGTGTTCTGGCGCCCTCTGCTGTCTTGCAGGTGCCCGAGCAGGCAGGACACTGTAAATAACGCTTAGGGAGTTAGGGGCTGAGTAGGAAAATTGCTCTGTGCTTAGTGGTTAGGGTGCTGGGTACACAGTACATAAGAATCCTGCCACCTCTGCTGACCTGAAGGCATACACACATGGGCAAAGAGAAAAAGGAGGAGGTGGAGGAGGAAGGAAGGAAAGAAAGAAGAAAGATCGATCAGTCTGTGATTTTTTTTTTCAAAAAAACTCCCACCTATTTGAAACTTGGGTAATATTTGGTGTTAATTTGCTGAACTTGAACCAGAATACATAGGAAAATGTTCACGTTCTCTATAGTTATATAAATAATTGATGTTTTTCCTCATGGCAAATAACATTTTCAACTAGAAGGAAGTTGTTGAACATGGCAAAGCAGCACATTGTATTTAGAGTCTGTATCAAATTAGAATGATTTGATGAACTTTCAGAGGAAGCTTCACATATTCAAAGACAAGAACCATCCCTTGCTTAAAGCATTTTCTCAAGGCACCTAGACTTACCCAGTACCCAGGAATTCTTACTTCCATAAATCCTGGATTGACAATTTTGATTGCTTGCATCCAGCTTTGCTTTGTAGAAATTGTAATCCATACCCAGAACATATTTCTATGAAGATTAATCTAGAAGAAATGGCTGTAATGATCAATTCTGAGCCCAGCCATTCTATATGGAATGTAGTGTATGCAGTGGCCTATACTGTCCATGAAATGCTTTTGAGGAAATAAAAAAATTGGATCTAAATAAGACAAAAATAAGGGTGGACTTCTACCATGGTTGGTAAGCCTCACCCATAAGCAAGAGAAGCACCAGGATCTTACATTATTGGTAAGTTATTTACTGTGGTCAAGCCAATAAAACATTTTCATCTTATAATTAAAAGTTCAAATGGAAAAGGGAACTATTACAATGTATGCATGTATGAATATAATTATCTTACATGATTTTGAGACTGAAAGCACCAATTTCAAGACATTAAATTTGAATATATTTCAACAAATGTTTCTCCAATGTGAGATAAAATTCTGTAAGTTGTAAGTGTAATCATTGCAAAAATATAGCAAGTTCAGTAACAATTTTTTTTTATATTTCATGGAATATGTCCAACACCATAAGATATAAACAAGGGGATCATATCCAAAGTAGCCATTTCACCAAAATTACAATCTATATTTATGACACAAGACATAAGAAGATCCCTTTGTGGACAATAAATACTCTGTCCTAGAGTCAACAGTAACTGAAAAGTAATTTGCTTTCAAATTTTAATTTAGTATTTTGTATTATTTAGTATTAGTAAAGTAAGATGAAGTTGAAACCAAAACTGCTTCCATTATGAAATTTTGGAATACAGACAGTGCTCTTGAGCCTGGGATGTATTTCATTGTATTGGTGATAATTGTAATATGAGGATTTTAAACAAACAATATATAAACTTAGGACTCATTTACACTTAACAAGCCTTGGAGATCACCTCCAAATAGGGTATCATCAAGAATATTGTTGAGCAAGTCTCTTCAAGATCTCTTCATTCAGTCAATGATAGGTAAATACAAGATGAACTCTGAATCTTTAGTGTACTGTGTAACTTAGTGTTATGGGAATAAGTAATATTTGACATAGATATTGACATAGTCTATAATCATGGCTTCTAGTCATAATATGTTTGGTAAGTTAATATGTCTCTTGTTCAGATAACTGTATACCTATACAGAAGTTCTTTAATAACATGAGTTATGAATTAGTTATCACAGTATTAGGTTTAGTTACTAATTTTCAGGAGTTGATTTTTTGTTATCAGGATAATACTGGTGTCTTACCAAAATATAGAAGTGTTTCTTCCTTTTCCCTTCTGTGGAATACTTTAAGGAGTATTGCAGTGAGTTCTTTGAGAATTTTGTAGAATTCATGCTGAATCTAAACCTATGCTTGCTTTCTTTTATTTTTTTTTCTTTTTATTTGAAAATTTTAAATTACTTTTTCTATTTTGGTTGTTATATGTCTGTTTAAATAATTTACTTCATCTTGATTTAATCTTGTTAGATTTTATACATGTAGAACTCTACCAATTTATATTTTACATTTGAATGTTTATTTGAAAGAAGAGTTAAAATATGAACCTATGATTCCTGTTTTCCTCAATGCATGCTATAGTGTCTGTTATATCGAAATTGATGCAGTTGACACGGAATTAATAGAGAGAAGACAGGTATTTCCAGAAGCAGGATTTTTCTCACAGTCAGAACACTGATGTGCTAGTCTTTTGAGGGAAGAAGTGGAGAATCTGTGCTGTAGTACTAGGGGCTGGGGATTTTAAGTGGCTTGATATGCTGGAGGACATATTGTGGGGTTTCAGTGTATGAATTTCTGGACTTAGTTCTGCCTCTGAGGTTTCATTCAGGAATTGTGAATGCTGGCAGTTATTCTTGAGTGTGGGGTAGTTTTTAAGCAAGCATTTTCCAGCCTGATATTTTTTCTTTGTTATTGTTTCTAATGCTATGCTCAAAAACTGTGTGTGTTTGTTTTTGTGTGTGTGTAATAACAATGAAAAAAGACACCACAATTTTGCAAATGAACAATGAGGAGTATATGAGAGTGTTTCAAAGGAGGAATGAGAAGGGTAATGATGAAATTACATTATGCTTGAAATAACATTGTAATTGATAAAATAAAAAATAATAAAAACAACAAATAAAATCACTGTAATTGATGTATTAAACTTTGAATGCAGCAAAAATTCTAATTGTTTTGTCTAACAATCTTTGCCACTTTGTTGTAGGATTGGGTCTCTTACTACTGAGGTTTTACTGAAAGATGTTTATAAATTCCCATTATTTTGTTCATTTTGGTGTTTCCTTAGTTTTTTTAAAATTGATTATTATTGGTTACTTTCATTCCTGTATTTAACTATAAGTACAATCACTTAGAATATTTAGTTTTCTTTTCTTTTTTTTAACTTTTATTAATTACACTTTATTATTTTATTATTATTTTATTATTTTGTATCCCCCCCATACGCACCTCCCTCCTCCCCTCCCGGCCCCACCCTGCCCCCTTCTGCATGCATACCCCTCCCCAAGTCCACTGATAGGGGAGGTCCTCCTCTCCTATCAATATATTTCAATATATTTCAATATATATATATATATATATATATATCACACATGAAGTAACAATGAATAAAGAAGTCTTTGATTTGAAGGTGAGTATGTGTGGGGGGGTATGTGGAAAGGCCTGGAGGGAGAAAAAAAGGAAGGAAGAAATTTTGTGATGAAACCATAGACTCAAAATAATTGATAAATTTTAATATCCAGAAGTAAATACTGAGGGTGAAAAGACTGTGGCACATGAATTCAGGGTCAGAGACTGATATTTGTATCTTTCTGTATACCTAAACTTAGTTTGAGCATCTTGATGAGGAAGTCAAAAGTAGTTTTATTTAGGTGTTAACCCCCAGTCTCCTTACTTGGAGCCTGGTGCTTTACCATTTGAGCCACTTAAGGCTTTTTGGTCTCCCTCCCACCAAAATTACTCTTTCCCTAATGTTGTTATTGCTTAACAACAGGTGGTCTTAATTAGACTGACAAAGTGCTTCAGGCTTGTTTACTCAGACACTTTCTTCAGGACACTATGGGCTCACTGGCCATCCTCTGTCCTCTCTCTGAGGTAGGCTCCCAGGGCTGGTAGAGGTTTAGGGTCCCATTGTCCTTCTGTGAATGATGAATGAGAAATGGAGAGGAAAGAAAGAGGTCTCAGGCATACACACTAACTGAAACATTTCAAACAAATTCCCACAAGCTTACATATGATAATGATGATGGTGTTGGTTTTAGCTAGCATTTCCTCTGCATAAACTGCAGCAAATTTAGGCTGCCTTTGGGAGAAGATCTTCCCTGTTCACCAGTTATGGCTGGCTCCCACATACAATCACATAGACAAATGATCAGATATATAAACCTGTACATATTTATGCACATATTCCATGGATGATGCAAAAGAGGAGCACCTTACAGGCAGCAATTGACATACACTCATTTAACATGTACAAAAGCAGACATATTTCATGCAAACACATCAATACACATATTTATATATTTACAACTCATGGATGAAGCAACTTCCAGGGGGCTTCAGTCCTGCTTATGGCCTGGTCTTAGCTTTTTTTTATTTCTGAGACAAAGGAATAAATTCATAATCAAAAAAGTAATTGATTACAGATAAAGAGGAATTAAAAAATGTAACAGGTTACGTGTATTTTCATTAAAACTAAATATTTTGTATTTGTGTATCCATTATAGAATTTCATGGCGAGTTCAGAATGACAAAGGTTGACAGGGGTTAAAGGTTAACAGGGTCCAAGAGATTAGAAGAAGATATATGTCTGCTCAATTAGGACTGACCTGGCTACACATTATCCAGCTATCTATTAGTTTGTAGTGAGTTCAGGGCCAAAATTTTATCTGTCTTCCATTCCAAGATACAAAGTGAATTTAGACTGACAGTATTTTATGCCATAAGCTGACAAGGCATAGGAATTACAGTGAAACAATTCATATATATTGACATCAAGTTTTGTATTTAGTCATTTCTTGGTTGCCCCATTATAATTTGCATTTTTAGAAATGTAAACTTGCCTATATTTTTGCTGTATACAAGAATGAATGGAGCTATCCCTAGAGTGAGAGCTTATCTGAAGCCACAATTAGTCTCAAGCCCTTCTCTTAGTGAGGCTTATGGAGAACCACAAAAGTATTTATTGCAGCCATAAAACTGTAAAATTGTTTTAGAAGTTCTAAGCAAGTTAACGTCTACAATTGTTTGAATCAAATCAGAAATTATATAATCAGGAATTAATTCATCTGAATAGCAGCACATCTTCCTAAACCCTAGGAATTTTATTCAATAAAAATGGGTAAAAACCCAGAAAGTGAGTGTTCATGCCAAGCCTGAATTTTTTTAATTTAATTTTATTAAATACACTTTATTCACTTTATATTCCCCCATAAATCCCTCCCTCCTCCCCTCCCAGTCCTACCCTCCCTCCTCCTTCTTTACCCATGCCCCTCCCCAAGTCCACTGATAAGGGAGGTCCTCCTCTCCTTCCTTCTGACCTTAGTCTATCAGATCACATCAGGAGTGGCTGCATTGTCATCTTCTGTTTCCTGGTAAGGCTGGTTCCCTCCTCAGGGGGAGGTGATCAAAGAGCAGGCCAATCAGATTATGTCAGAGTCAGTCCCTCTTCCCATTACTATGGAACCTACTTAGACACTAAACTGCCCTGGGCTACATTTGTGCAGGGGTTCTAGGTTATCTCCATGCCTGGTACTTGGTTGGAGTATGAGTCTCTGGGGAGACCCCTGTGTTCAAATTTTCTGGTTCTGTTGCTCTCCTTGTGGGGTTCCTGTCCTCTCCAGGTCTTACTATTTCCCATTTCTTACATAAGATTCCATGCACTCTGCCCAACAGTTGGCCGTAAGTCTCAGTGTCTGCTTTGATAGTCTGCAGGGCAGAGCCTTTCAGAGGCCCTCTGTGGCAGGTTTCTAGGTTGTTTCCTGTTTTCTTCTTCTTCTGATGTCCATCCTGTTTGCCTTTTGGGATGGGGATTGAGCATTTTAGTCAGGATCCTCTCTCTTAATTAGTTTCTTTTGATGTACAGATTCTAGTAGGTTTATCCTATGTTATATGTCTATATGAGTGAGTATATACCGTGTGTGTCTTTCTACTTCTGGGACAGCTCACTCAGGACGATCCTTTCCAAGTCCCACCATTTACCTGCAAATTTCATGGTTTCCTTGTTTTACATTGCACAGTAATACTCCATTGTGTGCATGTACCACAATTTCTGTATCCATTCTTCAGTTGAGGGGCATCTGGGCTATTTCCAGCTTCTGACTATTACAAATAAAGCTGCTACAAACATGGTTGAGCAAATGTCCTTATTGTGTACTTGAGCCTCTTTTGGATATATGCCTAGTAGTGGTATGGCTGGATCTAGAGGAAGCACTATTCCTAGTTGTCTAAGAAATCGGCAGCTGGATTTCCAGAGTGGTTGTACAAGTTTACATTTCTACCAGCAGTGGAGGAGGGTTCCCCTTTCTCCACAACCTCTCCAGCATGTGTTGTCACTTTAGTTTTTCATCTTGGCCATTCTGATGGGTGTAAGGTGAATTCTCAAGGTCGTTTTGATTTGCATTTCCCTAATAGCTAATGACGTTGAACATTTCTTTAAGTGTTTCTCTGCCATTTGATATTCCTCTACAGAGAGTTCTCTGTTTAGCTCTGCTCCACATTTTTTAAATTGGATTACTTGGTTTGCTGCTTTTCAGCTTCTTTAGTTCTTTATATATACTGGATATTAGCCCTCTGTCAGATAAAGGGTTGGTGAAGATTCTTTCCCAATGTGTCTCCTAACATGACCTTGCCTCTCCACTCAACTCCCACTTTTCCTTATAGTTGAACCAACTGCATTGATTGTTCCTGGTACTTGAGGATAGCATGGGAGGTTCTGATTGGGCTTTCAGTCATTTACAGGCTGTTACAATGGATAATAAAGTTAGATATGCCCCTCTTAGTCTTGTCTCTGGTGTTTGATTCCCAGGATTCTGCGTGGGCCCTGTTGCCACTCATTCCAGTTCCCCATGGTTCCTGATTTCCATATTTATGTAAATACTGGCAATCAGGACTAGTTATTTGCAAGACCAGCAAAACCTCTTCTCTGCTGAGCCAACTCTCATGCCCTATGTTGCCTATTTTTGATCACCATTTACATTGCTGATGCTTTCATCTGTTATTTGTAACTGTTTAAATATAGATTTCATTTTAGGAAGATCATATCAATGCTATAATTTAAAGTGAGGCACTTCAAGTTTCTAGATGATATGTACATAATTAGAGGGAATGAATAGCTTGTGTAGAAAATTGAGCAAAGAGCTGTCAGTTCTTTGATTTGATTAATTTTCGTTTGTTTGATTAATTTTTGGTAGAGTATTCTGTGCCCCTGACTATTCTGGAACTCATTGCATAGACCAGGCTACCATCCAACTCTATGAGATATACCTGCCTCTGCCTCCTGAGGGTTGTTGGAATTAAAGGCATGACAAAATACACCCAGCTTACCCATTGTTTTTATACTTAGGAACTGTTCATACAATTTCTCTGAGGTGGGCTAAGCACAGTTGATCTGTTTAATTGTCTCCCCTTCTTTATGTCTATTAATTAGCGTTTCTCTTACAAGGCTACATCATGTTTTTGAATTTTTTAATTTATTTTTATTAATTACAGTTTATTCATTTTGTATCCCCCTTGTAGTTCCCTCCCACATCCCCTCCTAACCCCACCCTCCCTCCATCTCTCCCAGCAGTGCCCCTTCCCCAGTCCACTGATAAGGGATGTCCACCTCCCCTTCCCTCTGATTCTAGTCTATAAGGACTCGTCAGGAGTGGCTGCAGTGTATTCCTCTGTGGCCTGGTAAGGCTAGGTGTGGGGAACACACCTGCAAGGTAAGCACTCAGGAGGCAGAGGCAGGAGGATCACATTTCCAAAACTTTTTAAAGATTTTTTTACTATTTATACAACATTTGCCTGCACACTTGATCTCTGTATAGATGCTTGTGAGCCACCATGTGGTTGCTTGGAATTGAACTCATGGCCTTTGGAAGAATATCGAGTAGTGCTCTTAACCTCTGAGCCACCTCTCCAGCATCATCCAAAAACATTAAGAAGGATTTTAAGGTATTAATTTGTTCATGGTGCTTTTTTCTTTCCTACTTTCTTTCTTCTGATTTATTAGTTTGTCTATCTATCTATCTATCTGTCTATCTATCTATTTACTTATTTTACAGTGTTCTGCCTGCATGTACCACTGCAAGCCATAAGAGGGCATGAGATCTCACTATAGATGGTTGTGAGCCACCATGTGGTTGCTGGGAATTGAAGTCAGGACCTTTACAAGAGCAGCCAATGCTCTTAACATCTGAGCTACCTCTCTAGCCCTGGTCTCACTTTTCTTTACTTCATGTTACTTAAATTTTCTAAAACATAAATGATGTGTTACAAACATATGTAGAAGGAGGCATTTTTTTTTCAAGGAAGAAAATGAAAAGATGATTAACAGATGTCTTAATGATTCTTTACTATGGTCACACATAAGTTTGAATACTGTCGAGTATATCTCAACAGTTTATATCACCATGTGGTGAATCAAATTTATCATTGTGTTTTCAGGATGGTGTTTCTTACTCATGACCACTAGGAGGCTGTATGCTGCCTTAGCTGAGCTAATTGGATGATGAGTAAATTGTGCCTTTTCATCAGGAGGTGGGGAGGCCAACCTTGAACTTGTGATCCTCCTGTCTCAGCCTTCTGAATGCTGGGGTTCAAAGCTTGGGCCACTAAAGTAAGAATACTGAAGCAGATGGTATATTTATCTGTTTGTGATGATTATCACCTTTTAAGATTTCCAAACTTGGGGAGAATGTCCTGCTTCAATGGCTGTAAAGGCCTGAATGATCATGGCTGCATCACACTGTTGTGAGAGTCTAATCTTGCTTATATACCACAGGCAAACCAAGGAGACCAACACCAGAAGGCCTGCTAATACTCCCATGCCCGCCCATTCCTTCCATACCATAAAAAGCTAAAATGATATGCTCAGGATGCGAGGCTAAGCACTGCACTCAGGGTCAGCCGCTTTGGACCCAGAGAAGAGCATGTCTGATTGCATGCGGGTTGATGCCCCAGGTCCCGCCTCTGAGAAAAAGGTATCGGACGGGTCTGATGCTCTTTGGGTGGATGACACCTAAATGAACATCTGTACAAAGTCCCAATTTATTTCTAATATCAGAGATCAGACCTCTACTCTTGCCTGATGCGTCTAAAACAAAAAGGGGGAACTGTAGAGAGCTGCGGAATGCTATGCCTTAAAGATGGAGCTGGTTTCTGCCTTCCACCTTCCGATGGTGAGTGCTCTCTGTCACGAACAACTCCACATTTGGCTAAGGCCGAGGATCTGGCTTGCTTCCATGTATGTGGACCTATCTGCATTGCCCCCGTGGCACGCCTGGATTGGCTACCCAGAGGCTATTTAAGCTGTGGGCTGGCTTTCCCCGGGGTCCGAGGATTGTTCAAGGTTCCTGAATAAACTGCATTGAAAAAAAAAAAAGATTTCCAAACTTGATATGTTTAATATGTCTCACACATTTAATAAGATATTAAAATGTATCACTGTGCCATGTCAAGCAACCCCTAACCAACTGAAATTCCAATTCCAGGGAATCCACTATCCTCTTCTATCCTCCAGGGACACACACACACATATGAACAAATGTGTCTTTTAAAAAGTAAATGTGTAATCGGCATCACAACCAGAAAAGCACATTTTGAAGAGATGTAGCTGAGAAGCACCGTGATAATGTGACCTTAATGTGCAGAATATTTCCTCAAGTGTTTCATACCATTCTTCTTCAGTAGAAGGTGTTCACATGTTCTCTATACAAAATAAAAATAGAACCCTGTGTCTCCCCCTAGCCCTTGCCCCATGGGTCTTCTGTAGTTTCTCCTGCCATCTTTGACTTCTTTTGTTTTCAACCCATTAAGAATTTCTTATAATGGAGATTTAAATATTGAAATAAAATCAAGATTTAAATCTTTCTTCCATCTGCCATTTTTTCTATTAACTCTACTGTGTGCCTTCCTTGTGAAAGGAACCCTGCAAACTGCCTGCAGGCATGGCTCTGATGTTTGGTTTAATATTAATATTAATATTAATAATATTTTAAATTTTTTGGACAAGGTTTCTCTGTGTATCCCTGGCTGTCTTGGACTTGCTCTGTACGCCAGGCTGGCCTCAAACTCAGAAACATCTTCTTGCCTCTGCCTCTCCAGTGCTGGGATTAAAGTTCTGTGCCACCATGCTTGGCAGCATGCTCTTATAGCCTGGTTAAAGTCATACTATGTAACTTAGAACATGTCTAGACATGTGAGTGTGATGAGCTGGCAGGGGATGCAAGCCCTTGTTTTTGGAGACAGGGTTTCTCTGTGTGGTCTTTCATGTCCTGGACTTGCTTTACAAACCTGGATGTCCTGGAACTGACACCTGCCTCTGCTTGCCCCACTGATGGTCACAGGTGTGTGACACCACACCTGGCTTCTTGTTATAATCATTAAAAATGATTTATACTCTCTGTGTATGTGTCTGCCTTTTTGAGACCAGCCCTGTTTTGACTAGGAGAGTTGGCACTCTGTAACAGAAAGGAGTCAAGTCTGCCTACCCTAAGCACAAGGTACTCTACTCTCAACCGCTGAGTCAGTGAGGGTGTGGGCCCTATAGCTTGTAATAAAAAGATCCTCATGTGTTCTGCAATGGATTCAACTCCTGGTGGTCTTTTGTGGTCTCATGAACTGAGCACATCTGAGGTAGTCACACAAAGTATTTCTACTATAAGAACAGCCATAAATTCTCTCAGTTATACCTTACAAAAGTGGGTTATGGCAGAGCATAGAAAACTCAGCTATGGGCCTCCAGTGCCATCAGGTAAAATTCTTAACACCGGGTCTGGTAGAAGTTTGTGTTACAGTTAGCACAACCGTACAGGTATTCCTCAGTCCTAGTAGAGTAGGTCCACCAAAGAGGCTGGCAAAGAATGGCCAATAAGGGCTAAAGATGGCCCAACACAAATCGTTATTAGGCTCTGGATATACCAACATCATCACATCACTGCAGATGAAGCAGCAGCAGCACCAGATAATCAAGATATGTCTTAGAATTCTGGGACCATCAACAAAGGGTCAAGGCTTAGTAATCTACACAATGACTGGAACCCACAGCAGTGATAACAAAGACCAACAGAGCTGTGCCAAAGTGATAACCAGAGGACCCTAAAAGGTGGGGCAGATCACTTGTTTGGGGAAGTGGCTTTATCTCATGGACACACACTTTCCTATTTCATGAAGAGGAAATTGTTAGGCTCCAGTTTTCCAGAAATCATTAAAATGATTTACATGTCTATTGTAATTAATAAAACAGCAAAGAAAGAACATATGGGATACATGTGGGTGCAGAGATACAGATGTCCATTCACAAAGAAATACCATAAAAGCATGAAACCAGAAGCCATAATGTACACAAAGGAACAGTATATAAATATATCTGTGTGTGTGTGTGTGTGTATGTAGGCAGAAGTGTGTTTATATATATATGTTTATATATGTGTGTGTGTGTGTGTTTATATATATATAAAGCATTGACAAACCACAAGTATACCCTTGAGCTTTTCTGTTGCCATCTGTTGCTGTTCGTGGGACCTAGGATTTTAGTCTGGTTTGTTGCCCCAATGAGACTCTCTTGGAGAAAACTAAGTGTTTCATTTATTATTATTAGTAGTAGTAGTATTTAAAGAGATAAAGAGTGTTCTTTTTGGAGTGAAACTTTATTTATGATTCGTGGTGTAGTTCTTTTTATTATAGAAGATTTGTTTATTATTTGTACAGTATTCTGTCTGCATGCCAGAGGAAGTCGCCAAGTCTTACTATAGATGATTATGAACTGCCACGTGGATGCTGGGAATCGAACTCCAAACCTTTGAAAGAACAGCTGGTGCTCTTAAGCTTTGTGCCATCACTCCAGCTCCCTTAATTTTTATTTTTATTTATTCATTTTACATCCCTGTCGTAGACCCCTTCCTCCTCTCTTCCCAGGCCTACCCTCCCTATTTCCCCTATCACCCCTCACCTGGCTCCTAAGAGAATGGGATCCGCCAACCCCAAGTCCACCCATGTCAGCATATCAAGTCACATCAGGACTGAGAGCATCCTCTTCCCCTGTGGCCTGGTGAGGTAGCCCTGAAAGGGGAAAGTGATAGAAAAGATAGCTTGTGGGTCAGGGTGCATTCTTATGTGTGTTGGTCCTGAAGTGTTTACAAGGCATTGTTACCCTCCTGTCCTTCATCCCCTCTGGCACTTACACTCTAGACACAAGAGTACCTTGAGCCCTTAGGGGTGAGAGTTTGCTGGAGACATCTCATTTAGGGTGGGATGGTTCAAGGCCTCTCTCTCTCTGCAGGTCGACTGGACATGGGCCTCTTTATTTGTTCCCATCTGCTGCAGGAGGAAGTTCCCAATGATGTCCAAAGAAGGCACAGATCTGTGACTATGGCTATTCTCCTTTAGAGTAACTGTAGCATTTAGATTTCTCTTATATTCCTGGCATGTGTAGACTCAGGCTCCTGGGTACCCAAGCAGTATTGGATCGAGGTTCCTTCTCATGGCGTGGGCCTCCTGAAACCCAACCAGATATTAGTTGGTCACTTCCATGATGTTTGTACAACAAGTGCACCAGCAAATCTTGTAGGCATGTCAGCATTAGAGAGCAAAGGCTGCATGGCTGGGTTGGTGTGGACCTTTCTCTTCCGGTGGCACTCAGTGAATGTTCCAGTATCATGAACAGTAGTCCAAAGGAGGTGAAGGTTCTAGGTAGGTGCCAGCTGGGATTCTCTGTGTCCAATGAACGGAGGTGTTGTTCTCAGCAATAGAATCTTACCATCACGTTTGGGAGAGCAGAAGAGGGTGGACTCAAGTTAGGTGGTTCCCAGGTCCTGTTTTGATCTAGCATAGAATCCTCCTGAGTTCCAACCCCACAGGACTCGAGGAGGAGGCCGGCTCTGGAGACACTCCTTGCTCTGTTCTTATTAAATTGAAATAAATACATAGTATTAAATTAATTACAGCATCTATGTAAAGCTCGTTATTAAGTGACACATGCTTGCCACGAGAGGGCACCACATCCCTTGACAGATGACGCTGTGATCCGTGGTGATAGAACCAGACACCTAGGGAAGAGAGTGGGATTCTCTGCTTCAGAGAGCCCCCTGGCTTTTGGGATGACAGGCATGAGACACTGAGTCCGGTGATTTGTTTCTTTCTTTATTTATTTTAGATTCATTCATTCATTCATTCATCATTCATTCATTCTCCAGCATTATGCCTGTGCACTATAAGAAGGCACCAGATCTCATTATAGATGGTTGTGAGCCACCATGTGGTTGCTGGGAATTGAACTCAGGACCTTTGGAAGAGCAGTCAGCTCTGTTAACCTTTGAGCCATCTTTCCAGCCTCCAGCTTTTTTTTTAATCTTTAAAACAGAGTTATTATCTGTATTAGTGCCTTTTTGCCTTCCAGAGACCAGCTCTATTTTGACTGGGAGAGTCAAAATGACTAAAAAAGGTGGGCAGAGACCCCAGAATCCCTTCTCCAGGGACCAGGGACCAGCCGGAACATGTCAGATCAGGAGAAATCAAAGGGCACATTTTTCCTTCGCACAAATGAGACTTCCAGCATCCGGGCCTGTTTACTTCTGAAAGCAGATAGGCGGGGAGATGGCATCAGGAATCCCGAATCCTTGAAAGCTCTGGATCCTGAAGACAGCCAGTGGTGAAGGATGGGGACATTTACATAACACCGGGAACCAGGGGAAACTCTGTGTGCAATGTGGCAACTGGAAAGGGCTTTTCAGGATATTTCTGGGTCCCCTGTATGTTTTCAGGGTTGATTGTTTGGTGTTGAATAACTAACTGATTTTATGCTCTTTCCTGGAAAGATTTTTTTTCTCACACTCTCAGCTTTTATTAGTTCCCTACATATTTTTTTTTTTTACATAGGATTAAAGACAACGGTTTCTTCCTGGACCACTTTTGCATGCCTATTGGCGTTTTCCATTTTTCACTTCATGTTTGTGCAGGTACATTGGTAAGCCTTTTTTTTCTTTTTCTTTTTCTTTTAATATTGGTTCATCTTATGGGTGTAGCTTCTGGTATTATTAGGAGACACACTACCAGAACATACTCTGATCCTCTGCCTTATATAATTTTTCATCATCTGTTCTGCATAATCTCTGAGCCTTAGATCTGGGAATTGTTTTGTAGATTTATCAGGTGTGAGTGTTCTCCAGAATTCTGCCTTGTGATTGGTTGTGTTTTTCAGTCATGATTGCTGTTGCAAAGAAAAGCTTCTTCTGACAGTGGTGAACTATACTTATCTGTGTGCATTATTAAAAATATTTAGGTTGTAACATGTAACATATTCATGCATGGACTTACATGTATTATAGGGATTTTATGTAGATAAATTCCCAGTATGATTGCTTAAAACCCTTTCACAAATATTTACTGTTATTTGTTCTGCTTCCTTCTTTCATATTTATCCACCTTGATAATTAGGGGACCTTCCCCACATTATCCCAATCAGATCAATTGTACCTGCCATTTTATTGCTTGCCCAACATTTTTTCTTGTTTCTACATGGTGATACTCACATCTGAAACATGGGATCTAGATGCCCCAGTATAGAGAATGAGAGATATTTGTCTTCTGGATATGGGTTACCTAAATTATAATTTTTCTACTTACAACTAATTATGTGTATGATATTTATCATGTTAAACATATTTATAATTTTCCATTTCCTACCTATTGTGAACACAATAACAATGAAGGTGACTGAGCAAGTATTTCTAGAGTGGGGTGCTGAATCTAGGAAAGGAGAGCAGGGCCAGGTAGTAGATTTATTTTTTTTCTTTTAGAAAATTCTCTACTCTGATTTTTGGAATGACTGAACTGTTTAAAAGACCCTCCCCCTTTCCAGAGATCTATTTTCATGCCTGTTCTATAGAAGAATCTCAAATACCACCAAAAGCCCTGTTATACTCCCAAAAATAAGAAATAAAACAAGTATTTAGTTCATGCACTGTTTATCTAAATTACTATCATGTAATTACATTTTTAATATTGTCCACAAATTAATAAGTAACATGAATATCTTACTAAAATTATTTCAGCAGCAGCTTCTATTCTGAAATAGAATGTCTGTGATTGTGAGACAAAGTGAGGAGCTCTTATTTTTGTTTAAATATACATTTCAGAAAAAGGTTACTTAAAAGTATGTAAATAATTTAATTTTAGTATACTAATGGGTTTATTAGAAAACTAATACATCAAAACAATCAATTTTTATTTGCTATTTTTTGTTTTTAATACATCTCAAAGAGTTCATATCAGGTCTTAAGAGAATAATGTAGCACTTAGGGAAAAATATGCATCCCAGAAGTCCTGCACTGGAGGCCAAGATGGAGAAGACTTCCACAGCCACCATGGCTTTGCCCTTGGTGCTCTGGTAGACAGGGATGAAGGTGACCCAGACACTGCAGAACACCAGCATGCTGAATGTCAGGAACTTGGCCTCATTGAATGTGTCAGGCAGGTTCCTCACCAGAAAAGCCACAGTGAAACTGCCTAGGGCCAGGGACCCTAAGTAGGCCAGCACACAGTAGAAAACAGTTACTGAGCCCTTGTTGCATAAAATGATGACTTGAGCATTTTCAGAGTGTGCATCTGTGTCAATTTAGGGAGGTGAGGTTCCCAGTCAGACTCCACAGAGAATAAGTTGGATCAGGACACAGATGGGAATGACAGCATTATAGACACCTGAGACAAAGAATCTTCTCATTGTTCTCCCTGGTTTCATGACTCTAAAGGCCAGAATTACAGTTATAGTTTTTGCCAAAACGGTGGAAATAGCCAAGGTAAACACAAGTGCAAATGTTATTTGTTGCAGTATGCAGGAGGTTGTGTTTGGACAGCCAATGAAGAAAAAAGAGCAGAGGAAACAGAGGAGGATGGAGATGAGCAGGATGTAGCTGAGAGTCCGGTTATTGGCCTTAACAATGGGTGATTCTCGGTGTTTAAGAAAGATCCCCAAAACTGTATTTGTGCTGACAGAGAAGCATAGAGCTGTGCAGGCTAGAGCCATGCCCAGAGGATCTTCAAAGGACAAGAAGGTCAATCTCTTGGGCAGGCAATAGTTTCTCTCAGGGTTTGGGTACTCTTGACTTGAGCAAGGGATACACACCTGCTGATCTGAGGGGAGGAAGTGAATCAACATTTAAGCTTTTACAATTATTTAGTCATTGCACATTTAATTCATGAGAGTGCTTTCCATTGATAAGTGTAGCCTGGCATATTCTGCTTTCTGATACTGCCAAGGAAGGAAATCTTTATAATTCCCATTTTTACTCTTTATCTTCTTTAATTAACAATACACTTTCTGCTGAAGAATTTATCAATTTCTCTAGGGCAGTGAAATATATATTACTCATATTCAGATGCAGTAACACTGTCAAGCAATCCTTCAAATGCTTTTTTATATACTGTGAGTTTCTAAGTATGTATACAATACAAAGTACTTTGATCACTTCCATGTATAAAAATATACTTCATTAATTCCACCATTGTGCCATTGTGGGTTCTTCTCAATTTTCTGGTTACTCACAGTTTTAATGGATATTTGTTACCCCACTTCTATATAATTTTTCTAAGGTAACATGGGAATAAGTTATATCTGGCCTCCATAGACTATGGAGCAATTCTGATTTGGCAGTAAATATACAACACTTGCATCAACAAAGAGCAGCTATCTGCTCAGATCAACTAGTACCTATCTCAGATGTGGAAGTTGCAAATAAATTTCTATAGTCTTTGACATCCTTTGACTCAGGACAGGACTCTTAATATTTCATTATTAATTCCAAAATAATCCTGGGAATTGTTCTAATTTTCAGTCTTGTTCTTTCAGTAATATTCTGAAGACTGAAAAATGACCTACATGTCATATAATAGTGCCATAAATCTATAAATATTAAATCAAAAAGGGAGAATGACACAGCCATATTCACTGAAATTGTTGAGAGTCATGAAGCCAGCGCAGTTGCTTGACACAATCCCAGATTGTTAGGATCACTGTTATTCTATATCTAACTCTTTTTCCTTGTGTTGTATTACAGGGGACTTTCTGCAATATGATTCAATTTCTGTTTGTTTGTTTGTTTGTTTTTCCTACACAAAAGTTATGTTTGAGTCTTTTTTATGAAAAGTCTAAACTTAACTATATCTGTCCACTGTTTGGAAATCTTCTATAGGCCCTGGAGATCATTAAGCACAGACAAACAGATAGAGAGATGAGGCCATCATTTCAGGAGTTTTCTTGGGCTATATGCCCCTAAACAGTATATTGGTGCAGGGTAAACAAAGACAATATGCAAACCCTGAGAAGCCAAGAGATTTGTGTTAAAATTTATATTTCTTTTATTATAGGCTGAGAACTCCCTGTAAATGTTGTTTAAAGATATGAGGCAATGGAGCATACATTCCTGATGAAATAAAATTTAATAAATAAGAATTGACTAAAATAGACTAAATCTAATTTATAGCATAGATGATGATACATTTAGTAAAAGGAGTTGTTTATTATTATTTTCTATTCATAAAAGACAAGTTCATGTATTTTCTGTATCTCTGGACTGCAATCAGACTGCAATCATTCTGCAAACACTGCCAGCCTAAAAGCAGGCTGTAATATAGTAAATGTGTTTTCTTTTAAGGAGACATCCTTTGGATTCCTTAAAGTAGAGTTATTGAGCTAACAATAATATCTGTTCCTTTTGTATTTTTTAAATTGCAACTGAACTTGTAACCCTGGATATGTAATTGAAAAAAATCATACACCCACTCTGAATCACTTGTGTAATCATTAGTCTGTGTTTTTACTGTGAAACTTGTATAGAGAAGTGCCTTGTGAGGACATCCTTTGTTAGAGCATCTGTAAGATATCTTAAGAGAACATCCTTATGGTATCTTGCAGGTACAATATTTAACCCATGAAAGCACTCTTCCTATTTCCTGCAGCAGTAGAGTAACCTTCCCCCTTTCCTGCCTTCTCCCTATATAAGTTGGGTAAAAATTTTTAATAAACAGAAGCCTTGAGCAGATGAACAGACTTGGCTTTCATTTCTTGCTTCTCTTGTTCCTTTTTCCCCCATTCCTTCCAATCTATCCACCTTAGGAACCCCATTGAAGCCCTGAGGGTCAGGGCAATCGAAGAAATAAAGTAATCAAAGATTTTCTATAATTCAATGAAAATGAAGACACAACATGCCCAAACTTATGGGACACAATGAAAGCAGTGCTTACAAGAAAGTTGATAGCACTCGGTGCTTCTTAAGGAAATTTGAGACATCTCATACAAGCAATCTAAGGTCACACCTGAAAGACCTAGAAACAAAACAACAAAAAAGATATAGACACACTGAAGAGGAGTAGATGGCTGGAAATAATCAAACTCAGTGCTAAAATCAATATACTAAAACCAAAGTGATTCAAAGAGCCAACAAAACCATTTTTTTACTTCTTTGAGAGAATCAACAGCATAGACAAGCCCTGAAACAAAGTAACAAAAGGCAGAAAGACAGTACTGAAATGAACAAAGTTGAAAATGAAAAGGGGACATAAGGACAGACACAAAGGAAATAAAAAAGAATCTTTAAGTGGTACTTCAAAAGCCTATACTTTACAAAAACTTTATATAGAATGCACAATTTTCTTGATAGATTCCACTTACCAAAGTGAAATCAAGATCAAGTAAATAAATTAAATATGCCTATCTCCCCTAAGTAAATAAAAAAAAGATATAGACACACTGAAGAGGAGTAGATGGCTGGAAATAATCAAACTCAGTGCTAAAATCAATATACTAAAACCAAAATGATTCAAAGAGCCAACAAAACCATTTTTTTATTTCTTTGAGAAAATCAACAGCATAGACAAGCCTTATAAAATTGCCTAAGGGTTGGCCTTTTTCAGTTTAATAAATAATAATAGATTCTCATCATTATAATAATGCTTCTTCCTTATGAATTTTATTTTTTTAATAAAATTTTTCATTTTTAAAATAACACATTTACCTCACTATACCTCTTTGTTCTTCTTTCCAGACCTTCTCCTGGACCCACCTTATATTTAGTGTCTCTCAAATTCATGGACTCTTTCTCATTAAATGTTGTATTTGTGTCTTTGTCTTTTTATTCATAAATACTAATTGCTCATTCCATGTGATGTTACATGTATATGTTATCACATGGATGACAATAACCTTAAACAGGCAGCCATACTTTCATTTATGAAGACTGGCTTTTTCTGCTATTGTTGGTACTTGAAATGTCAACTTTTAAGTGTTTTAAATGCAGTTCCATTTCTTGTGTATTGAGGAAACAATAACACATCTACTTTTCCCGGAGTTACTTTCAGGCACCGATCATTACATTTGCTTATTACAGAAATATAATTCAGTCTTGAACAACTGGATATCTCACATTCAATGGGTAGCCTAAAGCAAGTATCACTGCAAGAGTTGAGATGGCCATTTCATGAACCAAAAGGAAGCATTTTTAAGTAGGTTGATTTTGACACAATAGCAAGAGAACTGCCACTCAAACCTTCACACATCGTGTGGAATCAGCAGTGGTTACTAATGGATTCAGGGATGAGTGAAAGAGACATAGAGAAGAGCACTACATTATGATACCATGGTCACTTCTTAGCTTTCTGATTCTACATTCCCAAGCATGTAAGATATTAACATATAACATATAATATATATCTTTGAGAAAAGATATTATTTTCATACCTGTCTGGTTGGAAATGTGCTGCTCTGGACAAAATACACAAGAAAAACAGCAGATAGGTCTCTCTTCTTGTGGAACTTTCAAGAATCCTGGACCACAGCTCTGTGAACATACAGATTGAGGAATCTGAGGGAAACACAGAAAAACTGGTAGTAATATTGTACATTAATTTAAAATAATTTAGGCTAAATAACTTAAATTCATATATCTTATGGAAATTCTATGGGTTTATGAGGAAATCAGAGTGTTTAATACAAGAGTGTAGAATGGAAATTTGAAGTTAGCACACTTTCCAATGCTAAATGTTCAACATCCTTTTATGGTGACTAATCTGTGACTCACTTCTTCCTAGCCTTTGTGAAATGTGTACAATGTCCATATATTTTCTCCTGTGAGGCAGCAAGCCAGAACTCATTTTTCATATGAATTATGAAACAGTTGGATTGTCAGACAGAAACCCAGTCCATCTTTCCTCATCTATTTCTACCTTTACATTTCCAATCATGTAGTGATACCCATGCACTCTGATTCAGCTGCAAAAGGAAGTTTACTTTTCTCATGAAAGATGGTTTGGCCATTGGTGAATTATGATTTATTACTGTGACTTTTACCTTTAATTCCCAATGCTAGGAATACTTCTTTCTTTTTAAATATTAGTGACACTGTTACATAGGATTTTCACCAGTTGCACATTAGTTAATCACATTAACTACTAAACTAGCACAACTTTAGTTTGTTATATGTTAAAAATTGTGTAGGACAGGAACAAACATTTCTATCTATTCTTAGACCTCTTTTTTGCCTTTATTTGGATTCATTTTCTATCTCATAAATTTTAATATATTAACAGGAATATACTTCTGGATAACTGGCTCAGCAGTTAAGAGCTCATACTTTTCTTGCAGAGAAATATAAGTTCAGTTCCTGGCACACATATCTGGCAACTCATATACATTTGTTACAGAAAAGTGTTCTATCAAAATCCATAGTTTATTTTCTGTTCACGCTAATTCACAAATGTGCAAAATTATTGAGATGCTTGAGTATGAGTTGTATAAATGGAAGGACGCTTGAGCATGATCATGCATGTATAATAAATATGTCAATATGTACATACATTGGTATGCATGTGTATGTACACATAAACCACACACCTACACACCTACATAACCATGAACACTCATTCATTAACTGCAGCATGAATGAACACACATTTAAATTTACTTCATCTAATTGAATCTGCAAGAAGTAGTTAAGTAGTGGTTTATTTCTGATAATAATCAAATTGGACTGAAGAGATGATTTAGCATTTAACATTCTTGTCACATGAACATGAATACCTGAACTGATCATCCTGAAGGGATTGAAAGAAAAGTTGGGTGTAGAATATATTCCTGTAATAGAAATTTTGTGGTCATGAAGACAGTGAGAAATTCAAGGATATGCTTTCCACTGAATACAGCAAGACCATAAGCATAGGTTTCAGAGAGATAACCGGTTTAAAAATAAAAGGGAGAGCAACAGAGGAAGATAACCAGTGTTGAGTGTGGCCCTAACAAGTACATGTGCTCAGTCACACACAAGCTCACAATCACAATAGAGCTAAGAATATAGAATATAATAATAATTTTAAATTTTCAAAGAGACATCATACAATCAGGGAGGCAAGACACATACCTAAACACAATAGAGGCAATATACAGCAAGCCAATAACCAACATCAAGTTAAATGCACAAAAACTTCAAGCATTCCTGCTAAAATTAGGGACAAGACCAGGCTGCCAATTGCACCATATCTCTTCAATACAGTGCTTCAATTTCTACCTAGATTGATAAAACAAGAGATCAAAGGGATAAAAAACAAGAAGAGAAGAACTGAAAGTATCATTCTTTGAAGATGATAAGTGACCCCCAAGATTCTACCAGTGAACTCCTACTGCTACTAAACAATTTCAGTGAAGTGTCTGGATATAAAATTATTTCAAAAAAATTCAATAGACTTTCTGTACACAAGCAACAATAAGGCTGAGAAAGAAAGTAGGTGAACACACACACACACTTCACAAAGAGCCACAAATACTATAAAATATCTTGGGGTAACACCAACCAAGCAATTGAAAGACCTGTATGACAAGAACTTCAAGTCTTTGAAATAATAAACTGAAGATTTTGGAAGATGGAAAGAACTCCCATGATCATAGATTGTTAGGATTAACATACTAAAAATGGTCATCCTGCCAAAAGCCATCCTCAGATTAAATGCAATTCCCATTAAATTCCAACACAGTTCTTTACAGACCTGGAAAGTTCAACCATTAACTTCATATGGAAAAATAAAAGACCCAGGACAGCCAAAAACATTCTGTATAATAAAAACTTCTGGCAGTATCAACATTCCTGATTCAAGCTATACTACATAGTAATAGAAATAAAACCTGGATGGTATTGGCACAGAAACAGACAGGTTGATCAGCCGAACCAAATTGAAGGTCTAACTAGATGTCTGCATGTAGAAAATGCAAATAGACCTGTATGTATCATCCTGCACATACTCAAGTCCAAGTGGATCAAAGACATTGAAGTAAAACCAGAGACTCTAAATCTATTAGAAGATAAAATGGAGGAAAAGCCTGGAACTCATTAGCATAGCAGACAATAGAATGACAATAGAACAAGCTCTGAGATCAACAATTAATAAGTGGGATCTCATGAAACTATAAAGCTTCTGTAAACCAAAGAAATCAAAGAACAAAACAGCAGCTTACAGATTGGGAAAAGATCTTTACCAACCCTACATCACAGAGAGGGCTGATATCCAAAATACACAAAGAACTTAAGAAATCAAACATCAGCATATCAAATAATCCAATTAAAACATGAGGTACAAAGGTAAACTGAGAATTCACAGCAGGAATCACAAATGGCTGAGGAGCACTTAAATTCTCAATGTCTTTACCCATCAGAGAATTGCAAATCAAAATGACTTTAAGATTCAATTTTACTCCTGTCAGAATGGCTAAGATCAAAAACTCATGTGATAACACATGCTGGCAAGGATGTGGAGAAAGGGGAACACTCCTGCGTTGCTGATGGGTGTGGAAATTTACACACCTCTCTGGAAATCAAGCGGGCAATTTCTCAGAAAACTGGGAATAGTTCTACCTCAAGACCCTGATATACCACTCCTGGGCATTTACCCAAAATATGCTCTACCATACAACAAGGACATTTGCTCAGCTATGTTTATACAGGGTATATTTTTAATAACAAGAAACTGGAAACAATTTAGATGTCCCTCAGCCAAAGAGTGGGTAAAGAGATTGTGCTACATTTACACGATGGAACTGTACACAGCTGTTAAAAACAAGGAAATCATGAAATTTGCAGGCAAATGGTGGGAACTAGAAAAGATCATCCTGAGTGAGATAATCCAGAAGCAGAAAGACACATGTGGTATATATTCACTTACAAGAGGATATTAGACCTATAGTACAGGATAAACCTACCACGATCTGTTGGAAGCCATTGCTCTGGTAGCTGCTTTGATATTTAAATCTCAACAGGAAGACTGCTTTTACCAGGCCTTCACTGAAGCCAGGGAAGAATTTGCAAGTCCATCTCCCTTTGTTTGTGACAGCAGGTGGGAGAGCTTTTCAAAATCACACCTATTGTTTCACCTCCTCATAAATTTAACCCATTTTTCTGAGCTGTTTTTACTCTGGCTTAAAAGCTCTCTGCAATAAAGTCAGGCTGCTGGCTGGTCGAGTCTAATATCTCCACTGGAGCCTCTTGGAAAAGGCCCATGTGTGTTGTGTGTTAGTTTTTTAATTTTAATCCTCACTCCCAACTCAAGAACCATTCAACTCTGCTGGCAGGCTCCGGCAACAATCCACAGACACGAAGAAGATAAGTAAGAAGGAAGGTCTAAGGGAGAGTGCTGGAATGTCACTCAGAAGGGGACATAGATTAGACAGCAGAAGTGGATAAAGAGGAGGGACTGGATAAGAGATGTAATTGGGAGAGAAACAAGAGTTGGGATCAGATGTAGGGACAATGTCAGTGGGAGGTTCTAGGGCTGGGAACAAGAAGGGAAACTAAGGTAATATATTTGTCAAGATGGAGGTCGGTGGGAGTATGTGGGTGTTCCTATAACTGAGACCCCTAACAGGGAGAGACGTGAAGCCTGAAGTGACCACCTCTTGGCCAGGCAGGACTAGTGGAGTGAGGGGAAATCAACCCATTAACAAAACCTTTGATCCAAAACTTACCCTGCCTACAGGAAGTGCAGGAATAAAGATTGAGGGAAAACTCCAAATAATAATTGACCCAACCTGAGACACACCACAACAGTAGAGTCTTACAGAACAGGTTTCTGGGAGGCTCCACCCTGTAGTTGGTTGATGATACTGGGACAAGCATGGGGTGGAGTTCTATCCATTTTGTGGAAGTGTTGGAAGGCCCTGGAAGGGACAGGAACTCCAAATTAAGACTAACAGAGACAACTAACTAAGATTCATGGGGGTTTACAGAGACTGATACATCAACTAAGGAGCATGTATGGTCTGGGCATTGGCCCTCTGCACATAGTTGGCCAATGAGTAGTTTGTTCTTCATCTTTGTAGCCTGGCAAATGTAGTTGGAGGGGCGGAGGCTGTTTCAAACATGAACTCTATTGCCTCATTTTGGAGCACTTTCCACTGGCAGGCTGGCTTGAACTGGCCTCAGTGGATGAGATATGGTCAGTTATGATGTGACTTGATGTGTTGGAGAGGGTTGATATGGTGGGAGGGGAGATCATTTTTTTTTTCTGGGGGAAAGAGAGTAGGAGAGAGGAAAAGGAGGAGAGGGGAAGCTGAGAGGTGAGGCAAGAGGAACCATTTTGGGGGATGTAAAGAAAGTGAACTGAAATTTAAAAACATTTATTTAAAAATATCTAAAAGACATCACAATTAATTTTAGTAATCTTTTACAAATATTCTCTACAAATTAAATATTGAAAACTTCCAGATCTGATTGAAGTTGCTTGGCCATTTAATCAGAACTTCATTGATGAAAAAGCCTTGATCTTGTGGACTCTTGAAGACAAACTCTCCCACTTTAACTAGTAATGAAATGTGCTGAGTATGTTCTACAAAATTTTGTATATCATACGTTTCCATAATTTTCTTGTTCTCATCGAAGCTTATTTCATCTCCAGCAGCATTTGTCACTTTAATTTTACTCAGAAATGGATGCAGCTGAAGAGAGACATCATTTGATATGAGTGGCCCATACAAATTACTGTTTGATGACCTTTAAGAGAAATCCATTCTCTCTCTCTCTCTCTCTCTCTCTCTCTCTCTCTCTCTCTCTCTCTCTCTCTCTCTCTCTCTTCTCTTTCTCTCTCTAACATAGCTTTGTTTTTGAAGAGGCTTACTTTGTTTAGGTGTCCCCCCACACTTGTTTTAGTGAGATGAAAAGTTCTCCCCATGAAAGTAATACAAGAGCTACTGAACACAAAGAGAAATATCTAAGGTATGGAACATGTGGAGCATGTTCTTAGAGTAAACAAGGCCCTGTAACTTTCCCCAGCACCAGCAAAATATTTCTAATTAGAAAATATAATTTTTTTAGAGAAAATCAGTGGATTCATATGTCTTAAGATATGTCTTTTCTGATGCCACACAATGAATATGAGAGTATTTCAATTTGGTAAATTGGTATACATGTATATGAGATTACAATGAGATAATATTATTAGGAGTTTATGCAAAACTCCAGATTCATTTAAAAATGTACAATAAATATGTGCAAACTTTATGTCAGTTATAATTCAGGAAACTGAAAAGAGACCCACTACCTGCCTTCATTTCTCATTGGTTTGTTTTCTGTCACAACATTTGACTTTCAGCTTTGATATGAACACTATCTGGTACAATGTTCACTACAAATGTGTCTGGTGCCTCTGGAGGCCAGAAGACGGTACTGCCCAGAGTAGAGTTACAGATAGTTGTAAGCTTTTATCTAGATAACAGGAATTGTGGGTCTTTAAATAGCACAAAGTTTTTCTAAACACTGAGCCACTTCAGGCCCCCTACATATGTGTTATTTTTGTTTTTGTTTATTGCCTACAAGTGTGTATACATGTACACAAAGTACATATCTGACTCCTGCAGAAAGCAAAAGACTGTGTCAGATTCCATGGAGCTGAAATTAAGACAGTTGTGAGCCACCATATGTGTGCTGACAACCAAACTCAGGGACCCTGTATGAGAAACACATGCTTATACTTGCTAAATCATGCCCCTAGCGTGATTTAATTCCATATTTAACAAATTAAACAGGTTAATGTTTCAAATTATGATGTTCAATATTTTGTTACCTAATTCCTACTCATGTTATAGAACTGTTGCTTAGGTACTCTGTTATCTAGAGAAGGCTTATACAAACTTACCTAATATCACATCTCTGGTAGACCATGTTCAGAAACTGTGACAATGTCTATGTTAAATATTATTGCTTTCCATAATACTCAAGATTACATAGTACACGATACATTCAGAATTTATTTTTTGTTCATCTGTCTTTGATAGAATTTAAAGTTAAATTTACTTGTTCAACAGTCTTCTTAATGTTCCTATTTGAAGGTGATCATCAAGGCTCGTATGTGTGTGGATGATTCCTGTTTATATCTTTTTGGTTTAAAACCTAAACACATCCATTTATCTCTAATGCATGGAGATATAGTCTCAGCTTATTAACTGGTTTATGCTCTAACCTTTAAGATGGAAGCACTGTTTGGTTTTAACTTCATTTTATGCAATTAATAATAAAGAACTTGTACAAGCAATTACTTTTCAGTTACTCATGACTCTAGAACAGGGAATTTATTTTCCATGAAAGGTTCTTCTTATATTCTTGTATTATTAACCTAAATTTCATTTTATGTGAAAAAGCAGCTTTGGATGTGGTCACTATGTCTATACCTCATGGAACTTGGCATATTCCATGAAAGCACATAAATTTTAATATTAAACTTGCTTTATCTTTACATGGATTACATTTATATGTTACAGAATTTCATCTCAAACTATGAAAGAATTTGTTAAAAGACATTCAAACTTACTGTCTTCAAGTCAGTGCTTTCAGTCCCAAAATCATATAAGATAATTACAGATGTATACACATACACTGTGACAGAAGCTTTTCCATTTTAACTTATACTTTTAATTATAAAATGAGAAAAACGTTTTAATGGCTTGACCACAGTAATTACTTAGTAATAATGTTAGATCCTGAGCTTCCCTTGCATATGAGTGAGACTTACCTGCAATGGTAGAAGCCAGTCTGTGTTTCTGTCTTCGGTAGATCCCATTTCAGTTTTGTTCAATAGCAGTTTATGGAGTGCATGGGCCATGGAATACATTGCATTCCATATGGAATAGCTGGACTCAGAACTGGTCATCAGATCAATTTTTTGTGATTAATCTTTAGGGAAATATTCGCTGGGCAGGGATTAAGAGATTTACATGGCAAAGAAGGAAGTGAACAAAGAAAATTGTCAATCCAGAATTTAGAGAAATAAAAATCTCCTCGGTATCTGGAGGGTGTAAGATCCTCAAGAAAGTTCTTGAAACCAGGGACAGTTCTCTTCTTTGAAAATGATACACTTCCTCTGAAAAAGTATATCAAATAATACTCATCTGCTGCAGAATCTAAATGTATTAAGTGTTGCTTTGCCATGATCCACACCTTCCCTCTGGCTAAAAATATTCTATTATTAAGGCAGAATATCAACAAGTCATCTATATCACCATAGAATACCTGTACATTCACTTGTGTATGTTGGTTCAGGTCCACCAAACCAGCAATATTTTTTAACCCTAGCTTCCAATAAGCAGGGATTTTTTGTGTAAAAGCCACACAGATATCTTCTGTTGCCATTTCTGCTTTCAGGTGAGAGAGTAACTCTTTTCCATTCAGATCATCAACCACAAAAAGCCCCACCCAATTCCAGCCAAAGCACAGCAATAAAGAGATCACACCATGGATTAGGCCTCTGTCTTTAGGAGACATCTGATAAAGGGATGGGAATGTAACTTTGTCACTTAGCTCGGCATTAAAAGGTCCATATGTGACCTGAAGAAACACAGGAACAAAAGTGATTCTGATGTTCTATGTATTTGGGGCCATCACCTTAAGAGAGGAAATAGGTTCATTCTTCACATATGAATTGTTTAACTGAGTGATAACAATCAGAGCCACACTGTGGGTTTTGTGATCTTGATTATTCCCTACCCTTACACTCACCCAATGTTTTCTTTGTTTATACTAATGCCTTTTGATGGATGCTTTGCTTCAGTATAGGCTGGCAATAGTCAGTATTTGGAATATACCAATGTAGATATTCTTTGCTCTCTGAGGTGTATTATCCTGAATGATATCATAAAAATTCCTTGAAAATTTTTCATTTGAGGATTGTTGCAAATTTAGTAACATGTCCTGTACTTTTTATTTTCTTATGTCAGACATTGACCATTCTATGCATTATGAGATATTTATATGCAAGATTTGGCACTTAGGTGTTGTAAAATTTGACTTGTGAGCAAATACAGCCTCAGTATTCACAGAACATCTTGCCAGCATTTAGAGATAGAATCATGAGTATTATTAAGTTATCTGCTTTGAAATTATCAGAATATACTGCTCATGTCCTGCTCATGCTTTTCACCACACTCTTTCCCCTACTAATCATTGCCATACTAAGGTAATTCATTCAATGATTTTGAAATCTGTCTAAAGTAAACAATTGTTTGTTTTCTTTTGGTCAGGTTTCCTAAGTGACTGTGAACAAAAATACTTTCCTAACTTACTTGTGGGACTTTGTAGAGCTCCAAAAGTGTTCCAATAGCAGCAGAAAATTCTGGCCAGGTTCCTGAAATGATTCCTAGAGCTTTGTGTTTTGTTTTGCATTTGTAATTAGAGATATAATCACTCCTCCCAGACAAGAACATCAGAGGGCCCTCCAGGGTTCTTTTGTTAGAATTAAAGGAATTGTAGACATGGAAACCCATGGTTATATTAGGAAGCAATTGTTTGTCCTTATTGATCTCCTCCATGGCAAAGTATACAGTCAGCAAAATTTGATAGTTTTTCCATTTCATTCTAAACACATAGGGATAGAGCAATGAGTATAGTCAGTCAATTTTTTTTCCAGAAATTCTTTATCAAATTCAGAAACTTAGAGGTCTTAGGCCATGACTTTTCCTGTGACATTTGAAGCTTTTGTGAATGAGCCCAGACAACTTAGGAACATCATAGACTGGCTCCTAAAACCTAAGAAATTAAACTGCATCTAGTAATAGTTTTTTTTTTTTCTGTGCATTGTCACTTGTCTATGTCGTATGACTGCTGAATATATAGGTGCTGATGATCTTTCTGTTTGTGGAGGCATTGGGGTATGGAAGAGTTACTAAGGTGTTCACTAGGAATATGATTAACCACTTCATGTCCTTTTATTTTGAAATGATTTAATTTTATACTTACTTAAAAATTTTAACAAGTTTGTATGCACTCTTACTGTTAAAGTATCTCTTTGGTGGATAGGCAGATGCCCAGGCATTTAAGCACACAGACCCCTTTGAGTAAAAGCTAGTATCAGTTCTCAGTGCCCACTGGGAAGCCTTGGATCCATGTGTAGCTCTAGGTCATAAGATCCTTTCTGGCATCTTTGGGCACCAGCATACCTGGGCATTCACACATATACAAGGAGGTAAGCACTCAAGACATGAAATAAAAATAAATAAACCTGTGTAAAATAGTGTTCTAGGGCCCTGAGAAATGACTGATATGTTATGACTACTTGCTGCTCTTGTGGAGGACCCTGATTCAAATCCCAGTAGCCAGTTTTAGGTTCCAAAAATATGTACCACCACTTCTAGGGTATCCACATCCTTCACTGGCCTTTGAAGTAACCATGCACACACAGACATGTAGGCAAAACACATGTAAATCTAATGTAAAAATTAATTTTCTTTACAAAATGTAAATAGTAATAACTAAAGAAAAGGTATTTCATGAAGCTTGCAATTTAAATAAAGAATTAGAGTTTCCTAGGTAAGGCAGTGAAAGAAAAAAGTAAGTTATACTAGCATATAAAAGGGAGGAAAACCCCAAGCATTTTAAGACAGTACAAAAGTGCTCTCAAGGGGAGGTGGTGTAACTTTGTTGCAGGTTGGTTGGCTGAACGTCCTTGGGAGGAGGTGTAACTTTGTTGCACATAGGTGGGCTGAACTTTCTCACTCATGGCCTTCAGTGTTTAGGGAAGGGACTTCAGAAGCTTCTTTCAAAACCTGTGGTAGATAAGAGTCTGGGTAACCCTTACAGAGGGAGCTTAACAGAAATCATGAGTCTATAGGCCACTAGGTTCTACTGAAGGAACGATTCTGCTTTCAGCCCTACCATCACTGGGAAGAAACACCATTTGGTTGTACTGCATTAATCTGAGATATATGGCCAGATGCTATGTTAAGAGAGAATCTATTGGTCATCACCAGGCAATGAGGAACAACTGAGAGAAAGAAAATTAGTCTTTCCCAGGGATTATCCCAAAGTAATATTGAACTGTATGATTGTATACATGTATCAATGAGAACTCCTGGAAACAGCTGTGTCTGCAAAGACTGGCTATCAAAACTTTAATGATATGGAGAGATTGGAATGTAGTAGCTCTGGGGCCTCATTACCATAGTCCAGACTACCTGACACATCCTGAGTTGCCGTTTTTTGGACACCTCTAATGTTGAGATGATCTCTTACAGACAGTGAACAAAATCATTTTGGAATTCAGTAACCCAGAACACCACTGGCTTCTGCCTCTCTAAAAGACAAGAATTACATCATACAGCATCTTAGGCCTGTATGATAAATTTCTCCATCTTTCTGTCTACCTCCTCTCTGATGTTTCCAGTGATATATTGGACTTATAGCTGTCTTTATTCACTTACTATGAAAAATGCATGAATCTACTTGCATATTGAAACATGGGATTTGGGATGACTTTAATTGTGTTCCCAGACTCTCAAATTTATTCAACAATAAATTTGTTCTCCATTTTTTCCATTTGAGCTGAGTGCTGATGTTTTTTCCAATCACATAAAAGTAATTCTAAAGAGTAAACAATTGATTCAGTTGGTTATATCCATATACTCATTCATGTATATATGTATGACAGGAACTCCACATGAAGATTATCAGGGCCAATGCAACAGGGCCCAGAGGGTTCTACAGTGTCTGAAGCACCACCAAGGACAATGCATGGCTTGAACTTAGGTCCTCTACATATAAGTAGTTGAAGGGATGATTAGGCTTCATGTGGGTCCAGTAGTTAGGGAAGAGGAAGATAACTCCGACATGCAATATGTTTTCTGATTGTTGATCACTTTCCCCTGATTGTGCTACCCTAACAGACCACAGGGGATGGAGACAACTCACTTACCCTAAGACTACAGGAGCTGCAGTGTGTATTTATGGGAAAAGATAGGGGAGGGGGATGTGGGAGAGAGGGTGGAATTGGGAGTAAAGAAGGGTGCAACATATTACTAAGATGTGAATTGATTTAATTAGTAAAAATATTCAAGTGAAAAGGTATGGTAATAAATGAGATGCTCCTCCTCAAATCCCAGAGAGCTCTGTCAAATATGGAATTAATTTAATGAAAAAGGCTTTCTCTGACAGACATCTGGAGTCATTAGCTATGCCTATCCACAAATAAAATGGACAGAAATCGCCTTTTCTTTGATCATATTTTAACTGCGGTAATGCTGAAAACTGAACAATGAATTGCCACATGTTTCTCCCACCAGTTTGTCCCTGCCCAACCTATGGAAATTGTAGAATTAAATGCCATACTCTGCCTGGCTAGGGTAGGTGGATTTTCCCAAGTGCCTCCTTCATAAAAAAATCTTTCAGGCCTCATGAGTCTGGTGTTTGGAGGCCGATGATGGCCTGTGTGGCAGTTGAAGCCTTAATGTTGTTTGGTGTGGCATCAAAAGACTGCCAAACTCTGATGGCTATGAAGTCTTTGAGATTGCCATGGAGGATCTCTGACTGGGTGCCAGGGATCTGTTAAGTCTCTGTCATTTTGACAGATATAAAAGAAATTTGGATTATACTGCCTGCTCAAATTTCTCTCAGATCTCTTGACATGTTGACAGTATGGCTAGTCTTGTCATAGTTACAAAATCAAACTTTTTAATGTCCTTTCATTCCTGCTGAAGATATACCTCAATGCTTCTCATTGTGCTGAAATCTTATCTGCCATTACACATTCAGAGAGAGGAAAGGCTGTTCATTTTGTAGCCCAGAACCATCCTTTTTGGTACCCCAGCTTTAGCTCTAAAGCATGAGTCTAACCCAGCTGTTTACATATACTTGCTTTTCCTAAAGTGAGGATTTCAGAATAGATTACAGATTGTGGACATGTTAATATATTTAAAATTTTATTTCTTTGTGTAAACTACTTCAAGGAATTAAGACTAGATCCACCTATCACAGGACAAACAGAATATAGATTAAGACTTCTGTCAATTAACAATTCAGTCTTTTCTGTCTCTTGTCTATCTCTGAGGATTGGCTCTTTCCTTCCTCCTGTGTTGGAATCCCTTCTCTCTCCAGCGGCAGTGAGCTACTGAACTATGGTTTCTCCATCTTGTGAAATCATTCCTAAGAGTCCCTTACTTCCAAAATAAATTAGGAATTCTAGTGTGTCTGTTTTTCTATTTAAGTACTCCATAACAATACAAGTACCAGGACCACAGGCTTGTATGTTTGTTTCCTGCTCAAAGAGGAAATATGTATTGAGGTTTCAATAAGGTACTTTTCATCAAAGGACCACACTAATCTCAAAATTGATGTTCAGATGAACATGTGTACCATTTATAGTATCAACTAAACAATAGAAATATGAAAAAGCCTAATGACTCCTCTACAGTATCATGAATAACCAACAACCTAACTCACAGTTTATCAGAGAGATAAAGTGGAAGATGAATACTTCAGAAAGTAAAGAGATGAACAACAGAAAAGAAGACAGAATCAAGCAATGAATTCAACTGGGCATTGAGACAAGAATCAACAGTTTCCAGGAGAACTTCGATGAAGGATAGAATAAACAGAAATACACAGACAATGCTCAGTACCATGTAAAATAAATCCTAAGATAAAACTGATATTCTGAAGGAAGAGAAAGACAGAAAGGTTGGAAAGAAAATCATAGAGCTTCCAATCAAATCACAGAACACTGGGTTTCCAGCAGATCTAAGTAGAAGACAGAATATGGGCATGAAACACACGAATTTCAGAACACTATATTACAATGTCAATGATAAATAAATAAGTAATGATTATGACCACAGCGTCTAAACTCTGAGATACTTTAAAGATACTAAAGCCAGAATATGAGAAACATGAGATCCTAAGAGTTGTACTGAAGACATAGGGATATTCAAGTTCAATTTAGCAGAACTCTCCAAGTCTCTGGAAAGAAACAGATATTCAAACATCAGATCTTTAGATGGCTAAATAGACCTGAGAAGAATGGAAACTTATCAGGACATATTAGAGTCAGTGTGTTATTAATATATAAGCCTGACCATGGAATCACACCATGGATCAGACACAAAAGTTAGGTTTTACCTATCCCTGATTTATTTCTGGCTGGAAACATAACACAGAGAAGTGTAAATGTTTGCAATGCACAATGAAGCAGAAAAAAAAAATGTGAAACTGTTTTTCACATTGTCCTCTATCTAGTTCATTATTCTCAATGGAATTACATGTGTTTAGCAGGTCATGTACTGTCTTTTAACCAGAACAACCATAGCACATTCAAGCAAGTACTCACAGATCGGCATTCCATAGTTGACTTGGTTTTCTGTCAAAAACATTCCGGACTTTATAATGTAGGTCAAGTGGGATGTAAATGGGAATAAATGTAACAAGGTTAACGTCTGCCTCCATGTAGTTGTTAGGCCCCCAGTAATAACCACAACTGAGCAGAGGCATCCTCATTGATGTGAACAAAGGTTTCAGGAGGAGGCTGAGACAAAGCAAAGGAAGGGACATGTCAGACTCTTCACTATGCAGAGACAGTCCCCTGCATTGAGGCTGATCCAAGGAGATTCTTGGCTTAGGTCCTGTAACAGGCTCAGACCTCAGCAGTGTTAGAGAAGACTTTGTATGCTACAGCTGCTTCCTACTGTTGCTTCAGGCTCTTAGTCTGTGTATACCCAAAGTTTTACATGATAGGTCAGTACAGACACTGTAGCAAAGTCCAGACAACTGAGGGTCATAGTACTGAGATATTTCTGTCACTGTAGCCAGACTTGCTCTGAATTTGCTGTCTTTTTGTTGTTCTATTTCCCTGTCATCCATGTACTCTTGGAATCCCATAGCCCTGGGGCTCTACACCTGGTTCCTCCAGGTGAAAAACATGTTTGGTTCTTTCTTTCTTCTACAACCTGTATGATTTCATCATGGTCCACAGTGACTTTGGAGAACACCAGGGTCTGAGACAAAATTGTAGGTCATAAAAAAAAAAAAAAAACAAAAACAGCTTGTTTGTTTTGGATTGCTGTTGTGAAGGGTACTTTGAACATTTGATTTCCTTTAGTAAGGGGACAGGGGCAGTCACTCTTTGATCACTTTGCTACCTCTTTGATCACTTCTTTCAGTCAAAGTGGCTAAACTAAGCAACAGGGAAAGTAGATCTCGACAATTTTGATGAGACTTGATAGGCTACAGTAAGATAGTAGAAGAGGAGGACATCCCTTATCAGTGGACTAGAATAGGGACATTGGTGTGGGGGCTGGAGAGGGAGAGAATTCATTCATATTTTGACATGGGGTTTTGACCAAGAAAGTAAATACCAGTGACTCAGCCTTATGCAGGACACCTGGGTTCAGGGTTCTCAACTCAGCTTTTGTATTCAGATTTCCTCCTGGAAGTCTGGCACCAAATTCAGAATTATACAGGACCAAAAGAGGGGGCAAGCTGCTCATAAGCAATTTAAATCAAGACAGACAACAAATTTATAAGTTCTATGCTTAGCTTAGATTATCAGCCACTTTCCTCTTTACATTCTTTCCTGATTAAAAGACAAACATTAATCACTTTAAGAATCAGGATAGGAGTAAGTTTTGAAGCCTGTGATTATGAACTCAGTTTTGAACCTGGCAACAGAAATCTTGATGTGGCTGGGCTCAGTCAACTATCTCATAACAACAACCAAAACGAAAAGTACTTCATCTCTATACTTTTCTAGTTTACTGTAATACTGTTTATCATAATTACTACTGATATAATTTCATGGTATTTTTACTATATACATTATTATAATGAGATATATACAATATAATGCAAATCAAAATTTGACATCTAACTTATGTAAACTCCATTCATGAAAACGCAGCCATGAAATTTCAAGAGCTAAAACTGCAAGAGGCTTTGAATGTAGGAAAGTGAAAAAATGATGTACTGTTAACTCTTATATATAAACAAACAAAATAATTAATTGATGCCTCCTATGTATAATCTTGCAATATTTGGTTATTGGAATTTAAAAATACATATACAGATTACACACATAAATCTATTTCTCTCTCTCTCTCTTTCTCTCTCTCTCTCTCTATATATATATCAATTCAGATATAGATAAATGTACCTATATAGTGAAATTTCTATGTAGGCACTAGCTTAATTTCTCTATATTCAGTGAGTTGTGTAAATGCTGTATTCAGCGATAGAGACTTGTAGTAAATTTATGGAGAGCAAATTATAATCTTGATAAAAGTGTGCATTGTTTAGACATTCTAATAAGACTCTTTTGTCCACCACCTCAAGTAGATATAACACATACTTCATTTGATGACAAATGACATGCTGTTGGGACTCTCTCGTATTATTTCATTTGGATCACCTTCAGATATGTATACATTTTAGGCAGCTTTTGCTGTATTAGGTTACTACAGTAATATTCAATTGACATTTCATCTTCACTGTCTCTCTTCATATTACTTTCCATAATGTCCTTTTCCCCACTTCCAACCGATTCTTCTTTATGAGCCCATCTTCCATCTATCAATAACTATTTTATTAACCTCTCCTAGTGAGATCTAGTTATTTGTTCTCAAACACTAGTCCCTTATTCTGTGTGTATCCTACATGGTTTTATGTGCTGTACATTGCTTATCATTCATTTTAAAAGTAATATTAACATGTGAGAAGATACGTGCCATATTTGTATTTTTGAACTTGTATTACTATATACTCAGAATGATTTTTTTCTAGTTTGCTTGCAGATATGCATATTCTTTCGAATTTCATGATTTACTTTGTAAAATGACTGAGTACTGTTTTGTTGTATTAATGTCCACATTTTCTTTATCTATTCTTCTGTTATGGACATCTGGGTTTTATCCAATTTCTGGAAGTGTTGATTAAAGCAATCATAAACATGTTTGCATAAATGTCTCCATGGAAAGATGAAACATTCTTTGGATATATGCCCAAGAGTGGTATAGCTGGTTCTTGAGGCAGAACATTCTCCATATTGCTGAGGAAAAGCCACAAATATGTCCTTACTGGCTATACATTTTTGTACTCCTACTAGCAATGTCTGAATATTCTTAGGCAATGTGACTCTCTTTACACCATACCTGAAACTACTTTTGGTTTCCATTTCCCTGGTGACTATCGATCTTGCACATATCTTTAAATGTTTCTCAGCCATTTGAATTATTTCTTTAAGAATTCTCTTCTCATATCTTTTTCTATTTCTTTCTTCAGAGACTGAATTTTTTTTTTTTCATACAAGTCTTTCACTTGTTTGGTTAGAGTTACATCAAGGTACTTTATGTCCTTTGTGGCTATTGTGAAGGGTGTTTTTTCCCAATTTCTTTCTCAGCCCTTTTGTCTTCTGTATACAGGAGTGCTACTAATTTTTTTGAGTTGATTTTGTATCCGGGCACTTGGCTGAATAGATTTATCAGCTGTAGGTGTTCCCTGGGAAAATTTTTGGGGTCACTCAGGTCTACTACCATATATCATCTGCAAATTGTGACATGACATGAACTCACGGGCTGGCTCTTTGATCACCTCCATGTGAGGGGGTAGCAGCCTTACCAGTCCACAGAGGAAAACAATGAAGCCAGTCCTGATGAGCCTTGATAGACTTGTGTCAGATGGAAGAGGATGAAGTCCTATGATATCATTGGACTGGGGGAGGGGCATAGGAGAAGAAAAGGGAGGGTGGGATTGGGAGGGGATGGGGAGGGTGCTACACCTGGGATACAAAGTGAATTAACTGTAATTAATGATAGTAATAAAGAATTCTTTATTTAGAATTATATTGTGTATTATTCGTATTGTATATTTTCTTGATATCTAATTTTTCTTTTGACTTATTTATTCATTTAAATATTAGAATATATTTGGGTGTGTAGTTGGTGAACGTATTTTAGCTTTTTGTACACTTCTTCATTTTCAGAATGATGGCGGTCCTTTGTTATGAAGAAGATTTTCAGTTATCTGCTGTAATATTGAAGATGGTTTATCTTTATGCCTGGGCAAGGGCTAGGAAGATCTCCCCTACTCATTGACAACTAAGATTAATACAGCAAAACTCTCCATCATAAAAAAATGCAATCCTCATTGCAATCATTCAGTGCAATCTTCATCAAAATTCCAGACAATTCTGTTGTCAATTGTTGCAAGGACAATTGTTACAAGGACAATTTTCAGCTTTAAATAGAAGCACAAACAAACCATGAAACCTAAAACAATCCTAAATAAGAACTGCAAGAGGGATCACCCATCCAAAGACTAAATTGAACTAAAAACTATAGTAGTAACAGCATGGTACTGGCAGAGTAACAAACACTTTGCTTGATGATGAGATGAAAAACCCATGCAGAAATCCAAATACCTATGGACAGTTAATATTTTTAAAATAAGAAATCTTGAAATAAACACTGGAAAAAAGACAGCATCTTCATCACATTGTTGTGGTCAAACTAGAAGTGTGCACATAAAATAATTCAAAGGATCCTTATGTATCACTCTGAACAAAACTCACCAAAATAGATTAAAGAGCTCAGTAAAATCAAGAATCAGAGAATATGATGGATGAGAAATTAAGGAATAGCATTTTTCTCTAGTCATGAGAATGTCTTTTTCATGTTTTGGACTGTGTTGGTGAGGCTTATCACTTGAGTTTTTGTTAGACTTCTTCAGCCATTTTTTATTTCTAGATATATCTCAGTTTTTCATTTTATCGATTCCTTTTGTAATAAAATGTCTTCAACTATCTTCAGTGTTTTATTTCACTTTTTGTTTCCACAGACATCATTGAGGTTTTATATATATCCTGTGCTATATCCTTGATTTATCTTTGTTTTGAAATCATTGTTTGTTCTGTGGCTATATTGAATTCCTCAGGGTCTCCTCTAGTAGGGTTGTGGTGATTTGCTGTCTTGGGTGTTAATGATTTTGATTTCACTCTGGTGTCTAGTTATCTGGGTTTGGGATAATTGTGATTCTAGTTGTTGCTATCTTCACTTGTCTATTTTAGGTTTATGATGTTTAATTTCTTCACTTCTGTTTCTCTCTCTGGATCTTAGGAAAGGATGTTGGCTGTTTATTGTCTTGTAGAGAATTCTTCTGAGTGTGTGCCTTGATAGATAGGTCATTAGGGATACTATCAAGAGAGTGTTCTGAGGTGTGGGTGATTACACTAAAAAATAATGATGCATAAAGATAGCCCTTACCTCAGAGTATAGGGCTGGAAAAGGTTTTGAAAGCAAATTGACCCCCAAAAAAAACACAAGACGAAGTAGCCATTTTCATGTCTCAAAATAAGTTTTCAATCAAAATTAATCAAAAGAGATGGGGAAGAACACTTTATACTCACTAAAGGAAAAATCCACCACTACAACCATTCAATAATGAACATCTATGATGCAAATGTAAGGGTAGTGTCATTCATAAAAGAAATATTACTAAAGCTTAAATCACACATTGGATCTCACACATTAATAGTCAGAGACTTCAGCACAGACTTTCTCCAAAGGACAGATCAAGACAGAAAGTAAGTGGGGAAATAAATAAACTTACAGACATCTTGAATCAAATGGGCCTAATAGATATATACAGAACATTTCTCAGTGGCTCGGGAAACCTCCAAATTTGACCATAAAATCAGTCACAAAGCAAGCCTCAGAAGATATAAGAAGATTGAAATAACTCCATGAATCTTATTAGACATCCATGGATTAAAGCTAGACTTCAACAAGAGAAACACCACATGATCATGGAAGAAACAAAGGAAGAAATAAAAGACATTTTAGTTTTCAATAAAAATGAAGGCAAAACATACCCAAGCTTATGAGACACAATGAAAGTAGTCCTAAGAGAAAAGCTCACAGCCTTTTGATAAATGAAGTGCCTTCATAAAGAAATTGGAGAGATCCCAAATTAGTAATTTAGCAGCATACTTGAAAGCTCTCTAAGAGAAGGAAGCAAACACACCAACATGTAGCAGTTGACAGGAAATATTCAGTCTTGAGGCTGGAATCAATACATTGGAAGCAAAGAGACTGATACAAAGAATCAATAAAACCAAAAGCTGATTCTTTGAAAATATCAACAAGATAAACAAACCCTTAGCCAAACTAACTAAAAGACAGAGGGAGAGTATCCAGGTAAACATCAGAAACAAAAAGGGGAACATAACTACAGACAATGAGGAAATAAAAAAAATCATTAGGACTTAACTCAAAAGCCTGTATTTTACAAAATTAAAAAATCTAAAGTAAACAAAGGATTTTTCTGGATAGATTTCACCTACCGAAGATAAATCAAGTTCAGGAAAAAGTTTAAACAGTCCAATAACCACTAAGAAAATAGAAGGAATCATCAAAAACCTCCCATCAAAAAAAAAAAAGCCCAGACCCAGATGGTTTTAGTGCAGAATTCTGTCAGACATTCAAAAAGAACTAATACAGATACTCTTCATATTGTTCTACAAAATAGAAACAGAAGGAACATTGCCAGATTCATTCTATGAATCCACAGTCATGCTGAAACCTAAACTACATAAAAACCCAACGAAGAAAGATAATTCCAGACCAATTTCATGCATGAACTTCCATGTAAAAAAACTCAATAAAATACAAACTGAATCCAAGGACACATCATATACATTATCCCAGGGATGCAGGGATGGTTCAACATACAAAATGTCTTCAATGTAATCCACCACATTAAAAAATTTAAAGAAAAAATCACTGTCATCTCATTAGATGGAGAAAATGTGCTTGATAAAATCCAACATCCCATCATGATGAAAGTCTTAGAGAGATTAAGGATACAATATCTACATTTAAACATAATAAAGACTATATACTGCAAGCTAATTGCAAGCATCAGAATAAATGTGGAAAAATTCAAAGCAATTTCATTAAAATCAGGGACAGAAGAAGAATGTCCACTCTTTCTGTACCTCTTCAATATAGTACTTTAAGTTCTAGCTAGAGCAGTAAGACAATGAAGGGAGATCAAGGGCATACAAATCAGCAAGGAAGAAGTCAAAATATTGCTATTTTCGGACCAGGTGTCAGTGTATGTAAGCGACCCCAAACATTCCACAAGAGAACTCCTATAGGTGATAAACAGCTTCAGCAAAGTAGCTGGATACAAGATTAATGTTTTAAAAAAATCCATAGCCCTCCTGTACATAAGGGACATATGTGTTGAGAAAGAAATTAATAAAACTTCACCATTCATAATATCCACAAATGTTATAATGTATCTTGGTGTGACTCTAACCAAATAAGTGAAAGACCTGCATGAAAAGAACTTCAATGGTCTGAAGAAAGAAAATGAAGATGTCAGAAAATGGAAGGATCTCCCAATTTCCTGGATCCATAGGATTAACATAGTGAAAATGGCCATCTAACCAAAGGCAATCTACAGATTCAATGCAATCACATCAAAATACTAATGCAGTTCTTTTCAGATCTTGAAAGAACAATTCTAAACTTTATATGGAAGAATAATAAAACCCAGAACAGCTTAAACAGTCCTAGACAACAAAAGAACTTCTGGAGTTATCTACATCCCTGACTTCAAGCGAAAACACACAGCAATAGTAATGATACTGCATGGTGCTGGCATAGAGATAGACTGGTTGGTTGATTAATGGAATTGAATCAAAGACCCAGAAATAAACCCACATACCTTTGGTCAATTGATTTTTGACAAGGAAGCCAGAACCGTACAATGGAAAAAACACAGCCTCTTCAACAAACCATGATGGTCTAACTATCTCTGCATGTAGAAAAATGCAAATATATATATATTTTTCTCCCTGAAAAAAAATCTCAAATCCAAGTGGATCAGAGACCTCAATATAACTGCAGAAATACTAAATCTGTTAGAAGAGAAACCTGGAAAGAGCCTTGAACTCATTGGCACAGGAGACAACTTTCTGAAAAGAACACCAACAGATCTGTAAGGAGTAAACACTATCAATGGAACTAAATGTCAATCTACACATTAGGAAAAGAACACATCAATCCTATTTTCAACAAATATCGAAACTATACAATGGACTCAAGAAATCAAACTACAATAAAAAATGACCCAATTAAATAATTTTACAGAACTAAAAAAAGAATTTTCAACAGTGAAATCTTGAATGGCTTAGAAGCACTTAAAGAAATGCTCACCTTCCATCATCATCAGAGAAATGCAAATCAAAATTACTCTGAGATTCTATCTCATACCCAGTCTGAAAGGCTAAGATCAAAAATCTCAAGTTGTAGCAGATCCTGGTGAGGATGAGGACAAAGGGGAACAAGCCTTCCTTGCTGGTGTGAGTGGAAACTTTTACAAGCACTTTGGAAATCAATCTAGCGATTTCTCAGAAATTTGGAAAGAGCTAGCTATACCACTAATGGATATATCCCCCAAAGAAGCTCTATAAGAAGGACACCTAATCAACTACATTCATAGCAGTTTTATTTGTAATAGTCAGAATCTGGAAACCACTTAGATGTCCCACAACTGAAGAATGGATAAAGAAACCGTGGCACATTTACACAAAAGAATATACTCAGCCATTAAAAACAAAGCAATCAACTTCCACTGCTTTCCCCAGCCATCTGTGAGATTATCTGAATTCTCTGTTTCTTATCAGGGAAAGAAATCTTACTCTGAGCCTGCATAGACACACCTTACCCACTCCACCCCATCCCCTCCTCCATATTGGCTACATATGACAACAATTTCACTATCAGATCGGGACCCCTGAGAAAAAGAAGTTTCTCTAGGATTACAGGAATCAGAATAGAATAGGATAGAATAGTGTCATAGTGATTATGACATTTAAGGAGACCACAGGCCACAAATGCACACCCTCATGGTTTTATAAATGGTAAATGCACCTGGGTTAGGCCTGCACAGGTAGATGATGAGAGACATTTAAGGGTGAGGGGAGGAAGACCCTCTCCTCCTCTTCAGGGATGCTCTCCAAGCTCAGACACACATAGGAACCTTCGCAGAGGAATTCATCCAAACCCTTGGACGAGAGCAGTTCTGGAGGAGTTTTGAATTCCCTGCAGTCACCAGAGCGGTTAGTGCCACCTGAATTCACTATGCCAATTTCTTGAGAAAAAATTTGAAGCCACTGCCTGACCTCCACATGGGCTGAGATGCTGTGGCTCCTTCATGGGTCTTTCTCGAGTTCTGTTTAAGTCCCTCAGTTTCCTATTCTTGTATTTGAAGAATGACTGACACAAAGGAACACAGAGAACATTACAATATGACAATGGAAATCATATTTCTTTCCCATAAGCCAAGTTTGGGAAACTGCCACTGTAGTGAAAGACTGTTGACATAGAGCCTCTTTTTCCTTTCTTCAGTAAGATCTGACTGAAGCCTGGCCTGTGAGTTCAAGGCCAGCCTAGTCTACAGAGTCCTGGACAGCCTAGAAAAACAAAAACAAGCAAACAAACAAAATCCAACCATCCAAAACAAATCAAAACAGACAAACACAAACAGCTGCTATGGGAAGTTGAAATTGTATGTATTTTACTATATAAAATTTAGGAAATAAACCCAGCTTCTATCTTGTCATGGCCTTAACTCAACCTTCACATCCACACTCACTTTTCTCTCTGTTCCCCAGTGCCTCCTACTGAGGAAAATAACTGCTGAGGTCCTAGTGAGTACTATTTCTCTTCTATTTCTTCTGCAACAATTTCACAGTTGAATCATATAAGGACAGGCTGGAAAGGGCAGCAACTGAACCTCTTTTTAGATAGGATTCACTACAGAGCAGTTGCATCAGAGGCAAGAGAAACGATTTGGCCATGAGCAGCCTTGGATTCATCCCTGGCTTGGGTTTCAATTCTGATCTGATGCGGCATCAAAGGGTTCCATTATTTCTCTTCCCTTGTTTTCCCTCCCTGCCACCCGCACCCCAATGAATCATGTCCCTGCCCTTCGATGATGAGCTCACTAGAATGAGGTCATGGGCCAACAACCTACTCCTCTCTGTAGTCTTTCCACCAGCAACAAGAAACCATAACCATGAATTACATTATCCAGTGGTTCTTTGGAATGTATAAAGCAGAGCCTTGTGATTTTGCCAACTTTTCAAGATGTGCATACACGAGTGTAAGGCTGTGTCAACTCTATATGCACTCTCATCTGACGATTAAAGGTTTGTTTTTTAGTAACATAAGTCTGGTGTCCTGCACTACTAGGGTACTGTGTGAACAAACAATCCATAAATATATAAAATATATCTATATAAATATATGTATATAAAACCAATCAATAAATATATAATATATAATTATATATAAATATATATGGTATACATAATATATATATAAATATATCTCTATAAGTATATTAATATATTTATATAAAATAACAATCCATAAATATAAAAAATATATAATATATACAATTACATATAAATATATGTTATGCAGTATATAATATATCACATATCTATATTAATATATATATAATATATTAAAAATAAATTTTGTAAACCCAATTAAGAAAAAATCACTATGCTTCTGCTCACTGAATGCTTTATAATATTAACACATCATGACTTCTGAATCATGGGAGGGTAGCAATTCTTTCCTATTTTCCTATAAGTGCTTGTTATGTTTTGTTTTTGTTTTTTTACAATTCTGCTTTATTTGGGGGTGTTTAAGCCTCAGCCTCCCCATTGTGGGGAATACGTAAAACAGACCGCTTTACTTCTCTGGGCTGTTGTTGATCAAGGGTCCTTTGAGAGTCTCCATATCAGTCCCCATCAACTGCAGATACAGCCACCTTCTCTCTACTCCAGGATGTGCGCAGAGGCCCTCTCAGTGCACGAGGCAGGCCTGTTATCAGCTGTCAAAAAGCCATGTCCTGAGAGACCATTAATAGGTGTGGATGAACTATGTGCAAACTGAAATCCCACACTCAGGATTAAGATGGAAACAAATTCACACAACATTCCCAGCACTTCCATTCTGTCTCCTCACTGTGGCCTCCAACTGTCGGGAACCCATTTGACTCCAATCAGGCTTGTTACCCTGAATAAAAGGAGGAGGCCGCCACCCAGGTTCTAGTTATGCAAAAGCCAAAATAGACAGAGACACTGGACACATATAGAAGTAGGACCAACTTCCAGGGGCAACTCAACCAAAACCACCATTATCCCAAAAGGACTTAAATCAATGTGTCTTTTAAGGACTGGGGAGACATCTCAGATATGTCTATGTGCTGCCGAACTTGCTCTTGTGTATTTTTACTGGCTGAATGCATTGTTAAATCAGGCCACTAGGAAACATTTTTGTTTCCATTCAAGCGAGTCCTTGCACAACCAAGAGTTCACCTAGTGACTTAATATCCTTCCTGCAAAAATCAAACTGGTATGCAGGGCCCATATCCTTCCCATATAGTCAGTTCCTGCACCTTCCCCAAACATGTCCATTTCCAAGGGAAACCATCTCATTAAGGGCCTCCTCCACAGCCAGAATTTGCACTGTTTCCTTTTGGAGACATTGAGGTGAGAACTTTTTTTTCAGATTACAGGCTTCGACTTCCCCTCCAAAGTTCAATATAATCTTGTTCAGTTTAAGTGAGGACTGTGTTTTCAGAACAGCCCCTGATAAGAACTTCTGGAAGGTTTGTACTTTGGGAGCCAAGGTGACCCTGACCTGGCTGTGGATAGGCCTGTCTTTTAAGTGGTTCACCAGCATACTGGCTCCCTTCAAATTCTTTGGATCTGCACCAAACAGAGCATATGTTTTAAGCTTTAAACCTTAAAGAGAAACCCATGAGTTGTTTTTTTTTATATTTATTTATTTATACGTGAGCACTCTGTCTGAATATATGCCTGTATGAAACAAGAGAGCACCAGATCCCATTGTAGACAGTTGTGGGTCATCATGTGGGCTGCTGGGAATTGAACTCCAGACCATCTGGAAGGGCAGCCAATGCTCTTCACCACTGAGCCATCTCTCCAGCACCCACCCATGAGTTTTTAAATCAGATAAGGCCATTCAGCTCTTCAGCCCTTAAGTTCTGGTTTCTCATGATTCCCCATCAAAGCACCCTTACCAAATAAAGAAAAGTGTCCGGCTTTTTTGTGCATAATTTTTATCTGCAGGGAAAACCTCCCCAAGACCTGCACATGCACACACACACACACACACACACACACACACACAACCTCTCTCATTGGTCCTTGCGGGCACACGGTTTTTCACAGGTACCAGGTGAAACTTAGGTGCAGTTATCTGAGCCCAGCATGAAGCCACAAAACAGAAATATTGTTTCTTGAAATTTCTCTGATAGGGGAGGTCCTCCTCCCCTTTCATCTGACCCTAGCCTATCAGGTCTCATCAGGACTGGCTGCATTGTATTACTCTGTGGCCTGGTCAGGCTGCTCCCCGCCCCCCGTAGGAGGAGGTGATTAAAGAGCCAACTACTGATTTCATGTCAGAAACAGTCCCTGTTCCCCTTACTAGAGTTCCCACATGGATACTGAGCTGCCATGGGCTACATCTGAGCAGGAGTTCTAGGTTATCTTCATGCATGGTCCTTGGTTGGAGAATAAGTCTCAGAAAAGATGGAGTGGGGCATGGATGGAAATGAGGGAGCAAGGGTGAGATCGGGAGAGATTGAAGGAGGGGCCTATAGATGGGATAGAGAGTGAATAAACTTGGAATATTATAAAAAATAAAATGTTAAAAAATCATTTATATTCAGAAATGAAATGTATAAGGAACTCAGTCTCAACCCAAATTTTGTTAGCAGCTTTTACACTTTTTGCCAAGAGGGCATTTTGCATTTATTACAAAACACAATCCATATTGTTCTCTGAGAAGACTATATGACTCCTGTAGGAGTCATTTATAAATCCTAATAAACTCCTCTGTAGTACTTGTAAATCACTGTAAACTCGACATTTCACCAAAGATGAATATGATGTAGCATAACTTAAGAATCCTGCAATCATTTTTGTCAGCATTGTTTGATTCTACTAAGTATGTTCTCTAGACATATTAATCATATTAATCATCTCACAAGAATGGGCTTCTTGGTGTATGTGATTCCTACCTTTTATATATTATATTATATTATATTATATTATATTATATTATATTATATTATATTATACTATATTATATTATATATTATATATGTATATTACTGCTAAAGCATTTAAACACCATGGTAATTTAATAAAGAATTCACCTTAATTTGTATTTTGTTCTTTAATTATAAAATGTATAAATAATTAAAAAAATGCTCTTTACTTGTTAATATTCAAGGGCACCTTCCATTTGTGGAACAGATGGGTAACTCCACTGCAGTTGAGGAATGGGCTAAGGAAGCCTGATCCACCAGGAGGAAGAAAGAGAACTGCTTACTGAGTGCTGTGGGGCCTCAGGCATGCCCTGAGATCTTGAATTTGGGAGCCTAGGGTCCCCTCCCACAGAGGAGAGCAGCAAGTGGCTGAGCGGCAAGTGTGGGAGGGCTGGGTGGTCCCGAGGCTGGGAGGACAGGCGTTAGTGCTGCTGAAATGTGAATCTCCTTAGACCTGAAGAAGGCACGGTCCTGGCCTGGAAGCCAGGGTCAGGGAATAACGGGCTGAGTCCCTTCCACACACTCTAACCCTAAGGGAGACACCCTAACCCTAAGGGAGCCCTCCTGTCACACAAAAATCTCTGGCCAATCAGGGCCTCTGACCGGACCTGCCAGTCAAGAGAGGGGCCGTGTTCTTCCGTGTGCCTTTGTATGGGTTCAGCTCCTGCTGCTGAGCAGGTTCTCAGGGTTCCAGGTGAAGAGCTCTGATCGCTGCCGCCGCTGCTTGGGTGCTGTAAGGGAACTGAGGTAAGCTACGAATTTGCAGCATGGTGAGTGCAGGGAGAAGAAGGTGGCTGAGTGGCGGGAGCTGGTGTGCGGGGTCTCTTCCAGGACTGGCTAGTCAGCGGCGGCCCCTGGGGAGGAACCTTTTGGTCCTGAGCTCTCGCTGGAACCAGTGGTGGCATCTGAGTCACTTCACTGAGGGGATCGCATCCGCGCAGAGCGTTTGCAGCAGGGGTTCTTGTGCAGAATCATCCTCGTGGCTGGACACCAAACTCAGAATACTTGAGTTTGTCTTCAGTGTTCCAGTTTCTCTAGTGTCTTCTACAAGTTCTGCTCTTAGCATTTAACCTTTGGGTGTGAGATCCATTCAGAGGTAGTTTTGTGGGGGTTGGAAATGGCATCTCGTGTGTTGGGTAGCACTCCAATATTAAGCTGTGATGAGGAAGAGTAGAATTGATGATGTAAAGGATTGGGAAGTATAGGCGACACTAAATAGAATTTAGCCAGGGGAGAGGACTGCCTCTCAGTCACCCCACAGGTATGCTAACCAGGCCTGTTAGAGATTAGCATGCTAGCATACACATGCTGACCGGGCTTGTCCAGAAATTTGGCTCTAACCCTAGCAAAAAAGAGAGATAAATGTGATTTACAACCAGCTACCGGGCTGATCCTCATATCAAAGAACAGGCCTCTACGGAGTGGCTCAAGGCGGTCTCAGGGTCACTACCAACATTATAGCCTGTGGTGACATAAAGGTGTTAAAGTAACATTTATTCCCCTGACGTAGTTTTCCTCCAGGAACTTAGTGCCTTCATCTGCTAACCTAGGCCTAGGCCTGCAAGCTTCTAGCCTCCATACAATCAAATCTAGGCTTAGAATGTTTTCATCCTCTGAGACTTGGTGCTGAATAAACTCACCCTTTCTACTTCTTTTAGAACTCTTGCTAGGCTGTTCAACTCAGCTGTTCTGGCTCAGACTCCCCTCCAGTCTGGCTTCTCTTAGTTTCTGACTGAATTGCTCTGTTTGACCTCATACTAACTTTGGCAATATGTTATAATCCTCTAGATGGTTCTCATTCTCTGGCTCTGTCTGTCTTTACCTGTGCCTAGTTTCTCTCTTCAACTTGTGTCTGTAAAAGTCTCCCAGTAAAACTTTTTTTCTGAATTCTGCAAACTCAACTTGACTGCATTGCCTCTCAACTCACTGACTCACTCAGCTGAACAGCCTGAGCAGAAATGGCTAGAACTCAAACATCTGCATGCCTCAGTTTCCTGAGGGTTAGGATTAAAGGTTTATACCATCACACCCAGACCTAAGCTTTTCTTTCCTGAAGCTTGCGCTATACCTGGCTTGCCTAGTCCACAAGGATCAGCTTATCTCTCTCTGCTGTGATTAAAGTTGTGTTTGTATTCCAACCAGACTGTATAGACCTAGAAAGTCTTTGGATTTGATCTCTTGCTAGAACAGTCATGTTCTGAATTAAAATTCATTTACCTAAAGGTCCAGATTTGTTTTTGGGAAAAGAATAGTTTTTTCCACAGGGGCAAGTCTATACTGGTTGACAATACTTTGAAAAGGAAAACAACAACAACAGAAAAAACAAACAAACAAACAAACAAACAAAAAATGTCTTTGTGTTCATGGCTGACATGATCAATGAAGGCATTCCATGAGGCCTTCATGTAAGAGGAATGGCATAGTTCTTTCTCAAACCCATTAACATTCTTGGCATAGCCAGTAACAGACAGGGGCCTAGGCCTTGGGAGCTTTCACTAAGTTATCCATGTATTTAGAATAAAATGGAGTTCCTTCTCAAAAGCGAGGAACATGTTTGGGAGAGCCTGTAATAGTCTGAGTCCCCGGCCTTTGGGGGGGGGCATTGCTTCAGATCATAAGATACTAGCTCTTTCCACCACTTGGGGCTGTGGTTGTCACTTCCAAGGCCACTGTAGGCTTAGTTAATAATGTTCTTGAGAGACCCTGTGTTCCTCTTAATGCAGCTTTGTTTCATTAGACTCCTCATGAGTTTGTTCCTACATATGATATTTTCTGCTGACATTATAGAAGTTAACCATTTCCTTCCATTTCCCCTGTGTTGATATATTTTTTTAATGTATACACCTTACCCTTGTTCATTCAAATACTGATTTCTTCTGCACCCCACCCCCAACTCTCTGGTTTCAATCCGGATATTGCATTGTGATACTCATTTTAGGCATCCTGTCTCAACTCTTGTGTAAACAGGACAATATAAAGCAACTAGACACAGTGTTGATCAGGGAGGAGGCAGAGGACAGGAAAGAGGGGAGGAGCCAGAAAGCAGGAATGAGTGGGAGGAGAAGGGGTGAGAGGAGAGTGAGGAGAGCAGAGCTGGAGGAGAGATCTTGGAGGACATTGAACATGAACCAGACCTAAGATTTCACAAAAAGCAAGTTTAATGTGGGAAATCTAAATATTAGGAAACTGAGGGCTTGGAGGTTTAGGAGGGAGTAAATATTGCCCAGCATTGTGTTCTAGGTTAACTAAAAGCTAAGTCTCTGTGTGGTGATTTGGTTATACAGCTGTTTAAGATTAACTGCAAGCATTACCGGTAGATAAACCAATAGTAAATATTAATCGTCTCCTACAAAACCCTTGAAAGTAGTATACCAGATGTTATTCTTGAGAAGCTAACATGGCCATGGACCTCTCAGAGGCTGAACCACCAAGTAAATAGTATTCATGGGCTGGACATAGAACCCCTCCACATATGTAGCAGATGTGTATCTTGGTCATCATGTAGCTCTCCTAACAGTGGGAGTCCTGGCTGTTTCTGACTCTGTACCTGGGTTTGGATCACTTTCCTCCACCTGGACTGCCTTGCCTAGCTTCAGTGGGAAAGGGTAAAATTGGTTCCATTTAGACTTGATGCATCAGGGTATGTTGGTACTTAAGTGGGGAAGGAGATCTGCTCCTATGAGGATAGAGGTAGGGAGGAGTGGGGTGTGGGGATGAGACAGGGAGGAAAGGAAGGTGGATTTTTCCATCTGGCTGTTAAGTGATTAAATAAATGAACTGAAGGATAAAAATGCTTACTCAGCTTAACACATAGCTTGTATAAGACCTCCCCACCCCAGCTTTTATTTTTTCCAATGTTGCCTTTTTCTCTTCTGGCACACTCACTTCAGGACCCTGTCACTGAAGAATGACCTGCTGTTTGAGGGCACTAGTCTACTTCTGGCAATATTTTTGCTGTGTAAATCTTTCTAAGTGGCTAGACTTACAAGTCTCCAGTCCCCATTTAAATTGTTGAAAACATAACCTGGGGACTGAACCTAAAAGTGACTTAAAGGTTACAAGATATGTGTAATGCAAAATTTTGTCCTCAGCTGGCTCCTTTTGAGCATTGGCCAGAGCTGAATGTATGCTGTCATTAATTGCATGCTGTCTTAATCTTTTAATTGTGTTTGCAGTGATTTCTCCTTGGGAGGGGATATTAATTCTAGACCAGCTGCATCTTAAGCCTGGTAGATAAATGTTTCCAAGACAAGCTATTCAGACTGAGGTCACCTTCATCCCAGTCTGTTTCTTCCTAGGGCAATGACCTTGATTTCCTCTTGATTAAACTTTCTAAATTCTTTAGTTAAAGGGCTGTACCAAAAAAGAACTTTATAATTTGAATTAGTGATATACTGTCCATTGTAGTTACAGTGAAAGGATTTCCATATGGAGCATGGTTTCTGCCTTCTGTTCAGAACAGGAAGAACATTTTTTTATGTACAATTGCTGGGTGAAACAGGATAGGCAATAGCTAGATCAAGGACTAAAATTTAAGGCAGTCAGCTGCAGGGGTCACCCTATGAAGAAGGACATGATCCCGACAGGGTTAGTGAGATTTTTCAATTTCTAGCACATATTAACTTTTGCATGTGAGTGAAAATAGACCAGATTGGTGGGTGTTCAATTTAGGTACCTTAGATGGAGCCAGTGAATATTGAATTTCCAAGTAAGGTCTATCCTATGCATTTATGTGCAGTCTTCTTGGACAGGGCTATGTCTGCTCAGAAATTTGAGACTAGTGCTAGTGGCAGTAATCTCAGCAGCTAACACTGCAGGTAGAATCAAGTCCAAACTGTATCCAATTAATGCCAATAGCTCTACCAGAAAAGGGCCTGCTTTTATTAAAAGTCAGTATACCTATGCATTTTTCAATTATATTTATCTTTCTAAAAAAGTCAATTGTTGGTATTACTTACTAAGTTTTATTTTCTTTATGTATCACTGCTCTAATCTCTTATTTGTTTCTCTTTTCCAACATTTCCCAGTTATTAAGAATTTCATTCCTGGGACAGGAGACATGTCTCAGTGGTTAAGAGCACTGTCTCTTTTTCTAAAGGACCCAGATTCAATTCTCAGCACCCACATAGCAGCTCACAACTGTATGTAATGCTAATTCCAAGGGATCTGATACCTTCACAGTACTGCACAAAAAATAATATTAAATGATTTTTTTAAAAGAATTTCATTCCCATTTAAAAAGGGATTTCTCATTAGTTTCTGTTTAGAGCACTGTCTCCCAAAATGCATCCTTTCTTCAGGCTGTGTAGTTAAGAGTTACTTTGAACACGTAATCCTGTGTCTGTGGCCCAGTGCCTTGCAACTCATTTCAGGCTGGACCTTAACCTGGTCAGTGAAATGGAAAAGAGACCAGTGAATGAGGTTCCTCAAACATCCCTGGCTTTTATAGGGTGGGCAATTACAAATAAAGAGGGACCTGTGTATGAAATGAGTTCACTGACCAACTATGAAGCTGGTGTCATCATAGCACAAAAAGGGATGGAGAAGAAGGATGGTGAGAGCTTTTCTGCTTGGACAGGAAGTGTCAGTTATTCAATTTTAGATGGTTAGGAAAAGTCCAAACTAGTAATACTTGGATTTCACATACCAAGGCAATTAAGATTCTGGAAGAGGAACTAAACTTATTTCTAGAAACCATACTTCTGTAGTTACATTGATTCAACAAACACAGAAGATCTGGACAAAATGGTGTGGCCGAGCCTAACAGGAATGTTATTACTCTAACAATAATGGTGCGTCCCAAGATAAAAGGAGTGAATAATACTTGGTGTGCCCTGCTAGGCATGTCTAGTCCTAGAAAACTATTGGAGCATGAACCCTGTTTCAACTTTTACAACAGTTTTTGAGATTATAATTAAATCATTTCAGCCTCCTCATTCTTCCTTACTGTTAAGTCTCAAATGCTGGGACAAATGGCTGAGATACCTATTTAACAACTCAAAGCAGGCCCAGTTGCTGGTTCTCCCAGCATAACTGTTTCTACCTGCCATAGGTTAATGGTTGGCATTTCAGCCTTCTAGCCTAGGGTCTGAGTTCCCCTTCCCCTGGATGGTCTTACTAATGTAATCCAACCATTTTGGTTACCTGGTCTTTTTCATCTATTATTTAATATCCTAGCCTCTTGGTCTGGCTTTGCCCTCTCCTCTCCTCCCTTTCCTTGTAAGGCTCGCAGTCATGTCCCCTCTGAACTCTCCCAGACATCCCTGCCTCTTGCTATTCTGTCTCTTTTATGTATAATAAACTTTCTACTGTAACATACCTAGAATCATCCATATCCTTACCTTTTTTTCTTTTTTTCATTCATTTCTCATTTACCACTCCTTACTTTTAAATTCATGGTCACTTTTTGCTGTAATTGTTGTTACTGTTTGACTTTGACTTGTTTGGCTTTGGGATTTCTCAGCTATGAGGTAGGGATAGCTGCACTGAACATTGATTGTGTGTTGGAATATGCACACAAAGGACCCTGTGTCTTGGAAGAGGAACTGTCTCCTTGTGTCTTGGAGAATGGAATGTTGTACTAAAATACAGATTTCTTATAGTAGGGCTCTGTCTGACCCTAAGGTGGAAGGGCCCAACTGGGAAGGCCTCAGCTGTCTGAGCCTTTTGATTGGATTCCCCAGTAGAGGAGCTGCTACTGTCCTGAAGCCCAGCCAGGTGGCTGAAGGAAACAAGGGACTCTGGGCAGACCTACCATCAGCAGCACTACTGGAAGGTAGCTCATATTTTCTTTTCAGGATTCTTCTCTGATGCAGCTGAAGAGAACTGTGAGGGGAACCACAAACCATGCAATGGTGAGTCTGTGGGCCACTGTCCCAAAAACCAGGAGGAACAGGTCTGCTAAGCTCTCTGAGTCTGATATGGTGATGCTGAGACTGTGAGTCTACTGTAGTTCTGTTGATCTATGTGGTGACTTGGGGAGTGGTCCTTTGTCACTGATTCTCCCTTGAGTATGGATTTCTTGGGGTCCTTGGGTGGGGATCTGGGAGAATTCCTCTGCAGCCCTGGCATTTTAAAATGATGCTTAAAATATCACTGTCCAGTGTGCACACACATACATTGCCTTTGGTGTGTACTGGGAAGACAGACTGGAAAACTAATAGTCTGCTCTCTAGAAGTTCTGAACCTTGCATTCCACATTCAGGTTTGTGTGGACAATTTTATAAATAGTTTTAAAGCTGGTAGAGAAGGGGCTATATGCATCCTCCAGCAATTTTTGTTTGCAATCTTTTTATCTTTTCACTACTTTCAAACACAGTGTTGTGACTCAGGAAAATTTAATTTCAGGACACAAAGTGAATTTCTGAAATGCAGAGGTTTTTAAGGTGTGCATGGTGTTGGGTAGGTGTGTAATGCAGATTCCATATCTTGTGGCACAATCCATGTGGGAGTAAGCAAACATGAAAACACTCACCACATCGGTTTGTGTGTGGCTTTCATTGGGGCTGGATTTGTCTGAAACCACAAGAATGCATGAGGTGCATGAGGGGCTGTAGAATCGTAGCCCACTTTTTGGATCACATTTTTTTTAACAGAGAGCTCCAGAGCATAGAGCATGTTTTCTCTCCTTTTGGAAGAACAATCTATAGTAGCTGGTGGGTCACAAATATACTTTAGCGGTCAGTTTGAGTTGCTTTTGTAAGAGTTTTGAAGTCTGTGTTTATTTAATTTCTACACATATATAACCAAAGGTAACTTGGTCAAGTACACATTTTTCCTGGCAGAGTTTCATTGGGAATTTTGAGGGAAATTGGAATATATTTTTAAGCTTATTGTTTTCACTTTTTCTCTTCATCTCCTAATTTTGTCAAAACTGTTGTACACATTCTTGGTAGTTGTAGCTCTGAGATACATTCTGAGGTCACAGCTGCCCATGTGTGTACTCTTACTTCATAATCCTATTTGGAATTCTGTATCATTTTTCATGGGATATAGCTTTGGAATCATCTTTCCTCTTAGAAATTCATAGAAATTTTCTTCAGATTCTGTTGAATTCATGTTGAAAAATAGCCAACATCTTTGTATTTTTAAATAGATCATTTCATTAGTGTCGTTTACTCTAGTATAAAAGGGTAAATGATATTATCCTACATAATCATTTGTTTAGCAAACTACAGTTAGTACATAAAATTGAAAGTGATATGAAATAATTTTCAATCTATAAAAAGAAGACCAGTATAGAGTTTACTGACAGAAAAAAACATTGTTACAGTCAGAAAAGCTATCTCATCAAGTATAATTTGAGAAGACAAAAAGTGAAAATAATACATGGTCCAGAATTGAACTATAAATTTGAATGTGATATGGGATCGTGTATTAGCATACAAAATCAACTCTTGATAGCAGAATTTGGGATTTCCTGTGGATACAAACTAAAATTAGGTAACATCAAGTAGTTTTAGAGTCAATGTAAAACTGCAAGTATTTAATGTATGTAATCTGATGGTTTTGCAGATATTACCCCTACCCACACACCCTCATTACCAAAAGCAACACAATAAACCATGTTTTTACACATTCTCATTGTTTCCATGTTTATGTGTGCCTACATTGCACAGAGCTCTCATAAAATGACAGAATTGCTATGGATCCTAACAGTCTTCTCAGTAAATTTTCAGGTACTTTAGATTGGTTTTAAATAAGTATCTGAATTCTCATGCTTATTGCATTTATGTTCGTGGTGGCATACCTTTCAAAATAACCTAATTCTTCATTTGTTGAGGTCACTCTGAGTATCTCAGGAGGACAGTATGGTAAATAAATGAAGACAATAGCAATGGTTAAAGGATTACACACTTTTAAAAGACTCTCACAGTCAGTGCTGTATTAGTCATGAAAGAGGATATAAGTACAGCATAAACAGTGTTAAATCAACAAACTTCTCTTTCTCTCTCTAATTTCAATCTTGCTGCATTTCTATTTGTCCATTGGGTAGGAGACGTTCAATTATCTTGTCTACCTAATGAAAGGGCAGAAACAACACAACCTAGGTGAAGCAATCACTTTCAAAGAATTTTTATAACATTTTTCAGTTGGTATGTGGAGAAGGAAAATCAAATATCAGACTTTTTAGAGCAAAAGTTGTTATGGAAAAAAAGCAAATGTGCTTTTATAGTATAGTATAAAAATGCAGATAGTTGGTTTATTTTGATGGTCTGAGAGCTTTATGCCAATGAGTCATGCTACACGAAGTGAAAATGAGTTAAGAAACAGACTGACTTGTTTTGTTTGAATTGAAATAATGACAATAAATTACAGTTGATTAAAAATGTAATAGTCTTACACAAGTGACACTTTTCTTAGTTTTGTTCTGATCAGCTAACCTGTCTTAGATGGTAATACTTTTATTTTTATTGGAAAAACATGTCTAAACACTTAACATTTTAAAACATCAGTTTGTACATACTTAATGTATTATATATTTAATGTATAGTGTATAACATTATGCATTTATTTCTGTTATTGTGAATATTATTCAAACATTCTTTTTGGTTGCTTCTTTTTAAAGATTTTATTTATTTAATTAATGTTCTGTCTGCACATGCGCCTGCATGCCAGAAGAGTGCAACAGACCATAGTATAAATGGTTGTGAGCCACCATGTGGTTGCTAGGAATTGAACTCAGGAGCTCTGAAAGAACAGAGAGTGTTCTTATCTGCTGGGCCACCTCTCCAGCTCCAAACTTTAGTTTTTATTATAGAGAAGAAAGAGTACTCTTTTGGAATTAAGTGAGCAGGGACCCCTATAATTCCACATAACAGCAGAAAATTACCATTTTTTTTTACCTGCATGATATATATTTCACATTGGTGAGAGCAAAACTTCTGATTTCACAGATCTAGATGGGACTAAAGAATAAGCTTGTTAAACTCCTGAGTGATGCTTTCTCTCCATGCACAGAGAACAATAACTGTACGTCATGATTGTGTTTGCCTAGTCGTAACTATTTCACTTCTCTTTGATTGCATCCCTTTTTCCCATTTTTTAGGTAGGAAAATTTAATTAATGCTTTTTAATTGAAAAGGATTCTTCCCTCATACAATATATTCTGACCACTGTTTACCCTCCCTGTACTTCTCCCACGTCCAGCATACCTCCCTTCTTCCCCAGATCCACTCCTTCCACTATGTATCCTTTTCAGAAAAGAACAGGCCTCCAAGATAGGACTGCCAAACAAGACCAAACAAGATACAAAACGATAAAGCAAACAGACCTCACATTGAGGATTGAAAAGGAACCTGATAGGGGAAAAAGATTCTCAAGAGCAGGTGAGAGTCAAAGCTACACCTGTACCTAATGTTAGGATTCCCACAAAAATACAGAGCTAACAGCCATGACACCTCAGTAGAGGACCTGGTGCTGAGACATGCACATGCAATGCTTGCCATTTATGTCTCTGTGACATTCCTGGCCATGCAGGGAGTGGGTTCCATCCCATGGCTTAGGCTGCAAGTTAAACCAAACATTAGCTCAACACTCAAGCAAGTTTGGTGCCACCACCACCCCTTTACATCTTGTAAGCAGTACAGATTTTAGGTGGAGTGGTTTTTATTCTGGGTTTGTGTCCAGGTTTCTCTTTCGGGAGCCTGTATAGTACTGTCTCACCCCAAAGAGACTAGAACATAGGGGTGAAGTCTTTCAGCCTGCACCTGGTCCACCTCTCCACCTTCAGTATGAGTGAGCTGTCGCTTGTCCTGATAAACTTCACCATTCTGACATGTGTAAAATTAAACCTCAAACCTTAAAGGCTAAGGATGCTGAACCTGAACAGTGTTTCTCAGCTATTTGAGATTCTCCTGTTGAGAATTCTTTATTGAGATCTGTTCTCTGTTTTTTATTTTATATTTTTATTTTTTAAATATAAGTTACAGTTTATTAACTTTGTATCCCAGCTGTAGCCTGCTCCCTCATTGCCTCTGATTCCCACCCTCCTCCCTACCCTTTTCCAAGTCCACTGATAGGGGAGGTCCACCTCCCCTTCAATCTGACTTTAGCTTATCAGGTATCATTGGGACTGTCTGCAGTGTCCACTTTTGTGGCCTAGCAAGGCTGCTCCTCCCACAGAAGAGGGAGGTCAAAGAGCCAGCCATTGAGTTCATGTCAGAAATAAACCCTGTTCTCCTTACCAGGGTACACACTTAGATACCAAGCTACCATGGGCTCCAACTTAGCTGGGATTCTAGGTTATATCCATACATGGTCCTTGGTTGGAGATATAGTCTCATAAAGGACCCCTGTTCCCATATATAATTAATTGGTCCTTGTGGCACTCCTGTCCTCTCCATGTAATACTAACTCTCTCTTCTTTCATATGATTCCTTGCCCTCAGAGGACCGGACCCACAGTGCAATTGATGCTCAGCACAGAACTCACTGCCTGGTGAGATGTTTTTCAAAAAAATAAAATAAAATTTCTTAAGAATAAGATTAAAAGCTCTGATATAAGAAGGTTTTGTGAGGATGGCAGCAATGTCTGATTTAACGTCTGTGCACAGACAATAATAATTAGAGGTCCCCTCATTCACCCACTCAAAAATCTTATAAAAATTTAGTTATATAAGAAACCCTCCCTTAAACAAATCCTTAAAGCCTAAGGTCTTGCCAGTCATGCTTGCACAAGCCTTTAATCTAGGCACATGAAAGGCAGACACAGGCTGTTCTTTGTGAGTTCAGGCTGGTTGACAATAACAGGCCTAAACAAAACAGAAAATCTGAGATGGATTTGGTGGCACAGGCCTTAAATCCCAGTCCTCTGGCAGAAAGAAGCAGGCCAGTCTCTGTGAGTTTAAGGTCAGCCTGGTCTACAGATCTAGTCCAAGACAGCAAAGGCTAAAAGGAGAAGCCCTGTCTCAAAATACCAAATCATAATATATATCTCTGTGTCTGTATGTGTGTGTGTATACATATATGTATTAGCTGTATACATACACAGAGAAATTTATTCTGTCAGTTCTTTTCATGGGTAGAGCCTTCACTAGTATAACTTTCTGTTTTCTACATCTTCCCATTGAGGAGAAATTTTTACCTGATGATAGTACTCCAATGTGTCATGTTTTTCCTGCTTTTTGTCTTTTTGCTTCTGGGACAACCCACTCAGGATGATCCTTTCCAGGTCCCACCATTTGCCTGCAAATTTCATGATTTCCTTATTTTTCATTGCAGAGTAATACTCCATTGTGTAGATGTACCACAATTTCTGCATCTGTAGATAGCTTTTGGTAAAATGGCCATTTTTACTATTTTAATTCTGCGAAGCCATGAGCATGGGAGATAGTTTCATCTTCTGATATCTTCTTCTAATTCTTTCTTCAGAGACTTGAAATTTTTTTCATACAAGTCTTTGACTTCCTTGGTTAGGGTTATACCAAGGTACCTTATGTCATTTGTGGCTATTGTGAAGGGTGTTGTTTCTCTAATTTCTTTCTCAGCCCTTTTGTCTTTTGTATACAGGAGGGCTACTGATTTTTTGAGTTAATTTTGTATCCGGACACTTTGCTGAAAGCGTTTATCAGCTGTAGGAGTTCCCTGGTAGAGTTTTTGGGGTCACTCACGTATACTATCATATCATCTGCAAATAGTGATAATTTGACTTCTTCCTTTCCAATTTGTATCCCATTGATCTCCTTCAACTGTCTTATTGCTCTAGCAAGGACATCCAGAACTATGTTGAAGAGATATGGAGAGAGTGGGCAGCCTTGTCTTGTCCCTGATTTCAGTGGGATTGCTTTAAGTTTCTCTCCGTTCAGTTTGATGTTGGCTATAGGTTCGCTGTATATTGCCTTTACTATGTTTAGATATGTGCATTGTATCCCTGATTTCTCCAGTACTTTAAACATGAATGGATGTTGGATTTTGTCAAAGGCTTTTTCAGCATCTAGGGAGATTTTCATGTGGTTTTTTTTCTTTCAGTTTGTTAATATGGTGGATCACATTGATGGATTTCCGTATAATGAACCACCACTGCATACCTGGGTTGAAGCCTACTTGGTCATGGTGGATGATATCTTTGATGTGTTCTTGTATTCGGTTTGCGAGTATTTTGTTGAGTATTTTTGCATCAATGTTCATAAGGGAGATTGGCCTGAAGTTCTCTTTTTTGGTTGGGTCTTTGTGAGGTTTAGGCACCAAGGTGACTGTGGCTTCATAGAATGAGTTTGGTACTGTTTCTGTTTCGATTTTGTGGAATAGTTTGAAGAGAATTGGAGGTAGCTCTTTTTTGAATGTCTGGTAGAATTCTGCACTGAAACCATCAGGTCCTGGGCTTTTTTTGGATGGGAGACTTTTGATGAGTGCTTCTATTTCCTTGGGGGATATAGGACTATTTAATTGATTTACCTGGTCCTGATTTAGCTTTGGTAAGTGGAATCGAGCAAGAAAATTGTCCATTTCATTTAAATTTTCAAATTTTGTTCCGTATAGACTTTTGAAGTAAGTCCTAATGATTGCTTGGATTTCCTCAGTGTCTGTAGTTATGTCCCCCTTTTCATTTCTGATTTTGCTGATTTGGATGGTGTCTCGCTGACTTTTAATTAGCTTGGCTAAGGGTTTGTCTATCTTGTTGATTTTCTCAAAGAACCAGCTCTTGGTTTCATTGATTCTTTGAATTGTTTTATTTGTTTCTAATTGATTGATTTCAGCCCTGAGTTTGATTATTTCCAGCCGTCTGCTCCTTCTTGGTGTATCTGCTTCTTCTTTTTCTAGGGTTTTTAAGTGAGCCATTAAGTTGCTTGAATGCGCTGTCTCAGATTTCTTCTTGAAGGCACTTAGTGCTATGAACTTTCCTCTTAGCACTGCTTTCATTGTGTCCCACAAGTTTGGGTATGTTGTGTCTTCATTTTCATTGAGTTCTAGGAAGATTTTAATTTCTTTCTTTATTACTTCCCTGACCCAGCTGTCTTTTAGTAGCAAGTTGTTCAGTTTCCATGTATGTGTAGGCTTTTTGCTATTTCTGTTGTTACTGAGGTCCAGCTTTATTCCATTGTGATCAGACAGGATACAAGGGATTATTTCAATCTTCTTGTATTTGTTGAGGCTTGCTTTGTGACCAACTATGTGGTCTATTTTGGAGAAGGTTCCATGAGGTGCTGAGAAGAAGGTAAATTCTTTTGTGTTTGGGTGTAAGGTTCTGTAAATGTCTGTTAGGTCCATTTGATTCATGACCTCTGTTAGAGATATTGTTTCTTTGTTTAATTTCTGTTTTGTTGACCTGTCCTTTGTTGAGAGTGGGGTGTTGAAGTCTCCCACTATTAGTGTGTGGGGATCTATATGTGGTTTAAGTTTTATCAATGTTTCTTTCACAAATGTGGGTGCCCTTGTATTTGGGGCATAGATGTTCAGGATTGTGTTGTCTTCTTGGAATTTTCCCTTGATGAGTATGAAGTGTCCTTCCCCATCTCTTTTGATTAATTTTGGTTGAAAGACTATTTTATCAGATATTAGAATGGCTACTCCTGCTTGCTTCTTGTGTCTATTTGCTTCTTTGTGACATAGGTGTGTTTCTTGTATACAGCAGATTGCTGGGTTTTGTTTACGCATCCATTCTGTTAGTCTGTGTCTTTTTATTGGAGAATTAAGTCCATTGATATTGAGAGAGAGTAATGACCAGTGGCTGTTAGATCCTTTGAACTTGATGTTGGCTGTGGTCATACGGTTGTGTGCTTGGTTGTTTTTTGTTTTACTGTAGTAGGGTTATTTCCTGTGTTTTCTTGAATGTAGCTAGCTTTCTTGGGTTGTATTTTCCCTTCCAGTGTCTTCTGTAATGCTGGATTTGTTTGTAGGTATTGTTGAAATTTGTTTTTGTCATTGAATATCTTGTTTTCTCCGTCTATGAGGACTGAGAGTTTTGCAGGGTATAGTAGCCTGGGCTGACATCTGTGTTCTCTTAGGGTCTGCATGATATCTGTCCAGGCCCTAGTCTCTGTCGAACAGTCAGGTGTGATTCTAATTGGTTTGCCATTATATGTTACTTGGCCTTTTTCTCTTGCAGCTTTTAGTATTTTTTCTTTGTTCTGTATACTTACAGTTTTAATTATTATGAGGCGGGAGGATTTTCTTTTCTGGTCTAATTCATTGGGTTTTCTATAGGCCTCTTGTATTCTTATTGGCCTCTCCTTTAAGTTGGGGAAATTTTCTTCAATGATTTTGTTGAAAATATTTTCTGGGCCTTGGTGCAGGGAATCTTCTTTTTCCTCTATTCCTATTATTCTTAGGTTTTGTCTTTTTATGTTGTCTTGAATTTCTTGGACAGTCTGTGTCAGGAATTTTTTAGATTTAACATTTTCTTTGACAGATACATCTATTTCTTCCATTGTATCTTCCACACCTGAGATTCTTTCTTCCATTTCTTATAGCCTATTGGTTATGCTAACCTCTGTAGTTCCTGCTTTCTTCCCTAAGTTCTTTCTCTCCACAATTTCTTCCATTTGTGTTTTTTTTTTTTTTTTTTAATTTTTCCAATTCTATCTTCAGGTCTTTAGCTATTTTGTTGGTTTCCTTCCCCTGTTTGAGTGTATTTTCATGTTTTTCTGTCAATTCCTTCAGCTGTTTGTTTGAACAATCCACTGTTTCTTTTATTTCATTCAGTGATTTAAACATTTCCTCTTTAAAGGCCACATACCGTTTGGCTGTAGCTTCTTCTATTTCTTTTCATATTTTATATGTTTCCTCTGTTATCATCTTCTTGAGCATAGATGTTAGGTCGTCTCCTTGAATTTCATTTATGCTGGGGTGTCTAGGGCTATTTGCCCCTGGATAACTGGCTTCTGGAGATGCCATAATGCTCTGGCTTTTGTTGGTTGAACTTTTACGCTGTCCTCTACCCATTGGGCTATCTTAGTTTTTTGAATTTAGTTTCTGGTTGTTCCTGGACTGTTGTAGTGGAGAGAATCCCTTTGGCAGGAAAATGCTTTTTCCTGAAGGAAGCCTTCTTAGCTTTTTGGGTATCGTCCCTGGATGTCTGGTGTTTTTCAGGAGTTGCTACAGCTCACCTCAGACATAGAGACCTGGGTGGTAACTGTGGTCCTGATTAGTCAAGAGGGCTCTCCTCTCACCGGGAGAAGTACTGGAGACAGCTGCCCTCCTTCTGGATTTTCTTGCTGTAAATTTAGTGATCAGCTGCTGTAACCTGTGTGTCCCGTGGTTTGGTCGCTTTTGTTAGGGATAACTGGTTGCCCCTTGGAGCAGTATCTGGGGGTTGATCTCAGGGTTCCCGGTCTTTTGTAGGTCTGAGGTTGGGGCTCTGTGCCCCAGAACCCAAGAGATAATCTGTGGCGGGTGAGTACTGCTCCGGTGTCTTGGGGCACTCAGTTCTGTCTGTAAGGAGTAGTTGCTATGAAGCAGGCCTCTGAGCTGGTGGAGCGTGCGCCCACCTGCTAGTCTGCGGGAGCTGAGTTTCCAATCACTCTGTGTTCCCTGTTTGGGCCCAGATCTGTGATGGGTGGCTCTACTCACCTGTTTGCAATTTGCAGTCTGCTAGACTTTCCCTAGGTGACCCCAGCAGCACGGTTTCTTCCTTCTTTGTGGGGTCCTCTCCGGACAGGGGTTCCCAGTCCCTGTTGTACTGGGGCGTGCAGCTTGTCTGTACTGCTGAGCTGAGCGCAAAGCTCTCCGTGCACGGCAGGAGCTCGACTGTGATAGCGGCAGAGACCTTCCGGGGAAAGACTGGGTGACCTGCGATCAGACCTGCAACCCTGCTTCCCCGTGGGGTTCCCCCACGACTGGGACTCCCAGTCTCATGTACCCTTGTGCCCACAGATCAGTCTGGGAAAGTGACTGGGACACGCCTGCTTGCTGCTCCAGCCTGGATTCCCAAAGCCTGCGTTACCTGGGATTTCTTCCGGGTTCTGGCTGGGTAGCCGTGAGAGGACCCGACCGATTCCCACGCTGTGGGAGCCTCCCCTCACCTGGGAAACACGATCGATGTAGTTTCAGGGCCCTGAGTTCAGTCTCCTGGTCTCTGCACGGAGAGTGCTGTCCTGCTTCTCAGACACGCTGTTGTCCCGGCGCCGCCATCTTGGCTCCCCCTAAAAATATTTTAAATGAAGGATACATTTCCAGTATTCTAAATATCATGCTTTCTGTTGTACATGTGTGTGTATATTTTAGACAGCATTGACCTACAATGATGTGCATGTGAATTTCACTCGAGAAGAGTGGGCTTTGCTGGATCCTTCCCAGAGGAATCTCTACAAAGATGTAATGCTGGAGACCTACAGGAACCTCACTGCTATAGGTAGGACAGTGAATTTTTTTTTACCTTTTAAAATATGCGGAAAACTCTTTATTCATTATTGAAGTGCTTCTGCAATTTCTCTTGAGGATGAGCAAGAATGAGGTGAATGGTTCTTTCATTGACCATAGAGCACGACTTAAATTTTGTCTTATTTCCGATAATGAATCATACATATTGTGTTATTGTATTTTAGGCTACAATTGGGAAAGGCATAATATAGAAGAGCATTTTCAAAATTCTAGAACACATGCAAGGTAATTTTTATGAATGAATATCGTTCTGAGAAAATTTTAATATGTTCTGGAAGTTTGAAAGAGAAGGGAGAGTGTAAATGAACTGTTTTAAGTGTATTAATTGATGATGTCTAATTTGTTACTAAACCATGTACCTCCATGTTAGGTATTTGATGTGTGCTTGCAAGGCACTCCTCTAAGAAAGAATGCAAGGAAATCATACTTACACAAGATCAATGTTTAAATGGTTTACTCATTAGCGCTATGAGGTAAAAGTGAAATTTGTTTAGTCTCCTACAACTCAGATATGTGTGAATGCATCATGAAATCATGTTATTTATTATTATTCTTTAATAGTGATATAATCATGTATCACAATGTATACAAGTCATTATAACATATGTATATTGAAAGAAACAATGTACTACCCAGAACAACTAAAAGGTATAGTAGTCCCCATTTTGAGTGGATGTTTAAAAATTGATACCTATTATACTTTATATGGGCTATTTAGAGCTGCCAGCAGTACAGATAATGACACAGAGATTTTTTAATATTTTAAAGCTTAGGCAATTTAACTGGGCAGATTCTGAACCCTTTGTTTCCCTAACACAAACCTAGCACAGTGTCCGGATGCATGGCCAGCTCTACTTCTTTGTTCATGGTCATGTCCATCTGTTAACCTCACTGTCATGCTGGTGAGTAGCCTATCATTTGCTTTCTTCCCAGCAACCCTCTCTCACTCAGAAGTTCTGTCCTCCATTTTGTGCAGTGCTATCACTTGTTAGCTCTTTATTATTTCCAATAGATAAGTAAGGAAGGACAAATGTTTACAAAATATATGACAGGTGATCAGCCATAGAACCAACAATAATATGATTTTGTCAGTACTTAGCTGGTTGCTGGCTCATCAATCAGCATTCACCTGTACTGGCACATTTTCACAGAATATACACTAACATCATTTACCTGGCTATTCACCTTCATTAGGAATTCTCACAAAATCACAGTGCAAAAAATATAAGTTTTAGGAATATACAAATTATTCTTTTTCTAACAATTATCTTTACATATTTAGTTTGGCGCACAGTATAGGGAAAGTTATTAATCCAGTTAGTGTGTTAAAGCTCTGAGGTATTCTAGTTTTCTATAAATATGTGGTAAAACATCCTATAGAAGAAAGAAAATGATAAATGTGTGCCAGGTAAAAAAAATATTTATACCATCACAGGTATTTTCAAATATGCAAAACAACCCTTAGAGAAGAACATCATAAATATAAAAATAATGATGAAAACTCAAAATGTAATTCTTCTTTACCTTTAATTCAAATTGCAAAATTAAGTCATGTGTCAAAAACATCCATTAGTGTAATGAATGTGGAAAAAGTGTCATATGTGCCAATTATCTTTGCAGGTATGAAAACAATCATTGTGCAGACAAACTCCCTGAAGATACTCAATATGAAGTCTTTGCACATCACAGTAGTCCCCACACATGTAAAAGTATGCATACTGGTGCAGATCACTATGAATGTAGCCTATATAGCAATGCCTTTGCACATAAAAGTCATCTCCTAAGACATAAAAGGATACATAGAGGAGAGAAACATCATGAATGTAACCGATGTGGTAAAGCCTTTCTACGTAACAGTCATCTCCTAATACATAAAACAACTCACACTGGAGAGAAACTTTATGAGTGTAATGAATGTGGTAAAGCCTTTGCATGTAACAGTCATCTCCTGCTACATAGAAGAACTCACAATGGAAAGAAACCTTATGAATGTAACCAATGTGGTAAAGCCTTTGCACGTAACAGTAGTCTTCTAGTACATAAAAGAACTCACACTGGAGAGAAACCTTATGAATGTAACCAATGTGGTAAAGCCTTTGCATGTAGCAGTAGACTTCTAGTACATAAAAGAACTCACAGTGGAGAGAAACCTTATGAATGTAACCAATGTCATAAAGCCTTTACATTCAAGAGTAGTCTTCTAGTACATAAAAGAACTCACACTGGAGAGAAACCTTATGAATGTAACCAATGTGGTAAAGCCTTTGCACAGAACAGTAGTCTTCTAGTACATAAAAGAACTCACACTGGAGAGAAACCTTATGAATGTAACCAATGTGGTAAATCCTTTGCATGTAATACTGGTCTCCTAGTACATAAAAGAACTCACAATGGAGAGAAACCTTATGAATGTAACCAATGTGGTAAAGCCTTTGCACGTAACTGTAGTCTTCTAGTACATAAAAGAACTCACACCGGAGAGAAACCTTATGAGTGTAATGAATGTAGTAAAGCCTTTGCATGTAACAGTCATCTCCTGCTACATAGAAGAACTCACAGTGGAGAGAAACCTTATGAACGTAACCAATGTGGTAAAGCCTTTGCATCGAACAGTCATCTCCTAAGACATAAAAGAACTCACACTGGAGAGAAACCTTATGAGTGTAATGAATGTGGTAAAGCCTTTCCATGTAACAGTCATCTCCTGCTACATAGAAGAACTGACAGTGGAGAGAAACCTTATGAATGTAACCAATGTGGTAAAGCCTTTGCAGATAACAGTGTTCTCCGAAGACATAAAAATTCATGTTGCAGAAAATCCTTATGAATATAACTGATGTCATGAAGTCTTTTCATGTAAGACTTATCTTGAACAAGAACACTTATTGGAGTGAAACCCTATGAATATAACCAATGAGTGAAAAAGTTTGCATGCCATAATAATCTCCATGTACATAGAAGAAGCACACTGGATAGAAACTTTATGAATGCAACCAATGTGATAAAGCATTTTGACATAATAGTAATATCCTATGGCATAAAGAAAGCACACTGGAGAGAAGCCTTATGAATGTAACTAAGGTGATAAAGCCATCACATGTAACAGTAGTCTCCTAATACAAAAAAGAGCTCACACTGGAGAGAACTCTTATGGATGTAATCAATGTGTGAAAGCCTTTGCATGTAACAGTCATCTCCTAATACATAAAAGACCTCACCCTTGAGAGAAACCTTAATAATGTAATCTATGTGGTAAAGCCTTTTCACAAAACAGTCATCTCCTAATAAAAATTTGCTCTTCAAAATTATCTTCAATGTCATGAAAGAATTCATACTGGAACAAAAGACTATGAGTGTATTTACATGGTGAAGCTACTCCACATTTGTATAATCTTCGTCATCAGGAAAGAATTCATACAGAGAGAAAATTTATGAAATGTGTTAAAATGGGAAACCTTTGCACATATCTATATTCTAAATCATCATAAATGTTTCAAAATGGAGAGAAAAATCTGAGAATATAATGAATATGGTAAGGCTTTTGTGTTCTTCTGTCCACTGAATCCATTATAACTCAAACAGATCAATACCGATAAAAAAAATATTGTCATCCAGTTTGATGAAGGACACATAATGTTTAACTGTGATGCCTACCCATCCAATGAGCCAGAAAGTTACAGAGGTTCTGAGCTTGAAAATCATAAACATCTTTAGCGTTTTACAACTGAATTATTTCCATTAGTCATGGTTTAGGGATATGGGATTTGTTTATGTCTTAGAGGAAGTCACCTGATGCAAAATGTAGGTGTAACAGTCAAAACAATCATATCCATTTGTTCTTTTGTGGTTAGGAAAAGGTATTGTGTTTTAATAAAGAGAATTTGTGGTTTGGGTCAGTCATTATGTTAGGGGTCCAGAAATCATGGTATGGAACAGTCATTTTGGGCAACAAAAGTTAAGTAATTAAAGCCGGTCAGCTATTGAGAAGTCTACAGCTTTCCTAGGGACTATGAACTTGAACTTATGTTCACCCTATATATCAATGAATGCTGGTAACTAAAAGGAAATACTTAGGACAAATTGCTTTTGCATGTTCCCACATACAATTTGCTTTTACATGTTTTGCATATCAAAGTCATCTTCAAGTATACAAACGGTCAGATAGTAGAGAGAAACCTTATACATGTCTTCAATGTGATAAAGCCTCTTCTTAATACAGTTATCTCCAAATATATAAAAGAAAACACACTGCAGGGAAAACCTCTGAATAAACAATGTGGTAAATCCTTTTCATAGGGTTTTCCTTGAAATCATGAGAAAAAGTCATGCTGCAGAGAAAAACCATGAATATAGTCAGTATGATAAGGTTTTCTGCTTCATGCTACCATTATATAAGAGTAAAAGCTTTACTCTGTGGGCTACATCTTAAAGCCTTTGCATATCACAGTAGCCTTTGAGAACCTAAAAGAACTCATTCTGTAGAACATCTATTAGAATAAAAGATTTGTAAAGGTCTTTGACCCACCAACTTGCATTCAATTACACTAGATTAGTTTGGAGGAAAATTCTAAGAAGTGTCAACGATGTATGCATGTGTTTGTGACATCCATCCTTATTTTGTTTCCAATTGAAATCTCATGGACCAAAGGCATATGGATTGAAACAGTAAGATAATCAATTTTTTTTTCACAATTCACTTCAATTACATGAAATAAATCATCCAGTTGTAAAATTTATGTGTGCATATTAGTGCATTTTCTGTGACCAAACACAATGTCTATGGCAACTTCCAAATGTGTTTACTTTGCCTTTTGATATGGGAGAGGATATGGGATCACTTTAAATTGGGCAAAACAAATGTCATACATGGCAGATAAAGTAGGAAGCTTGGAGCTCACAACCTCCACCTGCAGCATGAAACAGAGAGTGGGAACTACAGATGGTATGCAGCTGAAAACTATCAAGCCCACCCCAAGTAACATACTTTCTCCAGCAGGGATACATTTTTTTAAACATTCCCAAAATGATACCACCAACTGAAAAGGATTCATTTCTCTGATTTCAAACCTACATGTTTGATTTCTGTTACATGAAGGAATTCATGATGAAGACATTTGTAGATAAGCCTGAAGTTCCCTCAACACCTGAGTTCAGTAATGAATGCTTATACAAGTAAAACATGAGTATATTTAAGAATTTGTTCTAATTTCTCTTACGTGATAACAGTTTGTCTTTGTCTGTTCATGTGCCTGTCCACTTTACTTTCCATATAGACCAGACCCACTGATTTTCTCATAACAAAAATTATAGAAAGTTGTCAAAAACCTGACCTAGGTCCTGGGAATGAACTTGTCTTAACTGCAAAACCATGTATCCAATACTGTAAATATCTTAAATATTAATATATCATCTTGATGTCAGGAAGTAGAAAAGCATTCGTAGAAGAGAGCAATCTTATTTATGCAAAAGTGTTTATTACTTTGGACATAATAAATGTATTCATTTCCAAGAAAAGAAACTATTTTGAATCTGTTTTTATCAGAGCCTCAGAAGAAGTAATTATTTACCATGTTCACTTCATTATAATGGAGGAGATCACCAATTGTGGTTGTGGTCTGAATTTTGAAACATTGGAGTAGGTATTAAATTTGCTGTTGTGTGTAGCAAATCCATTCACAGAAGTTTATTAGGTTGCTCTGATATTCCTTCTGTGGTGGCTGTTCATGTTCTAATGCATTTCCACTTGGTTATAGGTATTTTTCTGCTGCAATGCATAGAATGGAATCCACATCCTCTATGTGGCGCATTGCTCATTTATATCAGACAGTGTGAGATCATAGTTTTCAAGAAAGGGTCTATGAGAACTTGTACTTTTTTATGTTTTCACAAATTCATTTAAGATGTTTTTTTAAGCCTTGCTTGGATATAAATAATTAATTGATGCTTAATAGTATGTGTGTACGTATGTATGTATATATTGTTTGAAGATTCATGCTTCTACATGTTCCCATATTTACTATATAGCACATCATCTTGAAGTATTGCCTTCTTAGAGATTTATCTAGAAGTGAAAGTTAATGTAACAGCAACAAGATTTATTTCAAAAAGACATGTTATGTGTGTGATGGACTATTCATTCTTAGGCTATGACAGATATACGAAGAGTGTGGGATCTATTTTCGTCATGGTTCTATGATCTTCAAGGTATGTGGTCTCTTTTGCATACCACAAACACTCCCCACTAAGCTCATTGAGACTCATAAAACTTACTTGAAAAATTACATCAGTACAATATTGTCTTCTATTCTAATTATGAATATATTGTCATCTGAGGATGGAAGAAAAAGAAATTATTTGAATAATAAATTCTACTTGCAAATGAAAATTATACACTCCTGTCTTGTTTTGGAATGTGTTAGTTCCTTCTTAGGAGTAAAGACTTATTCTTAAGAATTTCTCAAAACTGCAAGTGAAGGTCAGAGAATTGTCTCAGTGGGTAAATTTAGTTATTGCTAAGCCTGATGATTTGAGCTCAATCCCTGAGTAGTTCATATCAGTGCTATAGATTTTTCTAATGTTTCTATAGTTGGGCTGCTGTATATGCAAAATCACACACTAGCATATACGTAAATATATTTTCAGGCTAAATAAGGGCCAGTGTGGTCACTGGCCAAAAGACTCATTGTGTTCCATGTCAAGAACTTATATATGGGATGTAGATAATAAATAGCAATAAGTTGTACTCTATCACATATACACAATAACATGTATGTATACACAAACACACTCCAGCATTTTTTAATTCATTTTTATTTTTATTGATTACAGTTTATTCACTTTGTATCCCTGCTATAGACCCCTCCTCATCCCCTCCCAATACTACCCTCTCTCCTTCTTCTTCTCCTATGCCCCTCCCCCAGTCCACTGGATAGGGGAGGTACTTCTCTCCTTCCATCTGAACCTAGTATATCAGGTTTCATGGGGACTGTCTTCATTGTCTTCCTCTGTGGACTGGTAAGGCTGTTCCCCCTGCAGGCAGAAGTGATCAAAGAGCCAGGCCCTGAGTTCATGTCAAAGACAGTCCTTGTTCCCATTACTAGGGTACCCTCTTGGACACTAAGCTGCAATGGGCTAAATCTGTCGGGTATTACATTATCTCCATTTGTGGTTCTTGTTTGGATTATGAGTCTCCAAATATCCCTGTGTGCAGAGTTTTTCATTCTATTTCTCTCCTCATGGAGCTCCTGTCCCCTCTAGGTCTTTCTATCTCCACCTTCTTTCATTAGATTACCTATACTGTGCCCAAAGGTTGGTTATGAGTCTCAGCATATGTTTTGATACTCTGCTGGATATAGTCTTTCAGAGGCCCTCTGTGGTAGTTTCCTGTCCAGTTCCCTGTTTTCTCTATCTTCTGATGTCCATCCCGTTTGCCTTTCTGAACGAAGATTGAGCATCTTACCCAGGGTCCTCCTTCTTGATTAGCTTCTTTAGCTGTACAGATTTTAGTATTATATACCTTCTATCCAGTTATAAATGATCAAATTAACAAAGCAATGGAGCCACTTATAGATGACAGAAATTATTTGTAGAATTTGAAGACTTATTGTTGTTCTTGAAAAGGAAAATGGTTCCTCTGTACATCTTATTTTATCCTTTAATTTATTGATTCAAGGATAGACGACTTAAAAATCATAGCTTGTCTCAGAAGTGCATCCTTGTCACCCTAAACCTAGGATTCAGTGGCAGGCTGATCTCTCTGAGACTGAGGCCAGATTGTTCCACAGACTGTATTCTCAGTTTTTTTTGTTTTGTTTTTGAGACACAATTTTCTTGTGTAGCTTTGATTGTTCTGGACTCACTTTGTAGACCCAGCCATCCTCAAAATTACATAAATCTGTCTGCCTCTTCCTCCTTGAGTGCTGGGATTACAGGTGTGTGCCACCATGCCCAACTCCACGGACACTTCTAAAACAGGCCTGGCTATGTAGGAATATCATGTATCAAAATGATTTCAAAATGCAAACTATCTTTCAAGTAATAGATTTTTTTCCTGAGGGATAGTGTACACAGCGATCTTAGAAGTTTTCTGAAATTGGGCTCTCTGTCCTTTCTGTGAGTGAGAACTGTAGCATTGTAATATCCCTCTCATAGATCAGATATTATTACCAGATGTCATTGCTCCCTGAGAAATCTACTTTCATGGCCTCATTTACTTCATTTTCAGCTAAGAACTGTGGTCAAAAGTAAACATTCCAGAGGCATTTCTGTCCATAATTTTAAAATTTTTACATCTATTTCTGCCAAGAAATGTCAAGAGTGCCTTTTTATCTCTTATTTTTACATTATTTTCACATTCAGAATAGGACTTAATTTAGAATGTCTCTGAGTACACAAACCCACATTTGAACTTATCCATATGCCATAAGTTAAATTCCAGTGCTTGCTTTCTTGAAGCAAACCATTGCTTTGGAAAGGACTCTTATGCTCTTCTTGCCTGTGCCAGGAAAATCTCTTTCTCAGGTCTTGTGTATTTGCTGGTGTAACAAAACACCAAAAACACAGGCTCTAAGAGCTACAATCAATAAATGGGACTTCATGAAACTGAAAAGCTTCTGTAAAGCAAAGGATACTGTCTAAAGATAGGGAAAGGATGTTCACTAACTCTATATCTGACAGAGGGCCAATATCCAGAATATATAGAGAACTCAAGAAGTTAAAGAGCAATAAATCAAATAATCCAATTAAAAAAGGGGGGTACAAAGCTAAACAGAGAATTCTCAATAGAGGAATGGCAGAGAAACACTTAAATGCTCAATGCCCTTAATCATCAGGGAAATGCAAATCAAAACAACCCTCAGATTTCACCTTACACCCATCAGAAGAGCTAAGATCTAAAGCTCAAGTGACAATACATGATGAAGAGGATATTGAGAAAGAGGAACCCTTCTGCGCTCCTGGTGGGAATGTAAACTTGTACATCACATTGGAAATCAATCTGGCACTTTCTCAGACAATTAGGAATACTGCTTCCTCAAGATTCAGCTATACCACTGCTAAGCATATATCCAAAAGCTGCTCAAGTATACAACAAAGACATTTGTCCAACCATGTTTGTAACAGCTTTATTAGCTTTATTTGTAATAGTTAGAAGTTGGAAACAACCCAGATGCCCCTCAACTGAGGAGTGGATTAAAAAATTGTGGTACATCTACATAATGGAATATTACTCAGCAACAACAACAACAAAAACAAAAAAAAAAAACCCAAGGAAATCATGAAAATTGCAGGCAAATGGTGGGAACTGGAAAATATCACCCTGAGTGAGGTATCTCAGCAGCAGAAAGACACACAGGGTGTATAGTCAATCATAAGTGGATACTAGATATACAATATAGGATAAACATACTAAAATCTGTACAACTAAAGAAACTTATGAAGGAGGAGGACTCTAGCTAAGATGCTGAATCCACATTCAGAAAGACAAAGAGGATGGACATCAGAAGAGGGAGAAAACAGGGAACATGATAGGAGCCTGCCACAGAGGGAATCTGAAAGGCTCTACCCTGCAGGGTATCATAGAAGATGCTGAGACTTGTAGCCAAATTTCGGGCAGAGTGCAGAGCACTTCATGAAAGAAGTAGGAAATAATAAGACCTGGAGAGGTCAGGTTCTCCACAAGGGGAACAAGAGAACTAAAAAAATCTGGGCACAGGGGTCTTTTCTGAGATTGATACTCCAACCAAGGACCATTGATGGAGATAAACTAGAAACCTGCACAGATATTGCCCAAGGCAGTTCAGTGTCCAAGTGGGTTCCATTGTAATGGGAACTGTGACTGTCTCTGACATGAACTGATTGGCCTGCTCTCTGATCACCTCCCCCTGAGGGGGAAGCAACACTACCAGAACACAGAGGAAGACAGTGAAGCTATTCCTGATGAGCCCTGATAGACAATGATCAGGGGAAGGGAGAGGAGGACCTCCCCTATCAGTGGACTTGGGGAGGCACGTGTGTGGAGAAGGAGGAGGGAGGATGGGATTGGGAGAGGAGGAGGGAGGGGGCATGGAGGGATTCAATGTGAATAAAGGGTAATGAGTAAAAATTAAGATTAAAAATGGAAAGAAAATAAAAGACACAGAAGCCAGATTTATAAGCTCTCATTGGTCAAATGACAAAACAATTTAAACATCAAAATGATACGTATATCTATGTCCTCCCAAAATTCCTATGTTGAAGTCCTAAGACCCAAAGTAACGGAGCTGGATGAGATCTTTGGGAGGTACCCAGGTCTGGGAGGTGAAGCCCTTATAAATAGGTTCATAACCTTATTGAAGAGATCCTATAACACTGAGTTTAAAGTGAGAACAGGACTAGATAAGCATGCCCCAAACTAGACCTCATAATTTAACTTTAGACTTTCCAGAGTTCACAACTCTGAAAAGTAAAGCCTTTGTTTATAAATCATTTGTCACTTAGCCGCAGCAGACTAAAACAAACAGTAACAGTCCAGTCCACTACAGAAGGCACATAAATCATGAATCCATATTGATGTAAGTGTATGACAAATGCACTAACATTCTGATGAGGACCAAGACACAGAGTGTCAAGGCACTCATGGGGTGCAAGTTATTAACTGTGTAGTAGAAAATCCTGAAAAACACTGATTACAAGTAATCAAGGTCAAAATATGTACCACCTGAAAGGACACAATGTGTTATACTTTTGTGATACCCTTGTCCCAGTTTATGTATTGATCTATGAGAACACAAAGAGCTTAGAGAGAGTCTATAAAAATAACTAACCTGGGATATTAGCCATATAGCACAAAATAACCATGGTACAGCCCACAGACCTAAATAAACTAGGTAACATGGAGGGTAGAAGAGAGGATACTTGAATCCCACTAAGAAGGGGACAGACATGGGAAGTGGAGTGAGAGAGGAAGTGGGTGGGAGAGGGGGGTGAAGAGAGGAAAAGGAGGGGGGATCATGTGTGGGTAAAGTGGAGATGGGGGAGTAAGAGGCCTAAGAAAGAAGGGAAATTGGTGTTGAGGCATCTCTGAGATAAGATGAAGACCTGGAATTTTGGAGGTGCCTGGGAAGATATGAGGTTGACCCTGGCTGAGACTCCTAGCAGCAGGGATATTGAAACTGAAGTAGACACATCCTGTAGCCAGAGGAGGGAGGGGGACCCCAACCATCTCACAAATCCCTCGACCCAAATTTGTCATCTACAAGATATGCAGGAATAAAAGATGGAACAGAGATTAAGGAAATGGCCAACCAGTGACTGGCACAACTTGAGACCCAACCCATAGAAAACACTCAACTTCTGACACTATTAATAATACTCTGCTATGCTTGTAGACAGGACACTAGCATAACTATCATCTGAGAGGCTTTATCCAATGGATAATGGAAACAGTTGCAGAGACCCACAGCCAAACAAACATTAGGCAGAATTTGGAGAGTCCCTTGGAAGAGTTAAAGGAAAGATTTAGGGAGCTGGGAGGGGGTAGTACACCACAAGACTTACATAGCCAGCTCACCTGGGACCATGGGGACTCATAGAGACTGAAGAACCAATAAGAGTACATGCCTGGACTAGTCCTAGGATCCCTCCACATATGAAATTGATGGGCTGTTTGTCCTCAAGTGGGTCCCCTAACAACTAGAGCAGGGGCTGTCTCTGACTTGGGCTCCTATCTCTGTTGCTTCCCTCTGGATCCCATTTTCCTTGCAGGGCTGCCTTGTCTTGCCTCAGTGAAAGAGGAGGTACTTAATACTGATGTAACTTGATGTGCCAGGGTGGGTTGGTTGGGGGCTATCTGGGGAATATGGGTGAGTGGGATGAGGGCAGGACTGGGAGGAGAGGAGGGAGTGGGGTTGTGAGATGTAAAATGAACAAATAAATAAATTAATGAAGAAAAAATATAACTGACCCACAGTCATCACAAGTGACAGGATTATGAAAAAGATGACAGAACTATTCCATATTGAAAGAGACTAAAAAGATAAGGAAACAATGCAACACTTAAATGTACCCACTTCCTCGACAATTATGTGAGTAATAACATAGTCAACACAACCCAAATTAAATGTAATACTGTGTCAGTGTGAATTACCAAATTTGATAACTGAACTGTCATTATGTAAGACAAAGTTCTTGTTTGTATAAAATCAACACTAGACCATTCTGAGTGACAGGGCATAAGGTCAGCAGCTTCCTTTCAAAATGTGCAAAGTAAAACAACAATTAACTGTACATGCTTGGAACTATCTTCAAGTTTGTTATTGTTTCAATTGTGGGGAAGTTGTGTGTGGTCTTTAACTCCAGCACTTGGGAGGCAGAGGAAGGCAGATCTCTGTAAGTTCAAGGCCAGCCTGGTCTACATAGGGAAGCCCAGGACAACCAGGTCTCTGTAGAGAGAATTTGTGTCAAAAAAAAAAAAAAAAAAAAAACAAACTAAATAAAATTGTTGTAAAGAGAAGAACAATGTAACTGAAAACTGAACAAGATTAAAAACAAAGCTGATTCTCCACACTGGCAGTCTGGGTAAGACTATGTCTGTAAGAGACTGAAAAGTGAAATGACATGACATTTTGGAGCAGCAAGAAGATTCTCTAAATACTGCCCACAGTCTTCTTTTGTTATTGTGTATGTGTGTAGGGGGAGTGTTCATGATGTGGGTAAAGGATGAATATCAGTGAACATATGGGAAGGTCAGATGACAACTCTGTGCAATCATTTTTTCCTTCCACCTTTTCAGGAATTCAGGGATCAAACTCAGGTTTCCAGGCTTGCCCAGCAAGCCATCCTACCGACCTGCAAGTGATTCTCTTAAATGACCTCAATTAGATAATAGTGAGAAAAAAATGTGAAGGGTCCCTGCTCTTAAACAATTTCTTAGGGATGAATAAATAATAAAAAAGAGATGAGTAGAACATTAGTACACTAGTGCTACCAACGACTAACAATCATCCAAACACAACCAAGCACCTCCTGAGACAAGGGGCTGCAGGGCTGGTAGCTAAAATTCCTTGCAAGTGTAAAACTGGAATAAACCTGAAATAAAAGAGCTTTCCCAGCTCTACAGTAACCTTGTTATTATATCCTGATTATCTACACATAGCAACCCAAAGAAATACAAATAGGAAAATAAGCCCGCATGAACCCTGTAAACTCCTGGTTATACAAGTCCATCAAAGTATAAACAGCAGTGTATCTGACAAACTGTTCCTTATGAAGAATTCTCTGATGAATAAAGAGAACAATTAAATCACGTGAAATCTAAATGAGAGAGAGCACCTGCAGTGGCTGTCTTTACTTAAGAGTCATTTCATTCTGGAATGCTGGCACATACGTCCTGAAACAATATTCCTAGAAATGTGCACGGATCCTGTAGCCTTTTTAAATACATTTTTAAGGCATTCATTCGACTGGGATGTCCAAGCTCCCCCACTCTACCCACCCTAGGGCAGGCAGGAGGCAGCACCGGACTCTGCACTTCCATTCCTGGAGGACTGGCCCCAGCATCACTCTTCCTCAGGATGCAGAGCACAAGGGTATCCTAGAAACTCCTCAGAGTGTACTCCCGCCCTCTCAACCCTGGCAGCAAGAGGGCGCGGTCCCAGGTACCAGCATCCTCCACAAAAGCTCTTGGCAGAACTCAGACAGGCTCTCCCGACCCGCCCAGCCCTCCAGCCCCCAGCTGCACAGCCCTGCCTTGCCTCGCAACTGCCGTCTAGCGCGTCCCTCACACACATCGCCTGCTCCGCGATGGCCAACAGGCTCCTCCACCTTGGGACCCAACCCTCTCTCCTCTCAGCCTCCCAGCCGCGATGCCAGGCCCCAGCACCGCCTAGCCCACTGGATGGCTGCTGGGGGCGGAGGCGGAGCCCAGAAGCAGAGCGGGGGATGAGCCTGTAGGCGGAGGCGGAGCCCGAGGGGCGGAGGCGGAGCCGGGGGGGGCAGGGGAGGAGTCCGGCGGAGGAGGGAGATGGAGCCCGCGGTAGCAGAGGCGGAGCCTAGCGGAGGGGGGGCGGAGCCCGGGAACGAACGCGAACTCGGGGTAGAGACGGGGAGATGCCCGGAAGCGGAGGGAGGCGGAGCCCTGTGAGGTGAAGGCGGAGCCCGGCGGATGAGGGAAGCGGAGTTTGGGAGAGCAGAGGCGGAGCCTAGTGTGTGCAGAGGCTGAGCCTGGGGCGGAGGCGGAGCCCGAGGGGACAGAGGCGGAGCCCGGGACGGCGCCTGCCCCACACCCTTACCTGGCTTCTCCTGATCTCAGCCTTCCACAATGAAGTAGTCCACTAGCCAAGCCACGACCGCCGCCATCGTGCCCGGTAAGCGGGTTCCAGTCGCCAACCCTCGCCGCCGCCGCCGCAACCCAAACGGATTTTCCCTTTCCCTTTGGCGGCTGTTGCCATAGCAATGGCGCTTACGTCACGCTCGACAATGGAGGCGCGCACTGCGCCTGCGCTGGGCCTGGCAAGCCCCTTCCCCGCCCCATCTGCGAGGGCTCGGCCTTCGGGTTCCCCCGAGGCGGCTTGGACCCTCGGCTCAGGAAGTGGGCGGCTGCTCCGAGGGGGAGCTCTTAGAGGCCGCCCTCTGCCTCAACGCCCCCCTCCCCTATTCTTTATTTTCCTCTATCAGGGGTCTTTCCTTCCGCCTTCTCTCTCCCTTTTGCAGTGGGGGGAGAAGGGCATGGAGGGTCGTGAGGTCACTGGAAAGCTTGCTCTTCTCTGCTGCCTGCTTGCCACTGGCCGCACAGCAAAGATTCTCCCGCCCTCTGCTGGAAGCTTTTAATTTGCACCACCGAGGCTTTCTGGCTGAACGTTTTCTGTTTATGTTGTGCAGATTGGGATTTTAGAAACATGCCACCGAGCTGGCGGGGGAGGAAAAGACTTGCGCAATCTTCAGAGACACCTATGGTTTCTGGGATTCCTGGGCTGGGAGCGTTCACCTTGGGCTTTCCTCTGAGTGCCCAAGAGAGTTGGATTCCACCTAAGAACAGGGCATCCCAGGGATCCTCCTGAAATGGTCCTGTCGCTTCCCAGGGAGCCCTGCTCACCTGAATTTCACTGCTTTTTTGTTTCAAAGCTCTGGTAGCTGAAACAGGTATTAACTTCCAAGTTGCTCTATTGCAAAAGTGCAATCAGATAAATTCATGGGGCTCTTTGTCCAGTCTAGAGATTATCCTAGTCGATTGAGTTTATTTTTTATTTCTTTTTTTATTTTTTTTAATTTTCATTAGTTACAATTTATTCACTTTGTATCCCCCCTGTAGCTCCCTCCCTCCTCCTCTCCCAATCCCACTCACCCTCTCCCTTCTCCACCCATGCCCCTCTGCCAGTCCACTGATAGGGGTGGTTTTCCTCCCCTTCATTCTGATCCTAGTCTATCAGGTCTCATAAGGACTGGCTGCACTGTCTTCCTCTGTGGCCTGGTAAGGCTGCTCCCTAAAGGGGAGGTGATCAAAGAGCAGGGCAGTCAGTTCATGTCAGAGACATGCAAAATCCATACACATAAAATAAACAATCTTTTTATACTTGGAATAAATGTATATATCATAAAAGTAAATATACACTCCAGTGGCATTTAATATATCTCACCATTGGACAACGAATACAGCTGTCTTTTTTGTTTCAAACCATTTTCATCACCCACCCAAAATCCATTAAATATACACTACCATTTCTCTCTCTAGGCCCTGGCAATAACCACTCACTTTCTGATTCTATGGGTTTGCCTGTTTCCTATAACTTGAATTAATCTTGTCTGGAATATTGTTTCCTAGGTTTTGGGTTTTTGCTTTTGGGTTGGTTGGTTGGTTGATATTTTGAGCGAGGGTTTCTCTGTATAGCCTTGGATGTCCTGGAACTGTCTTTGTAGACAAGGCTGGCCTTGAACTCACAGAGATCTGCCTACCTCAGCCCCCTGAGTGCTGGGATTAAATGTGTGAGCCATCACACCACCACCTTGCTTTTTTCCTAGTTTTATCCATGCTCTATCATTAGTGCTGCCTTGTACTATATCAGAGCATCAGTACTGCATTCTTCCTTACTGTTGAATAACCCTCTTCTCTATGTACAAATCAGGCCTTGCTTATCCACTGGTGATTTAGAGCATAGAGCATTGTTTCTGTCTAGCGCCATGACCATGTATAGAAAATATGTGAGTGGAGCTAAAGAGATATCTCAGTGGTTAAGAGTACTGGTTGCTCTTTCAGAGGTCCTGAGTTCAATTCCCAGCACCCACATGGTAGCTCATAACCATCTGTACTGGGATTTGATGCCCTCTTCTGGCATGCAAGTGTACATACAGATAGAGCACTCACATACATAAGATGAATAAATCTTAAAAGAAAAAAAAAGTGCCTGAGTACCAGTTTGCAATTCTCTTGGTATATCCTTAAGAGTAGCACTAATGGACAGTAGTAAATTACATATGGTAATGATTTTACCTACCAACACTGAACAAGAATTCTAACTTTATTTCTATCTTTATGTCTTTGTCAACAGTTGTTTCCTTGGTTGTTTTTTTAAAATATTATAGATATCTTAAGAGGTATAGATTACTTTTTGTTTGTTTGTTTGGGGTTTTGTTGTTTTGCTTTACTTTTTTAGCTTGTTTAAAAAAAGGGGGGGCTGTCCTAAAACTCACTCTGTAGACCAGGCTGGCCTCATACTCAGAGATCTATCTGCCTTGTACTCCTGAGTGAGTGCGGGGATTAAGAGTGTGCCACCACTGCCTGTCCCAATAAGTGTGAATTATTAACTTATGCTGTTGCTCTTAAGACAGGGTCTCACTAGAGACCCAACTAACCTGTGACCTAGTTTACTCTTGTACTCTGGATCCTCCAGCCTAATTTTCACCCCCAATACTGAGGTTAACAGCATGGAATTAACCACCAGGCCTAGCTGAGTAGATGTCTTACTGTCCTCCTGATTTATATTTCTTTAATGACTCATGGTGTTCAGCATATTTTCCTCTGTAGACTGCCATTTCTAAATCTTCCTTGAAGAAATATCTATTCTAGTCCTCTGCCTAACTACACCTTTACCACACCCTGCTGAGGTGTCTGACCCTTGGCTTCCCCCATGCTAGGCAAGCTCTGTTCTACTGAGCCATACCCCTAGCCCAGCCCTGTTTGTTTTTGTTGTGTTTGTTATTCTAAAAACTAGACTTCTGTCAAATAAAAACTCTGCAGACTTTCTTTCTGTAGACTGTCATGTTATCTTCTTGATATTACCCTTTGGTTCAAAAAAGTATTTTACTTTGATGAAGTCCAAAGTTTTATTGGTTTTCTATGATTTTTGTGTCATATTTAAAAATTAATTATTGAATTTAACATCATGAAAGTTCACTACTATGTAACCTTTGCACACTTATAGCTCTTATATTTTGGCCTTTGATCCATTTTGGGTTGACTTTGTAATGATAGGGTTCTCATTTTACCTTTTCTAAAAGATCTGTTTATTTTGTGTGTGTATAACTCTTTGTGTGTACATATGTATGTGTGTGCATGTGATGACCAAAAGAGAGTGTCAGAGACCCCAAATCTAGAGGGAGAGACAACTGTGAACATCCAGCATGGATGCTAGGAACTGAACTTAGTTCTTTGGATGAGAATCAAGTTCTCTTAACCACTAAGCCATCTCCCCAGCCCCCATTTATTCTTTAAATACATATTGTTCAAATTCTCTTTGAAAATATTGACATTAACCTGAGGTAATCATTGTTCATCCTACTAATACTAAACTACATTCCCAACTTGCAAGTTTAGTTTAATTTATTTCTTTTTCTTTATCGAAGTTGTTTCCCAAACCTAGAATTGAGCACTACCTTCTTGACGATGTTTATTCTATTAAGGTCTTAGATAGACTAGTGGACATTTAAATGGCTGTTTTGTAAATGAAGTTTTCCCATGACATAAGGTAAAGGCCTAAAAGTACTGTGTGTTTCTATCTATGCATGAACACATTAACATCCACTGAAGATATACTTTGGTTTCTCACCTAACAACTGCCAGGCTGCTGAAACTGATAAGCCTGGACAGGACAGCCTGATTGATGAGGCTGGCTAAAGGCCATTCCACCCCCTAAGATAACTACCATCATCTTTCACTAACAAGGGAGAGAACAATCCAAGTCCAGATTTGTTTTGCTGAGGGCTGGGAGCCTCAAGTGATGAAGCTATGCAAGAGAGAAGACAGCCTTTCTTGCCTTACAAGACAATATGAAGCTGATTCCTAGTGTGGGGGGGATTTCTCAGCCTGATACTCCCCGTGTGGACTGTGGTGGGGTAAGTGGTTTCACTGTACAGGCATTGCCAATGCTTGCTGTGGTTAGCCACTACAGTTTAGGCAGGCAGTCTGAGAGTTGGATTTGATCATATTTCCTGCAGCCACAACCAGGGCTCCTTCAGATTTCTTCTCCCAACCCATAACTTAGGAGACTGAGAGATGTGGAAATTTCCCTGATGACTGCCATATCTCAAAACACGAAGTTGCCTAAGCAAAAATCTCAATGACTGCTACCCTCGATACTGGCCTTTCACTCAGGCCCACATTTGTCTTTCAGTCCTGTTGCTCCTACTTCCCACATGTCCATTTCACACTCACATCATTGTCATTTCCCATCTTGATAGTTTATAATACCTTCCTTACCCTTTTCCCTCTTCATTGGTTCCATGTGTGTAAAAAAATGGCTTTTTATATGTAAAACTTATTTTTGAAAATCAGGTTTTACTTATCTCAGGCTAGCCTCAAAAATTCCAAGCACATTAAGATGATGTTGAACTTCTGATGCCCCTGACTGCACCTCCTTATTGGGATTACAGGTGTGTACAAAACACGAGGTTTCATGGATGCAAGGCAAGCACTTTACCAACTGAGCTATGTTCCAAGTCCTTATATAGAAAACCTAAAGACAAAAAGCAAGATATTGACCCAGTCTTAAAATTAAGTCTGTAAGCCTGGAGCAGTGGCACACACCTGTGAGCCCACACTCAGAGAAGCTGAGGCAGGTGGGTCGCACTGAGTTCAGGGCCAGCCTGGTCTACACAGAAAAGCCCTATTTTGAGAAAAAAAAAGTTAGTGTACCAAGCACACATTTTCAGTTTGAACTATGTTTGGAGTGCAGGAAAGAGAAATCCAGAGATGGCTGACAGACTGTGTCTTAGGCCATTGTGCCTTGACATTTTTTTTCGAAGTATCTGGGACTGCAGTGGTCACAGTGCTACTGAGAGGCTTTGCAGGCTGTTCTTATATAGATTGTATATTTGGTACACAGGCCTTGGCTACATAATTTGCAGAGTCCAGTGCAAAACAAAAGTGAAGGATCCCTTATTCAAAAGTTAAAGATTTCAGAAGCTTTAGCAGAGCATTAGAACAAAGGTGGGCTCCTCTGAGTGCAGATCCCTAGTACCTGAACAGGGTGTGTTTCCACAAAGCTGACTCTGTTGGTGCAGTCTGTGTGCATGCTGGAGTAGAGAGGGGGGGTGGTTGCTGGGAATTGAGCTCAGGACCTTTAGAAAAGTAGCTAGTGTTTTTAACCTCTGAGCCATCTCTTCGGCCCATTTCTTTTTTCTTTTTTTGATTTTGATTTTTATGTCTATGAGTTCTCTACATGCATATACACCTGCATGCCAGAAGAGGGCATCAGATCCCTGTATAGGTGGTTGTGAACCACAATGTGGTTGCCAGGAATTGAATTCAGGTCCTCTGGAAGGACAGCCAGTTCTATTAGCCTCCAAGTCATCTCTCCAGCCCCAATATTCTGCTTTGGTTGTTTGGTATTTTGGAGATAACAATGAAACCTAGAACCACTTTGTGCATGCTTAGCACATGATTTACCACTGAGCTACATACCCCAGCCTCAAAACAATCTCTAGTTGTTCTAGTCTTGTCATTATTGTTGAGATGATCTCACTACATAGCCCAAGTTCACCATCCTTCTGCCCCAACCTCCTAAGAGCCAGGATTACAGAAGTGTACCATTACACCCAACACTCAAAACTATTGTTTCTAAAGTGTGTGTGTGTGTGTGTGTGTGTGCATATTTTCAGCTTTTAGGAACTTTATTTTCCTTCCACCTTTTCTGTTTGCACAGTTTTCTGCAGAGGAGCTCAGGACCACTCAGGGGTGGCTCCAACCCAATCAGTGGCCTATGCTGTGGGAGCTGTTCACCAGTCCTTAGTGTCTGGCTGGACACTCCAGTCTTCAGTAGGGAACTTCTGCATGGGTACAGAGGGCACCTGCATACCCTCAGACCAGTCTGCCACCTTGGGATGAGCGACAGTGAACTCAGGAGCTGGCACAGTCCATTCACCCTGGAATTCCTCCTTGGTCATGGCCTTCTCAGCAGCAGCCTGCTATTCTTTCTCAGTCTCCTCTGGGTATATGTAGAAGTAAAGACCAAGCATAACCTCCCATGACTGCTCACAGGAGATAGTGCCATGCATGAGGAGTACTTCCTCGGCCAGCATCCACCACTGAGTGAACTTCCTTGTTACGTGGATGGCAATGTCCACATAGTGCAGAGAATCTGTCTTGCACTGAGCAATGGTAGGCAGGTTCACCTAAGCAGCCTCTGGGAAGGGCTGGTTTCAGCCCTGAGATCAGTTACCATTAGAAGCTATGGCTCCCTGAAACTGCTTGCATCTGGTTAGTGAAGATCCCAGGTGTGAAGGGGGCAAAAATTGGAGTGGCTACAGTGGCAGCGACAAACTTCAGCACAGCTTGCTCACCAGTGTTCCTGGAGGCGATGACACTGACATCAGCAAGGTTCTCAATGGCAACAGTAGTCTGAGCCGAAAGCAACAGGTCCTCTTCAGATTTATGATGTAGATACCATCACTCTTCCTTTTGTAGATGCATTGCTCCATCTGAAAGTCAAGGTTGGTGCCACATAACTGGGTTACTGTGGCAAGGAATTTGAGGACATCCTCCTCCTTCATCTGCAGGACATCAAGGGCTCAGAACATTGTGTAAGTTTCCCCTTTAAGTTATGCTGGGAATTGAGAACAAGACCACATGGACCCATCCCCAGGCAGTGCATAAAAGTGTGTGTATGTTTAAATTTTTGTAATCTTACTATTAATTTTATAGAACAAAAAGGTCCTTGAGATAAGTGTACACCAAATCAATTCTATCCTATTTTCAAATCACTTGTCTTAGTTATTTTTCTATCACTATGCTAAGATATCATGACCAAAGCAGCTTATAGAAGAAACAGTTGTTTGGGTACTTAGAGTTTCAGATGATAAGTCCATGAATATCATGGCAGAGACCATGGTGGCAGACAGTAATGGCAGGCAGAGCACCAGAGCAAACAGTGGTTAAGAGCTTACATCCTGATCTATAAGTATGAGGCAAAGAGCTAATTGAGAAAGGTGTGGGATTTTAAAACTTCAAAGCCCACCCACAGTGACACAACTCTTCAACCAGATCACACTTACTAATGTTTCCAAAATTGTTCCACCAACGGGGGACCAGATTTTCGAACATATGAGATAGTAGGGGTCATTTTCATTCAAAGAACTACACTCCTCAATAGCTTCCTATGGAGACAGGAATTAAGATAAAAATTTTAATGTCCCAAAGCATCTCAGGCACTCAGATTCTTGTGTTGTTTTGTTGTTGCTGCTGCTGTTTTGTTTTTGAGACTGAGTTTCATATAGTCCAGGTTGTCCTTCATTCCTGACCTTCCTGATGCTCCATTTACAGGCATGTGTCACCACACTTGTTTTATGATCTTTTTTGTTTTGTTTTGTTTGTTTGTTTGGTTGGTTGGTTGGTTGTCATTTTGCTTTGCTTTTCAAGACAGGATTTCTCCATGTAGCTTTGCCTGACTGGACTAGCTCTGTTGACCAGGGTGGCCTCAAAATCACTGAGATCCAGTGTGTGCCACCACACCTGCTGACCTCTTTTTTTTTTGAGAGGGTATTTTTATCTTTTGTGTAGATGAGTGATAAGATTATTTTACTTGTATGTATAGAAGTGTACCACATGTGTGTCTTATTTCCCAGGAGGCCATATGGCATCAAATTCCCTGTAACAGGAGCTACTGAAGATTGTGAACCACCATGGACATGCTAGGAACTCTGCCAAAAAAGTAGAGAATGCTTTGTTCTAAGATTTATTATGTATATAATGTTGTGTTTTCATATACACCTGCATGCCAGAAGAGGGCAACAATTTTCATTACAGATGGTTGTGAGCCACCATGTGATTGTTGGGAATTGAACTCATGACAAAAAGCAGCCAGTCCTCTTAACATCTGAGCCATTTCTCCAGCCCCACAGAAAGTATTTTTCATCACTAAACCATCTCCTCAGCTTCCTCTTTAGTCTTTGTTATTTCTTGTTGAGAACTGCTGTTTTACCAGCTGCTTTGATATTTAAGTCTCAGCAGAAAGACTGCTTTTTAAGGCCTTCACTGGAGTTAGTGAAGAATTTCCAAGTCTAGCTTCTTTTCTTTGAGACAGCATGTAGGATACCTTGTCAAAATCACACCTCTTGTTTCACCTACTTGTGAATTTAACTCATTATACTAAAGTGCTTTTACTCTGTCTTAAGAGGAGTCTGATATAAAGCAAGGCATCTAGCTTCCACTAGAGCCTCTCGGAAAGGTCCCATGTGTTGTCTGTTGGTTTATCAATTTCAGTCCTCACTCCAGACTCAAGAACAATTCAACTCTACTGGCGGGCTCTGGCAATTACTATTATTATTGTTGTTGTTAATATTATTATTACTTTCTTCCCATTTATATTCCAAACAAATTCACTTTCTTTCATTTCCCCTATGGAACTAAAATGTTCTCAACTGTGGACCTTTGAATACGTATGTTCTTTATCCATCCTGGAGTGTTAGATCCCTCTTGCTTTTCTTTAGGTTTCATAGTGGATTTTATAGTGATGTATACATTTCTTTGCATGGTCTATAGGTTTGTTTATGGTGAAATACCCCACAAGGCTGTAAGCTTTTAGAGAAAGAATGGTGCTTTCATGAATCATTTTCTGTGTGTTCAGGACTTAGCACAGTACTGGGTAACTAATCCACAAACAGTAACTCTCTGTAGAAGGACAAATAACCTTTTAAGTAGTAAATGCCTTGTACAAAGTCTTCGTAATCTGATAGTAATACAGAATTCCCACCTAAAGGATGGGAGCATGTAGCATTTTATTTATTAATGCCAGCCATTGTGCCGACTGTAACAAACTTCTCTTGAAGTCTTTTTATCTTGTTCTGTTACTGCTGTTACTAAGACATCCTCCTCTATGCCTGTTGCCTTCTCTGTGTTCTCTTTCATTTGTCCCATAACAAGTTACTTCCTTTAAGCTTTAGTGAGATTTAGCATCTGGCTTTATCATATGCAAAGACTATCTGTATCTACTTGTTTTGCACAGAAGCTAGGAATGCAGCTCAGAGGTAGAACATTTGCTTCACATATACAAGGTAAAGAAGGAGGAAGAAGAGGAGGAGAAAGAAAAGGAACAGGAGATGCAAAGCATTGCTTCTCTTTATGCAGATGCTCTGCCTTAAATGCAGGGATTAACTGTCTTCTTGTATCTGCCTTCCAAACAAGATAGAAATTCCAAATACAGCAACAGTGCTACTTATTTGGTGTTAGTTTTTAACCTGGTCCCTCTCCTGACATTCACTGAATACCTGCTTTATACATAGTTGGTTTTATGAAAATATTCATTTTCTGGGAAGAATGTATGTTTTCATTAGGTTTTATAAGAAAATGTCCAGGGTTTTGCATCCTGCCATACTTATCCCCAGAAGACCATATCTATAAAGCTGATTGTGTCCATTTCTGTAAATCATTTGATGTTATGACTTCAGGATGCATTTTGAACCTTGTTTTCAAGAGCATGCTGTAAACCAGCCCTAAGCTTAAGAGCCATTTTGTGCCTCATTAAAAAAAAATTTCATCATAAAATGTCCTGTCTGAAAAGAGCATCTGAGATCGTTGTACAATGAACTCAGTAACTTTCATTTTAGTCACTAACATTATTAGTACTGTTTGTTGTTTATCATTACTTTTCTAGAGACCCAAGTATGATGACCCTGGTGTAAGGTACTGTGCACACACTGTTAACTAAGAAAATAAAACCATACATTCAAAACAAGCAAAACCTTCAAATATTAATAAGAATTAGGTTTAGATTTAGGGCCCCAAAATAATTCAGTTGAAATGTGAGGAAGACATTGAAACACCATTATTCAGCAAGCTTTTAGAGTATATATATGATGTAACAATGTACATATAAACACAACTTAAGAATTCTTGCGCATACACACAAAATGTGGAACTTAATTAAGCAGGGTTTTTTTCCTTTCTGTTTTCATGCCAGGAAATTTTTGAACATGTTCCTCCCCTCCCCTCCTGACAGCAGGGGTCCCTTTGGCAATGCTTTCACATAATTGCATCTTTTCAAGAGCAATGTTTGTAAATTCACACTGAGCAAGGAAGAAAGTTGTCAAGAGGCAGAGCAGAAGGATCAGGAATTCAAGGTCATCTTATAGCTGTTTAGTTTCAGGCCAGGCTGGGCTACAGGGGATCCTAACCAAATAATAATAACAGTAATAACCACAATATGTTTTGGCTAAGAGCATATTTGACGATTATTGTTCCAAGTCAGAGCTAACCTCAGGTCACCAACTTTCCTCAGAGAGGAAGCAAGGAAACAATGAGGTCCAGCGCAACAGGATTTTCTGCATACATACCCCTCTCCAACCAAGCCTTCTGACCCAAGCATGTGGAAATGTGTGCTCCCACTGGAGACCAGAGATGCCTCAGCTTGTAGTTCTGGGTGTGTGGGGAAGGCAAAGTCACCGTGGAGCACAACTGTTTGGTCACTGGCCCACTGAGACCATCACAAGCAAATAAAACCACAAAAGAACAACACAAGAAAAAATGTACTGGGTACAATGCACGCAAAGAGAATGGAAGAAGAAAATACCAAAACTCAGAACAGTGGCCTGTCTCTCTATGGGCCCTCTATCCTGTTCCATTCATGGTGGCCTGCCCTGAAATCAGGATCCACCCAACTACACCAGAGTTTGGAACGGCAAGCATTCAGCCAGACCAGAGACTGGAGTAGCAACTCCAGTATCTGTTGATCTTTACCAGATCTGAGACCCAGAGCAGTAGCCAAGCTATGCCAGACCAGAGACCAGAGACCAGTGGCAGAGGTGCCAAGCCTGGGGCTCTGCATACCACATACATCCCTTGGCACCTCCTTACCACTATCACTTAGCCTTTGGAGCATGGCTCAAGGCTCCTTGAAATGGGAAATAATAGAATTTAGGGAGATAGAAGGATTCTGTCCCATGTCCTCAGTCAGGCCCAATAACAAAAACCAGACAGTGACAGACAAGACAGTCAAACAAAAAGACAAAACAGCCAGATCCCACTGCTTGTGCAGTAGAAAAATACACAGAGCCAGACAACAGATCCCACCACTCCTGCAGTGGAAAAAATGAAAGTAGGAAATCAGCAAATCTGTGCTGCAGGAGCTAGCTGCCTTGTCCTGATCCAATGATCCAGAGATCACAGAAAACTGAGTTATCTACCACCCTTTACAGATAGGGGCACATTCATGCCCTCTGAGATCCAGAGATCACAGAAAACTGGGTGTTCAACTCTCTTTACAGATGCGCCCCTTCAAGGGGGATATGGACTGTCTTCCAGGCCCCATGTGGCTCACAGCTCTCCAGAGCATCAGCTTTGACCTTTCTGACCACATAGATTACAGATTTTGCCTCAAGGCTTGAAAACAGAAACTACGGAAACACAGAGGCAGATGCAGACAAACAGACATGGGCAGAGTGCTCACTTAACAGGCTGGTGTTCAGCTTCATGTGCCAGTGGTGCTTGGGGCTCTTGGGAATCCTGTATGAGCACCCAAATGTTATGCCCAGATCTTAGGGTCCCCAAAGATCATCAGGAGCTGGACGACATATGCAAGAGCAGAGAGCTTTATAGGGGCTTAACCCCAGTCCCTCCATGATCACCAACACAGCAGACCAGAGAGGAAAGCCCTGAGAAGTTGCATGGCAGGGATTTGATTGGAGTCTGAAGAAGGAACAGGAAGTTCCAGTTTAACAGTTACAGGATTGGGTGACATTCAGTGAGGGCAAACATTTTACAAAGTGATTGGCTAGCTAACATAACTAACACTGAGTGAGGTAGCTATAGGTCTCAGGAATGTTAGTTAATTTCTGTGCCATGGAATGTTCTAATACAAGGTTGGTGGGCTGCTCAGCACAAATATCCCAACTTGAGATAAGATACTTTCACATTCTTGTAGTTATCCTCAGACTGTTCCTTGGGTAGGGAATCTTATGACCTTATTTCTGGAATTGGTGACCCATAACCTAGTTTGTGGTGACCTTGTGGAGGGGCCACTAGTTTGGTGACCTTTAGGTAACCATTTTTAGGCCTAATTCATGGTTACCTTTGGAGGTGCCAGGTCTGGTTCTCTCAATTCTAATGATGCATTTGGATTTTGTGGGGGTTGTAAATGGTATGTCCTGTGTCAGAGAGCACTCCAATATTAAGCTGTGATATAGAAGATTAGAACTGATGATGTAAAGTATTTACTATTGCTTAGAAATGAGTGACACCAGTTAGAATTTAGATGAGGGAAGACTGCCTGTAAAACACTCCACAGAGAAGTAGTATGCTAACCAGGCCTGTTAGAGATTAGGATCCCAGGATACATGTTTGCTCACGAGGATTATCTAGAAATGTGGCAGGATGAGGTTTCTAATTTGTAATTTTCCAACGTGTATTTATTAATTCATGAATGTGAATGAAAACATACCAGATTGGTGGGTGTACAATTTGGGTCAGGTAGCTTGATCCAGTGAATATTGAATTTCAAATTAAGGGACTGTCCTATGCCTGTATGTACAATCCTCATTGACATAGTTCTGTCAGTTCATATTTGAGACACAGGCTAGTGGATAAAGCTATGTCTGTCAGGTTACCAGTCTCAGCAGCTAATATTGGACACAGGGGAAACATTAAACAGTATCTTATTAATGGCTTTCCCTCTACCACAGAATGGCCTGTGTTTTTCAAAGTCTGTATGCCTATGTGTTTTTTTTTCAACTAAGAGCTTAAGAGCACTGGCTGCTCTTCCAGAAGTCATGAGTTCAATTCTCACCAAGCACATGGTGGCTCACAACCATCTATAATGAGATATGATGCCCTCTTTCAGTGTACAGGTGTTCATGCGTGTAGAACATTGTATACATAATAATAAATAAATAAATACTTAGAAAAGTCAGTTGTTGGTATTATTAAATTTTTTGTTGATGCATCATTTTCCTAGTCTCTTATTAGTTAATATTCTCTGATAATCCCCAGTCATTAAGAATTTCATTCTTTTTTCTCTAGTACTTTGATATTTGTTTTGTTTAAAGCAATGTCTCCTGTAGATCAGCTTTTCACTTGTTATATAGTTTACACTTTATTTCAACACTGAATGCTACCTCTACTGCCCAGTGCCTAGAACACAGTCTTGCAAGTCTTTTCAGGTGGGCCCTGACTGGTCTCTGTGAAGTAAAAGAGACCAGAGAATGAGTGTCCACTGACAGCCCTGGTTTTCCTGTTTTTTTTTTTGTTTGTTCATTTTTTTTTTTTTTGAAGATGGGACTTGTGTGAGAATTGAGTTCACTGACCTACTTTGAAGCTGGTTACAACACAAAAAGGGAGGAGGAGGAGGAAAGATGGTAATGAGTCAGGTAATCAATTTCAGACAGTCAGTAAAAGTGAAAACTGGATGTTTGAGGGGATTCATACACAATGAAATCAAGAATATGTATTAAGAGCTGAGATTGTTTCTGGAAAGCAAATTTTGATAGTTGAACTAGTTAAAACAATACAGAAGATCAGGAGAAATTGGTGTGGTACTGCCTAACAGGAATGTTTCCCCCATTTGAAATTGCAAAACCAGAGAGAAAAGGTGAGTAACAATTGATGTGCGCTAATATATACCTGAAGTCCTCGAAGAATATTGGACCATAAGGCCATTTTCAACTTTTAAAAATAATTTTTAAGATTATAATGAAATTGTTTTAACCTACTCATTCCTCTCTACTCTTAGGTCTCAAATGCTGGGATGAATGGTTGAGGAGCCTACTTACCAAAGCAAAGTAGACCTTGCTGTCAGTTCCTTCCAGCATCCCTCAGTCCTTACCTGTTACAAGGTATGGGTGTCAAACACAGATCTCTAGCCCAGGAGTGGAGCTGCCCTCCTCCCAGCTGTCCTTCCTTATGTATTCTAAACGTTTTAGTTACCTGGTCATTTTCATTTATCATTTATCCTTCTAGACATTTGTTCTGGCTCTCCACTTCCCTCTCTCCTCTCGTCTCACATAGCTTAGGGTCATGTCAACTCTAAACTGTCCTAGATTTTCCTGTGTCTGATTATGTTCTCTTGTCTATCTATAATAAACTTTTTACTCCAACATTTCTAGGTACAGCCATATCCTTTTTGTTTTATTTCTCATTTTCATTGAGCTCTCATTAACTACTCCTTGCTCTCAAATCCATGGCCATTTGTTTCTTTAATGGTTGTTACTCTTTGGCTTTGACTGAAGTTTTGATGAAGGACTTCCCAACTATGAGGTAGAGGTGATTGCACTGGACACTGAGTGTGTAATGGAATGTGCAACATAAATGGCTTGTATCTGGGAAGATGAGCAGGTGTCCTGGAAAAGTGGAAGATTGTATTTTAAAACATTTCAAAGATGAGGATGTTGCAGGATATTTGATCCCAGTGTGATACCTGAGATTGTGAACTATAAAAACCCGTGCTTTGTTTGGTGTGGGTGAGCCCTAATACAAACCTTAATTCCAAGAACTTACAATTTATTGTAAACAGGTCATTACGGTATGGTTCCATCAGCCCTAGAACATGCCTTTAATTCAAAAGCTCTCTGTGCACAGGATTTATTAATGTTAATTCTAGGTCAAGAGGTAAAGCAAGAAACCAGCTAACAGGGATTAAGGAGTAAGTGGAACTTTCAGCTGAAATGTATTTAAGACAGAGTGTAAAAGTGGAAGGAGTTTTAGCTTTGTAGATTTTGGGCTTTTTGAGCTTTGAGCTAGAAGCCTTTGGCCTTGGGTTCCTTTCGCCTATCGCCCCCAGAGCTGTCATCTGAACTGGTGAGCTTTTGGAGCTTCTTCCTCTTAGAGGTGAGGTGAGTAGCAAAATCAGATGGGTGCTCTCTTTGCCTTTTCTGCGCTAGCAGGTTTTAAAATCGAATAATTGGGATTTTCATTCTTTTAGAACAAAACTAGGGCTCTGTGTACCCATAGGGGTTAGGGCAAAGCTAGAATGCCTCTGTTATCTGCATCATTTGACCTTTGATCCACTGGTAGAGGGGCTACTACTTTTCTGAGACTCAGCTTTATTGTTCAAGCTAAGTTATCTCTGGTCCAGTGCACATTTTTCATGCTAGAGTTTCCTTAGGTCTTTTCACATAAACTTGGCTATATTTTAGGCTTATGTTTTTGGCTTTTTCTCTCACCCCTTCATTCTTTCACAAACACTGTACACATTCTTCTTGATTATTGAAGTTTGTGGTAAGTACAGAAATCACATCTTGCCAGAAGATTATGAGATTCATGACAATAGAATCATCCCTTATTTTTCTGTTTTCCTCTGTTTCTTACCAGGTGGCTTTTCTGATATGAGATTGAGATTTTGAATTCTCCTTTAACAAGCACATAAAGATCATTTGCACTTATGTCTGTAGAAGGCAGAAGAGACAACATGGAGGTAGGTGATACCACTTGGCCAGTTTACTCCTTTTCTTTGGACATTTTCTTTAGGTGATCTATCCTTTTTCTTCCAAAGTTTTATTTGTCCAGTTGTCTCCATATTCCTTAGTCTTTCAGAGGCTGTCTGTGGTAGAATCCTGCCCTGTTCCCTTTTTTCTCCCTCTTCTGATGTCCATCCCATTGGCCTTTCTGAGTGAGGATTGATTATCTTACCCAGGGTCCTCCTTCTTCCTTAGCTATACAGATTTCAGTATGATTATCCTATATTATATGTCTAATATCCACCATATGTGTCCTTCTGCTTCTGGGATACCTCACTCAGGATAATCTTTTCTAGATCCCACCAATGGCCTGCAAATTTCATGATTTCCTTGTTTTTAATTACTAAGTAGTATTCCATTGTGTAAATGTGCAATTTCTGTATCCATTCCTCAACTGAGGGACATCTGGGTTGTTTCCAGCTTCTGGCTATTATGAATAAAGCTGCTTTGAACATGGTGGAGCAAATTTCCATGTTATGTACTTGAGCATCATTTGGATATATGCCTAGGAGTGGTATAGCTGGATCTTGAGGAAGCACTATTCCTAATTGTCTGAGAAAGAGCCAGATTGATTTCCAGAGTGGTTGTACAAGTTTATATTCACACCAACAATGGAGGAGGGTTCCCCTTTCTCCACATCCACACCAGCATGTGTTGTCAATTGAGTTTTTTATCCTAGGCATTCTGATGGGTGTAAGGTAAATCTCAGGGTAGTTTTGATTTGCATTTCCCTGATGACTAAGGACTTTGAGCATTGCTTTAAATGTTTCTCTGCCATTCAATATTCCTCTGTAAGATTTAGGGTTGGAGAAGATACTTTCCTAGTCTGTAGGATGTTGTTTTGATCTGATGACAGTCTTCTGCTTTACAGAAGATTTTCAGTTTCATGAGGTCCTATTTATTGAATGTTGATTTTAGAGCATGTGCTGTTAGTGTTCTTTTCAGGAAGTTGTCTTCTGTGCCAATGAGTTCAAGGCTCTTCCCCACTTTTTCTTCTAACAGATTTGGTGTATCTGGTTTTATGTTGAGATCTTTGATCCACTTGTGCTTTAATTTGGTTCAGGGTGATGAATATGGATCTATTTGCATTTTCTACAATGTAGACATCCAGTTAGACCAGCACCATTTATTGAAGATTCTGTCATTTTTCCATTGTATGGTTTTGGTTTTTTTGTCAAAAAAATAAATAAAGTATCCGTAGCTGTGTTGGTTTATTTCTGAGTCTTCTGTTTGATTCCATTGATCCACCATTATGTACCTATGCTAGTAGCATGCAGTTTTTTATTATTATTGCTCTGTGGAACAGTTTGAGATCCAGAAGATCTGTTGTTGTACAGATTGTTTTAGCAATTCTGGATTTTTTGTTTTCTATATGAAACTGACTTTTTTTCTTTAAAGGTCTGTAAAGAATTGTGTGGGTATGTGATGGGAATTGTACTGGATCTGTAGATTGCTTTTGGCAGGATGGCCATTTTCATTGTTTTAATCCTACCAATCCATGAGCATGGGAGCTCTTTTCTTCTTCTGATATGTTTTTTCAATTACTTCCTTCAGAAACTTGAATTGTTTTTTAAACAGGTCTTTCAGTTGTTTGGTTAGAGTCACACCAAGGTGCTTTATGTTATTAGGGGCTATTTTGAAGGGTGTTTTTACCCTAATTTCTTTCTTGGCCCTTTTGTCTTTCATATATAGGAGGGCTACAGAATTTTTGTTAATTTTGTATCCAGCCCTTTTGCTGAAAGTGTTTATCAGCTGAAGGAGTTCTCTGGTTAAATTATGGGATCACTCATGTATATCATCATATGCATGGGACAACTACTGCCACCTCTGCTGAGCAGGGAGACCCATGCTTGGGCAAGGGGAAGTACAGGGGGGGGGGGGTTGAATATTCGACACTCTCAATCCTCGGAGATGTCCATGGGTGACCTGGCTACAAACTCTCCAAACTCACAGATTTTCCCCTCTCACCCAGGAAACCTCAATGTGGATGTTCTGGCTTGAGCAGCCCCTCCATTCACAAATTTCAGAATTTTAGATCCTGTTCCCCTCAGAAACATTGCACACTGTTTGCTGCCATGCTGGACCCCTTTCCTTTTCTTAGATTCTTAGAAAGTTCTTCTCCTATCAGGTTAGTATCATAAACCTGAGATCAAATATCCATTGTATTTCTAATCCATGCCTCTCTTGGTGCTGATCTTGCTTTTAAAGGTCTAATCACCTTTTTTGCATTTTAAATAAGCATTTCCAAAAGCCAAAAATTCAATTGATATTTTTCTGGCTTCTGAATCTGATATGTTCACTAGGCTGGAGTATCAAAAGAATTTTCTATGGACTGTTACAGCTAGAATGAGATCACCAGTGGTAGTGGAAATTCGGGTGTTCTAGCCTATGGCAATACCAAAGTGTTACCATTCTTGGTTAAGCTGCTGTGCTAAGCACCTCAGAAGTGCAGGTGAAAGTCCGTGCCTGGTTGGTTGCAACCAAGACTCAAGCCTGGTGAGACACAGACCCAGTGAGTCCTAGGCCCAGTGGGCCATTGAGCAGGCCCAAAGGGAGATAAATGATGACTCTCAGGGGCCATGATGGAAGGCTGATGGTATCAAGTGGCATACAACCAACCACATGGATTCACACCCAGCATGTTTATTTGAAGTCAGGGATTTATAAACCTTGGGCAAAGAGAAGGATTTTGAGGATGAATGTTTGATTTACTATGGTCTAGGGGTCAAGGATACTTGGCTTATGTATGCATGAAAATGTATATTCATTTTCCATGCAGTATCATGGTCCTATTGCAAGAAGGAGAACACAGTACTTCATTATCCTATTTGTAGGGGGAAAATCTCTGAATACAGTTGAAAGTCACTGCTGAAGAATAAGATCCTAAGCAGGGTGATGCATTTCTAGGAATTTAGAGATGCTTGTTGGAGCAGTTTTCTTATCAGGAAAGGGTTTGGCTAATAATCTGCCCTGAGGCTCTTTATCAGACCTGGGGTCAAACATATCAGGGAGTGGATTTTTAGGCCCTTCCTTGAGAAAAAAGAGTTCACCTTCATAGACTGAGTGCAAATAAATGGCTATCCAAAGATGTCAGAGTTTACCCTAATCCAGCAAAGCCTCACATCCCTCAAATGTTTGTTGGCTTTATTTAAGGAATTTATTGGTTTCCTCCAATAGTGTGATTATGTTTTGCCTGGATTTCCTTATGGAATTTATTCATATCACATACCACAGCACATCCTGAATATACAAACGTAGCTGAAAGCATACAAAAAAAATCTTTAAACAAACAAACATCATGAAGATGGTGAAGATGATATTGGTCATTACAGCAATTGGTGCAAAAGGAGGTGTTTAAGTATATAATACAAGCACACTGTTTCTATAAAAATCTGCTTTCTTCTACTTGACATTTAAAAGTTTACATTTTCTGACACTGGTGCAGACATATATCCAATCATCAATCACAGAAAATAATATGGTTCCCAAATGATCATAACAGATATCCCTTTCTTTATCATAAGAGTATGAGATAATTTTAGTAGTCAAAATTATTTTATTCTAATGTTGAAACATTTGTATGCTTTAATGGAATCTCTTCAGTTGGAATAGCCCTCCACCTCCAATACATTTTATATTGTTGCCAAAGGAAATAACCAGAATGCACAAGTTGAGTAATGGCCAGTGATGTCTTTGATTTTGATTTTGACTATAATCCTATTGTATTTGCTTATAGGACTATGTTATATTTATAGGCCTATCTTTGTGTTTCCTTTTGACAGGGGTGCTATGTATATTGTGTGATTTGTTTATATATATTATATTATATTATATTATATTATATTATATTAATTAATTTTTTCTCTTGAAAGGAATAGACCTTCACATATTTTTGCCTTCTGAAAATTTATTATATTATGCTATAATTCCTTGAGTTTCTGTTGATTTGGGAACTTGATTTAGAGAAACAGTTTTACTTTTCTCTTCTTGATCTTAAAGGCTTCCCTCTCCTCATTCCTTGGTATATCTGTGTTTTCAAATTCTTGAAATCGTCAATGTATCGGTTTTTACTACTTAAGTGACTGATAGAATTAACACAATATTTTTGTTTTTTTATATTTTTTCTTTATTAATTACACTTTATTCACTTTGTATCCCCCCTGTGATTCTCTCCCTTCTCCCATCCCAATCCCTCCCTTCCTCCACCTTCTGCATGCATGCCCCTCCCCAAGTCCACTGATAGGGGAGGATTTCTTTTCCTTCTTTCTGATCCTAGTCAATTAGGTCTTATCAGGAATGGCTGCATTGTCTTCTTCTGTGGCTTGGTAATGCTGCTTCCCCCTCAGGGGGAGGTAATTAAAGAGCAGGCCAATCAGTTCATGTCAGAGACAGTCCCTGTTCCTATTAAAATGGAACCCACTTGGATACTGAACTGCCATGGGCTACATCTGTGCAGGGGTCTTAGGTTTTCTCCATGCATAGTCCTTGGTTGGAATATCAGTCTCAGGAAAGTCCCCTGTGCTAAGGTATTTTGGTTCTGTTGCTCTCCTTGTGGAGTTCCTGTCCTCTCCAGATCTTACTGTTTCCCACTTCTTTCCTAAGATTCCATGCACTCTGCCCAAAGGTTGCCCATAAGTCTCAGCATCTGCATTGATAGTCTGCAGGGCAGAGCTTTTCATGGGTCCTCTGTGTCAGGCTCCTGACTTGTTCCCTCTTACTTTTTCATATATGGTTGTATCTTTGTCCTTATTAGCTTCAGTTGTCAACATTTCAAAGCCTACAGTCATCTGAGGGAGCCTCAATTAAGGGCATGCCCTCAACAGAGAAGCTGGCTGCTATATCTGTGAGAGATTGTGTTGACAGATGATTGATGTGGGAAGGCTCTTCCACTGAGAGATGCAATAACCCTAAGAAAATGGGCTTGGCCCACGTAAGATAACTACCTGAGCATGAGACAGTGATTAAGTAGGAGACCAACCCAAAAACGTTTGTCATGGCTTTGGCCTTAATTTCATTCAAACTTGACTTTCTATGCTAAGCTCCCAAAATGATGGACTGTGATCTGACACAACCAAACTCAATGAGTAAACCCATTTATGACCTGGGATTCTTTTGGTTACGGGATGTAGTCACAGAACAAAGTAGCAAATTAGAACAAATATATATATATACAAAGAGTGATTTCACTGCTGGACACAACCTTGGAATATTCACTTTTTAAGGAATATGGAAAACATCAGGATTTAAGATGGGAAAAACTTTAGAAAGCTGTATACAGAGCTTCATCGGCTATTCTGGTAGGACTTAGTTGATCAGAGTGTTGACACTAATGCAGACAAAGTAAGTCCAGGTCATAGGATTTCAGTGGAAAAAAGACTCCATGGAAAATTAAGCTAGAGGTCATTTGTGTGATATTTTAGCTGCAAATCATGCTTATTCTGCCCATGCCTTGAGAAATTGAGTAAAGTAGAATTAAAAAATAATGGGCTGGATTTCTTACATGGAATGTTGAATCTGTTGAATGGATATTATTAGTGAGATGTTCAGGGCCAGAGTAAAAGAATGAGCCAAGTGGAGCAGAAATAAATGTAAGGTCTTTGGTTTGTAGAGAAAAACACTAGGTAGTTTTAGATGGCAGAAACGTGGTGAAACAGAGACAGGAATTTTCAAGGAGATTATTGCCATCAAAGAGAAGGTCCTAGCTTTGGATCTGAAGCCTAAGATGGTTTCCATAGATTAATACTCCCTCTTGTTAATTCTTCTGTTAATGGAAGGAGTAGGCAACGTCATTCCTAGTGCCAGGAAAGAACTTCATATAAAAGCTGCTCCAAATGTGGTCAAAGTGTGACAACGTCCATCCCAATTTAGAATCCAACTTGACAGGCTCACCCATGTTGTGCTGGTTCTGGAAACAAGAAAGATTCAAAATTTAAGGTAATGGATGCTTTCTTTGTGGTTTCTGTTCAGCACTGTGCCAGCCATCTGTGTTTGGCAGAATCAGATCCCCAGCGAAGATGCTGTAAAGGTTCATTGCATGAAGCAGGGTCAAGTTGTACCTTGACACTACAAGATGTTCAGATACCTAAGTTATGAGACACATCTAATATAGTGCTGTCTTTAGGAAGTGGAAGTAACCAAACAGAGATGTATGATACATTGCAGGGATAGGACAATCTAAGCCTTTTGAATCAGCAACAGGATTTGTTGTCTTCCTTGCTGATCTTTTTTCCTTGGTCCAGTCTCCCATCACTATATACTGAAATGAAAATGGGTATTCTGTGCATCTATGTTGGAATGATGTAACTTGTTTCTGATGTTACAAGATGTGGCACCCAAGAGATTTTTCTTCTGTGTCAGTAGAGACTTTGGACATTTGGACAGTGTATGAGCTATTGCAGAATTTTAGGATCATTGAAATTAGACTACATTTTCATTATGGGATGACAATAATTCTACAGTGAATTTGGTCAGAACATATTTGATTGAATCAAAATAGCTCCCAGAGAAGATAACGTTTCTGTTTTGACATTGAAGAAAAAGTTTTTATGTAGCTGTGGCTGTCCTGAAAGTTGGTATGTAGACCAGGCAGGTTTTGAACTTACAAGTCTAACTGCAGTTGAGTATTTGGCTTAAATTTAGTCCAACATGCCTGGCATGAACATCATCATCATTGGCCACTGAGCCTGGAATGTAGGGTCAGGTGTATGACAACCTTCCTACTTGTTCTGTTTGGTTCTTTTTAACTTTATTTATTTATTTATTCACATTTAATTCATTTTTAATTTAAATTTGTTTCTTAATAATTTATTCTCTGACATGAACTTGGCTCTTTGATCACCTCCTCCTGGAGGGTGCAGCCTTGTGAGGCCAAAGAGGAAAATGATGCAGCCATCCTTGATGAGACATGATAAGCTAGGATCAGACAGAAGGGGAAGAGTTCCTCCCCTATCAGGAGACTAGAAAAAGGGCATGGGAGGGAAGTAGGAAGGTGGATGGGACTGTGAGTTACAGTAGGGATACAAAGTGAATAAATTGTAATAAATAAATAAATAGCATTTAAAAATAATTTATCTGCTTAACATCCCTGTTGAAACCCCTCCCTTGTCTCTTGCTGGCCTTACCCTCCTTTCCTCTTTCCCCCTTATCTAATTTTCTACTTCTCAGATGGTAGGAGCCCTCCTATCAATTCTCACTAGGACTGCCTGTATCCTCTTCCTTTGTGACATGCAATACCCGCTCCACCACAGGGAAGTGATTAAAGAGCAGGTAACAGAGTCCATGTGAGAGACGTGGGATCCTCTTACTATGGATCCCACATGGAGACTGAGCTGCCTATCAGCTACATCTGAGCAGGGGTCTGGGTCCTCTTCATGAATTGTCTTTGGTTGGTGCATCAGTCTCTGCAGGTCCCCTGGGCCCAGATTCATTGGACTTGTTGGTCTTCTTATGGACCTCCTGTCAGCTTTGGGTCTTTCTATCCTCCCAGTCTTTCCTATGACTCCCTGTGCTCTGCCCAAAGTTTGGCTGTGAGTCTTAACATCTGCTTCGATCCCCTGCTGGGTAGAGTCTTTCAGAGAATATGTATGTTAGGCTCTCATCCTCTTCCCTCTCCTCAGTCACTTCTGATGTCAATTCTATTTGCCCTTTTGAATAAGAATTGACCATCCTCCATAGGGTCCTCTTTTTATTTAGCTCCTTTAGGCCTGTGGCTTGTAGTATGTTTATCCTGTATTATGGCTATTATCCACTTACAAATGAGTATATATCATGCATGTCTTTCTGGTTTTGGAATAACTCGCTTAGGATGATAATTCCTAGTTCCATCCACTTGCCTGAAAATTTCATGGTTTCCTTTTTGTTTTAAATACCCAAGTAGCATTCCATTGTGTAAATGTACCACAATTTCTGTAAAACAATGGTTTGTTTGAGAGACATGTAGTTTGTTTCCCTATTCTGACTATTATGAATATAGATGCTATGAACATAGTTGAGCAAATATCTTTGTTGAATGGTGGAGCATCTTTTTTATATATGCCCAGGAATGGTATAGCTGGGTCTTGAAGTAAAACTATTTCCAATTGTCTGAGAAAGCATCAGATTGATTTCTAAAGTGGTGGTATAAGTTTGCACTCCCACCAGCAATGGAGGAGTGTTACTCTTTCTCCACATTCTTGCTAGCTTGCTGTCACTTCAGGTTTTAACATTAACCATGATGGGTTTAAGATGGAATGTCATTTGCATTTCCATGATGGCTATAGATATTGAGCATTTAATGTCCACCATTTTGATATTCCTCTGTGGATAAATCTCTGTTTAGTTCTGTACCCCAGTTTTAAATTGGATTATTTGGATTGTTGGAGTTTAATTTCTTGAGCTCTTTATATATATTGTTTATTAGCTCTTTCTGTTGTATATAGGGTTGGTGAAGATCTTTTCTCAGGCTGTAGGCAGTCATTTTGTTCTATTGACAGTGTTCTTTGCTTCATAGATTTTTGTTTCATGAGATCCTATTCATTAATTCTTGATCTTAGAGTAAGTGCTCTTGGTGTTCTGTTGAGGAAGTTACCTTCTATGCCAATGAGATCGAGAATCTTTCCCACTTTTTTTTTCTAACAGATTTAGTGTATCTGGTTTTATGTTGAGGTCTTTGAACAACTTGGACTGCAGTTTAGTGCAGGGTGATAAATATAGATCTATTTTCATGTTTCCACATGTAAACTTCAGGTTAGACCAGCACTGTTGTTGAAGATGCTGTCCTTTTTCCATTGCATGGTTTTGGCTTCTTTGTCAAAAATCAAGTGGACATAGGTGTGTGGGTTTATTTACGGGTCTTCACTTCAATTCCATTGATCCACTGATTGTTTTTATTATAGTACCATGCAGTTTTTATTACTATTGATATATAATAGACCTTGAGATGAAGAATGGTGATACCTACTGAAGATCCCCTATTGTACAGGATTGTTTTAGCTATTCTGGCTTTTTTATTTTTCCATATGAAGCTGAGAATTGTTCTTTCAAGTTCTTTAATGAATTATGTTGATATTTTGATGGGAATATCATTGAATCTGTAGATTGTTTTTGTTACGATGGCAATTTTTACTATGTTGATCCTACTGATCCATGAGCATGAGAGATATTTTTATCTTCTGGTATCTTTTTCAATTTCTTTCTTCAGAGGCTTGAAGTTTTTGGGGTTTTTTGTTGTTGTTGTTCATATAGGTTTTTTACTGGCTTGTTGAGGATAACACCAAAATACATTATGTTTTTTTGGTTGTTGTTTTTTTTTTTTGTTTGTTTTGTTTTGTTTTTTTTACTGGCTATTGTGAAGGGTGTTATTTTCCTAATTTTTTTCAGTCCATTTGTCTTTTGCATACAGGAGTGTATTTTTTTGAGTTTTTTTTTTAAGTGAACTTTATATCCACCCACTTTGCTGAAGTGTTTTTCAACTGTAGGAGTTCCCTACAGTAGAATTTTGGGCTCATTTTTGTATACTGTCATATCATCTGTGAATAGAGATACTTTGACTCCTTCCTTATCAATTTGTATCCCCTTAATCTCCTTTAGTTGTCTTATTGCCCTAGATAGGTCTTCGAGTACTGTATTGAAGAGATTTGGAGAGAGTGTGTAGCCTTGTCTTGTCCCCAAGTCCAGTGGAATTGACTTAAACATTCTTTTCATTTAGTTTGATGTTAGCTATATACTATTCTGTATATATTCTGTATACTATCTTTACTATTTTTAGATATGTGCCTTGTCCCTGGTCTCTCCAAGACTTTAAACAAGAATAACTGTTGGATATTGTCAAATGCTTTTTCAGCATCTATGAAAATGGTCTTTTTTTCTATTTGTTTATACGGTGGATTACATTGATGGATTCCATATACTTAACCACCCTTGCATGCCTGGGATGAAGCCTACTTGGTCATGGTGGATGATATCTTTGATATGTTCTTGGATTTGGTTTGCAAGTATTTTATTGAGTATTTTTACATCATTGTTCATAAAAGAGATTGGTCTTTCTTTTTGGGGATCTTTGAGAATTTATCAAGGTGACTGTGGTCTCACTAAAGGAATTTGGTCATGTTGCATCCATTTCTATTTTGCGAAATAATTTGGAGAATATCAGTATTCGCTCTTCTTTGAAGGTCTTGTAGAATTCTGCTCTGAAATCATCTGGCCCTTGGATTCTTTTGGTTGGGAGTATTTTGATGGCTGCCTCTATTGCCTTAGGCACTATAAGACTATTTATTATCTTTACCTGATGTTGAGTCAACTTTGGTAAGTGGAATTTAAAGAGAATTGTATATTTCATTTGGATTTTCAAATTTTGGGGCATATAGGCTTTTGACATAAAAGTTAATGGTTCTTTGGATTTTCTCAGTGTCTATTATATCTTTTTCTTTCAGACTTTGTTGATTTGGATAGTGTCTTTCTGCCATTTACTTACTTTGGCTAAGAATTTTCTGTGTTTTTTATTTTCTCAAAGAACTAGCTCTTGGTTTCGTTGATTCTTTGAATTATTATCTTTGTTTCTAATTTATTGATATCAGCCCTGAGTTTGGTTTTTCCTAGTGGTCTACTCTTGCTGGGTGTGTCTGTTTCTTTTTTTCTTAGGTCTTTCAGGTATGCCATTAAGTTGCTTGTATGGGATGTCTCCAATAGCTTATGATGGCCTTTGTTGGTATTCAAACTCCTCTTTGGACTGCTTTCATAGCATCCCATATGAAGTTGAGAAATCTTCTATCAAGGTTTGTAAAATATTCTGTTGGTATTTTGATGGAAATTTCATTGAACCTGTAGATTGCTTTTGGTAAGATGTCCATTATTACTATGTTAACCCTGCTAAGCCATGAGTATCAGAGATAGTTCCATGTTCTGCTATCTTCTTCTAATTCTTTCTTCAGAGACTTGAAGTTTTTTTCATGCAAGTCTTTGACTTGCTTGGATATGGTCACACCAAGGTACTTTATGTCCTTTGTGGCTATTTTGAAGGGTGTTCTTTCCCTAATTTCTTTCTCAGCCCTTTTATCTTTTGTATACAGGAGGGCTACTGATTATTTTGAGTTAATTTTGTATCCAGCCACTTTGCTGATGGTGTTTATCATCTGTAGCATGTCCCTGGTAGAAGTTTTGGAGTTACTCAGGTATACTATCATATAATCTGCAAATAGTGATACTTTGACTTCTTCCTTTCCAATTTGTATCCATTTGGTCTCCTTTAATTTTCTTCTTGTTCTAGCAAGGACTTCAAGAACTATGTTGAAGAGATATGGAGAGAGTGAGCAACCTTGCCTTGTCCCTGAATTCAGTGGGATTGCTTTAAGTTTCTCTCTGTTTACTTGATGTTGGCTACAGGCTTGCTGTATATTGCTTTTTACTATGTTTAGGTGTGTGCCTTGTATCCCTGATCTCTCCAATAGTTTAAACATGAATGGATGCTTGATTTTTTCAATGCTTTTTCAGCATCTAAGGAGATTATCATGTGTTTTTTTTTCTTTCAATTTTTTAATATTGTGGATCACATTGATGGATATTTGTATATTGAACCACCCCTGCATACCTGGCATGAAGCCTACATGGTCATAGTGGATGATATATTTGATGTGTTCTTGTATTGGGTTTGCAAAGTATTTTGTTGAGTATTTTTGCATCAATGTTCATAAGGGAGATTGGCCTGAAATTCTCTTTCTTTGTTGGGTCTTTGTGAGGTTTAGGTTACAAGGTGACTGTGGCTTCAATGAATGAGTTTCGTAGTTCCTTCTATTCCTATTTTGTGGAATAAATGGAAGATAGCTGGAGTTACCTCTTCTTTGAAGGAGTGGTAGAATTCTGCACTGAAACCATCTGGTCCTGAGCTTTTTGTGGATTGCAGTCTTTTGAGGAATGCTATTTCCTTAGTGGATAAAGGACTATTTTATTGATTTACCTGCTTTTGATTCAGCTTTGGTAAGTGTAATTGATTAAGAAAATTGTCCATTTCATTTAGATTTTCAAATTTTTTGGCATATAAACTTTTGAAGTAAGTCCTAACGATTGTTTGGATTTCCTTAGTGTCTTTTGTTTTGTCCCGTTTTCATTTCTGATTTTGTTAATTTGGATAATCTCTCTCTGCTTTTAGTTAGTTTGGCTAAGGGTTTGTCTATCTTGTTAATTTTCTCAAAGAACCAGGTCTTGGTTTCATTGATTCTTTGAATTGTTTTATTTGTTTCTAATTTATTGATTTTAGTCTTGAGTTTGATTATTTCCAGGTGTCTATTCTTTTTTGGTGTTTCTGATTCTTTTCTTCTAGGGCCTTTAGATGAGCTATTAAGTTGATTGTGTGAGATGTTACAAATTTCTTCTTGAAGGCACTTAGTGCTATGAACTTTCCTTCTAGCACTGCTTTCATTGTCTCCCATAAGTTTGGTTGTGTTGTGTCTTCATTTCCATTGAATTCTAGGAAGACTTGAATTTCTTTCTTTATTTCTTCCCTGACCTAGCTGTCATTTAGTAGTGAGTTGTTCAGTTTCCATGTGAGTGTAGGCTTTTTGCTATTTCTGTTGTTGTTGAGGTCCAGCTTTAGTCCATGGTAATTAGATAGGATACAAGGCATTATTTCAATCTTCTTATATCTGTTGAAACTCACTTTGTGACCAACGATATGGTTTATTTTGGAGAAGGTTCCATGAGGTGCTGAGAAGAAGGTAAATTCTTTTGTCTTTGGGTGTAAGATTCTGTAGATATCTGTTAGGTCCATTTGATACATGACCTCTATTAGAGATATTGTTTCTTTGTTTAATTTCTGTTGTTTACCTGTCCTTTGTTGAGAGTAGGGTGTTGAAGTTTCCCAGTAGTAATGTGTGGGGATTTGTGTGCGGTTTAGGTTTTATTAATGTTTCTTTTACAAATGTGGGTACCTTTGTATTTGGAGCATAGATGTTCAGAATTATGATTTCTTGTTGGCGGAATTTTCCTTTGATGAGTATGAAATGACCTTCCTCGTGTCTTTTGATTAATTTTGATTGAAAATCTACTTTATTAGATATTAAAATGGCTACTCCTGCATGTTTCTTGGGTCCATTTGCTTGGAACCTTCCACCTTTTTACTCTCAGGTAATGTCTATCTTTTTGACTTAGATGTGTTTCTTGTATGCAACAGATTGTTGGGTCTTGTTTACATATCCATTCTGTTAGTCTGTGTCTTTATTGGAGTGTTAAGTCCATTGATGTTGAGGGAAATTAATGACCAGTGGCTGTTAGCTCCTTTTATTTTGATGTTGCTTGTGGTAGTGTGTTTGTGTGCTTGGTTACTTTTAGTTTTGCTGTAGTGACATTATTTCTTTCCTGTGTTTTCCTGAATGTAGTTAGCTTTCCTGGGTTGTAGTTAGTTTTCCTTCTAGGAGCTTCTGTACCTCTGGATTTGTGGGTAGGTATTGTTTAAATTTGTTTTTGTCATTAAATATCTTGTTTGCTCCATCTATGATGACTGAGACTTTTGCTGGGTATAGTAGCCTGGGTGGTCATCTGTGTTCTCGTTCTCTTAGGGTCTGCATGATATCTGTTCAGGCCCTTCTGGCTTTCATAGTCTCTGATGAAAAGTCAGGTGTGATAATGATTGGTTTGCCATTATATGTTACTTGGCCTTTTTCCTTTGCAGCTTTTAGTATTTTTTCTTTGTTCTGTATACTTACTGTTTATTATGTGGTGGGAGGATTTTCTATTCTGGTCTAATTTATTGGGTGTTCTTTAGGCCTCTTGTATTCTTGTAGACCTCTCTTTTAAGTTGGAGAAATTTTCTTCTATGATTTTGTTGAAAATATTTTCTGGGCCTTGGAGGAGGGAATCTTCTTTTTCCTTGATTCCTATTACTTTTAGGTTTTGCTTTTCATGTTGTCTTGGATTTCTTGGATGGTCTGTGTCAGGAATTTTTTAGATTTAACATTTTCTTTGATAGCTACATCTATTTATTCCATTGTGTCTTCCACACCTAAGATTCTTTCTTCCATCTCTCGTAGTCTATTGCTTATGCTTACTTCTGTAGTTCCTCTTTTCCTCCCTAAGTTCTTTCTCTCCACAGTTTCCTCCACTTGTGTTTTCTTTAATTTTTTTCCAATTCTCTTATCAGATCTTGAGCCATTTTATTGATTTCCTTCACTTCTCTGACCGTATTTTCCTTCAATTCCTTCAGCTGTTTGTTCAAACAATCCTCTGTTTCTTTAATATCTTTTAGTGATTTAAGTATTTCCTCTCTAAAAGCCACAAATTACTTGGCTGCAACTTCCTGTATTTCTTTAAGGATGTCCATAATCTGTTTGACTTTATCTTCCTCCATTTCTTTGCAAAAGGCAATAATCTCTTTGACTTTATCTTCATCTAGATCTTTATATAGTTTATTTTTTTCCGCTATTATCCTGTTCATAAGCACAGATGTAAGGTCACCTTCTTGAATTTCATTTACCATGGTGTGTCCAGGGCTGCTTGCCCCTGAATAACCGGGTTCTGGAGATGCCATACTGCTCTGTCTTTTTGAGCTTTTACACTTGTCTCTACCCATTTGGCTATTTTAGGTGTTGGGTGTTAGTTTCTGGCGCTTCCTGGAATCCTGTGGTGGGGATAATCCCCTTGGCAGGAAGATGATTTTTCCTGAAGGAGGGCTCCTCAGCTTTTGAGGTACTGTCACTGAATAGCAGGTATTTCTCAGGAATTGCCAAAACTCACCACAGGCATAGAGACCTGAGCAGTAATTGTGGTCTTTGTTAGTCAAGGGGGCTCTTCTCTCACCCAGAGAAGTCCTGGAGACAGCTGTCCTGCTTCTGGCTTTCTTGCTGTAAATTTAGTAAGCTGTAGCTGTAACCTGGGTACCCCATGGTTTGGTCAGCTTAGTTAGGGATAACTGGTTGTCCCTTAGAGCAGTATCCGGGGGTTGATCTTGGGGATTCCAGGCTTCTGTTTGTCTGAGGTTAGAACTCTGTGCCCCAGTACCGAAGCAGTAACCCGTGGCAGCTGATCACTGCTCTCACATGTGCAGCAGGAGGCTAGAGTCTGGAGCCTGTGAATAACCAGAAACTTCTCCAGAGCTAGGTGTCCTGAGGTAGGGTCAGATGTTTTCCCCACCTTTGGGTTTTCTCCCAACATGAAGACCTAGTCTGTGGTGTTTGACATGGTGTGTAGAATGGGTAGGCACTTGCCAGATGGCTACCAAGCTGGTGACTGGGAAAGAACCTGAAAACATTTCCAAGAATGTTCCCATGTGTGGTGGTGGTAGTGTGTGTGTGGGGGGAGTTGGCTGAGTGCTCTAAGCTGGGACCTGCTCTTTCCCTGCCTGTGGGGTTTTATCCAGACAGGGAAACCCATCCTCTAGTGTCCTGGGGCACAGAGCTCTGTCTGTGATGGAGAGTAGGGCATGCAGGTCTCGCAACTGGAGGCCCACTCAAGGCTGACAGCTGTGCACCCACCAGCCTGCAGGACCTTTTCCAGGGATAGACTGGGTGACCTGAGGTCAGTCCAACTTTCTTCTTCCCTGTTTTTTTTTTTTTTTTTTTTTTGTTTGTTTTTTTTTTTTTTTTGAGACTGGGGCTCCCAGTCTCTGGTGCCCAGGAGCACACAGTTTTGCCTGGGAAGGTGATCAGGACACACAGGTGCATCCTGCGCCTGAGATATTTTCCGGGTTCTCACTGAGTGACCTGAGAGTGGAACTGAATGATCCCCACACCACTGAGTTTCCTCTCACCTGGGAAACACGATTGCTGTTCTTTTAGGACCCAGAGTTTAGTCTTTTAGTTGCTGTACCAACATTGCTGTCTTGTTCCTATCCTGGTCCTCCTGGCAATGCCATCTTGGATTCCCTTTTCCTCATCCCTTTCAATTAATTTTGGTTGAAAGTCTGTTTTATTAGATATTAGAATAGTTACTCCTGCTTGCTTCTTGGGTCCCTTTGCTTGAAAAACTTATTCCTGCTGCAACATCCAAGGAATTTTCACAGAGATTTACTGGGCACTCTGAGGTTGGACCCAATTGTTTCCCTCATCATTGGTTTTCTTCTTACCTTGGAAACACAGTCAGTGGTGTTTGGGGGACCACAGATCCAACTATTGGTCACTGTGCAGTCTCTGCTACCCAGGTTATCAGACACAGTGTACAATCACCCCAGCCATCTGGGATCTATTTTTAGTTTTTACTGAATATAAGTATTTTGATTGTATGCATGAATATGCACCTCTTGTGTGCCTAATCCTAACAGTAGTCTGAAGATGTATTCAGAATTCATGAACTTATAGCAATTGAAAGTAGTGGGTCCCAGGTAAACACTAACAATTGAGCCCAATTATATGCAAGAGCAGTAAGAGCTCCTCACTGCTGAGCCATTTCTCCTATCTTATGTTGCTCATTTATGATCATCATTTACACCACTAATATTTTTGTCTTCTATTTTTACCTGTTTAAACATGCATTCCCTTTTAGTAAGATATCATTAAAGTTACAGTTTAAGCTGGGGCACTGCGGATTTCTGGAAAATAAATATACAAAAGGAGTGAATGTATAATTCCTTGTAGAAGCTTCAGTAAAGACCTCTGAGTTCTTTCAATATTTTGTGTTTGTTTGATTGACTTTTAGGGGAGGCTCTGTCTTACTATATAGGTCTGGCTGTCCTAGAACTCTTTGAAGAGATAATGCTGACATCCAGTTCAATAAGGTACACCTGTGTCTGCCTCCTGAGTGATGGAATTGAAGGCATGACAGAATACACCCAGCTTGTCCACCATTTTTTGTAGTTAGTAACTGTTAATAAATTTCTCTGATCTGTACTTAGTATTGTTCATCTGTTAATTTCTCTCTCTCTGTGTCTCTGTCTCTATGTGTCTGTCTCTCTATTTCACACTCTTCTCTCTGTCTTTGTCCACATTAATTGCCATGTCTATTCCAAAGCTATATCCTCTTCAAAAAGTTCAGATATGATACAGTTAAAACTTGTTATTCCGTTTTCTTCTAAAATGACTTAGTGATAACATTAACACTTCTTTTTTAATGGAAAAGTTTTAATCTTTATTTTTAATCTATAGACTACATTATTAAGTAAGGAGGATATACAAAACAATGATCAAAGAATAATTATGTGTTCTATTCCTTTTCTTTTGTCTGGTCACAAAGAAATATGATGTTATTGGCTATGATTGTGGTTGCTTGCCACTCACATTATTTTTATCCATGTATTCACTGTAGTCCACTTTCCCTTCCACAAATATATGAGCCCCCCTCTTCACATACTAATATGCCATATCCCTGAGCCCTGGTCAAAACATAATATTCAGTACCATGTTGTCTTTTGACTAATGTTACCCATCTGTTCAGTGTCCCCTGATCAACACATCTCATTTGTTGCTATATAAAATATCATGACTGTGTTTTGTCCTTCCACCTGTCTCATGACAGGGTGCTGACCTACTCACCCAAGTAACTGAAGATGATTCATAGATTGCGCAAGAACCCAACTAATGGCTACTTTATATTCATGTCTTACAAACTGATGAAACACAGGTTTTTGAAGCACGCCTTTGGTTTTTTTTTTTCAATCTAACCTTTAGGCGTTTTCATCTCCCCTACTTCACATCACGCGCAGCACCCAACTGTATAACATTCGCACTTCTGTGTCAGAAAATAAATTGAAGAAGCACTAGAATTATATGATTATATTGGCAATGAAGTATAAATTTATATTGTTGCCACTGTTTCTGTTGTACAAATGTATGGCATATTTTAGAATTCCGTGACCTTCAATGACGTGCATGTGAAATTCAGCCAAGAAGAGTGGGCCTTGCTGGAACCTTCCCAGAAGCAACTCTACAAAGATGTGATGCTAGAGACCTGTGAAAACCTCACTGCTGTAGGTAAGACTGCAATTTTTCTTTCACTTTTAAAATAAAGAGACAAATCTTACTTTGTTATTGATCCTCTTCTGTAATTCCAATTGAGAATGAGGAGGAATGCGGTAAATAAATCAGGCATGGTTCTAAGGGTCACAGAAGATAGTGAGTTAAGTTTACCTTAATAATATGATATTTCCAATAATATACATTTTCTCGTACTATATTTTAGGCTACAATTGGGATGACCATAATATTGAAGAACATTTTCAAAGTTCTACAAGTAATAAAAGGTAACTTTATGTGCATGTTGATACAGATATAAATCTTAAATTTTAATGTGTCCTGGAAGTTTGGTGTTTTTTTTTTGTTTGTTTATTGGCTGCTTTTTATTTTCTGTTTTTGAAAAAGATGTTTTTTCTGGGTATCTATGACTTTCTTAGACTTGCTTGTTAGACCAGCCTGACCTCAAAATCACACAGATCTGCCTGCTTCTGCCTCCACAAGTGCTGGGATTGAAGGCATGTACCAGCACACATGGCTGTGTCCTGGAAGTTTTAAAGAAAAGCAACAGTGTAAAAACAGCACTGCTTTATGCGTACTGATGATCATTAAAAACACATAATTCCATGTACTTCAATGTCAGGTATCTGATTTGTGTTTACAAGGCACTCCCCTAAGATAGAAGAAAAAAAATAATATTGTAACAAAAATACCATTTGAATCATATGGACATTACAGCTACTGACTTGAACTGCCAATCTGTTTAGTCTCATTCTATCTACTCAGATATTGTAAGAGGTATACACACTGAATTGGTGATCAGTATGTGTCCAAAACCTTCTAATAAGCAAAAAATTTATAGTAGAACCAGTGTTACTCATTTTCGTGCAGTAACATTGTAAAGTTTAGTGAAAGGAGCAGCTTATGAGAATCAAGAATTTTGTTGTGGAGAAACCTTAATCCCTATATGACATGTCTATGATGAACAAAAAACGAACTGTGTTAATTCAATGTGGGAATCTTTATTATTTTTGTAAATTAAACTGGTATATCATATGTCAAAATGATTCTAAGACACATGAGCATAGGGATATTGAAAGAAGCAGTGTCCCTGTTTTTCTCCAAGAACAATTGATTTGGTAGTAGTCCCCACTGTGAGTAAATTTTCTGAATGTGATAAATGGTTACTGTTAATTGGTTTTGCAACTTCACTGAGAATTTATCAGCAAACTCATATTGCTGAAAATACCTATGAATACTAGGAATTTGGAACTTCTGCTTGTCCTGGCTCACTTTGTAAATGAAGTATCATTCATACAGTACAAAAATTTGTGAATGGGATTGCTGTGGTAAAACTCTGAATTCTTATAATACTCTTCATATATAGTAGAAAACCTCTTATAGAAAAATGATGCTATAAAAGTGATCCACATAACAAATTCTCTTACCATCACAGGAATCTTCAAAAATACCCGTAATGAAGGAGAATACCGTGAATGTAAATAAAGTGATAAAACTTTAAAATTTGATTCTTCTTTACCATTAGACAAAATTATGAAATTAATTCATATAGATAAATATATTTATTAGTGTAATGAAATGACTGTGGTAAATCTTTCACATGTGCCAATTTTCTTTGCAGGCATGAAAGCAATCATACTGGAGAGAAACCCTTTAAATGCACTCTATGTGGGAAAACCTTCCCCTATATCACTGTTCTTATATGGCATAAAAGAACACACATTGGAGAGAAGCCTTACAAATGTAATCAATGTGGTAAAGCCTTTACAAAAAGCAGTCAGCTCATACGGCATAAAAGAACACATACTGGAGAGAAACCTTATGAATGTAACCAGTGTGGTAAAGCCTTTGCACAAAACAGTCATCTCATAAGCCATAAAAGAACACACACTGGTGAGAACCTTATGAATGTAATGAGTGTGGCAAAGCCTTTGCAGAAAACAGTCATCTCATGAGCCATAAAAGAACACACACTGGAGAGAAACCTTATGAATGTAATGAGTGTGGCAAAGCCTTTGCAGAAAACAGTCATCTCATGAGCCATAAAAGAACACACACTGGAGAGAAACCTTATGAATGTAATGAGTGTGGCAAAGCCTTTGCAGAAAACAGTACTCTCTTAAGCCATAAAAGAACACACACTGGAGAGAAACCTTATGAATGTAACCAGTGTGGTAAAGCCTTTGCACAAAACAGTCATCTCAAGCCATAAAAGAACACACACTGGAGAGAAACCTTATGAATGTAATGAGTGTGGCAAAGCCTTTGCAGAAAACAGTACTCTCTTAAGCCATAAAAGAACACACACTGGAGAGAAACCTTATGAATGTAACCAGTGTGGTAAAGCCTTTGCACAAAACAGTCATCTCATGAGCCATAAAAGAACACACAGTGGAGAGAAACCTTATGAATGTAATGAGTGTGGTAAAGCCTTTGCAAAAAACAGTCATCTCATGAGCCATAAAAGAACACACACTGGAGAGAAACCTTATGAATGTAACCAGTGTGGTAAAGCCTTTGCAAAAAACAGTCATCTCATGAGCCATAAAAGAACACACACTGGAGAGAAACCTTATCAATGTAACCAGTGTGGTAAAGCCTTTGCAGAAAACAGTCATCTCATAAGACATAAAAGAACACATACTGGAAAGAAAACTTATGAATATACCCAATGTGATAAAGCCTTTGCACAGCAGAGTAGTCTCCGAAAACAGGAAAAGACACACAGTGGAGAGAAGCCTTGTGAGGGTAATTAGTGTGATAAAGCCTTTGCATGTAACAATCATCTCCTAAGACAACAGCACATTCTGGAGGGAAACCATATGAATATAACTATGTGGCAAAGCCTTTGCACATAACATCTCCTAATACATAAAATAACACATACTGGAAAGATGTCTGACTGTAACCAATGTGAAAAAACTTTTGGACTTCAGAATAATCTCCACACTCATGAAAGAAACCCTAACGGACAGAAAGACTGTGAGTGCTTTTAACATGTTGAAACCATTCCACATTTGTATAATCTTCATCATCATGAAAGGATTCATAATAGAGGAAAAACTTATGAATGTGTTAAAATGGTGAGGCCTTGCACAAATCTAGAGTCATCATCATCATAAAAGTATCCTTACTGGAGAGGAATTCTGTGAGTATAAGCAATTTGGAAAGACCTTTGTGTACTTTGGTCCACTGAGATGCAACAGAACTGTAAAACTAGCTCAGTGGAAATGACCTCCCTTTTCTGAAGGGAACATGCAACAGTACTATATAATAAGGGGCAATAGGAACGGAGGGTAGTCATTGGGAAGAGAAGGGAGAGGGATTACTATTGGAATTTAAAGTAAATAAACTTATTTTTAAAAAGAATACAATTAATGTTGAATATCAATTACATGCAACAGTATTATATAATAAGGTGTTTATGGAAGACTTATTGATAATCCTGATTCTCAACATTTACTCTTTTCAATTGCCTCAGTTTACACAAGAAACTTTTAGTCCAGTGAATGAATATGTAGGGAATGGTGAACTAACACCAGCCAGGAAGTTCTCTGAGAGTATCACAACAGTGGTAGCCTGTAGAAGTTTCTTTGTGTACACATACCTATTGTTCCAGGGGTTCTATTGAAAACCATCACAACCCAGACTGAAGTTTGAGATGTGAGGGAGGAGGCTTTCTCTTGCATGTATGACCCTGCTGCTGGCCTAGTTGTATAACCATGGAAAGGGTGAGTTTTCTCTGCCTGACTTCATCTGGAGAGTGCCTTTAGACAGAGATGCCATCAATCAAGTTTGATACATGGCCTTTGACACAGATCCCTGATTACTCCCCTCCCTTCAAATATAGGAAAATGAGGTTCCATGTTCTTTTTCACATGATAGGAATGTGCTGTTTAATGCAAATCAAGCATCCTTGAAATGCCCTGTTTTAAACAATTATCTACACCTATCCTTAAAGCATCCCAGTCACTCCCTAAGGGGTACATACCTTTGTTTTCTGGAATTAAAGTTGAACTTACTTTCTGAGGTGGTTCCCAGAGTGTTCTGATCACTGTTATGCTTGGGTGGCTTCCAAGCTTCCTCATCTTCTGGGTGGCTTCCTCATCTTCTGGGCCTCCTTCCTTCCTGGACTGGTGGGAAACAGCCTCCAGGCAACAAGAGAACCACGTTCTCTGAAATGCTTGTGAAAAAAATGTTTCACACTTCATAGCATTTCAAATTTCACATGTTTCTTGATGTGAGATGGTAAATCAAACAGTGTCTTTGGGGTGAGACTCTCTAAACTGAGTTATACCTATTGTTTATTTCACAGTAAGCTTACAGGCAAGCTTCATAGTATGAAGTCTTCTGAGTTGAGCACAGTGGCCTATGCAGAAGTAATAAGAGCAGAAATTTTATTTCCCTCATTTTAATAGCTGAGTAGTGTTCTGATAATGTGTGGATGGATGGGAGAGGAGGGGGACTCCCCCTTTGAGAGGATTAGGGGAAAGGGTTTGGGGGACAGAGGGAAGGAGTATGGGACCAGTAGGAGTTGAGGAAGTGGCCTTTAAAAAGGGGTATACAATGAATAAATTCTGAAAAAATAAAAATGATTAATAAAATACAAATTAATTAGAAAAACAAAACTTGACAGCAAAAATTTGAGTCCAGTCTGGGTACCCGCCCTCCCTCAAAGAAAAGAAAGATGATATAAAGAAAGCAAAGAACAATAGAATCTTTGTCTTTGCCACCTTTCTTCCTTGTGAGCTCATTTTTTAATCATTACCTAATGGAGACCCATTCCACAACTCCCCTTCCAGTAGCACCCTCCCTCCCTTTTCCCCCTATCTTCTTCCCCTGTTCCACTGAAAGGGGGAGTTCTCTCCACCATTGCCATCTTCCCCTAGCTTCTTAACGTCAATAAGGAGGACATGGAACCTCTTTGTCTGGGGCCTGGCAAGGCTACATCACTGGGGGTGAGTAATCAAGGAGCAAGCAACTGAGAAATTTTTTTGAGAAGTGTTTTATTATTTTACTACTACTACTAGTACTACTACTATTATTATTGTTGTTGTTTATTAATTACATTTTATTAACTCTGTAATAAAAATCAATAAAATAATCAATAATAAATAAATAAATAATAAATTCTATGGAACTGAGAATTTATTTTAAAAAAAAGAAAAGACAGCCCAATAATCTACCTTAGACACATCTTTAAAATGACATAATATCTTCCACAAGCAAAACAACATACATTTTACTTTTTTGGGGCCACTAGAGAAAGAGAGTGGCCCTTCCGAAAAGTAAAGCTTGAACACTTTAACAGCCTTGAGTTTATTACTTTCGTATTTCTATATCTGAGATTTTATTTAGTCTTCCCATGTCATCCCGAGCGAGGTATCCCAGAAGCAGAAAGACAGGCCTGGTAGAGACTCACTTATAAGGAACTTTGAGTCATATCATGCAGAATGAACATGTGAAAATTTGCAGAACAAGAAGGAGGACCTTCGGGAAACCGCTCAGTCCTCACCCAGAAAGCCAATGTGATGTACACGGGTGGGGGGGAGCGGGATAAAAAGTGAAAGGACAGGGACCTATCAGAGAGGGCCTCCGAGAGCCTCTGTCTAACAGGGTAGCCAAGCAGATGCTGAGACTCGCAGCCAAACTTTGGGCAGAGCACAGGGAATCTTATGAAAGAAGGGGGAGCTGGAAGACCTGGAGGGGACAGGAGCTCCACAAAGAGAGCGACAGATGAAAAATTCTGGGCCCAGGGTTTCTTTCAAGGAGTGATACTCCAACCAAGGACCATTTGTGGAGATACCTAAACCCCATACTCAGATGGAGCCCGTGGCAGCTCAGCCTCCAAGTCAACACCCTAGTAAGGGGAGCAGGGGCCATCTCTGATATGAACTCTTTGATTACCTCCCCCTGAAGCAGAGTGCAGTGCTAGCAGGCCACAGAGCAAGACAAGGCAGCCAGTCCTGATAGGCTAGGGTCAGATGGAAGGAGGGGAGGATCTCCCTATCAGTTGTCTTGAGGAAGGGTATAGGAGAAGATGAGGAAAGGAGGGTGGGATTTGGGGGAGATGAGGGATGGGGCTACAGATAGCATACAAAGTGAATAAATTGTAATAATAAAAATAAATTAAAAATTCATAACGAAATATTTTTAATAAAAAAATAATATACTTTCACTTAAATAACAGATTCACTAATAAAATTATTATAAGCAAACATGTTGATCACATTTGAGTGAACAGACAATAATATGGAAAATAAAAAGGGAATTTCATTAATAAATAAATAATGTGTCTTGAGAGATGGCTCCTCATTTAAGAACTCTGGCAGTTCATGTAAAGGATTTTGATCACTCAGTCAGAGGCTCAGAATTTCCCAAAAGCAGTGCATGCCTGTGGTTGTAGCAAGGGCATACAACCAGGGACACACAAGAAAACATTAATTAAACACTCATACACATGTAGGAAGACTAAATAAATTCTCAATGGTATAAATATGAAAGTAACAAACTCAAAGCTGTGATAATGTTCAAGCTTTTAAATTTTTTTTTTCAGTATAATGGCCCAAAGAGTAAAATGTCTGTTTTTTTGTTTGTTTGTTTGTTTTTGGCTTGTGGAAGATATTATGTTATTTTCATGATTTCTAAAGTAAATTTTTTGGGGTGATATATATATATATATATATATATATATATATATATATATATATTTTGGTAAAGAAATTCTCCATTGCCTGCTCTTTAATTACTCACCCCTTGGGATGCTGCCATTGAGGAAGAGGATCTATGCACTCCTGATGGGACTTAACAGGCTATGTGAGATGGCAATGGTGAAGCACTCCCCCTTTACCTGCACTAGGAAAAGGGGAGAGGAGGAAGAAGGAGGGATGGTGGGACTGGGGGGATTGGAGGAAGGGGGTTTCAATCAGGCTATATAACAAGAAATTGTGAAAAAAAATTAAGAACTAAAATCAAATCAAATCACTGATAAGACTTCCACAGTCTTGAATTCTCTTACCAGCATGGGCATAGTATCTCGCTACTTTGTGTAAGAACAATTTCAGAAGATCCATTGCCTATTTCTGGCCCCTGCAGACAATAGGCATGCATGTCATGCACAGACATACACGTGGGAAAACACGAAAACACATAAAAATAGTAAAACTGTTTAAATGTTTCCAAGACTGCTATGAGTTGCCCCATTCTGAACACTATGAACACTTCTGGGGGGAAAAAAATCAAAGGTGGTTTGAAAACCATGTTACCTATGAAATAACTCATTACGTAAAAATCCCAATGCAGAAATACCTCAAAAAATAAAAACCACAATTTTTCTTTAATTATAATTATTTTTTTAAATTTAGAATTAATTATTTATTTACTATTTATTTATTTTATTTATAATTATTTAATTATCATTATTTTTATTAATTACATTTTACTCACTTTGTATCCCCCTGTGGTTCCCTCCCTCCCCCTGTCCCAATCCCTCCCTTCCTCAGCCCTCTGCATGCATGCCCTTCCCCAAGTCCACTGATAGGGGAGGACTTCTTTTCCTTCCTTCTGATCTTAGTCAATTAGGTCTCATCAGGAGTGGCTTCCTTGTCCTCTACTGTGGCCTGAAAATGCTAATTCCCCTTCTGAGGGAGGTAATTAAAGAGCAGGCCAATCAGTTCATGTCAGAGACAGTCCCTGTTCCTATCACAATGGAACCCACTTGGATACTGAACTGTCATGGACTACGTATGTGCAGAGGTCTTAGGTTATCACCATGCAGAGTCCTTGGTTGGATTAACAATCTCAGGAAAGACCCCTGTGCTCAGATTTTTTGGTTCTGTTGCTCTCCTTGTGGCGTTCCTATCCTCTCCAGATCTTACTGTTTCCTGTTTCTTTGATAAGATTCCCTGCACTCTGCCCAAAGGTTGCCCATAAGTCTCAGGATCTGTATTGATATTCTGCAGGGCAGAGCCTTTCAGAGGTCCTCTGTGTCAGGCTCCTGAATTGATCCCTCTTTTCTCCTTCTTCTGATGTCCAGCCTCTTTGCCTTTCTGGATAGGAATTGAGCATTTTAGCAAGAGTCCTCCCTCTTGATTAGTTTCTTTAGGTGTACAGAGTTTAACTTGTACAACCACTCTAGAAAGCAATCTGGCGCTTTCTCACACAACTAGGAATAGCACTTCCTCAAGATCCACCTATACCACTCCTAGACATATACCCAAAAGGGGCTCAAGTACACAATAAGGACATTTACTCAACCATGTTTGTAGCAGCCTTATTTGTAATAGCCAGAAGCTGGAAACAGCCCAGATGCCCCTCAGTGGAGGAATGGATGCACAAATTGTGGTATATCTACACAATGGAATATTACTCAGCAATAAAAAAAAAAAAAAAAAAAAAAAAAAAAAAAAACAAAAAAAAAAAAAACAAGGAAATCATGAAATTTGCAGGTAAATGGTGGGACCTGGAAAGGATCATCCCGAGTGAGCTATCTCAGAAGCAGAAAGATGCACACTGTATATACTCACTCATATAGACATATAAAAGAGGATAAACCTACTAAAATTGGTACTGAACTTTTGATTCATCAAGATAGAGAGTAGAATACTTTTTTCAAGTTTGCTAATTACATACAGACTAGACATTGTGAATGTCATTTATACCTGATAGTAGATAGTTTATTGATGTTAGAGGGAGAAGTCTTTCATTTATCCAAAAGGAGAAATGTTGCAGGGTATTTGATCCCATTATGAACCCCAAAATTGTGAATGGTAAAACACTGTTTATTGATCAGTGTGATTGAGCCCTATCACACACCTACAATCCAAGAAATTTTTGTTTATTGTAAACAGGTGATTATGGTATGGTTCAACCAGCTCTAGCAGACACCTTTAATCCAAGAACTTTCTGGACACAAGATTTACTAAAGTTAACCCTACGTCAAGAATTGAAGCCAGAAACATGCTTACAGACATTAAAGAGCAGGAGGGACTTTGAGTTGAGGGGTATTTAAGACAGTGTGGAAAGGCTTATCTCAGACTTTTGCTTTAGCTTTAGCTTAAGCTTCAGCTCCTTAGCACCCCGGGATTTCTAGGAAGCCTTTGGCCTTAAGATTTTTGGCTTTTTTTCTCCTGGGCATGAGTTGAGCTAGTGAACATTTTTTTTTCTCCATTTGGACTGAAGCTGAGAAGGAAGGCCAGCTGTGTGCTTTATCTGCATCTCTGAGCTAGAATCTTTTCTCTGCAGCATCTGGCTCCTGAATCTTTATTGGTAAAATAGAATGGTTGGAATTTTCATTTTTGTTTATAACAACATTTGCCTTTCAAAACGTTCACCCAACAGTCTGCCTGAACTGTCACAGCATTAAAAATTCATCTAATCATGGTAATTCCAGGACCAGAAAATGTTTTTATGTACAATAAATCATGATGTTCACAATTTCTTGTAAATATTAACATTTCTTCTTTCCGGCTGCTTGCTGGGGACTGGGTTTCCAGCCTGGTCAGCTTAGGAGGGTTCAATGTCTCTACAGGAAAATGAAAAGTTTCTTCCCCCTTGAGTGAGAGACTAGAAGTGTTCAGTGAATAAACAAGAAATATAAAAGAAATGAACCTGATGGGTACTAGGTATGGGGGAGGAGTAAGTTATTTCAGATCTCAGGAAGAGTATAGACAGAGCAGGGACACCTGGGAAAATCCAAAGTGGACATGACCCTGGGCCATGTGAATAATTTAAAAATAAAAACACACAAAGAAACAAAGAAAGAAAGAAACATGCCTGAGGTCGTTTTCCCACTCAAGTAGATCTCTGTCCTCAGCTCCAACCTGAGCCCTCAGAAATGAGTAAAGAAATTAACCTTTTTTGTTTACATCTCAGGAAGCAGTTTTTTGAGACACAATTTTTTTCTCTATGGCTTTGACTGATCTGGACATGCTTTCTAGACCAAGCAGGCCTTAAATTCACATAGATCCACCCCCTTTGCCAGCCAGAGTACTGGTATTAAAGGCATGTGCCAATATGCCAGGATTTGATATTTTCTTTTAATTTCATTTCATTTAACTTAATGTGCTTTTTTTGAGACATGGTGTCTCTGTGCATTGTTGCCTGTCCAGGACTCTCTCTGTAAATCAATTTAACCTTGAACTCACAGAGACCCACCTTCTTCAGCCTCTCAAGTGCTGAGACTAAGGATGTGTGCCACCATGCCTGGCAAGACTTTCTTATAACATAGTTTAAGTCACACTCTGTTATTTCAGACAACTCTAGATATGTGGGTGTGAAGGACCCTGTTTTATTAGACTCTGTTCCCTTGCATGTCCTAGACTTGATTTGTAGACCAGGGTGACATTGAACTCATGCAGATCAGCATAGTTGTGCCTCCCAGAGAGCTGGCATTACAGACATGTGCCACCATGCCTGGCTCAGATTTTATATATATGATTAAAACAAAATATGTATTGATATATATTAAATATATAATATATTAACTACATTATATATTTATCAAACATTAACTCATATTAATACATTCAATAACTTTATATTTAATAAATATATTAAAGATGTATTTAAATATATATTAAAATTTATATGCATGAATTTATATACATGAATGATTTGGTATTTTGAGACAGAGTTTCTCTGTTTTAGCCCTGGCTAACTTGGACTAAATTTGTAGACCAGGCTGATATTGAACTCACTGAGATTAGCCTGCTTCTGCCTGCTAGACTGCTGGGAATAAAGGCCTGTGCCACCAAACCCAGCGCAAATGTTCTGTTTTATTCTTATTTTCTGATTTGATTTTTAAGACTGGGTTTCTCTGTGTAGGCCTGACTGTCCTGGACTGTCTTTGCCAACCAGGCTTACATTGAAATCACAAGGATCATCCTGTGTCTGCATCCCATGTGCCTGGATTAAAGGCTATTGCAAGCTTGTCTGGCAAGACCTTAGATTTACCAACACAGGGACCAGGGGAAAGGCTGTGTTGGCTGTATGCCACTGAGGCCTGCAGTAGCGTGAAGAGGCTTCCCCAGCCTACTTCCAGGCTTTTTGCCGTGCCACCCATGAGCAAAGCTGAGGGACCCCGGCACGTGATTTAGGGACTAGCCCGCAGGGGCTTTATAGGCAGCACAAGGGACAGGATTCATGAGGGAGACGGGGTGGGGGACTCAGATATTTGACTGCAAGCAATCCCTCCCCTGTCCACCGACATCTGTCAGTCCGTCTGCCTGAGTCCCCTAACGCCTCGTGCGTGGGGCAGAACCGCAGACGGCGGGGGGTGACTAAAGAGAGATGCACAATCCTGCACTCCCACACTGCTGCCTGCATCCTGGGGGGATTGGTCCAACCCGCCTGAGCTCAGGTTGGGCATCATGACCTTGTTTAGGGTGTTCTGGCGCCCTCTGCTGGCCAGCGGTGTGTGAGCAGGCAGGACACTAAATAATGCTTGGTGTGCTGGAGGCTTAGTAGGTAAGGTGCTCTGTGCTCAGTGGTAAGCTCTGTGCATAAGGCTTCCTCTGCTGACATGAAGGCATATATACATGGGCCAAGAAAAAAAGGAAGAGGTGGAGGAGGAAGAAAGAAGGAAGAAAGATCAATCTATGTGTGTGTCTGTTTTCGGAAAAAAATCTCAGCTAATTGATACTTGGGTACTAGTTGGTGTTGATTTGCTGAACTTGAACCAAAATACACAGGCAAATATACAGGTAGTCTATAGTGATATAAATAATTGATGTGTTTTCCTTATGCCAAATAAAATATTTTCAACCAGAAGGAAGGTGTGGAAGATGGCCAAGCAACACATTATATTTAGAGTCTGTATCAAATAAGAATGATATTATAAACTTTTTCAGAGGAATCTTCTCATGTTAAAAGAAAAGAACCATCCCTCGCTTAAAGCATTTTCTCGAGGCACCTATATCCCCGCAGTACCCAGGAGATTCTTCCATAAATTCTGGATTGACAACTTTGATTACTCACCTGCTTTGCTATGTAGAAATCATAAACCATACACAGCAAACATTTCAATACAGATTAAATCAGAAGAAAATGATGGAATGACCAAGTCTGAGCCCAGCTATTCCATATGAAATGTAGTGTAGGCAGTGGCCCATGCCCTCCAGAAAATGCTGTTGAGCAAAACTGAAACGGGATCTAAAGAAGACACAAACAAGGGTGAGAGTCTACCATGGCAGGTAAGCCTCACTCATCAGCAAGAGAAGCTTCACAATCTTACATCATTTGTAAGTAATTTAGTGTGGTCAAGACAGTAAAACATTTTCATCTTATAATTAAAAATATGAGTTAAAATGGAAAAGGGTTCTGTCACAGTTTATGTATATATGTCTGTAATTATCTTACATGATTTTGGAACTGAAAGCACTGATTAAAGACAATAAATTTGCATATACTTCAAAAAACAAGCAGTTTATATTTCAAAATACATGTATATATAACACATGAAGTAACAATGAAGAAAGAAGCCATGAATTTGAAGGTGAGCATGGGGCAGTGTGTGGGAAGGCCTGGAGAAAGAAAAGGGAAGAAAGAAATTTCACGATGAAATTTTAGCCTCAAAATAATTGATAATTGTTAATATCCAGAATTGAATACCCAGCTTGGAAAGACTGAAGCATGTGAATTCAGGGTCAGGGACTGATATTTGTCTCTTTCTGTATATCTAAACTTTATTTGGGCATCTTGATGAAGTCAAAAGCAGTTTTATTTAGGTGTTAATCCCCAGTCTCCTTACTTGGAGCCTAGTGCTTTACCAATTGAGCCACTTAAGGCTTTCTGGTCACTCTGACAACAAAGTCACTCTTTCCCTAATGTTTTTATTGCTTAACAACAGGTGGTCTTAATTAGACTGACAAAGAATTCCAGGCTTGTTTACCCCGAGATACTCTTCAGGCCACTATGGGCTCAGTGGCAATCATCTTTCCTGTCTCTGAGGCAGGCTCAGAGGTCTGGTAGAGTTTTAGGGTCCCATTAACCCTCCATGATCTAAAGAGAAATGGATAGAAAAGATAGAGGTCACAGGCACACACACTCACTGAAAAAAGTGGGTGAAACAAGAAATTTTACTAACAAAGTCCTACAAGCTTACTTATGACGATGATGCTGATTTCAGCTAGCATGTCCTCTGCAGGAACTGTAGCAAGTTCACGCTTCCCTTTAAGAAAACATCTTCCCTGACCGGCTGTTGTGGCCTGTTCTCCCATACATACATGTAGACAAATGATCAGATATATAAATCTGTATATATTTGCACATATTCCATGGACGATGAAAAAGGAACTCCTTATAGCCAGATAATTGACATACACTCATGTAAAATATACCAAAAAAACAGACTGACCTAGTTCATGCAAACACATCAATATACATATTTACATATTTACATCACATGGGTGAAGCAAATTCCAGTGGGCTTCATAGTTTTTACATTTCTGAGACAAAGGAATTACTACACAGTGAGAGACCAAAGAATCAAAATTTAAGTTTTATTTTTTAATTTTTTGGGGAGGGGCTTTGGTTTAAAGTTTAAAGCATAAGACTGAAGAAAGACCAGACAGGTGTATACATGTCCAGCCACCTTCAGGGGTGAACTAGCCCTACCACATTCTTTTCTTGCCCAGTAGAGATATAGTTGCTAGGTTACCAGACCAGATTTTCAGACCAGAACCATTTAGTGTCTTAGCATGTAAAGTAAAACAATCATTTCAAAAGTAAATTTCCCTTACACAGTCATGTAACTCCAAGGCATGTAACTCACTGCCTATGGCTTTTCCCTTTAAAAACCTTGTTGCCCTAGACCACCCTGCCATACTCCTCCTCTTCACCAAGGAGGTTGTTGTGACCCAGACTCGAGCTTGTATTAAATAAACCCTCATATGTTTTCAGTGGAGTCCATTCCTGGTGACCTTTTGGGGTCTCATGAACTGAGAATAACATTTGCGGGGCTCATCAGGATCCCCAAGACTCCAGGACCCTGACCTAGATGGTCTTATTGCGGCTCGTAAGTATCTAAGTGTGCATGTGTGTGATTACTTTCTGTCCTCTATTCTAAAAAATCCTCAGGTGTTCATATTGGTGATGGCAGCAGGATGTGATCAGAGGAAGACTTCAGGGTAATCACAGCTGCCAAAGTCAGGGGATTACCCCTGGATTCGTTGTGGGTTTTTTTTGTTGTTGTTTGTTTGTTTGTTTTCTTTTTCTTTTCTTTTTTCTTTTTTCTTTTTTTTGGTGGGCACTTGGGTAGAGTCCTGAGGTTGGGAGGTGATTCAGAATCACACACTGCTCTGGAGCTTTTGTGGCAGGGAAACCAGAGCAGTGATCTAAAGTTCCATGGATCTGAGCTTACCTTATGATCTGGCTACACGGCCACTCAGTCTGCACCTGTCCTATTTTAGTCCTTGTGTTTAGAAACTTCTTTGGCACAGATGTGCCTTTCCCAGAGGAAGAACCTGTTTCTGCTTTTGCCTTTCCAACCATGAACAAAAACCAAACACTTGGTTCTGGTTTTGTTTTCAGTAGTGTAGCAGCAAGTATGCATGCATTTGTCTGTCTATTTTGTTCCTTGTGTTTATGAATGTTTGTTTATATTGGAGTATGGGACTGTGATGATGCTATGAGACAGACTTGCTGTAATCCCTCCTTGTTCCTTTCAGCCCCTCCACCCTCATGCTGTTCATATTCCCCACATCCTGCTGTGGCAGAATCAAGTATTCTGGCAGCCAGAGGGAGAGAATGCAAGGGTGGGTCTGGGAATGAAATTGTCAGGACTGCTCCTGCCCAGCTAGGAGCTATGATTGTTGAGTGCATTTTCATCATGGTGGGGGCAGCAGCAGCAATGCCCCATGGCAGGAGTGGGCTGAGGGAATTGAGATTTCAGATCAACTGGTCTGGTATAATAACGGGCTGCCATTTCAGGCTAGTATAATTGTATGTAGCTCAATTTGGGGGAAGGCCACCTTCTAATGGAACAGGGAAGAGAGCCATTGAGAAATGGTCCACTACCCCTTTGGGTTTTCTTTCCTCTCCCTTTCTTTTTGTATACATTGTATTGGTACATTATTTTCTTGTCTTCTTTTATGGGTTTGTTTGTTTGTTTATGATGGTCTCAGTAGGCAGGTGACCAAACAGCTATGCACTATGGTGACTTTGCTTGCCCCATGCTCCTAGCACTATAAGCTGGGAAGCCTTTGGTCTTTGGTAGGAGAATGCCTCGGGGCGGGACAGATAGAGGACACCCAAGAGCAGGGTGGGCTGTGAGAGCTTTCTCAGACTGATAGGGCAATTACAGCTGGATGGAGTAAGAGAAGTTTTCTCAGTTTAAATGTATATATTGCCACTTCATATTTTTGACTGATCTTAAATGGTTAATATGCTCTGTATGTCTTGTTTATAGCTTAACAGTTATTGAATATGTCTAAAGATTAAATTCAAACTCTTGTTTAGAACATATATGTGTGCATATGTGTTTATTAGATCTACAGAAGCACAGATGTTTTTAAATAGCAACCATGTGGCTTTTCATGCATTGTGATGTGACTCCACCATTTTGAAATTGCCACGTGGGGTAGAACAAAGGAAAAGAGTGGTTACAGAACCTCTTAGTCAAAATGAATTTTGTTTATCCCATTTCCTTTTAGACTAAGAAAACAAGACTCATTCTAAATTGGTATTGAATTTAGAGATTGGATTGTTCGCACTGGTAAAATTTGGTTTTAAAATTTGATTCTGACTTTCAAAACTATGGTTATACTTTGTGGTTTTACTCATAAAAAGAGTAATTTATTTTCATATAGCAAAAACAAGTTTTGGAGAATGTTTAAATGTTTAAGACTATGACACATTTTAAAGTTTATCAGGCATTTAAAATAATGACCTTGGGCTATCTAACAAAGAACATAGAACAGTTTCTTGACCCTTTGGGAAGGTCAAGAGACCTTGGTATTTATTTTATTCATTTTACCAAATGAAACTAAGCCATATTGTTTGAAGCAATTAAGAAAAGTGCAGTTTTTACAGTGTATCATCTCAAGATGGTAAAAAACCCATGGCTTAGTAAAGAAATGTTGAGAGGATTTTGATGAAGGTTTTTATGTTGTCTGAAAAGCAAGAGAGAAGGCAAGAGACTGTGACAATAAAGAAAAGAAAGGGAAGGAAAGGAAAGGGAAAGAAAAGAAAAGAAAAGAAAAGAAAGGAAAAGAAGAGAAAAGAAAAGAAAAAAAAGAAAGGAATAGCTTGTCCAAAGTAACCGGAAGTTATATAGAATTTTATGGAAGATCAGAGTATGTATAGAAAGCCAGAGGACATATGAACTGTATTTGCTTTGGTTTTGCGTTCCTGCGAATATGATTTGAGAAAGAACTGTAAAATATGTTGTTTTTCACTTAAAAGGCTGGAGATTATTCGATGCAAAATGTCTGCTTATGCTCTTTAACAGGAGAATAAAACTGCAGCTCCATGTTACCATAGGGTTATACAGGGTTGTATTCAGGTAATTGTTAACTATTATATACCTACCACCAGCTCCTGAGTGAATGGATTAATGCCGTTTCTTTCTGGCTGACAGGTTTGGTATGGCCAGAATAGTTAAAGTACTGTTCTTTTATGCAGTTGGTTCTAAAACGTATTTGATTACAATTTTAGAAATTTTAGTTATGGGGAACTGTAAATGCTCCACAGTGCTATACTGTAGGCTGTAGTAACACCATCAGTGACACCTAATGGCTGTTTTGCATTGGCGGCCACAGTATGCAGCAACACATGGCTAGCCACCATGTTGGTTCATGGATAAAGAAGGTGGAGCCATGGTTTTACCACTATCTTTGTTGAAGGCTGCCAGCTGTATTCAGTTCCAAAAGTGCTAAGTGCAACTTTTTTCTTTAAACTTTTTGCTGTTCAATTTTTTAAATTAAGTTTTTATTTTTTATACTAATTAGAGCTTATTCACTTTGTATCCCAGCTGTAGCCCCCTCTTTCCTCCCCTCCCAATTCCACCTACTCCTCCTCATCTCCTCCTATGCCCCTCTCCAAGTCCAGAGATAAGGGAGGTCCTCTTCCCCTTTCATCTGACCCTAGCTTATCTGATCTCATCCAAACTGACTTCATTGTCCTCCTCTGTGGCCTGGCAAGGCTGAAGGTGTTTATCAGCTGAAGGTGTTCTCTGGATGAATTTTTGGTGTCATTCATGTAGACTATCATATCTTCTGCAAATAGTGATTCTTTGATTTCTTTTATTCCAATTTGTATCCCCTTGATCTCCTTTAGTTGTCTTATTGCTCTAGCGAAGACTTCCAGTACTTGGGCAGCCTTGCCTTGTCCCTGATTTCAGTGGGATTGATGTAAGTTTTTTTTTCCATTTAGTTTGATGTTAGCTATAGACTTGCTGTGTATTTTCTTCACTATGTTTAGCTATGTGCCTTGTATATCTGATCTCTCCAAGACTTTAAACATGAATGGATGTTGGATTTTGTCAAATGTCTAAGGAGATGATCATGTGGTTTTCCTCCTTCAGTTTGTTTAAATGATGGATTTCCATTTACTGAACCACCCCTGCATGCATGAGATGAAGCCTACTTGGTCATGGTGGATGATATCTTTTATATATTCTTGAATTAGGTTTGCCAATATTTTATTGAATATTTTTCCACCAATTCTCATAAGAGCAATAGGTCTGAATTTCTCTCTTTTGGTTGGGTCTTTGTGTAGTTTAGGTTTCAAGGTGACTGTGGCTATCTAGAATGAATTTGGTAATGTTCCTTCTGTTTCTATTTTGTGGAATAATTTAAGTTGAATTGGAGTTAGCACTTCTTTGAAGGTCTGGTAGAATTCTGTGCTGAAACCATGTGGCCTGGGCATTTTTTTTTTTGAAGAGAGACTTGTGGTGACTGCTTCTATTTCCTTGGGGGATATAGGACTATTCAATCTTTCTGCCTGATCTTGATTTAATTTTGGTAGATGGAATCTATCAAGAAAATTGTCCATTTCATTTAGATTTTCAAATTTTGTGGCATGTAGGCTTTTGTACTATGACCTAATGATTGTTTGGATTTCCTCAGTGTCTCTTGTTATGCCCCCATTTTGATTTCTGATTTTGCTGATTTGGATAGTTTCTATTAGCCTTTTAGTTAGATTTACTAAGGGTTTGTCTATAGTGTTGATTTTGTCAAAGAACCAGCTTTTGGTCACATTGATTCTTTGAATTGTTTTCTTTGTTTCTAATTCATTGATTTCAGCTCTGAGTTTGAATATTTCCAATCATCTTCTCTTCTTGTGTGTGTCTACTTCTTTTTATACTAGGGATTTTAGGTTTGCCATTAAATTGCTTGTCTAGAACTTCTTTTTGAAGAAACTTAGTGCTATGAACTTTCCTCTTAGGAGCACTTTCATCATTTCCCATAACTTTTGGTATGTTGTGCCTTCATTTTCATTGAATTTTAGGAAGTCTCCAATTTCTTTTTTTGTTTCTTTCCTGAGAAAGCTGTCACTGAGTAGAGAGTTGTTTAGTTACCATATGTATGTATGCTTTTGTAGTTTCTGTTGTTGTTGAGGTCCAGTTTTAGGCTATGGTGGTCTGAAAGGATACAAGAAATTATTTTTATTTTCTTGCATGTGTTGAGACTTGCTTTGTGTCTGACTATGTGGTCAATTTTTGAGAAATTTCCATGAGGTACTGAAAATAAGGCATACTCCATTGTGTTTGGTTGAAAAGTTCTGTAGACATTAGGTCTATTTGCTTCAGTAAATTTGCTCTGTAAGTGTCATTTCTCCCTATTTAGCTTTTGTGTAGATGATCTGTCCCTTGATGAGAGTGGAGTGTTGAAGTCTCCCACTATTAAGGTGTTGGGATGTGTGATTTAAGATTTAATCATGTTTTTATTTACAAAAGAAGGTGCTCTTATATTTGGGGCATAGATGTTCAGGACTGTGATGTCCTCCTGGTGGAATTTTCCTTTGATGAGAATGAATTGTCCCTCCTTATCTTTTTTTAATTTCTTTTTTAAGATTTATTTATTTATTTATTTATTTATTTATTATGTGTACATTATTCTGCCAGCATGTACAACTGCACACCAGAAGAGAACACCAGATCTCATTATAGATGGTTGTGAGCCAAAATATGGTTGCTGGGAATTGAACTCAGGACCTTTCCAAGAGCAGTCAGTCAGTTCTTAACCTCTGAGACATCTCTCCAGCACCCCCTCCTTATCTTTTTTGTTTAACTTTGGTTGAAAGTCTATTTTTATCAACAGTTTTGGCCTGTAGTTTTCTTTTGTTGTTGTTTTTTGTGTTTTACTAGATTGCTTATGACAGCAATGCTGGATTTCTAGAAAGAGTTTCAAAGGGTTCCTTCTGTTTCTTTTCCTTTTTTCTTATCTTCTCTTTTCTTGATAGTTTAGGAAGGATTATTGTAGCTCCTTTTAAATGTCTGGAAGAATTATGGTGTGACTTCAACTTAAGCAGACACACCCAAGTGGAGTAGATGATTGGAAATATTCAAACTAAGAAATCAATGAATTAGAAACAAAGAAAACAATTCAAACAATCAATGGGACCAAGAGCTGATTCTTTGAGAAAATCAACAAGGTAGACAAACCCTTAGCCAAACTAACTAAAAGCCAGAGAGAAAATACGCAAATCAGCAACATAAGAAATGAAAATGGGGGCATAACAACAGACACCAAATGAGGAATATGGGCATCATAATGGCATCAAATAGAGCTATGTTCCACAACAGCACAAAGTCCTCAGTATAAGCAGTTCTTGGGGTTATGCTTCTCCAAGACAAACTCATCATGACTATGCTAACGGGGGAGCCACATTCCACGAGTGCTACAGATGTTTTGCTGTTACTCTTGCATGGCTATCAACAGGACCAGGAAGCCAAAATAGTTTGCCTACATATGGGGAAGGGGGAAATGAGTTTAGCTCAGGCCCTGGGAAGAATTCAGGGTATTGGGTGCACTATGCCAGCCTGGAGAACCATATAACATGGAAGGACTTAGGGATTGCTGGGAGAAAATTAGCAGCTATGTCTGTTTTGATATGTTAAATATGAACCTCTGCCATTTGTTCCAGGTATGAAACCTATGTTTATGGAAATATAAACTTCAGAGAGAGCAGCATGTTCTCCATTAGGCAATGATTAAAAAATGAGCTCACAAGGAAGAAAGTCTCAACAGATACAAGAAAATATTTTTTCTTTCTTTATATCTTTCTAATTTTTTTTCTTTCTTTATATCTTCTTTCTTTTCTTTGATGGAGGGGGGGTACCCAGACTGGACTCGAAGTTTTGCTTATAAGTTTTGTTTTTCTACTTCATTTTTATTTTATTAATCATTGTTATTTTTTCACAATTTATTCATTATATATCCCTATTAAATGCTACTCCCTCAACTCCTACTGGTCCCACCCTCCTTCCCTCTTTCCCCCAATCCTTTTTCCTTAGTCCACTGAAAAGAGAAGTTCCCCTCCTCTGCCATCTACCCATACATTATCAGAACACTACTCAGCTATTAAAAACAGGAAAATAAAATTTCTGCTCTTATTTCTCCTCCATAGGCCACTGTGCTCAACTCAGAAGATTTCATACCTGCAAGCTTTTAGTGAAATCAACACTAGGTCTAATTCATTTCAAAGAGTCCCATCCCAAAGACACTGTTTTATTTACCATCTCATATCCAGAAACACATGAAATTTGAAATGCTATGAAATGTAAAACATTTTATCACAAGCATTTCCGAGAACGTGGTTTTCTTGCTGCCTGGAGACTGTTTCTCACCAGCCCAGAAAGGAAGGAGGGGCCAGAAGATGAGGTAGAAAGCTTGGAAGACCCACAAGCATAACAGTGATCAGAACACTCTGGGAACCACCTCAGAAAGTAAGTTAAACTTTAATTCCAGAAAACAGAGGGTATGTACCCCTTGGGGAGTGACTAGGATGCTCTAAGGATAGGTGTAGATAATTGTTTAAAACTGGGCATTTCAAGGATGCTTGATTTGCATTAAAAAGCACATTCCTATCATGTGAACAAGAACATGGAACCTAATTATCCTATATTTGAAGGGAGGGGAGAGTTATCAGGGATCTGTGTCAAAGGCCATTTATCAAACTTGATTGATGGCATCTATGTGTAAAGACACTCTCCAGATGATGTCAGGCAGAGAAAACCCATCCTTGCCATGGTTATACAACTAGGCCAGCAGCAGGGTCATACATAGAAGAGAAAGCCTCCTCCCTCACATCTCAAACTTCAGTCTGGGTTGTGATGTTTTTCAATAGAACCCCTGGAACAATAGGTTTGTGTACACAAAGAAACTTCTACAGGCTACCACTGTTGTGATACTCTCAGAGAACTTCCTGGCTGGTGTTAATTCACCATTCCCTACATATTCATCCACTGGACTAAAAGTTTCTTGTGTAAACTGAGGCAATTGAAAACAGTAAATGTTGAGAATCAGGATTATCAATAAGTCTTCCGTAAATACCTTATTATATAATACTGTTGCATGTAATTGATATTCACCATTCATTGTATTCTTTTTAAAAAATAAGTTTATTTACTTTAAATTCCAATAGTAATCCCCCTCCCTTCTCTGCCCCATGACTACTCTCCGTTCCTATTGCCCCTTAATATATAATACTGTTGCATGTTCCCTTCAGAAAAGGGAGGTCATTTCCATTGAGCTAGTTTTACAGTTCCGTTGCATCTCAGTGGACCAAAGTACACAAAGGCCTTTCCAAATTGCTTATACTCACAGAATTCCTCTCCAGTAAGGATACTTTTATGATGATGATGATTCTAGATTTATGCAAGGCCTCACCATTTTAACACATTCATAAGTTTTTCCTCTATTATGAATCCTTTCATGATGATGAAGATTATACAAATGTGGAATGGTTTCACCATGTTTAAAGCACTCACAGGCTTTCTGTCCGTTAGGATTTCTTTCATGAGTGTGAAGATGATTCTGAAGTCCAAAAGTTTTTTCACATTGGTTACTGTCAGACATCTTTCCAGAATGTGTTCTTTTATGTATTAGGAGATGTTATGTGCAAAGGCTTTGCCACATAGTTATATTCATATGGTTTCCCTCCAGAATGTGCTGTTGTCTTAGGAGATGATTGTTACATGCAAAGGCTTTATCACACTAATTACCCTAACAAGGCTTCTCTCCACTGTGTGTCTTTTCCTGTTTTTGGAGACTACTCTGCTGTGCAAAGGCTTTATCAGGTTGGGTATATTCATAAGGTTTCTTTCCAGTATGTGTTCTTTTATGTCTTATGAGATGACTGTTTTCTGCAAAGGCTTTGCCACACTCATTACATTCATAAGGTTTCTCTCCAGTGTGTGTTCTTTTATGGCTCATGAGATGACTGTTTTTTGCAAAGGCTTTACCACACTCATTACATTCATAAGGTTTCTCTCCAGTGTGTGTTCTTTTATGGCTTAAGAGAGTACTGTTTTCTGCAAAGGCTTTGCCACACTCATTACATTCATAAGGTTTCTCTCCAGTGTGTGTTCTTTTATGGCTTAAGAGAGTACTGTTTTCTGCAAAGGCTTTGCCACACTCATTACATTCATAAGGTTTCTATCCAGTATGTGTTCTTTTATGTCTTATGAGATGACTGTTTTCTGCAAAGGATTTACCACACTGGTTACATTCATAAGGTTTCTCTCCAGGGTGTGTTCTTTTATGGATTAAGAGAGTACTGTTTTCTGCAAAGGCTTTGCCACACTCATTACATTCATGAGGTTTCTCTCCAGTGTGTGTTCTTTTATGGCTCATGAGATGACTGTTTTTTGCAAAGGCTTTACCACACTCATTACATTCATAAGGTTTCTCTCCAGTGTGTGTTCTTTTATGGCTTATGAGATGACTGTTTTGTGCAAAGGCTTTACCACACTGGTTACATTCATAAGGTTTCTCTCCAGTATGTGTTCTTTTATGGCTTAAGAGAGTACTGTTTTCTGCAAAGGCTTTGCCACACTCATTACATTCATAAGGTTTCTCTCCAGTGTGTGTTCTTTTATGGCTCATGAGATGACTGTTTTTTGCAAAGGCTTTACCACATTGATTACATTTGTAAGGCTTCTCTCCAGTGTGTGTTCTTTTATGCCATATAAGAACAGTGATATAGGGGAAGGTTTTCCCACATAGAGTGCATTTAAAGGGTTTCTCTCCAGTATGACTGCTTTCATGCCTGCAAAGAAAATTGGCACATGTGAAAGATTTAACACCGTCATTTCATTACACTAATAAATATATTTATCTATATGAATTAATTTCATAATTTGGTCTAATGGTAAAGAAGAATCAAATTTAAAAGTTTTATCACATTATTTACATTCACAGTATTCCTCTTCATTATGGGTATTTTTGAAGATCCCTGTGATGGTAAGAGAATTTGTTATGTGGATCACTTTTATAGCATCATTTTTCTGTAAGAGGTTTTCTCCTATATATGAAGAGTATTTAAGAATTCAGAGTTTTACCACAGCAATCCCATTCACAAATTTTTGTACTGTATGAATGATACTTCATTTACAAAGTGAGCCAGGAAAAGCAGAAGTTCCAAATTCCTAGTATTCATAGGTATTTTCAGCAATATGAGTTTGCTGATAAATTCTCAGTGAAGTTGCAAAGCCAATTAACAGTAACCATTTATCACATTCAGAAAATTTACTCACAGTGGGGACTACTACCAAATCAATTGTTCTTGGAGAAAGACAGGGACACTGCTTCTTTCAATATCCCTATGATCATGTGTCTTAGAATCATTTTGACATATGATATACCAGTTTAATTTACAAAAATAATAAAGATTCCCACATTGAATTAACACAGTTTGTTTTTTGTTCATCATAGATATGTCATATAGGGATTAAGGTTTCTCCACAACAATATTCTTGATTCTCATAAGCTGCTTCTTTCACTAAACTTTACAAAGTTACTGCACGAAAATGAGTAATACTGGTTCTACTATGAAATTTTTGCTTATTAGAAGGTTTTGGACACATACTGATCACCAATTCAGTGTGCATACCTCTTACAATATCTGAGTAGATAGAATGAGACTAAACAGATTGGCAGTTCAAGTCAGTAGCTGTAATGTCCATATGATTCAAATGGTATTTTTGTTACAATATTATTTTATTTTCTTCTATCTTAGGGAAGTGCCTTGTAAACACAAATCAGATACCTGACATTGAAGTACATGGAATTATGAGATTTTAATGATCATCAGTACACGTAAAGCAGTGCTGTTTTTACACTGTTGCTTTTCTTTAAAACTTCCAGGACACAGCCATGTGTGCTGGTACATGCCTTCAATCCTAGCACTTGTGGAGGCAGAAGCAGGCATATCTTGCTTGTTATTTTGAGGTCAGGCTGGTCTAACAAGCAAGTCTAAGAAAGTCACAGATACCCAGAAAAAATCTATTTCAAAAACAGAAAATGAAAAACAGCCAATAAACAAACAAACAAAAAACACCAAACTTCCAGGACACATTAAAATTTAAGATTCATATCTGTATCAGTGTGCACATAATGTTACCTTTTATTACTTATGGAACTTTGAAAATGTTCTTCAATATTATGGTCATCCCAATTGTAGCCTAAAATATAGTACGAGAAAATATATATTATTGGAAATAACATGTTATTATTAAGGCAAAACTTAAATCATTATCTTCTGTGACCCTTAGAATCATGCCTGATTTATTTACCACATTCCTCCTCATTCTCAATTGGAATTACAGAAGAGGATCAATAACAAAGTAAGAGTTGTCTCTTTATTTTAAAAGTGAAAGAAAATTTGCAGTCTTACCTATAGCAGTGAGGTTTTCACAGGTCTCTAGCATCACATCTTTGTAGAGTTGCTTCTGGGAAGGTTCCAGCAAGGCCCACTCTTCTTGGCTGAATTTCACATGCACATCATTGAAGGTCACTGAATTCTAAAATATGCCATACATTTGTACAACAGAAACAGTGGCAATGATATGATTTATACGTCATTGTCAATATAATCATATAATTCTACTGCTTCTTCCATTTATTTTCTGACACAGAAGTGCGAATGTTATACAGTTGGGTGCTGTGCGTGATGTGAAGTAGGGGAGATGAAAAAGCCTAAAGGTTAGATTGAAAAAAAAAACAAACAAACAAACAAAAAACAAAGACGTGCTTCAAAAACCTGTGTTTCATCAGTTTGTAAGACATGAATATAAAGTAGCCATTAGTTGGGTACTTGAGCAATCTATGAATCATTTTCAGTTACTTGGGTGAGTAGGTCAGGACCCTGTCATGAGAAAGGTGGAAGGACAAAACACAGTCATGATATTTTATATAGCAACAAATGAGATGTGTTGATCAGGGGACACTGAACAGATGGGTAACATCAGTCAAAAGACAACATGGTACTGAATATTATGTTTTGACCAGGGCTCAGGGATGTGGCATATCAGTATGTGAAGAGGGGGACTCATATATTTGTGGAAGGGAAAGTGGACTACAGTGAATACATGGATAAAAATAATGTGAGTGGCAAGCAACAACAATCATAGCCAATAGCACCATATTTCTGAGTGACCAGACAAAAGAAAAGGAATAGAACACACGATTATTCTTTGATCATTGTTTTGTATATCCTCCTTACTAAATAATGTAGTCTATAGATTAAAAATAAAGATTAAAACTTTCTATTAAAAAAGAAGTATTAATGTTATCACTAAGTCATTTTAGAAGAAAACGGAATAACAAGTTTTAACTCTATCATATATGAACTTTTTGAAGAGGATATAGCTTTGTAATAGACATGGCAATTAATGTGGACAAAGACAAACAGAGAGAAGGGTTTGAAATAGAGAGACACAGACATAGAGACAGAGACACAGAGAGAGAGAAATTTACAGATGATCAATACTAAGTACAGATCAGAGAAATTTATTAACAGTTATTAACTACAAAAAATGGTGGACAAGCTGGGTGTATTCTGTCATGCCTTCAATTCCATCACTCAGGAGGCAGACGCAGCTGTATCTTATTGAACTGGATGTCAGCATTATCTATTCAAAAAGTTCTAGGACAGCCAGACCTATAGAGTAAGACAGAGCCTCCTCTAAAAGTCAATCAAACAAACACAAAATATTGAAAGAACTCAGAGGTCTTTACTGAAGCTCCTACAAGGAATTATACATTCACTCCTGTTGTATATTTATTCTCCAGAAATTGCACTGCCACAGCTTAAACTGTAACTTCAATGATATCTTACTAAAAGGGAATGCATGTTTAAACACCTAAAAATAGAAAGATGAAAATATTAACATGTAAATGTAAATGCTGATCATAAATAAGCAACATAAAACAGGACAGATGGCTCAGCAGTGAGGAGTTCTTGCTGCTCTTTCAAATAATTGGGCTCAATTGTCAGTGATTACCTGGGACCCACTACTATCAATTGCTATAAGTTCATGAGTTCTGAAGACATCTTCAGACTACTGTGAGGATTAGGCACGCAAGAGGTGCATATTCATGCATACAATCAAAATACTCATATTCAGTAAAAATTAAAAATAGATCCCAGATATATTTGGTCCTTGTGGAGCTCCTATCCTTTCCCCATCAGACTAACTCCCCTTCTTTCTTATGATTCCCTGTACTCTGCCAAAGGTTTGGTCATGAGTCTTTGCTTTGAAAACACTGCTAGTTAGAGTCTTTCAGATGTGCTCAGTAGACTCCTGTCATACGTTCAATGCACATCAAATCTGTCTTTCTAAATGAGGATTGATCATCTTACCCCATGTCCGCTCAATTGATTATCTTTTTTCTCTTTGGTCTCCCCAAGCCTGAAGGGAGGAGCAGTCCTGTTAGGCCACAGAGGAGGGCTTTGTAGCCAGTCCTGAAGATACCTGATAAAACAGGATCAGATGAATGGGGAGGAGGTCCCCCCTATCAGTGAACTTGGAAAGCGGCACGGTGGAGATGAGGGAGGGAGGGAGAGACTGGGAGGGAATGAGGGATCGGGACACGGCTGAGATACAGAGTTAATAAAATGTAACTGATAAAAAAAATAAAGAAAAAAAACTGTAAAAAAAATAGATCCCAGATGGTTGGGATGATTGCATACTGTGTCTGATAAGCTGGGTAGCAGAGACTGCATGGCATCCAATAGTTGGATCTGTGGGTCCCAACTGACTGTGTTTCAAATGTAAGAAGAAAACCAATGATGAGGTAAACAATCGGGTCCAACCTCAGAGCACCCAGCTAATCTCTGGGAAAGTTCCTGGGATGTTGCAGCAGGAATAAGGTTTTCAGGCAAATGGACCCAAGAAGCAAGCAGGAGTAGCTATTCTAATATCTAATAAAATAGACTTTCAACCAAAATTAATTTAAAGGGATGAGGAAGGGGGGAATCCAAGATGGTGGTGCCAGAAGGACATTGGGTCTGAGGAGTAGGACAGCAATGTTGGTACAGCAACTAAAAGACTGAACTCTGGGCCCTAAAACAACAGAGATCCTGTTTCCCAGGTGAGAGGAAACTCCACGGTGTGGGAGTCAGGCAGGTCCACTCTCAGGTCACTCAGCAAGAACCCGGAAGATATCCCGGGTCCCAGGATACACCTTTCTGTCCTGATAAACTTTCCAGACTAAATTATGTTCTCCAGGGCACCATAGACTGGGAGCCCCAGTCTAGGAAAAAAAAACAGGGAAGAAAGCAGGACTGACCTCAGGTCACCCATTTTATCCCTGGAAAGGTTCTGCAGACCGGTGGGTGCACAGCCGCCAGGCCTGAGTGTGCCTCCAGCTGCTAGGCTTATATGCCCTACTCTCCATCACAGAATTGTGTGCCCCCGGACACTAGAGGCTGGGTTTCCCTGTCTGGAGAAAACCTCACAGGCAGGGAAACAGCAGGTCCCAGCTTAGAGAACTCAGCCAACTCTCCACACACACACTACATCCACCATACACAGGAACATTTTTTGAAAAGTTCTCAGCTTCTTTCCCAGTCACCAGCTTGGAGCCATCATTGGCAAGTGCCTATGCATTCTACACACCACGTCAAACACCACAGACTGAGTCTTCCTATTTGGAGAAATCCCTAAGGTGGGGAAAATATCTGGCCCTACCTCAGGACACCTAGCTCCAGAAAACTTTCTGGTTATCCACAGGATCCATACTCTAGCCTCCTGCTGTATACATGAAAGTGGTGCTCACCTGCCACTGATTACCACTTGGCTACTGTGGTATAGAGCTCCAAACTCAAACCTACAGAAGCCTGGGTTCACTGAGATCAACCCCCAGATACTGCTCCAAAGGACAACCAGTTTTCCCTAACTAAACTGACCAAACCAGAAGGCACCCAGGTTACAGCAGCAGCTCACTAAATTTACAGCAAGAAACCCAGCAGCAGGGCAGCTGTCTCCAGAACTTCTCTGGGTGAGAGGATAGCCCCCTTTACTAACAAAGGCAACAATTACTACTCAGGTCTCTATGCCTGAGATGAGCTGTGGCAATTCTTGAAAAACACCTGCCATTCATTGACCATACCTAAAAAACGGAGGAGAGCTCCTTTGGGAAAAATCCTTCTGCCAAGGGGATTCGACCCACCACAGGATTCCAGGAAGTACCAGAAACTAACACCCAACACCTAAGATATACCAATGGGTAGAGGCCAGTGTAAAAGCTCAACCAACAAAAGACAAACAATATGGCATCTCCAGAACCCAGTCATTCAGGAGCAAGCAGCCCTGGATACCCCAGCATAAAGACAATTTCAGGCCAATCACTCTTATGAGCATTGATGCAAAAATACTCAACAAAATACTTTGCAAACCCAATACAAAAATACATCAAAGATATCATCCACTACAGCCAAGCAGGCTTCAGGCCAGGTATTCAGGGGTGGTTCAATATGCAAAAATCTATCGATATGATCCACCATATTAACAAACTGAAAGAAAAATAAACACATGATAATCTCCTTAGATGCTGAAAAAGCATTTGAAAAAATCCAGCATCCATTCATTTTTAAAGTATTGGAGAGATCAGGGATACAGGGCATATACCTAAACATAGTAAAGGCAATATACAGAAAACATATAGCCAACATCAAACTGAATGGAGAGAAACTTAAAACAATCCCACTGAATTCAGGGACAAGGCAAGGCTGCCCCCTCTCTCCATATGTCTTCAACATAGTTCTCGAAGTCCTTGCTAGAGTAATAAGACAATTAAAGAAGATTAAGGGGATACAAATGGGAAAAGAAGAAGTCAAAGTATCACTATTTGTAGATGATATGAGAGTATACCTGAGTGACCCCCAAAATTCTACCAGGGAACCCCTAAAGCTGACAAATACTTTCAGCAATGTGGCTGGATACAAAATCAACTCAAAAAATCAGTAGCCCTTTTGTATACAAATGACAAAAGTGCTGAGAAAGAAACAACACCCTTCACAATAGTCAAAAAGGACATAAAGTACCTTGGTGTGACCCTAACCAAGCAAGTCAAAGACTTGTATGAAAAAATTTCAAGTCTCTAAAGAAAGAAATAGAAGATATCAGAAGATGGAAAGATCTCCCATGCTCATGGCTTGGCAGGATAAACATAGTAAAAATGGTCCTCTTACCAAATTCAATCTACAGATTTAATGTAATTCCCATCAAATTACCAACACAAATCTTTACAGACCTTGAAAGAAAAATTCCCAACTTCATATGGAATAACAAGAAACCCAGAATTGCTAAAACAATCTTCCATAATAAAAGATCTTCTGGAGGTATCTCCATCCCTGATCTCAAGCTGTACTCTAGAGCAAAAGTAATAAAAACTGCATGGTACTTGCATAGACACTAACTAGTGGATCAAAGGAATTGGATAGAAGTCCCAGAAATACACCCACACACTATGGACTCCTGATTTTTACAAAGATGCCAAAACCATACAACGGAAAAAAGATAGCATCTTCAACAAAAGGTGCTGGTCTAACTGGATGTCTACATGTAGGAAAATGAAAATAGATCCATAATTACCACTCTGCACAAAACTAAAGTTCAGGTGGATCAAAGACCTCAGTATAAAACCAGACATACTAACCCTGTTAGAAGAAAAAGTGAGGAAGAGCCTTGAACTCATTTGCACAGGCTACAACTTCCTGAACAGAACACCAACAGTGCAGACTCTAAGAGCAACAATCAATAAATGGGACCTCATGAAACTGAAAATCTTCTATAAGTCAAAGGAAACTGTTTTCAAAACAAAACGACTGCCTACAGATTGGGAAAGGATCTTCACTAACCCTATATCTGACAGAGGGTTAATATCCAGTATTTATAAAGAATTCAAGAAGTTAAACAGCAACAAATCAAGTAACCCAAATTAAAAAATGGGGTACAAAGCAAAACAGAGAATTCTCAATAGAGGAATATAGAATGGCAGAGAAACACTTAAAGAAATGTTCAACATTCTTAGTCATCAGGGAAATGCAAATCAAAACCACCCTGAGATTTCACCTTACACCCATCAAAATGACTAAGAAGAATAACTTAAGTGACAACTCATGCTGGATAGGATTTGGAGAAAGGGGAACCCTCCTTCATTGCTGGTGGGAATGTAAACTTATACAACCACTTTACAAATCAACCTGACACTTTCTCAGACAATTAGGAATAGCGCCTCCTCAAGATCCAGCTATACCACTCCTAAGCATATATCCAAAAGGCGCTCAAGTATACAACAAGGACATCTACTCAGCTATGTTTGTAATAGCTTTATTTGTAATAGCCAGAAGCTGGAAACAGCAGAGATGGCCCTCAGTTGAGAAATGGATACAGAAATTGTGGTATATCTATACTATGGAATATAACTCAGCAATGAAAAACAAGGAAAACATGAAACTTGCAGGTAAATGGTGGGAAGTGGAAAAGATCATGCTGAGTGTGGTATCCCAGAAGCAGAAAGACTCACAGGGTATATACTCACTCATAAGTGGATATAGAATATAATATATAGGATAAAAATACTAAAATCTGTACACCTAAGGAAGTTAATCAGGAAGTATGCTGGTTAAGATGCTCAAACCCCATGCAAAAAGGCAAAGAGGATGGACATCAGATGATGGAGAACAAAGGAACAGGACAGGAGCCTACCACAGAGGGCCTTTGAAAGGCTCTAACCCAGAAGGGTGTCAAGGCAGATGCTGAGACTCATTGCCAAACTTTGGGCAGAGTGCAGGGAATCTTATGGAAGAACTGGGAGATAGTAAACCTGGAGAGGACAGGAGCTCCACAAGGACAGTAACTGTTCCAAAAATTCTGGGCACAGAGGTCTTTTGTGAAACTAATATGCCAGCCAAGGACCACTCATGGAGATGGCCTGAAACCCCTGCACAAAAGGTAGCCTATGGCAGTTCAGTATTCAAGTGGGCTTCATAGTAATGGGGACAGGCAGTGTCTCTGACAGGAACTCATTGGCCTGCTTTTTGATTTTGATCACCTCCCATTGAGGGGGAATCAGCCTTGCCAGGCCACAGAAGAAGACAATGCAGCCACTCCTAATGAGACCTGATAGACTAGGATCAGAGTGAAGGGGAGGAGGACCTCCCTTATCAGTGGACTGGGAAAGGACCAGGGGTGGGAAAGATGGAGAGTGGGATTGGAAGGGGAGGAGGAAGGGAGGTACAGGGGGGATACAAAGTGAATAAACTGTTATTAATAAAAATGTAAAAAGAACACAATAAAATGTTGAAAGATTTTTTAAAAACTATGCTGTTACACATAGTTTCAAACTATGAAAATATTGCCTGATGTCAGTTATTGCTCCAAAATATAAATAAATAAATAAATAAATAAATAAATAATGAGGAAGACTACTTCATACTCATCAAAGGAAAATTCCACCAAGATGGCATCTGTATTCTGAGCAACAATGCCCCAAATACAAGGACACCCACATTTGTAAAAGAAACATTAATAAAACTTAAAGAACATATCAATCACCGTACATTAATAGTGGAAGAAGTCAACATGTCACTATTATCAAGGGACAGAGCAATGGAAAAGAACTTAAACTGAGAGATAATGACACTAATGGATGTCATGAATCAAATGGACCTAACAGATATCTAGAGAATTTTTAAACCCAAAAAGAAAAGAATCTATCTTCTTTTAGCACCTCATGGACCCTTCTCCAAAACTGACCATACAATAGGTCACAAACCAGGCCTCAAAAGATACAACAAGACTGAAATGATATCTTGTACCTTATCAGACCATGATGGACTAAAGATGAACCTCAACAATAACAGAAATAATAAAAAGCCTACACACACGTGGGAACTGAACAACTCCCTACTCAATGAAATCTAGGTGAGGAAAGAAATAAAGAAAGAACTTCCTACAGTTCAATGAAAATGAATGCACATCATACCTAATCTCGTGGGATGCAATGAAAGCAGTCCTAAGAGGACTTTTAATATCACTAAAGGCCTTCATAAGCTATTAGAGACATCCCATACAAGCAACTTAATGGCACACCTGAAAGCCCTAGAAAAAAAAAAAAGAAGCAAACACACGCAACAGGAGTAGACCACTAGGAATAACCAACATCAGGGCTGAAATCAATAAATTAGAAACAAAGAAAATAATTTAAAAAAATCAACGAAACCAAGAGCTAGTTCTTTGAGAAAATCAAATATATAGACAAACTCTTAGCCAAACTAAGTAAATGGCAGAAAGACACTATCCAAATCAACAAAGTCTGAAAGGAAGACAGAGAGATAACAGACACTGAGAAAATCTGAAGAACCATTAGCTCTTATGTCAAAAGCCTATATGCCACAACATTTGAAAAATCTAAATGAAATATACAATTCTCTTGTTAGATTCCACTTACCAAAGTTGAATAAAAATCAGGTAAAGATATTAAAGAGACTTATACTGCCTAAAAAAATAGAAGCAGCTATCAAAATCCTTCCAAAAAAAGAGCCAAGGGCAAGATGATTTCAGAGCAGAATTCTACAAGAACTTCAATGAAGAGTGAAAACCGATATTCTTCAAATTATTCCACAAAATAGAAATGGACACAACATGACCAAACTCCTTTTGTAAGACCACAGTTACCTTGATAAATCCTAAAAGACCCCAAAAGAGAAAGAAATCTTCAGACCAATCTCTTTTATGAACAATGATGCAAAAATACTCAATAAATTAACCACAAACCAAATCCAAGAACATACCAAAAATATCATCCAACATGACCAAGTAGGCTTCATTCCAGGCATGCAGGGATGGTCCAATATATGGAATCTTAATCCATGATATAAACAAATTGAAAAAAAATAGCACAGGTTCATTTCCTTAGAAGCCAAAAAAGCATTTGACAATATCCAACAGTTATTCTTGTTTAAAGTCTTGGAGTGACTGGGGACAGAGGCACAGATCTAAAAATAGTAAAAACAATATACAGCAGTCCTATAGCTAACATCAAACTAAATGAAAAAAAGTTAAATCAATTCCACTGAACTCAGGGACAAGACAAGGCCACACACTCTCTCCAAATCTCTTCAGTACAGTACTCAAAGTCCTATCTAGGGCAATAAGACAACTAAAGGTGATCAAGGGGATACAAATTGATAAGGAAGAAGTCAAAGTATTGCTATTCACATATATGACAGTATATAAAAGTGACCCCAAATATTCTACTGTAGGAAACTTCTACAGTTGAATAACACTTTATCAAAGTGGTTGGATATAAAGTTAACTAAAAAAAAAAATCAGTAGCACTCCTGTATGCAAAAGACAAATGGACTGAGAACGATTTAGGAGAACAACACCCTTCACAATAGGTAGGAAAAAAAGAAAACAACATAATGTATCTTGGAGTTATCCTCAACAAGCAAGTGAAAAACCTGCATGAAAAAAAAAATAAACAACTTTAAGCCTCTGAAGAAAGAAATTGAAAAAGATACCAGAAGAGAGAAATATCTCTCATGCTCATGGGTCAGTAGGATCAACATAGTAAAAATTGCTATCATACCAAAAACAATCTATAGATTAAATAATATTCCCATCAAAATATCAACACAATTCCTTAACGAACTTGAAAAAAACAATTCTCAGCTTCATATGGATAAATAAAAAAGCCAGAATAGCTAAAACACTCCTGTACTATAGCAGATCTTCAGTAGGTATCACCATCCCTGATCTCAAGCTCTACTATAAATCAATAGTAATAAAAAATGCACGGTACTGAAATAAAATCAGAATGGTGGATGAATGGAATTGAAGTGAAGAGTCATAAATAAACCCACACACCTATCGACACTTGATTTTTGACAAAGAAGCCAAAACCATGCAATGGAAAAAGGACAGCATCTTCAACAAATGGTGCTGGTCTAACTGGAAGTCTACATGTAGAAAAATGAAAATAGATCCATATTTATCACCCCACATCAAACTACAGTCCAAGTTGTTCAAAGACCTCAACATAAAACCAGATACACTAAATCTGTTAGAAGAAAAAGTGGGAAAGAGTCTTGATCTCATTGGCATAGATAATAAATTCCTCAACAGAACACCAAGAACACTGGCTCTGAGATCAAGAATTAAGGAATAGGATCTCATGAAACAAAAAGCTTCTATGAAGCAAAGAACTCTGTCAACAGAACAAAATGACAGCCTACAGCCTGGCAAAAGATCTTCACCAACCCTACATACAACAGAAAGAGCTAATAAACAATATATATAAAGAGCTGAAGAAATTAAACTCCAATAATCCAAATATTCCAATTTAAAACTGGGGTACAGAACTATACAGAGATTTCTCCACAGAGAAATATCAAATGGTGGACATTAAATGCTCAATATCTGTAGTAATAATGGAAATGAAAATGACATTCCATCTTAAACCCATCATGATTAAGGTCAAAACCTGAAGTGACAGCAAGCTAGTGAGAATGTGGAGAAAGAGGAACACTCCTCCATTGCTGGTGAGAGTGCAAACTTATACAACCACTATAAAAATCAATCCGATGCTTTCTCAGACAATTGGAAATAGTGTTACTTCAAGACCCAGCTCTACCATTCCTGGGCATATATCAAAAAGATGATCCACCATTCAACAAAGATATTTGCTCAACTGTGTTCATAGCATCTCTATTCATAATAGCCTTAACAGGGAAACAAACTACATGTCTCTCAACCAAACCATTGTTTTACAGAAATTGTAGTACATTTACACAATGGAATGCACCTCGGGTATTTAAAAAATAAAGGAAACTATAAAATTTTCAGGCAAGTAGATGGAACTAGAAATGATCATCCTAAGTGAGTTATTCCAAAACCAGAAAGACATGCATGGTATATGCTCATTTGTAAATGGATAATGGCCATAATATTGGATAAACATACTACAATCTATAGACCTAAAGGAGCTAAATAAAAAGGAGGACCCTATGAAAGATGCTCAATTCTTATGCAAAAGTGGAAATAGAATCAACACCAGAAGTGACTGAGGAGAGGGAAGAGGATGAGAGCCTAACATACATATCCTCCAAAAGACTCTGCCCATTAGGGGTTCGAAACAGATGCTAAGATTCACAGCCAAACTTTGGGTAGAGTACAGGGAATCATAGGAAAGAGTGGGAGAATAGAATGTAGAAAGACCCAGAGCTGGCAGGACCTCCATAAGAAGACCAACAAGGACAACAAATCTGGGCCCATGGGGACTCGCAGAGATTGATGGACCCACCAAAGACCATTCATGAAGAGGAACCAGACCCCTGCTCAGATGTAGCTGATAGGCAGCTCAGTCTCCATGTTCGATCCATAGTAAGGGGAGAAGGTGCTGGCTTTGACATGGACTCTGTTGTCTGCTATTTGATCATTTCCCCTTGGTGGAGGGGGCATTGCTATGCCACAGAGGAAGAGGATGCAGGAAGTTGTAGTGAGACTTGATAGGCTGGGTTCAGATGGTAGGAGAGGAAGGTTCCCTGTATCTGAGATATAGGAAGTGGGATAAGGAGGAAAGAAGAATGGAGGGTGAGACAAGGAAGAGTCAAGGGAGAAGATACAATTGGGATGTTTAGTGGATAAATTATTTTTTAATTTAATTAATTTATTTATTGCAATGTGTTCACTTTGTATCCTTGCCATAGCCCCCTCCCTCATCTCCTCCCAGGCCCACCGACCCTCCTTCTTCTGGCTCTATGCCCTTTCTCTAGTCTCCTAATTGGGGAGGAATTCCTTCCCTTCTAGCTTATCAGGTCTCTTCAAGGATGGCTGCATCATCTTCCTCTGTGGCATTGCAAGACTACAACACTCAGGAGGAGGTAATCAAAGACTCGAGTTCATGTCAGAGAATAAATTAAAAAAAAACAAATTTAAATTAAAAGTGAATTAAATGGGAATAAAACAAACAAATAAAATAAAAAAAAAAACAAAATACAACAGGTAAGGAGAGTGTCACAAACCCACAATTCAATGACTCAGAAAGCTCAGATAGTGTTAGTGTCATCATTAAATGCCATCCTAAGAAATTAAATATACTCCCTGCCAAATTTCAAATGCATGATGTTGATGAAAATCAACACAATAGCCTATGCTTACATATACAAAACAAAACAAAATAAATACCTAAAACCATATATTCCATGCTCAGCAGCCAATGATGGTGATGTTGATGCCAGGCATGTTGGCCTACATTTAAGCCCAACACTCGACTGGAGTTAGAGCTAGAAGTTCAAAACCAGCCTGTCTACATACAAACTTTCAGGAAACATCCAGGAACTCTGGGACATTATGACAACACACAACATGCTGATAATCAGATTAGAAGAAGAAGGATGAGATCAAAGGTCCAGAAGACATTTTCAACAAAATCATACAAGAAAAATTTCTTAACCTAGAGAAGAAGATGTCTATCAAAGCACAAGAAGCATACAAAATACCAAAGATACTGGATCAGAAAAGAAAGTCCTCTTACCAAAGAATAATCAAAACTCTAAATATACAGAACGAAGAAAGAATATGAAAAGCTGCAACTGAAAACATACAAACCAAACTAACCAACCAATCCGACAAACCAAAACAAACAAAAACCAACCAAAAAACAAAAAAGGCAGATCTCTTGGAATTAATCCTGTATTCTCAGTAAAAATGCTAGAAGATGAAGGGCTTAGACAGAGTGCTTCTGACTCTAAAAAACTGCAGAAGCCAATACAATACAATACAAATTACTAACCATGCCCAGAAAGTTTCAATCACCAAATGGGGAAAATAAGATGTTCCATAAAAAGGTCAATTTTAAATAATATGTATCTATAAATACAGCCCCACTCAAGGTGCTAAAACCACCACCACCACAAAAATAACAATCACTGTTCAATGATATTTCTTAATAACATCAACCCAAATTCACCAATAAAAAGACACAGACTCACAAAATTGATGATAAAATAGAATCCACCCTTCTTCTAAGTACAACAAACAAAGCTTCACATCAAGATAGACATTATCTCAAGGTAAAGGGTTGGAAAAAGATATTCTAAATAAATGGACTAGAGTATCAAGCTTGTATAGAAATTTTAATATGTAACGAAACAGTTTCCAAAAAAAACTAATCAAAAGATGGCAAATGACATGACATATTAAAATAAAACATCCAGCAATATAACATTTCAACACTTAACATCTATGCCCCCAACCTAAGAGCACCCAAGTTATAAAAGAAACACTTCTGCAGCTTGCATCACATCCTGGCCCTCATAAACCAGTAGAGGAAGACTTCAATATATCACTCTCACCAATGGACAGGTCCTCCTGACCAAACTAAACAGAGAAATGCTCCAGCTAACTAACATCAAAAAACTAAATATACCCAAATGATGTTTACAGAACATCCACCCAAGCAAAAAAGATTGTTCCATCTTCACAGCAACTCATACATTGTTCTCCAAAACTGATGATATACTTGAACAGTGGAAGTATCAAAAGATATAAGAAACTTGCAATAATTCCATGAAATGAATATATAACATATCAAAACTCATAGTACACAATAGAAATGTTGACCAGAAGACAGTTCATAGCACTAAGTACATTTAGAAAAAAAAAAATCTGCAAGATCTCTTACTAGCAACTTAACAGCACACCTAAATACTGTACAACAAAAAGAAGTAAACAAAACTAAAAGGAGTAGACAATGAGAAACTGTTGAACTGTGTCTTCACAGGTAAAACTAAATGTCTCCACAGGAAAGGAATGGTGGATCCTATCAAAATTGATAATGATTAGATTTGAATAGTGGAGATCCCCTGAATAAGCAGAGGTAACTGTTCATCAGACAGCTTGGTCATTGAGTCCACACAAACTTATAAAGACTAGTTTTTTCTTCTTAAATAAAAAGGATACTAGAAATAAATTGGGACTTTGTACAGATGTTCATTTAGGTGTCATCCACCCAAAGAGCATCAGACCCGTCCGATACCTTTTTCTCAGAGGCGGGACCTGGGGCATCAACCCGCATGCCAATTTATTTCTAATATCAGAGATCAGACCTCTGCTCTTGCCTGATGTGTCTAAAACAAAAAGGGGGAACTGTAGAGAGCTGCGGAATGCTATGCCTTAAAGATGTAGCTGGTTTCCGCCTTCCATCTTCCCGATGGTGAGTGCTCTCTGTCACGAACAACTCCACATTTGGCCTAGGCCGAGGATCTGGCTTGCTTCCATGTATGAGGACCTATCTGCATTGCCCCCATGGCACGCCTGGGTTGGCTACCCAGAGGCTATTTAAGCTGTGGGCTGGCTTTCCCCGGGGTCCGAGGATTGTTCAATGTTCCTGAATAAACAGCATTGAAAAAAAAAAAGGATACTTTTGTTGTTTCATATGAAAAACAGTTAAGAGGTTTAAATGTATTAAGTAAATTCAAAGTTATAAACTTGTTTGAGATAGAATAATTTGGAGTGAATATAAAATTTTTGAGCAGTGTAGTGACAGACAGTGCCTTTAATCCCAGCAGAGACAAGCAGTTCACTATTATTTAGTTGTTTTCTGAATTCAGGAGTTACAACGACAGGGTGTTGGTGGTTCACAGCCTTAATCCCAGCATTTGGGAGGCACATGCCTTTTACATACCACCTGGGAAGCAGAGGCAGGCACATATGATTTACATTGATTTCATTTAAAAGCTACATGTAAAAGACAGGCTGAAAATCAAAGTGAATGCACTTTATTATCTAGAAATAAATACACTTTAAGGTATATTTATAAACTTTCAAAGATCTTTTAACTTTAATTGAGATATTATACTTTTTCTATTTCCAAAAAACCATTTTGCCCTATAAAAGATATAACATGCCTAAAAAGGTAGGACCCTCTCCCCTGAATTAGGGATGGGGCAGGTTTTGATTTAATCTTTTCAGGAGAATAAAATCTTCCAATTAATGAATATGGAGACAACTGGACACATGAAACTTCTGAAGAAAATGACAGATCACCAAAAGAAATTGTCAAAAGGAAAGAATAAACTGTCCAACTGGTATCACTCACCTTCATGTTGTCTCTTCTGCCTTCTACAGACATAGTGCAAATTGTCTTTATGTGATTGCTAAGGAACAATCCAAAATCTCTATCTCATATCAGAAAAGTCACCTGGTAAGAAACAGAGGAAAACAGAAAAATGAGGGATGGTTCTATTGTCATGAATCTCATAAACTTCTGGCATTATGTGACTTCTGTACTTACCACAAACTTCAATAATTGAGAACGTGTACAGTGATTGTGAAAGAATGAAGGGGTGAGAGAAAAAGCCAAAAACATAAGCCTAAAATATAGCCAAGTTTACATGAAAAGACCTAAGGAAACTCTAACATGAAAAATGTGCACTGGACCAGAGATAACTTTGATTGTTTTTTAATAAAAATCAAATAAACACAGATTTCACAAATCACACAAGACAAACTCAAAGTGACACCTAAACTGTTATATTTCTAACCCTCCATCTACTACTAACCTCCTTTCCAGAGAGCCCTTTTGCTCTGGAAGTGGAAAATGGAGTTGATCATAAAGATAAGCTATGGCTTGCAGTCCCTCATGTTCCCTGGTGGGTTCAGGCACATCCCAGCCCTTGCCAAAAGTCACACACAAAGCAATGTTGGAGAATAATTTAATATGTTTTCTGATGCATGGATTATGTCACAAGATGTGGAATCTTCCCTATCCACTTACCTAAAACCAGGCACACCTGACAAAATTCTGCATCTCAGAAATTCATTTTGTACCCTGGAATTGAATTTCTCTAAAGCATGCCATTGTGACTGGTGGTAGTTGAAAGTTAATAAAAAAAACATAATCAAGTATTCCTGAAAGATGAGCACCACCACCTATTTTCTTCCAGTTTCAAAACAATTTGTAAAATTTGTTACTCAAAGCTGTATGTGGAATACAACATTCATCATTTCTAGAAATGAGACCTTCAGTTTTCCAATCTGTCCACTGCAAAACCAATGCATGTGTGTGCACACTAGAAAGTGATATTATAAGCACCACAACTTTCTACTGCCCAGGCCACAAAGTCCTCACTTCTCTGGACACTCAAGAAGGGTTGGAGGCCAAGGGTCTCTGCCGAGATCACCACATGGAGACCAACAGAACCACAGCCTGAACTACAGTCTGAACCACAGTCCATCTCTTTCAAAGCAGAACAGGCTGTGATAGCTCAGCAGCCTGCTCTTCCTGGCCTGGGGACAATGGCCCCACACTCAGCATGACATGGTATGGTCTCACTCACAGCTCTTTAGAGCTACATCAGAGGAAAATCCCAGAACAAACCCATAAACTACCTCCCACTATTGCTCCTGATTGTTAGGCCTGCCCAGAGTACATCATTATCTTGAACAATAGAGCTGAGTCTCAGGACAGTAGTAGCTCCTCTACCAGTGGATCAAAGATCAAATGATGCAAATAGCAGAGGCATTCTAGCTTTGTCCTAAACCCTATGGGCACACAGAAACCTAGTGTTGTTATAAAAGAATGAAAATCCCAATTATTCAATTTTAAAACCTGCTAGTGCAGAGAGGCAAAGAAAGCATCCATTTGACCCTGCTATTCACCTCTCCTCTAACAGGAAAAAGCCCCAAAAGCTCACCAGTTCAGATGACAGCTCAGGGAGGATAGGCTAAAGGAACCCAAGGCCAAAGGCTTCTAGCTCAAAGTTCAAAAAGCCCAAAATCTACAAAGCTAAAACTCCTTCCACTTTTACCCTCTGTCTTAAATATATTTCAGCTGAAAGTTCCACTTACTCTTTAATATCTGTCAGCTGGTTTCTTGCTTTTCCTCTTGACCTAGAATTAACACTATTAAATCCTGTGCACAGAGAGCTTTTGAATTAAAGGCATGTTCTAGGGCTGACGGAACCATACCGTAATCACCTGTTTACAATAAATTGTAAATTCTTGGAATTAAGATTTGTGTTAGGGCTCACCCACACCAAACAAAGCACGGGTTTTTACAGTTCACAATCTCAGGGATCACCCTGGGATCAAATATCCTCCAACACCCTCATCTTGGAAATGATTTAAAATTCAATCTTCCACTCTCCCAGGGCACCTGTTCATTTTCCAAGATACAGGTAATTTATGTTACACACTCAGTGTCCAGTGAATTCATCTCTACCTCATAGTTGGGAAGTCCATCAGCCAAACTTCAGTCAAAGCCAAAGAGTAACAACCAATAAAGAAACAAATGGCCATGAATTTGAAAGAAAGGAGTAGTTAATGGGAGCTCAATAAAAATGAGATATAAAACAAAAAAGATGTGGCTGTTCCTACGTATGTTGGAGTAGAAAGTTTATTATAGATAGACGAGAGAACATAGTCAGACACAGGGAAATCTGGGACAGTCTAGAGTTGACATGACCCTGAGCTATGTGAGAAGAGAGGAGAAAGAGAAGTGGAGAGCCTGAACAAAGGGCCAGGAGGATAAACGACAAATGAAAAAGACCAAGTAACCAAAACATTTAGAATACTTAGTAAGGACAGCTGGGAGGAGGGCAACTCAACTCCTGGGCTAGAGATCTGTGTATGACACCCATACTTTATAAGAGGTGAGGACTGAGGGATGCTGGGAGAACCTGACAGCCACGTCTGCTTTGATTATTAAGTAGCCTCCTTAACGATTCATCCCACCATTTGAGATGTAAGAGTAGAGAGAAGAGAGAAGGATGAAATGATTTCATTATAGTCTCAAAAATTATTTTTAAAAGTTGAAAATGGCCTTATGGTCCAATATTCTTCAGGTACTTCAGGTATGTATTAGGGCACATCAATTATTACTCAAACCTTTTTTTTTTCCTCTCAGGTTGTGCATTTTCAAACAGGGACAGAGGGGACATTCCTGTTAGGAATTATCACATGAGTTTCTCCAGATCTATAGTTCAACTATAGAAATTTGCTTTCCAGAAACAAGCTCAGCTCCTAATCCATATTCTTGATTTCACTGTACATGAATCCCTCCAAATGTACAGTTTTCACTTTTACTGTCTAAAGTTGATTACCTGACTCATTGCCATCTTCCCTCCTCCCCCTCCCTTCTTGTGTTGTAACTACAGCTTTAAAGTAGGTCAGTGAACTCAGTTCTTACACAGGTCCCTCTTTAGTTGTAATTACCCACCTCCAACAACAAACAAACAAACCAACCAGGAAAGTCAATGGACACTCATTCACTGGTCTTCTTTACTTCACACTGACCAGTCAGGGTACACCTGAAAAGAGTTGCAGAACTATGTTCTAAGCACTGGACATTAGAGGTAGCATTCAGTGTTCAAATAAAATGTAAACTACAAAACATGTGAAAGGCTTATCTACAGGAGTCATTGCTTTAAACAAAAACAAATGTCAAAGACTAGAGAAAAGAAATGAAATTCTTCATGACTGGGGATTATCAGAGAATATTAACTAATAAGAGACTAGAGCAATGATGCATCAACAAAACAAAATGTAATAATACCAACAACTGACTATTTTAAATATTCATTTATTACGTGTACAGTGTACTGCATGCATGTATACTTGCATGCCAGAAAAGAACACCAGATCTCATTATAGATGTTGTGAGTCACCACCATGTGGTTTATCAGTGGTTTATTGAACTTTTGACTTCTGGAAGAGCAGCCAGTGCTGTTAACCTCTTAGTTGAAAAAAAAACAAAAAACAAAAACAAAAACAAAACACATAGGTATACTGACTTTGAAAAACACAGGTCATTCTCTTATAGAGGGAAAGCAATTAATAAGATACTATTTGACCTTGCCCCTGTGTACAATATTAGCTGCTAAGACCTGTAACCTGACAGAAACAGCTTTAGCCAATAGCCTGTGTCTCAAATTTGAATTGACATTACTGTGTCAATCAGGATTGGACATATGGGCATAGGACAGTCCCTTAATTTGAAATTCAATATTCACTGGATCAAGCAACCTGACCCAAATTGAACACCCACCAATCTGATCTGTTTTCATTCGCATTCACGAATTA